>NC_138943.1:13276875-14498750 GCF_965226115.1 Aulonocara stuartgranti
TGCATCTAACGCACTTGTGAACAAAAACAACAACAAAAAAACAAAAAGAAACATGTCAGCTGAAGCATTATTTGCTCAAAGTCCTCCTTTGGCCAAGAACAGCCTGAATAGATGCTGGCATAGTTGCAGACTTTAGTTTTATATATATATATACACATGCATACATATAGACACATATACATACATATATATACACACATATATATATATATATATTAGAAATTATATTCTATATTTATTTAAAGGCATATAACATAGTTAAGTATAATTATATTATAAGAGTATTTAGAGGAGTATGTATATATTAAGTATAATATATTATTTTATCAACAATCAACAGCAGTCAGCTAATGTGACAGTTACTTCGAACAAAGCAACATAATGATTAAGGAGACACAGAGATGGTAGTTTTTTACTCACTGTGATGGACATAGGAGGATTCAACAGAATGACATCATTCACTGCTAGGTATACATTTCCTGGCTCCAGCTTATCTGTGACTACAGCTGAAATCTTCATGCTGTCAGAGCCTACCATGTGTTTGTGGTACACCAAGAAGGGGACCAAGATAGGAATGGACAGATCTGGAGCAGACAGAGGGAGTGAGAGACAATTATAGTTGTTGCAGTCCCCCCACCAGGACAAATAAATAAAAACACTTGTGAGAAACTCCTCAGCAATTTACCCACCTTTCCCAGGCTGCAGTGTCTCTTCATTTGTCTCAGTCTGGATGTTTTCAAACGGTGAGCCATTGTATCTCATGGCCTGGACGCTGATATTGATGGACACAGGCCTGGCAGTGCGGCTCACACTGTTCAGCACCAGCTTCAGACTCACGTCCTGACCGTCCATTGGCTTGGATACCTGCAGCACCACAAATTCAATTCAATTTTATTTATACAGCGCCAAATCACAACAACAGTTGCCTCAATGCCTAAAGTACTGTTGGGATTTACGCAGGCGGCACAGTGAGGAGAAACTCAGATTTTTGACACTGACCCTGTTCGTATGTATTTCTGGGAGTTCTTATTTTTTTGTTAATAGAAAAAATGTTAACAGTGGAAAAAAGGTCACTGCTACATTCGTAAAAAGTAGACAGAAATTCACACAACAAAGATAAAGGTAAATACTAAAATATATTTAAGATCTACTTGAATAGCTCTAAAAATAAAAACATATATAAGGAACTGAGATGTACCTCTTCAATTTGCATGGATATTTGTGGAAGTGGAAGGATGCTGTCATTTGTATTATTTGTAGTCTCTGTGTTGTTCCCTCCCCTCCCTCCATTCCCAGTTCCATTTGTTGTTCCTCCAATCCCAGTTCCACTTGTTGTTCCTCCATTCTGGATTGGATTATTTGTCCCTCTATTGTTCTTTTCCTCTTCATCTCTGGAGTAATCTCTGGTGAGGGCATATCTAAATACAGTTCTCTCCTCATTAGACCCTGTAAGAGTGGAAAGTTTTAGAGTGAGAGTGAAAATTAATTTTGTTAAAGAATTTCTACTATGTCTTGACCAAAAGGTTTTATTTAACCTTCTTATTAGTATCAGAAAACAGAGAACACAGTCACCAAACCCATTTTTATTTGTAATCTCTTTGCAGATCGCTAGTGAACCGTTAAAACAAGGTTTATATAGTATTTTTTTTAACCGAATACTATCTGTCATTCAAAGAACCAAAGACAGCCTAACTTAGCACAATGGACTGTATATAAAAAGGCGGATGCAACATCCTGTTCTGTTCATGAATTTTAATTTTTGTTGCCATGATGCCAGGTCTCTCTTGGAAATTAGATTTTTAATCTCAATGAGATTTTTTACCTGGATAAATAAAGGACAATTTTTTTTTTTACACTACCACTCTGTTGATCTGTGACCTTAATTAACATTTTGGTCTCACATGCTCATTTCAGGATTTATGTGACACATCAAAATGCTCATTTTATAAATAGGGGTGGTATAACAGTGGTAACTTCTGACTGACAAATCATTACCAGTGTCATGTCCCTTGTGAGATCTACTTTCATAATATCAGGATGGTAAAGAACAAAATTCTCCATTTAAGTCTTCAAGAAACACGTCTTTTAGGTGAACCCACCTTCCTTGTACTTGTAGCTGTCTGTGATGTCCAGCCTTGTGTTGGAGCCAACAGCCTTGGTGGAGATATTCTGTCCGATTCTCTTGGTGTCAGAGAAAATATTCACCATTGTGCCATCAGCTTTACACTGCCAGGACACAAAGAAAGAAACACGATAGAAACCAAAATTTGAAATAATAAATATTGCTATTATACTAAAGGCTGCTCCTCTTTTGGTGCTGCTAACTATGTTATTTGTGGATTTATGTAGTACAGCTCTGTTCACTAACCAGCCAGTCAATGCAGTCAGCATTGACCATAGCATAAACAAATGGGGCATCATATTTTAGATCGATTTCTCCATTCAGGATGGCTTTGACTGAGGCTGGACCGCAGCAGTATACACCTGCAAAAGGACAAGCAAGAAAAGCCATCAGATGAACATTAAATAAAGAAACATGCTTTACTAATACAGAGTAGTTTTTATTCTAACTTCATGGCACTAAATATGGAACTTTCTAACCATGGAGCTGCCATCACTAACAGCACTAGATGAAAAGAAATCACACAATCGAATATCACATTCAAAAACAATACTTAAAAATTGTTGGTATATTTACTGGCAAAAAATGAATAGTTAAAGTAGGAAAAGAAAAGTCATTAGACAAAGGAAGAAAATCTGAGGAGACAAGAGTTCATACCATCGCTCTTCTCCTGTGGCGTTGGATCCAGAACTTGCCAGCCGTCATATTTACCATCTTTTCCCAGGTCAGTTCGCCTCATCCAGCACTCTAACCAGACATGATAGTTCCTGAAACATAAACATGACACAAAATTCTGATGTTGGAGTCAGTGGAAACACAACAGTGGCTTTAAAAACTCGAGAACATGGCAAAGAAGGCTGGGTGATTCACTTCAATTCAATTGAATTGTATTTATATAGCACCAAATCACAACAACAGTTGAATCAAGGAACTTTATATTGTAAGGTAAACACCCAACCCTACCCTAAGCTTGAGAAATGGCACCATAAATCACACTAAGGACATTCTTTCTATTGACAGATTAAAAGCTTTCAGACAAAGTCACCACTCCCAAAGCACACAAGACATACTTTGTAAAACCACAGTGAAGATTAAAAGCCTTTTAGACTTTTGGACACAATTTCATTTGTCCTCTTTTATGCAGTCTGACATATCAAGAACAAGATGGTGGTTGAGTACTAATAAAACAGAAAAAAACAGCAAAACCTTTTGAAAGTCAACCCTGTAGCTCTATAGCGTTTCTGGTGTTTGTTTTTCCAAAACCACTGAAAATTGGATAAATTATAGTTTGTTGTATATAGTGCCTCTCTGTTTTTTAAATTAACCTTATTTAGTTCTGTGAGAAATTAAGACTGTACAATGCTCAGGGAAACTCTCTCTCTCCCTCTGTGTGTGTGTGTGTGTGTGTGTGTGTGTGTGTGTGTGTGTGTGTGTGTGTACAAAGGAACTGTTCAACTCTTTACCACAGAATTTAGTTCTGATCTGTATCTCTCTCTGTTTGCTTTCTCAATATAAGCCATATGAGCTTGTGTCATCTTACCAGACACTGTCCTTGGTCTCTTTCTCTCTCACTCCATAGTCAGCATGGTACACATCAATGATCAGATTCTTGTTGCTGTCGTGAGCTGACTGGTAGTTGGTGACCACACGGCATGGGATGCCCAGCAGACGCATTACTGGAAATACAAACATTAAAAAAACAGATTTTTTAAAAATGTGATATTTGTCAAATTGTACATTAGTTTAGCATCTTATTGTTAAATGTTGTTGCACTGGCCTAGTGATGGAAAGTTATAAGGAAAAGACAAATCAGTAAACCACTAAAGCTATGGCTCACCAGACTTTTAGTGTAATCCTATATTAACACTAGAAAATTGGCAATTGTAAACAAACTTGAGACTTTGGTACATATACCTTGCTAGGACCCTTTTGCCTCCACAATTGCCTTTATTCTTCATACATATATTCAACAAAATGACAGAGACATTCCTCAGAAATTCAGAACTGTTCTAATCCACTGTGGTCATATAGCAAGGGACATGGTCAGTGGCTACCCTCAGGTAGGCTGTGGCATTTAAATGATGCTCAGTTGGTAAATTGGACAAAGTCTGCAAAGAAAATATCCCAGACACCATCGCTCCACAAGTACCAGGCAGAACCGTTGATACAAACGAGGACAGATGTCATATCGCATATGTTTCAGGTTTAATTAATATTCTTTGATTTATTGTTGCTCATGGGTCTAGTTCTCTTTATGGTTTTCTGCTTATGTTATACTTATAGTTTCTACACTTTAGGTCTCTGCATAGTTGTATTGTAGTGAGTGGTTATTTGAGTTATTTTTTCCCTGTTATTAGCTTGAAGCCATTATCCTCTGACGGCTATCAACAACAAGGCATTTTCACCCAGAGAACTGCTGCTTATTGAGTTTCTCTTTTAAGGACTTTAAACCTTAGAAATGTTTGTGAAAAAACATTCCAGTAGATCAGCAGTTTTTGAAATACTCAGACCAGCCGACTGGTAGGATCAACCACGTAACATTTAAAGTCACTTAAATGTGAAGGTTCTCAGTCATCCAGGTGATACAACCTTTCTCCCCAATTCTGATGCAGTTTGAACTTTAGCAGGTCTTCCTTACCATGTCCATCCAGCCATCCTTTCTCCTTTGCTTATCTGATTCAGGGTCGCAGGGGGGCTGGAGCCTACCCCACCTGCCATAGAGTGAGAGGCAGGGTACACCCTGTGAAGGTTGCCAGTCTATCGCAGAGCACCTTCGCCATGTCTATAGGCCATTAAGTTTTTGAGTTGTTGCCCTGTGATTGGCTGATTAAATATTTGGATGAATAAAAAGGTATACCCAGCAAAGTTGATAATGTATGTAAACTAAAGCACCTGCAATATAAGGCAGCTTATTTCTTATTTCTCATTTCACTTGCCTAAACACATACTGTATATATAACAGATATTTAGGTATGTATTCATATTACCCACCTAAATAGATACTGTATGTAAGTGAGGACTTGCAGAGTTAGCCAGTACCTGAACACATCACTCCTGCAAATACCCAGCACTGTCCATATTTGACTGGGTGGCAGTCGATGTTATACCAACGCTTGAGGATGGGATAGCTGCCAGACCAGTGAGTGGGTATAGTTCCACCCCAGAATGGAGCTGACCACCGTCCCTCCAGGACACCACAGTCATCCATACTGTTGATCTGGAGCAAAACAGGAAAACAAAGGTGAGTGAGTGAGTGAGCTTTGGCTCCCCTCAAAATTACTATAAAGCATTAATTAACAAAAGGTTTTGTTAATTAATGCTTTATAGTAATGCTTTATAATTAATGTGTTATTTTGTTTATGATGCCTTTTAAACGTTATGTAAAATGCTTTAAATTACCTTCTTGGTGAAACTTGCAGTTCAAATACAGTACATCTGTCCAAAACACATGTATATACATAAATATCCTACCATGGCGCTGACCACACGGCTGACGTAGATGGGGTTACAGCGAGCAGAAACGTCATTAGCTGCATTTGCCAGGTGTTTGGGGTTGACATCCAACATCTTAAGACAAATCTTCATCATGTCCTCTTCAAACTAGACAGGAAGAGAGCAGCTTATCTTAAACTACAGTGCTGTAGGTTATTCGTACTTAATGGCAGAGTCAAAAATAATCGAAGCATTTACATTAACTAATTAATTCTAAAGTAAAATATTAACTTGAAGCAGCTAATATCTAAAAATGTCACTACTCTATACTTCATAATAGCATGTTAATAATGACCTACAGTAGTCTCACACCATATAAATATATGTCTCTCCGATTAAGGAGTTACACCTACAAGCCATTAACAGTGACCATCTTTTTTGCGCCTCTACCATACTGAACAATAGAACTCTTAGAATAAAAGACTGATTGGTAAAAACATGATTAATGTGGTACTTTTCGGTGTCGATTTATCAAACCTAGAATCACAAATCTACTAAGCCTACACAGTGTGTGTGTGTGTGTTTGTACCTGCCCAAAGTCCCAGTTAATAGATGTGATGTAGTTCCCACTTCCTTTGTAGATTATACCACATTCATTCATCACAAACTCCTGTCTCTCTTTCTCATCCTGCATAAACACTGAATCATCTACAGAGGCGGGAATAGGGATAACCACATGAGACAGACGGATTAATGGATGGATAATAGTGGTTTTAAGGAAAACAACAGCAATAGATGAACAGTGCTGGAGAGCCTGGAAAACAGGTCGGCAGATAGAAAGATAACTTACCAGAACACCAGGGATTGAAGAGCACAACCAGTTCTGCCAACAACGTTTCCTCATCCCTATGTCTGGCAGTTAAGTTGTACTTTCCGATTGGAGTGTCAGCTGGGGGGGTAATGGTCAAATTCAAGGAGCCTGTTGGTGGGTTGGATCCCTTCTCTAGCTCCACTTTCCACACTGCCTTTGCTGATGGCGAACGCTGGATTCTGTCTGGCATACCAAAGCATGACTTTGTTCCCAGGTCCTCAGATGGATTTTCTCCTGCAGAGAGGATTCACAGAGATCATAGATGTGACAATACAGTACCAACAATACAATACTCTGTAACTACAGAGTGTACATGAAAGACAGACATCATTAACCAGTGTGAGTTACACCTGAATCATTTCCAGTAGTCAACACAGGGCAAATGACAAAATTTTACTGCATGAAAATGTTCCCAAACACACTGTCAATGCAGAAAAAGTATATCTTCATAGAAAAACACATAATAGAACAAAATTAATAGACTGTCCCATTTTGATGGAGAATAGAATAAATGACAGCCAACCTTTAAAAAACAATCATTGAAAGCTACTTAAAACTACAAGAAGGCTTGCCTAATAGAGTTCAGGCTGCATCGAGGAACAGAGGTGGCCATACCGAATACTGATTTTTCAAACTCAGAATTGTAAAAATTTTCATTTCATTGCTGTATTTCCCAGGAGTGGCTCAAGACTTTTTCACAGTACCCAATGCTCATTTTGAATTTGATTGCAACAGAAGGCTGAAAGATAGTTTAAAAGACAAACAGTGGTCATATCCAACTGTGCTAACTGGCAAAACACCTTTAAGTAAAGCTTAGTTTATTTATAAAAAGAGCCTTTCACTTATGTGTCATGTCTGGCTTTTTCCTCACCCTTTCAATTTTTGCCACACCCTCATGGGTTTCACCTGATATTATTTCTCCTGATTGCCCAATTAGTTTTTTTTTTTTTTTTAATTCCATCAGCTCATTAGTAAAACCTGCTTTTTGTTGGGAATACCTGATTCTGGTTCCTGTGTTTGGGTCCTCTTTTTAAACTACACTTAACCACATGTAGCTGTTATTTATTATTAAAATTTATATTTTGTATTGATTTTCACAAAATTCTTCATATGTATCCATACAGATCTTTCAAAAATGTTAATGTCAATAATAAAAATAACAGCAACAAAAAAACCAAGAAAACAAAAGTAAGCAAACATAAACAAACTCCTGTTGATACATGGAAATCAATATTCAAACATCTCTTTTATTTACTATAAAGTGTCACAACTGCAAACTAAATATTTAAATTTAAAAAATATAAATTCAAATTATATAAACCAAACATGCACAGTTTGCAGCTATCAATTCCTCAGACTGACTTTCTCCTGGATCAAAACCTTTCCAAAGCTCAAAAAGGGTGCCTTCAATGGGCTTGGAGGTTTTTGCTTTGAGTCCCAACTAGGGCTGTCAGCGTTAATCGCGTTAAAATGACGTTAACGCCAAATCCACATTAACACAGCATATCCCCATTAACGAGTTAACATGGATCACCCTCTGTGTGGGGCTGCCAGTGTTGGGAAGGTTACTATTAAAATGTATTCCACTACAGATTACAGAATACATGCCCCAAAATGTATTTTGTAACGTGTTCCTTTACATTACTCAATGAGAGTAACGTATTCTAAATACTTTGGATTTCTTAATATATTATCATGCTTTTTACAACTACATGAATGTACTATTGCTGTGTGATTTATTACTATTACTGAAGGTTACTCGCCATACCAATAGCAACTAGATTTTTAAATCTTAATATAAAATGAGTAACAGTAGGGTGGACATTAGGTAAGGCTGCGCTTTTTGCAACGATCTCGTATAGAAAACTGTTTTTCGTGTATATAAAACAGGTCCTCTGGCTAATACGTCAGGTTCCGTGTCGAGTTCATAGCCGAAAACTAGCTTTACTTTGTTGTCTGGGTCGACTTTGCTAGCGAGAGACAGAGAGAGGCGTTGAAAGGCCGCTCCAACGGAATTTGTTGTTTCGGAGGAAAACACGAACACAGAGTAGAGTAGAGTCTTAATAGCTTACTTACAACTGGCTAATACTGCCCATGAAGCTACATTGTTTAGGCCTATGCCTGTAACACTGTGCCTATTGCCTTTATATTAAATAATTTTTGAACAATAATTAAAAAAAATATTTCGTCACATCATTATAGCAAGTAGAGTTGACATGGGCCGCGAGATTGAGACACAGACATTAGAGCCTTTTAATGCGTGTTTTGTTTGGGTTTCCACTGGCGTGGAATTACCAAGGACAGAGAGGGCATAGCCTAACATATGAAACAGGAAAAGACCGCCGTGTAATCCATTTATTTCAACAGAGTAACACTACCTTTTTAAACGGTAACTGTAACAGAATACAGTTACTCATATTTTGTATTTTAAATACGCAACGCTTGTACATGTATTCCGTTACTCGCCAACACTGCGCTAATACGTTAATCAAGCTACCCGCGCTAACCCGTTGACGCAGTCCAGCCCAACACAAAGGGTGATCCGCATTAACCCGTTAACGGAGATATGCCGAGTTAACGTGGTGTTGCCGTTAATTGACGGTGATTAACGGTGACAGCCCTAGTCAACAGCTTTGGGTCAGTAAATGTTTGTTCAGCGCCCATCAAACAGCATCTTCTGTACACTTTGGACATATTTTTTATTATAAGGATTTAACTTGGGAGGGTTTACATACAATATGTTTGCATTTTTTACAAAAAAACAAACAAAAAAACATCATTTAATGGTGGACCAACCTGTTACTGCTGTAAAGGTGAGCGGGTAAAGATTGGGGTTGAACGGCTGTGTCAGTTCAACTTTCACGGTGAACCGCTGGCCTCGCCTCACAATCAGCTGATCCTTTGAGATTTTTTTGGTGCCATGTTCTGTGTTGTTTGTCTCACAGTTGAGATTCACTCCTTTAAAAACTGCAAGAAATGTAAAATAAAATATAGAAATGTTAACTGTGAACAAAAATATCTGAAAGTCAGGTCACAAAGTGAAGTCTTTATTTTAATAAACTTATTTTTAATGGCATGACACTTTAAAAAACAAACAAACAAAAAAGAAAAGAAAAAGACCAATATCTGTCATCTCCTGATACATTTTAACTTGGTTTCCTGGAAAGATTTGCAACTGAAGGATGCAAAAGGCTTTAAGCTTGCTACACCGATACCTTCTCCATGCTAAAATAGATGAAGATTTTAGTGACCTCGATTCACCTCAAAAAACTGCCTCAGCTTGTCAAAAGTCTCAATTCTATCTAGCAATTTGGTGACAGGAACCCAGGGCAAGGCAGGGTGGAGATAAAACTATTTAAACACTGTCATGAGAGTCATCCAAACGTCACAAAGTTGAAGTTACATGTCAGGAAAAATATGCATGGATTGGGCATGCCTCAACAGGGCAGAATCAGTGATGAACACAATGCTCGTGTCTCGACCAAACCCCAACAGCATGGTAATAAAAACAAAACAAAACACAAACCTCACATTTAAGTCCTACGGGTATGTTCAGGAGAACAGGTGAATCCATAGAAAAGCACTGCACTGACAAGTAACATGGAAAACTGAGACACAATTCATAAAAACACTTAAGCACAAAATAGTGAGGTTTGGAGAGACTATCTTAACACTTTGTCTTTTTCTATATTGATATGAGAAGTACTTTTCACAGTCAAACTTTTAATTTTAATGTTAGGAAACAAGATTGAACAGGTTCTCAGTGTGTTTGAAATGAAAAGTGAATTTATAACTTTTTGTTAGGAGAGATGAAGTTTTTTAGATTTCGTGGTGGGTGAGTTTGGTTTGGGTGTGTGTGAGGGAGGGAAAAATGCACACACCTGCTTTCATATTGTAGTTAACTGTCTACATTTTGTCACTATTACTCACATTTTTAACAAGGGTGTACAGTAAGAAAAAACCCCCAAAACTATAAACTTTCTTTAGATTTATTAAACTTATAAATCTATAGCATGTAGAGTTCTCCCCTTGGGTAGATAAATTTATACACATTTTTTTTTACTAAACATACATGAAGGTTGGCCTGAAATACACACTGAAACACCTGAGAGAGGGAATGCATTTAAGGGACCTCTCCTTAATATCTATAGAAAGTTTTGGCTGTCTGTGACATTAAAGTCAGTCTGTGAACACTTTCTAAATATTTTCACATACATTTTTTTTGCAGTGCCTACAAGTTTGCATAAGTTCATATTTATATTTCTAACACAGTCTCATTGATATCTTAAAATTTTAGATCTTTAATTCAGTTTCCAGAGCTGCTAAATGTTACTTTGTTCCTTCTAGAATCTCAGTTGCCTTAAATCTGTCTGCACTGCACAATTGAAACCCACAAAGACGATGTGTTTATCTTTTGATAGTTCTAAAACAATCTGATGGAGGGTGTCACATATTGGAGGTGGTCCTGGATGGGAGGCAAAACATCACGCGCACTAATATTTTGATATTTATGATTATTTATAGATGCCTTCCGAATAAAAAAAACAAACATAACCACAACAATCTAATACATGATTCAAAAACAACTGCTCTTACGTCGATGTAATGGGCACTTGAGTACGAAACTCAAACTGATTATGGGGGCATCGATCAAATTTAGAAGGTGTTCCAGATTTCCTGAACTAAATTTTATGCCAAACTGGCCTGAATCTGAAACTTTGGATTAACTTCAACTTGCAAAACATATATTTGAATTTCCAGGCTGACACATGATGACCACAGGCATGTTGTCGTGTATGTAAAGAGAATAAACTGCAAAAATCCTGTTTAATGTGTCAATGTGAGCTTTTCACACAACATTCTCTGGCATGTACTTTCTGAAGACTGTTGTTGTAAGGCATTCATTTCTATTTGCCAGCACCTGCAAGTAAGATTTCTAGAAACTGGGAGAACTGAGGTCATGCAAACTAAGTGTATAACACGATTTTATTTTAACTCTATAAAAACTTTGAAATAGGTGCAAACTTTTCTAAAACTCTTGTCAAATGCAATCCTGCTTTTGACAAGACTATTTAACTGTTATTATTTAAATTAAACAATTTAATTTAAATCAGAATACATTAAGCCCTTAAAGATATGATGATAAACTTCAGTTAATATATGTCTAAAAGTTAATGTACTTACTTGACTGTTTGGTCTCCGATGTCATCTTTCTAGACTTTCCACAGCAGTTCAGGTACAATGAGAAGCTCTCTGGCTGGGACTCAGCACCACACTGACAGGTGGTTGAGCCCTGATTTATTTTAAACCGGCTGTCACACCCAGCCCCAGGTCACCCAGTTTACATTACACAAACTAGATGAACCATTTCCTCCCTGTTCAAAAAGCCACCCACACAAACACACACATAGGATAATATGATGCTGCAGTGCATTACATTCTGTTTCCTTTGAATTATTAGCGCGTTTCTGAATATCCTAAGTGTATTTTATAGTGCTATCTAATTTGTGTAAATAATAAGTCTGGATAAGGCAACATGCTGATCCAGGTTTTTTTTCGCTAGTTCCATCTCTAATTAAATACAACAGATTGTTCATTTTCTAAATGATGATTCTAATTAGAGTCTAAAAGGAGTATGAATTTTAGTGATATGCAACTGAGAGATTGGTTATTAAGCCTAGTTTCAGAAAGCTAAGATAACTGTGTTTTTCTGGACAAGGCTTCAAAATTGGGACTTCATAAAATCAGGTGACATGACAGTGGCATTAATTTGACTAATGGCTGTTCTTTTTTTTATTTTAATTTTTTTAAATTTATTTTATTTTCACTTACTGAATATGGGACAGACTTGACTGGGGGAAAGAAGGGGAGAAAGAAAGAGGGAAAGAGAAACAGCTGAGAAGAGGGACGGGGGAGAAGGGCAAAAACCAAAAACCAACAGAATGAGCAGAAATAGAAAAAAAAAAAGAAAAAAAGAAAAAAAAAGCATATATCAATCACCTGGATCACCTGCTGAGAAAGAAAAAAGAAAACAAGCAGAAGAGAACAAGAGTAATAGAATAAACAACATCACAATGATGTATGGGAATATGACAGTAAATAATAAATATTAAACATTATTGTGCAGCACATAAGATCAACAGAACACAGTGTGCTTTGAGGTAGGAGCCAAAAAGGGTGTAGTTTGTGGGTGTGATCACACGTGTGTACACCTGTGAGCATGGACGCGTTTGTTTTTTGTTTTTTAAAAGGTTCCTTCATGTAATGATCTGCTAGAGGGTGTGGGGGGGCCACAGCCCCGTCCTCCAGGGCATGAAGCAGGTATGGAGGAGATCAAAACTCCAGACATCCAGAGGCCCCCAGAACACAAGAGACCAAGGAAGACCAACAGAGGGGCAGCCGCGCCACTGTCCCAGAAAGAGCTGAGGAGAGTCCCAGATGAGGGCTCACTCAGCAGCCGTGGAGCAGAAGCCAGGGGGAGTTGCAGTGACGCGCCCGTGAGCTCCGCCGGCAGCCAGCCGTGCCTGAGTGACCGAGCCTAATGGCTGTTCTACAGTAATTATACTATTTTGTGCGCACACCTCCTCCATGAAACTTAAGCCGATGACGAACTAAATAAATGAAAACCTTGAACACCCTGGGAATGCTTTTCAGGTCAGGTCTTGGCATGCAGTTTACTTTCATGGTTGAATGCAGTTGTGCATGAGAAAGACGTAACTGAAACATGTAACACTGATTATGCAATAAAATTGCTTAATATTGTATGATGTCAGACTATTTAGTAATTTCTTTGGTTTATGTTTTGTCTCTTGAATCATCAAAAAGGTGTCTGTGCTGAAACTGCGTATGGATTGAAAGTTGGGGTGGGTTCACTTTCCACTGCTTAGAGAGTTAGTCCAACCCTGAAAGAGCTCAGTGTACTGATTTTCATTTGGCATTCAGTAAGAATCCATTCTGGACTGTGAACCATACTTATTTTCCTGGGAATAAGAGATGGAAAAGTACATTTATGTTTCACTGAAGCATAGTTTTCACATTCACTAATAACTGAAAAGATCTCTGGCTTTATCCCTCGAGTTCTGGAAGAGCATCCAGTGTAAAATACAATCAAATGCAAAGCTATCCACTGTGGCAAAGTCTTGTGACTAAGGGAGCATAAATATGCTTCAATTCCAGTAAGAATTGGTGTATCTGCTCTAGACCATGTTGATGTTTTTATTCACATCCTGTTCCAAGTTTTAGTCCCCATTATTGTGGCAATGATTTAGGACTCACACAGAAAAACAAAAGAAATAAATGCCAATAACATTTTATTCATTATACAGGTTTTGCAATCTATGCTTTTCCACATCTTACATGTCAGGTTAGATCTGCCACTACCAGTGATGGGAATTACAGCGTTACAAGAAACGGCGTTACTTTTTTTCAGTAACGAGTAATCTAACTAATTATTATTCCTATCGTTACAACGGTATCGTTACAATGCCGTTACCAAGAAAATGCGGTCGTGTTACTATTTTTCAAGAAACAGACGGTTGAAGCTGTGTTCAGTTTACGCACCTTATATCAGTTGCACGGAAGTAACTGACTACGTAAGTAATCTGGGCGCTACAACTTTAAGCTGTGCGCGCTCCCGCGGATGGAAATCACTTTCTGCCAGACAATCACTTTCTAGCACAACACCCAGAGCTAAGGGGGCAAAACAATCGCTTGAGTGCTGCTGTTTGGCTGAGGAACAATAAAGTAGTCGTGGTAAGCCAATCACTTCAAGATGACAAAGCAACAAGGTGATATATACCAGTTTTTAAATTGTGTTGATAGGCCACGTAAAACCAGAGTCATGATAAACAATATATACCCGTGTTTTCCTCAATAGTTTCATCACGTTTACTGTCTAAGGACAGCGCTAGCAAGCACTCTCTGCTTATGACCAAACCCCCCTCCCCAGCCCTTTCGTGTTGGTGGAAAAATGCACCATGTTGACCAATCAAAAAATAATATGGCAACATGACATTTGGTTGTTTAGGAAGAGGGGGAAGTTTTAGGAGTGACGGCAAGAGAGAGAGTGAGAGAGAGCAGAAAGAGAGAGAGAGCGAGTTTTGAGATGTGAGAGATTTGTGAGGTTTAGCATGTTTGGAGTGTGTAGTTAATGTGTTGTCTTGTGTAGTTAGTGTGTAGTGTTGTGGATAGTTTTGTGTTGTGTGTCAAAACAATGAGGCGACTGCTGTCTGCAGGTGTCAGGCTGTGATGTTCTCCTTTATAGTGGACAGAAATTATTTTTTGGAGTGGCACAAATAATTTTTGTGGCATCTTATTGAATGCAGAACAGCTGATTGTTCTGTAAATAGTTTGAAATGATTATTTTAAAAAGGGTAAAAGGTAAATGGCTGCAAATAACTTTGTTTGCAAAACCTGTGCATATGATTTTAAAATTGGCAATTTATATTTGCATTTAAAGTTATGAAATATAATTCATTAAACATGTTTGTGGTTGTTACAGCATAAAATATAACTTTTTCTACTCAAATTTTATGCTTTTTGTCTAATTTTAGATCAATTGTGTTAATACAGTATGTCAAAATGAAAACATAACTATAAATTCAGACACGTGAGATTGTGCTGAAAAGGATGATACCAAACAAAGCAAAGTAAATAGTTTTTAACAGTGAAATGTGGAGGGAAAATCAAAAGTAGTGAAAAATGGCCTATTATACCCTGGACCCCAGAGGGTTAAAAAAAAAGTTTTTTAAGTAACGCAATAGTTACTTTTCAAGTAATTAATTACTTTTAGAGTCTTGTAACTCAATTACTAACTCAGTTACTTCTTTGAAGAAGTAACTAGTAACTATAATTAATTACTTTTTCAAAGTAACTTGCCCAACACTGGCCACTACACAGGAGACAGTGAGACAGCTTACATAGTCTTTAAATGTTCTACCTGAACTGTTCTTTGTTTTTGACATGAAATGAAAGTATGTTTCCTTCGGTTTTCTTGATGTTGACCTTCTCATTGTATCTGTGTCAAATTTTAATGCACTTATCTGAAATACTAACACAACCATTTCTGAGGCAGACTCTGTATATGTATTTGAATCAGGCTGTCATACTGTGCTTCTTATCTGTACTGATTAAATGAGATCTATGACATGTTTTTGTACGCAGCTTACATTGTGTTTTTCTCACACAAAATAATCCATGTAAGGACTCATAATTCTTAATTATTTTTCTATGGGCACACATTGTGTTTCAAAATTAATCTGAAACTGTTTGTTGTCCAGTTCCAGCCTGAGAACATTTTTCTTTTATATCACACATAGAAAGAAACCACATTGCCCAACACTGACATGAATAAGGCATGTTCATGTTTAATGCAACGTGGAAAGATAAGATCAGGTTTTGAGATACTCCACCCACCTGTTTCTCAACATTCTCCAACACACCCAAGGGAAGCTTCGTTCCTCTCCTTCACAAATGATTCCAGTGAAATCTGTTTGGCACTTCCATTTTTCTTTTGTTCGTAAACCTCCAATTTTTCACTGGTTTTACATGGTCAACGTAAAATTTCCAAGTACAGATTATTTTGACTTTCATGTCCATGAACTTTTTATGTAGTTTTACAACTTTCATTTTTTAAGGAGACTTATAATGCCAGCATACTCACTGTCACTGTCAGAAGAAAGTTTAATTAAGCATTAGAAATTAACTAAATTGGCTGTTTTAAACCGAGGACAAACTAGGGAATTGCACCAAGGTCCACAATATGATAAATAAGGATTATTTTAAACTGTTCAGCTATGCTAGCAGAGCACAAGAATTCAAAAAATGAATTTGAAATTAGCATAACAAGTCCCTTTGAAAGTGTAATTTCAATACATTTCATTTGTTGTTTAGTAAAAATCAAACCTGACTTGTGCTTTATACTTGGGGAGTTTTATTATTATTATTCATAAGTATATTTTGGAAATCTTAAGTTAAGAACATTCCTTTCTTACTGCAAAGAAATGCAAAAGTCACATTCAAATTACATTTTTTTTGTTTTGTTTTGAGCGTAACTCTGTCAGATTGGGCAATTGTAAAGTCATAAAAACATGCCATTTCATGACTGAGAGATAAGACAGACTATATGCAGCTTCTTTATCAAACTTTGTTTCACAAAGTACATCAGGAGGAAGGGCAAGCTAGCAATTACAGGAAAGGAAATAAATGGACAACAACAACAGAGGCAGTGTGAATGGCATAAGTTTTAGAGTTTCTGTCACGGTCAGGGGATCAGCAGGCCGCTGACTAGTAGTGTTCTCTCTCTCTCTTGCTCTCTCTCTCGCTCTCTCGCCAGGGTGGAACTCATGGCGGGTTCACGCCCTCGGCCCACGCCCCTCTGAAGACGAAACACCTGGGCCTCATCAGTGCAGCCAGCCTTTAAGCCAGGGAGTGGCTTCTACTCATCGCTGGATCGTTGTGTGTGACTCGCGTCAGTGCAGCCCAGCTCTGAGCAAGTTCTCTTTCGTTTCCCTGCGCAAAACCCCTAACGTGTGTTTCCTTCTGTACATAGATCCCCTGGACCCGACCCTGCATTCCCTGAGTGGATTCCTGTTTTTTTGTGAGTGTTTGGAGAGAGACTGGTCACGATAGGAGAGAGTCAGAAGAGGAGCAAGTGTCTTTTCCCTACCTGGAATTTCCCGGAGCCTTTTCCCTGTCACTGCTTTGTATATAGCACTACCCCTGCACTATTTGTATATACACCTGGTGGAACTGTAATAAATACCAACAGTGCCTCTGAGTCCTGCGTGTGAGTCCTCAAGCGTTTCACCTAATTGCCAACTGAATCCTCTGTGATCATAACAGTTAATCTCATGAAATTCAATTCAATTTATTTATATAGTCGCCTCAAGGCGCTTTATATTGTACAGTAGATCCTACAATAATAAATACAGAGAAAAACCCAACAATCATATGACCCCCTATGTGCAAGCACTGTGGCGACAGTGGGAAGGAAAAACTCCCTTTTAACAGGAAGAAACCTCCGGGAGAACCAAATGGGCATGACCATCATGAAAGACTCAAAAAGACAAAAATCCTTTCATTATGACACAGCATATAAGGTGAAAATGAACTATTGTGTATGATTTTTTTTTTGGAGATCAAAATCCAGAGTGACACCATACGTTGTTGAATTTGGGCTATAATCAGGCTGATGTCGTGCTGTCTGAACCTTAAGCATGTAACTTGAGGGTAAAACTCTTAGGGAGGTGCACCAAACTGTCGTGTTTAACTAAATGATACATTATTTTTTGCATGTAGATCACTGACTCTGTAACTCTTTTACCTTATTTAAGCTGCCTTGCTGAAAAAGCTACATCCTTGTGTACATGCCAGCAAATTTCATATAAATTGCACAAGCAGTCCAACAACACAGGCCTGGGAACAGCATGACACTTTCATGGGTAGTTGAGTGTGGCGGGGTATGGTCTGCGGTGCCGGTGCAGAGGAGGCGGACGCACCTGAGCTGCTGATCTGGTCCTGGCTGACACCTCCGCCACCCCGAAGGCGTGGGAGTGGAGGAGGTCCAGACACAACACGAAACTAAGTTGCGAACCGTCCTACCATTGTGAATATTAGCTAGAAAAATACTCTGACGAGTAAAATTAAGTGCCACACGGGTCATTTCCCCCCGTTAAAGTATGCTTGTAGGTCACATTCACAAAGGTAGCATGGTTTGGCAATAAATTTTACATATCAGAGTATTTCTCTAGCTAATATTCACAAATACAGGACGGTTCGCCACTTAATTTTGTGTTGTGCGCATGCGCAGAAACAACGGGTAGGATGGTTTGATGGTTGGTGGGACAGCTTGATAGGTAGGGTGTTTTGTCAGGTGCTCGCTACCTGGAGGAGGGCGGTGGAGCAACCACCTGACAAAACACCCTACCTATCAAGCTGTCCCACTTGTTGTTACTGCGCATGCGCACAACTCAAAACGGCCATGTTTTCGGTGTTAATAGCACGCACCTATTATTTGATCCTACTCCAATCTCGTGCATGTGAAAAACAGTTAGTATTATATGTTTTACTTCTTTATTACAGTTTTCCTTAAGCTGTTGTCAATTTGTTAACTTTTCAAGCTAGTATGCATTTTGGTTTTTGTGCTGTTGAGACAACGCCGGTCTCTGTGATTCTTTTGGTCCTGGTAGAGATCACGCTGAGATGTTTCCATATTTTACACAATCCTTTTATTACCCATTATTCTTACAGATGCATTTGGAGATCAGCACACTGCATTCCTATGCAATCCTATGCTAAAGGCTGTTCTAAAGAACTCCACACAACAGTTACAGTATAACCTCTGGTCCCCCCCAACCCCCTACAGTAAACACCCCCGCAATGGAAATACACTAGTACAGTGGCCAAGGGTGCTGACACCCTGACTCCCATCTCCTTTTAAGGTAGTGTCCGTTTGCCCTTTGTCTGCCCCTCACCCTCAGTAACTCTTGCTTCCTGCCCTGAGGGTGGGGGTTGATTGTCCTCCTGCCCTGCACCCCAGTTCTTTGTTCCCATTCCAGGCCCATTTTCTATTTTGTATTCTTACACCCATTAACCGCAATATTATAATGTTGCAAGCAATCACAAACTATATTCTCTTTAACTCTGATGTATATTAAGAAATCTATTCTCACCAGTGCAAAAATACTCCAATTTGGAGTCTCAGTTGAAGTCATATTTGAAGTCTTGATTTAGTACTTCTAAACTTCTGTAAACTGGCGTACAGTGTAAACCTTGTCAATTAATGTTAGTCCTCCTGCCTAAATAAATACCTACCTATAGATATGTACAATGGAGGCATAAACCACGTAAGGTAGTATATTCTGATAAGACAGCACGGATTGGTAGACATGACTATAAATTTACGCTACGGTAGGATGTTTTGACAAAGTAGGACGTTTTCCGCCTGAGCTGGAGGTCGGGGTGCTGGAGGGACTGGCCGTGTGCTGTAGGTAGCATGGTTTGGCACTTAATTTTACCCGTAAGAGTGTGTTTCTAGCTCTTATTAACAAAGGTAGGATGATTTGCCACTGAATTTTAGCTGTTAAAATATGCTTGTAGGTCACATTCACAAAGGTAGGACGGTTTTGCACTTTATTTCGTGTTGTGCGCATGCATAGAAGCAACAGGTAGGATGGTTTGGCAGGTGGGATGGATTCCCAGTACACCTGCCACCCGTTGAGCTGCCTATGAGCCCCGGCTCACGGCCATAATTGCTGCACTCCTGCCAATTGCCACACTGGTGGCCCACAGACCAGCTCCGGAACCGCTGCTTCACATGCGGGCGGAACCTGGACCCACCTCATTACTAGCGCCGCTGTATACGTGGGTGGTCACCTAAACAGACACCTGTCACTAGGCCAGGGGCTGGCCACAGTCGGGTGATGGGGGTATGTGGCGGGCCGTGGTCTGTGGTTGGCACTGCAGACGGACACACCTGAGCGGCATCTGCAATCATGCCCTGCTTAAAGTCTGAACTTGGTTCTGCTGTAATTGTTGTTGTTGGTAATGTGTTTGGCTGCGAGCTGCAAAGGTGTAGCCAATTGTAAAACAGCAACCGTAAAAATAAAGTGTGTGTGAAAAGCATTGCCATGTGGTCAAGTCTGCTGTGGTTCTGTTACATCGAGTTACAACCTGAATAAGTTGACACTCATCTTAAATGTACCAATATGCACAAACATCTGGAGATTTTATAAAAGACCTTTTAAAACATCTGTATTAGATAAAGAAGCATAAAAATACTGTCTCTAACTGTTACAAAGTTAGTGCTGTTTAGTTCTTTTTATTTCTTGACCTCCTAGTCTACATCTACCCAGGGCAGATTTACTGATGTCAGCCAAGTCATCGAGTTGGGACACGTTCTGAGGTGTGTTGAAGTCACTGTTGGATTTGACAGCTGACGTAAATTTCTTCATCATCTAAATGTCTTCATCACCCCCTTGCACGCACCATTTACCTGTCCATCCTTCTCTCACAGGGCATGTGTTTTGTGTAAAGTTGGAGTTTGACTCCCTGACTGACTCCCTTTTATCAGCCAGCTTCAATTGCACTTTTTGGCACTTTGGTATTCATATAATTTTTCTAAAAAATGAAATAGAACAAAATTGACAATAATCTCTGTTGGTCTGTTTGAAATAAAGGCCTGCTTGTAAAAAGTGAAGCCAATATAAAATTCACAGTGTATGTGTGTGTATACCTGTTCAATTTCAAAACTCAAACCTCTGATTAAAAAACACACCATTACTGCTGCCTTATTATCTGCGGAACATCAATACACTTGTATTAAAACCTTGTAAAGCTTGGTCATTAGTTATTGTTAAGCTCTGACCCTCTTGGACAGTGTATCCTGTTCTTGTCCTGTCTTTCTTCCCTCACTCCCAAACCGTCATGGCAGATGGCTGCCCCTCCCTGAGCCTGGTTGTGCCAGAGATTTCTTTTTATTAGAAGGGAGACTGTTGAGGTTTTATCTGGTTTATATCTATCTTTGTAGGGTCTTTACCTTAGAATATCATGTGCCTTGAGGAAACTGTTGCTGCGATTTGTCATTTTATGAATAAAATTGAATCAAATTTTATTTTGTGTTTTTAGCTAAATGACGAAATTTTTTTGGCCACTTAATTATGATGTCAAAATCTATGGGTAAAACATACCTTTATTTGTTTTCATGTTTAATTTCAGCTTCATTTCTGTCTTAATTTCTGTTCATTTTGTGCTTTCAATCTACTTTAAAGGAAATAAAAAAAAAAAATCTTCAAAAAAGACAGGAAAGACTTCACCAATAATGGGAGTATCTTTTTTTATTTTTTATTTTTTTTACATTTCTGCCATCTTGTGGCCACAGTCGAGAGCTCTTTTTTTTTTTTTTTTTTTTTTTTTTTTTTGCCTGTCCCGTTTGGCTCTTTTGCCATCAGAATTGTTGTCTAAAGGCAAAGAAAGATGCCCAACGGATTTACTTTACCAAATTGACCATCCCAGCCTTGCCATAATGGTCCATTTGATTCACCTTTTATTGTTTATTCGTTTATTGGGCAGCACGGTGGCACGGTGGTTAGCACTGTTGCCGCACAGCAAGAAGGTCCTGAGTTCAATTCCACCATCAGGCCGGGGTCTTTCTGTGTGGAGTTTGCATGTTCTCCCCGTGTTTGCGTGGGTTCTCTCCGGGTACTCCGGCTTCCTCCCACTGTCCAAAGACATGCAGCTTGTGGGGATAGGTTAATTGATTAATCAAAATTGTCACTAGGTGTGAATGTGAGTGTGAATGGTTGTCTGTCCCTATATGTTAGCCCTGCGACAGACTGGCGACCTGTCCAGGGTGTACCCCGCCTTTCGCCCTATGACAGCTGGGATAGGCTCCAGCGCCCCCCGCGACCCAGAAAAGGATAAGCGGAAGCGAATGGATGGATGGATGGAATACGGGACAGACTTGACTGGGGGAAAGAAGGGGAGAAAGAAAGAGGGAAAGAGAAACAGCTGAGAAGAGGGGCGGGGGAGAAGGGCAAAAAACAAAAACCAACAGAATGGGCAGCAAAAAAAAAAAAATGCATATATCAATCACCTGGATCACCTGTTGAGAAAGAAAAAAGAAAACAAGCAGAAGAGAACAAGAGTAATAGAATAAACAACATCACAATGATATATGGGAATATGACAGTAAATACTAAATATTAAACATTATTGTGCAGCACATAAGATCAACAGAACACAGTGTGCTTTGAGGTAGGAGCCAAAAAGGGTGTAGTTTGTGGGTGTGATCACACGTGTGTACACCTGTGAGCATGGACGCGTTTGTTTTTTGTTTTTTAAAAGGTTCCTTCATGTAATGATCTGCTAGAGGGTGTGGGGGGGCCACAGCCCCGTCCTCCAGGGCATGAAGCAGGTATGGAGGAGATCAAAACTCCAGACATCCAGAGGCCCCCAGAACACAAGAGACCAAGGAAGACCAACATAGGGGCAGCCGCGCCACTGTCCCAGAAAGAGCTGAGGAGAGTCCCAGATGAGGGCTCACTCAGCAGCCGTGGAGCAGAAGCCAGGGGGAGTTGAGTACACAGTCGAGAGCTCTAATTGTTTTTTTGCTGCAGCTATCTCTGTTTTACAGGCATGTCAGTCTCCGATAACCAAAGATGGAAATGGGCAAGCAGAGACGCCAGCAGCTTTTTCTGGTAGTTTTTATAAGCACATTGTGAATAAAGCTCTAACCTTTGACTGTGAGCTCCACCCATTTTTATGACATCCTCCACAATGAGGTGCATCTCACGTGTCGGCACAGAGGCAGGCCTGAGACACGGAGAGAACAGAAGGTGAAAACCGCCGCGAACTGAAGTTATAATGCTGGAAAAAAACAAGGTTTATTTCAAATCAATTCACAAATGGAGACACAATCAATTTTGACTGCATCAAGTAAAAATGATTGTTTCTGCACATATGTTTTTTATTTATTTATTAGTTTTAAACTATCAAATTAAATCACAATTTTATCCTTTGAAATTAGACAAGATGACCCCACAGACACAGAAACGTCATTCTGGTCACTCCCAGTGAAAACCTTAACATTTTCAGCTCTGCCACCTCCACCTCGGCCTCCTGTCTTTTTGTTTGGGCCACTGTCTTGAAACCATACATCATAGCAACTTTCATTTTCCCTATTGATGATATCCTTCTGTCACAAAACACACCTCACACTTGTTTCCACCCACTCCATTTTATAATGGGCTTTTAAATTGTTTTTTTTTTTTTTAATTAAAGCCCTGCTAATTGTTATCTGGTGGAAGGTCAGACAATTAGCCAACCACTACTTTAGACATTATGAAATGTCAGAATTTCTTAAAATAATTAGATAAAGAACATACTTTGGATTTTTCCCAGTAAATAGTGGCATTGTAAGGTTATTCCTTCTGTATGTTTTTTAACTTTTTTTGTATTAAAACTTTGTCCATTTTGACTTTTCATATTCCAGCTGTACATTCTTTTAAAAGCAAATCTTTGCATTTCCTGAACAAATATATTGTCAGTTGTTTTTCTTCACAAATCTGACTCTGAAACACACTGTATGGTCTGAGTAACACTGCGGTCTAATGTCTCCTTTAGGCCACTGAGGGATGATGACAACACCAGTGCAGAATTTGTATCTGATGTCCCAGTAACAGCTTACAATGTGCAGTGGTGTCAGCTTTTATTTCAGTGTATGTGGTAGTAGTGATGACATATAATACAAAATGTGACATTTATATAAAACATCAGTGCTGTACTTTCTGTACAAGTTCGTGGTGCAGATATGTGACTAACAATGGTGTAACTATGCAAACAATTTAAGTAAAGTAATGGTGGTAACAATAACCAAATGATAATAAATAAAATGTTCTTTACTTATGACTGAACAAAAGTAAATGTAGAGTGACGCAAACAGACACGTTATTCTGTATCATAATTCTTTTTATGACACACCTGTTCTCTTGTGTCCCAAACAACAAATAATAATAATGGATTGGATTTATATAGCGCTTTTTAAGGCACCCAAAGCACTTTACAATGCCATTATTCATTCACTCTCACATTGGTGGAGGCAAGCTACGGTTGTAGCCACAGCTGTCCTGGGGCAGACTGACAGAAGTGAGGCTGCTATATTGCGCCATCGGCTCCTCTGGCCAACGCCAGTAGGGTAAAGTGTCTTGCCCAAGGACACAACGACCAGGACAGAGAGCCCGGGGATTGAACCGGTGACCTTCCACTTACAGATACGCTTCCCAACCCCCTGAGCCACGGTCGTCCTTTATAATAATAAGAAACATTATTAGCACAAGGAGACTGTAAACTGAATGATACTGAGCATGAATGATTACAAACAAACAGCAAAGAAAGAATGAGTTGTGTTGGTGTGATCGACTTCTTGTTACGAATCTGGGTCGTTTGACCCAGCGTTTTGAGTTTTAGTTTATTTTTGATGTTTATGGTTTATGTTTAAGTTCATTAGGTTATCTAAGTTCATTTGTTTATTAGATTCCTCTTGTGTCTTCTACCCCTGTCAAGTTTGTATTGTCATGTCTGCGTCTCACGTTGCCTCTTTTATTTTGAAGGTCCATGTCCTACGTCAGTGTAGTCAGCTTTGCTTCCTTTTTCTCGTTAGTGTCAGCTGTTTCCCCATGTGTTTCCACTTCCCCTAATCACCCTTGTGTGTATTTAGTCTGTGTGTTTCTGTTCGTCCTTTGTCAGGTCGTCTGTTGTTCACGTCATGTTTCATGTCCAGGTTGTTCTTGTTTGTTTAGTTCTCCCAGTTTAGGTTAATGTTAGTTTTGCTTCAGTTAGCCTTGCTCTTTGTTTGTACATTTCTTACCAGCCTCATTAAACGGCTCGCTTTTTGTTAATACCCAAGTTTTGGTTCCACGTTCCTTTTGTGTCTGCATTTTGGGTCCTCTTTACAAATTCCTACAGTCTACCTCCACCAGACTGTGACACTTCTTTTTTTTTTTTTTTTTTTTCTTGACACTTCTAAAGTACACAAAAAATGACCCAAACATCCACAAGGTTTTGACAGTTTATTTGGCAAAATTATGCAATCACTTACTGACCCTTTACCAAATTGTGTAAAAATAAAATGTCTACATCAAGCTTTTTTTTTTTTAATTTTTTTAATTTTATTTACTGACTAAAATTACACAGCTTCTACCCTGTGATTCTGAGGAATTATGGTTGGACATTGACAGTACAGGTGCACTTGAGGTCTCTGAAGGAGGAGCAGTCAAAGTCAGCCAGGAGGGTCTTCTTGCCAGTCTTCTTGGGAAGTAAGAAAAACGTAACACGAAACCTGTGGCTTGGTTTCAGGTCTGGAAGTCTGAGGGAAACATAAGAGTAAAACAGAACAGTTAAGGTTAATGTTTAATTTGTGAGACCGGATTGGTAAAAGCTTGTGTTCCTAGAACTGTGACGACAGGAGGAAGCTGCAAGATGGGCCAAGGAGGTGAGCAGAAGTTTCTCCACTGGAATTTTGCTGTCCTGATTTCAATGGCCCATCCACTGTTTTACTCCACTCTTTTACACACCATTACAGAAATCTCAGGGACTGCTGAGCACTGTAGTCAGTGGCTAGATAAAGGGGAAAGACCCCAGCTGAGCCCCGAGACGTTAGGGACCCACACCCAGGTGTGATCAGCTTCTAGTGAGCCTGTGTCATTTCAGGTGGTGTGAAGACGGAAATAATGCCATTGCTACATGGAGGAAAAACTGATGCACACAACACTTGTTGTGTAAAACTGTACACAAGCATTTAGAATCCAGATAATTTTAATTATGCACACACGCTTACATGCAATTTTGCTCTCCGTCCACGAGACCACTTCCAGAAATAGTCAGAGTGCAATCTGTCAGTGTCTTGTTGACTGGGTTCATGAAAACCACTTCAGCAGTTGTGCTTTGGTTCACGCTTGCCAGACTGGGAGTCTAAAAGACAAAGATTTTACAGTTCAAAAACTTTTGCATATGCAATATTTTTCCCAACCAAAAATTAGAAACCACAACACGTATATCACTTTCAGTTTATGCAACTTCTGCTATAAATATGACAGCCCACATCATACAACACCACAGATACAGGAGGTGCATGTTTTATACACAGTCATGCACATAGAAAAACACTCACTCTCTGACCATCGCGCATGATATCAGATAAAGGTTTGGGCACACTCACGTGTTCCATCCCGAAGGACAAATATGAAATTTGGTATACATTAAAGACTGCCAACTGTAATAATGTGACCTAACTCCTCATGTAGCAATCAGTTTCAGTTTAACTGTACCAGCTCCATGACCAATTACTTTTAAATACAAGACGTGTCAACTGGCAGCGATGGTGCTTTTTGTTTTGTGCTAATTTAGCAAGTCTTTATTTCATTTCACATAATTATATTTATCATTAAAACAAGTACAGCAGGAGATAACAACAGCTGTGAGCTAATGTGTCAGTTGTTCTTCGAACAAAGCTACAGAATGATTACAGAGTGAGAGAGATGGTAGTTTTTTACTCACTGTGATGGAGATTGGAGGATCCAACAGAATGACATCATTCACTGCTAGGTAGACATTTTTCGGCTCCAGCTTATCTGTGACCATAGCTGAAATCTTCATGCTGTCAGAGTCCACCATGTGCTCATGGTACACCAAGAAGGGGACCAAGATAGGGATGGACAGATCTGGAGCAGACAGAGGGAGAGAATTATAGTTGTTGCAGTCTCTCATATGACCTGATCTCTCAATCTGTCTTTGAGGTATCTCTAATCTAAGAATAAACCCCACCCCACAAAAAACACTTCAGTCCTATCCAATTGACTCACCTTTCCCAGGCAGCAGTGTCCCTTCCTTCACCTCACTCTGGATGTTTTCAACCGGTGAGCCATTGTATCTCATGGCCTGGACGCTGATATTGATGGACACAGGCCTGGCAGTGCTGCTCTCACTGTTCAGCACCAGCTTCAGACTCACGTCCTGACCGTCCTTTGGCTTGGATACCTGCAGCATCACAAATAGAGGAATAAGGTACAATTCCCTGTGCACCAGGTTTATTATGCACAATTCCTTAAAATATGATTAAAAAGATATGCTTAAAACAACAGCTTGTGAGATTTGAGTTTTCTTAATTTAGATAAGCACTTTGCTTTTAGGTAACAACGGTAATGGTCATCTCTTTTGAATAAGTTGTGGTTTTTGGGTGGTTTTTTGTTAAAATTGATTTACAGTAGAGACCATTAAGCACAGCCTTTGCTAGCCTTTGCTAATTTCAGCCAGTGGCTATAAACTATGAGTGATTTGTAATTAGACAGCATTCAGTGTGCTTCATGCACAAGATATAGTTAAAATGTAACGTTTTCATTCTCATTAAAGCACATACAGTAAAGACGAATGCAATCCTTAGTTCCAACAAAAACATTTGGCCCAATCACCACCACAGTTGTTAACATTAATGCTATTTGTGGGCCTCCTGATGACATTTCAAAAGAAAACTTGTCAGATGATGATCCTGCAAACAGCCAATCCACCAGTTATTCATCTAACTGGCTGCTCAGCTAGAGCAGGACAAGTGTGCTAAAATGGTCATACTGTAGACACTTGAGTATAGAACTGCATATAAGAGATAACACATTTCACATTGACAGTGCTTTTTTCAGTCCTTTTTATGGTTTTATGGGGTCTGGTGGATTGGATGAGCTTTTATTCATTAACTGTTTTGGTTAAATTATTAAAATTAATTTAAAAAGGCAACAGAGGTAACTTTTTGTTACATTTGTAATAATAAAATTTTTTAGAAAATCCAGACACCAAGTAAGTACTAAAATATATTTAAGATTCACTTAAATAGAAAAATAAAGAGATACAACAGGAACTCTGTGATGTACCTCTTTAAATTGGATGTTTATTTTTGGCTGTGGAACGATGCCCCCAGGAGATGTTCCATTGGTACTGTTTGTGGCCCCTTCATTGCCCATTGTCTCCTTATTTCTGGAGAGGGCATATTTAAATACGGTTCTCTCCTTCTCAGTGCCTGTGGGGATTGAAAATGTTGTTGAGTTCAAGATTCACAAATTAATTTTTATCAAATAATATCAAATGTTCAGACCATAATGAAATGAACCTTCTCATTACTGATGAAGTTTATTACATCTTCATCTGCAATATATTTTGCAAATTCCTATTACTCCATTAGGTTTATATAGTTGAATTTTGAAATTCCCAATAATACAAAATGTGACATAAATTATGAAATAATTCACAGAAATAACTTTAATCTGTCAAAAGTAATAATAAATAAAAAATTCCATAAATCTTAACCAATGAAAGTCAGACATTGCTTTTCAACCATGCTTCAACTGAATTATTTAAAAAATAAATGCATGAAACAGGCCTGGACAAAAATGATGGTACCCCTAGAAAAGAATGAAAATAATGTGACCAAAGGGACATGTATGTTAATCCAAAGTGTGTTCACTAATCAGCATCACAGGTGTCCACAATCTTGTAATCAGTCAGTGGGCCTATATATAGGACTCCAGGTAGTCACTGTGTTGTTTGGTGATATGGTGTGTACCACACTCAACATGGACCAGAGGAAGCAAAGGAAAGAGTTGTCTCAGGAGATTAGAAAGAAAATAATGTTAAAGGTAAAGGCTACAAGACCATCTCCAAGCAGCTAGATATTCCTGTGACTACAGTTGTACATGCCATTCAGCAATTTAAGATCCATGGGACTGTAGCCAACCTCCCTGGATGTGGCCACAGGAGGAAAATTGATGACAAATCAAAGAGACGGATAATTCGCATGGTAACAAAAGCCCAGAAAGACTTCTAAAAAGATCCAAGCTAAGATTCATTCTCAAAGAACATCAGTGTCAGATCGCACCATCTGTTGTTGTTTGAGCCGAAGTAGGCTACATGGGAGATGACCAAGGAGGACACCATGGTTGAAAACAAATCATAAAAAAGCCAGACTGGAATATGTCAAGTTTCTGGGAGAATGTCCTGTGGACAGATGAGACAAAAATTTAACTTTTTGCCAAGGCACATCAGCTCTATGTTCACAGACGGAAAAATGAAGCATATCAAGAAAAGAACACTGTCCCAACTTTGAAACATGGGGGAGGCTCGGTTATGTTCTGGGACTGCTTTGCTGCGTCTGGCACAGGGTGTCTCCAATCTGTGCAGGGTACAATGAAATCTCAAGACTACTCGATTCTAGAGAGAAATGTGCTGGCCAGTGTCAGAAAGCTCACAGGTCATGGGTCTTACAACAGGACAATGACCAAAAACACACAAAAATGGCTAAGGGGAAAGCATTGGACTATTTTAAAGTGGCCTTCTATGAGCCCTGACCTCAATCCTATTGAGCACCTTTGAAAGGAGCTGAAACATGCAGTCTGGAAAAGGCGTCGTTCAAACTGGAAACAACTGGAGCAGTTTGCTCATGAGGAGTGGGCCAAAATACCTGCTGAGAGGTGCAGAAGTCTCATTGACAGTTACAGGAATCGTTTGATTGCAGTGATTGCCTCAAAAGGTTGTGCAACAAAATATTAAGCTGTGGGTACTATCATTTTTGTGTCCAGGCCTGTTTCATGCATTTTTTTTTTTTAATAAGTCAGTTGAAGCATACTTGAAAAGCAATGTCTGACTTTCATTGGTTAAGATATATAGAATTTTTATTTATTACTTCTTTTGTCAGATTAAAGTTCTTTCTGTGACCATTGTGAGTTTTTCTTTCATTGACTGAAGGGTACCAACAATTTTGTCCACGTGTGTATAGTTTCATAATATCAGGATGGCAATGGACGAAATGGTCAGCTCAAATCTTTGAGTTTGTCAGCTGAACTCACCTTCCTTGTACTTGTACTTGTCTGTGATGTCCAGCCTCGTGTTGGAGCCAACAGTCTTGGTGGAGATATTCTGTCCGACTGACTTGGTGTCAGAGAGCATTTTCGTCATTGTGCCATCAGCTTTACACTGAACACAAAAAAACTATTTAGAACACAAAACTAGACATAAAACATTTCTGCCAAAGACTTCCTTCTAAATGGGATATTCATGTATTCATAGAGTCGAGCTATGTATACTAACCAGCCAGTCAATGCAGTCCGCATTGACCTCAGCAAAGACAAATGGGACATCATATTTGAGATCAGTTTCTCCATCCAAGATGGCTTTGACTGGGGCTGGACCGCAGCAGTATACACCTGCATATGTAGAGCAGCTCATTCAGACAAAGTGTTCAAACGCAATACTTAGAAATTTATCTTATATTTACTATCAATAAATTAAAGTAATAAAACAAAGGAAGAAACAGTTTAGACAAGAAATTTCATACCGTCACTCTTTTCCTGTGGTGTTGGATCCACAACTTGCCACCCGTCATATTTTCCATCCTTTGCCAGGTCAGTTCGGGTCATCCAGCACTCTAACCAGACGTGGAAGTTCCTTAAACAGATACAGAACACAACATTCTGATGTTGGAGTGAGTGGAAACTCAACACTGGATTTAGAAAGTCCAGAACAGTCAACAGAGCTGGACTAAGTGACAGCATAAGGAAATTAAAGTGGTTGATCAAAAACTGGGGGGTTGTTGATGATTTTGACAAATTAATTTAAACATGGACAATTACAAAGAAAGAATAATATACCATCTTCAGCTGCACCAAAGAGTAAAACAGTTAAATGTGAATTATAAAATATTAGGGCTCTCTCTTATAAGTCCTTTTTATTAAATGATTTAATAACTGACAACATATTAATTTGTTCTGCCTTACTGAAACCTGGTTACAACAGGTTATATCATGTTAGCTTAAATGAGTCCACACCCCCTCCATCCCACTGTCAGAAACTTGAAACACAGGATGAGGAGGTAGAGTGACAACAATCTTCTACTTTTCTACTTCAATCTATTAATCAAATTAATCATAGACTTAGATGGAGTTTTAATTCATTTTGAAAGCCTAACTCTTGGCCTAGTCCACCATAACGGAAAAAATCAAAAGTCAGTTTTATGTTACTATCGATCTTCCTCCCGCCATCCTCCAGATATCATGGGAGGCCCCTGCAATAGCCTAGACCTACTGCAGCGTAACTAAGAGAGGATTCAGGGCCACCTGGTCCTTCCCTAACTACATGCTTAATAAAAAAGAAATGGTTTAAGTCTAATCTTAAAAATAGAGATGGTGTCTGTCTCCCAGTTCCAAACTAGGAACTGGTTTCACAGAACAGGGGCCTGAAAGCTGAGGACTCCCATTCTACTTTTAAATATTCCAGGAACCACAAGTAAATCAGCAGTGCAAAGTACAAATTAAATGAAAAGCCAGACCCTCCCCAGCCAAGACTCACAGACTTCATAGGTCCCTCAAACTGCCAGGCCTCTGGCTGAGGACCCGAGGTTAAAGGACAAACAAATCTCACATGCAGGGTGAGTAGGGAAAAAAAATAAAAAAATATATCTATATATCTATATATATATTAGGGGTGCAACGATACTCATATCGATATTGAACCGTTCAATACAGTGCTTTCGGTTCAGTACGCATATGTATCGAACAATACTAAATTTTAAATTAATTTTATCAACTTTTCTTCTGACGATGCTGTCTGTGTTGAGAGCTCAGTGGATCTGCGTTTGACTACTCTGTCTAGGCTGCACTGTCGAGCGCAGATCCACTGAGGCGCAGGCAAGCTAGCAAGACAGAAGCTAAGCTCTCCTTGCAACATGGCAAATTGAACCTCCCCCATCCTCATTCAGATCTGGCCTTTGGAACTATTTTGGTCTTCATGTGAAGTATGACCCTGAAGGTAAGCGCGTCATGGACAAAAGTAAAACAGTATGTCGGATGTGCCACGCAATGCTCAATTACATTGGTGGGAACTACTGCGTTAGCGCAGTTAGCTCGTTAACGTGTTGACGCCGTCCAGCTGAAGCACAGGGCGATCCGTGGTAGCTCGTTAACGGAGATTTGCTGTGTTGTGGCGTTAACATCATTTCAGATTAACGCTGACAGCACTAGTGGGAACACAACGAATATGACTGCACATTTACACCGACATCATCCTAGTGCAAAGACAAGTGGAAGCAGACAAAAACAACAAGCACGCTGCTGCAAACTTTACCCGAGTCATTTAGACAGCCTTTAGCACGTGATTCTCCTTATGGGGACCTGATATGTTTCATATGCTGCTGAGAATATACCCCAGAAGAAGCGTATAGTATAGCTTTTATTTTGGAAAGAGTCATTTCTCTGTAATAAACTCTCGAGTAATTTCTCGATCAGATAGATTTATTATTTTATTACTTTGTTGTTTCAGCAACATTAAATTTAAAAACTGTACTTTTGAGTTAAAATATATATTTATAATTTTAATAAATGACAAATTAAAAAGGCATGAACATTTTTTTGTATCGAAAAAATATCAAACCGTGACACCAAAGTATCGAACCGAACCGTGAATTTTGTGTATGTTGCACCCCTAATATATAGAGATAGATAGATAGATAGATAGATAGATAGATAGATAGATAGATAGATAGATAGATAGATAGATAGATAGATAGATAGATAGATAGATAGATAGATAGATAGATAGATAGATGTCTTACCAGACACTGTCCTTGGTCTCTTTCTCTCTCACTCCATAGTCAGCATGGTACACATCAATGGTGAGATTCTTGTTATTGTCATGAGCTGACTGGAAGTTGGTGATCACACGGCATGGGATGCCCAACAGACGCATTACTGGATCCCAAAAAACAAAGAAAACAGCCAAAAAAAGAAAAGAAGTGAATGAAGCATTTGTCAAATTGTACATTAGATTTTATTGTTAAATATCATTATTCTTAATGCTATGCCACTAGCTGGCCCAGTGATAGAAAGTTGTAAGTAAGGAAAAGACAGATGAGACCCCTGCATATCAGTAATATTATGAACTTCCAGAGAACATCTAGTATTATCCTACATTAGTACTTTGGTCTAGAAAATTGGCGGTTGTACTGTGAGTAAGGACTTGCAGAGTTAGTAAGTACCTGAACACATCACGCCAGCAAATACCCAGCACTGTCCATATTTGACTGATTGGCAGTTGATGTCATACCAGTGCTTGAGGATGGGATAGCTGCCAGACCAGTGAGTGGGTTCATTCCCACCCGAGTATGGACCTGACCACCGTCCCTCCACGACGCCATAGTCATCATTACTGTTGATCTGGAAGCAAAAAAGGAAAACAAAGTTCTCCTTCTTATATTGTGATTTATACAAGTGAGCTATGGTTTCCCTCAAAATGGTTATAAAACATTGATTAACAAAATGCCATAAACCATTCCTTCCTACATGTTACCTTGATTCCTTTTATATTTAAAGTATAATCCTTTAAATCACCCTTTTGCAGAAATGTTCTTTGCAAATAAAATACATCTGTACAGAACAGATGTATATTCATAAATATCCTACCATGGCGCTGACCACACGACTGACGTAGATGGGGTTACAGCGAGCAGAAACATCATTGGCTGCATTTGCCAGGTGTTTGGGGTTGACATCCAAGATCTTCAGACAAATCTTCACCATGTCTTCTTCAAACTGGGCAGGAAGAGAGCAGCTTATCTTAAACTACAGTGGTGTAAGTCATTCATACTTCATAGCAGAGCAAGTCTATTCATACTTATCGTCAAAAATTATCTACAGTAGTGTCAGATTGTATCTATGTGACTCACTGAGTCATTCTGTGTGAGTACATTCTTAAAATTTACCTGCAAGCAATTAGCAAACATAAATATCTTTTTGCTTATGCAAAGGTTGATGGTGGTTACATCTTCTTTCTCTTGTGTTAAACATTTATCAAGAATCTTAAATTATTCTAGATACTGTATACACCCCTTTAAATTAACCAGTTTTATTTTGCTTTATAGAAGATAAAATATTATAGTGGTGTGAAGACAATGGTGTTTAAACCCTTAAAATAAAATATGCAGTAGCAATAAAATTTTAGCATTATTCAGTAGCTACCATTTTGAAAGATAAGATTGTGCCTTTTTAATATGGTGCTATTTGGTGTCTATTTATTAAACTCAGTGTCAAAAATCTAATAAACCTACACAAAGTGTGTTTGTATGTGTGTACTGGTTTTTCCTATCTTGGTGTAGACCAAAATCTAAAATGTACCATACTTGTGGGGCCCAACCAAAACCCAAGTCCCCATGAGTTTGAAGGCATTTTTCAGACTCAAAATGTGGTTTTAGTGTCAGGGTTACAATTGGGTTATGGTTAGGTTTAGGGGAAGGGTTAGGGTTAGGCATTCATTTTTGATGGTTAGGATTAGGGTAAGCGGCTAGGGAAAGCATTATGTCAATGAGACAACACCCGACATATGTATGTGTGTGTGTGTGTGTGTGTGGTGTATACCTGCCCAAAGTCCCAGGGAACAGATCTGATGTAGTTCTCACTTCCACTATAGATTATACCATGTTCATTCAACACATACTCCTGTCTCTGTGCCTCATCAGAGAGAGACACTGAATCATCTACAGTAAAAAGGACAGGGATAAATACTTAAGACATAAAGATCAATGGATAGTGTTTTTAAGGAAAACAACAGCAACAGATGAACAGTGTTGATGGACAGTTAGGCAAACTGGCAGCAGACAGAAAGATAACAAACCTACCAGGGCACCAGGGATTGAAGAGCACTACCAGAGTTGCCAACAAGGTTTCCTCGTTCCTATATCTGGCAGTTAAGTTGTACTTTCCGATTGGAGCGTCAGCTGGAGGGGTAATGGTCAAATTCAAGGAACCCGTTAGTGGGTAAGATCTCTTCTCAAGCTCCACCTTCCATACCGCCTTCGCTGACGGCGAACGGCTGATTTTGTCTGGAATACCAAAGCATGACTTTGTCCCCAGGTTCTCGGATGGATGTTTTCCTGTTGAGAGGATTCACAGAGGTAATAGGTAACTAGAGATAAACAATACAATACAATCAAACCGTTTTAACCACCAAAGATGGACATTATGAAAACTATCCTTCTTAAACCCGCATTAATTCTAATGACCAGCAGGTGGTGACTGTTTAAAAAAGTGCAGTTGCAAAGAAGACTATGAGAAAACAGCAGTAAGTAAGCACTTTAATGGTTTATGGTCGCAGTCCCTATTTTCAAATTTTACTGAATGCAACATCATGTTCCTGTTACAACGTTGTTCTTCATTATCATCAGAAACAATGCTCTATGAGTGACAAGTCACTAGTGCAGGTGTGTGTCGTGTTTCTCAGTCCTTTTCCTTGACATGTCAGTCAGGTCAAGGCTTTAAAACACCACTGTCTATAAACTGGTGGAAACTGTCACACCAACTGGATCCATCTTTAACTTACCGTCTATGGTCCCTGACAGGACCTTCCATGTCCAAAAAAAGAATTTAATAAACATAAATCAGTACCTTAAAGATGCATCATTACTCTTTTTTTAAAATTATGCATTAAAAGGGGAAATGGGTTCAAAGTTGAGCACAGTCCAAGAATAAATCTATGGAGCTATAAATGAGCATTATAGGTTACCATTTGAAAGTTTAGCCATGTTTACTAAGATATTGACCACATATACATGTACAACACAGAACAAGTAAATGCGTCTCATTATAGACTTGCACCTCTCACTCTATGACAGCTGGGGTAAATATTAACTTTCAAACTTGTTAGAATTTGCATTATGTACTGTACTTCCATGCACATTTCAATCATGCCAGTCACTGCCTCCCTTTTTAATTTCATGCCAACAAAGACATTGCAACCAATGACTGAAAGCAAAAGGTGAAAGCCTTTAAGAAGTAAAACTTAGTTTATTTACAACAGAGCCTTTCCCCTTTGTGTTATGTCTAGCTTTCTCCTCACCCTTTCAATTGTCTGCTCCACCCTCATTGCTGTCACCTGACATAATTTCTCTTAATCTCTCTTTCTATTAATAAATATAAAACCTGCTCTCTGTTTGAAATATCTGGCTCCTGTGTTTAAGAGCTCTTTTTAAACTACACTAACACGCATGTATCTTTCATTTTTAATGGGTTTCACAAAGGTCTTGATAGACATCCATATTAAGAATTCCGAAACATTAATATTGCTGATAAAACAGAGAAAAAGAAGAAAATAGAGAAAACAGAAACAAGAAAAAAAACCCTCATAAAACACTGTTGATACATGGAAATCAATTTTCAAACAGTTCTTTTATTACTTCAATAAACAAAATCTATTAAAAGAAAGTTATATGCAATTTAAAAAATATCTTCATTGTATAACTACAGACCAACCTGTTTTTGCAGTGATGGTGAGCGGGTAAAGGTCAGGGTTGAAAGGTTGCGTCAGTTCAACTTTCACAGTGAACGGCTGACCTCTCCTCACAATCAGCTGATCCTTTGAGAGTTTTTTGGTGTGGTGTTCAGTGTTGTTGATCTCATAGTTGAGACCGACTCCTTTAAAAACTGGAAAAAATAAAAATATAACTGAAACAGACAAAATCAAAAGAATTGTGGCTAGTTTTCCAGGATACTGGAACCTTCATCCTGTTAATGTCTTTTGTGTGTGTCTGTGTGTGTTTTCCTTTCCCTTTTCTCTCCATATGTTTGCCTTAAATGTCAAATTAACTATTCCACACTTAAGGACTAAAGCCCACAGTGGTGATATGTTTACTCCATCTTTTCAAACTGTCAAGAATTGCACCTTTACTTTGACAAAGTTTACTTGCTGAGTTCAAATCTGAAAACCCCTTTCCTCCAACATGTCCTACTTTTTAGTTATGATGTTGATGCAAGAATTGGACAATTAGGATGACTGAACAGAAACAGCAACACATTTCAGCATTTAAGAAGTAAGTTTGGTCTTGAGATAAGAAAAGCCAGATGTTTCATTCTAAGGTTATTTATAGATGTCTGCTCAAGAAATGGATAAATGTAAGCACAATAATTTAATGGAGCTCAGAAGGTAAAGCAGGTCATCTAATCGGAGAGTTAGTGATTCAATCCCTGGCTGCTTCAGTCTGCCTGCCAAAGAACATTGGACAAGATTAAACCCCTAGTTGTTCTCTGATGTCTCCGTCAGAGTATAAATATTAGACAGAAAGTACTGAGGCATAAAAAAGTGCTTGTGTAATGTGTGTGAATGAGGCATGCTGTATAAAAATCAATCTGGCATACTGGTATTTAAACTGACTTGAACCTGGACCTAATTTTGTTTTACAGAACATATTTTGGATTTTCACGGTTGTGAGATAATGACCACAGGCACGCCGTTAGCTTTGTCTGGGTTTTGTTTTTTATTGTGATAAAGTTGAGCATATCACAAAAAAATCTTCACTTGCTTTAATCCAATGCATTTTTATTCCCCAGAAGCTTTTTTAAAGAAACTGCAAAGGTGACTGAAGTCATATCATCTATAAGCATTTTATGATATTGTATTTAATTTACCAGATAAAAACTGACACAGATGCAACCTTTTCTAAAAATCTCTTTTTTATTTTGCTTTTGCTTCTAACAAACCATGTGATATAATATTATGTAAATACATTTTATTATGTAAATAATACATCTTGTGTTAAAAAGAAAATGTAAATAACAATACATTCTTCATGCATACAATATATATAAGGTGCGATGTATTGTAAATGATGGTAAAATTCAGTTAATGTACATTCAAAAGTTGCTGTACTTACTTGACCGTCTGGTCTCCGATGACATCTTTCTAGACTTTCTGCAGCAGTTTAAGTACAGCGAGAAGCTCTCTGGAAGGCGCTGACCAGCACACTGACAGGATACGCTGAACCATGGTGGATTTTAAACCAACTCCTACACCCATCCCCATTTCACAAACTAGATTAACCAGCTAGACTAGCCATTTCCTGGTTGTTCAAAAGCTGCTTGCGCGTGCGCACGCATGCACACACACACACACACACACACACACACACACGCGCACACAGGGTAAAGAATCTTACCAAAACCTGGATCGACTCCAGAAATTAATAACTTTTAAGCAAGATCAAACCGCACCCCTGGCAAAAAATAAATAAATCAAATTCCATTTAGCAATCAAAACTGAACCCATTGCATGACCTCACTGTCAGAGGTGTCATTATGGATCTGACTGTCACGGCGGGGTGCGCCGATGTGTGCGGAAACAGGACCCAAAAGCAGATGATGACGAGGAATAGTAATGATTAACAGAAAAGTGAACCTTTATTGCGATGACGGCAGGAAATGAACCAAGAGACCAAAGCAAACAGGCAAAACACTAAGAAACAAAACACTGAACTGGCAAAACACTAAGAAACAAAACACTAAAGGTACTAAGACCAAAAACTATAACTATGACCGAGGTGGAAAATAAACAGGCTAAGACTATGACTATGACTGTAACTCTGGTGAGAATAAACCAGAGGTGGGACCAAGTCATTGTTTTGCAAGTCTCAAGTCTTTATCCTCAAGTCTCAAGTCAAGTCTCAAGTAATGTCAGGCAAGTCAGAGTCGAGTCTCAAGTCACTGGTGTAAAAGTCCGAGTCAAGTCACAAGTCTGAAACTTTGAATTTCAAGTCCTTTCGAGTCATTCAAAAAAACAAAAAAAAGCATGTTGCAGTTATATGCTAAATGTAAATATTAGACCATGTAATTTTTAAATCTGTGTTTTTCTCAACACATGACAAAATAGTGAACTTACAAAATATACACAAATTGTGAAATTGCACCTCTTTAAAATGCAGCTCAATTAAACCTAGCTCCAAGAATAATTTTCACCGACAGTTCTGAGATAAGCTGCATGTTATTCTTGGATGCGGTTGTAGGACCGGCTTTAAAATCGCATGACAAAAATATCATACACATTAAAAAAAACTGTATCACCAACGTAGCCTGGACAACATTTGCTAGTTAGATGAAGTCAGCTATCTCATCTTAGCATATTTATATGCATATTTATAATCATACGGTTCTTGGAGTGAGTGCATACACTCATGAAGTTTAGTAACTTCAGGTCACTGCAACAAGCCCAGGTACAGTTTACCGACGGATGGGTGCAGGACCTTGAAATGCACCGTGTAGAACGAAAGACCATCGTACGTATCATAAGTTTACCAGTCTCACAAATCGTCGTCATAAATATACATTCGTTAACCGTTTATTAATAGGACCTTTGAGCTCAACGGTAATTAATCAGTAGTGGAAATAATTTCTGGTACCCATCACAGAAATGTAGCAGTGACAATAATACTGTATGCTGTAATCGCACTGGGCAATTAGTGATACAAAAAAACCCGTTTTATCCTGTGAATAAAAGTATATGTTTTTGTCAATGTACCATAATAACAGAAGCGAAACGCAATATCATGTCAGGACAATTCACTATTTATGCACAATAAACACAATAAATAAAGGAGCATAGCGCGACAATTTCTGTTCAGCGCCAGACTTGCTTGTAACCTATATCACCAATTATGTTATGAAAATGACGTATTAACTACTAAAAAACACTGACCTTCGTGTAAATGCTTGGAGCAGACTAACCTGTGAGCTGGAGGGTTCTGGGACGTTATATTTGGTCTTTGAATGGCTGCAATCCAGGCCATCCGTCGCGTCTTTGTTACTTCGGAAACATGGCTCGAACAATTTCTCTTCAACGACGTAATCCGATAACAACCGATCTCTTTACCCGTCGGCTTCCCGTGGCTGTCATGCGACCGGCTATTGCAGTTAATAATACAACAGCTTCTTGACATTTTTGTGTTTCTTTTTATCGCTGTATAACTGATTTCAATTGAAAGTCTGTGTGCGCTAGTACCTCTTGCCACGAGTTCCCAGAATCCTTTGCGGTTCTACCCGTGAATGACGTCACATTTTCAATCTCTATATAATATGCATGTTAAATTTTATATTTGGGGTAAAATATCAAGTCTTTTCAAGTAAACCGGTTCAAGTCCAATTCAAGTCCCAAGTCATTGGTGTAAAAGTCCAAGTCAAGTCACAAGTCTTAGAACATTTTTTCAAGTCAAGTCTAAAGTCATAAAATTAATGACTCGAGTCTGACTCGAGTCCAAGTCATGTGACTCGAGTCCACACCTCTGGAATAAACAGACGAACTGACAATGGCATGAAGAAAACAAAAGGCTTAAATACAGACATGAGGTGATCAGGGGAAGTGGCGACACATGGGGGAAAACAGCTGACAGACATAAACCTAATGACAGGACCAGGAGAGGAAAGCTAAATACAATGAACAAAGAACACATGACATTGTCAGAATAAAACAGGAAATGACAACACAACTTAACAGACCTAATACGTGATGAAATAAATAGAAAACCCCAAAACATAGAAAACCCAGGAACAATAACTGCCTAAACTAAAGGCAAATAGGAAATAACACAAACTAATAACATATCAAAAAATACAAAGAAAACTCAGAGTGCTGGGTCGGAGACCCAGCCTGTGACACTGACGGTAATTTGTGGATTCCAGTTTGTGACTGCTAATGTGATTTAACCTGCAACGCATCCAAGCATCACACAATGAGCACAAACCTGGATTAGAACTTTACATGCTGCTTTATTTACTCTAAGTACAATATGCATCAGTTTAAAATAAATACTTGCTGATAATTCACAGGTAATTTAGTATAATACATTGCACTAATTATGTATGGAGGGTTTCATCCCAAGTCAAGCATCTTGTGACTGTATGTTAAGCAGAAGGAAGGAGGCCGGGAATAGTGAGTGCCAGAATCCCTATCAAGAATGAGACAACAAACATCCATAAGTACGTCAGAAAGAACTGATCACGTGCTTAGTGAATACATCAGGCAGCAGAAACCCAAGAAAGAAGATGAGCGAGAAGAAGAACCATTATGGATGGATAGATTGCATATACCAGATAGAAGAAGGGTGGAAGATGCTATCAAGTATGGCATTCATGGAATGCCATAACCAAGTAGCCGGCACAGTACAATGGAACATCTGTGCCAAGTATAGACTGGAAGTCCCAAGGTCAAAATGGCATACTAGGGTGGGTTGAGAATGTCCAAGCTAAGATCTTGTGGGTCTTCCAGATTCAGATGAACAAACTGGTAATGGCTAACCAATGAGAAATAGTAGTTGTGGACAGGCACAGGAAGATGGCCATAGGGACAGATGTAGCTATACCAAGTAATAGCAACATCAGGAAAAAGGAACATGAAAAGCTGAGAGAGGTGCTTGAGAAAATATGGAGGGTGAAGGCAACAGTGGTCCAGCAGTTTCCAGGAATGACATCTGAGATCTCTTTCCAGAAGAGGGCAGGATTAGGAATTAAAAATATATTGTGCAGGACTCTAAATTTGGGATTAAAAAATAATAATCTACATCTATCTATATGGATAACTATCTATATATTCAACTATCTATATATTGTCTCTCTTACTTTTAGGCTTTCACTATGATACACAGGCTTCCTCAAGGGTGTTCTTGACTTGGTTAGATGTTTTTCTTAACCATGGAAATAATTCAGCATGCACTCTAGTTGTCTTACGTGGTCTTTCAAGCCTTTTGGTGTTGCTGAGGTAGTAAATACCATTAACTTGTTTTAACAACTGATTTGGGCAATTCTAAAGTTTCTGCTGTCTCTTTGTTAGATTTATTTGTGTTTTTCAGTCTGATCACCTCCATCACTTGCACTAACATCTCTTTGGGCCTCTTATTTAAAATTTAATTTGAATTACAGCAAAGAGCTTGCCGTGTTAGTCCATTTGATTTACCTTTGTTATCATTATTTATTTATTGATTTACTTTATTTTAAGCTATTGCAGACAGGACAGACATGACAGAGGGATAGGAAAGGGAGAAAGAAAGAAAGGGAGAGAAGACACTAAAAAAAATCAGCTGGATTTAAATGAAAAGCAAAAAGAAAGTAGCACAATATACACAACACCACAGCAATAACCTAGATAAGTGTAAGTAACAGTAAATACTAAATATTGAATTTTATTGTGCAGCACGTAAGACCGACAGCACACAATGTGTGTGAGCGCGCTTGTATTCAGAAGGTTTCTCTATGTAACGATCGGCTGGAGGGAGTGGGGAGCCGTAGCCCTGCCCCCCAGAGTATGAAGCAGACACGGAGGAGATCCAGGCGTTTTTCGACGTTACAATCAGTATGTAAGCACACAGGTTTTAAAAATCACAAACTGTAATCCATAAAATGCAGTCTGGTCCATAATTATACTTTTGGTAGTGAGTTCATACAATGGGTTTGGTTTTTTTGTTAGCAGGATTACTCAAAACAATAGATGGATTTAGATGACAATCTTTGCAAAAGGTGGAGTTTGATCAAGTTTAAAAGTGATTAACTTCACCAGAGTAGGAACCAGGAAGCTTTGGGAAGACTATTTACCAATATAAAGAGAGTGACTGTGTTTGTGGGTGCTGCATCCTGGAACCTTTGGGCTTGGCAGAGCACGCAGCTGTAAGTGATGTGGCTTCCTGTAGAAGCAACAAGAAAAAAAATCATTAAAAGTTCTACAAAGGTGCATAACTTTCCATTTATCATTATCCTGAGATAACACCTTTTTGACGACGAGAATAAAAAACAAAAGAAAAAAAGCAGTTTGTTGTGAGCTTGGGCTTGAAGTAGCAGTTTACAGTTAGTTAGCACTGTGGATACGATCGAACTCGCTCACATATTTCGCTGAGGGAGACATCAACTGGACTGAATATGTTGAAAGACTGAGAGACTTTTTCTTAGCAAATGAATTCTTGATGAGGGGAAGGAAAGGCCAGTTCTTCTCAGTTCAGAACAAGGAAGTACAAGTTGATATGTAACCTAACTATGTCTTGGAATTGAATCAGCTTCAAAGATCTGGTAACACTGGTTCAAAATCATCGCTGCCTCATGGATTGATGAGGCAGTGTTGCTAATCCAACTTTATGCTCACTGTGTGATGTTTGCAGGCGTTTACTCTGTTTAAATGATGTTACAAGTAGTCTGTACATTTTTAAGTAAGCACACAGGTTTTAAAAATCACAAACTGTAATCCACAAATTGCAGTCATGTCCATAATCACACCTCAGTTAAGCCAGGGCCGTGCCAGCTCCAATCAACATCATGATAATCATGGTTCCCAATAGCTAGATGTCTTCAACGTCCTCCATTGAGAGTGTTGCCAGACACATAACCTGCTACTTCTCCCAGTTGTCCATCGTGTATCCAGCAACAAATGTCAATTGCGTTAAGAGACCAATTGATCAAATCCATAAGTTCGTGATTTAGAGAACAAGACGGAGAGAGTTTCTGAGAGTTAGACAAGACTAGACAAGGACAAGAGAAGCCAAACAGGAGAGCCACACGAGAGTTATTCAGGCAGCTAATTGTGATTAGTGTGCAACGACTTATGAGATGAATTTGCGAATTCTGAACACATTTTAATCACCACTATATCACTGATGAATGTTACTTTTAACAATAATTAATTAACTCAACAAAACATACCTTTCAGCTTTTCATGTGTTTTGAAACTGGGTTTTTGGAGACCTGGAATGTAAATATTTCTGTCTCTAAAGCACACAAAAAGGTTTGGCCATTTTTCATAGTGCATGTTTGAGGTTAACTTTTTCCAAAGAAATAATTAACACAGTTCAGCGGGCTACATACTGAACTTGAAGGATAAAAGCAAAGTATTGATCCAATTGTGTTAGTATCCATCCGATACCAATAATAGTGTTGGTATACTATCGATATTTGGATCAATCCGCCCATCTCTAAAATGCAGGACTCAAATGCAAAAGGTGAATTCAAATTGGCAGCTTTATTGCTAGGAGAATTGTCCATAAACAAAAATTCACACACACAAAAAAACTAAACCCAGAATATGAGAACTAGAAGAAAAAAAACACTGGGAAACGAAAACTGAAACTAGAAACATGGAACTAACATTCAAACCAGAAAAACGGCCTAACACACATGGAGGAGGCACAGAGACTAAATCTAAAGGCTGGAAAATCACAGAGGTGCTAAAGAATAACTAAGGAACATGAAATACAAAAGACAAAACCACAAAAAATCCCACAAAATCCCAGAACATAGAATAAACAAAACCTAAACAAGGAGTCACCTGACTTCAAACCATGATAGTGTTTTTTAAAATGAAATTTAAAAAAATAAAAATAAGTAAATGGATTCAAAAATCAACAATGTATTTCTGACATTTAAAATATCAAATCCTCTTCTCATTTGAGAATCCATTTTCTCACTACATTTCCTTTTCCTGTTAGCTCACAGATTCGTTATTATATTAGCAAATGGATTGGCTTTGGGATTAACTGCTGGAGTAGCTAACAGATTAACTATTGGGTTAGTTATCCCATTTCCAAAATACCAAAATAATGCAAATCAGCCGTGCGATGCGATGCAAAGAGCTCTGTAATTCAGGGGTGCCCAATCCCAGTCCCCGATAGCTACTATCCGGCAGCTTTTAGATGCATCCCTACTTCAGCACCCCTGCTCAAATTGGTTAGACAGACACATTCTTGCTGCCCGCCTTTTGGCTGTGCAGGTTTGCACTGCTAAAACATGTGTGTGCTTATACAAAGGTCATCAGCCTTGGTATTTACACTCTAACCAACAAAGATGAAGAATGAAGGGACTCTTCAGTCAAATGGAGAGCTGAGGCTCCGAGTGTGGGCCTGAAGACAGCCTGACCACCTGTTGAAGGTAACGTGCTGACTTGGCTAATGCTAACATCACCGCATATAGCCCCACGCTTTTCAGATCATGTTAGATTATGAAAATTTGACCTGTTACTTTATACACAGTGTTAAAGCAATAGTTGCAACCTACGGCCTTTAAACTCATGATTAAAATGCTGTCTGTAAACTCATCAGTCCAGATGTTACTGCATACCTTTGTGAGGCTTAGAGTTAGAAGAACTGAGACAGGGTGATTAGAAAAATAGCTCTTAGTTCTCTATTGACTGAAGTCCATTTATTTTAATATACGGGCGCACCTATTTCTGGATGGTTCAAAATCTGAACGCTTAGATTTCTGAATCTAAAGAGTGAATGCATTTAAAGCAGGAACTGCGCACCTTGCTATCAAAAGTTTGGTAAAGTAGCATGAGTACTGTAAAGTTTTGTAGAGTCCTTTTAAAAAATCACACAAGCAACACACCACATCTGGCATATAGTTACATTTTATAGAGTACACTGTTGAAATTGTAAACTGTATAATCCAGTGATCCACTTATTAGTAATTTTTGAGTAAATGGATGTCACTGATAAATCAGTGGTGAAATATACCTGCAGGTGTTTTTAACAAACTGTTTCTTGTTTTTGTTGAATTCATCAGCAGCTGTGGAGAGATGTATTTGAATATCTTCTGCTCCTCTTTTCCTAACCTGGAAGCTAAGGATGGCTTAATCCACACCTGGACACAAGCCTTACCACTTATCATAGATGTTACACCCTCCATGCAGCAACTCCAGAGAGATACCCACGACCACTGATTAGGATTAGCCAGAAATATGTCCCTTTCTGGCAGCTGTGGTAACTTATAATAAGAAAGTTTGCATTTGAAAAATGCTGGGTCATGTATGAATTGTCTGAGACCATGTGTCATCATACAAGGATATTACATTTAGGCTTTTCTGCACCCTCATTCTTAATTAAGTGTTTTAAACTTTGATAAAATATGGCAACTTTGTGTTGTGCTGGGAATTTTTGACCATTCTTCCAGAAGCACATTTGTGAGGTCAGACACTGATGTTGGACCAGAATGCCTGCCTCACAAGTTCTACTCTAATCCAAAACTGTAGTATTGGGTTGATGTCAGGACTAATACAAGCCAAACTTGCTCATCCATGTCTTTAAGGACCTTACTGTGTGCACTGGTGTCCAGCCGTGCTGGAAAAGGAAGGGACCATCCAAACTGTGGCAGGTCATTTCATAACCACAAGGAATTTGATATGAAATGAAATTGTTGCACGATATCGTCCAAAATGTCTTGGTATGCTGAAGAATTATAAGTTCATTTTGACCGGAACTAAGAGGGCGATCCTAACTCCCTGCTCTACCACACTTTACACTTGGCACAAAGCAGTCAGACAAGTACCCATCTCCTGACAACTGCCAAACCCAGACTCATCCATTGGATTGCAAAATGGAGAAACAGGATTTGTCACTCCAGAGAACACTGAGTCCATTGGTGGCATGTTAATTTTTATATCTGTGGCCATGGAAGTGATTGGAAGACTTGAATTCAATGATTTGAATATATGATTTAATAGATTTGACAATATGGTGTATTTTGGACCATTTCTCACAAGAGGTCTCAGTTTTGAAGGGTGCCTCCTCCAGACTTCATGTTTCAGCTCCTTCCATAGATGTTTAACAGGATTTAAATTAGGGCTCATAAAATGCCACTTCAGAATAGTCCAATGTTTTACTCTAAGCCACATAATCCATGTAAGGACTCCTCCCTCTTAATTGTTTTTCTGCGTGCACACATTTTTTTTATATGTACCCCACCCACATAGACACATAAACCCATCATTCCTCACATAGGCACCAAAGGAAAAAAAAATAGGAAACAACAACAACAGAAACACTCCTAAATGCACAGATACGCTAGCTGTCCTGCTGAATGAGGGCTTTGGCTTTCTGCAGGTTGTGATCGACTGCATCATCTACAAACTGAATCCAGGTCAGCTTTGACTCCACTCACACATGACTGGATCTGGAAGGGTTGTGACAATGATAAACAATTTATTTTCATATCACTTATAGAAAGAAACCACCGTGCCAAACATGGACATGAACTAATAATATTCAGGTTTAATCTAACCCAGAAAAATGCAACAGAAAATGATCAGGTATGATCAGATGTTCAGATGCTCCACCCACGTGTTTTTGAATGCTTACTCTGGACTGCACATACAGCACCTGCCGATTGTTCTCTGACCTGCATTAGTTGAATTTCATCTTCTTTCATCATTGAGTACGTTGCTGAATGTGTGCTGGCCCTCAGGTTGTTGTTTGTTTTTTCTTTCTTTCTTTCTTTCTTTCTTTCTTTTTTTAAATCTAATTCACACATATTTCTAATTAAATGTGGAATATTTGATTGGTTTTGATGAAACAGGTTATGATAATGATACACACAGGTGTGGTTAAACTGGGAGAACAACATCGCCACCTGCCGGTTTAACTGTAATACTGCTACAGCTGCTGCCACAATTGAATGTAAAGACATGTTGACATGCTGAAGCATACCAAGCATAAGTTTATTTTGACCAGAACTAAGAGGGTGATCCTAACTCCCTGCTCTACCACACTTTACACTTGGCACAAAGCAGTCAGACGAGTACCCTTCTCCGACAACTGCCAAACCCAGACTTGTCCATTGGATTGCAAAATGGAGAAACAGGATTTGTCACTCCAGAGCAGTAGCGGTCCCAGCCTGTTTGGCGCCCTGGGCGAGCGTCAAAGGTGTGAGCCTTTTTTGACGTTACACTGTGCGCCACATTATTGTTTCGGTGAAATGAATTTCTACAATACTGTTACTGTTAATTCTACTCTCTGCAGTGTTTAAATGCTTACATATACACACAGTTACTGTCCCTCCACACATACGACTCGGTTCTGCTTCTATGTCCCATCCTTGTTTACTATTTCCCACCGAGGCTTCTAGACTTCTGATTGGCCAACATTTCTGCACGGTTAGGAATATATCGCCACCTGTTGCTTTGGCATGTTCCTAGCAGCGTTTTCCTTCATTTCTGCGTTTACGTGTGGACGGGATTATTTCTTTTAAACGAAAACGGAAAATCTCCGTTTTCAAAAATACCCGTGTAGCCCAAGGTGTATTTCTAGGATTTCGCACAACCCAGGATTCAAATCATGAATAGATAATGGGCTTGGATTCAGATATCTACTGATACCAGTGTTAAATAATAAAGCTGTACTTGAATGTGAGGTAAAAACTGGAAATCAATCTATTTATGTAAGGCAACATCAGTTTAGGCATAAACATAGCTTTCTTAATTTTTTGCAATATAATTGGACAAATAAATACATTCAAGAATATTATTCACTGCATTTGTATAGTATAAGTTTAGTATAAAATTAGAAATGACTTTACTGCAGTACAGACTTCTTAGCTGTTCCCTTTATGTGTTATTACAGCGGATCATCTGCCTCCATCTAACCCTATCGCCAGCATCCTCCTCTGTCACACCAACCGTCTACATGTCTAATTATATGGTCTAAATGGTCTAATTTTATATGTAGATTGAATTTTTTCCTCTTCCTTTAGTCAATTTATCAATCATACTGAAGAAGCTTTATATATACTTGAACCTGTCTGACTTATTGAACCTTTCATGACATCTCCATATTTTACAACTAATAAAAGGAAATTTTAAATAGTTGTAATTCTGTGTTTGAACAATTGTAATATCATTTACTCATTTTAATGGCTTCAAAATAAAATCCAATCAAAATTTGTTGTACCAGAACTTGAAATTATCAGAACTGGTTATTATGAATTATCAATTCATAAAAAAGTACTTTTGGCCCATGTGATTGCTCTTAAATCTTCACTTAAATTAAATTAATTAGTTAGTTTTTTTTCTTAATGATCAAAATGTTATGTTTACTTGTAAAGATTGTTTCAGTGTATTTTGATCACATAAACAATATACAGAAAGTTATTTAGGAGAATAAAATACTACACAAAATAAAGAATTTATTTATTTATTTATTGCTGTTCTAGGTGTGCTTCCATCTTGGTCAGGTCTCTCTTGAAAAAGAGATTTCAATTTAGTGTCCACATTTTAAGAGAGAAATGACAACTAATACTCATTTTATTTATATATTCGGGGAGGGGGGGGGGGGGGGGGATCTACGCAGTGCAAATAGAACAGACTGGTGTAGTTCTTCAGTTTACTTCTCAGCCACAGGGAGGCACCTAATAAACACTTAAGAGCTCCAGTTCCTTTGGGAGATGACAAGCCTGTCTGACAGCAAATATTACTGTTGTATTGTTGCAGTGTGTGTGTGTGTGTGTGTGTGTGTGTGTGTGTGTGTGTGTGTGTGTGTGTGTCTGTCTGTCTGTCTGTCTGTTTGTTTTTCAGTTTGCTGTCTGTATATCAGGTTTAGCCACATTCTTTATGTTATGCAAACTTTAGTTTTGACATTAGCATTGCTGTAAGTAACAGCTTAAAACAGTAGTGTGAGCTTTTATAACAGTGTACATGGTGCCAATGATGACATATAATACAAATAAATTAGACATTTTTGTGAAACAGCAATGATGCACTTTCTGTCCAGAAGCACAAGCCTGTGGTGCGAGGGCACACCTGAACAGATCTGCATCCAACAGTGCTTTAACCATTAATGCAATTAAACAAAACAAACAAAAACAGTGATTATAATAAACCAGTAATAGTATAATTAGTGCTTTTTACACATGAAACACAACAACAGCTGTCTAAAGGCACTTTACATTATAAGGTAAAGACCCCACAATGATACAGACAATTTAACACAGTAGTCTGTTTGGATAGACTCCCTTTTGGAGCCAGTCTCAAAAAAGTTTCTTCTGGAAAATCACTAAATGAAAGTAAAGAAAAAAACATCTCTTATTAATCTCTTATCACATTGCTTTTTAAAGCTACTAAAGTATTTTTAGAGTTACTTTTTACGGATTTACTCATTGAAATTGAAATGTCCCATCCTTAATGGATAAACATGGACACTGGTGGACATTAAAACACTAAATACCCAATTACATTCAAATGCACGTCCATCAGGAGTGACACATTTTTTTGTTTTTGTTTATAAGCCTTTATCCTTCTAACACATGAGAAGATGATGATCGCGTCAGAGTAAATTCTGCTTCTCATCAATACATTCTCATTGGGAAAAATTAACATACCAAATATAGTTATTTATGTATTATTTGCTTAAAGTACTGCTAAACCCAAGAACAGCCTCAAGCAGCTGCTGGCATACCTGTAGACTTTTACTTTATATTTCTGTATATTATATTATATATTTATCTTTATATTTAGCATTAAACCAAGTAAAACAGGAGATACCAGCAGCAATGAGCTTATGTGACAGCTATGTGATGGAGATTGGAGGATCCAACAGAATGACATCATTCACTGCTAGGTACACATTTTTCGGCTCCAGCTTATCTGTGACCATAGCTGAAATCTTCATGCTCTCACAGTCCACCATGTGCTCATGGTACACCAAGAAGGGGAATAAAAAAGGGATGGACAGATCTGGAGCAGATAGAGAGAGAGGTTCATAATTGTTGCTGTGTCTCATATGACCTACAGATGGATTCATTTTCACGTTTCACTGTCAATCTGGTATTGAGCTATGTCTAGTCTAAGAATTAAACAAAGTACTTGTGTCCAGAGACCCACCTTTCCCAGGCAGCAGTGTCCCTTCCTTCACCTCACTCTGGATGTTTTCAACCGGTGAGCCATTGTATCTCATGGCCTGGACGCTGATTTTGATGGACACAGGCCTGGCAGTGCTGCTCTCACTGTTCAGCACCAGCTTCAGACTCACGTCCTGACCGTCCTTTGGCTTGGATACCTGCAGCACCACAAATAGTGTAATAAGGTATGAGTTCTTGTGTACCAGGTGTAATATGCATCATGTTTAGCTTCAGATTTTTTAGATTTTTTGTAGGTAATGTCCATTGTTTGTTTTTTTTCCAAAAATTAAAGTCCGACTAAGTTGTGTGTGTGTGTGTGTGTGTGTGTGTGTGTGTGTGTGTGTGTGTGTGTGTGTGTGTGTGTTTTTGTTTATTCAAACTGCATTTAATATAAAGAGCATGAAACACAGCTAGTTTATAGCCTTTGGCTATTAATGGTCTGGGTTTCATAATCAGACTGTGATCAGTGTGTTTCATGCCTTTTGTATGCACAAGAAAAAATTACAAAATACAGTTTTACCATCACAGCTGTTAGCAAGGTTTGATGTCATCTTCAGCTGCAGTACAGCTCATATCCAGTTTACTTTTATTGTTTCATACAGTGTGTGTGTTTACATTACTCAGACATGAAAAGCTCTACTTTAAAGTATAAAAAGCGATTGATGATTTTATTTCCTAAGAGTCAAACATGACTGTATGATTCTCAAACTACATATATGAGGGAGAACATTTCAAACTGACATGGTGGATTGGATGAGCTTTTATTCGTTAACTGATTTGGTTAACTTATTCAAAATAAAGTAAAAAAGGTCTATGTCTAACAGTTAGACATAAAATTCACACTTTGAGAGAAAAGTAAATATTAAAATACTAATGAAGTGATACAACAGGAACTCTGAAATGTGTGTGTGTGTGTGTGTGTGTGTGTGTGTGTGTATAAGCCATATGAGCTTGTGTCATCTTACCAGACACTGTCCTTGGTCTCGTTCTCTCTGACCCCATAGTCAGCATGGTACACATCAATGATCAGATTCTTGTTGCTGTCATGAGCTGACTGATAGTTGGTGACCACACGGCATGGGATGCCCAACAGACGCATTACTGGAACCACAAACACAAAGAAAAAAAAGTCAATGAGAAATTTCTCAAATTGCACATTAGTTTTTCATTTTATTTTTAAATGTTGTTGTTCTTATTGTTAAGCCACTAGCTGGGGTTGCACTCCCCCAGTGATGGAAAGTGTCAGGAAAAGACAGATGACAGAACCACATATAACCACATGTGGTTATTTTAGTTGTTTTTGTACTCCAATTTGCACTAAGCACTGCGGCCATTCTCTTCTGACCTCTTAAAACAGGGCATTTTCTCCCAGAAACTGGTGCGCACTGGATATTATCTGTTTTGCCGACCATTTTCTATAAAACAGAGATGTTTGTGTGTGAAAATCCCAATAGATCAGCAGTTTGTGGGATACTCAAACCAGCGATTCTGGCATCATCAACCATCTCACTTCAAGTCATCATCTTTCCTTCCTCATTCTGATGATTCATTTTGAACTACCATGTCTGCTTTTCTATGTCTACATGCCTAAATCAATTTAGTTGCTGCCATGTGATTGGCTGCTTAGATATCTGCATTAACGAACAGTCTATCAGATGTACCCAGCAAAGTAACCGTTTAGTGCATGTAGAACTAGAACCCTGTCCGGCCATAATGGAGTTTGTGTTACTGAGCATGTATATATACCTGAACACATCACGCCAGCAAATACCCAGCACTGTCCATATTTGACTGGGTGGCAGCCGATGTTGTGCCAGCGCTTCAGGATGTGATAGCTGCCAGACCAGTGAGAGGGTTCATCCCCACCCCAAAATGGACCTGCCCACCGTCCCCCCAGGAAGCCATATTCATCTCCACTGTTGATCTGGAAGAAAAAAGGAATGCAAAGTTCTCTCTCATAATGTGATTTATACATGTGAGCATTGTCCCCTCTCAAAATGACTGTGAACCATTAGTTAACAGCAAGCTATATTTCCTATATAATGAAAACAGGACCATTTATGTTTGTTGGCTTCTTTGGCCAGCTCTCAATTTGTCGTATAAATAATACTGGAAGAGCTGTTCTTCTGGTTTGCCAAGCTGCTCACCGTAAAATAAACTAATGAATGAAAAAATTAAAATGTACTTCCAACAACTTGTTATAAATTATGTCAAAATATATAAATTAGGGAAAAATACATACATCTTCCTTCCTTCTTATTTATCCCTTCTATCTTCACATCTTACTTATTTTCTTCCTTCCTTTAATTTACTCTACTTCTAACTCCCTTTTTCATTTTTCATTTCCTTCCTTCTTTCCATACTTTTTAATTATTCCTTCATTTTATATTGCGTTCGTATTTTACCCTAATGCCTTATATTTTACGTTAAACACTTCAAATCACCTTCTTGCAGAAATGTTCTAGGCAAATGACACACGGAGCATATATCCTACCATGGCGCTGACCACACGGCTGAGATAGATGGGGTTACAGTGAGCAGAAGCATCCTTAGCTGGGTTTTCCAGGTGCTTTGGGTTGACATCTAAGATCTTCAGACAAATCTTTGCCATGTCCTCTTCAAACTGGACAGGAAGAGAGCAGCTTATCTTAAACTGCAGGGTTGTAGGTTATTACATAGAAGATTATTATCATGATTTTAAAAAAAATATTTATACCTGCCCAAAGTCCCAGTGAATAGATATGAGGTAGTCTCCACTTCCTTTGTAGATTATGCCATGTTCATTCATCACATACTCCTGTGTCTCTGCCTCATCACAGATAGACACTGAATCATCTAAAGAGAGACAGGGATCTGGGTAAAAACATGAGACAGGCAGATCAGTGATTGGTAGTTGTTGTTTTTTTTGGGGTTTTTTTAATGAAAACCCATCAACAGATGAACAGTGTTGATGGACAGTTAGTCAAACAGGTGGGCAGACAAAAAGATAACAAACCTACCAGGACACCAGGGATTGAAGAGCACTACCAGATTTGCCAACAGTGTTTCCTCGTCCCTATATCTGGTAGTTAAGTTGTACTCTCCGATTGGAGCGTCAGCTGGAGGGGTAATGGTCAAATTTAAGGAGCCTGTTAGTGGATAGGATCTCTTCTCCAGCTCCACCTTCCACACTGCCTCTGCTGACGGTGAACGCTGGATTTTGTCAGGGATACCAAAGCATGACTTTGTCCCGAGGTCCTCAGATGGATTTTCTCCTGTAGAGAGGATTCACAGAGATCAATAACATAACAATACAATACCTTCAAGCTACTAATTTTAACCAAAGAGTCTACATGAAAGATGTAAAGAAGAAAAACTGAGTTATATCTGCATTATTTCTAATGGCCAGCAGGGGGCAACTGCTTAAAAAAAAGTGGAGTTGCAAAGAACAGTATAAGAAAACAGCAATAAGTAAACACTTTTCTAATGAGTTTATACTCTCAGTTCCTATGTTCAAGTTTTACTGAATCCAACAAAATGTTCCTGTTATACGTTTTTTCTTCATTATCGTCAAAAACAATGATAAGCTAGATATGTTTGAGGGTGGATCTGCTCTGTGATTGACAAGTCCCTATTAGAAAAGTACGGTTCCTCAGTCAGTTCCCTTGACATGTTAGACAAATCAGGGCTTTAAAACAGTGGTCCATAAACTGGTCAAAGATGTCACACCGGCCGGGTCCAACAAGCAGCCTGGGATCATCTTGAGAGAGAACAGAACAAAAGGCAGCCAAAACCCAAAGAAGAGGTTTGAATGCTCTTCAGAAAACCTGGAAAACTAATATTGAAGACTATTTACAGAAATTTAATGAAAGCTTGCCGTAGAGAGTTCAGGCTTCATTGAGGAATGGAGCTGGAACCTGATGCCAGCAAAAGACTGAAAGGTGTGTACCCAAAAAAAGAAAATCAACTGTCATATCCAACTGTGCTAGTTGGCAAACGCCTTTAAGTAAAGCTTAGATTACTTATAAAAGAGCCTTTCCCTTACGTGTCACATCTGGGATTTTCCTCACCCTTATAGTCTGCCCCACCCTTATTGGTTTCACCTGTTTTTATTATTCTTGATCTTTATTTATTTTTCTCTTTTTTAATTCGATCATCTCATTAATAAAACCCACTTTCTGCTTGGAATACCTGATTCTGGTTTTGTGTATTTGAATCCTCTTTTTAAAGTATACTATACTACACGCAGCCTGTGAGCAAGCACTTTTGTAACAGTGGGAAGGAAAAACTCCCTTTTAACAGGAAGAAACCTCCAGCAGAACCAGGCTCAGGAAGGGGCAGCTATCTTTATTAGGGGAGGAAGACGAGTCAAAGACACTTTGAATTAACAATTCATTCTAATAAATCAATTGTTAATTCAACATTATAAATTAAACATCCATGGTTTCTGTCAGTTATTCAGAATGACAGGGTGTTAGTCTTAGGCATGTGTTCAATGATAAAAAGAAAATTTCCTTTCTCAGCATGGTTATACGCTTTTGAAAAAGTCTAATAAAAATGGACTATTTAATAACATACAAACCTGTCACTGCAGTGATGGTGAGTGGGTAAAAGTCAGGCTTGAAAGGTTCTGTCAGTTCAACTTTGACGGTGAACGGCTGGCCTCGCCTCACAATCAGCTCCTCCTTTGAGATTTTTTTGGTGTGATGTTCAGTGTTGTTGGTCTCACAGTTGAGATTCACTCCTTTAAAAACTGAGACTTAAAATAAAAAGAAAAATTATACAAACTTTAGTTTTGTGCCTCAAAAGGGCAGGGTAACAAATAAACACAATGCTCGTGTGTGATGTAAGCTCTCTGGAGAACTGCATAAAGAAGTCTGCCAATCCTCAGCTGCATTTGTGAATTTTGTAACTGCACAAAAATGATCATCATGTAGCTCTAACCAAAACTGGTTAGTGTCATATCCAGAGGTTGTCTTTTGAAAATAGATGTATGAGTGCTGCCAGGCGTGGAGGATCAGCCTGATGGCTGTCGTCCATGAAGAAAGCCTCTTCTAAAGATAATGCACAAGAAGGCCCGCAAACAGTTTGCTGAAGACAAGCAGACTAAGGGCATGGATTACTCGAACCACGTCCTGTGGTTTGATGAGACCAAGATAAACTTTTTTGGTTCAGATGGTGTCAGGGGTGTGTGGCGGCAACTAGGTGAGGAGTACAAAGACAAGTGTGTCTTGCCTACAGTCAAGCATGGTGGTGGGTTGTCATTGTTTGGGGCTGCATGACTGCTGCTGGCACTGGGGAGCTACAGTTAATTGAGGGAACCATGAATGCAAGCATGCACTGTGGGGGGGGGGATCACAGTCCCCATCATAAAAAACTATGGTGGGGACTGTATATTGGGCCACATTAGTGCATTATAGTGTATTATACTAATATACCTGTGAATTATCAATGAGTAATTGTTTTAAACTAATGCATATTGTACTTTAATCAACAAGAGTCTAGATACTGCATAAACATCTAATCAAGTGTTTGTGCCCACTGTGTGATGCTTCCAGGCATTTCCTCATTTTAAATCACATGAGTAATCACAAACTGTAATCCACAAGTTACAGTCAGGTCTAATAATCACACCTCTTGTAGTGAAGTCATGCAGTGGGTTTGGTTTTTTCTTTGTTAGCAGGATTACTCAAAAAATAGATGGATTTATTTATTTTAATTTTTTTGCAAGAGGTGAAGTTTGATCTAGCTTAAAAGTGATTAACCTCTGCAGTTCATCCAGATTTGGATCCATTTTTGGCAAGATTCTTTACTATTGTGAGAATTGGACATGTAATCTAATATCTTTATAAAAACAAACTGAACCACAGTTAAAATTGGGAAACTCCTTATAAAGTTCTCAAGAAAATATTAACAACACGTCCAGATTCAGATATTTGACTCTTGCACTTTTACCTACAGACCGTGGATAATGGACAGAACAACATAAAAAACTATAATCTGTGTCTTTCATCCCTCAGTTTAGTCTGCAGTTTAATATCAATTCTATGTTTATAGCACCATTTCACAATAACAGGCATCACCAAGTACATTGTGAGGTACAGACCTTACAGCAGGGATGTCAAACTCATTTTACATTGTGGGCCAGCCCACTTTGATCTTAAGTGGGCACAGCAGTGAAACTCTTCTTTATGTTGGTAACTAAAGTAGTTATGCATTTAATCACCGAGACATTTTAATATAAGAAAAATAAGAAAAATCGCGGGGGCAGCAGCCGAACTAGAAAAGCCCAGACCTCGCTCTCCCTCGCAACCTCCTCCAGCTTGTCCAAGAGAAGACCGAGGTGTTTCCAGGCCAGCCGAAAGCGTGTCCTTTGTCTGCCACGGAGCCAACTCCTGGTGGGACATGCCCAGAACACCTCATGCAGGAGGCGCCCAGGAAACATCCTCGTCAGATGCCTGACCCACCTCAACTGGCTCTTTTCAATGTAGAGGAGTAGCGTCTCCTCTCTGAGTCCCTCCCAGATAGCTGAACTCCCCCTATCTCCAAGGGAGAGGCCAGCCACCCTTCGGAGAAACCTCATTTCCGGCACTTGTGTCCGCAATCACGTTCTTTCGGTCAAAGCTTATAATCATAGTTTAGGTTGGAGTCGTAGATCAACCAGTAAATCAAGAGCTTTGCATTTACACTCAGCTCTCTCTTGACCACAACGGACCAGTGCATCACCAATCCATCTATGGTTCTCCTGCTCCTCTCACTCATGAACAAGACCCCAAGATTCTTAAACTCCGTCACTTGGGTCAGTAACTCGTCCCTGACTGGCAGTGGGCACTCAGCCCTTTTCTGGCTGAGGACAATGGCCTCAGACTTGAAGGTACTGGTGCTGATTCTGATTCTCACCGCTTTACACTCGGCCGCAAACCCCTCCAGTGCGAGCTGGAACCCACCACCTGATGATGCCTACAGAACCACATCATCCACCAAAAGCAGAGGTGAGACCACCCAAGTGGACAAACAGAATCAGTGACAAAGGGCAGCCTTGAAGGAATCCAGTCCCACCTGGAATGAGTCCAACTTATTGCCAGCTATGCAGACCAAGCCCTTTCAAGCCCCATCCATCTCCCATAGAACACCCTGACAGACATGGTCAAATCCCTTCTCCAAGTCCACAAAACACATGTGGACATGCAGACTTGATTTTACACAATTTTATTTCCTATTTGGTTTTTGCACTATGAAAAAAGACTAATTTGACTTTAGACATACTGTACAATCTGGACAAAAATAATTGTCATAAATTTGTACTTAAATTTATGTGACTATTACATATATTATTTTTTACAATATTAAATCAACATCTAGTTACATTTAAACTACATTTACATTGGTTAGTTTAAAGATACCTTTCAGTTCGAGGTAACTTTAAATTTACAAAAAACCTTTGTTTCAGGTCACAAAAACATTATAGCCCCCTACAGATGAAGCAGATGGCACATGTTATCGTGAACCATATATTTCACATCTTTCTTAGTGTTACCAACTCTTGAGGGCAATATCAGGCTCCTTAGCCGCTAAATTCTCCACAGTGTTCACCAGTTACTGGTGCTGAGCAGACAAACCCAATATGACAGCAGTAAAAGTATGACAATTCATTAAAGTTGAAGCTAGACAGACAAAGACAAAGTAAACAAACAAAGTAAAGTTAAGACTCCTGTTTCAGGAAATACATTGATCCATGAACTAAAAAGTGTAAAATCTGGTATGCTTTAGAGTTTTAGTGATATGCAATTTGCATGTTGCTCATTAAACCTGGTTTCAAAAGCTAAGATGGTGATAGCCACAATGTTCAGCATGAGGCTGGTTGCATAACAGTGTCACTTTTCCCTCTGAAATGACTAACAACTACTTTCTGCATTAATTAGGGTAGACAAACCCTTACTTCCAATCGGTGCCCACACCCTGCATTTCACAGAAAAAAATTACGGAACCTGTTAGAGGTCTACTGTTGTTTTACTTCCAAGAACTGAGACCTTTCAAATGTGAGACAGGTAACTTTGAGTCTTTGTTCCTCAAAATTTGTGTCCAGTGGTTGTCCAGTAAACTAAAGCTTTACTTATTAAATACTATCTGTGGTTCTCCATCTGGTTCATTAATGTTAATCCCCTTTCTACAGAGAAACTGGGTTGTAACCGCTGTAAACAATCATGTGGAATCTAAGCTAATAGAAAATTGAAAAAAATTAAAACCTTGAACACCCTGGCACTGCTTGTGTCATGTCTTAGCATGCAGTTCAGCTTCTTAGTTGGTGAATGTAGTCACGCATGAATAGGATGCAATTAGCATGAATCATCTAAAGCTGACTAACCAATAATATTGCCTAATGTTGTATCAGACTATCCCATCTCTCTTTTGGTTCATGTTGACTGACTCAGGCTTTTCACGAAGACCTCAGTTGCTGATATTGGCCAGACACACAGCTCTACGGAGAGTCATGCTAGTTCCAGACTTCTTCCATCTACAGATGATGGAGGCCACTGTGGTTGTTGGGGCTGTCAGTCCCGTAGTAATTTGGATTTCATGGCTTGGTTTGTTCTCTGATATGCAGTGTCAGGTATGGGATCTTTTATAGACAAGTTCCAAATCCTGTCCAGTCAACTGAATTGCCCACAGGTCGATTACCGAAGCTGAAGAGACGTCAGACAGATGATCAGTGGAAAAAGGGTGCACCTGAGCTCAATGCTGCCAACTGTGTCATGGCAAAGGCTGTGAAAACTCATGTTATACTATTTATTTATTTAAAATTTATTTGCAAGAATTTCAAGCAAACTTTTTATGACTTTGTAATTACGGAGTATTGTGAATTTAACTCATTTTGAAATGAGGCTGTAACATGATGAAATATAGGAACAAGTAAAGCATTGTGACTATCAGATGCACTGTACAAATAATCCCTGAGATCCAAAAACTCTGCTCTGAAGGCTGAGGGTGAATAGAGGGGCTACACAAAAACCCAATATATGTCCCCTTAACCCCTAGTGTATCATGTTTCAAACACACAGATTTTCTGTGAGTTTTTGAGACTTCTACATCATCAGTGTGATTTTTGTCATGTATGGAAATTAAAATTAACTTAAAAAAAAAAGTCAGATGGTCCAGTCTGCATTTTTACAAAAAGTGTAATTTTCCTCCAATTATTTTATATTTTAGGCTTTAAGGAGATATATGGATTATTTAGTTATTCCAGTACTGTCAACTAAAAATAAAAAAATCAGTTAAACTGTATCTTTTAAAAGTTTAATATCAGAACATTCCACTTGTCGTTCAATAAGGACCTGGGCTGTGAACCATACCTATATTTCTGTGAATAAGAGGGAAAATTGCTAGATGACGACAGTACAAAGCTTCACGGGACTTCGCACACTAGTTGGTGGCGTAACAGTGGCATTTTCCCCCTAAAGGGACTCACATCTACTTTCTGCATAATTTTGGTAGACACACCTTTCTACAGTGAGAAAAGTAACCTTTCGTTTCCCAGTGTTTGTGCGCTCTGCTTTCAGACCTTATCCACTTGTGGATAAGTGCATTCACGTTTTTTCTTAGCCAACTGTATCCCTAAGATCTCATCAAAACAAGTAACTTGACACATGCATAACCTTATTTTTGGGCAAAGTCACCAAACATTTTAATAGCATTTTAACTTAAATTTGATCTGTAATTCTTCAGACTGTTTTATGTCTCTGTGACCATCAACATGAAAGTTATATTTCATTCCCCATTCTTTCAGGTAGAGGATTCAAAAAGAGTGATTTTGTTTTATTTTGCTTACATAATCTGTTGATGAAGCTGTTCTTTCATTTTAACAGAACTGAAAATGCTGTTTATTTGAGTAAGTGAGATCTATGACATGTTATTTTATGCAGATTACATTGTGTTCTCACAAAAAACAGTGTAAGAAGTCCCACCTCTTAATTATTTTTTTCTTTTGCACACATTTATACTTGTTTCAAAATCCATAGCATTTTTATACCCCCCCCCCAAAAAAAAAACAAAACAACAACAACAAAAAAAACCCAAAACAAAACAACAGAAACACGCGTAACTGCACAGATACACTAGCTTTCCTGCTGAATGAGGTCTTTGGCTTTCTGCAGGTTGTGATCGATGGCTCCATCTAAGAACTGAACCCAGGTCAGTTCTGACTCCCCACACACGTGACTGGACCTGAACAATGATAAACAGAGTCAATAAAAGAGCATTTTCCTCTCACATCACTCATAGAAAGAAACCAGATTGTCCAACATTGATGTGAACAAGTCATGTTCAGTGTTCATGCAACCCGAAAAGATGTAACACAACATGATCAGATAAGATCAGATTCTCAGAAACTCCACCCACCTCTTTCTCAACATTCTCTAACACACCCAACTACTTTCCCCGAGGGAAACTGGTTGACAAATTAGACCAGGCACAATCTGCTTTCCAGTTTTATTTTCATGTTATGTTGTAGTGTCACTTAATGTCTAAGAACATTTTGTTTTGACTGTAGTGACTCTTACCTGATGATTTCCAGAACTTTCTTTAGAAGTGCTGCTAATTTACACACCTGTTGAGAAAAAAAAAACAATGTCTTTATTCAGGTTCTACGTTTATATATCATGAAGAGAGAAAGAAATTATTTTATCTCCTGCTGAATTTTTAAGTTTGCCAACTTACAAAAGAACATAGAGACTCTCGGCTGCCTTTGGATCATCAACAAGCTCCTTTCATATAGTTTTCGACTGATCCATCACCTTTTTCAAGATCATCCTTACCCCATGAAGCAAGATTACTTTATAACTTTATGTAATGTGTTTTTTCTTCTATATTTCTCATTCTCATCATTCTGTCTCTCTTTATTAAAATGAAACTACCCTAAAAATGAAAGACTGTTCATTTGTTTGTAAGTAAGCAAACTTAGAAATTCAGTAGAGGATCAAATAAATAATTCCCCAACTGTATAAATTCAGACTTGAGTCCCCTCTAAACACTCTGTTTCATAACATGTTTTTTTGGATCAATACGTCAGAGATTGGACATCCTTAATATCGTCATCTCAGGCACACAGCTCTGACTCTAATCACAGAAGTCCCACTCATCTACTGTCCAAACCTTTTATTTGCAAAATGTGGCCAATCAGAAGAAAGTTGCGATAAAAGCAGTCATAAAATAAAACGATTTGTTTTTAAACAGAGGATGATCTGAGAGGCTACACCACAGCCCATAATATGATAAATAAAGATTATAACAGGCCCATTTAAAAGTGTAGTTCCAATACATTTAATTTGCTGTTTAGTAAAAATACAGTCTGAGCTGTGTTCAATACTTTGGAAAAAGAGTGGGAACTGAGAAAATTCAGAAGCACAAATATACTTTTTAGGAAAGTCAAGAATATTCCTTCTTGACCACAAAGAAATGCTCATGCCCTGTTTATATTAACATTTCTTTGTTTGCTCTCAGTGTTAGCTTGTGCAACTGCAGAGTCATAAAATGATCGCTTTTCATGATTGTCAGACATAACAGATTAAATGCTGCTCCCTTATACGTCAAACTTTCTTTCACAAAATGCATGAGGTCATCAGGAGGGAGGGGCAAGCTAGCAATTTTTAGAAAACTGTGTAAGCGGGCAACAGTGGACAAATGGTAGTTTCTCCTACCCATTTACAGCAGTACATATCAGAGCAGGTGGGGGGGGGGATTTTCAGTTGTTTGGCTCCCTGCGATTCTTTACATTATCTATATGCTGTCTTGTGAAAAAGCAAGGCAGTGAAACAGCGATCAACTGAAGTTAAAAGCTTTTCTGTGCACATCTGACTCCACTCCCCTGCACTCTTGTCACTTTACATACCAGCACAGTTCACATAAATTACACAAGCAGATCAACACCACAGGCCTGGAAACAGCATGACACTCTGAGCAATGATGTTACAACCCGAAGTAAGCTGACTCTAACCAAATATTTGGAGATTTTATAAAAGGTCCACATTTAAAAAATGAAACACTCAGATCACTCAGCTTTTTCAGGTGGCTGACTTTGTGAACTTTTGATCAGAGCTGTAACCAAAACGTTCTTAATCCCATTGGATGAAAGTGTGTCTTACATTGGTTTCGACGCCATTATAATCCATGGGGGGGTAGAGACAAAGGGCCAGATCATCAACGCTAAGGAGAAAAGACAACCAACGACAAAGGTGAGTCTGCATGACTGTGACATCATTAAAACTTGCACCTTAATTATGACCCCAAACACACATTTTGATTTGCATAAAAACTATGGAAACCATAATTATTTATATAACATATAAGAACGTCTGCATTAGCCAAAGAAGTATAAGCATCCAGGGTCTAACTGTTAGAAATTTTGTGCTGTTTAGTTCTTTTTGTTTCTACTAGTGTGAAGTCTTGACCCCTGTGTGTGTGTGTGTGTATGTTTGTATGCATGTGCCTACCCAGGGCTGATTTCTTTGCTGATATCAGCCAAGTCGTCAAGCTGTGACACGTTCTGGGGAGTGCTGAAGTCACCGTTGGATTTGACAGCTGATTTAAGTTTCCTCAGACAAGCTGCTGCTGCTTTTATCAGTCCCTGGCACGCACCAATCACCTGCCGATCGTTCTCTGACCAGTACATATCCTGGTTGCCTCGGGGTTCATCTCCGTCCTGGTCATCATCGAGTACGTCGTTGAATGGGTCTTCACCCTCAGCTAATGCCTGATGGGATTTGATAGGCAACATATTTTTGCCATTACAGTTCTTATGAGAGGTGAAACTAGACCAAAACCATACCAGAATATAAACATATTCAATTTTGCTGTAAAGTTGGAGTCTATGGGGACTGACTTTCTTTCATCAGCCAGCTTCAAGTGCACTTTCTGGCACTGCTGGCTTTATTATTATAAAAAAATACACAAAGAAAACTTCTAAAACTGAACGAATAATAATAATAATAATAATGATAATAATAATGTTGAAATAAAGGCCTAGTTATAAACACCAGAGCAAATATGAAATTCACAGTGTGTGTATACCTGTTCAATTTCCTCTATGGCATCTTTCACAACTCGAACCTCACACAACAGAACCACGACCACTGCTGCCTTATTATCTAGAGAAGATCAATACACCCATTATTAAAACCTTGTAAAACTTTGAGCAAAATTACCAGTTAAAGACTAGAATCCTATATCAATATTTAAAGTTTTCTTATTTTGTGTATCAGCTAAAACACTCGTCTGACGGCAGATTTTTTGATCACTTAACTGTGACGCTAAAAATTTGTGGATAAATGTACTTTCTCTGTTTTAATGTTTCTAACAATCCAAAAATGAATATAAATGGATATAAATGGATATAAATGGATAAAATTCACACCTGTTCTTTATTAAATGTAGACATTTTGGTTTTGATGAAATAGCTTATGGCACTGATACACAGACTGGGAGTTAGACTGGGAGAAAAACATCCCCACCTGCAGGCTTAATGGTAATACTGCTATTGCTGTCATAATCAATGTAAAGGCATATAAAGCATTATCAAAGTAAAGATATCTCCTGCTTCTAATATTAACATATAACTTCAAAGCAGTGGCGTTCCGTCAGGCCAAGCACATAAAACACACAAAAGTAAAGAAATCTCTGTCCTTTTATGTCACAGTGCTGTCATGAAGCCGTCTTGTGGCCACAGCTGGCTATCACCGCTTAAAGCTCCACTTGTTTCATAATCATAGGAAACTGCAGCTGTCTCCATTTTATTAGTTTATCTGTCTCAATTAACAATGACTGGAGCCGATTGGCCACCTTTTCTCTGGTGGTTTGCACATATGCATTGTGGATAAACCTCAGATCTTTGACAGCGGTCACTGGGTCCACTTTCACTGCTCTGGGATCAGTTACAATCTGCACGCCCTGTGGAAACAACTAGCATTGGCAAGTAGACAGGTTCCTGGCATTTATCATCATAGTTTCCTCTTGCTAACCAGCTTGGCCAACATGTTTGATATAGAGATAGAGAAGATGAAGAGTGAAAAAACTGTTAATAATGCCTTTAGTACATTAGATAGGAAAGCTGACCATGATGGAGAAAGGCAGACATCTCTGACTATATCTAGTCTAAAAAAACAAGCAAAACAACCAGGTGCTGGCTCAGCTAGCACTGTATACTTAAAAAAAAACCCAACTTGTAGGGTTGTGTTTCCGAGCTCATGAACAACAGTTTGTTTTTGTTTTTTCTGCAATATGTGGTCCTCACAAGACAGCCACGACATGCTTCATAAAATATGATGCTGAACATTAAACTTAAATATGAAATATTTTAAATAAGCTCAACCTTAAAGATAAGCAGCAATAATACTAATCAGTTTAACAGTGACGTGGAACACTTTTCTGCAGAATACTTATTTTTACTTTGATACTTCATGCATAATTTTTCCAAATTTATAGTGTTTCATTGCTTCTTTTCCTAAAACCCCACTGTTTCAAAGTATCATAAAACAACTCCCTGAAAGGCTGGAGTTAAACATCATTTTACTGGTTTGTTTTGTTTTGTCTTTGTCAACGGACCTTTTGACAACTGAGGGAACTGGTCGCAGGCAGACCACACTCCTCCTGTTGACATCAGCTGTTCCTGGCTGAGGCTGGAAGAAAGTGTTGGAAAGAGAACGAGGAAGAAGATGATAAATTAAGAAGAAAATAAAACAGAAAGGGGAATATAAAGAAAATACCTTACAACTTACAGTTTAAGCCGCTAATCAAACGCGGCTTAAACATGTTAACGCTGTCATCACAATTAACGCGATTAACAATTAATCCACCTGGAGCGCAGACTGACTCAAAATCCCTGAAATGTCTCTGTCACAGCATTTCAGGCAGTTTGTCCTAGCTTTGTCGATTCTGCACTCCAGATGGGTCTGCACTAACACCGAGTAACCCCTTACACGGGTGCATTAACGCATTAATGCGGAGAGCACTCATTTTTTTAATCACGGGATTTCCCCAAGTCCTATTTTGGTGCTACCTGTTGATTCTAAAAATTTTATTTTTTACCCATTAAATGTTCAGAAATGACAGAAACATGACAGATTTCTGAAAAATATGGTCGTACAAACTCAGTACCATTACTACATCTGAACCATGTAGTCACCAGCCAGGAGAGATCCGGTTAAATCTCACTGTGAAACAGATCGTTTAATTCACCTTAAAACTCATGTCCTTACATAAGTAACTGTAATATGCAGAATTTGTTTATTTTGCCTGGTGTGATTTTTATATTCTGACAGATTTCTATCATGGAGGAACGTAAACCATTGCAAACAAATAACACCAACAAACAACAAAATGTCGGCATCGATGCAAGCCTTATGCTATTTTCTTTACCTTGTTGTTTACCTTGTAATCATTGAAAGACAAAATTAAAATTTCCCAATTTCCCAGGTCCCACATGTAAAACTCTGGGTTTGGTGTCCATACCTTTCTACAGGTGAGCTCATTATGACCTCTACCAGTTGTGCAACTCCCTCTAGAACCTCGACAGTAGCATCTCTGACCAGTCGGCGCAGAGCCAGCCCTGAGACACCGAGAGAACAGAAGGTCAAAACACTCTGACACTGAAGTCGCAATAAAGGTACAGATCTACATGTATTTCAAATCAACTCACAACACAATAAATGTTGACAGCATCAGCATCAAGAAAGTTACAATGACTGTTTCTGTACATAAGTTTTATTTTTTAGTTCGCAACCACTGAATCACACTTGTTCTATTCAAACCAAATGTGAAGTGAAGTATTTGTGCCATGTGATCACACAGAAATGGCTGTAAGTTCAAAAATGATGTTACTATTACTTAATTCCAGTCTCTGGTTGTACTTTGGAGGTTGCAGTGGCTAAAAGCGGTGAATAAGTGGGTAAGGACGCATCAATCTTCTCCAGTCCGATTCAGACACCTCAGCTTCAGATACCTACTGATACCAGTGTTAAATTATCAAGCTGTACACTTGAATGTAAATGGCCTGTATTTGTATAGCGCTTTACACTACATTCAGTCATTCACACACACACTCACATTCACACACCACTCTAGGAAAAGACTAGAAATCAATCTGTATACTTAAGGCAATATCAGGTTAAACCTAAACTATTCTTTCCTAAATTTGTCAAATATAATGTGACACATAAATGTATCCACGAATACAGTTTGCTTCATTTATATTGCATGATTTTAGTAGTAAAATAACAAAAATATATATTTATGCTATTTATTTGTGAGACTTTAACACTGAGCTAAAGTGTGAATACTGCTGTTGCTACATTGGATATACTTTCTTTTTCCCCCCTCTCACTTTGTCTCACTGTGAGTGGAACAGAGATGCACAGTGTGTCCTTAAAAAGTCTGAGGAAACAAGACAAATAGAAGACGAGTTTGCCTAAGAGAGTTCAGGCTGTGCTAAAGAATAAGAGGGGTCATACCAAATACTGACTTTGATGCTTGTTAGAATTATACGAACTGTTTTTGCCTCATTAACTGTATTGCAGTCTATAATTGCACATTTCAATAAGTTGTTCCTATTTTCAAAAAAAATAGGGTGAGTGAAGACTTCTGTTAGTACTACCGTAGTAAACACAGAAGCGCGTCGCACTGAAGTAAATAGATAAGCCCACAGACGGGCACTTGCTCTGGCTTTTGGAGTCTGGATTAGATTGACAAGTGTATTGCGATATTCTGGCATTGTGAAATGGTCCAAAAACCTGAATGCAGTGCAACATATTCACCTCGCTCGTCTGAATACAACATAACTATTCTGCTGTTCACAGGGTTTTACCTTGGCTCTTAGGTAGCCAGTAATACACTGTGGACAGTGTGAGGATGCTCTTCATGATGGACTCTGCCAGCTTCTCTCCATCCTGGAGATTGTGGAGGAAAAACAGACAGAAAACAAATGATGTAATGGTCTTTAGAAGGTTTATGTGGAAATTCAAGACCCTGAGATACATGACAATAATTTATGGCTCCAAGTAAGAGCTCAGCTCACATCATCATCATCATTTCTTATTTTTACACTATACCAGACTTCAAAACAATCTGTTTATCAGCTCAGTGAGAAACCTTCATGATTACAGAAATAATCTGACCTGTTGTGATGGCAGAGGAGGTTTGGAGAAGGCCAGGCTGAGTTTAGTGGCTTCCTGGGACACTGCCTTCACTGCCTGATCTGTTGACACAGACAGTTGCATCATGTAACAACAAGACCATGAAGGAAGGAATTCTCCTAATGCTTCTTTTCTTTTCTTTTTTTTTTAATATCAAATGAGTCATTGCAAAAACATTATAAAAACGATGCAAATACATTTCTCACAAAACATTCACTGTAACGAGACATGAACATCATCCAGTTGTCAAAGGATGTTCAAAAGTCTAGGAGCTGAAACAGCAGCAAGAGATCATGATACTCAACTCAAAGTGTCCCAGAAGTTGGAGAGGTTGAATGCTCCATCGGACTCGTTTGATTCTCCATCTGCGAAGGAAAAAAAATGTTCTAAATTCTTGGTTCTAGTTCTTAAGCTAAACTGCAGAGGAGTCTTCTTCTTTTGGCTGCTCCGTCGATCATCTGTCTCCATCTCATCCTGTCCCTGCATGCTCTTCTGTCATACCAAACCTTGGCATGTCTTCCTTCACTACATCCATGAATCTTCTCTGTGGTCCTTTTCTCCTGCCTGGCAGCTCCATATACAACACCCTTTGCCTAGGATATTCCATATCCCTCCTCTGCACATGTTCAAAGCATCTCTGCCTTGCCTCTCTAACTTTGTGCTGCTCAGTCTGATCTGTCCATCTGATGTACTTATTTCTAATCTTGTCCATACTGATAACTCCAAAGAAATTCTTAAACTCTGCCACCTCCAGCTCCACCTCCTGTTTTTTCCCCACTTTAGTCCCACTGTCTCCAACCCATACATCATAGAAGTTCAAACTACGATCTTGTAAACCTCCCCTTTCACTCTTGCTGCTCTCCCTCTGTCAAAAGATCACCCATGACACCTCGTCTCCAGCCTGCTGGAAATCTCTTCTTGTGCACTGTCTGTTGTTTTGGATGGTTGACCCCCAGGCCTACTCATCTAACCTTCACTACCTTTACTCCTTGCAACTTCACTGTTATCAAAGTGCAGAGAATTATTTTCAGTACAAACAATTATTAAAATAATTTATTCTTTAAACAATCTAATTTCAACTTCTGAAAAAGGAGAATTAGCTTCTATTGCTGTTTAAAATCACTGTGAAATGGATAAGTGGTCAGAAAATAGGATTTAAAGACAACTCCATGGCACAAAAAATATTTCTTTCTTACAATCTTTATTATTTAAGGGTTTCTTGGGTTAAAGCTGTCAGTTTTGATCAGACTCATCTTCTCAAGTGTTAACAGAAGTCAGTGCATTTCTGTGTCGTTTCTGGACATTACTTTGGAGAAAAAAAACAAACATATTTGGGCTTTTATATACTGGGTTTTCTTCAGAGGGAAGACCAAAACCTCCCATGTACAGAAAAACACGGACCTCATACTAAATAATTAATAAACTAGATTGAAAAATTCAATAATTAAATGATCAACTACAATTAGCTAGCCACTGCTTTGGACATAATGAAATGTCTGAATATTTTGATGACGACAACAAAGTAGGTGTTTTGGATTTATGGCAGTAACTAAAGGGCCACTTAGGGCTGAGTGGCGCTTTAGTTCCTGTCTGTATGTTTGTCTTGATAAACATTTTTTTTTTCGTATTAAAATGTCTGATATTGTCCATTTTGTCATTTTCGTATTTCAGATTTACACTTTTGTAAAAGCAAACCTTTAAGTATTCTTATGTCCTGCACAAGCAGTTGTTTTTGTTCACAAAACTGACTCATGAAACACACTCCATCTACCGAGTAACACTGATGTCTAATGTCACATTTAGGTCAGTTAAGATGAGGACAAGATAATATAACTGAAAAAGCAAGACAAAAAGCCCCAACCTCCATTTTCTACAACACCTGGGAATAAAAACCTGAATAAAAGCGAACATGAATTAGCAGCTAAATGTAGCTGGGTCACGTAATAAAGTGCCAAATGTCTTTATCGCTGTATGTTACATTAGTTAAATCCCCGTCTTTGTCTGCTAACAAACAGCAGTCAAACTCGTTAACTGCTGCTAAACTCACGAATCGAGTTTAACAAACAGTTAAACTCGTAAATCTACAACAGTTAACAATAAAGTTTATACCAATGTTAGCACATATTTTAGCACATATATTAGCACGTTTAGCTAGCTTGACATAAGCTTTTATGGTTAAGCAGTTTCATTTGTGACAACACAGACAGATAATGTGGCGCAGTTACCTCTGACTCGGTCTCGGATACAGTTGATGGAGTTAACCAGATTCCGCAAAGCCACTTTTCCACCACAACTATCAGCACTCATGTCGCCAGAGTTTGTGGATCGTGTTACATGCGTGTTGTGGAACTACATAAGAGGAGCCCGTTGATAGGGGGACAAAAATAAATGAAACAACGGCGCCGCCGCCTGCTTACCCGGCTGCCATTCAGCCAGGAGTGCAGCAGAGGGCGCCAACGAGCTAGTCTTCAAAAACTATTAAACAAGCCCGCATACCTACCTCAAACCAAACAAACAAAGACATTACAACTCTTTAGTTCACAGTTGTGCAAGATGTTTGCTTTATTTATCTATAAATTCTTAGCAGGGATGAATTATTCTACACAAATTATTTTGTAGGTCTGTGTGCTATACAGCCATACACTGTTGTATAACAACCCCAGTAATTATCTATTTATTAAAAATCAAAGTATATTAACACCACATCGTCAAGTGAAAAACAATACAAATTGTAAGTACACATTAAACACATTAAGTAAACAAACTGTCATTTATCATTAATGCAGTGATATAGAGAGGTTATCTGTAAGCACAAGAATCTGGATGTTTTTTGATGTGTTTTACTTGTACATATAAAACCAGTTAATCAGAGGATTAAAGATTGAATGATTAACGTTAATTTAATTATTTCAATCTCAAATTTGAAGACATTAATTTGGCTGCTTGATGAAAAAGAAGACTCCGGTCCCGAATCCCATCAGGCACAAAACGACACTCACACCGAAAAACACGGCTGCAGGGCTCACTCTGCTCCTCTTATTTTCCTTCAACTCTGAAAATAAAAAAATAAAAAAAATTTTTATTTGTGTATTTTGAAAATGACTGAAAATTGCATCTGTTTATGTCTAAAAAGGCCTTCTTGTAATAATTCTATGACTGTTGTTATTTAAGGTAAACATAGGAAGCCAGATGACTTTTTTAAATATAGAGTCTGCAAAGGAGGCATTTATCACAATAAACAGATATCTGTGCAAGACTGCAAAGAATCTGTTAGCAAAGCTTTTAATGTTTCTAAACTGCATTCAAGCAGGCTTTGGTTGTATGCAGGTAAAGGTGTGAAAAAAGGATTATGCTTCAGTCAAGAAAACACTGGTTTTCATGTGAAAGCTACTCAGTTTTTCTTTAGCCTTTAAAATTTTACCTACATTTGTTAACAGTTACCAGCACAGAGAACAGGAAATCATTTCCTAGCCCAAAAGCCCCTAATATTGGCATGTTGCACATGTCATCAACCAAAGCCAAACATATTTTTTGCTTGAGGCACGCTTGGACTCATTGTAGTTTTCTCCTAAGTTGTAAGTGCTGCAACTCTGCATCAGCGCTGGTGTGGAATAAGAAGAAGTCAAATGAAAAAAATCACAGAGATTTTTTCTTTGTATGTTTTAAAAATTTCTTCAGGGTTCCTTGTTTTTTTTTTAAACTGTTGCACCTCTTCCCTCTATCTAAGCTGGATATTTCTGAGCTCCAGCATTAACATGACCGAACCCTCTTATAGATCCATGCCTCCAACCAAGAACGAGGTTTACAAAAACCATATTACAATACAAATCAAGTGAATTGTGATATCACTTTTGACATGTGCAACTGCTTAGAAGGATGACAATAGGAAGCATAAATTAAATATAACACATCAGACGGTAGATGGAGGGTTCCCCGATTCACAGAACATGAATGTTAGGAGGCTGCTTTTTGCTTCAAACAGCTTTATTTTAGTTGCTAATCTAGGATGTATGAAAGCGATAATGTTGCAGACCTTACATGTAAAAAGAAAAATGTAATCTAACACAGTATTGGTATTGCTGGAGGGTTTCTACAATTGGTATCATCACCTGATTGTCTACTGGGGAGAATTTCAAGAGTCCTTGGCTTATTCATAAAAACAGTTCAGTTCAGTTTAATTCAATTTTATTTATGAAGTGCCAAATCACAACAGCAGTTACTTCAGGCACTTTATATTATAAGGTAATAATCCTACCCCAGCTCTTGCTGATAGGCACTTGCGCAGCTTGATGCTCCACCATGCAGATATAATAGTCTCCAGGTTTTGGAGTGAACAGAAGCGTAGAAATCATGTGGAATGTCCCATCACGATTGTGACGATAACGTAAGTTTGCCACGCCCTCTGTGAGCTCCACTCCATTCTTGGTCCATGTGAAGTTGATGGTGGGTGGGTAGAAGTGGTTGGCCACACAAAAGAGTGTGTTCATCACACTAGCCTCCCCCTCATACCGGGTATAGATGTAGATGTCAGGAGGATCTGGTCAAAGAGGGACACATTTCATACTTTTAGAGCAAAATCCCCCCCAAGAAATATTACCTTGATAGAATTAAGAATATATAACAAATTCACAGATTTAAAATGTAAGACATTGACAGAGACATTTAAGCATCTAAAAAAAATGAAAATTGTATTTTCTTTTGCATTTTTTTTTTTTTTTGCCAAACATTGTTGGTGCCGGAGGTTATTTTAATATTTAAACGAGACTATTACCATAAAAAAAAACTGCAAATGTGCCAGTAGAAGCCAGAGGGGCTCCTAATGGGACTGTAGCATTTTTAAATGAGTTGCTTCTCTGTCATCATCTTTCTGCAGGTTACATGTTCATCACAAAGTTATAGCAGTTAACTAAACCAAAACTAACAACTAAAACTAGGCACAAAAAACACTCAAAAATTAAAATATAAGCCAGGCTTCTGATTTAAAAATATGATAAAAGAAAAACTAAATACTTTGTTTACAAACCAACCAAAAAAATAAATAAATAAATATATGAGAATTTTGATGTGAGGAGGCCTTATTGATACGTTTATTAATTTCAAGGCTGAACCATGAAATAATTGCCAGAAAATTCTGAGTGTTTATTGAGCCTTCTGATGAGAAACAAATATTAATTTGCATATGAGAGTTTTCACTTGTGTCATATTTGCTACATCAGGCAGTTTTTTGAACATTTATTCCTTAAAATTATATTGTGTAATTAACTCGTAAAGTAAATAAAGGTACTAAATATAAAAAGGTAATAAATAAAGATGGGAACCGACTGCTTTTTCACTGGAAAGTTCATACGCTATGGCAGACAGACTGCAAAAGTAAAGCTTATATGGAAACAATCTAAACATTAATGGTGTCATTATTCTGTAGACATTACGTTGTGCAGTCAGCGGAGTAATAACAAAGCTAAAATGCTCTATTGACAGTTTAATTTAATCTGTGCTGAGAAGCAGAATGAGATATCCAGCAGTGCATGGTTATAATTCACGGACATAATGGGCTGGATTGAAAAGAAATGATTTGTACCTGTGCTGACCTCCAGAATATTTTCTCATTGCCACTTGACCCTCTTTGAGCTTTGTTTTTCATCATCACCAACTATGCTGCACTTTCATTTGAGAGAAACTCCAAACACTAAAATAACAGTCTACAGAGTCAGGCAGCTATTCTCTGTGAGTTTGCCACACGAAATGACACCACACACATTGCATTTGTTCATCTTATCTATAATTTCTAAGAAAATGCTGGCATAAGCAGAAGAGTTCAGTTTATGGAAGGAGACTGCCTTAGAGTAGTTTAGAAAGGCCACTGTAACACAAGTTTCAAGCTAATTTAATAGTATATAATTACTTTTCAAAGGTGATTCTGCCTCAATATATTTTTCAAGCCAGAGAGAAGGTCACTGATTAGCTGTGTAATTAAGGCTCCACCAGTCTAGCACCTGCCTGGAGCACTTAGTTTCAAAGCAGCTTGTGTAAGTAAGTCACAGAAAAGAGATATTTTAAACCCGGTATGTGCTCTCTTAATTCTTTCTGGTTACATCTGCTTTCAGTTGGATCAACAGTGTTCTTTCTTCCCCTCGATCAGGCTGAGCTAAACGAATGCTCGCAATGAAGTGTGCCAAGATCAGTACCTCGCCGTAGGGGAGCGCCGGGATCAGCATTTTTTGCTTTACCCAAAACGCTGTGACAGTGTGCAGTGCTGGCTTTGGCGAGTTCATAAGCCATTTTCTGGATGTCTTTTGCAGGTTGTGGCAAGTGAGGTAACACCCACACTACCTCTTTCTTGTTGAAATCGGCATATGCAACCACGTCGTCGTCAACAACAACGTCCACCCGCACATCATCAGATTCATAGCATCCATAGATGTAATGGAAGTTGTGGGACTGTGCTGAAAAGAAGAAGGTGCAAAATGAATACATGATGGAAGCAGTTCAAACATTCTACACACTGATTTCCCCGACCTTAACTGCAGCCAACAGGCTGGTAGGGGGTGTAGCTCTTCTACTCAGTATATTCTAGTTTGAAATAAAAGAGTAGTTTTTATTGTTGTTAATTAATGAATTACTGTCTAACTGGCTAATTTAAGTCAACTCTATGTCAAGTGAGGACACAACACTTTTCTTCTAGAGTTGTTTTGTATTCACTCGTTCTTTAGGTTTAGGCACTAAAATCGTTGCGTTTACCAAATCACTGTGTCTTTGCTTGAACTACCATATTTACTGAGCACTTCACAGGTGTCCATATGTGATTAGCTGGGAATGATAGACCTCACTCACTTTTAGCAAACCCTGGTTAGCTGTATTCCCCTGTTTCCAGCTCGTCTTATCTTCACTTAGGCTAACAGCCTCCAATCTGCTTAATCTGCTGCTGTCTCTTTCACACTGCTCCAATTGCAGCTACTTGAACACAGAGCAGAATACCTGTTCAGTCAGTCATATTAATTTCACCTGAATCTGCTGACAAAATACCTTTCCATGTCTCCTTTATTACGCTATAGGACAGTACCCTTTAATCTTTAAATGTATGCACTTTAAAGTTTCAGAGCTCTAATGAGCCATCACATTATAAATACACTTAGCACAGTGAGTGCACTCAGCACTAAAATAAATATATTAACTTGAATTAAAATGTTTATTTTACCACTCTGTGCACTAAATCAGCTGATTATTAATTTTCTGTAGCATTAATTGCCTGTCTTATTTGCAACAGTGTTGCATTTTACCATTACATTGTTATGTTGTTCATCACCATTTTCTCATCATTATCTGACAGTGTCTATGGTTGGGGCAGATCAGCGTAGGCTGCACTCACAACGATCAATTTTTGTAAGGAAAGAGTCATGCGACGTGTCAAACACCCCTTTTCATGAGTATGCACAGAACCTGAAGCAGAAAGCAGAAAGCTAAGGAACACTGTCATGGCACACATTATCTCCAGTTGGGGTTTTAGGTTTGGTCAAGCCACTAATGCATACAGAGCTTGGCTGTGCTGCACTTTCTTCACAGTACAACCCCTCAGGCTACCGGCATGCACTCCAATATGCTGACATAAACAGAAACCAGCAGCCTGTTATCATTTGGTAAAATTGAGGCATTTGTTTTATTTCAAACTTTAAACTCAAACAGCATTTTTCACATTTTTTTTTAAAGGTGAAAATATATAACGATTCCATTATGACAGTTATTCTAACCTTTCAACTTGAGCCAGGCAGACATATTGTTTGGCTGACGTTGTGTGCAAATACTGGCCTGACACAGATATACATGGATATAAGTGCTGATATGATAAATTGCTAATGTTTTTTTTTTTTTTTTTTGCAGAACACAATGCACAAAAACATCAAAAACATCACATTTTATCTAGCATATTTCACCTTAGTGTCTGCAGGTAACTAAATATGTAACAGAAGTGAACAGAAAGTGGTGTTGTGCCTAACTCTGTCTTCATTTACCATTTCATGATAAAGTGCTAATAAGCTTAGGAAATCATACCAATGATTCTGTCATTTTGCCTCTGTACACCACCACAGTGAAGATGTCACTGAAGCGCAGACTTTCAGAATAAATTCAGGGCTTTACAAAAAGAGTAGCATTAGCTGTTCGGGAATTACACCCTTTTTTTATACAAAGGCCTCCATTTTTATTTAGTTATGGGCCTGGTTATGGTTGTTAGGTGAGTTGGTAGCATCTGTATTGTGAGAGGTACAAACACAATACAGAATTTTAATCCCCTAAAATCCTCTTTAAAAATTCCAGAATTTCAGGCGCTACTTCCAGCCAGCTATGTAATGCAATAAAAACTGTTGAATGTCACATTGCTAAATGTCATTTAAATGTACAACAGATTATTTTTGTAAACACAAAGCAAATGTAAGAATTGGAGTCGACATCTTGATCTAACAGTTTGTAATTTTGTCAATTTTAAAACATCAAATTTAACTAGCACTGGCTGAGCTCAGATTACAACAAGACATTCCAAACTACTCGCATTTTACCATGTGACTGGTGTTCAGCAAACATTTCCTGAGAAAGACATATTTAAATTCAAGTTCTTGTTTTTTCTTCCTCTTGTATTCTCACCTACTGTAGCACAGCTCTATAACTAAAGTAGACTGATGTTGTTGTTGTTTTTACCTTTTGTAATCCTTTACTAACTGTGGCTGTTAAAACATGTTTCATGATGACCACCTATACAGCAATACCTGCAACTTAAACAACAAACATCTACACTAAGTCATTTTTAATTCTGCAGGATACTTCCACTTTCTCATAGCTGAGCTACTCACAAAAAGCCAAGTGACAGTCGTAGCCTTACTTGGTATATATCCACAAGCAGCTCCAGCACTTAAAATCAGTGCAATCACAGAAAGAGCCATCCCTGTTAAAAGGCTTGTATCTCAGCAGCAGCTCCAAAGATAAACAGCACGGTGTGCAGCAGCCAAGCAGAAAGGATTACACCTCTGTATTTGGGTAGAACAGGAAGTTATGGGCAAGCTCTGTAGAGGGCTGAAAAGAGTCAAATTAGAAGTGAAACTACAGCCAAGCTGTCACATTTTGTTTCAAGCGTTATAAGAATTATGCTTGTTTTTTGGCAGTTATATCCATCCATCCATCCATCCATCCATCCATCCATATAGATAGATAGATAGATAGATAGATAGATAGATAGATAGATAGATAGATAGATAGATAGATAGATAGATAGATAGATAGATAGACACATGTATTGTGATTGTGTATTTTTTTTATTTCTAATTGTTTTGTTGTATTTATTGTAGCCACACCGGATAACTATATGTTATTGCTATATTCTAGATGGGTATTAGCTGAACTCAGGAGGTTAAAGCTTCCTCCTTTGGATGCTAATCATGAGGACTGCAGGTGTTTCCTGTTGGCAGATATTGATTTCGTCTGGCTTCCTCTTCCTCCTCGGACAGTCGTTCTCATACTGTTTCTTGCCTGGCCTCTGTCACTTGTCAAAAAGAGTTAACATCCCCTTGGTCTCTATTTTGTTTTACATGAAAGAGTGACAATCACAATCTCTTTTAATCTTCCCCCTAAATTTATTTGTGTTTTCATTTTCAAAATGAAAAATGTTCAGATAGGGCGTCGTTGTGCAGTCACCTGTCATTTCTCATCGTGTGAGTCTCATTAACTGTCAGGTTTACGATCTCAGGTCAGCTGCACTGAAATCTCAGCAGTCTGGATCTTATCGGCTCTCAGTTTTGTGAAGTCATAAAACCACAGTCCCTGTATTGTTCACAAACTCCCTTCTTATTTCTCTTAGTGTTTAAAGTTCTTCCAGTAGTTATAACAATTGCAACAGGAGAAGTTAAAAAATGCTGTTGGATGCTGTAGATGATTGATGGTTCTGGGGAAAGAAAGTTTATGCAGTACACCAAAAAGACCACTCAGAAGCAACAGGCACGTGGGTCTTTTTGAAAGGTTTGGATTTTTAAAAAAAAATAGATACTTATGTAAATGTTAATCCGAGGTATCAGGTTCAAAAAATAATGTTCTCAGCAGAGTAGAAAATAAGAGAGTTGAGTTAATGGGGAAAAAAAATGTCTACGGTTGTAGTTTTAGTTTTAGTCATATCCATATCAGATATCATGATAGAAAAGCAGTTTATTAGAGAATGCTGCTTTGTATGCTCAGTCACAGATGTGTTCAGCGTGCCCACATGTAATAGACTCTCAGACTGAGCTCACATAAGGTTACATGTTTATGAATCATCTTAATCTGATCATTTTACAGCAGTGGTGTCACAATAGATTCTATTGTGTGAGTGCGGGAAGAAAGCATTTCCATGGACATTACTTGTTTTGTTCAGCTGTTGGAATTTTTAATGTCATAGGAGTGTCTGAAAGCTTTATCGTGTTGCAAACTTGAAGCAGAGGTGATTTATTGCAGTTTGTTTGATACCTATCACTAACTGGATGGCAGCTGGAAGGTATTGTGTTTCTCAAATACACAAAGCAACATTGTGACAGAAGTAGATTGTTAACATTATCTTATAAGCCACACTACGGAGAAATATTTACCCTAAAAGGAGCATTATTTGATAATACCAAGCACCAACTTCATGAAAATCTCCCACAGATTTCCAGTCAGATTTGAGTGCAATGGTGATATTTTTGTCATGAATCACTGTGCAGCAGGCAGAAGTTGGACCCGAAATGCAGGACTCAGACTCAGGGGATGAATTCAAAATCACAGCTTTATTTGCTGGTCACAGAAAACGAGCATACAAAACTAAACTAAACTGGGAAAATATAAACTCACACTTTGCAGAGAGGCACACCAGAAAACACACAGCTTGAGGGACAACACGACACTGACTCAGAGAAACACAGGGTTTAAATACAATGGGAAGTAACGAGGGGAATGAGACACAGAAGGAAAGCACAGCTGGGAGAAACCAGAACTGACGAGACAAGGGAGCAAAGTAGGATACACTCACATGAGACACAGACCTTCAAAGTAAAACAGGAATTAGCACAGATGCAAACTAGACTAGGGGAGACAGAGCAACTAAGAAACACAGAGGGCAGCTACCAAATACTCAGAACTAAGCAGAATACAAGAAAACCAAACTAAGACACTACACTAAAGAATAAGCTGGGACAACAAAGAGAACTAAGAACATAATACAAAAAAACTCAGAAGCACAAGAAACTCAAAACACTGGGTCACTGACCCAGGACCGTGACAATTTTTGTTTCCTAGCCAGGAACTGCTTTACAATTTCCACAGAACTAGTAACAGAGATTTATTGTGTTTATTACTTCATTCATGTACTGCCTGTCATTAACAAGAAGTCAATATCATTGGCTCTAAACAGTAAAAAAAACATTATTCCTCGGCGTTGTCATATCTTTCCAGTCATGTTGGACTCATGGTTGACTTAACCTTACACTGACTACAGCCCAAAAACAGTATTACCTTAATGTATTGAGATTTGGAGCACACAGTTCACGTTAGAAATGTATTGTGCCTTTTATTGCAAAGTTTAGAGATATATTTCACATACAAATGCAGAATTCCAGTTTGTCACACCTATGAAACAAACGAGATTTCATATTACACAAATGAACCGCTAGCTACAGTAATTTAAAAAACTAAGCAAATAAGGAAGTAGTATCTACATTCTCATTTAATGAGGCATATAGGAGATTAAATGGTTGGATAAGCAAAACTTACATGTAACCAATTCTTAATGCATAGCATTAGCACAAATGCATTTTACATCATGAGCCAGACCAGTGAAACAGCCCTTTCTGTCACTGTAAAGAAATTTAGTTACATGTTTAGTCCTTAAAATATCTGAATGTAAGACAAATAATTGCGATTTTAGCAGGAAATTTCCAGTTTAGCTGAATCCCCTTCAGTTATTCTTCCTGACCAAGACTCACTCAGAGATGGACCCACTTGGTTATAGTATTCCCAGAGTATTTTAATGTATTTATTGTAATATTAATATTTGGAGTCCCTAAAATTGCTATGCAAATTACTCCAGTGGATAATATGAATAAAAGAACTTTTCCATCATTTATTTGTTTAAATTACTTTGTTGTGTTATGAAAGACCATGTGGAAAGTCTATCGGTAAAAAAAAAAAAAAAAAAAGTTGTAAAACTTTAAAACTGAAAATACAGTTTAAAGTCAAAACATATGTCTTTCCAAAGCTGTCCAGTGGGGCCAGATTGGAGTCTTTGACAGGTCAATCCTGGGTCCCAGGATTCTGGTCGTTTGGACAAGAGAAGTGTAGTCAGATGATAACAAAAAGAGGTAAAGTAGTCAGAGCTGAGGGGATCGAACTACCAGAATGTGTGTGTGAATGTGTGTGTGAATGGGTGGATGATTGTGTATAGTGTAAAGCGCTTTGGGGGTCCTTAGGACCAAGTAAAGTGCTATACAAATACAGACCATTTACCATTTACCAGAAGGCAACATTGCAGACATAGAGAACAGCTGGGGATCCCACATGGGAACCATGAAGAGGCCGCTAGAAAAGCTGCAACCACCAAGTACCTGCAGAGGGTCAGGCAAGTCTTGAGTAGTCAGCTGAACGGTAAGAACAAGATCCGGGCCATCAACACCTACGCCCTGCCCGTGATCAGGTACCCTGCTGGGATAATAAGCTGGCCAAAGGAGGAGATAGAAGCCACTGATATCAAGACCAGGAAGCTCCTGACCATGCATGGAGGGTTTCACCCCAAGTCCAGCACCCCGAGGCTGTACGCTAAGTGGAAGGAAGGAGCCAGGGACTGGTGAGTGTTAGCACCACAGTCCAGGATGAGACAATAAACATTCACGGATACATCAGGAAGATGGCCCCAACTGACAGCGTGCTCAGTGAATACCTCAGGCAGCAGAAACACAAGAAAGAGGAAGACGAGGAACCATCATGGAAGGACAGGCCCCTGCACGGTATGTACCACCGGCAGATAGAGGAGGTGGCTGACATCCAGAAATCCTACCAGTGGCTGGACAAAGCTGGACTGAAAGACAGCACAGAGGCACTAATCATGGCAGCACGAGAACAAGCTCTGAGCACAAGATCCATAGAGGCTGGGGTCTATCACACCAGGCAAGACCCCAGGTGCAGGCTGTGTAAAGATGCCCCAGAGACAATCCAGCACATAACAGCAGGGTGCAAGATGCTAGCAGGCAGGGCATACATGGAATGCCATAACCAAGTGCCCGGCACAGTATACAGAAACATCTGTGCTGAATATGGCCTGGAAGTCCCGAGGTCAAAATGGGAGACACCCCCAAGAGAATGACCGGGGCAAGATCCTCTGAGACTTACAGATACAGATGGACAAAGTGGTGGTGGCTAACCAACTGGACATCGTTGTGGTAGACAAACAGAAGAAAACAGCCGTAGTGATAGATGCAGTTCCGAATGACAGCAACATCAGAAAGAAGGAAATACCAAGGGCTCAGAGAAGAGCTTGAGAAAATGTGGAGGGTGAAGGTAACAGTGGTCTCAGTGGGGTAATCGGAGCACTAGGTGCGGTGACTCCCAAACTAGGTGAGTGGCTCCAGCAGATCCCAGGAACAACATTGGAGATCTCTGTCCAGAAGAGCGCAGTCCTGGGAACAGCTAAGATACTGCGCAGGACCCTCAAGCTCCCAGGCCTCTGGTAGAGGACCCAAGCTTGACGGAGAGACTGCCCGCAGGGGCGAGAGGGGAATTATTATATGTGTATATATATATATATATATATTAGGGGTGCAACGATACACAAAATTCACGGTTCGGTTCGGTTCGATACTTTGGTGTCACGGTTCGATATTTTTTCGATACAAAAAAAATGTTCATGCCTTTTTAATTTGTCATTTATTAAAATTATAAATATATATTTTAACTCAAAAGTACAGTTTTTAAATTTAACCCTAACCCTTGTGCGTGTTTTTTATTTTGACAGCGAATGCGCACCTGCGGACCACTTATGTGCAGCCCTGGTTATATAGCTTGTCATATTGCAGCCACAGAAATTCTTTTGTCCATGAAACCATAAAGCTGCACTTTCTTTTTGCCTTATAGTCTGATTTGTCATAACTTCTCCGTTTTGTGGTAAGCTTTTCTTTGGCTGTCACTTCTTCACCCTGACCTGTCTTATTTGGCTCAGCAGAACTGAAATGCTTTTACACGCTCACTCACATAAGCTCAGCGATTCTCTGCGCGATCAACCTCTCACATGTTTAAGCTGCGGGAGATTTCACTTGTCATGTTTGCATAGTAAGCTAACGATTAATAAGACGATGTCAGAGGAATTGGTGCACAAATTATCATCACTCACAGATCAGTGCTGTCGCTCTCTATACACAGTTCGCGGGATTGCAAAGTGAAAGCAAAAAAACAAGCGCAAATTCAAACGCGATTTCAATATGTCACATATTGACAGTGGCTCACCGATGCCAATGACATAATTACCCAGCTACATTTCTGAAAGAATGCAAAAGCATTGACATATATTTTTCCTTCCTACAATAGCCCGATGGGCAGGGAAGAGATAGATTTTGGTAGCCCGACTGAAAAAAATCGCTAGCTCCAGGACGTCAGGCTAGCGATATTGCAAGCCCTGTATCTGATTGAGGAATCACTCATCTTTGGAAAAGAGAGTTTATTACAGAGAAATGTCTCTTTCCAAAATAAAAGCTATACTATCCGCTTCTTCTGGGCTATATTCTCAGCAGCATAAGGAGAATCATGTGCTAACAGCTGTCTAAATGACTCGGCTAAAGTTAGTAGCATGCTTGTTGTTTTGGTCTTTGCACTAGGATGATGTCTGCGTAAATGTGCAGTCATATTCGTTGTGTTCCCACTAGTGCTTTCAGGTTAATCTCGTTGAAATGACCTTAACGCCACAACACGGCAAATCTCCGTTAACGAGCTACCGCCGATCGCCCCGTGCGTGGGGCTAGACGGCCAACACGTTAACGAGCTAACTGCGCTAACACACTAGTTCACACCAATGTAATTGAGCATTGCATGGCACATCCAACTTACTGTTTTACTTTAGTCCATGACTCGCTTACCTTCAGGGTCATACGTCACATGAAAACCAAAATAATTCCAAACGCCAGATCTGAATGAGGGTGGGGGAGGTCCATGTGTCTTGCTAGCTTGCCCTGCGCTCTTCCTTCTGACTATGCTGTCTGTGTTGAGTGCTCAGTGGATCTGCGCTCGACAGTGCAGCCTAGGCGGAGTAGTCGAACGCAGATTCACTGAGCGCTCAACACAGACAGCATCGTCGGAAGGAAAGTTGATAAAATAAATTACAAATGTTGTATTGTTCGATACATATGCGTACCGAACCGAAAGCACTGTATCGAACGGTTCAATATCGATACGAATATCGTTGCACCCCTAATATATATATATATATAAAACACCCAGCACGCCCCTGTGGGCGGTTTATCCTTCAAGCTCGGGTCCTCTACCAGAGGCACAGATGTTCCTGTACACTATGCCGGCCACTTGGTTATGGCGTTCCATGTATGCCTTGCCTGCTAGCATCTTGCACCCTGCTGTTATGTGCTGGATTGTCTTTGGGGCACAGCCTGCACCTGGGGTCTTGCCTATTGTGATATATATATATATATATATATATATATATATATATATATATATATATATATATATATATGAAGAAATACCAAGGGCTCAGAGAAGAGCCCTCAGAGAAGAGCTCGAGAGGATGTGGAGGGTGAAGGTAACGGTGGTCCCCGTGGTAATCGGAGCACTAGGTGCGGTGACTCCCAAGCTAGGCGAGTGGCTCCCGGGAACAACATCGGAGATCTCTGTCCAGAAGAGCGCAGTCCTGGGAACAGCTAAGATACTGCGCAGGACCCTCAAGCTCCCAGGCCTCTGGTAGAGGACCCGAGCTTGAAGGATAAACCGCCCACAGGGGCGTGCTGGGTGTTTTTTTTTATATATACAGTGGGGCAAAAAAGTATTTAGTGCAAAGTGCAAGTTCCCCCACCTAAAATGATGACAGAGGTCAGTAATTTGCACCAGAGGTACACTTCAACTCTTTGGTCTTGGCCCCCTCGGCGGAAGGGGCTACATGAATAGGATGAGGGACCTATGGATATATATATATATATATACACACACAGAGAAAATCCATGGCAAACAGCCCTTTGCCCATGCCTTTGTAAACACTTTTCATTTACTGATTACAAGTTCATCACATTTCCTTTGACAAAATGTATGTTTAAAAAAATTGCAACAGAGCTGAGCACAAACAAGGACATTCAGATTCATCACAGTCAAAAACTGCTGGCTTATGCTCAAACTACAGCTTCGTGACTAAATAACTAGCAACAACACTGCTTCCCTTAGTGGTATGTGTTATTTAAAAAACAAAAAAGCAAAAACAATATTCCATGGCTTTTAGACAAATAGTTCATTTTCATTGTTTTTTAAGAGCCTGTTTTATATTCATACACAGACTGCATATTAATCTAGTTATAAAAGTTGTCCAGATGTCCGGACTTTCCAAAAGAAGCCTCTTAAACCTCACTCCAAATTGCTAGCAAAGTGATCATCATAAAAATAGAAGTGCAAGACCACACACTCACACGCATACGTCAGAAAATCAACCAGTCTAGACCGTAGGGAACAGAGCTAATGAAGGTACTCCATACTATCAATCTGCAGTTTTGCAAAGTCTGTCTGCATGTGTGTTATACACTTTAGTCTTTTTATTGCCGCTTTTCTAGCCTCCCTCCCCCTTTCTTTCATCTGTCTTTCTCTATTCCTTCTCTCTCAATCTCCCTCCTTCACTCAGTCTGCTTTATGTGTCAGACAGCTTTCCTTCGAGTTCAGCAGATGAAAAAAGGCAAATCATTTTATCACCAGTTTTTTTCCTTCTCTTCTGTCTCATTTCCTTTTTCGTCTCTCTTTTTTCTGCTGCTCCCTCCATCGCTCTCTCTCCATTTCCCTCTCTCAGGTGTGATCTGTGTGGGGAGTCACTGTCTAGACAACCGATTATACCGAATAATGAGGGAGAGGGAGGGAGGAGGGGATAGATGGAGCATTAAATGGGAGAGGGAGAGAGAGAGAGGGAGGAAGATGAGAAGGAAGAGGCAGAGTGCCAGACAGAAAGAGAGAAGTGTAAAGGAGAGGAAAAGTAGGAGGAAATGCAATAGACAAGGGACTGCAGGTAAGAAAAAATTGGAAGGAAGCATAAACAAGAAAGGAAACAAGAAGTGAAGAGAAAAAGTAAAGAACAAATGCAATAGGAAAAAGGTTTAAAGAAAACAAAAATATGGTATAAAGGAGAAAGGAAAGACAGGGTTGAATTCAAGCAAAGAAAGAAAGATTAAATGAATGAGCCAAAAAAAGACTAAAGGGAACATATCACACACACACACACACACACACACGCACGCACGCACGCACGCACACACACACACAAATACACACACACACACACACACACACACACACACACACACACACACACACACACACACACACACAGACACCATCGAGCCAGAGCAGAGACACAGTCTGATCTGCTGTGTTAGAAAACCCTATCAGTCACACAGGCTTTACTCATTTTGTGCATGTGTGTGTGTGTGTGTCTTAGCTTTGCGATGAGTAATCAACGAGTCCAAAAAACCTCCCAGACACACACACACACACACACACACACACACACACACACACACACTATAATAGGCTTATCCAGCGCTGCAGTTTCAGTCCTTAAAATGGGACTTTTTTCTTTGCTGTTTAGGATGAAAGAATATTCTGTATCTGCTAAAACAATATTGACTTCTGAAGAAACCTTCCTACGCTTGTGTGTGTGAGAGAGAGACTGTCAATTTTAATTTTGTCTATACACATAACTGAAATAAGGAATATATATATATATATATATATATGTGAGACAGGGAGGCAGACAGTGAGACAGTCTGCATCGCAGTTTATGAGTCTTAGGATGGACAGGATGAAGCAGACATTTCTTTTGGGGGTTTAAGGCCTTGTGTGAGAAAAAATATAACCATCATTTCAATTAGTCCTCTCTGTTGCAGTGGGAACCCCAATACAAAAAAAAAACCCTGATAAAAAAGTTGAAAAGTTGAAGCAACTTTTGTCGCAATGCGGTTCAAATAATCCCCTGCTGACTGACTTTACATTGGGCTGATGTTATGAATATAAAACTCAGGTTTATAGGGCCTGGGCGATATGAAACAGAAGATATACATGTAAAAACTGATTACAGAAAAAAATTATTCTTTGTAGCTGGAGGATTAATCAATCTATAGGAAAATGTTTGCAGGGGATATTTTGTTGCAGTACTACAAGTGGCCACTTGGAAAGAAATTAAGCAAGGCTGAGTTGTCACACCTCTAAAAACTCACAGAAATTGATAGATATGGACAAGAGTGCATGAGCATGACTGTCTCCAAAGAGACAACTGAGAGTGGCCTCAGGTCAGCTGACTGCCAAAGGTTAAAGGACTTACAGACTAATTTATGGTGCATGAAGCACAGTCAGAACATTTAGAGACTATGCCTGTTAAAATGTAAAAGCATACCCAATTAATCAGTGGCTGCTATCCTCTCTATAGCAGTCTCCTTGTGGAAGGTTCACAGTACTCCTGCTATGGTTGGATAAATCCCTTTAAATTCATAGGGGCACATGCTGGATCTTGTGTAAAAAAGGGACAACCCTTCAACTTGAACCCATCAAGGAAAACGTTGCAAGCAGACAAATCAGCTGAGCATCAAGAGAATGACAAACTCAAGAATTCTGGTTGTTTCTTCAGACACGTCAGAATATTAAACTCAAACTTAGTGTTTCCAGTCTGATGCAAAATCTCAAATGCTTTGATCACATTCCTGGCCCTATATGCACCCTCTCCAAGCTTACAGGCTATGAGGTCATTCACTACAGACTCCTGTCTGGTGATGCTGGAACAAAACCCTTGTCACCAGTGATGCCTCTTAACATGAAAGTTAGGTCAGCTTAAACCCAAATATGATATTACCTGCAAGCGTTAGGTTGAAGAAACATGTTAGTGGAAAAAGGCGAGAACAGGTCTATTAAAGGAAGCAGGATTGTTGGCAGCAGCTCCAGGAGACTATCGGGTATGACTTTTTTATAGACGCAGTCTCTACTGATTGCAACTAATACTATATAAAATATAAATACAATATATAATTGATTTAGGCTTAACACATTAGACTTTTTTCCTGTGTATGATTAATAGCTATCAGGCAGTCAGACAACTGTATTACAATGTAAGTTGTATATATGAAAGACAGGCAATCCAAGTGGCATTTCTTTTTATTTATAGAGAAAAGTAGCAAGATAGACGGACAGGAAATTGAAAGGCATCAAATCTGTCACACTGTAACAAGATTAGCCTGATTATACAATGACACCATTAAATCTACCACACACGTCTGAACACACAGACACACTGAATTAGAGACCCTCTGTGTTGTTTGTGCTTGGATAACTTGAATGCCTGATATGTCTGTCCAAAAATGATTTGTGTATGTGAAGTCTTCTTATACAGTGTGTGTGTATTTGTGTCTCGGTGTGACCTGATTTTAATTTTCATGGTGTGTGTGTGTTTGTGTGTGCGTGTGTGTGGGAAGATCGACTGCTTGTTTTTTAGTCTTTTAATTCATGTTGCCGGCCTTGCCTCTGCTCACATTGTATTTCTGCCATTCACCGGAGACACCACCGCAAAATGGCGGCTTCACAGATTTTTTTTTTTAAAATCCGAATGCACACACCCTCACATCCTTTTGTGTCCTCCTACGATAAACATACATCTGGTAATTTTCTAAATGCTTATCCAGCTAGGGTCGTGGTGGAGCTGGAGCCTTTCCCAGCTCAAAGCGTTAACCACTGAGACCACTACAAAGGATAAAAATGCAAGATTAACACGATTAATGCAGCTTTAATAATTTGTTAATAAAGACCAAGAAGTGTTCACTTAAAGTAACAAAACAAACACAACATGTCTCAAGTTTAATGCCAGGGTGCTTTTACAATTAGTTTGCATCCACATTGACCATTAGTCAGTTTACTGCCAGTAATCACAGCAAAGTATTTCATCATTTGATCATAATGTTCTCCCTTACATCAAAATATAATAATTATTAAATGTTAAGGTTTTAAGAGGAAATAAAAAGCTGCTATATCACAAGCTAAACACAATTATTGCTATGTATTGGGGCAGCTGTTTAAGCTATCATACTAAATTACAGTTGATTGAGCATGACAAACACCGGCAGGGAGTAGATACAGTCAGACTAGAACGTTAGTGCTGGAAAGAGTTCTTTAAGTTAGTGTCAGATATGGTATGGAAGTAGAAGGTGGTGAAACAGGTTAAAATTTCGAAATTAATTAAGGAAAGTTTAGTGGAGAAACAATCTCAGTGCTCAGCAAGACAGGCCCAGTTGTGAATGGGTTCTGGCAAAAAGTGTGAAATTGATTTTTAAAGCAACATTCATGCAGGTCTAGAGACTGGTCAGTGACCCTCTGGTAGCCATGTATTGCCAGGGAAAAGCAATTATTCTGTGACTGGTTGGTGAGTGATTTCTATGGGTTACTGGAAGTCACTGGTATAAAACTGGTCAGACAAACATATATGTTGCTATACCGAAAGCCTCCTTGCAATTGCTTTGGTTGCTAGCAAGTTGATATAATCAAGAGTAGTTTGCATGGTAGCAGTAAACCACAACTTTTACTTTGGAGATGAACACTTTCCAGTTTCACTATTGCTCAGTGATTAGTTGTGGAATATTTTCAGTCTTCTATGCAAATTATGTGCGACTGTGGAAATCTGCTAAAAACCAAAGCAATCACAGGGAGGTTTTTGCTGCAGCACACTCTTTCCTACAGATTTTATCTGGTGAAAGCCAGCAACCTCTCACCAAGCTTAAACACAAAGAAGGAAATATTTAGTTTGGTGACGTCTCTGAGCAAATCTCAGTTTCATGAGGTTTTCATTCTTTAATTTTATTGGTTTGCTGGTTGGGCTTCAGCATTCTTAATTTGAGAACGTTTGCTTTAAACACAAATATTAAATACTGCACCTATAAGTATAAACCTTTGATTTCAGAGGAATTTGTAGTGGAATTTGTATTCTGTCCATTTAATGCAGGTAAGTCCACCAATATTTCCCTTTTAGTTTTGGTTTGTACTGATCCCTGAAAAAAATGTCAGCTAAATTCTCCACTATCTGTATTAGTTGGTTACTAACTGCACAGCTCAATTTAAAACCAATTTAAGCCACAGAAGCAGGTGTTGGCAGTTCATCTTGTAATCAGAAGGTTGCCGGTTCGAGCCCCAGCTTGGACAGTCTCAGTTGTTGTGTCCTTGGGCAAGACACTTCACCTGTTGCCTACTGGTGGTGGTCAGAGGGCCCGGTGGTGCCAGTGTCTGGCAGCCTCACCTCTGTCAGTGCGCCCCAGGGTGGCTGTGGCTACAATGTAGCTTGCCATCACCAGTGTGTGTGTGAATGACTGAATGTAGTGTGAAGCGCTTTGGGGTCCTTAGGCCATTTACCATAATTCTGTTTGGAATTAGATAAAATATTATAAGAGCCAGCATTCACCGTGACATTGTTTTTACACCGTGGTGTTTTAAACATTATTAATATAAACATACTGATTAGAGCCACTTCAATATAACGAAACATCTTCTGATTTGCAAATGCACAAGTTCAGAACATTTTTTTATCTTTTTTTTTGTCTTTTTCAGGTTACAATCAAGCCTGCTCATACATGCAGAACATTTCAGTGAAAAATAAAGCCTTATTGCTCATTTTAATTTCACTGTGGGTTTTAAAGGTTTGCTGAGGGATTTTATTTTTGTTGATTTGTTCCACTGAGAATAATAATAGAAAACCGTTTTTGTTGGGCTCTTCAGTCTGACTTGACCCATATTTACCCCTCTGTGTACTTGGCTCCTCAATCTTGTGGTTGTCTCTGTCTGGTCTTCAAAACACAGCCATGCAAATGTCTCTAAACAACACATATATATGTTTCCTTGAATACAGCGTAGAGGAACATGCTTGAGGCTTCAGAGGTTAAGAAAAGTGCAGAATATAGTGATATAAGATTGTTAAGCTTGTGTGTGATTTTAGTGTCTTTTTTTTCCATGGGATTTCTCTCTACCCTCCCCATCTAATGCCTGTTTCCCTCATGCACCCTTTCTCTCTTTGTTTACAACACAATCTTTTCTCGACAGAGGACATTTTTAATAGTCTACTGCGTCTAGCCTCAAACAGAAGTGGGGGAGTAGGGGGTGGGCGAGCGAGCGAGCAAGGAAAAGATGAGTGTAGACAGAGGGAAGAGAGACAGGGAAGCAAAGGTGGGGGGCAGAGAGAAAGACAGACCGAGGGTGAGATAATGAGATAGAAAAAGGATGAGAGAGGGAGAGAGGTGGATTTGTTATTCTTGCAGGGTGTTGCACAGAGACACAGACAGACATTACCTCACACAGCTGCGGCAGTGAGAAGAGAGGGTGACACTGTGTGTGTGCAGCCAGACGGGAATCTGTTTATAATATCCTGGAGCACAGATTTTAGTCAAATGTCAAGCTTTTATCGAATGTATTTTTCACAGAGCAGAAGAAAAAGATTATTCCAGTTTATTCAATATTGGTTTTATTTATATGGCTCTGCCCTTTTCATATCTATCAGTTATGATTGAAATTTTACCATTCTGCCCTCTTTAAAAACCAGAAGGGAGCATTTACCTACAAGGCTGATAAATCCTGACTTTGCGAGGACAATTTGTTTTGCATGCATAATAAGTGGCTGTTATAGTAATAGATTTTGAACTAATGAGTTTCGCCAAAAACTAAAATTAAAAGGGCAATAAAATGTAGTCAGAAAAAAGTAAATGATTCAATTATGCTATCACTTTAAAAAATCTTCAACTTTGTCCTTCTTTAACCAAATGGATTAGTCAAAATATGACTTCACGGTACACAACTTTCGTACCTGGAGGCTGGCCTGTACAGTCTTATGGATGCTCAAATCAGATGTTTTGGCTAAATTCTGGTTTTTTTATGAGCTTCTAACTGATACCATTTAGCTTTGGTTGGCCAATTGTAGTTTCAGCATCGCATAGGTGCACTACTGGTGTTGAAGAAACCAGTTTGAGACGATCTGAGGTTTGTAATAAAGCAGATTATCTTAGTGGAACCAGCCATCAGAAGAAGGTTATACTGAGGTCATAAACGGGTGGACATGGTCAGCAAAACAATGGCAGGCCGTGGAATTTGAAAGATGTTTGAGGAGTTTAAAGTATCTCCCATTTTTCTAATCTTCTATTGTCCAACTTTGGTAAGTGAAGGAAAATTATACCTGAATTATTTTTAGCTGACAGAAGCAACATCAGACACGGTCTAATGCTACTATAACTTATATGCTTGCAGGTCCTTGTCAGTGATTGGTTCTTGTGGACATGTGCCATGTGACTGTGCAAGCAAAGACACTCCCTCCGATCCCTCCCTCTGGCACACACATCTTGAAATGTTGACATGTACATGCTGGACAACAACACATTTCAGTGCTGTGCCATGGGAGGAGGAACACATCACCGTATTTACATTAAAAAAAACCCATAGAACAATGCAGGCTTGAGATCTACAAAAAACGGACTTGAACCTTCAGATTTGATGACTCTAAAGGCATGATGACTTATACAAACAAAAGCAAAAAAAAAAGAACACGCCTTACATTGTGTAGGTCCCCTTTGTCCAACCAAACACCCCTGACTCATTAGGAAATGGACACGTTATTTTGAGCGTGTCCTCAGGTGTCTGGCAACAGAAAGTACAACCCACAGGAAGATTTGTGTCTTGTGGGTTGCGGGCTTGGTCATCCAAGAATAGGTCTCATTCTAACCCTTCTTGTGAATGCTTGATAATACTACAAAGTTTGAAGGCTGGGTTGATACCTCTGATTTTGTCCTCAAGCTAATCCTCAGAAGTTTTTGGATTGTAGCAGGGAACCTTGCCCTGCAGAGGCAGGCTGCAGCCACTGGCAAGTGCCATTGAGCACAGCCTACAACAATATTTAGATAGGTGGTGCATGCCAAAGTCAAACTTCATAAACACAGAACCCCGGTATCTCAGCAGAACATTGCATTGTATAAATATTACCACTATTGTTCACATCAGCCCTCTGAGGCTGGGTGCCATTGGCTGTTGGTAAAAAAAAGTTGTCAAAGCCACATCCACTCCCACCAGCATGGGTACATTTCTCTCACTAATACATGCCTATGGTACAGTATTGTTTGGTCTGTTTGCTCCATTGTTAGGTGATTGCTAGTCAAGCCATCACAATATGTCTTGAATAAAGACTGTGTTGCGGATTTAAAATAGATGTTATTGTTGTGTTATTAGCAGCATAAATGCTGCAAATAGCCAGTTGGTAGGTGGTTACTAGGCAGTATGATGACATAATATTAGCTGATATAGATGAGAACCTTCAGGGGCCTCAGATGAACCTGTGTGCCAAGTTTGATTGTCCTCCTACTAAGATTTTGTGTAATGTAATATTCACTGTTTTTGGCTTAGGCATCAACTTATTCTGCATTGTAAACTACAAGTTTGATGAACATGTAGATGACATAAGCTTAGTGGATTTTTTGTCTCAAACCATAATTGTGAGCTGTTATAGACTCCACTTCTCCCTCTAAATCTCAAACAATAATTTGATCATGGGCACGGATTTCTACCCAAAGATTTGTCAGAATTTCACCATTCATACAAATACTTTGATCAGCAGTGAACATGATGTGGATGACCTTCTTCTTATTAGCTTGCACTCAAGTATTCTGGACTCTATAGTCCCAGTCAGCTTTAGAAAATTGAAGCCCTTCACACTTCGTTGGTTGAATGAGGACTAAAGACATCAAAAGAATGAATGCAGAAATGGCTGAGAGAAAGTGGAAAAAGGAGAAAGTAAATGCTTTTGTCTCTGCTTTTAAGAACCTTATGTTCACCTACCAGCTGAAATTCAAGGAAGTGAGCAACACCTATCTTTCATGACTGATCATCAACCATGGTCACAATCCCGGAAGTTTTTAATTCAATAAAATCCATCACTGATACTCTTTAAGTTCTTTAATTTTAAGTGAGGCCCATCTCCATCCAGCTGTAAGGCCCATCTCCAAACTGCCATTTTTATCCCAAATTTTAGGGAAAAAAACCCCATGGCCGGCCACTCAGCCACAGTGGCCACTGACAATCACATCTTTGAAAAATTTCAGTCTGGGTTTTGCTCACATCATAGGACTGATACTGCTCTGGTCAAGGGCTCAAATTATCTGCTGCTCACTGCTGACTCTAAGCTGTTCATTGACTAAATTCTGCTTGATCTTAGCTCAGCTTTTGATATATAACAATAGCTTAATCAACTATTTAAAACCAGTGTTGGTGATATGGTGCTGGGATGGGTTTATCTTTCTAATAAGTCATTTTCTAAGGACTGGTGATGCCTCATCTTCTCATAGTCATCTTGCTTGTGTGGTCCCCCGGGATCTTTCTTACTTCTGAGACATGGTTCAGATTTTTATTGCTATGCAGGTGATACACAATTCTATGTTCCATTAAAACCTGGTACTGCTGATAATGCACACATTAGGTCTTGTCTGGAAGAAGTTCCGATCTGGATATCTAAAACTTTCATTAAACAGAATGACTCCAAAACTGAAAAACGTATCATTATTATCATTATTTTAGATTTTAAATTATTGTTTTTTAAATTCCACTGTATTTATGTTCGATTAAATATTTCCTAGTGGTTTCTTTTATTATTGTTTAGCACTTTGTATTGAAAAGTATACATACAAATAAAGTAAAAAGTATTTTGGTGTACTTTATCTCTGTTTGTCAAGGTGAAAAATAAATATAGTTCATTTATTCCTGCCTTGCTTTTGAGAGGCAGCAGTCATTACAGTCTTATCAGTCATATATTAGGAGAGTTTATGACAGACATTTGGATATTGATTTTCTACTAAGTACTTACTAGTAAGTAAGTTCTTCTCATTGTTAATCCAAAGTGCAAAAGAACGCAGTTTGGGTTTCTTTCATAAAGGTGTAATGCAACAAGACGGTACCACCTGTCAGAAAGCAGACACACCAATCAGCTTAATATTTATTAATGTTATGGATTTATATAGCAAGTACTAAACTATTGGACTGTCATGGACTGCAATGGCAGACCGTGGAGTTGCAGTGAGAAGGAGGCCCCAAAATGCAGGACTCTTACAATGAGCAGTAAATTTATTGAGAGTGAGGTGATGAAGAACAACTATATACAATCCCAGCACTGTGGCCCCCGTGGCAATTCTCCCAGAATCCCACACAGTGCGAGTGTCCATGAGTGTACAAGCTGAAAACAGCAACTCCAAAAACTCCAATTTCCGACCCGTGGCTCTGCTCCAAAGAAACACACTCCGCTCCCAACTCCTAGTGAACACACAAAACACAAAATGGTGACTAAGCAATCCCTTCCAAAGCGAGGTTTTCAAACTATAGCTATCAGTCAGTGTTGGGGAGTAACGGAATACATGTACCGCCGTTACGTATTTAAAATACAAAATGCGAGTAACTGTATTCCGTTACAGTTACCGTTTAAAAAGGTGGTATTCAGAATACAGTTACTTTGCTGAAATAAAGGGCTTACATGGCAGTATTTTCCTGTATCATATGTTCAGCTATGCCCTCTCTATTTTTGGTTTCCACACCCCAAGCAAAACACGCATTAAAAGGCTCTAATGCCTGTGTCTCAATCCCGCGGCCCATGTCACCCCTACTTGCGGCCTGCATAATGATGTGAAGAAATATTTTTAAAAAGTTATTCACAAAAATTATTTAATATGAGTGTTACAGGCATAGTCCCAAAGAATGTAGCCTCATGGGCAGTGTAGTCTGTGCTGCAGGGAGAATGGACTGCCATACCCGTTATGTGTCTGTGAGCGCCAGGGAGGAAGAGAGTCGAAAAGTAAGAGATGTCACTGAGCAGAAGTGGGAGATGGAAGCATGTAAATATAATAATAACCACTGCAGCCAAAAAGAATATCTGACGAGTCCAGTTGTAAGTAAGCTATTAAGACTCGACTGTACACTGTGTTCATGTTTTCCTCCGAAAACAGTTGGAGCGGCCTTTCAACGCCTTTCTCTGTCTCTCGCTAGCAAAGTTCACCCAGACAACAAAGTAAAGCTAGTTTTTGGCTACGAGCCCGACACGAACCCGACGTATTAGCCAGAGGTCCCTTTACTACAATTCGGACTTCGGAGCCGCGGACCTGTTTTCTATACGCGTGGAATAGTTTTCAATACGAGATCGCTGCAAAAAGTGCAGCCTTACCTAATGTCCACCCTACTGTTACTTATTTTATATTAAGATTTAAATCTAGTTGGTATTGGTATGGCAGGTATCCTTCAGTAATAGTAATAATTCACACAGCAATAGTACATTCATGTAGTTGTAAAAAGCATGATAATATAATAGGTAATCCAAAGTATTCCGAATATGTTACTCTTATTGAGTAACGTAACGGAATACGTTACAAAATACATTTTGGGGCATGTATTCTGTATTGTGTAATGGAATACATTTTAAAAGTAACCTTCCCAACACTGATCATGGTTGTACTGACGAGTTTGACTTTAGGAACTAGTGCTGACTGGAGCTCAGCCACACTCTTAAATGGGGCGCTCTTAACGAGGCCATCAGCTGGCAAGGGTGGCAGCTTCCAGCGCGCCGGGAACACTTCTGAGTCACAATCCCTCGGCGACCCAAAACATCCAGGAGTGCGAACGTAAATGACACACACAGGGAGAAAAAGGAGAGAGAACAACCAAAATACTGCACACGGAAAAATAAACCTGAACATAGAAATACATGAGCTCTGGGTCCCTAGATCCAGGCCATGACATGGACTCAATACAATTTTTTATTTTTTATTTTATTTTATGATGCCCTATAGATGTCTTGTCCATTCATCCATCAATCCATATGTGTCTTAGTAAGAAGTAATTACTGAACTTTTTAGTGTACTTTATCTGACAGCTGCTCTTACTAGCTGCTTTAAAGATTTAAAATCCATAATATGTAATGTTAATGATACCTTGCCATTATAATATATTAAAAGCATGGTGATATAATAAAAATTACTTCACCACATTCAGCTGTAACAATAAAAAGGCATTTACATATTATTTCATGAGTCAAAAGAATCTAAAGGAGAAAAAAACAAAAACACTCAGTGATATTGGTGATGATTTTGCTGTTAGAATTTACACGTTACTAGTTTTCTCACTCATAGCAACAAGTTACCTTTTAAAAAAAAATTATCATTATTTTTCACTGTACCTGAAACAAAGTACCTGGAAATATTACTTACGTAAATGATATCAACCAATGCATGTAAAACACTTTAGCCATAACTATAAAACCTGACCTGAAATCCAGTTCCTACTGTGGTTTTAACCTTAAACCCTAATCCAAAACTAACCCCTTGTAGACGTCAACATTTATTCCCTTACGTTTTGTTCTCCAGTGGATATTTGATTCCCATAAAGGTAGAAGCCCAAGAATACACACACCCATAAACACACACACTTACACAAAATGCAGGCACGGAAGAGTGGGATTGCTCAAGCCTGCTGCTTTTCAGTACAGGGCTAAAGTCAGATTAGTGCTAGTCTGTCTGTCTGCTTTCACAGAGAAACACAGTTAATCCCTGTTTAATCCCACCTGCAATGGGATTGGCCACCGCCTAAGACTCTGACGGCTATTACCTCAAACACAGGCGTAAGACTGAGACTTCTGTACACCTGGGCCAAGAGACATAAGCAGATGTAGGGAAAGAGGGATGTAAAAATGTTTATCTTTGTCTTGGATATCCTTTGTTTGTCACATTTGCCAGTGATGCATGAATTTTTAAAGAAGCAAAGAAGCAAGAAGATAAGTTGACAGAAAATTGCAAAGTGAAGGATTTGGATGGGGTAAAGAAAAGACATAGGGAGCCCAAAAAAAAAAAAGAAAAGAAAAGAAAAGAAGGAGGCAACAGGAAAATTACTAGTATGCATTATATCTTTAATATAACAGTTTGAACTTTGACAGGGGATATTTACTTGTGCCCCTGTAGGTGGTACCTAATGAAGTCTTAATTGACCTCTTAAAACAGGTACAGAAGGGAAGGGATCCATTTATTTGTAATTATTCATACATTTGGAAGTGACATTTTTATACCTTTGAAAATGGCATTTATATAGCACTTTTCCTGTTCTATTGACCACTCTAGTCTTTATCTAATGTCTGCTGAGAACAAAGGCATACAGAACTTTATTACTGTGAGACAGCAGTACTAACCACTGCATTATTGTGGTGCTAATCAGAATGTGTTCAGGGAACGACCCAGTAAAACCCTTAAAATTAAGAATAACATTACTAGTTTTACTATTTTGGCCAAGCACAGTCACTTAATGTACCTTTCTAAGGACCACTTTATTACTGATATGTTGTACTGGATGTTGATTTTTATTAACTACACCTAGGAGTGTACATTCGTGTAATTTCACTTGTAAGGAGAGAAATGGACTGGCAGTCCATGGACAGCCCCTGCAGAGAGCATCTGCTGTCGATGGAGGCAGTATACAAAGTATGTGGTACAACCGGTCTGTGGGCTGTTTTTACTTGTGCTATTGGTGGTTGTTCAGTCAGCAGTGGAGAAAAGAAACTAAAACAAAGAAAGAACTGAAGTGAAACCAATTGTTAAAAACAATGACGATTGTTCAACGCAGTTACAGTCTGTGTTTTTCATACTGTATTTTTTTTTTTAATCTTTGATATTATTTTCATGGTTCTTTCATTCCTGGTTAACTCTGCTGTCACTCCCTTCCCTATTCTGACCCACTTGTAAACCAATCAGCATTAGATGACAAATGTCATCCATGTTCAGCAATGTGTAATTGGGATTTTGGAGAACTGCATGGAGGCTCGTTTGCAGAACGTGCAGGCAATATTTTAGCTTTCAATAAAAAAATTTATTGAGATGCTAGTTTAATGGCTCTCAACGTTTTCCCCTCCAATAGTCCAATAAGCCATTTTACAGTTTAAAAACAAAAATGGAAAAACTATTTAATAAGTTGGTTCTAAGTTGGAACCACAAGCTTAAAGAAAACAGGAGTATTATTTTAGCTGTTAAGCTAATACCCATCCACATGATACATTATTGTTGTATGTGAACGATATCGAATCGTGTTTTTAGTGTAGAAAGTGTATAAATTGTGGTCACGGCATCTAGCCATCGCTACAAAAGAAGAGCAAGCATAAAGACAGTAACATCAGCAATACAGTTTATCACACAGTGTGTCTATTTATTTCCCAGGGACTGAAAAGAATATGAGATAATGTCATTCTGAGAAGGAGACAGATGTAAGAAAGACAGAACAAGAGAGATAAAACAGAGATTTTTTGGGAAGATAAGGAACCCTCATTAACATTTGATATAATGGAAATTAAAGCTATCTGTGCTAACTGTGGTGAAGTCTATGGTAATGCATTGTGCTGTACTGGTGTAGAGTAACTATGGTGTTCATGGTCAGTGTGAGGTTACATTGAGGGAACCTTTACACTTTCTAGGTGTTGAAAATCAGTTATTATAATTCATGTAACATCTGCTCATATCTTGCTGAATTCAGTTGTGTAAACCCAGAAATAGAGAGATTAGATTAGATTAGATTAGATAGAACTTTATTAATCCCTCGGGTGGGTTCCTCTGGGAAATTCGATTTCCAAAAAAGCACAGCACCGAATAGCAGTGAATCTCAGAGCAGTAGCATCACCACAGCTCAGTTAACAGCCTGTACACAAAATCTAGATGTGCTCACAATATTGTAACTTGTTCCTGAGTGATCATTTTCCCCACACTGCACCACTGCATCTGATCTTAGGGTTCTCCTATTTACTAATTTTCCCTTTTTGTTGTGGAGGAAGAGTCACTCATCTACAACAGCAAATAGCTCTATTTAAAAAATCCCTTTCTTTGTCTTTGTTTGAGTTCTGTATAACAGATGTTCAAGGTGTGTGAGTTCAGTAGAATTACAATTTAAGATTAAATAAAATTTGTATTCCCATGTGTTTATAAAAACGAATGAGGAGGGGTTTTTTTTTAATCTGGTAGAAAACAGCTAAAATAAAGGGAATAGTAGCTAAGGATCACAAAACCCAGTGTAGTAGTTAAGAACATTTAATATATTTACAATAAAAACAAACTCAGTGCATTAAAAAGAACAACAAATGCTGAAATGGCCACTGAAGTTCTGTCTAAATTATCCTTTTCTGTGGCTGCTTCTAGTACAAATCCTCTTCCAATGGTTTTACCTATGATATACCACAAGGTTCTGTTTTGGGGCTCTAACTATTTATGTTATATCTGTTCCCTCTTCAGCAAATTTTGAGAACCTTTAAGGACATTTCTCATCATTGCTACAGTACGCAGATGACATTCAGTTATGTATTTCTTTTAAATCCCAAGATGTTTATTAGCCTCAGAGCCCGCATAGGTGCTTAGACCCTGTTAAACTTTGACTGGCTGACAACTTTCTCCAACTTAATAAAGAAAAAAGTCAGTCTTTCTTTGTGCTTTGGACAGATTTCTGCCTACGGTAATGAAAATGGAAACTCTGAACTGGAATTTGTTATTCATGTCTTTATTAAATCACATCTGGATTACCGTAGTTCATTATTCGATGGCCTAAACAAAATCTTGAAATATTTGCAGATTGTCTGATGAAGGTTTCTCATATGTCACACTGTTTCTGACTCAACTGTATTGGCTCCCCATTAAATTCAGAGTGCACATTAAGTAACCAACATTTAACTTGAAAAGAATGCAATAAGAAGACTCAAGTGCATGGCAAAAAGACAACCAAAGTAAACAACACAAGTGAAAACAACACAATTGAAACCAATGTGGATGGGGAGCAGGGAAAGGCACAACAGTAGGAATTAAAACCAAAATGTTACACTGGACAGTAACCCTCAAAGTAAAACAGGACTTAACCAAAAAACAAATTACACTAACACATAAAGAATAACACCAAACATGAAGATAGACAAGGGACACAGAAAAAACAAACACTTGTTAGTGGAGAAAGGAGACAGGTGAAAAATATTATTAACAATGGCTCAGTTGCATTACATATCACGAGAAAACCGGACAGCAAGCCTGACTACACAATAACAAGACCCTGAAACTGGTTCAGCTACAGGAAATGCAGTAATGTTAGCTGTATCCCTCCTTACGTGCCAAACTATCTGCTGTCAAAAAATGTGGTCTCCACAGTTTTAGAAACAGCTAAAAAAGCTCCAGGCTTTTTAAGCAAGCAGATATTCAACAACCAAGCCACATTCACATTTTCATTTTCTATACTAATTTCAAAAAAGAATAATCTTTAAGAAGAAATGCAATACAGCTCAAATGATTTAATGAATATATATCAATTAGGAAAGTGTTCAAATAGAACCTGAAATTTAATTTATTGTTCAAAACTGATTCATTGCTTAGAATTTGAAGCGCTTATCGGGGGGGGGGGGTTTGTTATAGTAATATATCAAATGATTTTTGGTGGAAAAATTACATTGAAAATAGAGAAAATGCCAACTAAACAAAATGTGAAGAGCAGCAGAACTACCCAAGGAATTATACAGTTTATTAACTAAAGCTATTTAGAAAAGGTAAGTCTACAATTTTTTTTAACTGGATTTAGTTATAAAAATAATATGAATAGTATAAATATTGTTAAATATTGGCACTTATTCACATGCCTCATATATAAACAATAGCAGAGGTTTTGTACTGAACATTAGTCAGTTAAAAGGTAATTTCCAGAACCGCACTTCTCTAAACATTTGTTGATAAAGAAGAATCCAAATTACTTTGGGGGGTGAGCATTATGATGTTTTTGCCGTGTAACCACTGAAGAGCAGCCACCCTTCTGCAATTACTCTACAATAATTGAATCTGGGTGGTGATAGCTCCCTGACACATACATTGCCTGAACATGCCTTCACAGCAGTCAGGATGAAAAAAAATGCAGTGGGTTTGCCAAAAAGGATTAAATGACAGAACAGAATCAATGGGAATATACAGTTGTGGTCAAAAGCTAACATACACTCATTATAGTCATGAATGTCATGGTATTTTGATGCTTTTAAGGATTCCTTTGAACTGTTCTTTTTCCAGGGTGGAATGATTGTATAGAATATATCTTTAATGATATTACAAAACAAGAATTGGGTGCACAAGTTTGACTATATTTTGGCTTTTCACTAAGCCAAACATGGTCAAATATATACATACAACCCCAAATACACTGCTCAAAAAATAATTAAGGAACACATCAGATTTTAATGGGGAAAAAGTCCATACTGATATGGACTGGGCAACATGTTAGGAATGAAAGGATGCTGCATCGTTTGATGGAAATGATAATTATCAATTATCATGCTTATCACTAACTTCTCATTCATGGTTGACTACAGCTGGCAGTTTCTCTTTCCCAGTATTAAAACACCAATAATCAGAACAATGGGAAAGTCCAAGAAATTCAGTGAAAGTCTAAGCAGGAGAACTGCCGTTTTACAAAAGCTGGGGAGGTCTGCTGGAACTATTTCTAAACAACTGCAGATTCCACAGTCATAAGTTAAAAAAATGTATTTAAAATTGTTGGATGTTTCAGCACTTTGCCTAGGTCTGGAAAAAAAATCGCTGGAAATCGTTGAAACAATAATTCCACTGTCCAGAGTTAAGTAAAGAGAATTTGACATTTTCATGGACTGAAAACGTGAAATAGGCCTTCCCACCAAAGAACACTATCAACTGTTAACCATGTTAGTGGTAGCATCATGCTCTGGGGCTCTTTTCTTGCCAGTGGTACTGGTACATTGCACAAAGTAGGTGGAATAATGAAGAAGGACTACCTTCAGGCAACACTGGAGACATTGAGGACAGCTACAAGTACCTGGGAAATCCGCAGGCAATTGGGAACAATGAATAGGCCATTAGGAAAGCCACAAGCACCAAATACCTGCAGAGAATATGCACTGCATGTACTAAGTCAGTTGAATGGGAAGAACAACATCAAAGTAGTCAACAGCCTTGGCCTGCTGGTTGTCAATTATCCCACTGGGAGAATCAGCTGGCGAAAGGAGGACTTAGAAGGCACTGATATCACAACAAGGAAGCTCCTTGTCTCAATATCAGTTATATATTGAGACTTGGGAGTGAAACCACAACTCCAGCACCCTTAGGCTGTATGCTAAGCAGAAGAAATGTGGCAGAGAACTACTGATTGTCACAACCACTGCTCATGATGAAAGAACAAAGACCCATGTGTAAATCAGGAGAAGATGGCCACAACTGATGATGTACTAATGGAACACCATTACCAAATGGATCCAAGCTAGAAGGATAAAGACCCCCCACAGGGCCAAGTGTATGTTTGGACACACCTTCTCAGTTAATGATTTTTCTTTATTTTCATGTCTATTTACATTGTAGATTCTCACTGAAGGCATCAAAACTATGAATGAACACATATGGAATTATGATTATTTGATTACTTCTTTGCACACTCTTGGCATTCTCTCGATGAGCTTAATGAGGTAGTCACTTGAAATGGTTTTCCTATAGTCTTGAAGGAGTTCTCAGAGATGCTGAGCACTTGTTGGCTCTTTTGCCTTCACTCTGCGGTCCATCTCATCCCAAACCATCTTGTAATTAAGCCAGTTTCATCTTAGTGCTTGATGGTTTTTGTGACTGCACTTGGGGACGCGTTTAAAGCTTTTCTGGACTGACTGACCTTCAGTCCTTAAAGTAATGATGGACTGTCATTTCTCTTTACTTAGCTGATTGGTTCTTGCCATAATATCAATTCTAACAGTTGTCAAATAGGGCTGTCAGCTGTATACCAACCTGACTTCTGCACAACACATCTAATGGTCCCAACTCCATTAAGAGGGAAAGAAATTTCACAGATGAACCCTGACAAGGCACACCTGTGAAGTGAAAACCATTTCAGGTGGTATAAGTAACTGAACTACTTCATTCATGATGCAAATTTGTGCAAGAATCACTGAGAAAATGGAGAATATCTGTGTCCATCTCACCCAATACCGTGTACCCTCTTCTGGCACACCAACTCTGTGCATATCCTCCTTCACCATATCCATGAATCTGTTTATACCTTTTTCCTCTAAACACAGCTCAATATACCTTTGCCCAGTCTATCAGCTAGCCCTCTTCTGTGCATGTCCAAACCATCCCACTCTTGCTTCTGAGCAGTTTAGAGGCAAGAATTTGAACTTTTCAACTAATCGAACTACAGATCACAATTTAATCTGCAAACTTCATATTCCACCAAGACTTCTGCCTGAACTAATTTGTCAAACTATTCTTCACCAGGGCAAACAAGAACGAGCTATGAGTCAATTCCTGATGTAACCCTATCTTAACCTACCTCTAACAACTTCCATATGTTTATGGAATGGTTCATCAGCTTTTTCCCTCTGTAGTTACTGCAGCTCTGCACATCACCCTAGTTCTTGAAAATCTATACCAGTACACGTCTTCATTCCTCATACATCCACTTCTTACTTCTGTTACAAAATGTGGTTCAAATGATACTATCCTCTCTTCTATACATCGCCATACCTTTGCAGGTAACTGCTTTTCCAGTCTTCATCCTCTTCACATCCTCTTTACCTTACTTCCTCATTATTAAGTACTTCTTTATTCACTAACTTGCCTGTCCTAATCTCTCTCCCATTTTCTTAATTCATTAGCTCCTCAAAGTACTCTGTCTATTGTCTCAACAGGCTCTTTCCATTTGTTAGTACATCTTCATCTCTATCCTTAATCACCCTGACCCATTGCACGTCCTTTCCAGCTCAATCTCTCTGACCAGTCAATCAGTGTAAGTCTTTTTCTTCTCCCTCTTTCAGACTATCCAACTTTTTCTTTGCCAGGCACTTCCTTTGGATACTTACCTGTACTTCATCATTTCACCACCAAGTCTCCTTTTCATCCTTCCTCTGCCAGTGTTTTCTTGGTAGTTTACCACTTCAGTTGTGCTTTCCCAGGCATCTGGGATTATCACCCAAAGCCTGTCTCAAAACTCTTTGAAGTCACTACTACATTCATTCTTCTTTACATTTACCATTTAATCCTCTATCTTCATTCATTTCCTCCTCCTGATTTCCAAAGTCATCCTACAGATCACATCCTACTTGTTGCTGCCTAGCTGCACTCTCCTGTCTTTCAAATGGCACCTTCTGCATAAGGTTTCTACATATAAGAGTGTAGAAAGTTTCCAACTTTCTACACTCTTATATGTCACCCTATGTTCCTCCTTCTTTTTGAAGTACATTTTCACAACAGCTATTTCCAACATTTTGCTAAAATCCCCATCCGTCTGTCCTTCTGCATTTCTCTCATTAACACCAGACTTACCCAGCATCTCCTCATCGCCTTTGTTCCCTCCATCTACATGTTCACTGAAGTGTGCTTCAGTGATCACTCTCTACCCCTTGGAGAGACACTCTTCACAACATTCAATTCACTCCAGAATTCCTTTGTCTCTTCTAACTGACGTTCAACTTGCCATATGCACTGACAACATTCAATATCGCTGCTTTGATATCCAGCTTCAAACTCATGTTGCCACTTGGCATTCCTTTCACCTCAATAGGATTCTTCACATAGACTTCCTTCAAGATTACCCCCACCCCATTTCTCTTCCTGTCTACACCATCATAGCACAACTTGAATCCACATCCAGTGTTCCAGGCCTTGGTTACCTTTCACCTTGGTCTCCTGCCCACACAATAAATCTAAGTTTCTTCTTTGTATCATATCAGCCAACCCTCACTCTTTAACCAGTCATAGTCCTTACATCTCACCTACAAGGTCGTACTCTCAGCCCCAAATTCATGCCTTTCCTTCTCTCTGTATGCCTCAGAAAATGACTTCTCCTTCTCTGTGGTTGTTGGTGATTGAGTTGGTTGTTGCCAACCTGGGTCTTGACTGATCCATATGCAAATCGCATTCATTATAATCTGCATGTTTGATTTTATGCTGTATGTCTTTCCTGACTCAACCCTCCCATTTGGGACTGGCAGGGGTACACTGGCTTACGACTGATTCAAGGATAAAAAAAAATCAAAAATCAAAACTGACTTGCACAACGCATTTTTATCCTATGGAATCACAGGACTCAGCCAGCAGTTTTCTCAAATGCTGGCTGCAGCACACTATAATACACAAGGCATCTTTTAGCACTAGATCCCTGATGTGCTAGACTAGGCGAAATTGGGCACTGAGTGAGAGTTGTTCTAGTTTAGATAACTGCATGGTCCACATTAAGATGTTGAAGTGGTGGTGGTGGTATAGGTATAGGTGTTTGCAAGAATATCAGTCATAAGACCATGGTTCATTTCCTATTAGGCATTCTGCCCCCACTTTCACAACAGTAACCGTCCATGCTGGGAGTGACAGACTTGTTATGTTACTCAAAGCCTAAGAACATGAGGTTTGACAAAGGTGCATTAGTTGACACCTCAGGAATGAGAATAGGCTGAACTTGAAGCACAAACCAGTTTACATGCAATCTTGTTTGTGATAATCCCAAAGGTTTATGGTTTCTACCTCCTTTGTCCATCTTGACAACCCAGATTAAGGTGTCCATATCAGTGTGCAACTGTGTGCAAACAGCAAATACATCTCTTTAAACATAAAATCTCATTCTACTGCATGTCTCACAGTGGATTAAATAAATGCTGCCATAAAAACTTGTAAACTTCTGTAACAGTAAAGAAAAAAGTGTGCTGCAGTGTGCAGTGTTTTTTTCATCAGATAAGCCAACCCCAAGGATGTGTTACTCAAGCTAACCTTCCTGGATTGTATTTCATCTTCTCGCCAGTCACTGAAACAACATGCCCCTACCAGTGCAGCCCCTGCCTTTAATACAGAGCCATTTTCTGTCTGAGCACCAGTGATAAATAGATACACTCAGGAAAAGAGCAAGTCCTTAACCAAATGATTCACCCACTTCAGTCTTCAAAGAAAGGCTACGATACAGAGAGAAAAAGAGAGAGACAGGAAAAATGACCACACCTGTTGTCCGTTTTGGTGACTCAGCCCCCTCAGACGGTAAATTGACTCACCGCCAGCTCGATTATCACTGTCTCAGTCTGCTGCATGTGTCAGGGCCTTCGACAGGAAACACAGACAAAAACAGGAGCTGCGTATTGGGCTAGGAGACTTCCAGTAAACAACCAGCATGTCACTGGCAGATTTTTATTTATAAGCCACTGTGACAAATTTCTTTCATATCTTTTATTTCACAGAGCTCATTTTCCAGTCCCAGTTTTAGATGCCAAGACACAATTATACTGTCAATTGCTGTTATACTAAGAGAGATGGTAGAAAAAAAGCTTTATGATTTAGGTTGCATCTTGTTGCAAGAGAGTTTGTAGAGGGAAGTTAAATTAAGAGCTCAAAGCACTTCTCAGCTCATGCAAATAGCTTCTTTAATAATCTTCCATGTGTGTATGCCATTTTGTCTTTCTTAATACTGACAAATGTTTTGTGACTATATTTGGGCTTTCCCAAATTGCCACCTGGCTTTTTAATGTTAATGTCTGTGTGCTGGATGTTGTGTTGTTACTTTTGAAACTTGCAGCCATTTTGATAACTGGTTTGGGAATTATTTCATAATAAAAATATATGAACTCATTGAACACTTACAGATCCTTAATTTTCAGTCCACTTTAGGTCAGACAATGAAAACACATTCACGCAACAGCACTCGTTCTCTAAAATACACAGTCAGCTGCCTGATATTTGTTTGATTGATTGTTAGCACTGTTGCCTCACAGCAAGACGGTCCTGAGTTCAAGTCCACCATCAGGCCGGGTCTTTCTATTTGGAGTTTGCATGTTCTCCCTGTGTTTGCGTGGGTTATCTCCGGGTACTCTGGCTTCCTCCCACAGTCCAAAGACATGGAGTTAGTGGGGATAGGTTAACTGGAAACTCTAAATTGCCCTTAGGTGTGAATGCAGGAGTGAATGTGAGTGCAAGTGGTTGTCTGTGTCTATATGTTAGCCCTGTGACAAACTGGCGACCTGTCCAGGGTGTACCCTGCCTCTCGCCCTAAGACAACTGGGATAGGCTCTAGTTATGGCAGCAATAGCACTAAGGTTTAATTTGAATTCTTTAAAGCTTATTGTCTTTATGCAGATTATTTGTACTGTTATAACAGTACAAAAAAATTAAAAATTTTCTTAAAGCAATTTGAGTCAAATTGCTTTACTCTTTCCATTCATACAACATGATTTAGTCCCATCTCTGTGCAGCCTTGCCGCTAGTCTTCAGCAGGGGGCAGCAGAGGCCCTACACACTTTTTAACATGGCACATCTAGTTTATTGGCTGGACAGTGATGCTCTGTAATCCTATCAGATTTGATTTAATTAGATGGATAGACTGACCTGGTTTTAGTTTATTATCTAATTTAAGTTGCTTTTCAGTGTCAATATGACACAAAGGATAGTGAGACTGTTTAATTGAATACAGTCCCATATCATATCATGGTAAACATGTTAAAAATCAGTTTACACAAATTACAATGAAAGGGGCACTCCTTTGGGGTGTTTGAGGTATTGAAATTTTGTATATTTCCCTTTTTACTTTACCTTGATTATCTATTATAAATTATGATAGTTTCTCTAATTTGGCTGAGATGACCAATTATTAAGTTAGCTATGATCTCATCTACAAATACATCTTCCGTGCCATTTTCTATCAAGAAGTAGAAAACTTAAATAATTCAACATTTCCAGCATTTTACCACCTGTTTTCCGTTTCAGAGCTTTGGAAAAATGCTGCCTCCTGCTCTGTTCATCTCACTGCTCATATTCACAGCAAACTGTAACATGTTTTAATCTATACATTTTTTGCTGTATTTTTTTTCCTCCTTCAGTTTTTTTTCCCTCTGTACATATTGAGCAATGTATTTTGGGTGATTAAGTTTTTTCTGTCTACATGATTAGGGCTTTGGGGAGTCCAGCTGGGCAATAAAACCACTTTAACATGCAGCTATAAACTTCAGCAGGCGTAATTAGACGCAGTTGACTCAGATGAGACATGCTGTTACAGTCTAGCCTCATTGGTCCCTGGGGCCTGTCAGTCATGGGGGCTGACGTAATGCTGTCTGGCTCTGTCGATCTGCTGCAACACTAATATTCAACATTTTGAATCAACTCTTATTGGACTTTTGGAATGATGAACATTATAAAGGTTATATATATATATGTGTGTGTGTATATTGATGCACATGCGGTTATATTCCTAATGGGATTTTGCCTGCATGTCAGTTAGGTGAGCTCAAATTTTGGCAACACAGTGTTAAAAAAAACCAGCTTTAAATGGTGTGGGTTTGTGTATTTGTCATTTACAGCTTTACTGAAGTTCATTTTACCCGTATTTTGCCTGTTTCATTAGCGAGAGAAACAGAATGAGGGTAGAAAAACAAGCAGACACAAGAAAGGCTGGAAAGCTGCTGCAGAATCTTTTGAATTTCAGCTGCTGTGGTTTGACATTGAGGGCTAACTCGCTGCTTTTAAAATGAAGTTTGTCCTACAATCACACACTATCTAAAAAAGCTGCAAAAAAGACAGAAATAATGGATCATGAATATTCCTGCTTTTATCTGTTATTGAAATTACTATATCATATCATGTTTCTCTATTTTAATAACATGCATGGAAAACTGTTATTTATCCAAAATTACATTTCTTGATGCATCAACTGATGAAGTTAAAAGTTGATATGTAAGTGATTATGTCTGTTATAAATCCTCAAAATGTGCTTATGATTCTTTTAAAATTAAAGGGCAGGTTTTCATATCGAAATGCTTATATTGCTGGTAACTGTAATACTTGTATCTTTTTTTTTTTTTTTACAAAGTTCTGCTTTAAGCACTGAATGTAAACTGTATAAACTGAGGATTTACTCTGTTCATTTAAACCAGTTTACTGATCTATCCTCAGTCATTTACTTAGTCATTTAGCTTCAGTTCATATCCACATGTAAGTTACCTGCTACTGTATGTCACACCTGTACCATGAAAGGCATTAATCACGTCTTGACACATCACGTCTTACTCGACATAAGGCAGTTTTACCTTCATTTAACTTTAGATCAGTTTAAAATAAGGATAACAAGACAACACAGGTATATGGCAGTGGAATCAATTTCAAGGAGATTTCAACTGCATCACAGTCTTCATCAGTGGATAATTCACAGACTACCATGTATGCTAAGTGGGGCTTTAGTCACATATCGACACATATTTAAGTCTGTTAAAAACTCTGGTAATTGGACTTCAAGTTGTTTGTTTTTGTCAGTGCATTGAATTTTACATTCTGTGAATTTGCAAGCACAAATCAGTAATTCAGTAGGACAAATTATGCAACTTCAGTAGCTTGAATAATTGGCACTCTGCTTATTATCTGTGGCCATAAATTGGTGTACGGTTTTAGAATTGTGTCACTTGACTCAGGGGACGCATGCTGCACACATCCGAGAGCACAAATTAGTCATTTGTACACATGATTTAATTCAAAAGCAGAAATGATGTAATCTGGGAGCACAAATGTGTCAAGAAACATAATATCATCTAAGGCACAAGCAAAATCAAGATGCATCTGGGCCTGAGTCCGTTTAGTACTCTGTAACCGGATTTTAAAATCTAGCCTTTGAAATGCAGAAAGCTGTGTGTTATGGAGCACAGACTACACTAATATGTTCTACTTATTTGGTGTTAGTGAGGATTCAGGCTGCTGTATTTGCATGCAAAAGCACCCAATAGTCTAACCTGCTGAGAATGAAAACCTTGGAAATGTTTTCTGCATAGTTTTAGTAGCAACATTTTTTCCTTGATACCTGCACTTCCATAATGAAAAATGAAAGAAAAAAAAAAGGTTCCATGCAACATTATTTAAGTGACCAACCCTGTGACGAAAAGTTATTTTGAATGGCTGTCTGCTTGTTTTTCCTCGTATATAAGTCAGTGTTCTTAATCAAAGCAGTTTAAAATATGAACAAAATCACATTTATTTAGACAATCACCCTGGTCTGTTAGTTTCTGCTCATTGTCATAATTAAATATAGATGAACAAGTGACTGTGTAATATTTTAATGAAGAACAAATTACAATGAATCCATCACAGTCAAGCTGTTTTCTCTTTTTTATCCTTTGTTTCTGCTGTGAGTCTGATTTAAGAAAAAAGAAGTCTTGCAGATATTTTTTATACTCAAGAATATTTAGATTGTTGCAGCTGTGTATGTCAAATTACTGCTTGGGCAACTCATCTAACAATTGACAATAAAAGCAAAGCATATAATGCTGAAAAATCACAACTTTAATTTACATAGCGTACATACATTTCCATTATCTTAATATTTAAAAGAAAAAAGTTGCACAAAAAGTCGACATATACATGGTGGGAAACATCTTTATGATTAAAAATCATGACAATGACGCGCATAAATGTACAAAATAGAACCCCTTGGTACATTTAAACCACATAAAAATGACAATAAAATGGATCAGTAAAAAAAGATATTTATGATTACAGTATTCATAATATGAAATAAGGGTCATGTGATTCTGCAAGGTTTGCCTCTCTGAGGAAGGCAAATGTGTGATCTTTGCTTTATCTGTGGTTTCCTCCCTGCCTGTACGACCTGGCAGATGAGCCAGAGCGAGGGAGAGCGAGGGAGAGCGAGAGAAATCCCTAGAGACAGACTGAGAGAGAGAGAGAGAGAGGGGGGGGGGGGACAGACAGACAGGACCAGACAGACTCCCTCAGCAGTTTAGTCGCCGGTCACTCGGCGCAAAACGCGGATCCTCTAAAGCTGATTTGTTGTAAGGGACTGAAAGTAGCTGAAGTACATTTTTACAACGTTGAAACTACATTTAAAGGCTGCAGCGATACTTCAGCGGCACGCAGATAGATAGATAGATAGATAGATAGATAGATAGATAGATAGATAGATAGATAGATAGATAGATAGATAGATAGATAGATAGATAGATAGATAGATAGATAGATAGATAGATAGATAGATAGATAGATAGATAGATAGATAGATTTTCGTGGAAGAGGAGGAGAAACCTCAGAGAGGAGGAGGAGAGAACCGAGACAGGAGGAGGACCGGAGGGAAAGGAGAGGAGATTGGAGAGAGAGCAGAGAAAAAAGGAGGATTTTTTGGAGGGGAGTTTGTTGTGAGATTTTTATTTTATTTTTTTTAGTCTCCTCTCTCTCTTCCGGTCGCCTCTCCTCCTCCACTCGTCCTCTCTGTCCCGGAGTATTTATGTCTGATTTTAGGAGCATTTAAATGTTAAACTTGATGGGTGTTTTAAACGCCACCGCCGCCAATGTCTCCTGTACTTGTAACTGCAAGCGCTACACCTCCCTCCAGAGCATGGAAATCAGTGAGTAATGACTTTTTTCTGCCTCTACCTCGCTCACTTTTTCCTTTCAAGTGTCTTAAAAATGCGTCTGTGAAGCTTCGCTGCAGGTACTCGGAAGAGTTTCTGTTTCCCTCTGCTCTTTCCACATTATTTCTTTTATTTAAACGACTGGAGTTAAGTCTTCCGTTCTGAGTCAGTTTAGAATCTGCTGTTAGTTTTAATATGTGTCATGGTACTCCCTGCAATTATTAACTGTGGTGAATATTACGTTACCCTTTCTCCTTTTCTAACGTTTGTGATTAATAACGCCTCATTTTGAACTTAAACCAAAAACCTCAGGCTTCCCCATCTCTTCCTGAAGACTCGGAATGAAAAAGCTCTTCTGTTTGGTTTAATTTATATCACATCATGGCTGTTTCGAGCTGTTTTCTTCGCCATGTCAGCTAACTTTGACAGTTTGGGGTTGCTGTGTTTTTTTTTTGGTCGACTTTCTGAGCCGTTGGCGTTTTCTGTCTGCTTTTGAACTTAACGCTCAGCTGACTTGGGTTTCAGAGAAAACCTGCTCCTTCATTTTGGATTTTGACGGTGAAAGTAAGACTTAAAGTGCGACGAAACTGTCAGGACGTTACCTTGGGGGGACACTGAAAGCTGATGCCCTAGGAATACCTGGGTTTGATCGGTGACAAAGCAGGGGAGTTGGAAGTTTTGTCGTCGCTTCGTCATTCGAGCAAAGCCAGACGGCTGTCTAGCCGCCCGTCTGTGTGCGCGCGTGTGAGAGTGCGCGCGCGTGTGTTTATGTGTGTGGCCGTATCCGGGAAATCCCTGTGTTCCACTGCGTGTGTTTATATTGGCGTATACTTTGTGTCGGAATCTTTGTGTGCTGTTTGGTCTAGCAAGACAGTAAAGCAGCAGCGGTCCCTGTCTGTGTAGATATATATAAAATGTGTTCTTACTATTGCGTCGTAATATTGGAGTTATTAATGACTTAACTGCCCTGTCCATGGGACCCTTCGCCTAGCTGGATCTGACTCCCTGATTCATGTTTGACGACGGTGATTTAGGTCTTTTTAGCTGAGTAAAACTCACAGTCCCAGTATATTTAAATAAAATAAATCGCAGACATGATAACACTGGATCATAGTTCCTGATGCATGAGTATGATCTATAGTTTTTAAATCTTCAAAATATGTAACTAAACCTTTAAAAGAAATGCCATGGATCACAAAGTACAGTATTTGCACAGAAAATATAGAGTACACTGTAGTGCAATCTGTGCTTCATTAAAGTACTTGAGTGAAGTTATGGGGTTCTTCCAGCTGGGGACACCTACTATTAAAACTGCAAACAATCATAATGTTGTGAGGTCATTTAAGACATGAAAGCTGTGTGTGTGTGCATGTGTGTGTCACTCAGACAGCTTCAGACGCAGTTTAGGTTGTTGAAGAAGACAGTGCACACACAGACACTGCAAACAATTTAAGCCTATTGAGGTTTTTTAATGTGACGTCATGCACATGTTGCTCGATATTGGTCTGCCATATTGGATGTGATCCAACTGTCAGTTGCTGAGGGAAAATGTTTTTGTTCCCAAGTGGATGGCATTGGTTCTTGGAGGTTTCTGGCTCTCACTAGGTGAAATTGGTAGCTAAGAAGGCTGGGAATACTGATTTTTCCCTCACGACCAGTGATTACCAGATAGTCATGGACCAATCACCAAGTCTGTATTGGGTGTTATTTACTTACCCTTACCCTATATTATCACAATGATTGTCACAAGTAAAGCAATATATCTCTCTTAATCATGTTTGAGGTTCCAGCAGCAGTTTCAGATAGATGGCCTTTTCCTTTTCCACAGCACCTTTAATGTCTTTTGCTTCACCACTTATCCAAATCTTGTCATGTATGACGAATTAAACATTTAAGATCTAGGGCAAACAAATCTTTGCAGTTTTGCAGGTTTAAACAAGCAAGCTACACACAGAGCGCTTATCTCCACCAAGGTCAGTTTCAAAGAAAATGTTCTGCATTTGTACCAAAACTGAACAGCCTCCATCTTTGCTCATGTTCCACCTCTCCATCAGGTTTCATCAAATTCGGCTTGTGTAATCCTGCTGACACACACAGAAGCCACAGACAACATCTGCATCAACAGACAATAAAAACGAGTTATAGTGAAGAACCAGACAAAGTATAAATCACATCAGTGAAATGGTTATTGATGAAATGATTAAGCATTTGCAAGTTCACCTTCATAATTGGGAAGATGTATTTGTAACAATTGTAAAAATGATTACTTTTAGTTTTCATTCAGTAGATAAATCATACATCCTCTAAAGTGCCAGAAATAGTGATAAAAAGCCAGACGTGACGTTATTAGAAGTCTTATTTGATCTGATAAATAGATCAAAACTAAAAGATATTTATTCGCAATCACATCTGCAGAGCTTAATCCAAATGAGCGATTAGATGATGACGTGATTTGCTGCCTTTTAAAAACTGAAAAGCCTTTTGAGCAATGTGTGAGAGACCTAAACTGAAGCATTAATAAAAAGGCTTAATTTCTCCTGAAAGTGATTTTTCTGGATGGTTGAAGCAATATTTTAACAAGTTTTGTGTTTTTCTCATTTAAAATTTAGAAGCCATGATAATGGAGAACGGTGACTAATGTATTTTGTGCAGAAATGGTTCATGATGGTGTCACCTGTCATTTTTCCATGCTGCCATGTTGAGATGACATAAGTCCCAAGCAGATGCTGTCAGACCAGGTTTCCCAACAATAATCCATATTGAATATACTTTGATTCTGTAAATGCATGATAAATAAAGTTATGTGCAATGCCTTGAAAACATACAAATGGTATACTTGTGACAGTTAGAAAGGTCAGTGTGTCAGTGGCCTCAATGGAGTTACTTTTGTGATGTATAGATTTCAGCAGTATAGTGTAGAAAGTTGTGCACTTACCAAGAAATAACATTTGCTTCATATGCTGCACTTTGCAGATATTTACAATTTATTCTTAATGCACAAAACACCCAAGTTATTCCACAATGCGTGCCTGACAGACAGCTAGACACTCTAATGACATATCCCCTTCCAGCTAGCTCTCATGCTACATAGCTAAGATGACACGATGTGTTCCCTCAACTTTCTGGCTGTTATTATGGTTAGACATATATGAAACACTCCAAACAGCAAGTTTTAGTACAAAATGTAATGTGTGATGGTAGATTTCAGTGCTGGTTCATTCCCAGTGACAGCTAGCTAGCAGCTCTTTAGCAGGTATTACTTGATATAGCATTGTTTGTTGTTTAAGCAGGTAAAAACGTTAAGTGTAAGAAGTATAAGCAGACTATTGTAAATATCAGCAAAATACGGCAGCTAGCATGACAAGTGCATTAAAATGTTCAATCACCAGTTTGGGTTGGTGCACAACTTGACAAAGCACTGTAGTGCCGATCCAAGCTGTAGAAATGCAATAGCTGTAAGTCACATGAAATGTTTTGGTAATATAAATAGGATTTTTTTATTCTTAGAACCAGTCTGCGATTGAAATCTCCCAACTAGAATTCCAAGAAAGTAAGTCCATGTAAGCATGTAGTAATGTTGATAGGGGTTATGGCAATCAAGCCATGTGATAACCATAGTTGCCTCAACTTGTAACAGAGAGGCAAGATAAGAATGCAGACAGAGGCGCATACTCAATTCTTCTGTCTGAAAACAGACGTGATGTTTAGTCTGGAGGACAGGAGGAGGGAAACAGATAAACCAAAGAGGCAGACAGTGAAGAGTACTGAGCAGACTAGAGAGACAGCGGAGAGAGAAGTTAGCAAGAAGAAAATGTCAAAACTTTGGAAAAAGCAAATACGGTGTCTGTAAAAGAAAACGACAGAGGAAGTGAAGGAGAAATAAGAGGAAAAAAGAACGGAACAAAAGACATTCTGGTGAATTTTAGATTGCGTAGGAGTTGACAGACTGAAACTAACGATGCGTTGGCTTTTATTAAAAAACCAAAAACAATATCACATTTAAGCTTGTTCAGCTTTACTGGGCAGTAAGCACCGGAGTGTGACAGGAAAGATGAAAAGCACAGTAGAACAAAGTAAAAGATAATCCCCGTTATGCACTTGATGCGGTGATCAAAGGATGACATGATAGAAAAAGGAGGGGTTCCCTAAATTTTTTACCTCTGAAGATCTTAAAAATAGATCTGAAGAAGAAAGCACAGATTTCATAGCAGACACCTGACATATCTGTTGCTGCATATATTAAGGCTGCCTGGTTCAGTTCACCTCTAAAAAAAACTAAAAAAAACCCCATCTTTAGTCATTTCACTTGAGCGGTATAAATCAGAAAGTTTCAGCTTTATCTGTCCAAGTTTTTATATCTCTTTCTGAGATTTATAAAAGACGTTAACATGGTTGTGTTAATTTTGCATTAACCAACACAAATGGTGCATCTAACTAGCAGATAATTAAAATAGTATTTCTTATAGACACTTTGAGACGACCACTGGAAATGAAATTAAGTGAAAAGCAGCTCTCCTAGCTGAGTTCTAAAGACATAATGCATCTCAAACCAATTTGGCATCCCATACCGTGTACCTTCAAAGCTGGATTTGAAGCATTTAAACACTTTTAAGTCACTGAATTTAGATAAAAGCATTCATCTGAGATTTGTGAAAGAGCTGCAGATCCTCTGAGTCACCTCAGATTATCATTTATCTGTCTCGCTTCCTCTCATACGCATCCTTCCTTTGTCTCACAAGTTGTAATTGTAGGGTTTTGTGTACCTGTGCAGTCACACACACACATATGCAAAAACACATCTGTTCTGAGCAGCAGATATTGGTAGTCAAAGCACATGACATCAGCATTACTCACAGACTAGCCGTGTGTATGTGGAGAGGGGGAGTGAAGTCATCGCTGGTATCAGCTTGTAAGAATCATTTCCTACCAGTAGCTCAGTTTCGCTATTCATTTGTTACTACATGTCTGGCTGCCTTAACATCAACACGTCCTCAGTCTGACTCTATAGCTGACATAAATGTTATCAATAGTGTGTGTCGAAGTATGTGTGAGTTCAGCTGGAGGGTAGGAGTGTGGGTTTTTTGGTTAACGAATTTGAGAAAAACAGTCATAGAGTTCCTGAGTGGAGAGGAGGATGACGCCAACGTTGGCAGGAGGAAGGACACAATGTGACCACGCATCATGTTCAGTCACAAGGTTGATCCTTGCAACAACCCTTATTTGATCACATTGTACTTTAACCTCTTAGCATCCACCAGATCGCCAGTGAACCTTTTAGTGTTAGGGTTAAATTCCCAACAACGCTTCATAAGGAAATGTTGTTCATCTGGTCGGAGATAAGAGGAGTTGAAATGCATGAAAGACAGTCAATTTCCAAGATGACATCTTCTGCTTTTTGAAACTATGCTTGTTTAGCATGTTGCTAAAATGCAAGCTAATGTGGTTTGCTGGTGACTTCTTGGCTGTTAACAGGTTCATTGAAGACAGTTCTTGATTTTTTGTTCTTGCATTTAGCAGTGAATTACCTCTACTAAATCTGGTAATGAAACAATGACAACTTGTAATACTAACAGGCTTTAGCTTTCAATATTTGTTCCCTCTACTAACTGTAAGGGTGGCAACATAAGTAATATACAATCTGAAAATCATCAAGACATATTTGCTCCTTTATTTACAGTTATAAATGTCTACACACTAGATCAGACTCTGAACAATATGATTTATAAGCCCACTATACCCATTTTCAGCTCCATATTTTTAATATAATATTCTTTTCAATCCAGTTCAATTTTATTTATGTAGCATTAAATCACAACAACAGCTGCCCTTAGGTGCTTGAAATTGAAAGGATAGCAGAGAGAAACCCCAGAACAATCAGACGTCCCCGTATGAGCAAACACTTGGCGACAGTGAGAAGAAGAAACTCCCTTTTAACAGGAAGAACCAGGCTCAGGGAAGAGCAGCCATCTGCTGTGACTGGTTGGAGGAGACGGCAGGGAGGGAGATAGATGAATAGATTTTCTAAACAAATGAGATTATCATTCTTGGTTTTAGCTTTTTCCCTTTTCTTAAAGCTGACTCTCTGATTGCCCAATCGTATATGAAAGATATGGCCAGCAGGTGAATGGGATTTCAATGTATATGACATTTTCACTTTCAGTGACATCATACAGAGCCATGAGTGGAAGAAATAACTGAAACAGGGTGTTTTAACTTTTGCTGACAGGGATTCCTTGAACAGTTTAATTGAAAATGCTTGTAACAGAGTTGTATGGCAGAAAACAAGGAGCCTAATAGGTCCACTTAAATAAAACATTAGTCCAGAGAATTTCACATTAAAATGATACGGAAGAGGGAGATAATTTCACTAGACTAGCCTAACTATTTAATTGATTTACACTTTCCTGCATTTTAAACAACATATTTTTTCTTAAGGAATTAAATATATGAAGTTTGTGTTGTAAACCAGTAAAAGTGATGACTCTGATTAACCTTAACCACAACCAAAAGAATCCAGTTTTCACTCGTAATTCTGTGACAAGAACATTACTCTCTCCTGATCTTAGTTTGGATAATTGCACCTACTTGCACCAAATTCAACAAGAATACATGTAAGTTTTATGTATAGCGTGACAATCTCACATCTAAAATTCATCCCGTCGTTCTGTCGCTATCATGTGTCACGCTGTTAAAATGAAAATCCCTCCCACATCCTGTTTGGGCTGCAGCTTCCATGTGGCCCAAGACATGATGTGCATTAAAAAACAGGAAAAAAAGCTTCACTTTTTTTCTCCCATTTCTGCTTTTGACAGATTATTTTTGGCACGAAAGTACATCCTGAGGCAACCTGCATGGAAATCTCTCTTTGATTGTTTTACTGTAAACTGTGGTAGCAACACAGGAATGACGCATAACGCTCCTTTTGACATATCTGTCACCTTTATATTGGCACATTGTTTGGGGGCTGTTGACTGATTATTTCTTCAGAATAATTAAACAGTGTATTATTTCAGGGAAAGGGTTTCAGCAAAGTGCTGAAAATAGAGTTAAATTCTTTCTTCCTTTCTCACTCACTCAGTGAATCATGGAAATTAAATGACTGAGTCTGTTCTGGCTGGCCTCCTAGACTTATTATGTAAACCGCTCTGTCTGGCTGTCTCAGTCCTCTGTGTGAGTGTGCATGTGTGCGCACGCGTTCACATGTGTTAGTCTGCGTTTGTCTGGTAATTTCCTCCCTGTGTGACAGTGTATTTCTGTGTGAGCAGTCAGTTGAGGGGGGATTGAGAAAGAAAAAACAATATAAACAATAATGTTCCTTATTGGACTTTTCTCGCAGCTAAAGAAGATGGGTTGGCGTGGATCAAATTCTGCCTTTTGTGTTTCATTTTTCTGTGACTGACAGCTGGCATCGTCCCAGAAACAGAATCGCTTTAATCCCGTGTACGATATACAGATAGTAATTTGTCTTCAAAAGAATTACCACAAAAAGTTGGCACATCTGCTTCCCCTTTGTTCAGTTTCCGATAACGCACGACTCCTGAGTAACTGGGTTCAGTGTCTTGCTTAAGGGCACAAAGAATAGCATTTCCTATTTACTGCGAATTGGTGAGAAATTGCCTCTTTCCAACGTTTCTCACCTCCTTGCTTGTTTCATCCTTGATTTTTCCATTTCACCTCCTGTCTTGTATTCAATTTCATGCATTTTTTAAAATTCTAGTGGCGGATATGTCAAATTGATTCATTTTCATTAGTGGTTTTTAACAGAGATCAACCATATTTGTATATTTAATATTTATGATATTTAATCATTTGAGGAATAGCCGATGCCCTTTATCAGTTTCTTTTTTGTATTGTTTTTTATTGTTGTTTTTTTTTTTAAATTTAGTTCCTTTTTTGTTCCCTAGAAGCAGAAAAAGTCTTTTTCATTTTAAAATTTTTCAGGTTTCCATCACATTATCCTTGAAAATTCAGTCAGAGCAAAATGTATGTGACCCAACAACAATATCAGTTACTGACAAAGTTAAATGAGGGTTTTCAGAGATGTTAGAGAGACGTATTGCTCTCAATGAAGTATGGACTGAAATCTATGGGAGGTAAATGGACTGGTGTTTTTATAGTGCTTGCCTACTCTTGCTGAGCACTCAAAGCCCTAAAACACTACAAACCACATTTACCCATTCAAACATCATTCATTTCTATCACTTTAAACACTTACCTATCACACTCACACCATCAATGGATGCATCAGGGGCAATTTGGGGCTTAGTATCTTACCCAAGGACTTGAGGAGATGGTGATCAAACCACTGACCCTTATATTAGTAGACTACTTGCTCTACCTCCCGAGCTGCAACTATATAGGTATCAGGCAGCTTTAACCTCCGGTCAGTTATACTTTGACAGTCTTTTCACAGTAGATATATATATACTTATATTTTGCAAAGTCAATACTAATACCGAGCCTTTTGTAATTTAAAAACCTGCATAAGTAGAGGTTCCTTAGTTGGTGATGGTTCTTTGAAGAACCAGAGAACGTTTAAAAAATTTGAAACAAGTTTTCCAAGAGAAGATAGCGAGAGTTGCCACTAGAAGATGAGTATCAGCCTGCATACTTAATTTCTAATGCAAGAAACGTCCAAATGTGCCTTTTTTTTCCATAGTGGGTGAAAGACCGAAAGTTGAGGCACACAACAATGTGTGCTGCTGGTAAAGTTTCTGGGCAGCCTTTCCTCATAACAGCCATCCCTCAAGAGTCTCTCCATCTAAAGCAATGCATTATCGGGGGCTGTAACATCTTTTTACTGAATTTTAAATGTGAAAATGTGATGCTGTAATCTTATTATAATGCATATATGTGCGCCCTGTCTTCTCTTTAATGGGTGAAGCAGTCTGAATAAAACATTCAAAAACTGTAAAATAATTTGGTTTATATTTTATGTTTATTTCAGCATCTCCTTGTGGGAACGTTGTTATGGTCTCTGTTTCCGTTTGTTTCACGTAACGTTAAACATATATATCATCCGTAGGTAAATTAAGAGTCACCAAAAAAAAAGCTTTTGCTTGCGTAGGGTCGAGGATGTATATATGCATATACACACAAATAAATATGTTTAAAGTAAACATAGTCAGGTTTTACTTTTAAATAATTTTTCTTTTCTTAAAAATTGAATTTTGACTAAGTAGACAAAAAACATTATTAATTCAACAATTACTGGATTAAATAACACACAGTTGCAGATTTAAAGTGTTTTTTTCCTTCATTCTTTGTTTAAATCCTTTCGTTCCTTTTTATTCAGCCTCTCAGCTGTTCATTGTTTCTCGGTCTAGACACCAACAACACACACACAGCTCGAAAAAGTCATCAGCATGTTCTCATCATGCATATATGTAGATGCATGCAGTGTGTGTGTGTGTCTAGGGGTTCTGGGTCAGCTTTGGGGAGTTTGTGTTTGTGTGAGTGTGTGCTTTTTGCATATTATCTGCATACCAGTCAGCATTCAGCTGAGCCTCTTGTAGGCTGTTGGACCCATATTGTCCCATTAATTAGTCTGAAGTCAGAGCCAGCCCTATATGTCTGTCTCTCAGTGTGAATAAATCCATACAGAGACTGTCTGAGGTCCAAGAGGCTGGCTCTATAAATAAAGGCAATGACTGTCTGCCTGCTGTAGGCATAGACTCGCACACAGTAATGTGGAAAAGATTGTCTCTTGTTTTTCGTTAATTACGCTGAGGACGAAAAATAAACCTTTATGACTGTCTGGTCTAAATACTTCAATTGTTGTGTGTCAGTGTAGTTTAAAAAAAAGACTGTTTTCTTATTAATTAGTCTGGGACAGAGGAAGTTGCTAACGTTAATGCCTGATTACGTGTTGAGAAGAAATTAAAGTGTCCCTTGGCTTTTGTTAATTGGTCTGAGTCATAATTTGTCTGTCTGGTCTTTTAAGAGCGTGGTGTCACCTGCTAATGTGGAACAGGTCATGAACGCAGGCTTGTCTGCTGAAAAGAAAATTTAAATTATTATTATTTTATATCTTTAAGAGTTTGTGTTTTTGTCACCTCTGTACGCATATGATTGGATGTCTACATGGAATTTAAACGTGATGTCATGTAGAGACTATTCTGAGTGACACGTCAGTAGTTTCATAAGTAAATTGGTGAATCGTTTTCCTTTGTTTTCTCAATTACAAAGTTTCTCCAATTGAATCTGTTCATACTTAAGATCAATGTTTATTTAGTCATTTAGAATCGCACCCCTATGGCATTAATATGGAATCTCTGGTGTTAAATGAATTAGAGTGATACTCAGAATGAAAGTCATCAAAACTGTAGTTTATGAGTCATCTTGTTTAATTAACATTTAGCAATATTTTTGCCTTAAAAGGTTAGTAACTCTCCTGATGGACCATCGGCTTTTTCACATTAACCTAACTTGAAGAAACATGAAAGTAGTTGAGTGATTTCAGACGTTGTGGGAAGAAATATCAAGATTATGTTTAAGTTATGTCAAAGGCCTCCATGAGTAATTCAGTTTGCAGATTTTCATTAGACATTCGGATATTCAGATGTATGCAAATGTTTGCTGTGTCAATGGTGGCATTTTTGCATTTGAAACCAATGTCGTGCTGCATCTGCTGGGAGGCAGTGGGTGAAGTGAAACAGTCTGAGTATCTTTAAGGGTAAAGGTCAAGGGTCAGGTCAGGAGAAGGCAGGGAGGAGGAGGGGTGAAAGGTTCATTGTCACAGCGGAGGGGGTTGGTTTTGGTTGTTTGTGTGCCTTCTCCCATAATATTTCTCCTCACTAACTATATTATGTTAATGAATTCAGTTTTATGTTCCTTGTTTGTTTTTTTTAAGTGCAGATATATTTATGAGACCTTTGATGACTGATTGATTTGTTTCTGTCCACCTGCTGACAAAGCTACCAGTAAATATAACAACTGGACATATTGATGCTGACTGCAGGAAGCCACAGATCAATATAGATAGCCAAGTCTCAGCACAGGGTTGGAGCAGGCTCCAAAAATGAAAAATCTGCATGCTGAAATCAAAAAATTAGAACAAACGAGCGTTTTAAACACACATTTTTTTGACGTCCTTGTCTAAGAAAATATTTGAAACTGCAGTGCTCAATGAAATTATTGCTTAAAATTTAAGGTTAGAAGTCTAAACCATGAGTGTCAAATGCCCAGCCAGCCAGAAGATCCAAAACAACCCACTGGATGGTTTTTCAATGTCTGAAAATTTCAGTGAAGCAGGTCTTAACTTTTGAACTTTTCTCTGGGTTTTTGAAAAAGGAAGCACTGTGCTGACAGTGTCTAAGAATGAATCATGTCGTGAAAGTCTTTCATACTGTATCATTCAAGCCAGATGTCTGAATCATCACCAGTTTTACAGCCTTCTTACTGACAAAGACCTTACGTGTGGCCTGCCCTACCACACCAAAGCAAAGTTGTTAAGCCAGGTAGGCAAAGTGTTTATTTGATTTATGACAGTAGCCTTTGTGGTGACAGTAGCCTGAGTGAATATGGAAGACGGACACATATTATTGAGATTCCACATACTTTTCTGAAGACATCTCAGACTTGAAATGAATGGCTCATATGAAGTCAGAGTGTCTTCTAAAACAAATGGAAAAATTTAGACAGTGTTTTTTTCATTGCTATTTTTCCTTGATTCACTGATCTAGCCCACTTGAGATTAAATTGGGCTGTATGTGGTTCATGAAAGAGTCAAGACTAAACTTGGATGATTGTCAACTACTGGAGAGCATCTTACAAAAAAGACAAAAGCATAGATGATTTTCACCAAATGTGAAAAAAGAATTTGAGTTACGTAAGTCACCACATACGTATTTTGGCCTTTTGTGTGGATATACCTTACATTATGTTCGGAAGCAATCCGTGATGTAGATTTCACACAAAGACGTTTTGTGCGACATTTACGATGATTTGTCAACCAATCAGCTGCCCTCACTGCTAGACAGAGTCTAGACAATGGACACTTCAGTGTACAAAGCACACACATACACTCCCATTCCCCCCACCCACGCGACACAGACGCTCATGACCGTGGGCTTGACCCCTGTGCGCACACACACTCAGACTTCCAGAGAGAACGCGTCTGCCTCCTTTGCCCTCTGGCTCACAGGAAACAGCTGGGACCACGTCATTTGCATCCTCAAACACACACACACACACACAGAATGCCACCGTGACTCCTCCTAGCTGTTTATATTGCTAATAATTATCATTACATATTCAACCATTCAAACACATAGACACAAACCAAGCTCCACCTAAACGCCAAGTAACCCCCTCACTCTCTGACTGTCACAAACGCACATACATTTACACACGTACACACTGAGTGGATTTCAGTGTGTCTAGACAGAGCAGCAGGCTAGAAAAGCACACAGACAGCCCCTGTACTCCGCTTCAGATGCACATTAAGGATGTGATTCTAATGGTTTTAGGGCTAAAAGGTGAGAAAATAAAAGCCCACATGCACATCAAAACAAAGTTATATTACAATCATGCTCTTGCACTGTGGCCAAGTCTACATCCCCACTAAGCTGGCTCAGTCGGAAAACACATCTTTTCCTTTCCACTGTGGCCTTTTGTTCACATTCGATGGTGTTTTTCAAAGCCCAAAGCAGATCTCCTGGTCTACAGAGCAGCTAAACATGTAAATGTTGGCCTCAGATTTTTGATCATTGGAAAAATCGAAAAGTTGATCATGGGGAAAAGTATGCAACCTAAGCCTGCTTATGGTGGAACCTATTCGCTTTTTTAGAAAGGGGTTATAAGGAGTAAGGGGTTTACCTTTAAACTAATGTGCTCTGAGAATAGAATAGAACTAAACTTACTGTTGGTCAAACAAACAAGCAGCCTCAGTGCTCTTCAGTCAGTTTTTTATAGCTATGTCTGCACTACTACAGACTGCAGAAAGAAAAAGAGCTTTAAATGGCTGGAGACTTCACAGAGTGCATTTCAATGCATTTAAATATTTAATGTTTAAACTGTAAAAAAACAAGCAGAGGAAAAAGTGAATTTCGAACACAAACATATCCCCAAATAAATAATGATGCAAATAACGGTGCAATGGTTTGCTAACATCCTATGATCAAGGGTGTGTTCAGGGGGTCACATAGGGTGGCACTGGCCCATCTCAAAAATTTCACCACTTTGCAAAAGAGTTCAATGTAAAACAAATTTCAGGCTCCTTTGCAGCACTAATTTTCACTTAATGCTATTTGTATAAGGGCGCGCAGACCTGCACATTAACATGAAGACTCTGGCTAATGTTTCTCCAAATTTCTGCTCAGTGTTTATTTCTGATAAAATATTATGATAATGGCATTGCATTATATAGATTCTTCAAAACTATATAAGATGAAAACGCTGTAGGAGAATTTTTCAGCAGAAGAAGAAAGCTTTTTGAAATTTTATTTTTGGTCAGATTTAGCAAATATTTGACTGTTTCATGTTTCTGTATTTGCAGTTTTTATGTCTCGGCAACAATAAAGGTAATAATACTACTTCGAATGCTATCGAGATGAGCTGTTGAGATGGCTGTCGAGTTTTAAGACTTGCTTTTGGAAGGACTTAGATAGTTCTGCTGCCCACAAGTGGCAGAAAAATCTGTGAACGGAGCTTCCAGCATCTGTGGTGTCTCAGCCTGACAGCTGTTTTTGTTTTACGTAAACATACCAAATTTTAGTCCATTAAAGTCTTTGTGACGGCCTTGATTGTGCTCTTCATGTAAGCATGGGGACCACAAGACTTGATGATGATGGGTAGGAATGAGAAAACAGGAAATTTAAAAGAAAACAACATGTTGCCTTCATCGGATGTACATGTCTGATGAAGGTTTGTTCTTTTTACTATTTTTAGCCATGACTCAGTGTCCAGCCGCTCCATGGCATCAGACTTAAATTTGTATTTGGCTACCCCACACAAAGTCCACAAGACCTTTTGGAGTCAGTTGAAGTGAAAATTCAACTTGAAAGGTTTAAGGAACTTCTTAGAAGTTGTTTTTTTGTTTGTCTCCTAAATGCACCACAGTATGGAAGGAGTCTTCTTACAGGAGACAAACTTTGAAATAGCTAGTTTCTTTAAAAAAGACAAACAATTCCCATCACACCTGCACTGACAGATTCTTGGCTACATCAGAAACACGATCGCTGCTCACATTGTGTCCACTAGCTTCCCACACCTTCCTCAGTGAGGAGACGGTAGACTTTGCCAGCTGGCATGCACAGCTTAATGTGAGGCCCATATCATTTTGTGCTCTGGAGGCATGGAGCCAGTTTCCCAGCTTGTTTGCCATCCATCCATTAAGCTTTCACAACACACACCCTCTTATGGTAAACATTTCTGACCCTGATGATACGGAGAAACATCAACAGCATTAAAACACTGTCGGCTGTAAGTACAGGGAAAATATCATTGCTCTCTCGCAGACAGATTTCCACGTGTATGTTGGGTTTTTGCCAGATGTCTTTTGCAATAAACGTTAGAGTTCTACATGTCTACCACAAAATATTCAGACGGTAAAATATTTTCACCCTTTATTCCCCCCCACCCCCCGCTCCTGCTCATTCTTTCCTTTTTATACTTTCCATGCAGTTCTTTGTTTCAGCTTTGTTGCAGTCATGCTGTTTGGGTTTCTGCAGAAAATTGTTTTGTCTAAACTAGAGGTTATCTCATCTCTAGCACACAGACACATACACACACGCAAAGGCACAAAAGCAAAGGCGTGTTGATTCATGTGGAGGATAAAGAAAGGACATGAGCTCATTAGAGGTGAGTCTTTAAGAAAGAAAGTGCCCTCTCAGAGCCAGGTGTTTTTGAACGTTTTAGCCACCGGGCTCTGAGAGTGCACTTTCTTTCTTAAAGACTCACCTCTAATCAGCTCTCGTGAGGCAGGTGAGGCTTCGGTTTCTTGCTCAACGGCACCTGAATAATAAAGGAAGCATTCAGGTGTTCACTTGTTGCTATTGTTGGATTGCAGTTTATAAAGCGAGTGAGGGTGGCGGTGTTGGTCAAGGGAGGGTAAGAATGTGTTTAGTCATCAAATGGTTCAGTATTTCCTTAATGGAGCATGTTAATGTAAACAGAGATCATCAAATGTAGCATTTACATTATTATTCCACCATCATCATAGGTATTGGCATCTGTTACAATTCTTCAATGAAATAAAAGGAGCGACTGCCTGGGAGGGGAATTGCTACTAACTTAAGAAAATTAGCAAAATGTGTGTTAGGATAGGCTTTCTGGTTTTTAATACAACCACAAATAGTCTGGTTGCACTTCAAAACCACAAAAAAGTCTTAGAAGATACTAAGGAAAATAGTACAACTTTTCCAAATGACTTATTCTTGAAGCATAGATCGTGAAACCTTAAACTTCAACAGGTTGCTGCTTGTGAAATGACAGCGTTTGCTTATTATGTTTTTTAAATTCTAAAAGCAAACCAAATATGTTTGGAATTTGGACTTCGTCGCTATGATCCTGAGCAGATAAATGAGTAAAGCGCCAAATCACAACAACAGTCGCCTCAAGGCACTTTTTATTGTAAGGTAGACCCTACAATAGTAAAATTGTTCATTATTGAGAAAAAAAAATATAATGAAAGTTAGAATTAAGAGCCTTCTGAGCAAACCTACTCCTTATTTCGAGTCTTTGTTTGGCCTCCACCTCTTCAGCTGTTAGTGTGTAACTTGTAACTGCGTAACAGGTGTGTCGTTTTTAAAAGAGATTAATTATGAACACAGCTTCCTAGCAAGTCTTTAAAAGAAAGAGCTGTAAAATTTGTGAATTCATCAATACAAGTGATCTATTTTAGATTATGTTTAGTCATCCAATTCATCACTGATATCAAAATATTTAATAGTAGAGCTTTTAGTGGGGATTGGTACTTGAATCACATGGCATCCAGTCTGAGCACAACAGATTTTCGTGCACAGTAAATCATTAACATCGTTCTCAGTGTTTGCTTGTGTTCCGCACACACTCACTGTAGCCGCAGACAGAAGTGCTTTTAATTCATTAACCATTGTTTATTAATGTGGAATTGATTTTCCCATGCAGACACACAAAAACGCACACAGGGTCAGACAGACATTGTTTTGTCTAGCCAGGTGTGTGTGTGCGCGTGTGTGTGTGTGTGCATGAAAGGACTGGCTGAGCGAGTTTTGATTTGGCAGCTGGAGACGAATGCCTGGCTCACACACACACACACACATACATATATTTGCCTCATTTTGCAGGCTTGATCGCAAACTCATTACCTCTATAACTGCTTTTAGCTTATCTTAGGCACACACACCTGCAGAACACAACAGGTTTGTCCTTGAATATTTATTACACTAAATTCATACCTCCTTAGTGACCCTTTATCACTGAAACACCACTAATTTTTCTCAGTATTATTTCTTTTATATTCTTCTAAATGCATAAAAATTCACTATTAGTGGGCTATTGTGATACATTTAATGCTATGAGTCATTTTTAACAAGTTTTTGGAGCATGGCTTAAAACAGTTCTCTATTGAGGATACGCAAGTAAAATAATTTATAACTGTTTTGTCAGATAAAAGCAAACTTTTGGTTTCTTTCAGCTTTTGGACGTAGCTCAAAATGTCTTAGATGTTAGAAACCCATTTAGTGACTTAGCACACTTACAAATTCTTGCTCACTAAAGTGACCGACTAAGATTAAACTAATAGTAGCTGGAAAAAATCAGTAACATCTCATCAAAATTTTAAAAAAAAATCAGCCCAATTTCCCCAATCCATGTATACAGGATGCATCTTAATACTACTTAGAGTAGAGAGTTGGGTGTTCGTCTTGTAATTGGAAGGTTGCCGGTTCCAGACCCGGCTCGGACAGTCTCGGTCGTTGTGTCCTTGGGCAAGACACTTCACCTGCCGCCTACTGGTGTTGGCCAGAAGGGCCGATGGCGCGATATGGCAGCCTTGCTTCTGTCAGTCTGCCCCAGGACAGCTGTGGCTACAACTGTAGCTGCCTCCACCAGTGTGTGAATGTGAGAGTGAATGAATAGTGGAATTGTAAAGTGCTTTGAGGGGTCCCGAAAAACGCTATATAAATGCAATCTATTATTATTACTTAATGCATTAAATCGTGACATTGAAATTCATTATTAACATTAATTTAAATCAAACAACAGGAAATTAATCAACGACTGTTTGGATAATTGATAAAGTCATTTCTGGCCAATAACATGAAACATTTGACAGATCTGTGCCAGTTTTTACATTAACGGAATTTCTTTATTCTTCAAACTGTTAATCAGACACCGCTAGACATTTGACAATGCTGTCTGGAGTCTAGGAAAATGTGACAGCGATTCTTTTTCTAATGTTTTATAGAACAAATATTTGGTTAATAAGCAGAAATAATCTCAGAAGAGTCATTAGCTGGAGCTATGAAAGAAATATCGTGCACTGGCACATTTATCATATTGAATCACGTCCTCTTGTGATAAGTTATCAACACACTGGTGCCAAATACTTAACATTTTTATTAAAGCATTCAGGAGATCTAAACGGGCTACCCTGCCAGTCTTAGGTCACTTAAAGACTCCTTATGGTGGAGCGTATAAAATGAATGAGGGTAAAGTGAAGAGAGGGGTGTCACTGTACTGTGATGTGTTACTGTAAACAACCTAATGTAATAATATCATATTGAAAACTGATCCTTGGCTCTCAGCCCCTAGTGTATGCCAGTTATAATATGCATGATATCCGTACTGTTCTTTTATGACAGAAATAATAATTGTGTATACTAAAATGAAATCGTGATTATTTAACTATTGGCTTTACAAACACACACATTCATTAACAGGGGACGTGGTGGGAACACTGGGTTATCATGTTGAAAGCTGGGCCCAGACTGTGGGTTCAAGTGAGGCCTGTGGCTCGGCACAGATGTGGAGAGTGAGGGAGAGCTGTCCTGACGTGAAGTGGGCCTGGCAAGAGACCATTAGCAATGTGGAGAAAAAGGCAACTGTAGGCAATCATTAATGATCCAACCATTAATGAGCCCTCTGCAGGTTTATCCATGCAAAGTGTGTTTCAACTTTTTAATTCCCACTAGAAAGATTTTGTTGATCAAAGGCTGATTTTCAGTTATTTGAAATAGAGTTGAACCAGTAACTGATTTTTTTAAAGAAGGTCAAAAAGTGCACAGCTACAAAGAAAAGAGGAGCGCTGAATTTTTAAAAAATGAATGAGGGACAATAATTATTTTATCCATGTAAGCTTGTAGATGTAGAATACAGAAAAGACTAGTCATGCACAAAAGTAAATGTAACAATATAACAGTAAAGGTTGGTGTAATTTTGCTGTAATAGTACTGCTAAAGGGCACTTTGGCAAAAATTTGCCACTGCTGACAGAAGGAATTGAACCAGTAACTTTGTTAGCTAACCTGATGACCTGTAAATGTGTGTCTGTGTGCGCGCAGCCACTGATTGCACGCTGCTAATGATTATTATTATGTCTAGTGTCACTTTGGATCAGGTCCATTATAAACACACACACGCGAATGTGACCTGCCCCGTGACTTTCTTGTCTCTTTCTCATTCAAATGAACACCGTGTGTGTTTGTGAACGAAGGTCTATCTGTGTGCGTGCGCGTCTGCGTGTGCGGGGGTGCGAGACGACAGGGGTAGTCTAGCTCCTTCTGGCTAGAATTATAATGAGCAACACACACATACACTCGCGCGCGCACACACAAACACAGAGCCAGACAAGCAGCTGATAATGAGGTTTGATTTTCATATGTTTCAGACAGAATGCTCTGCAGGTCAGCTAGTACACAGAGGAGCAGTGTGTGTGTGTGTGTGTGTGTGTGTGTGTGTGTGTGTGTGTGTGTGTGTGTGTGTGTGTGAGAACACTGAGTGAATGATTTCCGGTCTCCTTGTTGGACTTTACATACTGTCACTTTTTCCATTGTTAACATTGATGGCTTTGCGTGTCCAGTACAGTATGAGGTGTGTTGTTTGCGTTTGTCTGTGCCTTGTTTCCATTTCGCTGATGTTTCTGATGTCAGCACAGCAGGGATTCTATTTAATTTTTATTCATTTCCTTTATCATCCCACAGCTCAGCCAGACTCCTGCAAACCAGAAAAAACAAATATTCTTAAGACATGCAGAAACATAACTGTAACTGTGTGGTCAGGATAATGTCTTTTATACAGTTTTACATTTTTTACTGTAATAATTTTGGTGAAAACAGTGCAATTGCTATAACAGAATTAAAGATAAAAAATGAGTTATTTCTGTAAAACCTTTGGACAACAGATGCCAAACACAAGACAACTATAATAAATACCGCCCACATGCTGATGAGAGCTAGTCAAACAAACAGCATGGTTATATCTTTTTAATAGCAACTTCAAAACATGGCCAACTTCAGAAAACAGACATACGCATACATATCACAGAAAGTAAAACAAAGTCAAGCCAAAAAGCAAATTATTTACAATTACAAAAATGCATTAGTGGTATTGAAATTGCATTTTTTTAAAATAAAATGTAAGTAAGCTAATGTACAGTACTGTAGCTCAGTATATTCACCACCTGTCACGAAAGTAATTCTTCTTCCAGTATTTTTACAAGAAACCTCAAAAAGCTGTGAACTCGTAGAACTTTAATCAGCTGTGTTGCAATTGTTTTAGGTGAAAACAGCATAAAACATGAAAGCACCAAACTTACTGATTAGTGCGACCTGCTCAATGAGACGTTTCAGTACTATAGCTTTTAATGCTATCCAAACACATTTACTTTTTTCTAATAATAATCCTTATTATTATTATTCAGTTTTATTAAAGTTGTCATTGGTTCTTGTTAAAAAACAAAGACTTTTGTATTTTATCATTCGTATTTAAAAAAAACTGAGTCAAATGTGTTATTAGGGTGGACTCTGAAAGGTCATTAAAGTCTGAAGGTCAAAGTGTCAAAGGTCACAGCACCTGTATTGTATTGGTGAGAGCTGGCAGCATGCTTTATGTGTTTCATGGTCAGGATATTTAGTTTACTCAGAGTCAGTGACCTACTCTCTGCTAGAGTTAGCATAGCTAGCGTTCCAGATGGGACTTGCAATTTAACATGGGAGTTCCCTGGATTAACACTCTAAATTTAGACTAATGCTTCTCTGTCCTTCTTCCACTCCAGCACTCATCTATTCCATACACCCAGTTCTTACACCTATTACATATCCTCCAGTTCTACTTTATTTTGTCTTGTTGTAAAATGTCTGCACTGAACATTTAGATAAGGTGGTTACTTACGTGGTGAAATAATGCTCTTTATCACAATGGCAGTGATGGCTGGTCCTCATTTGCAAAGTAGGCTTTGGGTAATGTAAAATTACACACTGTGCAAGTGGATCATGTAAAGTTACAGTTCTGGTTTTACATTTTGTTAATCATCTGTTACACTCGCAATCGTCACACTTTTGGGCTTTAAAATGCTTCAGTCGGTGAGTCTATTGACAACTTTACTGTCTAGTATTTCAATACATCAACTGTCAAATTCCTGTACTTTACACTGCAGCAGAGGTCCTTAGCTAATGTTCCTGCTCTCATTAAAGTCTGTGTGTGTGGGTGTGTGTGTGCTCGGTTTAAGTAACACATGACTGCGTGTCGTCCCAAACAAGACGTGATGAGAGAGAAGTTTCCTTTTTCAGAGCAAAGACTAATGAAAGATGAGAATCAGAAATGGGATGACGGTTAGAGAAAGATGAGGAAGGATGATAACTTACCCCTTCAAACATGCACACACACACACACACACACACACACACACACACACACACACACACACACACACACACACACACACACATTTCTGTCTCTATTTTCCCACTGTTGAATCAAGCAGTGGGAGTTTTATGGACCAAAGTTCCCACACTTGTTGGCTGCACCATGACTATGACTTCCAAAGTCAATGGGAAGAGACAGTGTGTATCATTTTGTGTGTCTTTCTTGTATGTATGTGTGGGTGTTTGTGCAAACCTCCCTTACACACACACACACACACACACACACACACATATACCACCACCCATTGCCCCCTATAGCCTTTCTCATGGAAATTGGCAGGCAAAATTGTGTGAACCTATGACCTATAACTCTGCCTCTCACACTCACACACATATAGGAGCTTGCACAAACACTCTCTCTCTCACACACACACACACATACACACACACACACACACAGCTGTCTGTGCTATTTCTGACTACCCAGACTGTCGAGTCATCTGAGGACTGAGAAAGGGGGGAGGAATTAGCGAGCTCTTCTCTCTCTCTTCTTCCCTTTCTCCCTTTCTACTCTTTTCATCATTGATTTTTTTTTACATTTTCTTTTCTGGTTGCCTTCCTTCCTCCCTTTTTAAGCTTTTCAACCTCATATTTTCCATCTCCTTTGCTAATATATTTCATGTCCTGCCTTCTTTTCTGCCTCCCTTCACATTCCCTGCTTTGCACTCTTCAACTTCTTCCCTTCCACTCCCTCCTTCCTTCCCACCATATTTTCTTCCTCCCTGTCTTCCTTTCTCCTACCACCCCTCCCTCAATTCTCCTGCCCTCCCCACTCTCTCTCTCTGTCTGCACTCTCAGAGCCATCTGACTCGGCAATGACCGCTTGTGACCTTTAGTTGAATGCAGGAGGAGGAGGAGAAGGAGGCAGATAGACTGAGAGCAGGCAGCGGATGACAAATGAGCTAATTGCTTTAGATTAACCATGGAGTGTCTGCCTGCCTGCCAGGCTTACGGCCTCCTCCTGTCTAGACAACACCACAGAGGGAGGGAAGCGATCAGCAATCTCTCTCATGCAACAATTCTGAGAAGTGAAAATGTTTCTTTAGCATTGCACAAGGAAAATTAAAGGAACTTCAAACGGCTATTTAGAATTGTTCTTCCTTGAAGATAAGGCACTGGGAAGACACAGGTCTGAACCTTGATCTTTCAAAAAGAAAATATGCTGAATTTTAGTGCAACACTGTAAATCCTGCATAATTCAACCTGACACCATTTTTTTTGTTTCAGTCCTGATAAACCAGAAAGCACCACAGACTTTCTGTTTAGTCTCTAAGCTGATGTAAGCTGTGCAATCAGACTCAGGATGAAATGAGAGATGTCAGGCTTTTATTTTGATGATCAGTTTTTACACAAACCATCTTTTTCTGAGATTATCTTTAATATGCTGCAAATTCTTTTTGGCATAATCAAATTCATAAAAACAAAAAATGAAATGTAACTCTCAACTGTTTTAAGTTCAGTCATAAAGTCAAACTTTGACTTCTTCAACTTTTCAGTTTTTTATCACTTTGAAAATATATGCACGTTTTAAAATCGTGCACTAATTTTCAGTGTCTGATCGCTACAATGTTGCAATGAAGCATAGCTAATAGGCCTAGAATAGCAAGACGTGCTGCTGCAGAAGCCTTGAGGCAAATAACAGCAAAACAACTAATGGAGACGAGTTGGAGATGCTTTTATTGCATTAAAATGATTAAAACAATTACACAATACAATTATATATTAGAAGGCATCTGTCATAGATTAAGGAAAGACGGCAGCTATGATAAACTCAAATGGCGTCATTAGAAAAAATATTCCTGCATAAAAGATAAGGGGTCATAAATGAATCCTCTCAGTTATTTTGGTTGCTTGTCTAATCTGGCTGAAGGTTAAGCACCTGCACTGATTCAATTAGTCAGTCAACTGAAGATAATTTGAAACTGGATGAGCCATTTAAGTCATTTTTAATCACCATCACACATGTGACAATTTTTTTAGTAAACTGCAGATTAGAACAAACAGGTGAGCTGAAAATATCGCCTTAACTATTCAAGGATTAAATAAAAATTATTTTGCACAATACAGTTGCACCCCAGATGGCTAATGAATTAGTAAGAGATTTTTTTAGACTCCATTTGTGTGAAATACAATGAAGGTTAGGGGTAGAGAAGTCGTCTTTTGGATCACAGTCCACTGTCCATTATTTAAAGACAAAAAATAAAAGAGTTTGATGAAGTCAACAAGGGTAGCAGTGTCTTTTGAAATTTATCTGGGGCAGAGGGATTTCTTTGACTTATAACCTTAGCAATTGTCAATGCAGCGTGGGCTGAGGCTTAATAAACCCATGAATGCGGTTTTCTGTTTGCATTTGGCACAAATACTCGGCGGTGCACATTTTTGTCTGCCAGGAAGAAATCAAATACACTAAAGCTTGATCATTGTTTGCCTATTTGTTTTATATTTCTTTTCTTGTCTCTTTGAATGCACACATATGAGCATGTAGCTGAGATTTTGGAGCCTCTGCGGTTTGCACAAACCTGCTTTTTGTAGCATACCACAGACACAGTGTTATTATGTATCTTCGCTGGAGCATGTTTTAGCCTCAAGGATGTTTTTCAGTGGTGCATCTGCACAACACATTTGCTTTAAAAATAATTTTGGCATACCAAAAAGGCTTCTGCGATTGAAAGAGAAGAGAAATAAGGATGAAGAATAAGATGACAGAGAGAAAAGAGAAGAAGAGGGAATGGGGAAAATGAGGTGGAATGGCTGCGCATTTTAAATCTCCACAGGGTGGGGGAAAAACATGCCCTAAATTCTGCAAAAAATAAAATAAAATCTCTCTGCAAAATTATGCACCTTAAAATGAGCGGCATAAGTGGATTAAAACACAGTTAGCATGCAGAATGGAAGGAGTGAGCTAAACGCAGCATTATTGACACTGGAGAGAAAAGAGAGAATCAAAATAAGAGCAGAAAAGAAAGGGAAGGGAGGAGAGCTGCTGGCCGACCTGCTGGCCTCGCAGTTTTGGGAGCTCTGTGTTCAAGGGAATTGACAGAGTATGTGTTTATAGCAATAGTAGGAATTTTTTATTGAATGATGACGCATCAATTTGCAAAAGCCGAAAGGAAACAGGATAACAAACATTAAAACGTCAGCGAAAGGCACTCCAGAGTGGCTCAAACTTGTGCCTGTAAATGCAGCTTTCAAACATTCGGTCCACGGGCCAGAACCCCTGGTGTGTCGATGCCAAAATATTACAAGGGTGTGGAAATATCTGGAAGCTTAAAAGTATTTTTTTTTTATCTCTACAAGTTGTCTAAACTGTAAAAAAGTAAAAAAAAAACAAAAACAAATCTGTAGTTCCAAAATACTTGTAGATCTACTTTAATCTATCACTTATAGTCTGCTCTTCATGTGTTTTGTAAAGAATGGTTTAATAAATGTGGTTTTACTTATTTAGACTAAAAGCAACGGAGAAGGTGGACATGTTTACTTCTTATTATTAATATTGTTAATTTAATATGCATGGGTTTTGCTGTTGGGGCCCACTTTACATCAGATTTGGCTATATATGTACTTTTACCAAAATGAGTCAAACAAGCCTAGTGTCACTACAAAGCTATAAATATGTCAATAGAAGTGCTATAAATATAATATTAAGATGACCAGTTTTGAGATATCCAGTAGGAAGCAAACAACTAAATTAGCACATAAAAAAGGTGTGTAAGTGCCAGAATGCAACAGTATGGCTTTATGTGCTAAATCCACTTTTAATTTTTGAACAATGTTGCCATGAAATGTTCAAACCTCGGACAGAAAGGAGAAAAAAAAGGACTGAAAGGAAGGACGGAAAGATATCAAAGGGAGAAATTAAGGGACGTACTGTAGCAGACATGGGAGGAAAGGAACACAGACACCCACATGAGCAAACATAAACAGACTAAAATTATTATCTGTAAACAGTCACATTGCCTGTTAAAGCGAACTGTTGTTATTGTCAAAGGCAAAAAAGGAACAGAGAGGCACTTAAACATACAGCGATGCCAGTCTCGCCATCTGTGTGAAGCCACCCAGACTGTGTGTGTGTGTGTGTGTGTGCGCGTGTCTGTGGGCTCACTGCCTGCTGACAGCTTGTTCTTTCAGCTGGTGCTAAACTCCCACAACTTTTCTTTCCCTCCCTTTCCTTTCCCTTCGCAACATACCGTACACAGCACAGTGGCCTCTTTGGTAACTATAAACCTTCCAAGCCGTCTTTTCTGCATTCACAACGTCAACAGGAACTCTGACGTTATGTAACAGGGCTGCATGGTAGTGCAGTGGTTAGCAATGTCACCTCATACCAAGAACGATCCTGGGTTCGGACCAACCTGGCTTTCCGAGTTCACCCTGTGGATGTGTGGGTTACATCCAGGTGCTCTGGTTTCTGCCCAAAGAACTTAGAAACAGAGAGAAGATGCAGACGTGACAGTAGCTGATCTTCTGTGATGGACCGAAAAACCACGACTGTACATGTGGGTCCAATCCACTTGAATCCACTTATGTAATTAGGCCCCACAACCCCTGACATTGGCTGGTAATTTAAAAAAAAAATTATTATAACATTTTCCAAGTAATATGAGGGAAAAGGGGCTTCATTAGTGTGAGGTTAAATATTCTCATGGTTTGCCTTTTGCTTAGTTTTCTTAGCATTTTGGATAAAAGTGTTATTTTGTGGGAGACAACATATTGGGCTTTGTCCTGGAGGGATGGTGTTGCCTTACAGCTAAATTTAGGTCTGGATATTTATGGACGGTGACACAATTTTCCATATTTTGCATCTGTACACCAGCAAAAATAGATTTGAGAGTCAAAGAGGGATGAATTACAACATTTGCAGGGAATCATTTCATACACGATCTCTTCATATAATATTTAAAAAGCTGCGCTCTTGTTCTTGACCCCTGCCGCACCATACCGTGCCATGACAGACCATACCAGACCACAACGATCCTTTCAATGATGAAGCAGTCAGTACTAACTATTGTATTCTGCTTGTAAGAGTTTAATTGCCTCAGTGTTTGAATGTCCTAATGAGCAGAGAAGTTCAAACTTCAAACTCAGCTCCCCCTCCCTTCTCCATGTCTCTCTCTCTATCTCATCATTATTCTCTCCATCCCACTGACCCATCTGTCTCCTCTCCCAGACGCTCCCACCACTCCCCCTCTTTTTCTCTCCCCTCTCCCTCTGTCTCTTTCTCTGCCTCCCCTCCTCCCTCACACTGACCCCTTTTGTTCACAGCTATTGGGTTTTGGTGGCGAGGGAGGGCAGAAGAAAGGGTCTGGTCAGCTGTTTCCTCGATATGTGCGCCTGTGTGTGTCTGGACAGTGTGGGAATGTGTGTGAGAAAAAGTTGCAGACAAAGCTTACTCCAGGCTCAGAGTGTGTGTGACGGCCGGTGAGGACACACATGGTGTTGGAGCATCCACGGGATATGAAGCTTGGAAAGTTTTGTTTTACTTTCTTTTATTTTTGTTGTTTTGGTTTAGCGTTGGTTTCTTCCTTTTCCCTCAGTAGCAGATCTTCGGGATCTGTCCTCTGGAAATCAACCTTTTTTTTTGTGAGGCTTGTTGAGTGACGAGACTATGCAACCTTCATCACAGAGTCACAACCATGACAACTGTGTTCAGACACAGTTGTGCGGTGAGTTTCTTATCTGAGATGAAAAGATGGATGTTATCAGATTCCTTTGTATGCACTAGAGTCTGATTTATTTTTAAGCAAGCACGCTTTAGTCTTTAAGTTCATTTTTCCTTTTAAATGCATGCGAATCAGCATATTTTCAGATAGTTGTAGATAGTTACATATGTATATATCTAAATTGTCAATTAAAGTTTTTCTTACATGTGGGAGTTTGCAGGTTTACTATGTGCGTCACTGCATATTAAAAATCTTGGAAATTTGGACAGTTGGTCAAGTGAAATGGCATTTAAATGCATCATCTCAGCCAACTTTGGGTTATCTTGTTGTGGAAATCCTTTTAATCCCAGGAAGTCTGCAGCTGCAAGTCTTACAGAAGTTTGTCCTAAGTGGTCTTCTGACCACGTTCCCTGAAGTTCTTTGGGGTCCTCTTGTGTATATAGACCAGCGGTCCCCAACCCATGGGCCTCGGACCAGTACCGGTCCGTGAGTCGTTTGGTGCCGGGCCGCGATAGTTGAGGCTCAGGTGTGAAATGTATGGTTTTCAGGGTTTTTTATCGGTTTTCAGCGTTATTTTGTTATCGTTTTTATCGTTAACTCGGTTTTCCTGGGTCTTTTCAGGTGTGTTATGAATAAATCTTCTTTTTTTTCGGTACCGGTACTAGTTTCATTTTGTTGTATTTATCCGCCACACCTTAAGCCCGGTCCGTGAAAATAATGTCGGGCATAAACCGGTCCGTGGCGCAAAAAAGGTTGGGGACCGCTGATATAGACCATACGTGCTAAGCATAAGTGCCTAACAGAAGGGGAAGAATGATGCTTTTAATCATGGTTAAAATAAAATGTTCGATTTGTTTTGTTAAAAAACTGGTGCTTAGTTCCCAGAAACTAGTATATGTTTTAACTTTGGCTGTTCACTTCTATTGATTCTTTAAAACTCTGCTTCTCTATCAAACAGTTCTGCGCATCTCTGAAACTTTCTTTTTTTGCTTTAATATGTCAGTGTAGCCTGTGAGCTAATATAAATAAATGTGATAAAAAGTAATACGTGAATGAATCCAGCGATACAGGAGTCATCTGACTCTATACTTCTTCATCTTCTGTGATGGTTTACTGGTAAGAGGAACTCAAGACTGTGAGAACCGGTGTGGACTGTGAGAAAAACAGAATGCAGTGTGTGTGGGCAGGGGGTGTGCGGGGGAGGGTTGGTTTGTTGTCTGCTAGTTACTTTATGCTCTTGTGTCTGACTTGGCCCTGACCTCTGCCTGCTCCCTGTGAAAAAAACAAAACAAAAACAAAGTGTGAGAAAAAAGCCTCCGTTTCTGTGTGTGTGGATAATGGCAGTGCTGATGATGGGGGAGGTGGAGCAGGGTTAAGGGGTATTTAAAGCAGGCTGTCTCTCAACAAAGGTGGCCCTGTCTGTCAGCCTGGCCTCGGCTGGCTGTGTGTGTGTGTGTGTGTGTGTGTGTGTGTGTGTGTGTGTGTGTGTGTGTGTGTGTGTGTGTGTGTGTGTGTGTGTGAAACACCCTGACCTGACATGAAGACTATATCTTTCTCTGTTTTTTCTTCTAATAACATCAATTATACCAGCCTGCTTTAAATGTGTGTTTTTGTATTTGTTGAAGTCATTTTTAACCACGAATGTGATGAAGCACTCCAAGTAGTACTAAAAAACCAAAAAAGATGATGAACTCATATATTTTACACAGTAATTATTGGGTATATGTTGCAATACTGTTTTATGTACTTTAGCTCTCTCCATGTTGTTTGACCTCAACTACCAACATCCCCAATGATTAAATGGACAATACTATTTTTCAAATCCAGCCATGAGTTATTTTGTTATTATTATCATTAGTATTTCAGTTGAATAACTAAATCAGGATGTACAACAGTGTTTTGTTTCTGTGAAAGCCCTGAACTTTTGAAATGTGTATTTTTTGTTGCTTGGAATGAAACTAGAGAGCCGTGATCTGTTATTGCCCTAAAACGTAATAAGAGGATGGTGATTATGTTATCTGAGGCAACTATACAGGGGATGAGGCCTTTGGCCATCTAAAAAGTCTCTGACAATGATTGAATTTTCCAATAAATAAATAAATAGAAATATTAGATCTTCAAATATAATGCAAAATAGGCAGATGTCATCATACACTTTTCATGTCCTTGCAAGGCCTGACCTAACGGTGTTAATGCGACTGTACCATCATCAGGGTTATTGTACAAAGAGCCACAGAGGACTGTTTTCTGCTTTCTTGAGACTCGTACTTATGTCAGTCTTTGTTTCTCTGTCACTGCAGCCCAGCTGGAGTTCGTCCAGATTCTGGTGATCGTAATAGTCATGATGGTGATGGTGGTGGTCATCACCTGTCTTCTCAACCACTACCGCCTATCAGCACGCTCCCTTCTCTCCAGGCACACCCCTACACGCAGGAGACACCTGCCACTGGCCAACGTAAGTCAGACTTATGCCAGGACTGCATGATGATGTGTTGCCCAAGCTATGCACTTACAGTAGCTCATTCATTATGTGTGCAAGACTTTTTATTCAGTTGGGTTTACATACATGTTGCTGCTAAAAAGGTAACACAGTTCTGACACACCGAGCAAAGAAGAGAAAATGTATTTTAAGGCCTGTAGTTCACTGTTTTCTTTCATTTCAAAGAAATTCATTTTATTCAACCTCAATACACCAAAATGTGCACTTGTATCCAGACTATAGAATAGAATAGAATAGAATAGAATAGAATAGAATAGAATAGCCCTTTATTGTCATTGTACATGTACAATGAAATTATGGGTGCTTTGTGCAGGAATTAAATATAAATGATAAGACAGGAGGAATAAATAACAAGCAGGAGAAACATTTACAAAACAGTAGAAAGGCAGACATTGGAGAACAAAGTGCTTGAAAGTAGTGCAAAGGGCTCGGTCAGAGTATAGAGTCCATGTGTGAGTCGCCTGAGTGATGAGAGTTACTCAGACCATGGCTCAGATTGGTGAGATGAGTGACAACTTTGCTTACCTACTGCATCACTACACCGCTCATTTTTCCATAGTGCCTTTACATAGCTTAAACATACACGTGTTTCTGTGTCAGAGACAGATAAAGTCGGTTTGAATATGTGGAGCAAACAGAAAATGAAAAGTTGTAAATGGTGGCAGATATTATGTAAGATACATGAATTCATTAATTGAAGAAATAAAATAGCACAGTCTGTTTAAGACATGGAATAAAGTTAGTGTCTCGACAGGTGAAATTTTATTTTCCAGTAAAGCTATCCAACTTTGCAAGGTTATGAACAAGATATATGTAGGAAGAAAGAGAGAGAGAGAGAGTTAAAGAAATATATGAAAAATGAACGAAATGATTTATAAAGACAAATAGATAAAACATATAACAAACCCCTCAACCACGCTGACCTTTTATAGTTACAGTCATTCATCTTTATAAACAGACTTCCTGGAGGAAGTTAGCATCTGTTTCAGACAGTTTCACAATAAAAGCAGTTTCAGAGGCGTGCCAACTGGCCGCATGTGATCACAGTGATTAAACTGTGCTGCAGGCTAACGCTAACGCACTGACTCATTTCTTCATTAAGGGCCATGGCGACTTGCCGATGTCTATTTGAAGAACACGCACCGACTTACACCTGAGGCTTCCTCAAACATATGACTTCACTAGTGCTGCCTGAATCACCTTCCACTGAATCACTGTCTGTGTGTGTATCTGTGTGGCTTCAGTTTCAGTTTAAAATATGAGTAAAGAATGAAGCACAAACATGCACATACACACACACATAGAGCTCCTTATAAGCTCAGGGGAGTCATAGTGTCCTAGTTAATTTGGATTAGCAAACAGACATGGTGACACACATGCAGCCAGACAAGCAGGCAAGAAAACTGTCACCAGAGAGAGTATATATTTTTTTTACAAAAGTTGGAAAAGTTCCTCTCAGACTTTTTTTTAAAGAAGCAAAGAACTACTTTTGTCTTCTCCTCACTACAAGCGGTGACACCGAAGGCATCGAGACACCCTCTAAACATCAGCTTGAGCTCAAAGTATTGTTCAATCCATTATAGATTCATGTACACTCTTAATTTCAACGTTTTAAGTCATACTTGTGTTGGGCAATGTTGTACCAAACTATATGTGCTGCTGATTTTAAATGAGCACAGAAATTTTTTTTACTTTGTTAACTGAATGTGAAGCTTACAGTGTCAAATTATGCACATACATTACACAATACAGCTCATATATTAACTGTAGGAAAAGGTCAAACACAGGTAAAAGGTACAACGTTTTACTGGAGAAGACAGTATTAGGCAGTATAACCTAGATTTAAAAATACTTTAATAGCAGGGATCATAGTTAGCTTCACACTTTTGCACAGACAGGTTTATATAAACAGAGTCCTCTAATAAATAACACGCACTCATCCATCCGTCCATCCAGTAAAGTTTGAGCAAACAATAAGAAGTGTATCAGTACCAAGTCTCATGTTCTATGTTTGGGGAAAGGCGATCGCAGTGGAAAGTCTTTGTGACAGTGTTTAAAACAAGAACTAATATATGACAGGAAGTTACAACCACTCATCTCTAAAAATTACACAGCGGTGTTGAAATCATTATTAGCAGCAGTGTATATTCCCGTTCTAGTATCTATGTCTTAACCAGCTCAATTTTATTGAAATTTGAACTATTACAAATCAGAGGAATAAATTATACTTTTAAATAGTCCTAAATGTGGTTTGAGGTCAGCCAGCAGATGAGTGGCTAATGCGCCAACCACAAGACCTGCTTCCCTGCCTACTGAGTGTTTACACCATGCAGACATTCTCATGCTCTTCTTCTCCACATTTTCTTTTGCTTACTGCTGTTCTTTGCTAATAGAGATGCAAACTGCGAAAAAATTAAAGAATTATTTTTATTATTTAATTACATAAATTGACTTTTTTGCACACAGGAGGGAAGTCTGTGGTCCTCTGAGGGAACAGGCACAAACAGTGGTCTAAATGAGGTGAGTGCTGCTTCAACCAGTGGTGGTCTTCGAGTTTGATTTAGTACAAAATTCATTTAAACCAACATTAGTTAGAGGCACAGCAGTAATTAAATATCTCTCCTCACACAGCACCAGGTGTATAACACCCACCCCCCGGAGAGAGGGGGCTCTTCCTATATACAGCGGGAAGTACAGCACAGCCACTCCCAGCCTCCGCTGCAGCCCCAGCGCTTCCAGCACACATACGCCCCGAGTCGCTTTCAGCCAACTTATCCCTACCTGCCTCAGAGCCTCATCGATCTTCCCCCCACCATCTCCCTCTCAGATGGAGAGGAGCCCCCGCCGTACCAGGGGCCCTGCACCCTGCAGCTCAGAGACCCCGAGCAGCAGATGGAGCTGAACCGCGAGTCGGTCAGAGCGCCACCCAACCGAACAGTATTCGACTCCCACCCTCTCGATCCATCCAACTCCTGTCTGCAGGCCAGGTAACAATGAGCAAGTCTGTGGTCCGTTATTGTGTTTTGGATCACTCACTTGTCGTTGTGTTGACTAATTCCTGTGTTAAGGATTTTTATCAGAGACTTATCCAGCTTATAAAAGGCGTCATAGAAATGTTTATGTTCTTTGTACCAACTTTGTACTAACTGTGACTAGATGTACTGCACAGTAAAGGAGAAAGAGACTAAGAGCTTTAGACATCCTCTCTTCACAGCCTAATGTTTAATTATGTTTCATTTTCTGTAATTATGATGCATTATAAGGTTTTAAATGCAGAAATTTGATTAGCTGAAAACCTACAACAAATCATTTTTTATCTGCCATCATCTTGTCTTCATCAGTGTTATTTATTCATTCATTTATTTTGCTCTCAGACTGCAGGCCCCCCCTCCAAGTGTCCATTCAGGCATCAGTGTGTTGGAAGCCCAGGAGGCTTTGTCCAGGCATCAGAAGCAGGGCTCTCGAGTGGAAGGAGCTCCTCCAGCCTACAGCGAGGTGATTGGGCACTACTACCACCCAACATCTGTAACCTCCAGCCATAACAATCGGACTGTGATATCCTCACAAGCACCACCTGCCTCGCTCATACAAGGCCTGCTCCGACCTCCGCATCAACAGCAAGGAAGTGTGGACAACAGGAACACAAGGAATACAAAGGAGAAATCCCAGAAACCCCAGCAGGTGTGACAGTGCTGCTCTCTGCTTCCAGTGAGAAAACCGGGATTACATCTGCTCACCACTGGAGTAATGACCAGTGGAGAATGATGAAAAGTCACGAAGTTGTTAAAATCCACTCTGAAGGGTTTAAGAGCTGGTTAGTTTTAGTTGTTGCAGGTCAGTTTTGCAGTTTCCCCACTGGCTTCTCTGGGTAAGATAACCCAGAACCACATTGCTCCTGCAGAGCACAGTCGCATGAACATCTGGCACATCCTGTTCTGCAGCTTCCTACTTCATGTCTTCTGATGAACCATTGATGTCAGAAAAGAGAGGAAGATTTAGAAGGGAATGAGATGGAAGCAGATGATTCTTTCCCTTAACAAGTCCTCCTCATCTCTCTTCTGTCAGACTGATGTGCGTAATCACCTTTCACAATGAATATTTACTTGGTCTGTTTTTTCCGTTGAACTTTTTCTTTATCTTATTCACACATCCATGAAAATTCCTATCCAAGCAAATGGCGAAATGTTACAATCTTTTTGGTTCTTCCATTTGTAGGATTTCTTTTTTTTAAATGTGATAATCCCCCACCACCACGCTGCTTCTGTCCATTTAGTCCATATTCAAAACTCCACTTCTGCACCAGGCTTTAGCCACATCGCTGGGACATTTTAGCACACTCGCTTATTCCGCGAGTTGTAGCACAAGGCTAAAAGTTCTGCCTTACATTTCCTAAGCGATGCAGGAGTTGCCACTGAAATGGTTGTTTCTTTTTTTTCCTTTTTAAAAAAAATGTATGTTCTTTTTTTTAAAGAACGCTTGCACAAAGTTCAAGACTGTTCACCGGAAAAAAGAATAATCCGCAATATGATCGAAAAGAGACAGAAAGTAGGGAGAGTTTGGGTATTTTTCTATACTTGATGGATTCCTATGAGTACATTTTTTGTGTTGCTTTTGTTTAGTGTTTTTTTTTTTTTATTTGTTGTCTAGTTTTAGAAAAAAAAGATACAAACATCAGTAATCGGTTGGGGTGCCAACTTTTCACCTTTTGCAACGTACATGTTGACGTGTATATACGTCACACATGGAGCATATATACAGACACATGTATGCAAACCTAGAGTGAAAAGCACGAATTTAAAGTTATTTATATAATTGCTGAAAAGAATTGCACTATTTTTTAGTATGCGCCAATGGACCGTTTTTGGGACTTTTATTTTGAAGGAGCTCTGTCTATTGCGGCATAAAAACAAGAGAGAAGCAAGAACATGGTGAGTGAGGCTCAGACCGAGCGGTGCACAGCAGCTGCTATCATGATAAATGTAAGGGGAGGTTCTGACTTTGGCCCAACGGACTCGGATTAACCGTTACTGTACCATTGATAAAAATGAATAAATAATCGTTGGTTTATGCAAATGTCTGAGTCCCATGAGCCAGCCACAAGTCAGCATCCAACCTGTGGGTCCAATCAGAAAGTCTTAACTCTCTCTCATCCTATTGGCCGAATCATTAGCCAATCCCAAAGCTGGCTATTACTACCTCGACTAAACAAGCGAAGCACATTAGAGTTTATTCATGTTAACCAGACACAACAAATGTCTGGACTAATCGAGACAGTCTAATGTAACAATAGATGTTAACTAGAGTAGGATGTCGTAGACTTAGTTTTTAATCCTGTTATTTTATTTGAATGTCAGATATTTTTATTCATTGGATGAGAAGAGAGAAAACAAACCAATGACACCCCCCTTGTAGTGTATTACTCAGGAAGGAAGCCAGTCGCCCAGCAGGTCCTGAATATCTGATGCACTGACTGTGCACCACTTTGGTCACCCATACACCCAAAAGACCAAATTTTCTGGTCACGTACCTCTGGTTCCTTTGAATTATAGATTCTCTCCCACGTTTTCAACCCATGTATACACTCTGCTCTCTAAGTTTTTCTCTCTTGCAGGCCACTCTGAGCACTTTATTGCACCAGGAAAGAGACAACAATCTTCTGTCAGCCAGCGCCGACCAACCAACCAATAAAGCTTAAACACAACGGTAGAACCTTTTAGGTTTTTAGATTCAGATTTAGATTCTCCAACTACTAGTGATGCGCTTTTAAAGAGATGCAAAGAGTTGTGGACCAAAGCTTTTAACATTTACTGGAATAAAAAACAACTTTATTTATCATTTTGAGATTGAAGAACTTTAAGACATACAGACTTTAAATCCTCAACTATCCTTCCACAGGTCTCCATAAAACCAGCTGAACCTGTGCTTTAACAAATATATTCTATAATTAGGAGAAATTTTTTAATTTTCTTGTTTATAAACTCATTCTTTTAAGCTTTGGACTCAAACTCTTTGAGTGTTGAATGCAGCACAAGGCTGGTTGTTGAAACTAGACACACTGAAGTGTTGAAAAGTGGCACGAGTGTTAATAGCAGCCCGTCTTGTGTCATCTCATTAAGAGTGCAGAATTAATAGAGTTGCATTAGGTAGCTGATTGAGCTACTTGATCAGTATTTGTAGTTTTTGTATTTAAAGCTGCTGCTTGATCCAGACAAAATCAGCGCCCTCTAGTGTCCAGCCTTTATGCAACAGCGCCCTCTTCAGGGACTGAACCAAACTGTAGCCAAATCTCCTGAGAGACAGTCTGAAGGCTAAAACAATACATTTTATAATCTCATATGGTGAATCTTTCATTTTTTGTCTGTACTTTCCTTCCATGGTGAGTCACAGCAGCATCTATCAACTATCGTGATAAAAAGAATTCAATCTGCTGAACTTGTTCCCCAGTATAAACCTTGTTTACAGGGACAGTTTGGCCCAAAGGTAAATTTATGTATTTTCCCAATTTTTTTGTATTCATTCCTATCCAACTGGATTGTGTTGAACTGGTGTGTGAATTGCCCAGTTCTGGAGAAATCAGCTACAGCGATGCCTGTGTTCTCTTTAATATAATGTAAGTAAATGGCAATTTCTGCTTGGGGTGTTTAAAGTGCCAAAATGTGAAAAAGACGGCAGCAGTTTCTCTTTCCAGAAATTGTGACCTGTTTATTCAAAAAATAAAAAATTTAAAAATCCACAAACCTTACAGTGAGCCATTTCATGCAGGAACTCTTTAGTTCGTACCGATCCGCAATTTTGAAAAATGTCCATGTGCAGAAGAAAGCAACCATGTGCGTGTGATGAAAGGCTCTTGCTGGTGGGAGATTGAATGGATGTCCCTCATTTGACCTGTAACATCAGGTAGCTGCACAGGTGCGAGGGTGTCTTTTGGTTTGAAGAAGATATTTCCTGCATGAAACTGCTCACAAAAATGTTGGTGGATGTTTTTTGATTAACAGCTTCACAATTTTTGAAAGAGGCATTGCTGCAGAATATTTCAGATGTAATTTTTGCTGCTTTGAGCTCTTCATAGTAAATGCCATTCAGTTCTATTCCATTAAATAGAACGGTGACATTTCCACATCCAAAAACTTCAAAAATGAGTGTCTCACAAAAAATCCCCATAGAAAACTGTGTAAATTTGATATTAATGTAAATTCTTATTTAAGTTGCTGGATACAAACTAAACGTTTACAGCTTGATAGATGGATTGGATGTGTTTATGCTAGTCTTGTTTCTTGTCATTTTATCATCGCAATGATGCAGTCTTGTGTTCTATAGCAAACTATAACATTTCAAATCATAAAACAGATTGAAAAGACTCTTCTAACTGATTAGAAAAGTCTTTGATGATGTTAGAAAGATCTTCAAAATATCTTGTAGCATTACTCGGCAAACTACTAAATCTGAAAACACTGAATTCCTCTCAAAAAGTAAAGACAAAAAGTGAGAAAAAAGATTCGCCCTCCCATCATCTTTTAAGTCTGTAGCTCTCTGTAGCCCCAAAAGAAAGATGATTGGCTCATTTAAAAAAAAATTATTGTAATAATAATAATAATAATCTTTGATCTTGTAATGAGGTTAGCAGCCTGGTTCTCAGTCCTAAGGTACTTTGAACTATTTTTCTGTTTCATACTTGTTTTTGAACAGAGTTGTTTCCTTAAATGGTTTCCTTTCCTGCACCAGAGGGCTTGCAGCGGGTATGAGAAGGCTGGCCAGGCTCTGACCACAAATATTAGTGATAGGAACTTAAAAAATGTATAAGGAAGTTGGAAAAATGTGTAGAATCAATCTCTTATTTCAGGGGAAAACCCGGGCTGGCTGACAATACAAAATAAGACAGGAGGAGAAAGAGGGAAAAGTCATTTGGAGGCTGACAGGAAGAACAGATCACACATTTCTACACAGCTGCTAATACCCTAGCGCTGCCTACATCTAAAGACTGGTGTGTTTACATGCAGTTGTACTTGTTCACCAGTGTTTGTGAGCTTTTCTTTAACTCTCAATTCTATTTATTTATGTTTCTTTTTAAAATTCAGTTCGATTTGAGTCACATAAAAGAGAGATATTAAACCAATCAATGCTCAGATCACATAGTTTTTGTTGCTTTAATCCATCGTGGAGATACTGAAAGTGTTAGGAGATCACTGTGTGTGTGTGCGTGCGTGTGTGCAATTAATGTACACCCACCTGCCCTGGGAAAGACCTCCAGCTGTCTAGACAAAAACTAAACACATAAAGGCACACACAGAGCAGACTAAACAAACTCACCGAAGAACCAAACGCCTCACACACACACAGACACACACACACACAATAAACACACACGCACACACACTGAGGTTTTTGTTATTGCGGACCACACAAGGTAGCAAAAACATTTATTTCACACACCTTGATTGCCTCTCCCCTCCCTCTCCCTCTTCCTGTCTGAACGAGCTCTTCCTGTTCCCTAGAGATGGCCGCTGTCCAATGACAGAGCTCCTTTCAGAACCGGCCCTCGCTGCCGCTGGGTCAGCGGTCTTTGAGTCTCCTTGGAAACGTTCGTTGTTTGTTATTGTTGCTATGTCGTACAAGTGTGCCTGCCTGCGCTGAGACGGGCAAAATGTGAGTGGCTAGTTTGGGCTGTCAATCATCCCAGGCCACACTGTCTCAGATGATGACGATGAATAGATGATGGTGATGAGATTGTTGCTGTTGGTGATGATGATGATGGTGATGAAGATAGATGTTTTTGGTAGTGACACCGCAAAGATCGTTGCAATACACCTACTATTTGCCTTTTTGATTATATTAGTCATATTTTAACGTAGTGTGCTAAATGTCAGTTTTTTTTATTGTTGTTGTTGTTGTTGTTGTTGTTGCTGATGATGTTTATTCACTTGAGAACAAAAAGATTTAACTTCAATTCAAAAGTTCATATCATTAAAAAATGTGTTTGTTTTTTTTTTTCATTTGTAAACATCGAGAGTGTAAAACTACCTAACACACAAAAACTGCAGATTTCTGGGGAGGATGTGTAAATACAAGAAAATGTACTTCTGCTTTTAAGTGCCCTTTTTTAAAGTTTAAAGTTGTCAGTGTGCAGCTGTCTGAAGAGCAAATCGGTGCGATTGGTGCGGGGATCGACGCCACAGATCCCCATCAACATCCCTTGAGATGAGCTTATGTTAAAGCTAGCTAAAGTTCCCTTTTATTGGAACCTTTTTGAGCACATTTGTATCACGCACTTATAAGTTCCAAGTATAAATCTTCATGTAAGCACCTAGTCCTCGTAACCCACTAATCATTGCGTCTCCTTACTCGACCCAGTGTCTAGATGTGTGCCTTCTGGTGTCCAGCATGATCGGAGACTTACACTTAAAAAAATCCTTTACTGTTGCCTTTCAACGTAAAACCTCGGACAGCACAAAATCTTAACACGTTACAGCCGTGATGTATGGAAGCCCAGTCAGGCCAAGAAAAAAAAATGGAGGGGAAAAAAAACAGTCAGTGTTTCTAAGCTAAAATGGACCAAAAGTCCTTAAAATACTACAAACAAATAACATGTGGAAAAGCAGATATCTGCAAATCCTGTGTGGTTGCTTCTATTGTTTTTATGTTATCATTCCAACTTCTCTTCCCTTTTCTTTTTCCTGGTAAAGCTGGACTTCTATAATCACGACATTAGAAGCTAAATTTGTGAAAACAAATTACTGTTGCTATTGCTGCTCTATATGTTTGGAACTATAACTAAAAACAGCTGAAATTAATGCTTTTCTTCAGAAATTTAATGAGACGCAGTATTTGCTTTTAACATTTCTGACTGCTTGCAAAGAATCACACACCACACAGTCCAGATTCATATGTGACATTATTTAAGACATCTCCAAAGACGAAACCACTGTAAAGAAAAAAACGTTCAGTCAAGCTTGAACTTTTTGTTTTCGATTTTGGGGAAAAATCTTTTTTTTTCCCTCCAGTTTTTGCTACATGTTTGATCAGTTTTAAAAGAAAGGATGATTTAAGTAACACAAGTAGACTGGCGGACGGCATACAAGCAAACCATTTTCTCCCTTCATATTTCTGTATCATCGCATTTTTCTCTGCTTGCTCTGCTCTTTTAATCAGCGCTGTGTGGCGCCTTTCCTCTGACAATGTCGAAGAAAAAGTATACAAAAGCACTCTTGTTCGCAGTTATGTTATGTGTTCATATTTAAATAAGCCTCTGTATCTTACACCGCAGTGACTATTGTAGAAGTCTTCCACCTGTCCTTGAGTTTTATCCTGCAAGCATGTAAACTGTGGGGCTTGTACAATAGACCAGTTTGTTCTGGTAAGGATTCCTACGTGCAGCTGGTGCAGATGTTTTAGAAAAGCATGATAAAATGCTGCGATTGTGTCCAGGGAAGTAAAACTGCACACAAGTAATCAGCAGCTTTGGAGTGAAATCTTCACTCAGGACCAGATGTCAGATAAAAATGTGGGAACTCCGATCTGTTCTCTGCAATGCTGGGTTTCCCATCACTCAAACGTAGCACCGGGTTCATAAAAAGAATGAACATGGAGCTGAGGGTTTAACTTCAATCTGTTATCTGTCACAGCATGGCTCATGCACTTATATAGAGGCCTGCTTATTCTCAGTGATAATAACTGCTTATTTGTGTATTAAGACAGTTTATTTTAATTTATATTGGATGGTCTATGTGTTGCTGGGTTTGCTATGTTGTTATTTTCTTTTCTGTTACAAACACAAGACAATGGTTTATTGTTGTTGTCACAGAACATGAATCAGACACATTTCAGTTAGCCTTCGATTTAAAAAAACAAATAAAAAGTTTTATAAATTCACCCGAGTCTCGTCTGCTTATTTATTTTGTATTTAGTAATTGTTGGAGGCTTTCCTTTTTTTGTTTTTGCAAGAAAGGAGCCTTTGACACACATTCATTCATCCACCACACAGACACACACACACATGCGCAGACACTTTGTACACATACAAGATTTGGTTTGTATGCACATTTCAAAAAGCTGCTGGTACATCCCTTAGATTAGCTCCTGTTCCATGCTGATGTGATAGCATCATGCAGCAGATCTGTTGACTGTACTTTGATTCAGGCTGAAGCATTGATCTGACAGAAGGTACTCTGCAACATGGATGATTGGTTTTGTGATATTTAAACTCAAATATGACCCTACTGTCATCATGTGGCATCCAAATTAGCAAAAAAATTATCATAACTTTTAAATGTTGTGTGACTCTTGAAACACATTTTATTTTCATCTGCAGAGTTAAGTTGCTGTAAATATTTATCCAGCAGATGGCGCACTTGAATTAGAGTTCAAGGCTCAATGGCCACATCATGGTTATGATTGTTAGATTTACTTCATTTCTAGTTATTAGTGTTTAACGGGTCAGTGTTCACTGATCTGGTCCACCAGGGAGACTCAGGCCTTTTGATTGTGTTGTTTGTATTTGTTGAAAATACATGAAAGCACAGAAAGGAGGAAGTGTGTCAGACTTTTTGTAAAAATGTTATTTTTTGGACTTTGCATATTAGTAAAAACGTGAGATACTCTGAACATGCTGTGTCTGCCGCATGATGGCACTGTGAAAATATGTTGTAAATAAAATGCCTGTGCAGGTTTTAAGACAGTTTAACGGTTGGGTTTCCTCACTTTGGTGCTCTGCTGTTTTACATTCACTATCCTTGCTATTAAGGTTTTCATTTGGGTCTTTTAAATTAAGCTGCAGAAAGCGCCCTGAGTGTTTTGGCTGGAAATGTGTTTGTCTGTTTTCAGTTTTTAAAAAGTACCAGTGTCAGGATCACCAAAGCCAGGAAGGCCTGATGGCGGATGAGAATTCCCTGCGGAAGACCACCTTGCCTGTTGAGGTGGCTCCGACGGGCCTTTTGCACTCTCCATTATAAAGAAAACAAAAACATGACAAAACAAGTAAACAAACAAAATATGCATTCATTCCTCAAATTAACTTGAGCCCCTAAATTAACTTGAAGGCTCAAAATGAACATTTTTGTCATTGCCATCTTGATGTTTTAAAACCAAATGCACAACTGAATATCTTTTTGCAACCTGAAAAGTGATCCTTGCTGACCAATAGAAAGAATGCAGTTTTAAGGCATCCACCATGCATGGTTAGACTATAAACATTTGTAATTATTTACAATGTCATCAATTATTCAGACATTTATGTAATACAAGTAGCAATAACACACATTCAGAAACGCCTGTCTACAAGTAAGACACGCTTTGAGACTTGATCTCAAAAACTGTGAGACTTGACATGAACATATCTGTATTTACATGCTTCACCTGTGCATGTTTGAAATTAATTTAAAAAAATGTTTGGATAAAACATTTCAAAAAAATTTTATTTAAATTGTGTAATGTGAAACCACTGCAGAGGTACCTTAAATCTGCATTCATTTCTGTTAGGCCCTGTTAGTACTCTTGTGGCATTGTGTATTAACTGAAGGCTTTTAGAACAGCAAGATAGGAAGGGGTTACAATTGTCCAGCCTTGAAGTGACAAATGCATGGATCAATTTTCCAATGTCACTCTTGGACAGGATGTTTCTAAGTTTTTGAACATTGCTCTAATGATAGAAAGCAATCTTACATATTTCCTTGAAGGACATATCCTGGTCAAAACTGATGAGAAAATACTCCTCACAGTTTTACTGACGAATAAGGTAATGTCATCTAGGGTGAGCATTTGGTTGGACACCATGTTTCTAAGATTTCATGGCCAAATACAATAACCTAGACTGATTTGATGCTTGAATTTATCTGAATTTAATTAAGACCCACTTGGTCTTGTTGTTTGAAAGCCTAACTTAGATGCACAGGAGGACTTGAGACTTGATTGGGTGAGGCTAAAATGAGGGTAAACTTGAAAATGCACTAAACTTGTCACAGTCGACATTAAAGGCTCAGCTCTGCCCTTTGATCTGTGGCTGTCAGCTGTCAGCCTCTTGATCATTGAGTGACTTCCAGCCTGATGAACCTGAACCAGTTACTGAACAGATTCCAATGACTCAACAACTTACATTAGATTACACTCTTTTCTGTTCCTGCCAAGTTTCTACATCAGCTCTCACCTCATACTGCAGGGTCATCCATTCTCCTATCTCTCTTTCTCTTTCTACTATCTGTCTTGCTACACACTTGGCAGTCAGCCTACTGAACAAACACTATTCAGTTTGTTTTATGGCCTACGAGAGCAGAAAAAGGTTGAATGAGTTACGGGTGCATCGTAAAATGAAGATGGAACAATGAATGAGGTGATGAAGAAATGAGGGTTGATTACTGAAAGTCATTCCAGGGATCATGTAAGGATCATTTGAGTGAATTCACAAAACTATTTTCTCCTTTCTTCTTTCGTCGTTTATAGCAAGTCATTTAAAAAAACATCAAAGATCAATTTCTGACAGGAGGCATAAATTTATTTTTGATCTTTCTCCTGTTTTTTCTTTTTTTTCCCTATGGTACAACTTGTCGAACGAGGGTGGAAAAAGCAGCAGAGTTGCAGTGATGTGAAAAAGGGAAAAGCTGCACTATATTCTTATACCAACTTATTTGAACTTATTTAGGCACTTTAACACCTCAACAAAGAAACTTTGAAATCTGTGTGCAGAATTTAGCAGAAGGGAGTTCAAGTTGTCAACTTTGCCTTGGCATCCTCTCGTTTATGTTCAAAAGACTAATGTAGCTTATTAAATGATCTGGATGCTGTTCATAAAATTAAGTTGATATTTTCAGCCTATTTCCATTCAACTGTTGTCCAGCTTTGCTCACTCTGACACAATTTACTATTTGTAGCTGTAGCTTATTTGCTACAAGGTCTGATGTCGATGTCGAGGTGTGGAGATGCTCTTCTGTGTATCCTGGTTTTTACAAGTGGTTAGATAGCATCTACAGATGCTGTCAATGCAGAAATTAACTACTGAATTCACTATAAAGGACCACTGAAAAGAATTAAAGCTGTCACAAATTATGAGGCTTAAAAGACATCCTTGGGTCTGAGGGTTAAAGAAATGACTCACACACAATGCCTGGAAGGCATGAACTGAAATTTAAAGTACTGTACTGTAAAACATGATATCTTGAACCAAGAAAACAGCATTTGAATACCTTATCGTCATCCATCTAAGCAAATCAAATTTTCATGATGGAGTCTACAAATGAAACTGGGGAGGTATTGTGGGCAGATGTTGCATGCGAACTGGACATTTCAGCAAAACGTAGAGTCATCGGAATTCCCTGTGAGCACGGACCAATCACTGCGCAGAGGCATTCCTGCTGACGTCTAACAGAGAGGGTGAGTGGCCCAGCAGTGATGTCACTGTGTCATCTGTGCAGCCACCAAACAAGAACACACACAAAACTGATAAGGCCTCACCTCCGCTCTGATGCTGCTACTTGTCATTGTGTAACTGTATTTTTTGTCACTCTGGCTCAGTTTCTATCACATTTTTAATGTTTTCTATTTGGTATATCCATTAACATTGGACAATTGATAAATATTTTTATTGTTATTTATATTTTATATACAGAGCCTGTGGTTAAAAAGGGAAGTTTAATTCTGTTTTTCAAAACCTAATATTTTCAATATGCTGTAACAGCCCAAAGCAGACTGAAGACACGGGAGTATAAAGATACATACTGATCTAGATCACTAAATCTTTTTAGCAGACACTTACTGGAGGGAAAATCCTGTGTGTGTGTGTGTGTGTGTGTGTGTGTGTGTGTTTTCATATCCTTGAGGGGACATCTAATTGATATAATGCTTTCACTAGCTGTTCACCCTAACCCTATCTATAACTCTATGACTACTGCAACCCTGACACTAAAGCCACATTTTGAGTCTCAAAAATGTCTTCAAACTAGCGGGGATGTGGATTTTGTCCCCATAAGGATTGTTATTCCCCACAAGTATAGTAAACTTTCAATTGTTTCATCCCCACAAAGATATAAAAACATAGCATGGGCACACACCCGACTGTGTGTTTGTGTGCTTCCAGCAATCAGTTCAACGGAGCTATTTATGTCTTGTTTTTGGACATGTATGGAGCTTGTCAGTACAGAGGAATAAGGTAAAAACTTCCAGCAGGTGAACTGAACAGAACTGATCCTCATTATGACATATAAGCTAGAAAGACAATTAATGTGAATATCACTATGACACTAACCACCACCCTACATTTGATTGCACACGAAGTCTACTGACATCGGCCTCTCCCAGCAGGACAGTGTGCCCTGACACACTATAAATAAATAAATAAATAAATACGTAAGTACTCCTTAGTGAATTTTCGGACCTGGCAATTTTTTCCTGAGCCTGGTTCTGCCAGAGGTTTCTTCCTGTTAAAAGGGAGTTTTTCCTTCCCACTGTCACCAAAGTGCTTGTTCATGGGGGTCATATGATTGGTTTGTTGGGTTTTTCTCTGTATGTATAATTATAGGGTCTACCTTACAATGTAAAGTGCCTTGAGGTGACTGTTGTTGTGATTTGGCGCTTTATATAAATAAAATTGAATTGAAATGAATTTAATACTGCTTTTCACTACCATATACATTTACCTTATTCTGTGAACTTCATCTGCCCACATCCATCAGTGAGCCTAAAATATGTTGTTGGCTTGTGGAGAGAAAATTAAAAGTGAAACCCAGAACCTTCATGAACCTTCTTGATGGGAGGTGACAGGGTTAGGCATCATTCCATCATGAAACCCAGTGAGTCTAACTGTGGGTCTTAGTTCAGATGTGAAGCAAAGTTTCAAACTCTTTTCTTTGTTTTTCTTTTTGTGTCTGCAGTGAAGTTGAAACACTGACAATAAGCTAGCCCTCCATAGCAGACTGTTAGTGGCTCATCCACAGTCTCCTGGAGAATCTCAGCTGGCTTTTACTTCACATTTACAGCATCGTCTATTCTCCTCTGTTTGTGTCACCTGGCAAAATTTTGTGTCAGTCTGCGTCTTTGCAGAACTTTATTTATTCATGCCATGCAAAAACTCTGCAAGCTGCAGGTTTAAAGTTAACAAACCAAACAACAAACAACTCTGACTACAAATTTAATATGCACTGTAAAGTTTTTTAACATATCAGCAAACTATGTGGAACATTTTTCATCATGAAATGCATTTTAAATCTGTCATATTTACACATTTAATTAACAAGGGAGACCAAAGAGAAAACCAAAGTTTCAATGTACATCAGAGTTGATATTTGCACAAAATAGCTTGAGGCTTGGGGCAACCGTGGCTCAGGGGGTTGGGAAGCGCATCTGTAACCGGAAGGTCGCCGGTTCGATCCCTGGGCTCTCTGTCCTGGTCGTTGTGTGGGCAAGACACTTTACCCTACCGCCTACTGGTGTTGGCCAGAGGGGTCGATGGTGCGATATGGCAGCCTCGCTTCTGTCAGTCTGCCCCAGGGCATCTGTGGCTACAGCTGTAGCATGCCTCCACCAGTGTGTGAGAGTGAATGAATAGTGGCATTGTAAAGCGCTTCGGGTGCCTTGAAAAGTGCTATATAAATCCAATCCATTATTATATGTGTCTGTTTCTGCTGTGTACTAAAAAAGCACATTTAAATGTCATTCATTATTTTTGTGCAGCCTTATTGTATGGTTGACCCAAAATCAATCATTGCCTTACATGTATAAAATAATATTAAAATAATATTAAAAGCATGGACATGGATAGGCCACAATAATGCACTTTATAGATGTAAAAATAGCTTCCATAGTCTAGAACATTAGATAAGAGCTTTGCTCAAAAACAGATTCAGACATACAGTCGAAGTATGCCTCTGTGTGGTTTCGAGGTAATTATTTCCTCAGATTAGACTGCTGAAAAAACAGAATATACAACTTGTCCGGTCCTGGCAGAACTTAAGGAATAAATCATTGTCTCAAAGAAGATGAATCGCTAACAACACAATCAGACAAACAATCCTGTTTATGCCAAAATTATGTTACATAAGATGTTTTTGTGCATGGTGCAGAACTTTTTTTCCAATTGAAAAACATGGCTGAGTTCACTGTAAGGTAACGAAACTGACACTTTCCTTAAACCTCATATAATACAAAATATAAAACAATTTAAAGAAAAAAAGGCAGGTTTATAAGAATGAGTGTGAAAGTGATTTTAATGGGGAAAAAAAGCTGCACTTCAATATTAATAAAAAAATAACTGCAATGCAACATCCATTTGGTATCTTTTGTGAATCCCTCACAGCTCGCATAAACATTTTGGATTCTTCTTTGGACACTGAAAGAGTAAAATGCTAAATTATCATCTAACACTTGCATGCCTGGTTGACAATGTGGAGTCATAAACTGAAGGGGTTCAACACACAGACACTAGAATTTAGTTCACCAAAACTGAGCCTTTGACCTGTGGCAGTTCACTATATGAACTGTCAGATAACCGACACATTCAGGCGATCAATCAGTGATTTGATTTTGTGGTGGCTAAGCCTATTAGATACATCAGCTACTAACTATCCCTTTTGGTTCCAGCCTCGAGTGATCATTATAAAAACTGCAGTAATTAGCATTTCTGCATTGTCGTGATTTCTGCCCGTTGAGGTTGCTGGTTGTGTTATTACCAGGTCCTGGTGCAGGAACATTGTAGGCCAAAAGAGTAAATAGTCATGTGTCTGTTAACCTGTGTGTCCTGTGTACATTTGTTGTACATTTACAGGAGTTGTATGGACTTCACATCCAATCATCCTGCAGTTAGTTAGCTGGATTCTGATGGGAATTCTTTATGGAAACTTGTTGTTTCTTCTTTAGATAATAACACCTTGATTTAACTTAAAAAGTGAATTGAAGTGGTGCTAATCTTTTTAGCAGTAAACTTTAACAATCTGTATGATTTAATTGAACTGCAGCCTGAATAAAAATGTTTACCTGTTTACCTGCAAATCCACTTTGGTTGCTGGAAATGCTACAACAAAAACTTTCCCCAGTAACCTATTTTGTGTTTATTTAATGTCTAAGTGCTCATACGTGGAGATAAGTGGGACATTTTGCAATGACTCTTCTGGATGATCTGTCACTGATTATGAGTCTTTACTGGTTAACCAGCCTCTGGTGGAAAACGTATTTCTGTTACTTGTCTCTTTATGTTCTTAGAAACATTATTTCAGTCAAAGATAGTGTCAAAAACAAGTTAGTGATGATTAACTACAGTTCATGTCATTATCTTCATATCTTACACAACAGGTCCAGTGTACCATGGGACAAAAACATGTGAGATGATGATGATGATGATGAGATAGCCTTTATTTGTCAGTTGCAGGTCTTTTGCCCACACAGCCACAGTCCAGGCGACCTGATTGCGGTACAGATTGTCTTGTTGTCTACATGATGTTTTGCATGTAGCAACATTCGTGTTAAAAACAGGATTAGCTTGCTTTTTGTGAGGTCATAGCAAGAGACTGACTATAGTCGGGGGTGCACATAAGTGGTCCGCAGGTGCGCATTCACTGTCAAAATAAAAGACGCGCAACAAGTTGCAACGCGCGTTTGCGTACATAAGATTTTCTGGAGGAGGACAGACATTTGTTTAGAACTCTTAAAGATGTCGAAGAAGCAAGCTCCTTTACACAGCCTCCAAATAAATGTCAGAAGGAGTCCGAACCGCAAAAGAAGCGCATATTCTCGGAAAAGTGGTTGCAGGAGGTGAGCTGGCTTCAAACAAATGATGAACGCAGAGAGATGTGGTGCAGAATATGCCGTGAAAATCCCACTCTAGCGGACAAAAACAGTGCCTTTTATATGTACGCAAACGCGCGTTGCAACTTCTTATCTGGTGCGCGTCTTTTATTTTGACAGCGAATGCGCACCTGCGGACCACTTATGTGCACCCCTGACTATAGTGTATACAGTGGGCTATATTATGTAACTGTGTCTGTAACTGTGATAAAGCACTGTATAAAACACACGATACCAATATAAAATCAGCAACTGAATTTAAGCTTTTTTTTATTTGACTACAGAAATTCTAAAAAGAAAAAAAGAAAGAAAAAAAGCAGATGTTCAGATAACCTCCCTGTGAGTAGCACTTGGTGATGGTGGGGAAGAAGAATCCCATTGTCATGGTTCTGAGTCATTTGACCCCGCATTTTGGGTTTTCTTGTGTTTTTGTCATTTTGTATCATGATTTATGTTTAAGATAAGATAAGACACCAAGACAAGACATGCAAGACATAAATGTAACAATTCAACCACTACTATTACTATGTAAGTAATAGATATCTATGAGTATAGAAATGTACACGCACACACACACGTACTAACTAAATATACATATGTATGTACCTGCACACGTCCATACATATAAAAAGGTGCATTATGCATGAAGTGTGTGATGTCCACAATGTCCAGTGACTCATGATGTCATGATTGAGGAGTTATAGAGTCTAACTGCTGTTGGGATGAATGATCTGTGAAAGCACTCCTTCCTGCAGCGAGGGTGTTTCTGTTTGTGACTAAAGGAGCTGCTCAGCATACTAACAGGCTCATGCAGAGGCTGATGTGGGTTGTTCATGATGGGTGTCATCCTCCTCTCACCCACAGCCTTCACAGACTCCAGAGGACATCCCAGCACGGAGCTAGACCTCCACACCAGTTTGTCAGTCCTGCTGACACTCATTCATCAGGCTCAAGAAAAGAGCAGCACAGAGAGACCACAAACAATACACAACTGCATACAGAACAGACAAAAATTAATGACATGACACAGTGGCATATACATTGAAAAGAGTGGGGGGGAAAAAATTTGCTCAACACATCATTGGAAGTCACCAACAGCCTGAGCTTTGGCAGCTAAAACTAAATGCTACTACAGGGTCACCTGTCATGTTTACATATTTTAATCCTAACCTTAACTGAAAAGAGACAAAAAAAAAAAAATCAGGATTAAATATCATTGGATTTAGTTGAACAATAAAACAAGGACCTTCTTGTAAGTATCCTCGACCAGCTGATCTACAGTGGAGGGAAATACATATTGATTCCAAATTGAACTCATTGTTTTAGCCACTTAGAATTCTGTGGTAGGTTTATTTTAATAGTAAATGATAGAATGTCAACAAAATATTCAGGATTAGAGATGTAAGAGTTACAAATGAATGCTAATTTATGTAAGATAAATAATTCTTTGATCTTGTACTGACCAGCATGAACTGAAACAAAAGTAAACTGTTCAATAAAAGTTTAATTGGCAGCAACTTCAGCATTAACAGCCAACACTGACAGTTAATTGCACCAGTTCTATGAATAGCACCCAGAACCTCTGACCTGTTTACATCTTGAATGCTGCAAAAACAAAAAGCCACCTAAGAATATCGGCAAGAAGACTGCTAAACTTCACACACTCTTATAGTCTAATAGACATATCCACAAGAAGCATAGTAAAAAAAAACAAAAAAACAATCATATCTGTTGGTCTGATTAATCACAAATGGAACAAAGATGAAATTACTATCAATAATAATTAGTGTGGGGCAACTTGCAAGATTTCCTCTGTTGTTATAGATATCAGAGCAGCTCTGAGGACAGTTACCAAGAAAAATATTTGTAATACATTGTGCTGTGATGGTTTGAAATCCCGGAGGACCCATGTTCAGGCCTTGAGAGAGTGTGATGTGGTAGACGAGGCCAAAATTGAGCAATTTTTGCATCAATTTACTGGTTGCATTTGCTGAAGATGACACAGAGAATACTATCCCAAAACAAGGAGATGGAAACTTTAGGCTTTGGGAATGTGTTTGTGCCAGAAGTACAGGGTGACTGCATGACATTAATCACTCAGCCAAGGACTGAAAGTGACTCATGAATAGGTCTTCCAGCAAGACAATAACCCAAATCATACAGGAAGAAGTACAGTAAAGTCATGGAGCACCTTAACCACTGTCTGGGTCTTAGTCCAACAGAAAACCTATAGAGAGAAATGAAGCTCTGTGGTTTCCAAGCAACAACCTTTGAACTAAAAGATTATGAGAAGATCTGAAAAGAGGAGAGGTAGATGTATGCAAACCGCAGGACAAACTGCATGAAATATTTGACAGCTTTGCTTGCCAAGAAAGAGTATTCCACCAAGTGTAAAGTCTTATTTTAAATAGCAGTGTCAAAGATGCATTATATAATCATGTTTTCTTTGTTTTGGCATTCTTAGTATTTGAAAGACTGATTTCAGATATTTTAGCACAAACTAAGACTATTTTTAGATTATTGCTGTTTACAGATATATAGATACATGTAGTTTAGTTGAAGTTTAGTTTTGACTTTTAACTCAATTAAATGCTCATTATTTATTCCTAGCAGGTGTATATGACGTGATGGAGGTGTTGTATCAGCTTGATATAATAATGCTTGATTTTATTCTTTTCAACACTTACAAAATAAAACAATAATAACAAAACCAGATCCGTGAAAAATGAAACAGAACGACGAGTAAGTTTAAATACTTTTATTGTTGTTTCACCTCATTGGGGGCTTAGATTACAACACAAGAGAACCAGGTGATACTAAGTCAGTATAAAAATAAATTAAGGCAAAAATAATACAAAATTCCCTTTTGTGAGACCTGAGCTAACGTAGACTCTGTCTCTGTCATATAATTCGATACGACAATGACAGTAAGATGTGCATTCACAATAAGTTATTATTAAATAGAAGACTTCTGACAATAGGACAATACATTGGAACAACAGAAGAAAAAATATTGCTACTACAAATGAAGATGAAGATGCATGGAAATGTAGCAGTCGTTACTGATATTATCTCGCTGAGATAGTTCTAATGAGCATGGTCAGGAAGGTTTATCTTTACTATTCCTACAGTTTCATGATTTACATTCTCCATGATTTGCATGGATTTTTTGTAATGAACAGCCCAAGCAGATTATAGAATGTCACAGTGGTAATAACCAAATGCTGTAAGGAAAACTGCTCATTTTCTTAAGGATATAAAGGCCTTACTATAAATTAAGACTACGTCAAAGAGATAATCTAGCTATTCATACTATGTTCTATGATTTTAAGATGTTGTTTCCCAGTTACTTAATTTAATTTCCAGAATGTCTTACATGTTATTCTATTATTGCCAACACTGTAGTCTAGAATTACAGACAAATAGTCTGGAGAATTAACCCTACAATTGTTTACAGCTGCTAACATGTGGCTTTTTCCTCTTCACATTTGCTTCACCCTCTGCTGCAGGAGAGCCAGTTGCTGGGCTACCTCATTGGGCAGGTCAGCGTTCACCTGTGTGGTGAAGTATTTCCTGATCTCATCCACCTCCCTCTGCCAGAATTCCTGATCCAGGGAGAACAGCTCATCCAGGTCCACATGTCCCTGAAGGCCCTGGAGATTTAGGGAGTCTCTACAAGGCAGGTAGCCCACTGCTGATGGCATGGCGCCCTCCTCGCCATTCACCCGTCTGAACATCCAGTCCAGAACGCGGATATTTTCACCAAACCCGGGCCAAAGAAAGCCGGCAGTGGGGCTCTTGCGGAACCAGTTGACATGGAAGATCTTAGGAAGCTTGGCACCGGGGCGATCAGCCATGCTCAGCCAGTGAGAGAGATACTGGCCAAAGTTGTAGCCAAAGAAGGGGCGCATAGCGAAGGGGTCATGCATTATTACTTTGCCTGGAAGAAAAAGTAATTAGAGATTTGTCAGTACACTGTATGTTAACGTGAATGACATTCATGTGTTATTTGTTGTCATTCAAGAATTCTGAAAGTGGTTTTTTCTTTGCAGAATTTCAGATTAAATTGTCGCTAGTCTAAAACAATTTGTAGAATATTAGGCAAAAGTCAAAATGATCATCTAAGAAACTCCTTAAACATCCACTGATTGTCTTTCATACCAAAAAAGGACACTATCGTATGCTGACCTTTGTGTTCGGCTGCAGCAGTGGCCTCTGACCTCATGGCAGCGCCAACAAACACACCATGCTGCCAGTCAAAAGCTTCATACACAAGGGGAACACCTGAAAATAAGCAGATTCATTATCCAGTTATTTTCTGAGAAGTATTTATGTATTATTTTTATTTCATGTATTTAATCAAAGGGCAACTGGTGTATTCATTTCCATCTTTTGTAGTCTCTTCTCACCTTCTGGTCTACGCCCACCAAAAATGATGGCCTCTATTGGCACTCCCTCTGGAGACTCCCACTGTGGGTCAATAATGGGACACTGTCTTGCCGGAGTGCAAAAACGAGAGTTGGGATGAGCACAGGGCTCGCCTACGAAGAAGAAGAAGAAAAAAGAAAGAAACTAAGAACTTTTTACTTTTATGACACTCACACACTTCTTCTCAGTTTTAAAGTATATGATCTTTCTGTTATTTATCCCTATTTTTTTATAATATAATCTTGTACTCTGAAATTATTTGGGTCTAACAATTAAAGATTAAAAGCTTTTTTTCTTGTTACGAGACATTTGAAAATTGCTTTCGTTACACTTCTGTTTCCACCTTAAATACTGGTTTTAAATCTTAGACATCTTGTAGTCTTGCTTCTTTTTCTTCTTTTGTGAGCTGTTGCTTAAAATCAAAGAGCTGCTTACCATCTTCTGAGCGCCAAGGTTTGTTCTTCCAGGATGTGATGGTAACTCCCTCGGGCAGTGACTGGTCCATTCCCTCCCAGTACACACCACCGTCACTTGTCTCTGCAACATTTGTGAATATGGTGTTCTTGATGATTGTTGCCATTGCATTGGGGTTGGTCTTGGCTGAGGTGCCGGGTGCAACGCCAAAAAAGCCATTCTCTGGGTTAATGGCTCTGAGGTTTCCTACAACCAGGGTGAACACACAAATTAGAAATGTTAAAGTCCGCTGTACTGGATTTATGACATTTTTGACATTTGTACATCCTTGAAGACCTTTAAAAAGACATCCTTCCTTTACCTTGGTCATCAAACTTCATCCATGCAATGTCATCTCCCACACATTCAACCTTCCAACCAGGCAGCGTGGGGCAGAGCATGGCCAGGTTTGTTTTTCCACAGGCGCTGGGGAAGGCTGCTGCCATGTACTTCTTCTCTCCAGCAGGGTTGGTGACGCCCAGGATCTGAACACAGGAAATATTTGAGATAAGATAAGATAAAACTTTATTAATCCCTCGGGTGGGTTCCTCTGGGAAATTCGGAAATTTAGTTTGATGAAAATGAACAGAATGTGGATGAATCCAAAATTTAAGTGACAGTCTCATTTTCATTTCTTACCAGCATATGTTCGGCCAGCCAGCCTTCCTCTTTAGCAATGCGTGAGGCAATGCGAAGGGCAAAACACTTCTTTCCCAGCAAAGAGTTTCCTCCGTAACCACTTCCAAATGAGATAATTTGTCGGCGGTCTGGGATGTGAGCGACTAGTGTCAGCTCAGGGTTGCAGGGCCAGTTATTCACCAGAGGCTCTGAAAGACAAATTAGTACATTTGTTCATTTCAGTGGTCTATTAGCAGTTTTGTGGCAAAAGCGCTATTGTGTAACTAAAATATAAGTGAAAATATTATTGAGCAACAGTAATCAGAGGAGTAACTGATTCATACTCATAGTAAAACAGTAGCAATATGCAGTAGTCCTCCATATTGCTACTGTGCCCCCCCCGTATAGCTGCAAGAGAATGAGTCGATCAGTTTTTGACATACTTTTGAGTGGCAGAGGACAGCCGACAGAGTGCAGACAGCGGACAAATTCTCCAGTCCCCAGGGCGGTCAGAACAGCTTTCCCCATACGAGTCATCACCCTCATACTGGCCACCACGTAGGGAGAGTCTGTCAGCTGTACTCCAATCTTAGAGAGAGGGGAACCTACTGGACCCATGCTGAAGGGAATCACGTACATGGTCCTACCTGAGGATAGATACAGACAGGGATGTTCTTATTATTATGTTATTTCAATATTATTTTAAGGTTTTTGGTATTTGAGACATTCAGACAGTCAGGAAAAGAAGAAAATTTGCCTCCAGCTCATTTAAACACTTTAAAGGCAGTGTAACTTGTAAAAATAATCTCCGATAGTGTTTCTTCTTTCTAAAAAGTACCTGCTGCACTGTGGATATACTTGTCTAGATTCTCAATGCGGGGGAAAAAATGTATTCATTTAGTCAGTGTACTATTGATGAGTGAAAACTTTTGATTTCTCAAGTTTTTCTAGTCCTATATTTGAGTTAAGAACTGATAGCATTTATGAAACACGTTCGTCTCTGGTACCTCTCATGCAGCCGGGGAACCGCTGAGCCATGGCTTTGTCGAACTCTTCTGGGGGCATCCAGCGGCCCAGCTGGCTGATTCCACCTCCTAGTGGAGTGGGCACTGTGTCCTTCTGTTCCTGGGTAACAATAACTGTCTTACTCTCCACACGAGCCACATCCCTCGGGTCCGTTCTGGCCAACCAGCTGCAGGAAGAGGGAGAAGAAAAGGAAGTGCACAAATATTGAAAACTTTAGGACTTTTGTTTTAAATTTTAATTTGTTGTACTTTATTTTAAAGTAGGCAACGATTTTAAAATCTCCTAAAGCAGCCACAAATCAATATAATAATAATCAATATGTCTTCTTGATATCAGCTGGTAAAATTGAATGGTGTGATTGAGCTACCTAGACCTACTGGTTTGTCAAGAAGTAGAAATTTTCCAGGCATGTTTTATATTTAAACAGCTGCTGATGACAGAATGATGTGTGTTGTAATTATCAACAGCAACAACCCTGGGCATCTCCCAGCTGCACCAAAGCACCACTGTCCCAGCTACAAAAACAACCCAAGCTATATTCAAGAAATATAAAGCTATCGTTAGCAATAATTTCTCCTGTTTTTCAATTTGAAACCCTCACTCACATAAAAAAATAACTAACTAAATAACTAAATAAGTCTCTTAAAAAAAGAAAGCCTTCCATAAACCACTGAGTGTAACAAACATACCAGTTCTCATATTTGGTGAGCTTCTTGATCATCCCCTGTTCCTCCAGCTGGGTCAGGATGGCAAGGTTCTCCTCGTCTGAGCCATCACAGATGTGAATGGACTCTGGCTGGCACAGGGTCATATTGGTCTCCAAAAACTCCCTTACAGCTGGACTGAGGGCACTGAGATCACCCTGCAGGATCCTGGGACCACTCTGGTTCTGGGACGGGATCTGAGGAGGCATGGTGAAGGTTCTGGAGAGAGCGTGAGCTGATAGACTGAGGGGAAAAGGTGACAGGAAGTCTGGAAAGAAAGATTTAAGTGGGGGTTTGAAAAGGAAAGGGGAAAAAGGAAGATGGTAGAAGAATGTTGGAATTGAATAATATGGGTGAATAATATGGTGACAAGGAAGAGGAAAAATATAAAAGGAGGATAAAGTTTCGGAAATAAAGACATAAATGAGGACAGACCAAGAAGAATGAAAAAAAAAAGAATGAAGCAGAAAAATGGTCAAGGTGGAGTAAAATTTGGGATAAAAGAGAGTCATGGGGGGAAAAAAGAATTTTAAAAAAGTCAGTTTTGTGCATACATATTCTCAAAAAAAAAGTGCTCCACTGCTGCAACATCAAGAAATCAAACTCTGGGTGATGCAACAGCATCCTTGTGCAGATACCTCTCATTCTGCAGTGATCCTCACATTACTTTGCCTCATATTATTTTACCCTCCTCACTTTAAACATGAGCCCCACTGAAAAGAAAGAGCAGTAGGTTACCTTCAGTAGTTTGCCTGGAGTGCAGAGCCTTTAGCTTGGTCTCATCTGCTGAGGTGTCCCTGTTGCCTGTTTGCAGGAGAGTTGAGGACTGTTTCTCCTTCTTGGTCAGTTGTATCTCCTATGGAGAGCTTTGTCCTTTTTATACCCTGGGACGTCTCGCAAGACAAGGGAGGGAGTGGGGAGGGGTGGTTTAGAATGGGGGAGGGAGAGGGTGAGGAGGTGTGTCAGGAAGGGTGGTGGTGGTGGGGGGGTGGCCCTTGCGTTAGCTGGGTGAACCTGTTGTTCCCTGCAGATGTGAAAAACACAGTGTGTAACAGGCTGCTGGTGAATCATTACTCAGCAGCAGCACGTAATGTCGTCTTTGAATAACCGGTTCCCTCTGCCGCTGATCGCTGATAGCTGGCTCAGATATGAAAGAGAGGCAGGTAGCTATGCTTTCACTGCTGTGGCTGTCTCTCCCTCTGTCTCTCTTTCTGAGTAACACATGTTTTTGGAGGGAAAACTCAAGGGGAGACTGCCTGGACAAATGCTTTTTTTTTTTTTTAGAATGATAACAGTTCGTCTCTTACCATCCAATCAAAAAGAAGGCTGAGACAATAGCACAAGATTTCAATCTTAAAATTCTGAAATAAACAGCAATATATGCTCACATAGTTTTCAGCATTTTGTAGTGTAAAATAAACTTTTGCCCTGAAGCAGCAAAGCAAATCCAATTGATATAGTCTCTGATTCAGGCTGCCGCTGCCAGTGTGGTAACCTCCTGTGACGATTGCAGCAGTTGAACTTTGGCCTACTTTACTCGATGATGTAAGTTCAGGGTTCAGTGTTGCCAGAACTATGTGTGACGGGGGCTCCTTGGCTGGCCTCCTTTTATTGGCTGTCAGGCGAAGGCTTGCCTTTGTGGGATCAATGGTGGGTCACTGGAACATGCGCCCATGTGCGCAGTTCAGAGGAACTGCTGAATAAAGTCATCAACACTTAATGATAAGAGGTAAAAGCACATGTTGGAGATAAGCTCAAGGCATTTGTAAAAGTTGTAGCAACAGTTAAAGAAGTAATAAAGGCATATGTTTCAGCATAATTTTAATGACTGTCCAATTGCCACATGACAGAACGGCAGCTCTCCATGAGCTGGAGGGTTTTCTTCATTCTGCTGCTTAATACACTGGTATGCTACATGTCTTTAGGAATAAACTGCGTTTTAATGCACCCTCTTTTTCAAGTTAAGTTTACTTTTGAGCTTTAGTAACAAAAAGAGGTTTAAAAACATATGATCAAAACCAGAGTTGCACAAATGAATGCAAATTAAACTAAATTATTCAAAGGTCAAAAGTCGTTATTTGTAAAGGAAGGGAACAAATCTGAAAAATTGTGAAATATCTGAGAAGCAACTGTGACTGTGTAACATGTGGGAAATGGGAGAAGCTTTGTTTTGTTAATAATAATAATATATTCTTTTAAAGTATTGAATATTCTAGTCCATTAGTAATTTTTCAGCTAAGGTTTTCTAATATTTCATTAAAGTGTGGTAAACAACGCAAAATGGACAGATCACAAATCAAAGAAAAATCACTGATATACTTTTACTTATTACTTATTACTTATACATGTGGCAGACGTTTCAAATGATGAGGAGCTATAACAGCTTGTTTCAAGCAGAGGATGAACTGAGGGGCTACAGTAAATCATACAAAACAGCATAAACATATAAATTTGGAAACGATAGGGCGCATTCAAATTAAGGGATGTGGGAAAGTATCAGCAAAGGTCCACTACAAGTACAGTTTCTGGAATTGATTTCTCCAAATCAAATTTCAGTGAGCCCTCATTCCCTATGGATGAGGGCATTATTGTCCTGGAAAAGACCACTCCCATCAGTATAGATGTGTTTGCAAATGTTATTACTCAGAACCACTTTGCATTGATTTGCACAGTTCCTTTCCTGTAAGGCAGGGGTGTCAAACATAAACTGAGATCTACTGTTAAAATTGCACTTCTTTATATTATTTAAAGACATCTCATGTAGTTACACACTGACAGAAAGTAGAGTTTCACTCAGCTTGATTATTCTGAATCCAAAATGAATGATGTTAAAACGACCCAATGGCACATAGGACAACTTTGTACAACAGGTCTCATTATCCTCATTGCCAGCCAGGAGTGAGATTTGGAAAAAAATATTGCATTTTTACTTTAATTTAACATAATCTATGAATTATAACAAAATTTTAGCTTGAAGTAGAAAAACAACATCTCTGAAATGTCTGCATCTGTATTAGACTGACTAACAAAAAGCACCAGAAGGCTCTACAGTAACTGTGCTACAGTTCAAAAAGGTAACAGTTGGTAGGCAATGATATAGCTTGGTCACAGTACAGGGACAAGCTTAATAACAGTGACAATAAGACTGGCTTGGATTGTTTGCAGTGTACACAGGTTCAGCTTGTATAAGTGTGCAGTCTCATAGGAGTCTAATCCTGTGAATAATTAATAACAGCTTATGAGTCTAAAGCTTGTAAAACCACCTTTAGCACCAATGATTAGAAGTAATAATTTTCTTCATGACTTTAGCAGTCTCTCACACCACTGAATTCTGAAGTTAGTGGGCATTCATTTCTGCACGGCTCTTTTAAGGTCCAGACACAGCATTCTGTTGTAGATTTGCTGGTCTTCTTCGGATTGTTGTCCTAACTAAACATTAGCTGTTGGACAGATGGTCTCAGATTTGATTTTCTGCAATACTTCATGGTTGACTCAATGACCACAAGGGGCTATGATTCCTATGTAGTATGGCTACAGATCTTGCCCCAATCTTCACCTTTTCGCCACCCTACTGACAGATGCTGGTGGTGATACGCTAATATGCTATTATTTTTGTGGCTGTGCATTATGTCCAAACCTGTCCACTTTGATCCAAAAGATATTGTTCCAGAACCTTTGCAAACTGCAGATTGGTAATACATTTAAACAAGATGTATTTGTTTAATATTTGTTAATTTGTAATATTATGAACGTTAACATGACCTGTAAGGTTTGAGGTGTAGCTCTTGGGTTTTTTGCAGTTTGACCATTAAGCATTGCACCATCTGACCTTGATCAGTTAATCAAGCACATTTGATTAGCTCTACAGACCCTATAGAGTCCTGTGAAAAATTATTGCAACAATTTGTTAAACTAATAAAGTATAATTGTACTTGTACTGGTAGTAGCTCTAGTATTAACCCACTTTCCTCCTACAGAAGGAGTACCATCATCATTGATAGGAAAAGGCAAGTAGTAGTGGTTATAGCAATTGTAACTAAACTTAGTACTTGTTGTAGTACTGATAGGAGTGGAGTGCTACTTTTAGTGTAGATATTGTCTCTAAATATAACTGAATGCATGATAGTGTTGCAATTAAGGGGGGATATTTTCCTGAACATGGTTTGTGGAGCCAAGTGGACAAATGTCAGTACATCTGAGCAGTTATATAGAAACAGCAGTGAACAGGAGTAACCTCACACAGGGTCCGACTGAAGGTTGAAGACAACAAGATGTAATAAAAAGGAAACTCCTCGACAATGGCCCTTAAAGTTGTGTAACACCTGCAGCTCAAGTGTTTCATGAACAATATGTTCAGTTATTCAAGAACTGTCAGCTGTCATAAAACAAAAATACCCAGAGGATCTTCAACTTTAATGACGCTCATATTATCAGCACAGCTCAAACCGAATGGAATCTGAACAAAACTGCAGCAACGGGATGTAAGTGAATGGAAGCTAATATTGTCAGATCTTAACAAAACTACATTTTGAACTAATTAAACACAACTCTACTGCATAATATGTTTCTCCTGAGTATTTGTTAACATGTTCATGCTGCGAACTTAAAAAAATGATAATGTGTCAGAACTGCTTCCAGCTTGTGCTATATGCTCCAATAGGTCAAGAAAATCATTTAATGCTGCTTTAACATAATGCAAACAAACATTCATGCATCTTATCTTTTGTATGTGAACAGATGACAGATACTTCTTTAGGATGATAAGTTGTCACCTTGCAACGGGAGCGAAAACTAGTTCATTTACACATCAAGAAATCAATGAGGAACCTGTTTATTCATTTGAAGTGATTTAGGTTTGGGGCTAAATGTTTTCCAGGTCCCTTGTATATATTTGGCTCCTCCTCCATGTTGCCAGATGTTTGCAGTGGGTGATAGGTGCTGCTGCAGGCCTGCAAGTTTGGCATCTTTTATTTCAAAGCTATGGAGTTGTCAGTGTGGAGTTTGGCTTTGTCTTGCTAAAAGCTCACCTTTACAGAAAAATATGTCATCTGGATTTTTGAAGCAGTTATTGCTTTCAAAATATCTTTCTATATAATTTTGTATTAATGGGACCTTCACAGATGTGGAAGTTACCCATACCACCTGTAATAATACACTTCCATATCATCACAGATGCTGGCTTTTCAACTGTGTGCTGGTAACAAGCTTGATGAGCCCTCTCCTCATTAGCTCAGAGGACATGGTGTCAAAAATAACTTCAGATTTTAATTGCTCAGAATAATTTTACCCTTTTCCAAGTCCATTCGGACTGAGCTCAGACCCAGAGTAGATGGCAGCTTTGCTGGATCGTGTCTATGTATGTATTTTTCTTTGCATGGTAGACTTTAATTTGCACTTTGGGCAATAGTGACAAGCTACCCGCTGACAGTGGTCTTCACATGTCTTCCTGAACCCATTGCAGTGCTTTCCTTTACTATTTATTCTGTCAAATAATTTTTAAATATAAGATTTAAATCTTCATTCTATTTCAAACAGTATCCAGAATTATTTTTGTCTTGAGGGGAAGGTCCCAGCTCTTAGGGCAAATGTGACCTCAGAATTTATCTTTGAGGAAAAATTCTCAATACAATAAACAATAGTTTAGTGTAAACTGAAGATGTCCTTTAATACACTACAGATCCCAACCTACCTAAGAGGGCAAAGCTTTCTAAAGCTTTTATCTCCTGATGTATTATTATAGATACAGGGATACCTTCACTGTCAAAATAGTCATTCAATTCAATTCAATTCAATTCCATTTTATTTATATAGCGCCAAATCACAACAAAAGTCGCCTCAAGGCGCTTTATATTGTATAGTATATCCTATAATAATAGATACAGAGAAAAACCCAACAATCATATGACCCCCTATGAACAAGCACTTTGGCGACAGTGGGAAGGAAAAACTCCCTTTTAACAGGAAGAAACCTCCGGCAGAACCAGGCTCAGGGAGGGGCGGGGCCATCTGCTGCGACCGGTTGGGGTGAGAGAAGGAAAACAGGATAAAGACATGCTGTGGAAGAGAGACAGATGTTAATAACAGGTACGATTCAATGCAGAGAGGTCTATTAACACATAGTGAGCGAGAAAGGTGACTGGAAAGGAAAAACTCAATGCATCATGGGAATCCCCCCGGCAGCCTACGTCTATTGCAGCATAACTAAGGGAGGATTCAGGGTCACCTGGTTCAGCCCTAACTATATGCTTTAGCAAAAAGGAAAGTTTTAAGCCTAATCTTAAAAGTAGAGATACTGTCTGTCTCCCGAATCCAAACTGGGAGCTGGTTCCACAGAAGAGGGGCCTGAAAACTGAAGGCTCTGCCTCCCATTCTACTTTTAAATACTCTGGGAACAACAAGTAGGCCTGCTTTGCCTGCACTGAGGAACAAATTGCAGTCATAAAAACTGCAATTTGTTTCTCACTGATTATGAAGCACTTCATTGAACACATTAGTCAAACAAGTCTAATTAACCAATAAATGTATATAAATACTCGAATTTTAGACAGATGAATTTTAAATACTGCAGAGTGGAATATCATAAATGGAAACTGCCACAGTGAGATGAGAAAAGCTTCAGGCAATGGCCATTTATGATTCATGACTAGCTGGTTCCATCACATCGAGGTAAACTTTACCATTAACAGCTTGGCTCAGGATGATTAATCCCTTCCTTATGAAGGAAAAAAAACTCTGTATATGGCTGGTCTAGGTTTCCAGCATTTAATAGCTACGAGTGCTGCTGCACTGACATTTATAGACTGTCACAATTCACCACTGGTTTATACAGTGACAAACATGGTAGGTTTAAGTGAGTAATGTGAGTAATGTCAGAACTTACAATACCTTTAGAGAGAGAGAGAGAGAGAGGGAGAGAGAGAGAGAGAGAGAGAGAGAAGCAGTCTGTTTATGAGCTTTCTGGGACAAGAACACTGATAGTGCTGCACCGATTGTATTCATCAATAACAGCGACTTGGTGAACAGCTGACACTGTTATTTTTCAGAGGTCTCTGTGTGTCTCTGACCAGTGCCTGTACAATGTTTTAAATAAATGAGAGACCTTTATTTTCTAACTCATTTCCTCACCTTGCAAAACAAATGCATGTTCAGCAGATCACCGTTTCACTTTACAGTACCTGGTTTCTGTTTTTGCTCAAGTTAGAAGCCAGCAACAAAACTTGGGTGGAAAGGATGAAAAGGCTGTGATTGTGGAAAATTTCTTTCTTTACAATCAAAAACTCAGATGTTTTGTGCCACTATCAGCATGAGGTGGCTGGGTTGCTTACAAGTGCAAACATCACTGAACACAATGTCTTTGAGCTATTATGTCATCATCTATGCAACAAGAGTATACAGTGTATATATCATGGAAACATTCACTAACAGGGAAAATTGGCACAAACAGATATGCTATCTCCAGTTTTGCCTGTGGTGTGGTTGGCAGCGTGCTAACTGGTGAAGACAGTCAACACCTCATATCAGATATCCTGCTCACATTTGCCATGTGTTCCACCAAAATGAGAGACTGCAGGTTGTTTAGGTGCTTTTCTACTATTAGCAAAGATCTACACTAACAAAGCAAAAATAAATTAATAAATGTCCCAGTTTTTAACTCTAGCCCTGCAGTAGACTGGGTGTTCCCTGCCTTTCGATCTATGGAAACTGAGAGGCCTCCAACCCTGAATAACACAAGGGGTTAGAAAAACAGCTGGCTGGTTTAACTAATATATGTGTGTGTATATATATATATAGTTAATATATGTCACTGAGTGGTGAGAGAATGAAAGTGATTGAATAGTTTTATCTGTAAAGAAAGAAGGTCCAGATAAGGCAGGATGGATTTATGAGCTACAGACAGCTAATCAGTTGAAAAGACCAGTGACTTAAAGATCAAATCAAATACCTTCTGATGGCTGAGCACTGCAGCATTGCTGCAGGAATAGCAAATGAGCTAAAAAGAGAAAATGAACAAAAACTGCAAAGACCAAAGTGAAAAAGGTGAGTTTTCCTAATAAACATAGCTTACAAAAGGACACATTTACATAGTATTACTACTCGTCCTGCAGTGCAGATATCAGAAGTATTTAGCTGAAATCAGGTACCAAGTAGAATGACCTAAATCAAGCATTTTGATTGCTGGGAATGATGTTTGTATATTTCTGGTGATCAACAAAATGTCTTTTCTGTCTTTTCACCAAAGAGACTACAAAAAAGATACATAATAAATCATTTGTAAAACGCAAGAAAGACCTTTGCAAGTTAAAATTTCTAAAAGGATCTGTTGGGTGGCATGTGTCAAAGGTGTGTCAAAGGTGTGTCAGAGCGTCACCAGAGTGACAGCAGCCGATAGAAAACAGACTGAAATGTGTCATTCAGGCTCGGTCTGAACTGTTCAGTGCGTGAGTCGAACTCTACAGCAAACAGCAGCTGCATCAGAGGGGGTTAAAGTACCAAGTGCACTGACGTAAAGGCACACACCCGATAGCACTGGGGGTCTTTGTTGAGAAAACACTATTTGTCAAAGGTGCAGTAATGAGTGACAACAGAGAAGATTTTGGAAAATATATTCAAATTAAATGGTCATTTCCAGGTATAGAGAAAAGGCCTTCTGTAATGCCTCCTGTATGACTTTGTATTATTTTTGTATGAATTTGTAGTGAGGGTGTCAAGCATACTGGCCTCAGACCAGAGTCAAGCAGCTACAGGGTTGATTTCAGCCCATTGGATGGCTTAGCAAAGTGGGACCCTGTCCTGGACCTCTGATTTACTTCTTTGGAATTATGAGATACTTATGTTCAAGTTCTTGAGTGCCTTTAAACTTCGTTATTTCTATTTCTTGGTCCTTGTTTGATTATGTTAGTTCCTCTTTTCCCTGTCCAGTCTGTGCCAGTCTCATCTTTGTCTTGCACAATGTATCCCTTCCTGTTCCCATAATTATCTGTGTTTTATCCTTCTGTCTCCCCCTCTTTCCCGTCTCTGACTTAAGTTTGTATGTCTTAGTCACTTCCTATTTTATTTTGACAGTTCCTTGTCTTGTGTGAATCACGCTCAGTTTTGTTTCCCCTGTTTCGTCAGTTAGATTTTGTTCAGCTGAGTTCACAGGTGTGTTCACACTGCCCACAATTCCCTCCTGTGTATATATTATCTGCTTTCGGTTCTTTGTAGTCTCCACTCAGATGGTGTGTGAATGGCTGTCTATTAAGCCTTAAGTCAGTTTTGATATTTCGATATTACATCACCATTTCGAAAATTAAATGTTGTCTTTACATACTTTAATATTTATTTTGATTTTATAGTAAACTGCTATTAAGGTCATTTAATTGTTGCATTTTATTTCAGCTGTTGGGCCTTGAATCTTTCCTCCTTGATGGTGTGGTGGATGCCATAAGCTGCTGCTGCTGCTTATTTTTGGTGTCTCCTTTCAGAATCAGGCTGTGTAATACTAACTGTGGTAGTGCAGATGGTTGCATGTGGCTGTCCGGGCAGAACACATTTAGGACTGAACACCCTGCTCTTTCTCTGTCTCCCTCCATTACTTCTCCACTTCTTCTTACTTTTTTAGACCACACAATACTGCGCATTCAAGCGGCCACTCACTTAGCTTAACCTTTAGCTGTCTTGTTACAAATTCTGTTAGCAAATGTGATTTCCCACTGCATTTCTTTTGTTCTGGTATAAGGCTGGCAGAGTCTGTAATTGCAAAAAGGAAAAAAAAAGACATTGCATTCTCAAAAGGTAAGAGAGATGATTGTTGCAGTACTGTAAATTTAGCTGCAGTGATGAAAAACAGGTGATTTGTTTCATTAGAAATCTCCCACTTTGTGATGTTAGCTGTCTTATAAGTTCATGACTTTGAATGATAAGTTCATTCAAAGTTACAATCAGAAAAATCACCATGATTTTTTTTATGTCGTTTAATTTTCGTCTTAGAAATTTCCAGTTAACCTAATCCCACTAACTGCGTGTCTTTGTACTACGGGAGGAAGCCTGGAGTACCTGGAGACAACCCACGCAGACACAGGGAGAACATGCAAACTCCCAAAGGTTAGTAAAAACAAATGATTTACTAACAGCATATCTTTGTAATGAAGTATTGGAAGTAGATTTGGTGTCTGCAGTGAATATTTGGTCCACATAATGAATATTTGGTCCATATAATGACATATATTAGAACCATATAAGGACATTGCATCAGTAATGTGAAATCTAAATGTATTTATTTTTAATGTAAATTTGATAACCTGATGTGGATGAGTCAAAATAATTCGCTCCACCAATGACTCATTGGTCTAGAATTCAAAAGTGGAAAATATTAATGAACACAAACACATATGAGAGAGGACAGATGAAAAATAAGCATCAATAGATTATAAGGTTGCAACTATTTTAAGGACTCATATGAAACTGCATTAAATGCTGATCTGCTTTCTTAATTGTTCCATGTCTAATCTCTTGATGGTTTGTGGATCAGTTTCCCATAACTGTTCTTGTACTCGAGAGTTTGGTGAACTTTGTATCATCAAAACAGAGCTTTACACTAGACAGGCAATCAGCATACCCACATTTAAGAAGTATATATTTTAGCTCTAGTATATATAGAACTGAACTTAAAGCAGTATATACTTTAATATACTGCAAGTTTAGTATTCTTTATATACAAAAAGAGTGCAGTTTTAAACAGCTGAAGTAAGCCAAACGTTTGCACTGAGGAAGCATTATGCTCCTTGTTATTTTTAGAATTCACTAAAACATGTGAGATGTGAAAACTGAGATGAAGGGCTTCTTAGTCAAAGTCAGAATCCAAAAACTGAGCCCTGGTGCATAAAGCGCAAAAGAGAGAGCTAAAACCATGAGATAAATAAAAAGTTGGTCTTACTTTTTGAAAGGTCAGCAGTGACATCTGGTGGCCTTAAATAGGAGTTGCGCATTTTAAGAGAATCACTGGTTTTAATCAATGGATAAAAGGAGGCTTGCATAACTTACAAAAAGAGTCATTTCTTCAGAACACTAGGCCTAAATAAAGTCACTACCTCATATCACAGATTTACTCATTGTTTTCCAATAGATCAATATCTCTGTTTTCAGTGAGTATGAATTTCATTTGTAGACCTATAGACCTGTTATTGTATCCAAAAACTGCAGAAAAATCATTTGCACCATTTGTTTCTGCTCTGCTCAAGCAGAGATCTAATACAGAGACTAACCAGACATGTACCTCAGAGCAGGCAGATATTGAGGGAACTTTTATTTGACTTTTTATGGGGATGAATCTTCTATTGGGGATGAAAACAGAAGCCATTTATATGGATACACCGTAATAAAATGGGAATGGTTGGTGATATTAAAGTCCTGTTTATGGCACATTAGTATATGTGAGGGGGCAAACTCCTCAAGATGTCTGGTGACCATGGTGGCCATTTAGAAGTCGGCCATCTTGGATACAACTTTTGTTTTTTCAATAGGATGAGGGCCATGTGACACATAAAACTTATTGGTAATGTCACAAGAAAAACAGTGGTGTGCTTGGTTTCTCCCGTACTCCATATTATCCATTGTTGATCTACACGTCTCTTGCTCTCACCAATGTCACGACACACACAAGTGCCATAAGACACTCTCACAAACAAAATCACAGTTTTGTAATGCAGTAATGCAGCATGCTTATGGGAAAGTAACATTAATCTAATTACTTTTTTTGCAACAGTAATCTCTTACTTTACACGTTACTTGAAAAAGGTAATCAGATCACAGTAACACGTTACTTTTAACTCGTTACTGCCCATCTTTGCAGGTAAGCATCCTTAATTTTTCTACAGAATGTAGTTTTCTTTAGATTTTACCTTTTCCAGAAATCCATATATCTCATACATCACCAGAAATACATTCTAGAAACTACCAGAGACGGGAAACTGGAGCACCAACAGCAGTTAAACATGAGTTGAATTTAGGGTAATTATCAATACAGGAATGACAACAATCTACTGGAAAGCCAGTCCTTAAATCCACAGTGCTAGTGAGAAGATGAGCGACAGGCGTGGCAGCTAACCCGAGGATGTTGCAGGAGCCAAGAGGAGGCGAGACACACTTCTGCCCACTTCCCACTTCTCAGAGAGAAAAAGAGGAAGTCTTTCTTTCAGCTTGACAGCTGTTGCTTTCACATTCTTGTTAGTGTTAATTACAGCTGCTGTGAGAAGTCAAACTGTTTTTCATGATCTGGATTTTTTTTTCACTTGTTCATTATGAGTTTATGATCATGAGTGAGTGACTGTTTGAGGTCAACAAAGAATCCCTGTGAGTGTCTAAACGCAACGTTACAGTTTATAGCAGGTATAAATAGAAAACAAAAATAAATGCACAGACATTTTAAAAAGGGCTCTTTACATTTATTTTCCTCAGCCGGTTGTTTCATTTGTGAAAGTTTTTTAAAACGCTTTTACCGTTGCAAATCGTCGGTGTATAAACAGATTTTAAGGAGAAATGCCTGGAATACTAGATAATGAAACAGCACCAGGTTCAGAGTGAACTGAAAGTATAAGTGTATCTGAAAGGAAAGAGTCGTTCTCAAACGCCACAGCGGTTGGTTTAAAAACCAGCAACAGGGGTGCCTCATTCTGGTTTCAGCATGACCCGCTTCAAGTACTTGCTTCTGTGTTTCTTCTCTTTATTTATGGTTGGTGAGTACTTTTGCTATTTACATGAAGCACATTTTCAAAGGTTACTATATACTACGGGGTATAGTATATAGTACAAGGTTATGACTGTACTGCACTTTATATGCTAACCTTAATATGACCACAAGGTCCAGTGTTTACACAGTGCTGGTGTACATGCTGTACTTTGTGCCATACGTCTTTTACGTTAACATAGTGGATTTATTTGAATGGAAGCAGACTATAAATTTCAGTTGTGTGGCTCTGTGATCACAAACCTTGTTATCACGATTCGTAACACCAGCGCAAGACAGCATTTCTGCTCAGGTCAAGTTCCCCATTTAGATGTTTGAATTTGGGGAAATGAAACAATCTAAAGCTAAATCGAATTGACTCTAGTCTAAGTAAATACATCAACTTTTATACACTGGCCACAAGATTTTTACATGAAGTCTCATTGGTGTGCAGTGTTTTCTTCAGTAATGTTGTCAAAACGCAGTTTGAAAAACTTTAGTTTTAGGTTTACCACGTATAATGTTTCAAATTGATTTAGCTAATGCTACATTCACATCAGTAACCTCACATGTTCTGTCTATTTTCCTCTACGCAACATTAACCAATTATGTCCTTCTCTTTCCACCCAGTCTGCGTCCATTCTTGTCCATAGTCTCGTTACCTCCCGCCTTGACTATTGTAATTCTCTCTTGCATGGTCTCCCCCAAAAATCCCTCCATAAGCTTTAACTGGTTCAAAACTGCTGTCAGAATCCCTTTCTACCAGCACATCACCCAAATCCTTCAGGAACTTCATTGGCTCCCTGTAAAATTCCCAATAGTGTACAAGCTTCTTCTGCTCTCCTTCAAGGCCCTTCATAACTTTGCTCCTTCTTACCTTTCTGACCTCTTAAGCACTACTTCTTCTAGTTCACATTTCTGTATAGCTGCATATCTCATATTTCTGTATAGTTTTTTTTATTTCATATTCTGTATAGTTTTTCATATTTATATCCTGTTCATAGCCTGTACATAGCTTGTACTCACTACAGCCTGTACATACTTATAGTTATAGCATATTCATAACATACTTCATACCGTGTGCATTATAACATACCTTAATAGACCCATTTCTGTAATATACTCACATATCTATATTATTGCTAATATATATTTGTAATATATCTATATCATGGCTAAAGCACTTCTGGATGGATGCAAACTGCATTTCGTTGCCTTGTACCTGTGACATGTGCAGTGACAATAAAGTTGAATTCTATTCTATTCTATTCTTCTGCCCACTCACTTCGATCTTCTTCTTCTTCTTCTATCTAGCTGGCTTTGCCTTCTTTATGTATTTCAGGGCTATGCGAAGCAGAGCTTTCAGCTGCTCTGCCTGTGGAACTTTCTACCCCCAGATTAAAGAAACATTGGTTCTCTCCCCCATTTTAAATCTCAACTCAAAACCTGAATCAAGATTTAAAATGTGAGAGAGAACCCAAAAATCTGTTCATATCTGCACATTCACCGTGAACTTATTGTTTATTTGATCTTGTGTTTAATTTCATTTATTTTCTTATTGTTCTTCATTTTGTCATTGTTCTATGTGTTTTATTCTATTGTTAAGTGTCCTTAGGTGTCTTGAAAGGTGCTTTTGAATAAAATTAATTATTATTATTACTATTATTACTATTAAAAAGAAGCTTCGCAGTTCACACATTTTGCAAAGCCACACAGAAGGCCAAATCTGACACTTTGTGTTGTCTGTAGCAAAGTCAGGGCTGATTGACTGGCTTTCCTGTTCTTATCTACAGGAATTCATAAAATGAAGAAACAGATACCGTCACATTGGACATTATGTTTACACAAAAGAAGTTTCAATGTGAACATTTTCAAAATGATCAAGTGACTCCGCCTGCAAATTCAAAACTCATTCATTACCAGAGAGCTATGGCGTTATTTTTGTGCCACTATTCTGAGCGCAAGTAAAAAAAAAATTGCAGGTGCAAGTGTTGCATTTTGAGGAGAATTTTAATTTGAGCGACGAAAAGCTAAATTTGAGTGAACAAAAATCATTGCTGGGTGCAAAAAATGTATTTCAGTGTTTGCTATTATCCACACACACACAATAGCAGCCTCTCTCGCTCAGTTTTTGCATTTGCGCTTGCTTGCAATGTGTTGCTCGCTCTCAACATTTCTGCCCATGCGCGTTCAGCTCTTTCTGTACACCGTTATATTTGTGCCACAAAACCAGCCAATCACAGACTTGGATGCAAAAAAAAAATCTGATTGGCTGTTCTTGTCTCCAATCAGCTCGAAATGACGAAATGCAATATCCCAGAATCCATTTCGTCCAAAACTCAAACGAGGCAGTGGCGGAGTTTGAAATATTTCTCTTTCTGGGTCACAAAATAAACTGAATTCATTCCGCACGCAGCAATGAATTTTGTTCACTCAGCTTTTCTTTGCTCAAAATAAATTTCTCCTCAAAATGCAACACTTGCACCTGCATTTTTTTTTTTTACGTGCGCTCAGAATAGTGGCACAAAAATAACGCCATAGAGAGCGCGCTTTAGTTCCTTTTATACTGGCAAAAAAAATCTAAATTTGATTGATGAAAATACTACATTGAACAGAGTGTGACCTGGATTTACTTGTCCAACCCAGTGGGACAATACCTGAGCAAATGAGTGAAAAGCAACTTTTGAATCTGCTTTTCAAGAGCACAGCTGCACAAGCTCCCTGCTGAAAGGAGGCCTTATCTTTTCTACATGTGAGGAAGCACTCTTTTGGCTGGAAGCTTTGCTGAGGGTTGAACTACTCTGAGCTTGAAAGTGCAATTAAGGCACAGAAAGACAAATCGGTGTCAATTTTTGATTAACCTTTTCTTTTCCTTTTTAGATTGCTCCATTAATGAAGATGGCTACTTCATGTTTGCTGATTTTTGGTGTGCTATGCACTCCAGAGACCCGAAGACAGTGGAGTATCTGATCGACTGGTATTTTAACAAAGAGTTTACGATGCAGTACAACAGCACAGTCGGCAACTGGACGGGCCTCACTCCAGCTGGATTAATCACAGCATCTCGGTTTAATGAAGACAGCGCTGACATTCTGCAGAGAAAAGTGGAGAAACAGCTGATATGTGTCGATAATGTTGATGTAGTATTCAACATAACTGTGGAAAACATGGGTGAATATTCAAATACTAGATGTATGCGTTGCTATCAGTAGAGAGAATATTATATATATATAATACAAACATTTTCTTCCAAATACAAAAAAAATCATGCAATGTGTTACAGTGTTTAATGACAGGAATTATAATGATAAAGAACTAAACCAAAACACTTGGACAATCTTAAACCTTCCTTTTTTGAAATGACCTTTTCTTTAGTATAGGAAGTAAACATATTACTCCTTCCTGTATTTAAAAGGGCTAAATTACCAAACAAATGATCCCAAATTACAGTGCAAGGATCCATTTATGTAGTTTATCATCTTAAAACAGCAGAACAAATATGGGTGTAATAACCCTCCTATTTTACAATCATTATTGTAACAGTAATACAGCAATTATACTCTAACATTTCAATTGAAGAGCAAAACCCCAAACCGTGAACAGGACTATAAATGATAGCACGAGCCTAAAACTAAACACTTCCATTAGTACTTTATGATTTGCTTGGCCGTGATTCTCCCTTAATACCTTTATTTCAAGTACCTGATAAAAATGTTCAATTTTTCTTTTTTTGCATTTAAAAAAAGAATTAAGTGCATTTTCAAAGACTATTGTTTTAGATTTAATTGTTTCATGACAATTTTGAATTATATCAAACCAGGCATCACATTGCAACATTGTAAGAATCATTGGTTTACAGAATGATGAATTTCATCATTAAAGCTGTTGACCTTCTGATTTCAGCTGCACCCAGCATGACTCTCCAGGAGGGAGACCACACTTCCAGCCATAACACAATACTCGTGTGCAGCATTTATGACTTCTACCCCGAACACATCCTTGTGACTTGGTACCTGAACGGTCAGGAAGTGACTGAGGGTGTGACCATAAGTGAAGTGATGACAAATGGAGACTGTACCTATCAGGTTCACTCTTATCTGGAGTGCACACCTATCCCCAAGGACAGAGTCACCTGTACGGTAGAGCATGTTAGCCTAAAGGAGCCCAAGAGTTCTTACTGGGGTGAGGACAGACAAGATCATTTTAGTCAAAATGCTGTTGATAAATTCAATCATTCTGCACATTAATAGTGTTCTTTTATATATATATATATATATATATATATATATATATATATATATATATATATATATATATATATTAGGGGTGCAACGATATTCGTATCCATATTGAACCGTTCGATACAGTGCTTTCGGTTCGGTACGCATATGTATCGAACAATACAACATTTGTAATTTATTTTATCAATTTTCCTTCTGACGATGCTGTCTGTGTTGAGCGCTCAGTGAATCTGTGTTCGACTACTCCGCCTAGGCTGCACTGTCGAGCGCAGATCCACTGAGCGCTCAACACAGACAGCATAGTCAGAAGGAAGAGCGCAGGGCAAGCTAGCGAGACAGAAGTTAAGCTTTACTTGCAACAGGCAAATTGAACCTCATTCAGATCTGGCGTTTGGAATTATTTTGGTTTTCATGTGACGTATGACCCTGAAGGTAAGCGAGTCATGGACTAAAGTAAAACAGTATGTTGGATGTGCCATGCAATGCTCAATTACATTGGTGTGAACTAGTGTGTTAGCGCAGTTAGCTCGTTAACGTGTTTGCTGTCTAGCCCCATGCACGGAGCGATCGGCGGTAGCTCGTTAAGGAGATTTGCCGTGTTGTGGCGTTAAGGTCATTTCAACGAGATTAACCTGAAAGCACTAGTGGGAACACAACGAATATGACTGCACATTTACGCCGACATCATCCTAGTGCAAAGACAAAAACAACAAGCATGCTACTAACTTTAGCCGAGTCATTTAGACAGCTGTTAGCACATGATTCTCCTTATGCTGCTGAGAATATAGCCCAGAAGAAGCGGATAGTATAGCTTTTATTTTGGAAAGAGCCATTTCTCTGTAATAAACTCTCTTTTCCAAAGATGAGTGATTCCTCAATCAGATACAGGGCTTGCAATATCGCTAGCCCGACGTCCCGGAGCTAGCGATTTTTTCAGTCGGGCTACCAAAATCTATCTCTTCCCTGCCCGTCGGGCTATTGTAGGAAAAATATATGTCAATGCTTTTGCATTCTTTCAGAAATGTAGCTGGGTAATTATGTCATTGGCATCGGTGAGCCACTGTCAATATGTGACATATTGAAGTTGCGTTTGAATTTGCGCTTGTTTTTTTGCTTTCACTTTGCAATCGTGCGAACTGTGTATAGAGAGCGACAGCACTGATCTGTGAGTGATGATAATTTGTGCACCAATTCCTCTGACATCGTCTTATTAATCGTTAGCTTACTATGCAAACATGACGCAGCAAGCTTAAACATGTGAGAGGTTGATCGCGCAGAGAATCGCTGAGCTTATGTGAGTGAGCGTGTAAAAGCATTTCAGTTCTGCTGAGCCAAATAAGACAGGTCAGGGTGAAGAAGTGACAGCCAAAGAAAAGCTTACCACAAAACGGAGAAGTTATGACAAATCAGACTATAAGGCAAAAAGAAAGTGCAGCTTTATGGTTTCATGGACAAAAGAATTTCTGTGGCTGCAATATGATGAGCTAAATAACCAGGGCTGCACATAAGTGGTCCGCAGGTGCGCATTCGCTGTCAAAATAAAAAACACGCACAAGGGTTAGGGTTAAATTTAAATACTGTACTTTTGAGTTAAAATATATATTTATAATTTTAATAAATGACAAATTAAAAATGCATGAACATTTTTTTGTATCGAAAAAATATCGAACCGTGACACCAAAGTATCGAACCGAACCGAACCGTGAATTTTGTGTATCGTTGCACCCCTAATATATATATATATATATATATATATATATATATATACATACATACATACATACATACATACATACATACATATATAAGCACTGTATTATCAATCATTATGAATATGTGTCCTGGTGTTTTGTTGCAGATTCTTCCTTGAAACAGTCCGACGGGAGTTTTCTAACTGGAGGAGTTTGTGCTTTGCTCTTGGGAGCATTAATTTTGTCTTTGGGGCTGATCTATTACAGAAGAAAATCCTCTGATCCAACATTTTTAAATACTCTATAAACTAAATCTACATATAATGATTTAAAAAAACAAAGAGAAAATTAAAATCTCGCCTTTTTTAACTTTATTACAGATATGTTGTTACAGAGTGTTTGTGGGTTTTTTTGTTTTGCTTTGTTTTTTTATTTCTTGTGTGCAGCGCTCTGATGCATTTTTAAGGGAAGTTAAAAAAAAATTAAAAAATAAAGTAAAGATATTATAAGTGATGTAAAAGTACCCTTACTACCCTTAATAGTTATATGTTATGAATTGAATTTTATTTTATTACACACTGAATGATTTTGTGTTATGTCTGTGAAGGTTCTCAGTCATACAGGTCATCGTAGTCAAAGGAGCTTGCAAAGAAAAGCGGCTGGACTTCTTTAAGTTGCTTGAAGACGTTTCACCTCTCATCCAAGAAGCTTCTTCAGTTCAGATTTTGTGTTATAAAATACACCCCAATTTAATCACTGTCCATTTACATTTTTTTCTTTGCAATTTGAACTTTCTGTGAAAAAATGTTATGTACAACTTTCAAAGCACAAGAACAGATCTCGTTGTTTGTTTCATTAGTGTTTTCCATGTAGCTTCACAAACACTGACATTATATCACATTTAAGAGTTGATTATAAATGCATTTGCAAGATGGGCATAGCTTCTGAGCCTGAAGTGTCTGAAAACTGCATTCTTTTTAATGGACAGTAGGGGGCAGTCCATCAGCACAGGAAAAAGAATGTAATTTTGTCTTCTTCAAAGATAAGACAGATGATTATTGCAATAAAAAACTGATTGCATATTTAGATGCCTGACTGTTTTAAAGTTGCAAGCAAAGGCATCACGGTGATGCTTTCACGTAGTTTTTCTTTTGTCAGAGACACCCCAAAATTGCATAGCGTATACCGAGTTTAAAGACTGATTAATTCAGAAAAATTACCTCCACAATATGAATGAATCAAATCAACCGTACACCTCTGTCATAGTGTCTTTATATATGTACTGATATGCAGTACATGACTATGATATGCACTGATATTCTTTTGTCGACTTCCTCACATACTACCACACGTTCCTCTTTTGTCACCCTATCACATGCTTTCTTGAGATCCCAAAGACACAATGCAGTTTTCCATTAACAATCTCCAAACAAACAGTAGTAGGTTCATTCTTTTTCCCATGAATCCATGTTGCTGTTTGTTTATTGGCAACTTCTCTCTTACCGGTAAGCTAGTTTCAACAATTCCTGCCCATATTTTCATTGGATGGGTGAAGAACTTAATGCATCAGTAGATACTACAGCTTTAGGCATATCATTTTTTGTTTGTTTGTTTCATCTGTACCACTAAACCTCTTCTCCACCACTAAACTTGGTGAAATTGTGTCGAACAATCTAGTTAACCACACTTTCATAGATCCATACCTCCACAGGTACATCCTACACTGTCTTTACTCCATCAAATCTCCTCTTCCTCTCATTTTATTCATTCATCAGCTCCTCAAAATACCCTTTTCACCAACTCAACATGTTTCTCACTTGCAGTCCCATCTCTATCCCTAATCACCCAAACCAGTCTGATCCAGCCACACTGATCCAAATGTGATTTAACAAAGATTTTACACCAAATGTCCTTCATGGCACAACCCTCCACTTGTATCCCAGTTTAGGACCACTTATAGGAATACACTGGCTCGTTTTTTGTGCTTTCTTCTTTTACCCCGACAACTGCTGCTTTCAAATTGTTGTTACTGGTGGTTACAATGTGGTGTGAGACGTCTGAATGTTTTTCATGAACTGGTTCATCATACGTTTGTAGTCAATGACTGCCTGTAAAAAAAAAACAAAAAACAATCACCATGAATGCCTCATTACAATTTTTAGCAGATAAAACTAAAAAAATGAATTAAATGCATATGAATTTCACTTTTTTTTTTAATTCTTCAGTGCAATTCTTCAAAGTACTTCAGTGTATTGTTATACATTTTTAAGGTTGTTAAACTGCTTGCACTGTTACACAGTAATGTTTATTAAAACAATTTTAGGAGAAATGTCTGGAAAGAAATAGTGAACAGAACAAAATGTGGATCGGAGTGAACTGAAACTCTAAGTGTAGCTGAAAGAACAGACTCGCTCAAAAACTGCACACAGGCTGGTTTGTAATTGAATTCGTGCCTCAGTCACGCCTCATTTTGGTTTCAACATGAACCGCTTCAGGTACCTGCTGCTGATATGTTTCCTCTCTCCACTTGTGGTGGGTGAGTAATTCTTTATTTTTATCTATAGATATCAAATCACATATACATTGTACGTCATTTTTAAGTGTTTTTCATTTCATGCAGTAGTAGTGACAGTTTCAACATCTGCACGGCCATTTGATAGATTTGTAAAATGTATAAACCTGTCCTTTAGCATTTTTGGATCACATTTAAAGGCATGCAATCAATAAGACTTTACACATATGCAGCTCTGAGGAACACATTAGTGCAGCATCAACGTAAAATAACTACGTGTTTAGCAGGTACAGTGTTTAAAACCCAAATTTTGATGGTAGTTCATTCAGTTATGGTGTATTTCAGTCTAAACCACTGGTGTCAAACTCACTGTCATTCACAAGGGACCAAATGCGATCTCTAATGGGCTGAATCTACAAAACAATTGCATGAAAACCCATTAAAATATTGTGCTTTTCCTTTTATCTTAAAAAATTTTATGAGTTTCAAAACACATAGAGGTCCGCTTAAGAAATATCAACAATGTGTCTCACGTTTTCCACATCCCATCATTATTCAGTATCCGAAGAAACTTTTTTGCACAGCTTCTTGGCTTAATAGTATTTCTTTGTTAGTGAGACGACTATGCAACTGACAGTGATTCAGGCCTCTCACTCAGACTGGGTTAAAAAATCATTGTCATGATGTGAAATGTTGCCGTTTCACACAAAGCTTCTCAGTACAAAGTGAAAAGTATATTTTATTTAAAAGTCCGGCTCAGGCAGTTACGTATGTTTTCTATGCCTTATTCAGATGCACACTGACAGACTTTTCCATAATTACCTTAAAGAGAAGCTGAATACAATGCCACTGTGTACAGGAATCTATAAAATGAGGAAACGGTCAGCCTCGTGATGTACGTTACATCAACATAAAGGGGTTTTGAGTGTGAAGATTTTCTAATTTCCTATTAAAACACAGAGGGAGCCTTGTTGTTGTTGTTGTTCTTATCAGACTTTCATTAATGAACATAATAAACTGAACAGAGTGTGACTTGGATTTAACCTGTTCTATCAAATGTGAGAATATCTGAGCACAGCAGCAAAAAACAGTTTTGAATCTCAGCTTTTCAAGGGCACAGATGCACCAGCTCACTGATAAGAAAGAGAACTTGTCTCTTCTTACAGGGAACACCACCAGGTTGATAACAGTTCAGATTTAAATACGAGGAAGCTGTTTTGGCTGGAAACTTTGTTGAGGGTTGGCTGAGCTTGAAAATCTTGATTGTAGTAAATTTCTACAGCACTTCTTTCTTTTCCTTTCAGATTGCTCTGTTGATGAAGACGGCTACTTCATGTTTGCTGACTTTTGCTGTGTTATGCACTCCAGAGACCCGAAGACAGTGGAGTATCTGATCGATTGGTATTTTAACAAAGAGTTTACGATGCAGTACAACAGCACAGTCGGCAAGTGGACGGGCCTCACTCCAGCTGGATTAATCACAGCATCTCAGTTTAATGAAGACAAATTTGATGTTGAGCAGAGAAAAGCAGAGAAACAACTGACTTGTGTCAATAATGTTGATGCAGTATTCAACGCAGTTCAGGAAAACATAGGTAAATATTCAAACACATTAAATTAGATAGTACTGTTAGTACTGGAAGTGCAGAGTTTTCTTCAAAATCTAATGGAAAAAATGTGACTTCTGACAGACAGTTTGCAAAATGTGCGCATCAACAAAGACCCTTCGAGCAGATAGTCCAGTTCATACAAGCCTGCAGAAACTTCCCGTACTTTCCGTTACAAGATCTCTCAGAGCAGGCACAACACCATTCACTTCCTCTTGCAAAGCTTTTCACAATAAAACAAGATAGTTGTACAATGAATGCTATATAATGCAAATGCTCTTTTAAGGAATTTCAAAACATTTTCTAAATACATTAACCATCATTATTTATGGATTATTACTATTTGATATGGATTTCAATGTTTTTAATATTTCAAAACATTTTAATAGATGATATTTTTAACCTGGTTACAACCAAATACGTTGATTAACTAAAATAAATAACCAGTTATTTATCGCTGGTTTACAGAATGATGAATTTCATCATTAAAGCTGTTGACCTTCTGATTTCAGCTGCACCCAGCATGACTCTCCAGGAGGGAGACCACACTTCCAGCCATGACACAATACTCGTGTGCAGCGTTTATGACTTCTACCCCGAACACATCCTTGTGACTTGGTACCTGAATGGTCAGGAAGTGACTGAGGGTGTGACCATAAGTGAAGTGATGACAAATGGAGACTGTACCTATCAGGTTCACTCTTATCTGGAGTGCACACCTATCCCCGAGGACAGAGTCACCTGTACGGTAGAGCATGTTAGCCTAAAGGAGCCCAAGAGTTCTTACTGGGGTGAGGACAGACAAGATCATTTTAGTCATGTGCTGTTTGCATTTTTCTATAAATTCACAGAGTCCTTTTTTATTTAAGCACTGCATTATTAACAGTTATGAATATCTCTGTTGGTGTTTTGTTGCAGACTCTTGCTTGAGACCATCTGAAAGGAGTTATCTAGCTGGAGGAGTTTGTGCTTTGATCTTTGGAGCATTAACTTTGTCTTTGGGACTGATCTATTACAGGAGAAAAACCTCTGATCCAAACTTGTCTGGTTCTCTATAAACTAATCATCTTAAACTATAAACTATCATCTTTTAATAAATCATCTCTAATAGTTGTTACAAAACAAAATTAAATAACTCAACATAGAAGAAAACTTTGATAAGTATATTGTATATTTAAAAAGTAGCCTTGATCGATGAATCTTTAAAATTTTTACTTTATGTTTATGTAACATTACATTCAGTGACAGTTAATGTGACATAGTTAAATTCAGTTTTAATCACCATACAGCTGCATGTCACTTGTTTTATGTACGCAGCTACATAAAACAAGTGACACCATTACGGTCACTGTGAGCTTGCAATGTGAAAGTCACCTTGAAAAATTATGTCCAAATAGTTAAAGCTGTTAGGTAATTGTTCAGTAATGACTTTCTGACTTTGTGTAGTTAAATACACAGTTTAATTATTATTCTTTGCTGTATGAGCTTCTTGTTAAAAAGCTTCAGTGTATTTAATTGGTTCATATAAACCTTTGATTTGTTAGAATTTACCCCCATTAACCTATATTACACAATTACTTTAAAAGTTGTATAACACAGTTATGTTTATCCTTTATTGCACACAGATATGTGTTGCAGAATAGTTTGGGATTTAAACTGTGTGACAGCCAGTGGGCTGGCCTTGTGTTTTGGTTTTTCTGTTGCCTGTTTCTTGCAGGTAGGTGGAGCTGACCCAATTATAGACGCAGCACACCTGAGAAGGCCAGTCCCAGCATATAAAGACATCTTGACTGAACCATGGGTGGCTGTCTCTCTTGGCCTGACACCCATCATGTTTATTTGAGGCTTCAGTTATGGCTGTTATATCATTTCAATTGTGTTTAAGTTTCTTCACCTTATTTTCATTAAATATATCTTACAGCCTTTAAAAGCCTGTGTGTGGTCTCCCACTTGCCTGGCACTTCCTTTGAGCCGGGTTGTGACAACTGTTACATTCAGACACTAACAAATATGACAGGGAGAAGCCTCTTCTCTGAGGAGTTTGCGGGGGAGTGTCTGCCTGGACTGGTGGTGGCACCAGACGGTACAAAACTTTAAGGCCAGACCAAAGCATGTCTATAAATTCAGGTGTTTTGGAGTTCTCTCTCTTTCCCCCCTCTTTCACCCTTCTCTGAGTCTACAGGCCAGACACCAACCTAGAATGGTGATGTGAGAAGTGCCATCTCCTTTTAGGGAGACAGGAGGGTGCAGGAGATGAAACGTGACCTAAAGTTTTCCTCCAACTTTAAATCTGTCATGTTAACATTCTGTTTCTGTCACACAAAGTAAAAGTGTTTACTGCCTGGGTGTGGCAGCCTTTGTCTCTCGGAGCATTGTGGAGAGGCGGGGGTCCATGGCACCATGTAAAACTCATCTGAAATTCTAACCGATTGATAATAAATTGTGAAAATTTATAGTCTGAGCATATTTGTTTTCTCTCTTATAAAAATGAACATGGCAGATGTTAAAAACAGAGTTCAACCCTGAAAGTAAAAACAGCATTGATGTCAGTGCAGTTTTACAAACACTAATATGTAAAACGAAGAAGAAGAAGCAGCTAGTTTTAGCTGTTCCTTTTCACGAGTAATCACCACAGCAGGTATTTGATTTGGCAGAACTTTATGCCAGATGTCCTTGCTGGTGCACCCCTGAGATTGAGACTTCATTATTGATACAATTAAATGTCACTGGCTGGAGTAAGAAATATTATATTATTATATTATAAAGAAATATTATCGAAGCTCTGTTATCACTACTGTAAAAGATGGCCATTAGAGTTGTTTCCAGGTCTGAGGTCTTACCACTCATTTTAACCATTTTCCTCAAGTTTCTTATAAAGCCTAATAAAAACCAGCATGATAAAAAATTTGTATATTATGTGTGGTATCAGAAAGTCAACAGGCTTTGTGTACAGTTAGGGAACAGTTAAGGATAAGTTTGTAAACTGTGTGGGAATTTGAATTGTCAGAAGGCTTGTTAGTTTTTTAGTTGAGGCTAACTCCACAGTGATATAATGTTAAGGGATTAGTTTGTTGAACATGTTCATGATGATATGCTGCGTAGAGAGTTGAAACAGCGGATTCTTCAAACACCAGACATGTCCTTTATTACCCTTCAAGGTATTGCCCTTAGGTTAGCTGAGGCAAGCCCGCAGGGAAGGAAAACTAGGTCTCGAACCTAATCTTGTGATGACAACTGTCAGGTAGTACATGGAGTTAACATAAATACGCACGCATACCATGGATCCCATTATGAAGCATATTTCTGTCCATTTTTCACAGCCTTGTCAGACTGGAGAAACTCCCACACCTACCTCAATGAGGCACTTTTGTTTTCAGGCCAATGTCAAGCTAGTAGCTATATTTACACCCCCGGCTAAAAGGTATAGTGGTAATGTACAGATGTACATAGCCAGGTCATGGAAGGGGGGCTCTCGGTCCCTCTGGTGCAAAGAGTTGGGCATCTGGAAAGGGGTTTACAGACTTTTGGATACTGAGTCCTAAAGCCTTCCCCATTACACCACTACAGCACATTTAGAGTGCATCCCAGTTTTTCTACATGATAAAGAAGTCTGTTAGCATGACTCTTTGTATTTAAACTATAAGAGATAAATGGGTAAAAATTACAGAAAAGGTTTCTGGATGCTCAGACTGTCCTGTAATTATACAAACTGAAGGATTTTTAAAAAAATAATAATTTTTAAATAATTCATATGTATGTGTGTATATATATATATAGTACAGAGAGAAACACTTCAATTACACTATTATTTAATTACTTTGTTGTGGTATAAATGGCCATGGGGGCGGTCTTTATCAGCAGGAAAAGTTGTAAAACTTACAAAAATACAGTTATGTCCAATCCCCTTCTCCACATAGTCCAAAACTGCCCAGTGGACCAGATTGGATATTTTGCTGGGTAAATTCGGGGCCTTATGTTTGACACCTTTCCTCTAAACGTGACCTGCTCCCAACAAGTTATGTGTTCAGCATAAGTTACTTTAGTGATTAAGCCAGTTAAAACTTTCGTGACACAAAAAACGGTTACTTTAACTCCAACAGTAACTCACTAGCTTATTAATCTGGCTTCTTGGTAGACCCCTGGGGTCACTTTAGCTCTTTGCAAGAACAGCATTTTATTTGAGAATGTTAGCATGCTCATGTTAGGTACTTAGCAGCTTAACCTAGTATGATACTAAAAACGAAATTGTCTGAGCTTGCAGCAACCCTCCAAGGCTTCATCCATCCCACTGTCACCACAGTTACACACACACTCACACACAGCCGCACGCACACAGAGAAATCTGCAGAGGTATATGTGTCAGGGAAACCTGTCTCCATGACCACAGTAAACAGGCCTATCAGCAAGGCTTACACACAGATGAAACATTATCTGGACAGAGCGAAAGAAGCCACACAGTCTGACACACGAACACTCGCTGGTCAGGAGAGATGGCAGAGCCGCAGCGAACATCTGAACCCATCAACTATGTGCATCAGGATGAAATCTGGTAAATCATCACAGTATGTTATTTATGTTTGATTTTACTCAAATTTTATAAAAATATGTTCTTGCATATCTGCTGAGTTACTAGGAAGCTCTTCTTTGAGCAATGGCATGTAAAGCAGTCATCACTCTGACTGGAGTGAGACCTTCAGCTCTTTCTGGATTTGCAGACAGTGCTGAAACTGGAGGAACGACTTGTTTCTTTCCACTGGTGTATGATGCAGGGTACCACATATGATTAAAAAAAAACCCAAACGTATTTGTATTTGTGTGTTAGGAAAGCGCATGTAAAGGCTGAGAAACACTCGGCTGAAGTTTGGCCTAACAAGTGGGGCTTCCTGTCTGAAGCCTACAAGGAGGTAAAGACAGCCACAGATAGCACCACTCGTTTTACTGAATGAAGGGTGACCAGTGGAGCACAGGACCTTTAACACTTGTCCACTGGTTAGGGTACAATCATAGATCCCCTTCTAGTCCACAACATGTGGAAAAGAACTGACAGAAATTCCAAGAAATACTCCCTCAAGTCAGACATCAGTTAAATGGACATCAAATAAAACTAAAGTAAAGGGGCCCCTCTCCTTTGGTGTCAGATTGCATTCTCTCATTAGGCTTTTTTTTCAAGCTTGATTTCTCAGTCAGATCCATCTTTTAAAAACAAACACATACACACACACACACACACACACACACACACACACAAACACATAGCTTGAAATATCACGGAAAGGGGGGTGACTTTTTAGTGCCTATGTCTATCTTTTATATACAGTTAATTATTACAAACAGTCCCACAAATTACAAATCAAATGTTTAAATAAACACAACATTCATATTGTTTAAGGTCTCCGGATTCCACATATGTGGATCTAACTTCTCTCTTATGTGTATTTTAGTATGAGGTGGAAAGTGTGAAGCTGAAGAAGGCAGTCAAAGTGGAGCTTCCCCAGCACCTGACTACACAACCTCTGACCCCTCCAGAAAAATACATACATGTATGACCTGGCTATCTATCTGTTTATCTGTCTTTCTCATGTATCTGACAGGTTTTGGGTTTTTTTTCCCTTCAGGTTAGCCCCTCACCTCCTGTTCCTCAGACAACTCAGGGCATGATTGGTTGGCGTTCAGGTCACTCACATCTCCAGCTGGAAAAGTACAACACAGTGCGTCATAGGAGGCGTAGTTTTTTGAAGGATTTGGGCTGACCTTTTATAGCTTGTATTTGAGTACTTAAGTCCTCGGCCACTGTTGTCTCACCTAATAAATGACTAATGACTGGAGCATATTTGGCATATTTCATGGTCTCTTTGACACTATTCCACATTAATAAAACAAATAAATCTTTCACAACTCTGACTTCAGACTCAGCGTAGGGCATAAATTTCGCCAGTCGAAGATCAACTACCACAGATGATGAGATGACAAGTGGTTTACAAAACTGTCCATTAATTGTCCATTGAAAATGTCCTTGAAAAAAAAAATGTATTATTTATTCTTCTAATTTCAATAATGTCCATATACCACTTGCATCAAGCTCAAGTTTTGTATAGTCCATTTTCTTTAAACTATCCCAAAATGATCTAAGAAGACCATGCATGATGATTCTTCTTCTTTATATTTTTATTGGCGGTTGGCAAACAGCAAAATGGTGCAATACCGCCACCAACTGGTGTGGAGTGTATACATGATGATATCCACTCATTCACAATGATACAAGATTAAAAAAGAAAAAGAAAAAGAAAAAAAAAGAAAAAAAAAAGAAACATTTGCCTCTGTCCCATCTCATCACAGCTGAGCACCACTGAACCTTGATTAAGTGGCTGTTGAGACAGTGCCAAGTGGCGTTACTACTCCCTCTTGTGTTGACAAGTTGCAATAGCATCAAAAACATAAAATGACTAACATAAAATCACTGATAAATCTACACCTGTGTCACAATACTGCCCCGCAAAGGCAGAATACTGTAACTACAAAATTAGCCAATATTACCAGAAGTAATGAGACGGAACGAAATTTTTCTTGTGTTTTGATTTTCTTACTACTCCATCGGCTCTTTCTGAGTACTTTGGATTCCTCTCTCGGTCCAAAGACCTACATGTTAGGTTAACTGATGATTTTAAATTGCCCATAAATGTGAATCTGATTCCGAATGACTCCCTGTCTCTATATGTTAACCACTCTTTTCCAATTACAGTGTTTTAAAACAGGTTATGTAACGTCTGACTGGTAATAACCACAATGAGCATTTATTAGTTTGCTCAACTGCGAAATTCCCCATAGTTCCACGCATGAGTCACGCTGACGTAATGACATCACGAGGCCTGCTTTGAAAGCGGAAGAGACAAAAACAACAACAGCCTCGGCATCAGGGAGGGACGCACATTTTATTTTTTTACCTGTGTGGTATCAGAAAGTCAGCGGACTTTATCTACGGTTAACCCACCAGCTAAAGTTTACATTTAAGCTAGAAACATGTCGCTATTTGGCAAAATATTCGGAAGCGGGGGTAAGGGTGGGAAAGCGCCGACACCCCAAGAGGCTATTCAGCGACTCGGAGAGACCGAGGAGATGTTGGCCAAAAAACAGGATTTCCTAGAGAAGAAAATTGAACAGGAGCTCGTGACGGCGAAGAAAAACGGCACGAAAAACAAACGAGGTGAGGAAAAGCTCTTAAACTGCGTCGGATTTAATGAAATTGTCAGAACGGCTAGTTAGTTTCTTAGTTAGCCTGAGGCTAACTCAACAGAAGGAAGAGGGAAGTTGTTAGTTGACACGCTGCTTACCTGAAAACAAGTCTGTCCACCCGGCTACAAGACTCCATATTTAAATGTCTAGTTTTTGGCTGGCACGTATAAAACAACTGAAGGGAAGAAACAAACTTTAAGAAATGAAATAAACAAGAGACAAAAAGTTTGTAACGTTTAGGTTCGAAGACTCAGGCAGCCAAATATTAAACTGATGTTTATGAGCGTAACTAAGTTTGCATGCATATATATCCAGGTATTGTTCTAAATATTTACAAAACCTAACATATTCATATTGTTCTCTCTTGACAGACAGTGTCTTTTTTTTTAAACAACTGCTTAATAACACCAAACTTTGGGTTTATCTTATAAAATGGAAGCTTTGCCTGGAGCTGTTTTTGGAACAGGTCATACCTTACAATTAATTTCTGTCCATTTTTTTTCTTAGCCCTGTGTCCTTTTTTAATCTACAGTATATCACCCTTCAGTCTTGGGCATGTAACGATATAAAGCGCATTGTCAGTCATAGATTCATTCCCATACTGCAGTATGCGCTGTTACAGTTTAAGTTATATCCACATTTTAAATACATTACTTTTTTTAAGACTAGTATCTTTATCTTCTCTGTAACCATCCTATTACAGTGACAGACTTGGACTTTTCACAGTTTTGTAAATTTATACTGTGGTTTTAAATAAGTATATCAAATGGATGGATATTTGAAGGACAGAATTATTAGTGAGTGAGTGAATGTCTGTGCAGCCATTACACTTAAACTGTGTCAACCGCATGTGTGCCTGCTAAACTGAGTAGCAGTAGAACAGTTAGACAAATGACAGGTTGATCTGACTGTCATGGCGCAAAGACCCAAGCAGATCCTTACATGCTTGCAAATACAGAAAGTAGACTATTGGCTTAACACTAGTTACTATCACTGTGAGCTTGTCACCTAAAAGTAATTTTTAAAGTCTTAGTGTGATCTAAATCGGAAAAATCTTTCCATCTCCAAAACCTGATTTTCAACATAGTTCATCCCATAAGTCAGCCTCCGTCTATCTTTGGGGTGACTGATTATACACAATACATAAATTCCTCATGACAATATACCAACCCTGCTGTAATTTTGGCAGCTTCAAGATTCATGGTCTCTGTTTTCACTGCTTGGTTTACTTTTTTTTTTTTTACTGTACTTCAAGGAGGACCTCTGACTTTTTCTTCCACATTTTCTACTTTCTATTACTTCTTTATTTGGTTTACTGGCAGCCTACCACTAAATGGATGTTTCTACCTATTAACATTACTGAAGAATTAGTGATTTAATTCACCACGTCTCGTCTATAATACTCAGGATGTCGCTTTTCACACGGACACTTATGTTTTTTCATTGAAGTAGCCATAGACCAAAATGGACTCGACATTGTACTTGTTGCATGAAAACTGCTGATGGTCGCTAAAAAGGAGCAGAGTGGCAGGAAAAGCAAAACGTCACCCAATTAGAGCGACCTCTGAGACTGAAACATGGAGTCTGAATGCATTTCTGCAACCCACATAATGTGATAATGATTTGTGTGATGTTGGCTAATGATGTTATCAGTCTAGGAATAGGTCCGGCTGCTGATATAATCTGATCAAATGGAAACTGTCAGCTGCTGTCTGGCTGCTAGTGGAAAAGGCTAGGCACAAAGTAGATTGCTAAAGGTGTGCATGTGTGTGGATGTGGGTGTGTGTGTGTTGGTGGTATATGGCAGCTGTGGTCACGAAGCAAGGTTTAGTGGATTATAATTGACAGGCTTTTCAAAGAAAAGAGGTGGACAGGTGGTGAAATGTTCCTGTAAAATGTAGCCTTGCTGTCTGTGTGTCATATAATCAATTTTTGTATTCAAACCTACATAATTTGATTGCATACTATGAATAGTTCCTGTCTTGCTCTGAAGCTGTCCTCTCCCATTTTTTTCCCCCCAAAAGTGAGGAAATATTACATTCACATTTTGCATAAACTTCTAAATCTAGATTACTACCCATCATTATCATCATCATCAAAGTGTATCTCATGCAAAAGAGCCCATAAAACTAAATTGTCACATTAACAGTTATATGGTTTTAAAGTATGTTGACTGATTTACACTCCCAGTGCATTTATTAATGAATATGCAAGAAATATCCCCCTTTAAGCAGAGCCTTCATCTACTCTAATCTGTAAGTTAAGTAGTAAAGCTGTAAAGGTAACGGGTATTTTTCCCTTTTTCTTTTATTGTGAAACAACGATTAAAAGTATCTAGACACCAGCCCCACCTCTATCATATTTGGCTGTGGTATGTAAATGTGCTACCGTAGAAACAGTGGTCACGTAACCTTAGAAACAAACCACACCTTAATGCGTCATAGGTGCACTTCTGGAGTTAAATAATAATGTTTGCTCAAATTCATATGTCTTGACCAGTTCTCTTATCACATGGTTTTGTCATTTGTTTTTATTTTCCACAAAACAAAGTTGTGTTCTTCGAAGCCTCTTACATTTCTCTCATTGTTGTGTTGAAGAAAAATTCAAATGTTCTTAACCCTTTAACGGTTCATTCGTCAACCAACCCACTTCGTCCTCACTCTCAAACCACAAAAAGAAACAAGCAGTTTAATAATGACAAATCAAGAAAAGTTATTGTGGGGTAAATTTGATTTTTTTGGAATCCCAGATTACTGTTAGAATTGATTCTATGAGAAATATATGAAAATGTTGGTATTGTGCTAAATCTTGAGTATTGTACTAATTACTGTTTTATTTTGTATGCATAACTTTAATTTAGTCAAAGTCAAAGTCAGCTTTATTGTCAATTCTGCCACATGTACAGGACATACAGAGAATAGAAACTACGTTACTCTCAATCCCTAGATAAAATAGCAAATGAACATTTAAATATAAGAGTGATTAAAAATGCAAGTAAAATAATTAAAAAGTAAAATTTAAATAAATAAATACAATACAATTTTTACATATAACAAGAAAGCTATACAATATACAATATAATGAGTAAATGACATTGAGTGCAAACCAGGCAGAGTAGTGCAAATGGGCAAATAGTGCAAATGGAGATTTGGTAATGTACGGTAATACATTTAAGATGTATATCCAAGGTATCGGAGGCCCTTTTTTTCCTGGGCAATGTGACCAAAAATAGAATTATACAGGTGATAGAAAGACTAATGGTTTTAACCTAAACATTCTCATATGTAGACATTTTGACCTATTACTGTGGTTATCTTCTGCTATTTAGAGGAACATTTAGCATGTCTTAGAAATTGTCCAATATTGATGTTATTGTTGTCATTATTATTTAGCTCAGAAATGAAAAAATGCTAAGAGGAAAGGGCTTATTTTCATTTTTTCCTGTTTATATGGTTCCTTATAATGTAATATAGCAGCAATATGATTATATTTACTTAGGATATACTATGACTAAATATGAAATGACTAATAACAATGAAAATTAGACTAATTAGATATATTAGCTAAAGTTGGGAAGAAGATGAATTACCATCATGCTTCCTGCCTTGCAAAACATGGGCAGAAATCTTGAATAGTTTTTTAAATTATTAATTTTGTAATGTGTTACAAAGAAAACCTCAAATCCTTTCCATTATAGGGATTATTCTACTTTGCATCAGTTGTAGTTTGTTCAAAAAGTCTGAATATACTCAATAATTTTAAGATTGTTTGACATTAATTATAATTTTGAGGGTCTTGGAAAGGCCCTTAGTATTTCAATAATTAAATCACTCATTCATTCAATTTATATTTATAAAATAGTGCAGGACCTCTTTCAGATTTCACAAATCTGTGATCACCAGTTTTTGAGATCAAACTGAGGTGTAATATGTATTAAACCTGCTGTAATTGTACAACAGCAACATTTCAGTTTTGTTGTGTAAGTAATAAACACATTTGGACAACTTTGTTCAACATTTTGAATTGATATGAATGTGTTTACTGCTGAGTGTGCTTTTCATGTGGATGTTTTGTTTTGTTTTTCCACTACAAGTGCAGTTCAATTTGATATGCACTTGGAAAAAAGGTCCTGAAATTTTTTGACCTCTTTTCTTAGTTCCTTGTGACTCAGCAGATTTGAGTCAGTTGTAAGTTTCACTTGATCCATTGTTAAGGTGATTTCCTATGTAAGCACCTAAGGGGAATTCCCAGTATAGGTGTGTGGCTGTAGTGTTTGTTTGTTTGTTTGTATTTAACCCCCACTCCCTTGAAGAACACAGGAACCAAAATACACATTTATAGTCACACACATAAATGTGTATATATATTTTTTTTAATCCTCTCAGCTAGGGCTGGGCTATATCATACCGTTCATGGTAATACCGGTGTAATTTTGGGCAACGATAGGAAAATGAAATATCGCGATAGAATATGGGTAAAACGCGCATGCGCAGTGCCTATGTTTACAAACGCACATGATGGTGACGCAGAATGAGAAGAGCGAAAGCGGATCGTTAAATGAAACGGATGAACCAGAACTGGTTTGTAAAAATGCTCCAACTTGAGTGGTGTGGAACTGGTTTAGCTTTCGTCCATCAGATACACAACAAAGCACTATTTTTGGTAGAGCATGCTAGCGGGCCGTCGTTATTACCATGTTTTTTGGAAAATACGGCACACTTAAAATCAAGCCTTTGATTTTTCTGAAAATCAACAGTGGCCCTTATAATCCCGTGTGCCTTATGAATGAATTCTGGTTGTGTTTACTGACCTCGAAATGATTTTATGTACACGGCGCTCGAAGTTCTGTCAAATGTTTCAGTACGACTTTGCTAAGCCACGAAGCCGCACCGTTTGATGGATTGTCGGAGCATTACGGCTATCGTAGGCAGGCGCCTCGCGGAGTGATACGTACTGTGCTTCAACATAATGTTACCGTATTGTGTGTGTGTATAACCTCTTTTTAAGTTTTGTGGATATTATACATGGTTATGCTGAGGACATGTCGGCCAGTTTCCACTGGAAATGCCTTTTGGTTAAACTGTCAGCAAGGAATTTGCATTTGCACTGTTACATTTTTATGTAACTTTAATGCACATAAAAAACAGCTGCTTGTTTAAGTGAAAATACATTGATGGGGTTTTTTGCACTAATAAAGTTGTGGAGTTGTAAAGTATTTTGTCTATTTTGTCAATTATATCGTCAGTTATATCGTTATCGCAAATTTTCAAATGTATATCGTGATAAATATTTTTGGTCATATCGCCCTGCTCTACTCTCAGCTAATCAAAGAACCATCACCGGATTTCCAAATGTTGTACTTTCCAACTGAGTTTGATCCGGGCCTATGTGAGCTTGATGAGCTGCAGGACTTGTTGAAATTCAGTGAGTTACAAACCTAAAAAGTCTGACTGAAGCATGTTGTGACTTCATGCAGAGATTTGGCTGAAACAGGATTTTATCCGTTTGAGTCTTGTTTCGTGATGACAGCATGAAACCATTTACTGCACTTCAGCACAAAGCAAGCTTTTCTGCTGCGTGGTTGATTGTAATGTTGAATGTCATGGGATGGTGATAAGGTTTCAATGATACCGATTAGCCAATAGTGACTCTGCTTATAGGTCAAATTCTTTATCGATCCCATTTGTGATTCATGATCAGTTGTGTATAGGAAGAAAAAAAGGCCTGCACAGTAGTATTTGGCAAATAAGCAACATTTATATGTTTTGTACTTTTCGTTTTTCGTTTGTTTTTTAATTTTAAAAAAAGAATAGAATACTGATGAGCATTTGTGCTGCTTTCTAAACGAAGTTTATTTTCCCCTTCTTGTTTTTGCATGTCCAGCGGCTCTACAGGCCTTGAAGAGGAAAAAGCGTTACGAGAAGCAGCTGGCTCAGATTGACGGAACCTTGTCCACAATTGAGTTCCAGAGGGAAGCTCTGGAGAACGCCAACACTAACACAGAAGTGCTCAAGAACATGGGCTTTGCAGCTAAAGCAATGAAGGCCGCACACGAAAACATGTATGAGAGAAGTTCTGGCAGTATCTCAAAAGAGTCTTTTGTTATTTCATCATTTTTTTCCCCATTTTTTTAACTGTTGTTCTAGCTTTTATTTGCCACAGGATTTCTGTTAATTCTTTATTTTTATTTTTTTTTACTTTTCCCCGTATGTTCTGTCATGAGACTTTATTTCTCCAATTTGCTTCCCCCTCTTTGTTCCCTTCAATAATTCCTCCTTTTTCCCTTTTCTTCAAATTTGTGCCCTCAGATTCATTGATAGTAAAAAGTGTGTCTGAGTTGTACTTGGCAGTGTAAATTTAGTTCTTTTTCTATTATTAGCGGCTACATGGTGGTAGAATGTATAATTATATTATATTTACTAACATTTACATGCCACCTTTGACTCGCCTGTTTCACAGGGACATTGACAAAGTAGACGATCTGATGGCAGAAATCACAGAACAACAGGAGGTTGCCCAAGAAATCTCAGATGTGATCTCTAGACCAGTTGGCTTTGGGGAAGACTATGATGAGGTGAGAGCAAAACAAAAAACAAACAACAAAAAACATGAGGCCTACAGAAACTAAAAGCCTAAATTTAGGCTGATGTTTTAGATTTTTCTTTCAAACGAATGTCACAGCAAAATGTTACAGTAATTATAGATACAGTGTCCCATGAAAACATTAATAAAAAAAGTCAAAACACACTTACTTACATTTTTACTGTGACAATGTGACTACGCAGTGAGTGACTTGCCTCTTTCCTATAATGTCTCTGTAGTTGCTGCCTCATTTAAGCAGTGAGTTGGAGCCACTGCTGATAGTTACTGGTTTTTAGAAAATAAAACTGAGATCTTAAATGATTTGTAAAGCAAATATATACATATCTTACATCTGCTATCTTACTAAATGGCTTCTGTCTAGTTATTTTTGATCTACATAAATCTGATTCATTTTGTTCTTTTCTCTGTTTAGGATGAACTCATGGCTGAGCTGGAGGAGCTGGAACAGGAAGAGCTGGACAAAAATCTTCTCGAGATTGGAGGCACAGAAAATCTACCCAGTGTACCGTCTACATCACTTCCATCCAAACCAGGTATAATGGCACATAAAAAAGCAAAACTAGTTTTAGTTCAGTTTAGTGCACCATCCATTTGACTAAAATATACTTTTTTCAAATTAAAATTGAATATTTTTTTTTCCTTTTTTCCTTTTTAGCCAAAAAGAAGGTGGAAGAAGACGAGGACGAGATGGCAGACCTCGAGGCCTGGGCGGCTAACTGAGCTGGCTCGCCCTGCTAGCTAGCTAGTGGCCTTCTCCCTGCTACCAGACTGATCCCAGGCATCTGGAAGAGAGATGGGGACTCTGGGCTGCTGAGCTGGCTGCTGGCATGCTGCTCTGTCTTAAAGCCTACTTCCCAATATCTAACCATACCCCAACTTTGAAGTATGCACTTGTGCACATATTTTTATGACTTCAAAAGAAATGAACCCAGGCTCTTTTTTTTTTCTCAGTTTAATGTTACAGAATGAATCTCTTTGCTCCAGCTGTGCACTCCTCTTTTTCTAAAGGGCATAGAGGGAAAAATAACTTCATGTCCAGCAGCCTGTGGTTATGTATCAAAGATTGTGTATGAGCATTTGGGTGCATACTTTTTGGGAGGGTGTGTGGAGTAACAGGCTTAAAGGCTTGTTTCGAATGTGAAAATTCAACACATTTTGGGGGTGAAAAAAAAAAGACAATAAATAATTTTTCTGCTTCCTGCATCGTCATCTCTCAGCTCTTCTACAAAGATGACAGCAAGCCATTGCTGCTGCTACCAAAAGCAGCAGAAAAGTTAAAACGTGTAGGCCTTTCTCATTAAACGTCACTGTGAAATTACAGACCTGCTACTGTCGTAAACTACATTAAATCCTTTAATGGAAGGATCCAAGATTTGATGTCTTTGTCCCTCTGTCTGCTGAAGTGTAATAAGAAAAACATCTGGGTCATCTAATCAGTTGCATCCTACTAATAACGGCATGTGGTAAACACCCCACCACCACCACCAAAAAAAAAAAGAAGGAAAAAAAAAAGTTCTTTAGAGGTCATAAGCTACCAAGCATGATTTACTGCTAGTGCTACACAGTTTATGCTGCTTCTTCTTTTTTTTTTTTTGCTGCTGCTCATATTTTACTCCACTACTTCCCATCTCTGTTTTTTGTTTTATCCTATACTCTCTTAGATTGATGTCATTGCTTGTATCCAACGAAAGCAGTCTTTCATAACACTATTGCATCTTTGGTTCTGTTTGCTTTGTGGCTTTTTCAGCTGGGGCATGAGAAAGGACAATGTGTCATATGTGCTCCAGGGACATGGCTGATGTTGAAAGCATTTGAGTTGTGTGCTCGTGCACAGTAAGAATCAAACCAGATGTTTACACCTCTAAGCTGGTTGGGACACACTAAAATAAATCATGCCTGAGCATGATAATCAAGCAAACTGGGTACTGAGGGCCAAACATGCAGGGCGAATGGTACAGATCACCCAGTGATAGCAGTAACAGTAAAACCAGTAAATCAGATCAGTTAGCCCTACAACAACAAGTTCCAACTTGCCAAACTGCAGTTGAATCCATTCAGTTCTCATAAGCACTCTTTATATTTCCTCAGTCTTACAAATTAGTAGCTACGTCCGTAATAATGACCAATATTCAGGACACCAAAGCTTCTGCTGCTTCTGCTTAGTCTGGTCTTCATTCTGAAAAAGCACACATAAGGCTGCTCTAACTTCATAACCAGTCATTCAGAAATATGTAGTCAACTTGTTACTCCAGTAAAGCTGCCAGAGGGCACACTACAACAACTTGGATCCGTTTGTGCCTGATACCTTGTACTGTCTGTGGTTTCACAGTGACTATATCTGAAGTCCTACGCTGGTTGAATTTAAAGATGATGTGTGAGTGTGATGTTTTTTGAGACTTGACACAGTGACCTCTTTAGTCAAATTAAGATGGTGAGGTACATTCCCACCCCATTTAAACTCTCCTGTAGTACGAATTGATTTTTCAGCACTGTGTGACAAGCATGGGGTGCATCTGTTCCATGTTGGTCATCTTGATTACAAATGTGACATAAGGAAGTTCTGCTCACTTGTCCCTTGACTTATAGCTGCAGCTACATCTCCTTCTTTCTCTTGGGGAAACAGAATTCTCAGTGTACAAATTGGGGTTGATCATGACTGGCTTTCTCCTGTAATTCAAACATAACTTGCACATTTTAATTAAGAGGTGAAACTTTTAGTGCTCAGTTGTTATGCATTTAAGAATGGGTCAACCCCAATCCTTACATGTAAATAAAATAAAATAAAATTGGGGAAATAAAACTTGCATATGCCAATGCTTGTTTTTGTTTATTTTTATATAATATATATATAATTTTTTTCTGTTTACCTCAAATATCAGAACCACAATGTGACCTGTAGCCATCTTAGCTCAGCTTGGCTGTAAAATACGGTTGGACATTGAAAAATTTCCATGTCACAAACATGACTGTTGTTTATGTGGGAGGTTACATACATTTTATCTTAATAAAGTTGAGACTCAATGTGTCTGCACTGCTGTATTGGAATTAGTTTACCTTTTATATATTTCTCAGGCAGCAAACATCTGGAGTTTATGTCACCGTTCTATTTTTCCCCTTCATCTTTCAACCTGTCCCGTTTTGTAATGTTTAAAACCTGTGGAGACCCTGCCTTCCCTCAAAAGTTGTTTATTTTACCTGACTGCAGTAACAATGAGTACATTAACGGTTTGAGGTACATGTATCACAGTACACTGCCTGCCTTCTACTCCATTTCAGTGTATTTATGTTGTGTTAATCATATTTAACTTTTAGTTACCATGCAGGTAAACCTTTACACAGATGCATGCAACAGATGTATTTGGGATCAACTCCTGAGCCTAAATGCAACTTGCATGTTAGCAATTTGCACCGAGGGCTCCAAATTATTAAGTATAAAAATATATCACTTATGTTGACTCTCTCTGTGATAGAGTGTCACTTCCTGTTCTGTTTTTGTGTAGGTTGTCAGCGTAGCCAATTAAAAACTTCTAGATAATGTCTTATTTCATAGTGTTTTTTAATTTAATTTTTAATTTTCATACTTCATTTGCTTTATCCAAATCATACTCTCTGTTGAGTCACTCACTAATTATATTCGCAGTGTTCACTCACTGTTTCTTTTGTGACTCGCTAACAGCATGGCCTCTTCACCTGTCGCTGCTGCACTTTCCTGGTCTTTGTGTCAGATGTGTAGTTACTGCTCAGCCCCCTTTAGCAACAAATGTACTTGTAATAAATATAGTCTATTTGCAGCTTTGGAGGCCAGGGTCACTGAATTGGAGACTTGGCTTTGCACCCTCGAAAAACCCGTAGCTAGCCAGGCCCTTATAAACGCTGCAGCAAAAGGTAGCGTAGGCACCGTTAGCTCTCCACCGGGAACACAGGACGGCTGGGTGACAGTGAGAAGCACCAACAACCCGTCTGCTTCTAAATTCAGATAAAACTAAGGTTATTGTATGTAGTCCTAAAAATCTAGCCAGATGCTTACTCTGGATGGCATTACCATTACCTGTGAGGAATCTTGGAGTCGTTTTTGACCAGGATGTTTCCTTCAATGCGCACATTAAACAAATATGTATGACTGCTGTCTTTCATTTGCACTTTCTTCAGTGGCTCCCTGTTAAATCCAGAATTGAATTCAAAATCCAGCTCATAACATACAAAGTTGTGATTATTCAGGCTCCATCTATATACCTTACTGCATCACCCATTAGAGCACTTTGCTCTCAGACTGCAGGCTTACTCATGCTTCCTAGAGTTTTTTAAAGTAGAACTGAAGGCAGAGCCTTCAGCTTTCAGGCCCCTCTTCTGTGGAACCGGCTTCCAGTTTGGATTCGGCACTGTCTATACTTTTAAGATTAGGCTTAAAACTTTCCGTTTTGCTAAAGCTGGATCAGGTAACCTTGAATCTTCCCTTAGTTATGCTGCAGTAGGTCTAAGCTGCTGGGGGATTCCCATGATGCATTGAGTATTTCTTCAACAGTCACTTTTTCCACTCACTATGTGTTTATACACCTCTATGCATTTAATCATTAGTTATTGTGCATCTCTGGCTCTCTTCCACAGGATGTCTTTTGTCATGTCTTCCTCCCTTCTCCCCACCTGGTCGCAGTCCTGCTCTTATATTTGGTTTTTTTCCTTATGTTTCTTGTATTTTGCACACCTCTGTTGCTTGTGTAGTGTGCACACAAGAATTTCACTCACATGCGCTGTACCAGTGTACCAGAACATGTGATGTGACAATAAAAGTGATTTGATTTGATTTGAAGATGGCCACCGCTCACTGACCTTGGGTCTGCATGAGGTTTGTTCCTGTTAAAAGGGAGTTTTTCCTTCACACTGTCGCCAAAGCGCTTGCTCATAGGGGGTCCTGTGATTGTTGGGATTTTCTCTGTTGTATTATTGTAGGGTCTATCTTACAATATAAAGCACCTTGAGGCAGCTGTTATTGTGATTTGGCACTGTATAAATAAAAGTAAATTGAATTGAACTTTACACTGGAAAATGATGCAAAATGACACAGAAGGAATTGGGGTTAGAAAATGAGCGTGGTATCAAAATGTTGGTAAAACTGAGATTTTTGATATGTTATAAATTATCACACTTTGTGATATGAAACTTGAAAAAAACAAAAGTTTGTTATGTTAAATGTTACAGTTTTCTCTAGTGAATTAGCAAAAAACAGATAAAACATCCAGGGTTATAATGCTTGCACCTGTTATTCTGTGTCAGACATTTAATGGTGCAGTACTGCTACTGAAAATATGAGATATCCATTGATAACCAGATCGGATTGGATCCGATCTGGTTATGTATTGTGGACAACCCACAATACAGGTGACAGCTGTTGGCCTCCTTTCACAAGGTTATCTGTTAGAAGATTAAACCTCAGCCATGTTCTTTGTGTCATGGGCTGGGTCTATGACCCAGTGTTTGAGTTCGTATCTTTTGTATTCATTTGTGCCCTAGTTTAGCTCACCTAGTTAATTTCTAGATTGCTGTTTAGTCTTGTTCCTTAGTTGTTTATGTCATCTCCCCTGTACTAAGTCTCCCTGGTTCATGTGTCATGTCTGCGTGGTTATGTTTAGTTCATGTCATGTCTAATCTCCATGTTTCCTGTTTTACTTTGAAAGTCTGTATTCGATGTCAGTGTATTTATTTTCGCCTCTCCTGTCCTGTCGTTAGGTTCATGTGTGTCAGCTGTGCTCCCATGTGTGGCCACTTCCCCTGATCATCCCTCATGTGTATTTAGTCTCTGTGTTTCATGTAGTCTGTGTCGCGTCGTCTGTGTTTCCACTCTCCATGTTGTCACAGCCAGTCTTAGTATTCATAGTTATGGTTTCCTGTGTCTTCATAGTTTTTCCTAGTTTTACTTTCCCAGTTTAGTCATAGTTTAGTTTGTCACTGCGTTTCTGCCTTATCTGCACTCCTTGTCACCAGCCACAATAAAGGCTCGCTTTCAGTTAAGTTTACTCCAGTCTACTCTCGTATGTTCGCACCTGGGTCCACCACACACACCACCGCACGGTCTGCCTCCTCAGATCGTGACACTTTGAGCTTTTAAGCCACTCATCTAGTCACAAGCTAATGAAATCAAGTGGTATTTCTATATGCCAGTTATCTAGTCATCTTATATTATACAAGTCTGCGTCTACTATACAGGTCTCAAAATGCAAAATGAATCATCCATAATATCTGGATGTATCACAGGAAGAAAGTGCAAAACAGAAGAAAATTATTCACCTAAATAGTTCTTTAAAGAAGGTTTTATACATTAGGCAAATACCAAGAGATCCCAGACATCCTATATCATGACATGAACAAATTATACAGGACTGTAGACATGCACTAAATGTTACCAGAACAAAACAAAACAAAACTATAGTATCAGCTACAGAAGGTGTTTAGGTCCTTGCTTAGTGACCAGTGCATACTGTCACGTCACTGCCAAGTCAGAACAAAAATGTATGGCTCTCACAACATTAAACTGACAAATCTTATCATAAACAAATATTGTATAGTATGAATCCAGCACACTCTAGACCTAACATACCTTTAAACTGCAGTCAAATTCTCTGCACGCATAAGCAAAAAGCTGCTTAATCAGGTCTAATCTGCACTATTGGAATTTGTTTTCCTCACAATACAAAGATGGCTCAGTTGTTTGTCCTCCATTACTGCTTCTCCAGCTCTGGTTGTGCAAATATCCTCTAGTGAACCATGCACAATCTGTGATTGAACAGCTATGGCCTTTTTCCTCTTAATAACCAAGTGCATGACTATCAGTACCTACTTGATGACACTGTCTGAAAGCCTATTGTCCCTACTTTTAACGGGCAGTTTCCGTTTTCTCTGACACGCAGCATTTGGCAATTGAAGTGGTTAAACACTTTTGACTCCTGGTTTTGTCTGGGAGTGGTTGTATGAACTTGCTTTATGGGTAATCCAGTCTACAGGCTGTAATACACTGGGTGGCTCCACTGACCTGACAGATTGTCATCTTACATGTATATTACACTCAAAAACAGACCAATTCTTTATGGTGTGAGAACCGTACTTGAACTATGTGGGTCCTGATGTCTAACTACAAGGTTTTTCTTGAGTTCTCATGCTGTATATTATTACTGGGACCCCAGGTATTGTTAGTATGGATCTGAACTGGTGTTCTGTGTTCAGTTTGCTTGTTTTTGTTTTGTTTTTATTGCTGTGAACTGTACACCATATTATATTATTTAATTAAGGGTTGTTTGTGAAAATTAAAATTAATAAAAATATTGTTTTTAAAAAAAAAGATAGACCTGAACAACAAGATACAATGAAAGTAACATATTTTCAAATTAAAGTGTAATTAACTGAATAAAGGAAACATCTCACACATTTTCATAGCATGCAGGGTTTAAATGTCAACAAAGATGTCAGGACTATGGTGGATTTGAAAGCTAGTCAAAGTTTAGGAACCAAAGCATACATATGATCCTACTGACCACTTGATCTCATTAGTAAAACATTTAAAAAACACATCTTTTACCTAACCATATTACATTTTTTAATATTAATTAAAATTATTAAATATTATAAAATATTGTGTGAATAAACCAAAAAGTTGAAAAACCTGTGGGATAAATACACTACACTGCCAAAAGTATTCACTTACCTGCCTTAACACTCGTACGAACTTGATTGACATCCCATTCTTAACCCATACGGTTTAATACAATGTCGCCTCACTCTTTGCACCCATAAGACTTTCAACTCTTCTGGAAAGTCTTTCCACAGGGTTTAGGGGTGTATTTTCAGGGATTTTTGACCATTCTTACAAAAGTGCATTTGTGAATTTAGATGGATCAGAAGGTGTGGTTCACAGCTCTAATTCATTCCAAAGGTGGTTTTATCAGGTCAGGAGTCTGTGAAGGCCAGTCAAATTCTTCCACACCAAAGTTGCTCTTTATGTCTTTATGGACCTTGCTTTATGCATTGGTGTGCAGTCATGTTGAAACAGGGATGACCCCTTCTTGTTTCAACATGTTTCCACAAAGTTGGGAGCATGAAAATGTCTTTGGATGCTGAAGCATTATGAGTTCCTTTCACTGCACCTAAGAGGCAGAGACCAACTCCTGAAAAACAACCACACATCATAATCCCCCCTCCACCAAATTTTAGACTTGGCACAAAGCAGACAAGTTCTCCTGGCAACCACCAAACCCAGACTCATCCATTGGATTTCTGAACAGAGAAGCATGATTTGTCACTACAGAGAACACGTCTTAGTGGTGGCATGCTCTATACCACTGCACCCAATGGTTTGCATTGTGCTTGGTGATGTAAGGCTTGGATGCAGCCACTCACTCATAGAGACCCATTCCACAAAGCTCTCCATGCACTGTTCTTCAATTTGAAGGCCACAAGAAGTTTGGAGGACTGTAGGGATTAAGTTTGCAGATAGCTGGTGACCTCTGCGCACTATGCGCCTCAGCTTCCTGCTCTGTGATTTTATGTGGCCTTCCACGATATAGTATATGTTTGCCTCCAAAAAACCTACAACTTTGTTTTCCCATTTAAGCATAAATTCATAGTTCTTGGAGACTGAGTTCAGCTGTTAATGCAGCCTTAAATTGACCCAATACAAAAATTATATAATTAAAAAAAAAAACATATTTATTAACAAAGGAAAAACTTACAAGACGACCCTATTGAAGGTGTTATATAGGAAGAACACCGCAGTATGTGTAGGAATAACCGTGAAGCATCTGCCTGTGTGCAAAATGTTATTCAACTTTCGCAGTCTGCATTACACGAATAAAGTAGTTTACACTGTCACTTATCTAGAAACCAGGAAACCACCGACAGATTCCAGCCTGAACTTGCTTACACACTCAAACTTCTCGCCTCAAGACCTCATTTCACAATTGACTCGACGTCCCACATCACCCGTTACCCAATCAAGTCGTTTACGCGTGGGGCGGGAGCTGCTGCAACCAATCGGAGTTCAAAAGAGAAGCGCGTTGTAGTCGCCCTGTCGAGTGAACTCGCCTGGATGAAGCTTCGACGATAAAAACCGAGCCGTCATGTTTTCGTCCCTCCCTCTCTGCCTCTGTCCGTCGGCCAGGCTGCCGCTTCTCTCAACCTTACCGGAACGTAACACCACAAAACAACCATGTCTGAGAAAGTCCCCTACAAAGTTGGTCAGTGTCAATGTTTATTTTTTCTGCCGTACTTGTATATCAAGTTAAGCTAAGCACGTTCGCGGTTAGTTAGCTAGTAATGCGTTAAGTTTGCAGGTTGGGTAACGGTTCCCATAGGCGTTTAATTTAGTATAGAAGCCAACCGTATACCGAAATAAATGTTTTATATGCCTTAGACTATTTTTTTTTACTTATCCCAGACTTTGCAGGGCTTTCTGGACTCTATTACTGCTAACTTGCTAGCATGTGGTGAAACGTGTTATGTTATTACCGCAGTTTAGCAAGCTGTCCAGTTAATTTGTTGGTGTTTCTTAGTCATTTTAGCAGTAAACTTTTAGATTTCCTTTTCCCGGTATGTGAATAAAGCATACTTTGATTCATTTCTGAGAATGAATCGACATGTAACAGCCATACTTGCATCGGGCATGGGCTGCTCCGTGAACAGAAAGCTCACCCAAAGCCTCTGGGAGTTGTAGTCTATCAGTGGAACCGTAGTCGCTAAGAACCCTTGGCTCAAGCTGTGTTTGTAAACTGCACCTCCCGTGATGACTTGCGCTTCACCGCCAGTTTCTGCGTGAGTGACAAGAACAGGCATAGACAATGCTGCACTGAATGCGACTTGCAAACTAGTAACGGAAGCACTACACGTGGTGTTTGCCTAATATTGATGTCAGGCCTCTCTATTGGAATACAGGTTTTTTGTTTGTTTGTTTGTTTTGATAGTTTTGTTCCCGAATTAGACGTGGTTCTCAGTCACAATTTGCTATAAATGAGCTGTTAATAAATTTGAACTGTGCTTCTATGTCTGCCATGAAAATGGACAATTGGTCTATTGAAATGCACCAAATGTGAACCACACCTGTCGTGGATGATATTCTGCAGCTGACTAGAAACAGAAGCTGTTAGGCAATGTCCCGCTAATTGATAGGCATGAGACGAAGTCCGCATGCAATCCAAGGGTCAAGAGTTTTAACACAATAGCCGAATCTGTTAATTTGTGATATAATAATATATGCAATAACACTCATTTACTACAAGTACAATTACAAATGGTTAATCAGTAGTTAACTACAAGCATTTAATCAGTACTGTCTTTTGTATTGTACACTGCCTTCCCAAGTGCTGCTTGATTACAAAAAAAAATCATAACCACAGTCATTGTGGTCAGTAATTATATATAAATAACAATTCTTTTACAAACATACATTAAGTTTGGAGGAATGGTAAGTTTAATAAACGTATGAAAGAAGAAATGCACGTTTTAAGTTATTTCCTTGAACTACTAATTATAATTAAACAGAAAAAAATAGATTCATGACCTTTATGGGGAAGCCATTGTCAAGTAAAAAGGTGTATTCATAGTTGAAACAACGAATTGTTGCAAAACTAGTTTTTGTGTTGTAGTATTCAAAATTAATGTATTGTTTATATTTGAAGTTAAAATGTGATTTATTGCACAGCCCTAACCAGAAGGCTATTGTAGTGGGTCGGCAGCTATGATTACAGTAACAAGCCAAAGCAGCATGTTTCTGAGAGCAAGGCTGGTAGTGCTGCCTTATGTTATTAAATTATTATGACAGTGGTCAGAAAATGTATTTATAGATCTGGAATTTTTGCTGTGTATTTAAGTCTAAAACTAAAAGCAAGAAAAATTAGGTGTATCAATAAGGTCTTAACTAGTGGTAGGTTTCAAATATGCAGATGGAATTGTAGGGAAAACAAATCAGTGAACTTAATTTTAATGCCACTTGGCCATCATTGTTGTTGTCCCTCACACATTTTACACACTTAAAAATTTAGTTGCTTTCTTAATGGTAAAAGCAACAAATAATAATAAAAAAAAACCTCCAAAAGCCAAAGATTTAATTTACTGTTGTCTGTGGCAAAGACATGTATCAGATTCTGTGTAAGAAGTGCTCCACTTTTGAATAACCTCATTGTTGAATCCTAATATTTATGCATTGAGTTGTCAGAAATCATATTTATTTTACATGTAATGTACATGACATGACACATTCTACTCTTTGTAGGAATGGTTTGATATTAATATAGGCACATGGTTGTTCTGAAAGTGCACTTCATACAAAGCAACAAGAGGCTGAAGTGCTAACAAAGAAACAGGATTAAGAACAAACAGACTTTTTGTAGATTTACGTGCTCTCTGTAAAGATCTGGCTTACTTGGCTCATTCCAATTTGAAAAGGATAATCACACTTCCCTATTGCATGCTGTTCATGACATGATTTTATTTCCTCAGTGTGGCCAACTTGTGCAACAGCAGCTGTTATGAAAATGAAAGAAGGGAGTGTAGAGACAAACTGTCAAAAGTGCAAATCTGCTATGTCACAGCTGTGGTCATGTGAATTCTCCACCTACAACAAGATTATTAGAAAAGAAGATTATACAATTTTATATAAGAAATCTGTGCAGACAAAACTGGGTATGCACAGGGTGTTAAACTTGCACACAATTTTGCTAGTATTTTGGACAGTACAATTAAAACTATTAGATTTGCCTTTTTGAGACTTGTAAAACTGCAGTTTAAAACATAACAGAGTTGCTGATTTGCAAAACCACATCCTGATGATGTGGTTTTAGGCATTTACCCCCCCCCCAACTAGTTCTTTTTGAAAAATGGAACACTCCAGACAAATAATGTATGAATGTTATGAGTGTCTTTTATTTTTTATTTATTTATGTTAACAGGCATTTTGCTTAAAGAAAAACACTCAAGTTTTAAACTTTTGGACTTGAATAAACAGACCAAGTCTGATGCATATATGAGGCTTTACCTGACAAAAAAACATCCACCTGAGAATGCCAGACCAGAGAACAAGCTTATTGCATTAATCAGTTTTATCTTTGTACTCCTTTTGACAACCTGCGGTCTCTTTTCTAGCTGACATCAGCCTGGCTGAATGGGGACGTAAGGCCATCGACATGGCAGAGAACGAGATGCCTGGCCTCATGAAGATGAGGGAGATGTACGGTCAGTCCAAACCTCTAAAGGGAGCCCGTATCGCCGGCTGCCTCCACATGACCCTGCAGACTGCTGTTCTCATCGAGACCCTCACTGCCCTCGGAGCTGAGGTGACATTTAAAAGCTGCCTTTTAGTATTTATTTATCAAGAGAGCTTCCAGTAACTTCGCCTACATTGTGCGAGGGCACATATGCCCTCTTACTTTCTGCATTTAGACATAGTAATGTCTTTTTGAGAACAAACTGTAGGTCCCTTTAAAGTTGATGCATATAGATCTGTCAAAATCCTTTATGTTGTTTTTCGATAAGACTGTGCAGACCCTCCAGACAACTACAGTAGAGGACACATTAATTGATTCATTTATTGGTACAACCCATCTGGAGTCTGGCTTTTCTCCCCCTCTGTGTGCCTCAAGGCCGTGGTATCTTGTTATCATGTTAGTTTTATCTCTCTGACCACAACTGGTCTTGTCCTGCAAGAACCTGCACCCTGAGACCTAGCAGAGAACAAATAACAATCTCCCCTCCCCCCCCTTTTTTTTTCTTCTTCCCTGAATTGGTTTTACTCTGTCTGCATTGGTGGTGACTTGACTTACAGTCAACTTTGCATATTTAAAACTGTTAGTAAGGGTATTGAACTGTAGATGGCAGCATTGAGTGACATTTGTTCATAAGGTAATAGCCTTAAGGTTTATTTCTAACAACTTGACTTCAGGAAAAATCATGTTTTGTGTGCACAAAAAACCTACCCTGATTTATTATGTAATGTTACATTATGAAAGGGTGAATGTGATGATTGGAAAATCTCAAGTTAAAAATCAACGAATGCTGCTAAAGTTTATCTAGATGTGCTGAATGATTTTCTCACCAGGCATCATTGCATGTCATTGTGACTGATTTACTGCCCCTTGAGGCGTTGCAGCCCAACTGTTAGTGTTGCAGCTGTGTCATAAGGTGGCAGAGAGAGACTGGTGGTAGTTTACACTGAGACTCTAAAACACATTGGGGACTCAGGGTTATTCCCACCGACAGTTGAGTACACAGTGTGCTGTAGCTTGCTTTAATTGGACTTTGGTTTCCGTTATCTACACATTTCTGTCCAAGTAAGAATCCTGCCAGAAAACCAGTTAAATGCACTCAAAGCCAGCAAGCTGTTATTTATTAACATGTCACTTTACACGTTGTTTATAAAATCAATTAGCACAGAGGTTCATCAACAGCTAGGTTACCTGGGTTCATGTAAATATTTATTTCATAGATTGTGGTGATTTCCTGTTTAGTGTGTGTGATTGTAGCTTCATTTGTTTGTGCCTAAACTGACCCAGATTCTTCCTCCTCAGGTTCAGTGGTCGAGCTGTAACATTTTCTCTACTCAGGATCACGCTGCTGCTGCCATCGCCAAGGCTGGCATTCCAGGTAACACACACTGACAAGTTGAAAAATGAATTGGATAATTAGTCTCAGAACTGACTCATTTTCTGCAAGCATTCTTAAATCTTAGATTTTTTTAAATCTTGGAAGTGACAGTTAGGAGGAAGTACATGCTCTTAAGAGCTTTCCAAAGCACCATGTGTTGTTTTAAATACATGACAAAACTGCCAGGACTTTTTAATATACCCACCTGAATTTTAGAAATAAAGCACGTTACTAAATATATCTCTGTCCATCTGTAGTATATGCCTGGAAGGGTGAGACAGATGAGGAGTATGTGTGGTGCATTGAACAGACCCTGTACTTCAAAGATGGTCAGCCCCTCAACATGATCCTGGATGATGGAGGAGACCTCACCAACCTGGTCCACACAAAGTACCCTAAATTGCTGGCAGGTTGGTTTTATGCACCTACACTCACGGTGTAAAATGAAGCTGCTATTATTATTCTTAAGAAATCTTGCATGAATCAATCTTTCTTTGAGCTTTTGGCCACTGCATACAGCAGCTGTGACACATTATTTTAATAATATGAACACTAATGGGTTTTTTTTTTTGGTTTTTTTAAGCATTTTTATTTTTCATGCAAGTTTTCCAAGCTCTTAAGTTCTTCATGTAGAACTCCCTTGGACTTGTTTGCTCGTGGTATAACAATAGTTTTGCTCTTGGTATTGTGCAAGACTTGTTTCCAGTCAATGATCCATTATCTTAAGTGTAGTGGGAAAATGCTAAAACGGGAAGGGGGGGGGCTCAAGCTCTTTTTGCACTTTAATGCACGTAGTTTTACTGCCCCTTGAGGCGTTGCAGCCCAACTGTTAGTGTTGCAGCTGTGTCATAAGGTGGCAGAGAGAGACTGGTGGTAGTTTACACTGAGACTCTAAAACACATTGGAACTCAGAGTTATTCCCACCGACAGTTTCACATAAAGGTGTACTGCATGACCAAACATCCTGTTAAAATCCAGCTGTCATGTATATACAGAATAATAGTGGCTTTACAACTAAAGAACTGAGAGAGGTACTTTTACCCTCAAAGTCCCAATAATGTTCTATTTGTTGTTTGTGAACATTTTTCTTCATTGTGTGTTCATTTTTCACCACAGTAAAAAAATCCTGCACTTCTATGGTAAAACATAAAGGAAAATATGTCTTTCATTCCTGCTGGTGGGATTTGAAGATGCAAAAAAGACTACTGGTCACTTGATATATGACCTTTCAAGATGAGTTTATGGTATCTTTCACTAGTTTCAGGTCTTGTTTTAAAACGGCATTAGGTTAATGAACCTAATGTTCTTTCAAAGTGTGAATCCCTTCTGACTGATTGTATTGTTTTTGTATAACCATGCAGTGTCCTTAATTTCTCAGTGATAGCCAGCAGTTGCTTATGGTTATGGCCAAAATTCTCAAAAAAATCTGTAAACTATGTACAGGGTACACCAAACCACTTAGAGGTTAGTTATTATGTACATTATTTGTTACTGTTCTTTTGTGGCTTGAAAACATCTATAATAAGTCTAGTGCATGACCAGTTGTGGTCATGATTTATTCGTCACGGTCAAAGTTTATATAAAGTTCCAGGTTTTTAAGCAATTTTGTATTTCTAGATATCCGTGGCGTGTCGGAGGAGACCACTACAGGTGTCCACAACCTGTACAAGATGTTGAAAAAGAGCGAACTGAAGATCCCTGCCATCAACGTCAATGACTCTGTCACCAAGGTGAGCAATCCTGAGCTTTTTAATCTCCAGCCTATCATGTATAAAAATATAAACATCCCTCCTAGTGGACTTATTCATTCATGCAAATATAAATATGTTAAGTAGTTTATAAATATGCTTGATTGAATTGGTCTGTAAAATGTGTGACCTTGTGAATATTTATCTGGTGATCTATTTTTCTCCATCCTATAGATTTGAAGATAATGGAGTAGTTGTAAAATATTATCTGTTTATGAGGTGAATTACTTTGTATACAGTAATGATATGGCTAATTGAATGAGTTTGAACTAGATTTTCAGTTAATAACACCAGCCTGTCAGCTTGTATTCTTCTGCCTCATTTCAGTCTGGAACAGCCTCTTTATTCCATGTAATAACATTGTTTCCCACCTACAGAGTAAGTTCGACAACCTGTACGGCTGCAGGGAGAGTCTGATCGATGGTATCAAGCGAGCCACAGATGTGATGATTGCTGGTAAAGTTGCAGTGGTGGCAGGTTACGGTGATGTGGGTAAAGGCTGTGTCCAGGCTCTGCGAGGATTCGGCGCTCGTGTCATCGTCACTGAGATTGACCCCATCAATGCCCTTCAGGCTGCTATGGAAGGTAGATGAGGATGACAAAACTGTGCAGTACTTAAATAATGGGAGCAATCATTTTTAAGCTGTTGGGAAACTTGCATATTATATATGTTTCCTTTAAAATAAACAGGTTTCTGTAATTGAAACGGTGCTTTTCTCCTCTGTCTTGCAGGTTATGAGGTTACAACCATGGATGAGGCCTGTAAGGAAGGAAACATCTTTGTCACCACCACTGGCTGTGAAGACATAATCATGGGACAGTATGTTTGACCAACTCTCGTGTCTTTCAAACAGTTTAATTGTTTTTGAGTTTTCTTACACATTTAAAAAGTGGCTTATAAGTCAATGTGTTTACCTTCAGCCACTTTGAGCAAATGAAAGACGACTCCATTGTTTGTAATATTGGACACTTTGACTGTGAGATTGATGTCAGCTGGCTCAACAAAAATGCTGCTGAGAAGATCAATGTCAAGCCTCAGGTAAGAACAATGACAGCTACTTAAAGATTCTAGAGAATTCTGTGTTTTTGGTTATAGAGTATATACTAAAATGTATATTAAGATGGCATTACTGTTAATAGGATGTTGGTGAATGTTGAAGTGTTCTGTATTCTGTTGCTTTGTGTGTTAGTCATGAGGGGGGTGGCCAAAATAGTTCTCCACATGGAAAACAAGCACACAAACAAACAAACAAACAAAACCCAATATGAGTTAGGTTTTTTTTGTTTTTTTTTACTGCCCCTTGAGGCGTTACAGTCCAACTGTTGGTGTTGCAGCTGTGTCATAAGGTGGCAGAAAGAAACTGGTGGTGGTTTACACTGAGACTCTAAAACACATTGGGGACTCAGAGTTATTCCCACCAACAGCTTAACATAAGATGTACTGCAGCTGTCATTTTTTTAATCACCCTGATACATGTGTAGTTGTAGGAGCTGGCTAAATATTCAGGTAAAGCCTAAGCGAGGACAGGGAGAGGTTACACAACACAAAGGATGAGCAGATGTCTCCTGCTATGTCTAAACTGTCCCTGCACAGCTGCTGATTCTCCTCCGACTCCTCAGGTTGATCGCTATCGTTTGAAGAACGGTCGTCACGTCATTGTCCTGGCAGAGGGCAGGCTGGTTAACCTGGGCTGTGCCATGGGACACCCATCATTTGTCATGAGCAACTCCTTCACCAATCAGGTACTAAGGCTGAGTCAGCGATGCTACAGAAAAAAATTATTATGTATGCTGTAAACTTTCATCTGTAACACTAGAATTCTATTAACATTTGGAACTTTGAAACAAAGTCTTTGAAACAAAGTGATAACATTATAATTGTTTTGTAGTCTTTATTAAATCCAAGTTCTCTACTGTAGGTGCTGGCTCAGATTGAGTTGTGGACAAACACTGCGAAGTACCCTCTGGGAGTCTACTTCCTGCCTAAGAAGGTCAGAACATACACTGTGATAATACTGCTTAAGCTTATGCAGCACTTGCATTGTATCTGGTTTGTACTTTGTTGGACATGAATAGGAAATGTCAGATATTTACTTAAACTAGAATCTTCTTTTTTTTTTTTTCTTAAGTCAAATTTCTTTAGATGTGTAAAGACATTGATTTTCAAACAGAATTTATTTTTATTTATTTATTTTTTTGAGTGAAGAGCAATTTTATATACCTTTATTCAGTAATTTATTATATCTTAAGATGTGATCAAAAATTACCTCTGGGACTAAATAACCACTGCAAGAAAATTATCTCTTCTGAAATTCTAAGTTTCTGCTTGTTAATATTTTCAGGCAGACATTAAAGCATGAAGGATAAATGCAAAAACCCCCAAAACTGAATAGGCAAAAAAGAAAAATAACTGGAATCTTTATTTAACATGTTTTTGCTCATTTATTCTTTATTTGTGTGCCTGTAGCTGGATGAGGAGGTGGCAGCTGCCCACCTGGATAAACTGGGAGTGAAGCTTACCAAGCTGACAGAAAAGCAGGCCAAGTACCTGGGCCTGCCCACCGAGGGGCCCTTCAAACCGGACCACTATCGTTATTAAGCTCCCCTGCAAGTCTGGGGAAGAACAGAAGAAAGAGGAAGAGGTGTGGCCAGAATGGTGTTGGTGTTTGGTGGGTGGGAGCACTTGAACCATGTTGCACTCTGGGTGCTGTGTTTGGTTTTAGGCTGGACAATAGCTCAGTGATTCAGGGATACAGAGACATTTTTCTTCCCCTCAGCCTGTAAATGAAATGCTAAAGACATTAATTCACAAGTTGCATCTGGCAATCCATTTGGTGATGCTGACGTTTGAAAACGGTACCCTTAACGGTAGCTTCTGCTAACTAGCGAGCGTTGAACGACTCGCCTCTGGTTGAAGCTAGACTTTAGGTGGATGCCATTCTACCACCAAAGCTTCCATCAGTAGCTTTAAATGGTTAGTTTTTTTTAAAAGAATAAATAGATGAAGCTGTGGAAGCTTTTTTTTTTTTTTTTTAATCTCGTCTTATTCTGCTCTGACACACCAACACACGCCAAACTCTTCGGCTATCTCTCCTCTTTCTCGCCCATACTCTTCCGAAACGCCATCAAGTGCTACTGCTGTTAAAGAGAATTTCTCTTGCTGGTTGTCATTCCCTCTCTGTTTATGGAATAAAACAAATCCTCATGCTTTTCTATCTAAACTCTTCTCTCTGTCTCATAGCGGCTCAAGGTGGAACATGATGGGACAGGTTTTTCTCCCGCATCTTAAGCCAGGCAAATGTTTGGCCTAATTCCAGTGTGTTCACACTAATAATGACATGTGTTAGCACTTAATTGAAAACTGCACTCAAGCTGTCTTAACAAAACTGGGATCGGTCCTGAAGCGATAACCACTCATCCAGACTAATCACTGAAGTCAAGAGGCAAGCCGCAGCCAAAGTAATCAAAGTACCACCAAAGCACGTAACGTTTTTGCCTGATTTAGGAGTCCTTTTGATGCCTCATTTTCTTCCTTTTGATGTAATTAATGTAATTCAACTCGAAGGGCCAAAGTGTTTGCAGTGCCCCACCTTCTCAACTCTTTTCGTTACGCACTATGGCCAGTTAGGTTCTTGCAATGCTGGGTGTAAATGGATCACGGTGAAGGTGAAGTGCCCGTCTTTTCCCCTCAACGGTTAAAGCCTCAATGCAGGCTTTACCTGCTTGTAAGTGGATTAATGTTGAAACTGCCAAGTGACGATTAAAAAAACAAAAAGGAAAAACATGCCGACTCTGAATTCTTTCTCCTCGTATGGTTGTAAGGTGATGCATCTCTCTGGAGGGGGGACTTTTTATATTGGGTTGAAAGGTCGGGTCAAGAAAACATTTGGCTGAAACACCCGATGGCTTGTTCGTTGCCTGTTTTAAATTGATATTAAGCCTTTTTCATAACCTTATCTGTGTTTAATATTGCAGCTATGACAAAGCAGGTTCTAACCATAACAAAGTTCTTAGTTTAATCCATGCTGTGATCTTTCACTAAACTGAAACAAACCTTTAGGGTTATTCTTGGCTCATTCAGAGTCAGGAGGGTTACCACACACAAGCGCGATTGATTGATATACAGTAAAAGCAACAAGTCCTTTTTGCCTTATTTGACAAGTACATTTTTCACTCTGGCCAACTGATAGCCTACTGTATTACCATGTTTGAGTAGAGCAGCAGATAATTAAAAAATTCTTCACTTGTGTGTGTATATTACAGTCCTGAGGATTTTTCATAGGGTTGCTAAAAAATTCCCAAATGAAGATAAAACTGTCCTCCTACCATTGTCTGTGGTATAACTCCGGTCCATATTTCTAGGGTCTTAGCAGATAAATTGCTTGTGACCTAAATGAGGTTTAAATAAATTTTTAGTTGTATGGCATAAATACTGTGATAATCTTTCCTAACAGGTTGGCAGGAATGACCAGTTAAAAAAATAAATGAACGATAAATTCAAGCCTCATAGTTAAAGCAATCCACGTCCCGACGCAGCTCATTGCCCCGAGCACAGCTAAACCACAGGCATTCGCTCTAAAATTTTCAAATTTGCTTACAGGCTAAAGGGGCGACCTGGGGTGTGGGTGTCCAACCCCAAAAAATGAGTGTAGTTAGGAGTCACACAAGGAGGCCTGATCCCCTTACCTGGGAAAAATGTCTTCTGCATCATTTTAAATATATGTAATGTGTTGAATATAATAACCAGTGACAGCTCTTGTGCTAATCACATATCTGAAACACTTTTAAGTGATAGAAAAACCCCTCCCCTTTCAACTGCTTCAGTGCCTGTCATTCTCTAGGTCCTTTACTTTTTAAAGGTGAATTTGCAGAATGCAATAGTGCCTAGTCTGTGTGCTCTGGCCTCACAGTCCAAACATGCTCCCTACCAGCTGAAAATCCAGATAAGATCGTCTGCTGTACAAGTCCTCAAGGCATCAGTCACAATGTTTATAAAAAAAAAAAAAAGACTATAAAATTGAGTTAGCTGACACAACACAAGCCAGATGTCAGATCAGCAGACCTAATGCAGATTTAAGTACTTAAATCATTTTCAGAGTCACTTGACTGATTGGATTAAAAAAAAAAATCAAGAGGCAGGATAAAAGGACCTTAAGGTGACTGTTGGGGCAAACGGGGATGAAGGAAGCTCAACATGTATAATGTCAGTCTGCTGTTTTGAATGTCTCCTGAGGTTTCACCTGATCTGCTTTAAAAAAAAAAAGAAGTTCTCCAGTGGCGTGGAAGAGCTCATTTAAATCTGTTTTATGGAGACCTCAATCTCTCTCGAGGCCAAATTGTGACACAAGATAACACATGACTTGAGATATTATTGGAATAGACTGTTCTGAAAACACGAGCTTGGACTGATAAAACACACAGCAGTAAGAGACACTAAAGCCCTCTCCAAAGTAAACCTCACATTAAGAATTCAGTGTGTATGAAACGGTTTATACGTTTTATTCAGTTGAACCAAAAGCGACCATATTCGGGGTAAATAGCTGATCTAAGTTTACAGCTAATGCCTGCATGTTGCCTCCAAGGGTGCGATGCACATATGTATACCTGTTAATTGGTACGAATAACAGTCTGGTAAAATGCCAGAATTTCACTTAACCAAAACTGAAGCATAAACGTCCTGTGTGGTCTGTACCTTACAGGAGGCCAGAGTATTTGGCAGATAACTCCATGAAAATGCTCTAAAGATGCCAACAACACATATATGGTGGAGAGTTCCAGTTCAATGATTTAAATTAGGGAAAGTGGAGCACTTCAGAAGCACTAATGAGGACGGCTATCCCCTGGGTCAATGCACAAAGCACCCTTTACTTCTGATATGCTTATTCTACTTTTATTGCATGGTTGGATATTTTTACTATTCTTTTTTTTATCCTGTTGTATAGTTGCAAGTATCTGTACTTCCTGGGTAACAAATGTATATGTTGCTCTTCTACTAAGTGGTATTTGATAGATTAACAATAAAGTATTTTATATACACCCACCAGCTGTCACGCTTCATGTGAGACTAAAGACCAGTTTTACCCATTGTCCCTCATCCCACACATTGAAACAATGTCCCACATTTTGATTTGCTCTACTTTTCAATACTTTTATAACATCTGGCTTTAATCCAACAGTTGTGAAGAAAGCCAGGAAAGCTTTCATCGCAGGTTAACCAGTCACTGATTTTTGTTGCCAATGTTATGACCAGCAGGGGAAATTCACCACAAAGTCACAAGCTCTGCAAATTCTAACACAAAGAAAAAGGAAATGTAGCGACATCAAAGAATTGTAAAATGTTTACAACTGGGTGATTCGACTGAAAGACGATTCCCAAAGCATTTGTGGTCTTAAAGAGATGTACAGATGCATCCCTTCTGAAGCCCAAATATTATTACCAGATAGAATAAAAGCTTTAATAACACTTAGCAGATTTAACAGTTGCTGGTACAGAAAAAGAGCAGAAATAATTGGAAGAAGACATATCCACAAGAATAAATGCTTTCCTTTAATGCTTATTGTGTTATATTGTTGAGATGGTAAGGGCTTTAATTGTTGCTCAAATGAAATAAGCTTTAGTTCAGGTTTGCATGTGTTTATTTTATTATTGTTATTTTAGCGTTTAGCACCTACATTTTTTTTTAGCTACTAACCTGATTTCACCAGCAGGTGGCAGTGTAAGTACTCTATAACATGTTAAATAAATATAAATTCACCTTTGGAAATGTTGGTATGATGTGATGTTTTGATCTTTTGTGCATAATTTTATATTTATTTTATTTTTGAAGAATTGGAAGCTATCTTAACAATGCAGATTTAGAAAAGAACGGAGAATCAGGTTGTTTTTTTCATGTCTGTTGGTGTTTTTTGTGATGAATCGTCTTCGATTTTTCTATATTTCATCAATATTAAAGCCCAGTATCAGAGCCCATGTCACTGGATTTTTTTAAGACCACAAATTAAATAAAAGAGGAACTGCCTTCGAACAATAGGCAACACCAGAGGCCAGGCAGCAGGCATGTGTGCAGAGATTAATGCTATACCTGTAATTATGCTGTTCTTATTCTGTGAAGCACCCTGCTTCTGCCTTTCATGATAACTGAATAAGATGTTTTTCACACAGCAGTTTTCTCATGGACTATTTCCTCTGGAGGATACAGTTCCAACGAAAACCGCTACGTTTGAAGTATGTGGATAATCCAGAATAACTAGCACATCGTTCCATTCAAAACATTTTGGGCATTTCAGTTTTTTAAATGCTTTCCTAAAAAAAATCTTTAAAAAATGACATGCTAATTCCAGTCATCTGGATTATTAGAATTTAAATGTTTGTGACAGATATTTACCAAACTATGCAAACTGGTGTGTTTTCGGATTTGTGATCGCTATCATTGTTCTCCCTTGTGAGTCTAAGCATGTCATTATGACATGTGGTCACATTGTTGCTGGAACACACATTGTTGCTGGAACTCCCACAAAGGCAGCTCTGAGTACTCTGACAGGGGTTTATAAGTCTCTCTGAATCTGCGGACAGATTTTGTCAACATAAAAGCATCAAACTCCAGCGAGACGCAGCCATGAAGCTTGTGGAGCTGAGATCAAAACAAAGGTCGATAGGGGCAAAAAAAAAAAAAGGTGTCGTCACTATGTAAACAGGTGACATAAGTAATAGGGTTTAATTGCAATATCCATCCATCTATTTTCTTCTGCTTATCCAATAATTGTTTTCATTTTGAAGCTGTTGAGAAATTAGGCAATAAGAATTTTTTGAGAAAGAGTAAGGGGAGTTTCTCCTCGAAAAAATTACAAATTCATTGTGGTGTAAAATTAAACAGAAGTGAATTGAAAATTCAAAGTTACAGAAGGAAAAATAGTAAATAGCTATTTATATATCACTTTTGTAATCTAAAGACCACCCATAGCAGTCTTACAAATGCAGACTCATCTAGAGATTGAACTATCAACCTTCTAATAAGTAGGAATCTTATTCTCCTTAGCCACAGCCAACCAAATTGGCTATAGAGGGTGAAAGCTGTGGCAAAGCGGTGTAGTGGTTAGCACAGTGCTGGCAACCATGTGTTTGCGTGGGCTTCCTCAGCTTGCTCTGGTTTCCTCTACAACAAAGATGTACATGTTAAGTTAAACAGTGATTCAAAATTGCCCTCAGGCCTAAATGTAGAAGTGTTTGGATGTCTGCCTCTCTGTATTAGTGATGGACTGACAGCCTGTTCAGGGTCAAGCCTGCATTGTGTCCATTATTACCTGGGATCAGATCCAGCTCCTCTCTGACTTTATTTGGATACTTGTTTAAGGAGAAGGGTCGATAGAAGATTAAAGCAAGCCCCTTCTTTCTCCATTGTTTCCAAAGACTGAATTGCAGCCTATGATCCTCTCATCAATCATGAATTTCATTTCTGAAAAAAGGAGCCCTTTAAAATGTCTGTGAAGGTTGTCAGTCATCCAGGTCATTGTAGTCTATGGAGCTTGGAAAGACAAGCATCTGGACTACTTTAAGTCTCTTGAAGACATGGTATGGGTTGCAAAAACCTTGGCTGATTGTGAGCCGCACCCGTTTTCATACCTTGGCTTGTGTGATTAGGCGGAGGATCCATTGAGACACTCCCAATAGGACTGTAAATCTGGGACTCTCAACCAATTGCTCTAAGAACTGAAGAAGCTTCTCGGATGTGAGGTGAAACCTCCAGACTCTTTTCTTTCCAAGCTCCTTAAAGCCCTTTAAAAAAGCTGCAATAGTTTAAAAAATGTGACATTGCTTAGTCTTCAGTTTGAGCAAAAGTGCAAAGGTTACATGAGATCCTGAGTCATGTAAAACATTTTATTTATGACTAAGCAAAGTGAATAAAAACGGATGCTCTTCCTGATGCTCTGCTTCATCGCACCAAATGATGTGTAACAGAAAAAATTCACAATTATGCTGAGGTGCCAGAAAGTATGGCCAGCTCTTAAATGTTTCATTAAGCATTACAATTTTTACTCCACTACATTCGTCTGACAACTACAGTTGCTTTTCAGATTACAGTTTTCCATACCTACGCTGTCCAGCTACAAAATAAATAAATAAAAATGTGCTGACTTTCAATGTTTGTTATAAATTGAACCAATAAGCTTTCCGTCACCGGTACTTAGGTTGTTTTTTTTTTTTTGTAATGTAGGACATTTACTTGTAGTGAAGTATTTTTGTTGAGTGGCAAGTACGGTTCTTGAACCACAGTGTGGTTGACTACAAAGGAAAAAACAACCCAGCTCTGTCAGCATTGTATACGGTCCTTGATCTACATACAACATGCAATAAAGTCACCACCTCTGGGTTGGAGAAAAAAAATCGATGCTTTTAACAGGAAGTAACGATGCACAGATTGGATTAAACTGGTGGCTGTGAGAAAATTCGCTTTGCCTCTTGATTTGCATGTTTCATACGTCCTCTGTGCTGTCTGTCTGTCTGTCCTTTTTTTGTTTTCTTTTTCCAGTTCATCATATTTATTATTCTATGTTTAGAACAGCTGCAGTAAGTTATTTAAAGATATGAATTTGTTTCATTTTTCTGACAGATCTCATAAATTTAAACAGAACCTGATGAAAATAAATGTGACATATCGTGGTCTGGAGTTACCTTTGCCAGAACAAACGACCGTGTCATCTGTTTGGATTTATACAGCCTTCTTGCCTGAGGACATGTAACATAATTTTGTAAACAATCAAGTGCGCCAGGACATCTACGGACACGACAGAATGTTTTTGCTATTCCAGTTAATGTCTATAATGTGGAAAAACAGACATCAGACAATGTTTCTTTAAGTGATTGGAAGAAATGTCTCATCTGAGCTCTCAAGTGATCCACTTGATATTGAGATTGAATCAAAGGATTTTGTGTAATGTAAAAGAACTTGTGCGAAGCCTTGAAATCTGAGGGAATTGGCTGCAGAGTTGATGATGATAACATCATCATCAACTCTGCAGCTTTAAAGCACTTCTAAACTACTTTTACGCCTAGATTTGGTTTTATGGCTCATTTGCTGCTCTGGCTTAGCACTCTTCTCAACTTCATTTCTGGCAGGAATGGCAGGCAGCTGTTTTTGGCAAACAGGCACTGAAACACCCACAATATTCCAGTAGAAAGACATGTTTAGAGGTAAGTGGGTAAACAAAGTCAGCTAGCGGCTAAAGAGACAGATTCCTTCCTCAGGATGTTGGACTGCGTACTTAGACTATCATTCATAAAAGACGCAAGACTGAGCCTGAGTATCCACTGAGTCTCCGGCTTGTATCATTGAGGGGTAGAAATTCATATTACTCAGAATGCACAAATGAATCTTAAATTTTAAATAATAAAACATTTGAATAGTAACAGATATATAAAATATCATGTGATGCATGAATTAAAATGCAACAATTTGTGAAATACAAATGAAATGTACCAGACTACTGAATAATTCTGAAACTCATATCTACCTGGATATGAGTTTCAGTTTTTCCAGTTTTAAAATGTGAAAAAGCTGACATTTTGAGTGGTGTAGTGCATCGATCCTTCCGAGCTTTAGAAGGATCGATGCACCATCACCAGGAGGCAGCGTCAAAAATATGAACAGCAACTTATTTGTGGGGTATTATTGTCTGTGTTTGCATTATTGGTGGTCCTTTAGCTTGAAGAAGTCAAGACAGAAAAAACTGAATGTTAAAAACTGTCTCCTGCAGCTTGTCTCTACTTTTAATGTTGCTTTTTTTGGTCTTTGGTGTTATTTTTTCCACCTTCACACTTTCTTGAACCATTTCCTGTTTAAACCCACTTTTCTGCCATCTCTATGTGCAGCACCATCACTGCACGTTGTTGTTTTTCTTAAGAGGACCACATGGAAACACATCTTTATGTGTTGCATATGAACAACCATCCACTCTGTGGAGCCAGATACCTGTCCAAATACAACCACAGTACCATCACCTCATATTGCCTATCACAGCAGATACAACAGTTTTAAGCCAAGATGAGTCCAATAATTTTTTTACACTTTCTTTGGTGTGACTGTTAGACAAGTTGTGTTTTACATTGTTGTTTGGTTAGGTCGGGAAACCACAATGTCTTTGTTTGAAATAAAATTACTCGGTTTGGCACTTAAATTATTTTGTTAGATTTATGCAACCAAAGCATCTTAATGAGCCTTTAGTATTATAATAACTATACTAGTATAACTTATTGGTATGGGGGAAAAGTACCTGGTTAGGGATAGACAATAAAACTACTACTAGTTTAAGTTTGGTTGTAAAATGCTTTCAATTTGAAAATCTAATTTATGCATCTTTTTGTTTCAGATTATTATTTTATAATATGTAATTATAATCAGTGACATTCTAGCACATCTGGTTCATGGCCAGATTAGTTAAAAATACATTCTTTTGTGAATCCTGTAAACCACATATGTCGAACTCCAGGCCTCGAGGGCTGGTGTCCTGCAGGTTTTAGACGTGTCCTTGATCCAACACAGCTGATTTAAATGGCGAAATGACCTCCTCAACATGTCTTGAAGTTCTGCAGAGGCCTGGTAATGACCTAATCATTTGATTCAGGTGTGTTGACCCAGGGTGAGATCTAAAACCTGCAGGACACCGGCCCTCGAGGCCTGGAGTCTGACACCCCTGCTGTAAACCAAGGATCCCTATTCCAAGTAATCCCATCATCATGCTCTAATTTTTTATATTTTCTCTACAAGCAGAAAGATAAATGGTCAAGCTGAACTTTAAGGCTCTCACTTTAAGCTTAGATCTTGAAGGCTTCTTGCCAGTTCTTCAACTAACAGCAGAACTTTGGCTGATGGATTTTGGTATTTTGACAAAAATTGATGCTTTCCCCACAGTGCGGGCCGTCTCTTGGCTATGTTTCAGCTCCAGTCAGGTTTTCTCTGAATGACTGATCAACCATGAAACTTACCACTTATGCTGGTATGGAGTGAAAAGGTGTTAAACTGACAGAATCATAATAACATGTGTCTGATCTGATGTTGTATATCTGCTTTTTCTGCCGTTTCAGTCTTTTTTATTTTTTATTTTTTTTATTTTTTTAAGATGAGTTTTCAACTTTTAATAGAGATGCTACACAGGTTTCAAGAAAATCCTTGACAATGTTTTTTTACATTTTACACAAAACTGAAATGACTGTGATTTAGGTTCCAGCTCTTGGCTGCCATCAGTTCTGGTTTGTACTAAGCCGTTCCACTTGGTGTCAGCCAAAAAAACATTGGAAAGCAGACAGCCTCTTTTATGGCACCCTACCATTAGCAAAAATGTCATAACAAAGACTTAAACTCAACCTCACAGCCAGGTTCTTTTTGTTTAATACACTTCTCTCTGATTGTTAAAGAACATTATGAGGAGAAATATAAAAAGGTTGCATTCAGGTTACGGGCAAACAAAATCCATTGACTGAAAAATGCAAATAGCACTTTACAGGTCAGGGTTTGTTCTGAAAACGCTCATGTGAAGCCATGATGATAATAGAAGACGTCAGTTTAAATAGAGTAAATTACTCTGCAAAATATTGAGTTGTTCCTTTAAAGGCTTACATATACTCACGCATTCACTAGCACACACAGACACACACATTTGAACAAAAACACATGCACATGAACACACACCAAATGTGCCTCAATGAGGAGATACAGTTATGTCCGGTTCTGTTTTTTCTCCTGCTAATGAAAGGAAGCCTTCTAAGAAAAGACTAAAGGCTGTTTTATTTTATGCCTTAATTTAATTGAATCTGTACTTCTGATTATTTATTTTTGGAATTAAGAACATATATTCTTTAACCTCTGGGTGGTCTTGGGTCGATTTGTGCCATTTTTCATTGTTCATTTACACGCCATTTGCACTGTGTTGGGCAGGAATGGCAGGCAGCTGTTTTTGGCAAACAGGCACTGAAACACCCACAATATTCCAGTAGAAAGACATGTTTAGAGGCAAGTGGGTAAACAAAGTCAGCTAGCGGCTAAAGAGACAGATTCCTTCCTCAGGATGTTGGACTGCGTACTTAGACTATCATTCATAAAAGACGCAAGACTGAGCCTGAGTATCCACTGAGTCTCCGGCTTGTATCATTGAGGGGTAGAAATTCATATTACTCAGAATGCACAAATGAATCTTAAATTTTAAATAATAAAACATTTGAATAGTAACAGATATATAAAATATCATGTGATGCATGAATTAAAATGCAACAATTTGTGAAATACAAATGAAATGTACCAGACTACTGAATAATTCTGAAACTCATATCTACCTGGATATGAGTTTCAGTTTTTCCAGTTTTAAAATGTGAAAAAGCTGACATTTTGAGTGGTGTAGTGCATCGATCCTTCCGAGCTTTAGAAGGATCGATGCACCATCACCAGGAGGCAGCGTCAAAAATATGAACAGCAACTTATTTGTGGGGTATTATTGTCTGTGTTTGCATTATTGGTGGTCCTTTAGCTTGAAGAAGTCAAGACAGAAAAAACTGAATGTTAAAAACTGTCTCCTGCAGCTTGTCTCTACTTTTAATGTTGCTTTTTTTGGTCTTTGGTGTTATTTTTTCCACCTTCACACTTTCTTGAACCATTTCCTGTTTAAACCCACTTTTCTGCCATCTCTATGTGCAGCACCATCACTGCACGTTGTTGTTTTTCTTAAGAGGACCACATGGAAACACATCTTTATGTGTTGCATATGAACAACCATCCACTCTGTGGAGCCAGATACCTGTCCAAATACAACCACAGTACCATCACCTCATATTGCCTATCACAGCAGATACAACAGTTTTAAGCCAAGATGAGTCCAATAATTTTCTTACACTTTCTTTGGTGTGACTGTTAGACAAGTTGTGTTTTACATTGTTGTTTGGTTAGGTCGGGAAACCACAATGTCTTTGTTTGAAATAAAATTACTCGGTTTGGCACTTAAATTATTTTGTTAGATTTATGCAACCAAAGCATCTTAATGAGCCTTTAGTATTATAATAACTATACTAGTATAACTTATTGGTATGGGGGGAAAGTACCTGGTTAGGGATAGACAATAAAACTACTACTAGTTTAAGTTTGGTTGTAAAATGCTTTCAATTTGAAAATCTAATTTATGCATCTTTTTGTTTCAGATTATTATTTTATAATATGTAATTATAATCAGTGACATTCTAGCACATCTGGTTCATGGCCAGATTAGTTAAAAATACATTCTTTTGTGAATCCTGTAAACCACATATGTCGAACTCCAGGCCTCGAGGGCTGGTGTCCTGCAGGTTTTAGACGTGTCCTTGATCCAACACAGCTGATTTAAATGGCGAAATGACCTCCTCAACATGTCTTGAAGTTCTGCAGAGGCCTGGTAATGACCTAATCATTTGATTCAGGTGTGTTGACCCAGGGTGAGATCTAAAACCTGCAGGACACCGGCCCTCGAGGCCTGGAGTCTGACACCCCTGCTGTAAACCAAGGATCCCTATTCCAAGTAATCCCATCATCATGCTCTAATTTTTTATATTTTCTCTACAAGCAGAAAGATAAATGGTCAAGCTTAACTTTAAGGCTCTCACTTTAAGCTTAGATCTTGAAGGCTTCTTGCCAGTTCTTCAACTAACAGCAGAACTTTGGCTGATGGATTTTGGTATTTTGACAAAAATTGATGCTTTGCCCACAGTGCGGGCCGTCTCTTGGCTATGTTTCAGCTCCAGTCAGGTTTTCTCTGAATGACTGATCAACCATGAAACTTACCACTTATGCTGGTATGGAGTGAAAAGGTGTTAAACTGACAGAATCATAATAACATGTGTCTGATCTGATGTTGTATATCTGCTTTTTCTGCCGTTTCAGTCTTTTTTATTTTTTATTTTTTTTTTTTTTAAAATGAGTTTTCAACTTTTAATAGAGATGCTACACAGGTTTCAAGAAAATCCTTGACAATGTTTTTTTACATTTTCCACAAAACTGAAATGACTGTGATTTAGGTTCCAGCTCTTGGCTGCCATCAGTTCTGGTTTGTACTAAGCCGTTCCACTTGGTGTCAGCCAAAGAAACATTGGAAAGCAGACAGCCTCTTTTATGGCACCCTACCATTAGCAAAAATGTCATAACAAAGACTTAAACTCAACCTCACAGCCAGGTTCTTTTTGTTTAATACACTTCTCTCTGATTGTTAAAGAACATTATGAGGAGAAATATAAAAAGGTTGCATTCAGGTTACGGGCAAACAAAATCCATTGACTGAAAAATGCAAATAGCACTTTACAGGTCAGGGTTTGTTCTGAAAACGCTCATGTGAAGCCATGATGATAATAGAAGACGTCAGTTTAAATAGAGTAAATTACTCTGCAAAATATTGAGTTGTTCCTTTAAAGGCTTACATATACTCACGCATTCACTAGCACACACAGACACACACATTTGAACAAAAACACATGCACATGAACACACACCAAATGTGCCTCAATGAGGAGATACAGTTATGTCCGGTTCTGTTTTTTCTCCTGCTAATGAAAGGAAGCCTTCTAAGAAAAGACTAAAGGCTGTTTTATTTTATGCCTTAATTTAATTGAATCTGTACTTCTGATTATTTATTTTTGGAATTAAGAACATATATTCTTTAACCTCTGGGTGGTCTTGGGTCGATTTGTGCCATTTTTCATTGTTCATTTACACGCCATTTGCACTGTGTTGGGCAGGAATGGCAGGCAGCTGTTTTTGGCAAACAGGCACTGAAACACCCACAATATTCCAGTAGAAAGACATGTTTAGAGGCAAGTGGGTAAACAAAGTCAGCTAGCGGCTAAAGAGACAGATTCCTTCCTCAGGATGTTGGACTGCGTACTTAGACTATCATTCATAAAAGACGCAAGACTGAGCCTGAGTATCCACTGAGTCTCCGGCTTGTATCATTGAGGGGTAGAAATTCATATTACTCAGAATGCACAAATGAATCTTAAATTTTAAATAATAAAACATTTGAATAGTAACAGATATATAAAATATCATGTGATGCATGAATTAAAATGCAACAATTTGTGAAATACAAATGAAATGTACCAGACTACTGAATAATTCTGAAACTCATATCTACCTGGATATGAGTTTCAGTTTTTCCAGTTTTAAAATGTGAAAAAGCTGACATTTTGAGTGGTGTAGTGCATCGATCCTTCCGAGCTTTAGAAGGATCGATGCACCATCACCAGGAGGCAGCGTCAAAAATATGAACAGCAACTTATTTGTGGGGTATTATTGTCTGTGTTTGCATTATTAGTGGTCCTTTAGCTTGAAGAAGTCAAGACAGAAAAAACTGAATGTTAAAAACTGTCTCCTGCAGCTTGTCTCTACTTTTAATGTTGCTTTTTTTGGTCTTTGGTGTTATTTTTTCCACCTTCACACTTTCTTGAACCATTTCCTGTTTAAACCCACTTTTCTGCCATCTCTATGTGCAGCACCATCACTGCACGTTGTTGTTTTTCTTAAGAGGACCACATGGAAACACATCTTTATGTGTTGCATATGAACAACCATCCACTCTGTGGAGCCAGATACCTGTCCAAATACAACCACAGTACCATCACCTCATATTGCCTATCACAGCAGATACAACAGTTTTAAGCCAAGATGAGTCCAATAATTTTCTTACACTTTCTTTGGTGTGACTGTTAGACAAGTTGTGTTTTACATTGTTGTTTGGTTAGGTCGGGAAACCACAATGTCTTTGTTTGAAATAAAATTACTCGGTTTGGCACTTAAATTATTTTGTTAGATTTATGCAACCAAAGCATCTTAATGAGCCTTTAGTATTATAATAACTATACTAGTATAACTTATTGGTATGGGGGGAAAGTACCTGGTTAGGGATAGACAATAAAACTACTACTAGTTTAAGTTTGGTTGTAAAATGCTTTCAATTTGAAAATCTAATTTATGCATCTTTTTGTTTCAGATTATTATTTTATAATATGTAATTATAATCAGTGACATTCTAGCACATCTGGTTCATGGCCAGATTAGTTAAAAATACATTCTTTTGTGAATCCTGTAAACCACATATGTCGAACTCCAGGCCTCGAGGGCTGGTGTCCTGCAGGTTTTAGACGTGTCCTTGATCCAACACAGCTGATTTAAATGGCGAAATGACCTCCTCAACATGTCTTGAAGTTCTGCAGAGGCCTGGTAATGACCTAATCATTTGATTCAGGTGTGTTGACCCAGGGTGAGATCTAAAACCTGCAGGACACCGGCCCTCGAGGCCTGGAGTCTGACACCCCTGCTGTAAACCAAGGATCCCTATTCCAAGTATCCCATCATCATGCTCTAATTTTTTATATTTTCTCTACAAGCAGAAAGATAAATGGTCAAGCTGAACTTTAAGGCTCTCACTTTAAGCTTAGATCTTGAAGGCTTCTTGCCAGTTCTTCAACTAACAGCAGAACTTTGGCTGATGGATTTTGGTATTTTGACAAAAATTGATGCTTTGCCCACAGTGCGGGCCGTCTCTTGGCTATGTTTCAGCTCCAGTCAGGTTTTCTCTGAATGACTGATCAACCATGAAACTTACCACTTATGCTGGTATGGAGTGAAAAGGTGTTAAACTGACAGAATCATAATAACATGTGTCTGATCTGATGTTGTATATCTGCTTTTTCTGCCGTTTCAGTCTTTTTTATTTTTTATTTTTTTTATTTTTTTAAGATGAGTTTTCAACTTTTAATAGAGATGCTACACAGGTTTCAAGAAAATCCTTGACAATGTTTTTTTACATTTTCCACAAAACTGAAATGACTGTGATTTAGGTTCCAGCTCTTGGCTGCCATCAGTTCTGGTTTGTACTAAGCCGTTCCACTTGGTGTCAGCCAAAAAAACATTGGAAAGCAGACAGCCTCTTTTATGGCACCCTACCATTAGCAAAAATGTCATAACAAAGACTTAAACTCAACCTCACAGCCAGGTTCTTTTTGTTTAATACACTTCTCTCTGATTGTTAAAGAACATTATGAGGAGAAATATAAAAAGGTTGCATTCAGGTTACGGGCAAACAAAATCCATTGACTGAAAAATGCAAATAGCACTTTACAGGTCAGGGTTTGTTCTGAAAACGCTCATGTGAAGCCATGATGATAATAGAAGACGTCAGTTTAAATAGAGTAAATTACTCTGCAAAATATTGAGTTGTTCCTTTAAAGGCTTACATATACTCACGCATTCACTAGCACACACAGACACACACATTTGAACAAAAACACATGCACATGAACACACACCAAATGTGCCTCAATGAGGAGATACAGTTATGTCCGGTTCTGTTTTTTCTCCTGCTAATGAAAGGAAGCCTTCTAAGAAAAGACTAAAGGCTGTTTTATTTTATGCCTTAATTTAATTGAATCTGTACTTCTGATTATTTATTTTTGGAATTAAGAACATATATTCTTTAACCTCTGGGTGGTCTTGGGTCGATTTGTGCCATTTTTCATTGTTCATTTACACGCCATTTGCACTGTGTTGGGCAGGAATGGCAGGCAGCTGTTTTTGGCAAACAGGCACTGAAACACCCACAATATTCCAGTAGAAAGACATGTTTAGAGGCAAGTGGGTAAACAAAGTCAGCTAGCGGCTAAAGAGACAGATTCCTTCCTCAGGATGTTGGACTGCGTACTTAGACTATCATTCATAAAAGACGCAAGACTGAGCCTGAGTATCCACTGAGTCTCCGGCTTGTATCATTGAGGGGTAGAAATTCATATTACTCAGAATGCACAAATGAATCTTAAATTTTAAATAATAAAACATTTGAATAGTAACAGATATATAAAATATCATGTGATGCATGAATTAAAATGCAACAATTTGTGAAATACAAATGAAATGTACCAGACTACTGAATAATTCTGAAACTCATATCTACCTGGATATGAGTTTCAGTTTTTCCAGTTTTAAAATGTGAAAAAGCTGACATTTTGAGTGGTGTAGTGCATCGATCCTTCCGAGCTTTAGAAGGATCGATGCACCATCACCAGGAGGCAGCGTCAAAAATATGAACAGCAACTTATTTGTGGGGTATTATTGTCTGTGTTTGCATTATTGGTGGTCCTTTAGCTTGAAGAAGTCAAGACAGAAAAAACTGAATGTTAAAAACTGTCTCCTGCAGCTTGTCTCTACTTTTAATGTTGCTTTTTTTGGTCTTTGGTGTTATTTTTTCCACCTTCACACTTTCTTGAACCATTTCCTGTTTAAACCCACTTTTCTGCCATCTCTATGTGCAGCACCATCACTGCACGTTGTTGTTTTTCTTAAGAGGACCACATGGAAACACATCTTTATGTGTTGCATATGAACAACCATCCACTCTGTGGAGCCAGATACCTGTCCAAATACAACCACAGTACCATCACCTCATATTGCCTATCACAGCAGATACAACAGTTTTAAGCCAAGATGAGTCCAATAATTTTTTTACACTTTCTTTGGTGTGACTGTTAGACAAGTTGTGTTTTACATTGTTGTTTGGTTAGGTCGGGAAACCACAATGTCTTTGTTTGAAATAAAATTACTCGGTTTGGCACTTAAATTATTTTGTTAGATTTATGCAACCAAAGCATCTTAATGAGCCTTTAGTATTATAATAACTATACTAGTATAACTTATTGGTATGGGGGAAAAGTACCTGGTTAGGGATAGACAATAAAACTACTACTAGTTTAAGTTTGGTTGTAAAATGCTTTCAATTTGAAAATCTAATTTATGCATCTTTTTGTTTCAGATTATTATTTTATAATATGTAATTATAATCAGTGACATTCTAGCACATCTGGTTCATGGCCAGATTAGTTAAAAATACATTCTTTTGTGAATCCTGTAAACCACATATGTCGAACTCCAGGCCTCGAGGGCTGGTGTCCTGCAGGTTTTAGACGTGTCCTTGATCCAACACAGCTGATTTAAATGGCGAAATGACCTCCTCAACATGTCTTGAAGTTCTGCAGAGGCCTGGTAATGACCTAATCATTTGATTCAGGTGTGTTGACCCAGGGTGAGATCTAAAACCTGCAGGACACCGGCCCTCGAGGCCTGGAGTCTGACACCCCTGCTGTAAACCAAGGATCCCTATTCCAAGTAATCCCATCATCATGCTCTAATTTTTTATATTTTCTCTACAAGCAGAAAGATAAATGGTCAAGCTTAACTTTAAGGCTCTCACTTTAAGCTTAGATCTTGAAGGCTTCTTGCCAGTTCTTCAACTAACAGCAGAACTTTGGCTGATGGATTTTGGTATTTTGACAAAAATTGATGCTTTGCCCACAGTGCGGGCCGTCTCTTGGCTATGTTTCAGCTCCAGTCAGGTTTTCTCTGAATGACTGATCAACCATGAAACTTACCACTTATGCTGGTATGGAGTGAAAAGGTGTTAAACTGACAGAATCATAATAACATGTGTCTGATCTGATGTTGTATATCTGCTTTTTCTGCCGTTTCAGTCTTTTTTATTTTTTATTTTTTTTATTTTTTTAAAATGAGTTTTCAACTTTTAATAGAGATGCTACACAGGTTTCAAGAAAATCCTTGACAATGTTTTTTTTACATTTTCCACAAAACTGAAATGACTGTGATTTAGGTTCCAGCTCTTGGCTGCCATCAGTTCTGGTTTGTACTAAGCCGTTCCACTTGGTGTCAGCCAAAAAAACATTGGAAAGCAGACAGCCTCTTTTATGGCACCCTACCATTAGCAAAAATGTCATAACAAAGACTTAAACTCAACCTCACAGCCAGGTTCTTTTTGTTTAATACACTTCTCTCTGATTGTTAAAGAACATTATGAGGAGAAATATAAAAAGGTTGCATTCAGGTTACGGGCAAACAAAATCCATTGACTGAAAAATGCAAATAGCACTTTACAGGTCAGGGTTTGTTCTGAAAACGCTCATGTGAAGCCATGATGATAATAGAAGACGTCAGTTTAAATAGAGTAAATTACTCTGCAAAATATTGAGTTGTTCCTTTAAAGGCTTACATATACTCACGCATTCACTAGCACACACAGACACACACATTTGAACAAAAACACATGCACATGAACACACACCAAATGTGCCTCAATGAGGAGATACAGTTATGTCCGGTTCTGTTTTTTCTCCTGCTAATGAAAGGAAGCCTTCTAAGAAAAGACTAAAGGCTGTTTTATTTTATGCCTTAATTTAATTGAATCTGTACTTCTGATTATTTATTTTTGGAATTAAGAACATATATTCTTTAACCTCTGGGTGGTCTTGGGTCGATTTGTGCCATTTTTCATTGTTCATTTACACGCCATTTGCACTGTGTTGGGCAGGAATGGCAGGCAGCTGTTTTTGGCAAACAGGCACTGAAACACCCACAATATTCCAGTAGAAAGACATGTTTAGAGGCAAGTGGGTAAACAAAGTCAGCTAGCGGCTAAAGAGACAGATTCCTTCCTCAGGATGTTGGACTGCGTACTTAGACTATCATTCATAAAAGACGCAAGACTGAGCCTGAGTATCCACTGAGTCTCCGGCTTGTATCATTGAGGGGTAGAAATTCATATTACTCAGAATGCACAAATGAATCTTAAATTTTAAATAATAAAACATTTGAATAGTAACAGATATATAAAATATCATGTGATGCATGAATTAAAATGCAACAATTTGTGAAATACAAATGAAATGTACCAGACTACTGAATAATTCTGAAACTCATATCTACCTGGATATGAGTTTCAGTTTTTCCAGTTTTAAAATGTGAAAAAGCTGACATTTTGAGTGGTGTAGTGCATCGATCCTTCCGAGCTTTAGAAGGATCGATGCACCATCACCAGGAGGCAGCGTCAAAAATATGAACAGCAACTTATTTGTGGGGTATTATTGTCTGTGTTTGCATTATTGGTGGTCCTTTAGCTTGAAGAAGTCAAGACAGAAAAAACTGAATGTTAAAAACTGTCTCCTGCAGCTTGTCTCTACTTTTAATGTTGCTTTTTTTGGTCTTTGGTGTTATTTTTTCCACCTTCACACTTTCTTGAACCATTTCCTGTTTAAACCCACTTTTCTGCCATCTCTATGTGCAGCACCATCACTGCACGTTGTTGTTTTTCTTAAGAGGACCACATGGAAACACATCTTTATGTGTTGCATATGAACAACCATCCACTCTGTGGAGCCAGATACCTGTCCAAATACAACCACAGTACCATCACCTCATATTGCCTATCACAGCAGATACAACAGTTTTAAGCCAAGATGAGTCCAATAATTTTCTTACACTTTCTTTGGTGTGACTGTTAGACAAGTTGTGTTTTACATTGTTGTTTGGTTAGGTCGGGAAACCACAATGTCTTTGTTTGAAATAAAATTACTCGGTTTGGCACTTAAATTATTTTGTTAGATTTATGCAACCAAAGCATCTTAATGAGCCTTTAGTATTATAATAACTATACTAGTATAACTTATTGGTATGGGGGGAAAGTACCTGGTTAGGGATAGACAATAAAACTACTACTAGTTTAAGTTTGGTTGTAAAATGCTTTCAATTTGAAAATCTAATTTATGCATCTTTTTGTTTCAGATTATTATTTTATAATATGTAATTATAATCAGTGACATTCTAGCACATCTGGTTCATGGCCAGATTAGTTAAAAATACATTCTTTTGTGAATCCTGTAAACCACATATGTCGAACTCCAGGCCTCGAGGGCTGGTGTCCTGCAGGTTTTAGACGTGTCCTTGATCCAACACAGCTGATTTAAATGGCGAAATGACCTCCTCAACATGTCTTGAAGTTCTGCAGAGGCCTGGTAATGACCTAATCATTTGATTCAGGTGTGTTGACCCAGGGTGAGATCTAAAACCTGCAGGACACCGGCCCTCGAGGCCTGGAGTCTGACACCCCTGCTGTAAACCAAGGATCCCTATTCCAAGTATCCCATCATCATGCTCTAATTTTTTATATTTTCTCTACAAGCAGAAAGATAAATGGTCAAGCTTAACTTTAAGGCTCTCACTTTAAGCTTAGATCTTGAAGGCTTCTTGCCAGTTCTTCAACTAACAGCAGAACTTTGGCTGATGGATTTTGGTATTTTGACAAAAATTGATGCTTTGCCCACAGTGCGGGCCGTCTCTTGGCTATGTTTCAGCTCCAGTCAGGTTTTCTCTGAATGACTGATCAACCATGAAACTTACCACTTATGCTGGTATGGAGTGAAAAGGTGTTAAACTGACAGAATCATAATAACATGTGTCTGATCTGATGTTGTATATCTGCTTTTTCTGCCGTTTCAGTCTTTTTTATTTTTTATTTTTTTTATTTTTTTAAAATGAGTTTTCAACTTTTAATAGAGATGCTACACAGGTTTCAAGAAAATCCTTGACAATGTTTTTTTACATTTTCCACAAAACTGAAATGACTGTGATTTAGGTTCCAGCTCTTGGCTGCCATCAGTTCTGGTTTGTACTAAGCCGTTCCACTTGGTGTCAGCCAAAAAAACATTGGAAAGCAGACAGCCTCTTTTATGGCACCCTACCATTAGCAAAAATGTCATAACAAAGACTTAAACTCAACCTCACAGCCAGGTTCTTTTTGTTTAATACACTTCTCTCTGATTGTTAAAGAACATTATGAGGAGAAATATAAAAAGGTTGCATTCAGGTTACGGGCAAACAAAATCCATTGACTGAAAAATGCAAATAGCACTTTACAGGTCAGGGTTTGTTCTGAAAACGCTCATGTGAAGCCATGATGATAATAGAAGACGTCAGTTTAAATAGAGTAAATTACTCTGCAAAATATTGAGTTGTTCCTTTAAAGGCTTACATATACTCACGCATTCACTAGCACACACAGACACACACATTTGAACAAAAACACATGCACATGAACACACACCAAATGTGCCTCAATGAGGAGATACAGTTATGTCCGGTTCTGTTTTTTCTCCTGCTAATGAAAGGAAGCCTTCTAAGAAAAGACTAAAGGCTGTTTTATTTTATGCCTTAATTTAATTGAATCTGTACTTCTGATTATTTATTTTTGGAATTAAGAACATATATTCTTTAACCTCTGGGTGGTCTTGGGTCGATTTGTGCCATTTTTCATTGTTCATTTACACGCCATTTGCACTGTGTTGAATGGAATATAGCGAAAGTCTGCAAAAAAAAGTTCGGTCACATTTACTGTTAAAATTTCAGTATGACTTCCGGAAATTAGCTTCAGTGGCTAAGCTACAGACAAACTTACACTATCGGTCCTAGTGGTCGATTTGTGCCCCATTGAAACCCATTATAAACGCTATTTTTCACGGCAAAAAAATTACGGTCAAATCGATCGTGATCGGTTATGTTTCCGTTTCCGTTTGCAGTACTGGCCTTAGAGTTGTAATTTTTTTATTTGTCCACCGGGTGGCGCCCTTGCTCCACATTTGACCCCGGGCTGGAAAACAGCGGGCTGCTTAAACAGACCTGCGGGAAACGAAGCCTCATTTCCGGCGTGCAGCAGCGGCTTCGCCCGCTGATCGGGCGGGACCATTTTCGGCCCCTAGGACCGTTTGAGGGTTTTTTTTTTTTTAATCAACAGGAAATGATGTATTTGTTGTGACGTGGTACCGGACGTGTGTGTTGGAAAAAGGGGTCCGACGCAACATGCCCCGGTCATCGTCGGGAGTTAACCCGGGAGGATGCACTGATTTCGGCCTAGAGGAGGAGCATTTGCCGCCTGGAGACCATTTTCTGGTCCTGAAAAAAAAAAAGAAAGGCGATCGAAATGAAGGTTGGTGCCAATCTTTAGTCCATCTAAAGGCCTAATTATAATAACAATCAAATATTACTTCAAATGTTTTTTTTAAAAAATATTTCGTTTTGTTTTGGGGGGCTAAAAAAAACGGTGCGCTCATGTAATTAAACTGCGATTAAAAGGGTTAAAACCCCCGAAATATAATTAAAACTTTACATGGATAGTTCAGGGAGAAGTAGTTTTAAAAGATTGGCTAATTTAAAGTGGAATAAAATATTAATATATAAATTTTTTATAGCACTTTTTTGGGCGTGGTCGATTTGTGGCTCTAGGTCCGATAGTGTATGCATTTTTCTAGGACCCCCCAGAGGTTAAAAATGCAATTTTAATATGGCACGTGAGCACAATAAAACTGTTTTTTGAGATATGTTGTATGTAGTTAACTTACAGTTTTGCAATTACAGTTGTGAACATGGAAACCAATGAGCAGTACAATTTGAAAGACCCATTTTTGTCTGTTATTTTATTCATTATTGCTCATTAATAAGATAAAAGTATTTCTTATCTGATTACTCGATGGAAAAAATAATATACTCAATCATTAAACTAATTAATATCTAGCAAAAGGAATGAATAATGACTTTGGTTATTTCATTTTGTGTTAGCTTAATGCTCTGGATAAGTCCTGAAGTTTGTCTTTTTAAAACTGTCTCTGATGTGCACGTGTGGGTATTTTTCACTTTATTAATGGCGACGCTTGGCAGGAATCAGTCCACCCTGCTGATCCCAAAATGTTTCTCCTAAAAGCATCGTATTCTACATCCTGCTATTTGATCTCCGCTGTGGTGACACATGAGTTTTCTCTACTGTGTAGCTGCCTTTTTATTGGAAACCGAGGACCTGGTAGTAAAGTGCAGCCTCTTGGCTGTTTGTTCATAGAGTCAAATTATACTTGCTGTATCATCAGTCATTTCTAGATTACCTGCCACTGCACTTCATGGCCCGTAACAGCTAAACCCTTTTCCAGTCATTTCTATATTGGTTTACTTTGTTCTTGAGCATTATTCCAACAGTGCTGTCTATAACTGTTGTTTCCGCCCTATAATCAAACCATTCCATCAGCCTTGTGCCCAGTGGATCTGGTTGATTTCGGCTCCATTTAAAAATACTCTTCATATTTAAAGCTAGTCTGAGAAACTCACAAACTTCTTTTGGTTCAGTTTGCAGGTTTGAAGCTTCCCTGCTGTTTAAGACACTTTGCAATTACAGGCTTGTTTGGAAAAAAAAAGGCTATTAAAGATTAAGGTAATGGTTTAAAAAAGTTACATTTACAATGTCAACCCCCCCCTCCCAATATATTGTTATACAAAACTAAGAATATGCCTTGTTTGTTTTTTTTCTTATGTGTATGTGTGCTGGAGTCAGCTGACACTGGGCAAAGGGCAGGGTTCACCCTGGATAAGCTCCTAGTCCATTATAGGTCACAGAGATAAAATAAATGACTAGAGATTATAGCAGGAAACTGGAGTATACATACAGAAACAGGGAGATCTCTAGCTGTGCATTCATGCTGTGACATATGAGCATTAATGTGCATTCACTGCTGTGGGGCATACAGCAGAAACAGAAACGGCAACCAGGGAAGGTCAGAAAGATGCAAAAAAAATGTTTTGCAAAAAATAAAAAATAAAAGAAAGGAAGAAATCATTAGGTGGCAAATACTTTTGTTTGGTTGGTTAACTCCTGATCATGTAGGAGACATTTGCAGACAGACAGAGATTTTTGTATTATAGTAAGACTAAATATTAAAAGTTCAATTTTCTTGCACAATTGTTAAGGCACAGAAGGATAAGAGTAATCCTTGTATATCAGTCATGTGATCCGATTATCATGATCACTTAATGTTGTAAAGCTAGACTCACAAGCCAAAGTATAATTTCAGAAAAAATGAAAATGATATATTTTGCTCAACAGACCGATTCAGTCGTGAGAATATGTGCTGCATTCAAGGAAAATTCAGAAATTAGAACCACAAATGCAGAACAAACAGTCTGTTTAAAAAAAAGAAAAAAAAAAGAAAAGAAATGTTGGCGCAAAAGGGACCAACAACAACAAAAAAGACAAACAGGAACAGACAAGCTGAACTTTGAAAAACAGTGTGAACAGAGCCCGCAACTTCACAGTGTGTTTCGACTTCAAGGTTAAACAAAGACAAAACATCTGCTGCTTTGTTTGGTGTGCTGAGGTCCAGAGTTACCTCAGGTCATTCAGCAACAACTACTTTTTGGACCAACTTCAAGCACAGCTGTTAGCCATCCTAACTCAACAATACATTATTTTAGTGGTGTGAAGAGCAGCTTAAGCAGGCGCTGGCAACCTATTAACTGAACGCTGTCAAAAAGGACCAGTTAAAGGAGACACCTCATTTTTTATTTAAAAGCTTATTTAAACTTTGACATCTGTGATGGATGCTAGACAAAACCAGAGAATGATATCAGCAGTGTTTGATAGTTTTTGAACCGTGTGACACTCTGGAGACTCGTCTCAGTGTTACTGCTTGGAACTCTGCTTTTGCAACTAGACTGTATCCTGACCTTTTACAAAGTCCAAAGCAGACAGCCGCGCTGCAGGAGCTGAGCCAAGCCTCCAATCCCTGCTGAAAAGGCTGTTCCTGTCACGGACCGCCGGGGCAGACCGTGTGGAGAGTGCGTGGAGGACTCAGGTGCAGACATGAGTGACACGGGAGTAAACTTTAAACAAAAGCGAGCCTTTTATTGTGGCTGGTAACGCAAGAGAAACAAACAAGAATAAGGGCAGCTCAAAAGCAATAACTAAACAGAAACCTAAACTGGGAATGAACTAAGGTAAGGCTATGAATACAACAGACCGGGCATGGAAACATGGAGGGTGGGAACACATACGACGCGACGCAGACTACATGAAACACAGAGACTAAATACACATGAGGAATGATCAGGGGAAGTGGCCACACATGGGAACGCAGCTGACACACATGAACTTAACGACAGGACAGGAGGAGTGAAACTGAATACACTGACAGTGAATGCAGGCCTTCAAAGTAAAACAGGAAACATGAGACATGAACCGGGGAGACGTAGTACAGGGGGAGGTGACATAACTGACAGCATGAACTTGACAGTACAAGACACACAGACATGAACACACGAAGGGCAAGGGAGACGTAATGCAAGGGTGGTATATACAGATGGCTGGACTAACTTAATGAACCTAAACAATCAATAAACATCAAAATAGACTAAACACAAAACACTGGGTCGCACGACCCAGGACCATGACAGTTCCCATTTGTACAAAATGAAACAGAAGCATTTACATGATTGTGCAAATCTTACTGAAATACAACATAATGAGTCGAACAATTAAATATGGTAAACAAATGAGAGATATAGCACTGTGCCCTCGTTTTGGTGTATTTGGGAGCAAGTCTCTCATAAGGACGGATCTGAGTAAAATCTTACATCAATGGAAGTAGCTGATGCATTACAACCATTATTTTAATGGCCAAGGTAAGAAAGGCTGAAAGACGACCACCACTGAACAAGACACACAAGCTGAAACATCAAGACTGGGCCAAGAAATATCTCAAGACTGGTTTTTCTAAGGTTTTATGGACTGATGAAATGAGAGTGAGTCTTGATGGGCCAGATGGATGGGCCCGTGGCTGGATTGGTAAAGGGCAGAGAGCTCCAGTCCGACTCAGACGCCAGCAAGGTGGAGGTGGAGTACTGGTTTGGGCTGGTATCATCAAAGATGAGCTTGTGGGGCCTTTTCGGGTTGAGGATGGAGTCAAGCTCAACTCCCAGTCCTACTGCCAGTTTCTGGAAGACACCTTCTTCAAGCAGTGGTACAGGAAGAAGTCTGCATCCTTCAAGAAAAACATGATTTTCATGCAGGACAATGCTCCATCACACGCGTCCAAGTACTCCACAGCGTGGCTGGCAAGAAAGGGTATAAAAGAAGAAAAACTAATGACATGGCCTCCTTGTTCACCTGATCTGAACCCCATTGAGAACCTGTGGTCCATCATCAAATGTGAGATTTACAAGGAGGGAAAACAGTACACCTCTCTGAACAGTGTCTGGGAGGCTGTGGTTGCTGCTGCACGCAATGTTGATGGTGAACAGATCAAAACACTGACAGAATCCATGGATGGCAGGCTTTTGAGTGTCCTTGCAAAGAAAGGTGGCTATATTGGTCGCTGATTTGTTTTTGTTTTGTTTTTGAATGTCAGAAATGTATATTTGTGAATGTGGAGATGTTATATTGGTGTCACTGGTAAAAATAAATAATTGAAATGGGTATATATTTGTTTTTTGTTAAGTTGCCTAATAATTATGCACAGTAATAGTCACCTGCACACACAGATATCCCCCTAAAATAGCTAAAACTAAAAACTACTTCCAAAAACATTCAGCTTTGATATTAATGAGTTTTTTGGGTTCATTGAGAACATGGTTGTTGTTCAATGATAAAATTATTCCTCAAAAATACAACTTGCCTAATTATTCTGCACTCCCTGTAAATAACAGAATGACTGCTGCATCATTAAGCCAGCAAAGGGTGCAGCGGAACAATGTGCAAACTATTCCTGATGAAAGTGCACAGGTCCATTTGGAAGTAGTCAGTGTGTGCATCAGTGTGCAATTTTCTCCATTTGAAAATGGCCACACAGTGGTGTGGATTTTGCCATATTCTCCTGTAGAATAAGGAGGGGATGTTTTTCTCATTATCATTTAATATTTTAATATGCCATTATTAGTTCCTTAGAAGTATATAACCAGCTTTGCATTAAGCATAAATTGAAGTTTTTGATCTTACATTATTCTTTGCATTACAGTGATGGTGATAACTTTAATTTGATCTTTCTTACAGGTACCGGAATAATAACATGATTTTCCATTGCAGATGTAATCATGATCATTCCATACACATTGCAGTTTGTTGCTCATTCTAGAGTTGTGCTCAAGGTAATTAAAGGTTAAAAGCTACAGCCAGTGCGAGTCTGGCTGATCTATGGAGGGCAAAGGCTTTGAGCTTGGAAGGCCGCACGCGCTTACACAGCACTTATAAGATGTCATTCTTGGTGATTTTGTGCTTAGTCATGTTTTAATATGTTTTAAGTAGAAGTAGCTGATCCAGCAATATTCATTTAATATTATATACTTGATTTGGAGCAATACACACTGATGGTCTTAATAAATGAAAGAGTCCTTGTAGTTGCCATGTTGTGTCTCAGCAGGGTACAGACGGTTCCAGGAGAAGGGGGGCAGTTAGCGTCTGCCCTCGGGAAGGAGACAATGTTATTCTTTGTGTTAAATAAAATTGTCAACATTGATTGTATTACACCTGTCACTACGCATGAGGGGGCGTTCTAATACCCTGATTTCATAAAACTATGGAAATGTGTTTTTTGAGATGAGATCTGAGACTGTCTGCATACAGTGTCCATCTCCCACGTGTGTGATCATTAAATCATCGTTTGACTCAACCCGACCGGACCAGTGTTGTTATTGTGGGTTTTTCCTCTGGTGTCCATCTCCAATATTTTTGAACCATAACATTTTGGTGGCTCGTCCTGTGGTATTGGGGTGGACGTGCGAGGTGTGGACGGTCTGAGGTTGTCGAGCGGACAGGCACGGACCAGGGATCTGATGTGAGTGAGCTTCCCGGGTGCATCTAAAAGGTAAGGCACTGCCTGTTGAGTTGATTCCCAAATTGTGCCAAATTGGGCTGCATTAAATTAAAAGTTTGCTCACTGACGTTGCTGGTGGGTGTCTGTTTTGATTTTGATGAGAATCACCGTGTGTTATGCAGTTAAAGTTGTTTAAGAGTATTTAATGAAGTTGAAGAAATATGAAACTGTTCCCAGAAGTAACAGAGAATGTTGGGTTTGAGTCCCTGGATATTGAGCTGAAGGCTCAGGTAGTTTGGTAGGGAAATTAGGACAGAAACTGTTCCCAGAAGTAACAGAGACTGGTTAATAGTTTTACAAATTAGGACAGAAACTGTTCCCAGAAGTAACAGAGACTGTTTAATTGGTCGTAAAAAAGTTATCTTTCTTCGGTGAGACCCGTTATGGTAAAATTTTTCAAAATCGGTTAGGTTAAAATTATTATAGGACGGCAGCCCAGAAGTCTGCTAAGAAGCACATAGCCCGGGGGTTACGCCCCCTCCTGGCCGTGGACGCGCGGTCTTGACCTGTCGGCGAACAGGGGTAGTTCAGTTTTGGTTTAACTGTGGGGTACAGGGCATCCCGAAATAAGCTAGGAGTTACCGAGACTCCTCATCGTTTGAAACGGTGTCATGTGCTTGTTTGGACAAAGTTAAATTGAGTTAGGGATTTAGAAGTTAGGTCAGAAACTGTTCCCAGAAGTAACAGATACTGTTTGATTGATTACAAAAAAGTGAAGCTTTCTTCGGTTGGACCCGTTAATTTAAATTTGTCGAAATTTGTTAGGTGCTGAATTTGTCAGGCCTGTCAGTGGTTGTAAATATAAGACGTCTTTGTGATATAAAATAGAATTCTATCTGAGCTTTGTGTGACCCTGTGTGTGATGAGAGCGCAGCTGCAGCGCTGAGAGCTATTTTTAGACGGTGTGAACATGCAAATGAGCGTGTGGCTGGGAGGAGAACAGAGCTTTTCACTTCCTGCCCAGAGTGTGTGTGAGCCTTATAAGCAGAAGGCTTTTTATTGCTGAAAGTTTGTAAATATGCTGCTGGTTTTGATGTTATAACAATGTAAATAGTTTTTGATTTAAAAAGAGTGGTTTAAATAATTTTCAGACACACCTTGCAAATGTGCTTATAATGAGTTGGCACTCGGCCTTTGAAGGTCAGAAGCTTCATTCGGCGTGACTGTCCGGATTGATAAAGTGTAATAAATGCTTTGAGTGCAGAGGGTTAAATGCAAACAAGCTTACAAACACATAGGTTATGATCAGAATAGGTCCCTAGAAGACTTTTGAATGTTTTAAACCAAGTGGGAACCACTAGAACGTTATTTGTTAATCACAGTTGATTTATGTAATGTAAAAATCATTTAAGACTGAGTAACTTCAGTTTTTGAGGAGCATAAGAGAGTGTTCCTAGATCAGAGTAAGCTGCTGTAAGTCAATTGAAAACAATTTAATTAAATCTTAAATATTTTATACTGATAACACAACTGATTTTAAGCCATATCTTTAAATAAGTAAAGTTCATGAAGTTTTCTGAGCTGCCATGACACAGAGAAAGTGGAGTGTTTCACCCTGAAAGGATGAAATGATGCTCTGCCTTTGTTGTCAAGTTCAAACATAGGCCTTAAATAAATATGAGCCACTAATAAGCGTGACATAATTAATAATTTCAAACAATAAAGCACATTGGGTGAGTGACCCAGATAACAATAATTTATGAGCACGCAATAAAGTGGACCTGTTAGAACCCCTTTTGACATTTGTCCCTTCAACAATAAATGATTATATTGTGTCCCATGCACTAAACAGTCCCATTTAATACTGTTAAATCGTTGTTTAAATAGAATAAGCAAACGTGCCTGTGCTTTATTTTGCAACCTGTAACATACAAATAGCAGAGGAAGACGGTCAATTGGAGGTGACCTGTAAATGTCACATAGTGACTGAGGAAGGTGTTTCACCTTATGAGATGACAGTGTGGTCCGTGATTGAGCTGCATGAGCTAAATGCCTATATACAACGTTGCCTATTTTTATTTCAAGGCTTAAAGGAGATGACTGAGCATGAAAATGATCCAAATTGGGAGCCCACAGAGGCCGCCCACTTTGCTCAGGCTATGATAGAGTCGGTACTAGACGGTTTTGATTTTGATATGCTTGCTTGGGAAATAATATAATTATCTGTGGAGATGTCTCCAAGCGATTAGTAGATTTAAAGGAGACAAATGTGTGCTTGAGAGTGCGTGGTTGAAATTGTGGGTGTGGGTGTGTGTTTGAAAGGCTTTGAAACATATATTTGATTTGAATAAAGCTAATCACAGTACTATGGTTTGGCATTGAAGTAGAGCGAGCTGTACAGCTAATTATTGAGGAGTTTGGATTTAATTGGTCCATTGCTCCCTCGCTCGGTAAACAACACAGTGAATTTGTTAGTTTGTGAGCAAACATGATATTGCTTTGGAGCAATTTTCTGTGAAAAATTTAAGGCTGTGTGAATGTATTCGAGCTGTGTTATTGTTTTGTGCCCCAAAGTTAACATGCAGTGTGTATGAGTTTATAACATTTATGTTACAGAGTGAAAAGTAGTTATTAAAAGTGAATAATAAAAGAGGCTTGGTTAAGTCTTGACACACTGCGTTGGCTGTGTGTCTTACCAAGCAGATCACAAGGAGACAGTGACCCTGGGAGGAGCGAAAGTATTTCTGAAAGCTAACAGGCAGACATTGCGGAGTGATCCAGAAGGAGGAGCCGTAAAACGTCACAAAAAAGGGAGGTAAGCTTGTGTTTTAGGATAATGGCTGACGGCCCGAACACGACACCTACTGGGCACAGAGGCTATAAGCCTCTAAAGGAGCAGCAGCAACAGTTAAAAAAAGCTATTCGCTTAGCTTCCCCTGGATCAACAAAGTTAGCTGAGAAGGAAGCCAAAGCAATGGAAGCTGAGCTAAACAAGTTTATTGCTTCCCAACAGAGAGGGCTGGATGACAAAATAGCCCTAAGTCTTGTGCTCAAAATAGAAGGAGAGAGATGTGAGCAGCAATTGGAACAACTGCAAGCCGAGGCAGAGAAACGTTCAATTAACTGGAAGATTAAACAACAAATCAAGAAACTACAGCAAACTCATGCAAAGTGTTGCAAGTGGATGTTCTTGTGGAATGGAGCATCTTCCTGGATGGAGGAGGAGGACACACCTGAAACAGAAGATATGGAAAGCATAATGGAGGCTTTGAAACAACTGAAAGACCAAAATAAGAAGCTGGAAAACCAAATGAAGAACTGGATTCCAAAACCAGGAGATGCTAACAAGTATCACAAAGCAGAGATTCTTCCTTGGGCCACATTAACATCTAATGCCGTAGGACGACAATATGTCATGCCTGTAATGACCCTCAGAGGAGGACAAGTTCAAGGCCCCGATGGACAGACGGCAGTGGTTGTGGGAGGAGTGGCTGATGTTGAATACACCAGAGCACCAAGGGTGTTTCATAATGAAGGGCCTATGACAGTTAAATGTCAGTCCCTGAATGGGGAAGGGAAAGAGATAACATCAGCCGCAGAGGAAGGCTTGCCTTTGCCTTCTAGTTCACATGAGAGAGGAGACAGGCCAAAAGCCGAAGCATCAAGAGAGAGCCTGCCAGACCAGACTGGAGAAGCGGATTGGACCCCAACAAACGAGGAAATGATTTCACCGGTGGAAAGGATGGCACAACCGGCTTTCATCGGACTGCCAACACCAGCAAGAGAAGAGCAGGCCCAAACCAAGTCAAAACACTCCAAAGCAATGGCCAAGTCAGACACATGGGCAGGAGAAGTATTCGGACGAATGCTTGAAGCCCCGCAAGGGCTACTGGAAGTATTAAATACACTGAAGACCGTAAAGGACAAAATGACCAAAAGCATGGCAGAAGAGGAGAGTGACAATGATTCATCTACCACAGAGGAGGAAGAAGATGACGAAGATAACGACAGAGGAGGAGTCGCGTCAGAACCAAGTATAGCCAGGAATCTTAGGTCAAGACAGGTGAAAAAAGAGCAGGGACAGAGGAGGCCTATTTTTAAGAGTTCAAAAGGCAAGGGAAAATTGGGACAGTGTAAAACTGTGACCAAAGCAGAAAAAGCTGCGGGTACTCATTATAATTTGCCTTTAGTGGCTGGTGCAAAAAATGAACCAGTGTACCGCGCATACAAAGTAAGAGATTTGGAGGCATTGGTTAAACAGCTTCCACCTATAACTGGGGGAGGAGCAAGGTGGTTGCGTGAATTAGGCAGACTAACAGAAGGAGAGGAGCTTGCGATTGGCGATTTTCGCGCCATTTCTGCGCGGTGTATGCTCGGTGGTGGGCTAGCAGATGTAGAGGCTATAGCTCGCACAACTCGCCATGCAAATGATTTGCCTTACCATGAAGTGCAATGTGCTTTGTCTGACGCAGTCCGTGAAAAGTACCCAACCCCTAATACAGGAGCCATACCTAAAATAATTTGGGACCCCCAAAACACACCTAGAGAGTTTTTAGAAAAAGCCAGAGATCAGTGGTTGTTAGAAACAGGTACCCATCCGGGTAGAGAAGGTGAGCATCGGGCATGGTTTCGCTCAGCGGTGCTGGCAGGGCTGCCAAACCAGGTCACAGAAGATCTACAGAAAAACCCAGATTTTGCCGTAGCAGATTCGGTGCAGTGGGAAAGACACGTCTCACATCGTTTGCAGTTGGAGCAGGACAGGGCGAACAAGCAGAAAAAAGAGTTGGAGGAGGCACAAGCGTCTCTACTCAAACTACAGTTGGTGGAGGCCAGAAACAAAGCCAGCGAAAATAAAAAAGAGGAAAAAGAAAAAACAGAAAAAATTATGATAGTTGCGACCCAGCCTGGTCCTGGGCCTGAATGGCCAGATAGTGGCCCGGGTCCATGCACTAATGACGGATGGCCCGCCAATGCACCAAGGCAGAACCAACCCACAGGGAATTGGGGAACCGGTGGATCGTACAGAGGGCGTGGTGGCTCAGCGGGGGGAGTACAAAGAGCTCGTGACACGGGGAATCTCAGCAGTGTGCCTTGGAATGTCTGTTGGAGGTGTGGAGCAGAGGGTCATTGGAACAGAAATTGCCCAGAACGTCGTCAGAACTATCAAAGAAGAGGCTACCAATCCCAGGCACGTGGAGCTCCGAGAGCAAGAGATGGCTCTAGGGGAGCATATCAGGCCCCAAACCCGAGTGCAGCACCAGCCACGCAGTATCCAGTGGCTGACTGGAGGGAGGACCAGTACTGAAGGGACCCGGAGGGACCAAACAGTATGGTGCTGGCAGATCCCATGCTGTTAATGACTATAGAAGGGACAGAATTGCCCTTCTTGGTAGACACTGGAGCAACATATTCAACCTTGAGAGTAGCACCAGACAGTGCAACGTTGTCCTGCCACACAGTGAACGTGGTGGGTTTTTCCGGGATCCCGACAACTCTGCCAGTGACTGACCCAGCTTTGACAAAGCTGGGCAAGCAGACTTTGAAACACAACTATGTGGTGTCATCGCAAGCGCCAGTGAATCTTATGGGCAGGGACCTGCTCGTGAAGTTGGGCGCCACAATCACATGTACAGCAGATGGATTATCTGTGACTCTGCCAGGGGGCCAGCATTTTCCGTGCCTGGGAACAAGTTCAAAGACTCAATATCTGCTTCAAGACTGTGAAAGAGCAAAAGTCAATATCTACTGGGGGAGACTAGTGAAAGAGGATGTTCTGAGGCAATTTCAGCTGTGGAGACCCTGGATAATGAGCTTGGCAGTTTACTCCCCTCCGCGCGACCCTTACCACGTTACCCTGTTTTATGATAAAGAGAATGACGACACCTATCGTGAATTATTTCAATCTGATCTTGAAGGTCAGACGTGGAATGTGCAAACACATGACATCTACATCGGACCAGAAGGTGTAGCCGCGGCTGTGAAATTAACTGATGAACAACTGCCTTGGTACAATGTGGAAGAAAATTCAACCCCTCACATTACATTGGCGGTCCACCAAGGTCATGGTGCAGGTGATCTAGGTCCAATGGTCAGGCGAGCACTGGACGACACAGGGTGGCAAAGAACCCAAATTCCTAACTTATCTTATGCTCCAAATTGTAAAACCTATCGCATAACTTGTGCCTGTGAGGATACAGTGATCTTGGAACATAAAGAAATTTCAAAAACACATGGTGAGGAGTGTGTAGATCATCCTCACGCAGTTGCTGGACTGTCGAATCTGCCTGACAGTCTATGGTCAAAAGGGCCCACGGATGTTGGCCTAGCTAAGTGTCCTCCTGTCTTGTTCCAGCTCAAGTCACACACACCAATCAATAGACCACAGTATAAACACAAGCCTGAAGCAGAGGCAGGAATTACAGAAACAATAGAAGGCCTGCTAAGGGCCGGGGTGTTAGAGCCCTCTCACTCACTGTGGAACACACCAATTCTACCAGTGGAGAAACATGGAACAGGAAAATACCGTATGGCACATGATTTGAGAGCCATTAATGAAATATTGCTCTCTACTACTGCACCGGTACCAAATCCGTACACAGCTTTATCAGCTATCACATGTGACCAAAAGTGGTTCACGTGCATTGACCTGGCAAATGCATTCTTTTGTCTTCCTCTGCATGAGTCACTCAGAGACATTTTTTCATTCACATACAGAGGCCAACAACTCAGATACACACGTTTGCCACAAGGCTTTGCACTTTCTCCAGGCATTTTCAATCAGGTGCTTAAAGAAGCCCTGTCGTCATGTAATTTGCCTAATGATTGTACATTAATACAATATGTTGATGATCTTCTCATTGCAGCCCCGTCAGCAGCGGATTGTACAGCGGCATCGTTCGTTGTGTTGAATAGGTTGGCGGAATGTGGCTTTAAAGTAAGTAAAGACAAGCTGCAGTTAGTTCGCCCTGAAGTGACCTTTTTGGGCCGGGTAATCGCACACAAATCAGTGGGTTTGATGAACACACACAGAGACCAAATTTTGACACACCCAAAACCGCGAACTGTGAGAGAAATGCTTTCTTTTCTTGGTTTAACAGGTTACAGCAGGCAGTTCATTCCGGATTATGCAGGCAAAACTGCCCCTTTAAGGGGCCTAATGAAGCAAGTTGGTGTTCGAAACTTTAAGGCTGAGTTGCCTTGGACGCCTGAAGCTGAAGCCGCATTTATTAGGGTAAAACAGGATTTGTCAAGGGCCTCAGATTTAGCCACACCCAATTATGATGAGCCATTCTATTTAGATGTTTCTGAAACAAACTCAATTGTAAATGGAGTGTTGTTTCAGAAAAAAGGGGGGGGTAGAGAAGTGCTCATGTATGTTAGTGTAAAACTACATCCAACAGAAGCAAAGCATCCTACATGCACACAACATGCAGCAGGGGTTGCTAGAATTATCCAAAAAACAGCACATGTAGTGAGAGAACACCCACTAAAAATACTCACTACACATAGCATAGTGGCATACGTAAATTCACAAGCATTTTGTATGTCACCACGGGCACAACAGAGACTGAGCAAAGTCTTAGAGGCCCCAAATTTGACATTCACACATGAAGGAATTAACATGGCAGATTTAATGGGTGTAGGGGAACCACATGACTGCGCCAAAAGAGCACAGATCGAGGAAAAGATTAGAGAGGACCTGAAGGCCGAACCCATACCGGGAGCTGAGGATTGGTTCACCGATGGATGTTGCCACCGAGACGAAGGAGGACTGAAAGCAGGGTATGCGGTGGTCTGCAGAGTAGAAGGAGATTATCAGGTCAGAGAGTCAGGAAGGATTGAGGGAAAGCAGTCGGCCCAGAGAGCTGAAGTGATAGCCTTAGCTCGAGCTTTGAGACTAGCCAAGAACAGGAGAGTGAACATCTACACCGATTCGGCATATGCGTTTGGAGCAGCGCATGTGGAGCTGCCTCAGTGGAAAAGAGCAGGATTCAGAACAGCAACCAATGCACCTATCTCCCACATACATGAAATGGAGGAACTGGAAAAGGCCTTGGCTGACCCAGAGGAGGTGAGCATTATAAAATGCAAAGCTCACTCTCAAGGAACCAGTATGGTGGAAAAAGGAAACCAGAGAGCAGACGAAGCCGCAAAGGAGGCCGCAGGCTACAAAGGACAGAGACAAATGATACAGGTAACATCAGAAGAAGAGATACCTGTTGACCTGATTGAGGAAGTTAAACGGGCCCAGGAGGAGGCATCCCCAGAGGAAAAGGGGGTGTGGAAAAACAAAGGAGCCTGGCAGGATGGACATTTGTGGAGGGGGCCAGACGGGCGCCCCGTGCTGACAGCCAAAATGGCAGAACAGAAGGTGGATGAAGCCCACGGACTTGCCCACGTGGGGAGAGCCCAGATGGAAAGAAATTTGTGTCATTGGTGGCATCCTGAGCTGCGAGGAATGATAAGGGAGAAGGCCAGGATGTGCTTAATCTGTGGGGCACACAATCCTAAGCCAGCAGTAAAACCGGAAGTGGGTAAGTTTCGGCCTCCTGAGAGGCCGGGAGAGGAGATTGTTATTGATTTCACTGATATGATTGATTCCGGGCCGGGCGGTGTAAGATATTTGCTAGTGTGTGTTGACGCTTTGACCGGCTGGCCAGAGGCCTGGGCTACAAAAAAGGAGGATGCTAAGACTGTCATTAAGTGTTTAATCAATTATTACATTCCCCGTCATGGGTTCCCGAAAAGAATTAGATCAGATAATGGAACCCATTTTAAAAATCAAGATTTGGAAAAAGTAGAAAAAATGTTGGGCGTCCAGCATAAATTTGGAACGGTCTATCATCCTCAGTCTCAGGGGAAAGTAGAAAGAATGAACCTAAATTTGAAAAACAAATTGGCAAAAATCTGCGCGCAAACAGGGCTAAATTGGGTCGCAGCCCTGCCGGTTGCGTTGATGACCATAAGATGTTCTGTTAATCAATCCACAGGTTTTACACCATACGAGCTGCAAACCGGGAGACAGTTTCCGGCACCTTGGACGGTGGGCTCGGGTGAACGGGACAAAAAGGGGAACCGGTCCCACGCAGACTACTGGAACGAGCTAAAGGCGCTAGTGTCCAGTTTCACGAAACAGGCGGCTTGTAAGGGGCCCACAGGAGAAGGAGAGGTCCCGGACGCGAAAACAGTGTGGCTGAGAGTCATCAAACGAAAGTGGAAGGAGCCCCGCTGGACTGGTCCATATGAGGTATCGGCTCGGACGGCGACAGCGGTCCAACTGAAGGGGAAAGGCGACACCTGGTATCACTGGACGCAGTGCGCAGCTGCGCACGAGGGCTTGGTGAGGAAGGATCAATCTCAACTCGACGCAGGTGAAATTGAGCGGCACAATAATCCCTCACACCTGTGCAACGGACCGACCGGTAGTCTACCCGGAAGGTCAAAGAAAGAGGAGCAGACAAGGAGGAGATCGCCGCGCCAACGAAAAGGAGCGGTACCACACTGAACACCTAAAACAAGAGAGAGGCTCTGATAAAGGGCTTTGAACTTTTTACTACACCATAACATTCACATACCACCATGCCATCACAACAATTAGACACTGGTGATGAAAAAAGAGTCTCAAAAGCCATCACAATGTTTAAAATTATTATGAGTTTGATGTTAACTATGTTGCTAATCATGGCTATTTGTTTTTTGATTTGTTTGTTGCAGACCGACCCGGGAAACCAGTCTGAGCACGGAGGCCATGCCAGTCCGGCGTTGTTTCATACACCAAGTACATCACGCGTGGTCCATAGTGATTTAAGGTTGCGGGCAAGAGTGAAGCGCGAGGTCTCTGGTAAAAAGGATGAGTGTCTCAGCACATATGGTGGTTTAGAATTAGATTATGTTATTGGCTCCACAACTTCCTTTACGTTTGATCTGTGTGATGTTGTTAATTGCAGGGACGTCGGCAGTGCTTGGAGGGGATACAATGGGTGGGTCTGTTGGGATTATTCAGTGAGTACGCACTGTGAGAGGGGAAATCGTCCTTATGACAGCTGGTGCCGTAATTGGGACCAGGTAAGGGGTTACACTGGGCAAAATTGGGAACCGTTAGAATCAGGATCAGAAAACGGGCTTAAACTACAGAGGGATTTTAGCCCCTCTGGAAACGCGTTAACTTTATCATTGGGGAATTGGCATCGCAAACAATCTATGTATTTAATTTTGGGGGTGGAAATAGCGGGGGTTGATCCAAAAGGGTTAATTAAAGTTAATTTCCTAGAAAAAACTAATCGTTCTGCTTTCTTTCCAGTGACTCCAAATAAGAATGTAGATAGGATTAATTATGTTCATTACAATGTACTGAGGCTCTCTAACCTGACCAGAGACGGATTGGAGGGGCTAGCGAAGCAGATGGGTCGGTAACCAAGGCTCTGGAGGGCCTAAAGAGCCTTTCTGATACTATGCATGATCACTCCGGTGTTGGTAATCCGTTAGAAGGCTGGCTGACCTCAGTGTTCGGACGGTGGAAGGGGGTCATCGCTTCGGTCATGTTTTCTTTGTCTATTGTGGTGGGTATTATGGTTATTTGTTGTTGTCTCATCCCTTGTGCCAGACGAATGTTCAAAAGTATGTCTGTGAGGGCAGTGGACCCTGGAGTCATTACTCCAATGTCCATGATGCCAATGATGCATGTGGAGCTGAATGTGTAGGCCAAGGAGGGACACAACTGTTTGTGACCTCTGGATTCTCCAGAGGTCAACAGAGGGAATTGTAGAATAAGGAGGGGATGTTTTTCTCATTATCATTTAATATTTTAATATGCCATTATTAGTTCCTTAGAAGTATATAACCAGCTTTGCATTAAGCATAAATTGAAGTTTTTGATCTTACATTATTCTTTGCATTACAGTGATGGTGATAACTTTAATTTGATCTTTCTTACAGGTACCGGAATAATAACATGATTTTCCATTGCAGATGTAATCATGATCATTCCATACACATTGCAGTTTGTTGCTCATTCTAGAGTTGTGCTCAAGGTAATTAAAGGTTAAAAGCTACAGCCAGTGCGAGTCTGGCTGATCTATGGAGGGCAAAGGCTTTGAGCTTGGAAGGCCGCACGCGCTTACACAGCACTTATAAGATGTCATTCTTGGTGATTTTGTGCTTAGTCATGTTTTAATATGTTTTAAGTAGAAGTAGCTGATCCAGCAATATTCATTTAATATTATATACTTGATTTGGAGCAATACACACTGATGGTCTTAATAAATGAAAGAGTCCTTGTAGTTGCCATGTTGTGTCTCAGCAGGGTACAGACGGTTCCAGGAGAAGGGGGGCAGTTAGCGTCTGCCCTCGGGAAGGAGACAATGTTATTCTTTGTGTTAAATAAAATTGTCAACATTGATTGTATTACACCTGTCACTACGCATGAGGGGGCGTTCTAATACCCTGATTTCATAAAACTATGGAAATGTGTTTTTTGAGATGAGATCTGAGACTGTCTGCATACAGTGTCCATCTCCCACGTGTGTGATCATTAAATCATCGTTTGACTCAACCCGACCGGACCAGTGTTGTTATTGTGGGTTTTTCCTCTGGTGTCCATCTCCAATATTTTTGAACCATAACACTCCCCAGGTAGCCTGGCTTGTTCCCATAGTTCAAAGAGATGCATCTTAGGTTAATGGTGATTCTAAATTGGCTATAAGTATGAATGGTTGTCTGTGTTAGTCCTGAGATCAGAGCCGTGCAGAGATGTTTGTAGGGACAGGTGCTCAAAGTTAAAAAGGGGCCCATCGAACCAGGCTCAATACCAACAACCCACATTCATCAAGAAGCTAATATGGAATCACATCATACTATACCACTTTTTTATGTGCTGAAGGGCAGGGCTGTGTTGATCTGAGAATGTAGACATTAAAAAGTCCAAAGGATAGATGGTAGCTTATTAAATTATTTATTTATTTATTTTTAGCTAGAAAGAATACATCTTGATTCATTCTCAATCATCCAGGGAAGTAAATCTCCAAAAGTTGATTCTGTTCATCTGGACGTAGCGTTTTGTGGGAGAAACCTTTCGTCACTCATCCAAGTGACTTCTTCAGTCTCAGCTGACTGCAGGTTTCCCCAATCTTATAAACAGTACATTTGCATAATGACTGAAATCAGCCCACTGAAGGAACAATGGGCTGGGAGGTCAGTTCCTTAATCTTAATTATGCAAATTCTCATGACCATTGATCAACAACCACTGACCAAAACCCACTGATCAATGGCCATGAGTACCATTCGCTACTTTAATGAGGACTAATCCTTTTGAGCCAAAGGTTCAGGTTTCAGCCTGCTCTAAATGCTCAGTTACTCTTCATAAAATGAACATGGTAATCTCTGATACACAGCTCTGGCTGTATAAGTATAGAGGCCACACCCACCTTCTGCTCAAGGCTTGTGTTTGTGAGGGGCAGCCAATCAGAAGAAAGGGAAAAGGAGAAAACTATATTATTTCAAGAATGAACTGAGGGGCTGAAATCAAGACCCAGTTTTTTATTTATATATGTCCAAACCTTTCCAGATTTAAACTCAACCCTGGCTGTTAATAGATATTTAAATGTTAGTAAAAAGCCAAATAGCAAACACTGTATCAGGTCACTTTTTTTTAAACGTTTGTTACAGATAAGAGCATAACGTCTTACAGAATGGTTTGTAGTCTGGCAGATCAGAAACAAGCAGATTGCTGTAGGCAATTAGAAGATATATGATTACAGAGAATACAAGAAATGCTCTTAAAGCAAGGTGTTTATGAATGTGCCCATGTTTACAACTCATTATTAGCACAGCAGACACAAACTAACAAACATTAAAGTATAAAAGAAGACTAAAGAATGCAGGGACAAACAATTTTTTCCTTTTTTTTTAATTTTACATTTGATTTGCACTTCAGCTCACTGATGTCCAAACATCAGTGACCTCATAGCTGGCTACAGGCACAGTGGTTACGCTAAGTGCAAACAGAGCAGTTATGTCATTGTGTCCATTATAACCAGAGGTGTGCGACTGAGTAAACAGAGGTACTGCATTTCATGTAATCTTCTTGGAATTTGCAGTTTATTCTTAAATTAAGCCTTAATTTACCTGACATGTTTCTGTCAAACAACTTATTTGAAAAAATTCAAAATCTCCCAGAGAATTGTAAACCAGGTTAGATACATTTACCATGGCAATGACTTACATTTTTTAAAAAAAGTTGAGCTTGACTATTGATCATTTTGCTTTAAAAATATAAAATAATCTTAAATGGCTTTGATAATAAAACAGGATCAGTTGATCCTATTAACTCTCTTCCCGGAGGTCTTCTGCCTCAGCCTGTGTGTGATTCGTGTATGATATTTCAAAGAATTCATACAGCATTTCTTGGTCACTGTTACTGACTTTGTAAATCTGAGTTTACAATTAATACCATTCCTTTTTAAACTATAATTCCAGTTTATGGCCCTCAGCCACTTTAGTGGAGCAACAAAAACTGTGACCAGAATAAAACTGGAATTAATTTGTAACAAGACTAATCATATAATGCTGATTTCACTATAGCACATCGCTTCATGAAACAGTATATTTACCTGCATGTTACTAGTGGTGTACAGAAAGCTCCCCCTCGATGACAATTGCTGGTAGAAAAACTAAAATGTGTGTTAAATTTATGCAGTAGTTATGATTCTTATGGCTCTGACAGTGGACTCATCCCTGCTAGACCTCAGTGCAGCGTTTAATACTGTAGCCGATAACATTTTATTACAGTGATTGGAGTATACTGTATACTGTAGGTATTAAAGGTACCTACCTATTAAAGGTACTGCACTGCAGTGGTTTGTATCTATGTAATCTATCTAATAGACTCCAATGTGTTCATGTGAATGGGGAGTCCTCTTCACACACTAAGGTCAATTATGGAGTTCCACAAGGTTCGGTGCTAAGACCAGTTCTGTTTACATTATATATGCTTCTCTTACGCAGTATCATTAGAAGAAATAGCATACATGTTCACTGCTATGCAGATGACACTTTAACTTTATCTATCCGTGAAGCCAGATAACATATAGGAATTAATTAAATTGCAGGAATTGTGCATTGTGTTTCTTCTTCACTCACCCTTTTCACTCAATATGTGTTTCCTGTGGCTCTCTTCCACAGGATGTCTTGTGTTCAATCTGCTCATCCCCAACCAAGCTCAACTTGGTTGGGGATGGATTATTATGGTTTTTCAATAAAATTGAAAACCATTCATTTCAGTGCCATATATTCTCTGATAACAAGATCTTTCTTGCTATCACATCTAGAAGAATTGTGTTATCGGACAATAATATGAACCATACCCAATTTAGAGTACTGTAAAAAAATCTAGAGCCACGCCCATTATTATCTGTAACAAGGGAAATTGGAGCAATGATTTAATGAAAGGTACAAATATACACGAAAATAAAGTATATAAGGTAAAAACAACCCATCTCCCCCTTCTCGCTGGCTCTCACAGGCCTTCACAGTAATCTAATGACACAAATGGATGAAATTTTCTCTAGTTTGACCAAGCTGATTTTATGTCAAAGTTAAAATATAATCATGGTCTCAACCTTGGAACAATCTGGGTTAAACAGTGATTTAGGGTGAACCTACTTTCATCAGGCAGGAGATGCCGCAGTATCCGGTCCCGAACCAGCAGACTGAGAGACAGCTTTTTGCATCAGGCCATCAGACTGCTGAACACTTCATAGACACCTCACCTTCACTTACCGGAACACAATATCCAACTGCTGACCTCTATATATTTAATTGAATTTTATACATATGTACACACACACACACACACACACACACACACACACACACACACACACACACACACACACACACACACACACACACATACATATTCAGTAATGCGCATACATTCTTATATTTATACTTATAAGTCTCAGCTTCCCATTCTTATATTGTGCTTGTTCTTATGTTATTGTATTTTGCACACCTCTATTGCTCGTGAAGCTTGCACACAAGAATTTCACTAGCATGTGCTGTACAGTGTACCTGCACATGTGATGTGACAATAAAAGTGATTTGATTTGACCTGTTCAATCAGTGAGGCTTAAAAGACATATACATCTGAATTTCATCTACATAGAAATGATAAGAAAGACCATAGAAGCATAGCCTGCAATATAAAACTTGTTTTGGTTCAAAGTCATTAAACTCTTTAAGCAGTTATTATTAGATTTGATTAACAAGTCTCTACATACAGTTTCCATGTCCACAGTGATCATAAAAATTTGTGGCTCTCTTCCCATTCATTTAGTTAGAAGGTTAGTTTTGGTAGTCCTAAACATCTGTCGGAAAACATTTCCAAGCTGAGTGACTTTCCTCTGGAGGAGGAATGTCAAGCAGGCGGCTCAACAGAACCAGTGATTCAAAGGTACAATCTGGATTTGCAAAGGGCAAAAATAGTCAGTTTTCAGGTTTTCTTCTTTTGCAGATACATTATGATGTGTTGTGCTTAAGTAATAAGATACACTGTTGAAATTTCACTTTTTAAAGATAACTTGCTCTCTTTATTATCTGTTTTGTAAATGGACCGCTTACTAGATATTAAAATTCCATCCATCCATCCATCCATCCATCCATCTTCATCCGCTTTATCCGAGGCCGGGTCGCGGGGGCAGCAGCCTAAGCAAAGAGGCCCAGACCTCCCTCTCCCCAGCCACCTCCTCCAGCTTATCCGGGGGAACTCCTCCCACACCCGAGTTTTTGCTTCAGCCACTGCTGAGCCGCATTCCGCTTGGCCAGTCGATACCTGTCGGCTGCCTCCGGAGTCCCACAGACTAACCAAGCCCGATAGGACTCCTTCTTCAGCCTGGTGGCTCCCTTCACCTCTGGTGTCGACCATTTGGTTCGGGGATTACCACCACGGCAGGCACCAACCACCTTGCGACCGCAGCTCAATGCAGCAGCTTCGGCAATGGAGACACTGAACATGGTCCATTCGGACTCAATGTCCCCAGTATCCCTCGGAATGCTGTTGAAGCTCTGCCGGAGGTGTGCGTTGAAGATCTCGCGGACTGGGGCCTCTGCTAGACGTTCCCAGCACACGCTCACTACACGTTTAGGTGCACCAGGTCTGTCCAGCGTCCTCCCCCGCCACCTTATCCAACTCACTGCCAGGTGGTGATCAGTTGACAGCTCAGCCCCTCTCTTTACCTGAGTGTCCAGAACATATGGTCGCAGGTCTGCTGATACGATTACAAAATCGATCATCGACCTACGGCCTAGAGCGTCCTGGTGCCACGTGCACTTATGGACACTCTTATGTTCGAACAGGGTGTTCGTTATGGCCAAACTGTGATTAGCACAAAAGTCCAATAACAAAGCACCGCTCGGGTTCAGATCAGGGAGGCCGTTCCTCCCAATCACGCCCCTCCACGTCTCGCTGTCGTTACCCACGTGAGCATTGAAGTCTCCCAGCAGGACAACAGAGTCTCCAGGTGGAGCACCTTCCAGCACCCCCCCCGCCCAGGGACTCTAACAAGGCTGGGTACTCCGAACTGCCACTTGGCGCATAAGCGCAGATGGCAGTCAGGACCCGTTCCCCGACCCTAAGGGGCAGGGAACAAACCCTCTCATCCACCGGGAAAAACCCCAACGTACCGGCAGCAAGCCGAGGGGATATTAGAATACCCACCCCAGCCCGCCGCCTCTCACCAGGGGCAACTCCAGACTGAGACAGAGTCCAGCCCCTCTCCAGGAGACTGGTTCCAGAGCCGGGGGTCAGTCCGCCAGGGCCTCCGCTCCTGGCCGCCACCTGGCACACAATGCACCTGACCCCTATGGCGCCTCCTGGGGGTGGTGGGCCTGCGGGAGGATGGGCCCATGTCTCCTCTTCGGGCTGTGCCCAGCCGGGCCCCATGGACTAAGGCCCGGCCACCAGACGCTCGCCCTCGGGCACCCTCCCCGGGTCTGGCTCCAGGGCGGGGCCCCGGTAACCCTATCCTGGGCAGGGTAAACTGTTCCCTCAATGTTCTTTTCATAAGGGTCTTCTGAATCGCTCTTTGTCTGGTCCCTCACCCAGGACCAATTTGCCATGGGAGACCCTACCAGGGGGCAAAAGCCCCCAGACAACATAGCCCCTGGGATCCCTGGGACACACAAACCCCCTCACCACGATAAGGTAGCGATTCAAGGAGGAGATATTAAAATTCTGATCTGTAAACCAGTTCATTCACATTAAAAGAAAGGTAGATTATCACGCAATAGTTTTACTGGCCTGCTTGAGATTGAACTGGTGTGCACATGACCAATTAACTGAAGTGAATCTGACATGCTGGTCTGGAAGGGCTTTTGTATTAGGAAGGGTAGAAAAATTCTATGGTTACCTGTAATTTTCCAACAGACTTAAAAATATGCAGGTGCCTCAAGGTGAGGTCCAGGCTGCTTACAAACGTTCTCCGCCGCTGACATGCATACAGTAGACCTCATGCACATAGGAAGCAATTACAGATAAAGTGTGTCACTTTACAGGTTTTGGATAATGTGTTTTATATATATGGACAAATAGATACAGCAAATATATCCTCTTACTTCAACACTAAATTAACCCATGTCAGGTCAGATGCATCACTTTCCAATTCACCCTCAGCTTTGGGTGCATTAGTGGATTGTTAGAAAGAAAGAAAGAAAAAAAATCATTACAACAACTTCCCCTGTTAACTGCAAAGATATTGTTATTGCCTTTACAAACAAATATAATTACTATACAATTCTCCTACAATTACAAAGCCCAATTAAAACACTCTTTAATATAATAGGCATCTTTTTTCTTACCATTTCAGACTAATGCTCTAAGCTGCCTTCAGAGGGCCGCAGGTCTCTCATGAGGGGAGCTGAGTAACTCAAATGCTCGTTGAAGGTGAAGCAGTGATTGGGGAAATGACTGCAGGGTTTTATGGTACATCAGTATTTATTGCCTTTCAGCTTCTAGTAATAAAACACCAGATGTTAAAGCAAACGCATGATCCATTGCGACCCACGGCAACTCCAGCACAGAACAAATTAATGTGGGTGTTTGTCTTTTACGTATGAGCACTTAGACTCTTAGGGGAAACTTGAAAAAACTGAAGTACTATTAGCATACTGACAAGAGTTTAAATGACAAAGACTGTTTGACCGGTTAAGTTTCATTGTCAAAGTGTCAGTCATAGTGGTGGAACCTACCCCAGATACTATATGGCGAGATGCTGGGTACACTCTGGACAGGTTGCAAGCCTCTCATAGGGCTAACACAGAGAGACAGACAACCATTTACACTCACATTCACACCTATGGGCAATTTAGAATCACCATTTAACCTAACCTCACTAATTGTGTGTCTTTGGACTGTAGGAGGAAGCTGAAGTACCCAGAAAGACCCTATGCAGATACGAAGAGAACACGCAAACTCAACACAGAAAGGGCCCGGTCAGATGGTAGTTTCCAGCCCAGGACCTTTTTGCTATAAGGGAACCGTACTATTATTAAAGTCCTTTCTTTTTTGCCTATTTTAAAGATAATATGGCACCAGTATTTCAATGGATCACTTAGCTCTCAGAGTGTACACTTCTAGTCCACAAAGTTTCTAAAAGTAGAATAGGAGGCAAAAAATTCATGCTCTCTCTCTTGTGGAACCAGCTCTCAGTTTGGGTTCAAGAGACAAACACCCTCGATGCAGGGATCACTTATATGCATTCATATGCTACTGCATGTAACAAACCTGTTTTGTTTTGTTTGCTGTGTCTGTCTGCTCTGCTTTTCTGTCTGCTCATAACCCTTCCTGAGCCTGCTTCTGGTGGAGTTCTGTTCTTCCTCATCATTGTCAGCATGTTAAAACAAATTAAGTGTAGGTGGTTTGGCCGAAACTGCTGGTGCCTATCAGTCTAGGGTAATTTCAGTTTGTTTTGTTGGGCTTTTTTTTACCTCCCTTTTAAAAGGAAGAAAACTCTGACAGAACTGGGAAAAAGGATTGCAGCCAAAAGCTAGGGTGAAGGAGAAGTGTCGTTAAAACACATAAATAAACAAATAAATGAGGAAGAGAAGCGACATCTCCTTCAGAAAATCTGAAAGACAGACTGGATTATGACTTTAGTCAGATTTTCAGTTGACCTGATATATATTTTTATGTATTTTTACACACACACACACACACACACACACACACACACACACACACACACACACACACACACACACACACACACACACACACACACACACAAAGTTTACCATGTATGTTTTTAAAACATGTAGCACTTCCTAGAGCTGCAGTAGAGTTGATAGGAAACAAACAATCATGAAAAGCATAATTTTTGGCCTTTGAAATGATCTGGATTCTGCACGTCTAGTGGTTTGAAAATGTGGAACTTCTTTTTGACACTGGGGAAGGACACTAAATCAAATCTGAAGGGCCAAGGCGCCTGTTCCTGTTTGGAAGCAGAATTTGTTAAAATCAAAAATACAAGGACTTCAGTCATAGCCTATCTAAGAGGCAGCAGGTGTGGCTGTGTTGGATTAACCCATTTTGTTTTTTACATTTCACAAAACAAAAAACCCAAAAAACAAAACAAAACAAAACAAAAAAGAACACAAGCTGTGTCCCAGTTCAGGAGCTGCTCCTTCTGGACTGAATTTTCTATCGATAGATTGGTGAGCACTTCCCAAGCCCAAGACACAGAGTAAAGATCTATTTGCAGAGTTTATGTGTCTTAGTCTAAAATCAAAAAGTCTCCTGAATGCTGGAGTTATATTGTATTTAGGTGACAAATGAAATTCATGACAGGATGTGAATAATAAAGGTTTGTCTGGTGCTTGTCCTTGTTAGAGCTCTGATATGTGAGAAGCTGTTACAAATCAAACTCACACTGACTTGTGGACGGGGTCAGTCTGAAATGGGCACACCTTCATGGGCCACTTCCTACAAAGGCTCTGACCTGTCTACTTAGGAAAAGGTCTGTAACATGTTACATGGTGTGAAAGTTGCATTCGGAGCCTTAATGAGCCCTTCAGAGACCACATTTCTAAAATGGAATTTATACTTGACCTTAGACATTAGATCATTCCCGACTGTGTGCTTAATTCCATAAAGATGCTGAGTATTTGATTAAAAAAAAAAAATCTTGCTTGAGCAGGTTCCCAGAAACCTTATTTGATGTAATGTTACCTATAAATCTCCTGCCACAAATGGGGACATAGTAAGGAACAGCCTATACCAAAAAAAGGAATGCTTAGTTTTTGGAGGACAAAGTCGCAGCAACAGTTGGGGCAGATGAAGATAGGTAACATATACAGTTTGTTAAGATGACAAAAGACAAGGATAAAAACAAAAAATTGTGGCTAATAGTAACAGTAAATCAGCTCAGTGGAAAGAATAGTGATATATATATATATATATATATATATATATATATATATATATATATATAACTGTGGAATTAAGTTAATGTTTGGGGAAATCAATAGTTCCATTATATAACCAGCAGGAAGATTACTTATGTCAAGTAAAGGCCAGGTGGGGCTTAAAAATAAGGCCAAAGTACCATACAAGGTCGGTTCCAAAAGAGGCTCAATGTTCAAGCTAAATTATCAACTTAACAACTTAAGAGCACAAATAAATATGTTTGCAGCTTAGTATAAAACAAGAGAGAGCTAAGTGTAAAAGCAAAACTGTTGATTTACCAGTTCAGCTACCTCATATATGGTCATGAGCTCACAGATAGAAAAAGATGTGGTATGCAGACGTAGTGACATAGAAACAACCTCTTTCCACTGAGCAAAGAAACATCTCCGCTACATAGAGCTACCACCACCCACAAAGCATTAACATTAGCATTAGCAAAAAAAAAAAAAAAAGAGGCTGACAAAAGTCCAAAATGGAATTTCAAAGTTAATGGTTCATGTCTTCAATCGCTATGATCTAGAACAGGGGGATGCAGTAATTTCCCAAGGGACCACATGACAAACTGGGACTAATGAGAATGGCCGAATCACTAAGCTGAACTAAGTGCTGCTCAATATTAATTAATTTGACCTCTTTATGAACCGCTACTGGCAAAAGCAGATGCTATAATTATAATAAACAATAAAAATGTGAAATAAGCAGCATTTTCTCACTGTTTAATCAACATACCATGAAACAATTGTGAACAAAATGTGGACATTTTAGCCAAAAAGTCAAGCTTCATACAAAGTGCTGTTGCTATTTTGCTTATATTTTATTTATATTTTTCTTTTTCATTCACAGAAATCAAGTCTATTTTGGATTTGAACAAATGCATTACAGTCAGGTTCACCTGAGAGCTCTACAATGTCTTTACCTTTCTTCCTAAAAAAATCTTGAATTTCTGCTCTCACTTCCCAAACTCTTCTTAGCACTTTATTTAGTCTGTCTCATAGCTATTATTTTCTGTAGTTCCCCGGAGCAGACAAAAGTAAAAAAAAAAGAAAAGTTTTTTGCAGGTAATGTCTTCACTATATGTAATTCCCCCCCCCCTCACTTTAATATTTCAATGAAATCTTCTCCCATGTTTATTGCAGACACTGCCCAGATTTTGTGAAAAAAGTTGTGATATAAAATTCTTAGCATGCTGCTGATTCAGTTTCCTTTTGAAGTCATTATCAAATATCAGTTCACAGATTTCAGAACCAACAAAAACACCTTCCTTAATATCGGTCTCAATTTTCTTGAGACCAAAATTGTTTTTTAAATGCTGAAACTCATTGCTGTTTCTGTCCATTTATCCTAGTTGTCCAACACCTGGAACACTGTACCTAAAAAAACACCAGGACATGCTAGACAAAAAAAGGTTTCAAATTCTGAGTCAACAAGTGAATTTTGTTAAAGTACAGCTGAAAGAATCTCAAAAGCAAAATGCTTGCATTGACAATTCAGCTGCATTTGATTGCACATACATAGGTGCGTAAATAAGAATAAATAAATAAATATCTGGTACCTTAAAAATAAAACCAACATACTTGTAGTGTGATTTCCATTAAAATTGTAAAAAAAAAAAATGAAAGGGCTTCTCTGATGGGGAGTTTATATAATATCAGTGTGGCTCCATGGTGTAGTGGTTTTAACATATTCGCCTTAAATGTAAAAGATCCCCAGCTGGAGACCGAGATGAGACCTTTGTGGGACACAAGCTACTACTCTGTATCACAACTATATGTTGGTGACCCCTTAGAAAATCAGGGTGCGATTAGTCTTCTTCACTTCCTTCCTCTCCTTCTCCAAGGTTTAGTTAATAGTGGCTTTTGACCAAAATGATTTAAAGGTAAAACAAAGGTTTCTGTCACATCGTTCAGTCTGGTAAATGCTTGGACATATACTTGTATCAAACAATACTAAAAAACAACAGATAGAGCAAGTCCCTTGTGTTAGTTGTCCATGCCACAATAAGGGTATAGTTTTCCTGAGAAAAAAATGATAACTACATTTTTTAGATGTGGCCACAGATCTGGATATTGTTCTGAGACAGCTCATTATTCTCTTTTCTGTGGCTGGTGTCCCACCAGATCTACATTTTCAGCCAAACTGGCAATCATCCTTTATTCCTTGGCCCTCCTATGTTACTTTCTACCCAAGTGCAATTGTCAGTGAGCAAATCCCATGTCTTTTGTCAGGTCATCATGAAAGAAAAAATAAACATCTTTTCTTTTCTTTTTCTTTTTTTTTTTGAAAGGAAAAACGAAAGCAGATCCTGAGACTTTGGAACTTTGGAACAAGCTCGGGCTCATGGGTGTAATAATGACAGGGTTGGAAATCCAGTGAGCAGTGTTTGACATGTGAAAAACTGAGTGCCATTTACTTTATGTTTTATTATCTCTTATGTGATGAGTGAAGTTATGCCTCTCCCCAGCTCCGTGTTTTTATTTTAACAATGTGGTTCAACAAATTCTCAATCTGACACTGCAAAATGGGTCTGCGCATTCCAAAATGACACATGTTGTTTCTGATCTACCCTCACTTTTCTTAACATATGGTTATATTAAGGCAGCCAACTCTTTTTGGTCAAAATATTTATCAGCAAAAACAAAAAGCCTTATTCGTGCAAACTTCCCTCCAGAAGAGATTTTAGTGAGGGACAACATTTAAGTAAGAGTTATAGTTGACACATGTTGGGCCATAAAACAACCCAATTTGCCTTTTAGCCCTTAGGCTGCCGTAAGCTATGAATCTAGACGTTCAACACTGCCTGTGAATTAAATAACCCTAACCCTCATTTAGAGCTTTTTAAAAAATTTTTCTTTTGTCATGAGAACATACTGTGCAGGGACTCAAAACAACACGGGGAAATGTCTCTTTCTGCACATACAAAAAATATAAGATGTAAATTTCATGAGCTGCTGTGTCTCTGGTTTGAAATAATACAATTAAAATGAAACACGTTTACTAAATCAGCAAAAACGATAGCAAAAAACAATGTGTCAGCTGTGATTTTGATTAAAACTTTGTTTTTTTCTCTACCCTCCAAACACTTCCCAGCAAGCACTGAATATGACTGAATAACATCAGTCATATTTTTCTTGAACATCAAGCAGAGGTGATGATTGTGCTAAAATAATAATAATAAAAATAAGAATCAAAATGAAAAGTTCACACACATGTAATTATGATATATGCATATATCATTTTTTTTTAGTTATCAAATATAAAGAAAAAAAGTAAAAACACAGTACAAAGCTACCTGATATCCAGTAATGCAAGACTGAAAATGGAGCGGAGTGTCTGAACAACCATTTAGTAACCAAAGAGCCAGATGGTTGTATTTGTTTTTTTTTTTTGTTATTGCTTAATTGCAATAATGTGATCAATATGTATAACCTTGTATGAGCAATAATACCTATAACTGGTCTGTTTCTAGTAGAATCTTGGCTTTGCCTGAGATAACACTTATGTTCCAACCATGTTTGCTGGCTTGACTAGCAGCAGGTTCCTGTTTTTGCGGTCCATTTCCATATGTGGTTGTGTTTTCTTACTTGAATAATGTTGTGTCTAAAAGAGGATAAGCTCTACGGACCATTGTACATTTTTGTGTCACATGAGACTAAGCTTAGCAGGTTTTCTGTGCAGTCATAATACTTAAAAAAATATCATATGGTTTTGTTTTTCCTAGAAGCTGCTGGTAGTAATCTGACAAAGCGCAGAGCAGCATAACTTCCAAGCACCTCATCTACTCTGTTAAACACACTCACATAATGATGTATGACAAACTGGATTTTTGTGTGTGTTTTTTGGAAATGCGAATACATGCACAAAAACGGCTCTTATATAGCACTTGAGTATCTTGCCCAAGGCCACTTTTGGCATCCAGACCAACCTTGCCATTAGATGACCTTCTCTCCCCCCTGAGCTGTAATCACCTGGTATATGCAGGCAGTCTCCCATCAAAGACTAAACAAAGCTTAACCCCACATAGCACTTAGACAAGATCCAGGATGTTTAGAATGGTATGGCTGTAAGTTGTTGGCGAGGCAGCATGTGAAGATGTGTGTGTGTTTTTGATAATAAATGTTAAGGTTACAGTAAGTACATCTATTTTCTGTTTGCATTAAGTCACTATGCAATTCAGTTTCAGTGAAATTAGTTTTGTAAGGTCATATTTACTCAGTCTCATTTTCAATCCCTATGGTGTAATATGATGTATTATTGTACAGTCTTTACCTTACAATATAAAGCTCCTTGAGGGTTGGTAATTGAGTTTATTTGAATTGGATTGAATTCAATGTTGTCCCAGTTATAACATCCTCAATTCTTCCAGAACCGCTTTTCACCAGTTAGGCAGTGTGTTTATGGGAATGCTGATGCTGAAGCAGAAGGCCTCAGCTGGCCTTCTGTCCAACAGCCACTCTAATTCATCCCAAAGGTGTTGTATCAGGTAAATGACTGGACTGTGCATGCCAGTCAAATTCTTCCACACCAAACTCACTCATCCATGTCTTTATGAACCTTGCTTTGCACTACTGGGAAGTCATTTTGGAACAGGATGGTGTCATCCACAAACTGTTCCCCTTAATGTTGGGAACATGAAATTATCCATAAGCTCTTGATGTGCTTAAACATCAAGAATTCCTTTGCGTCGAACTAAAGGCCTGAGCCCAACTATTGTTGCCAAAATGAAATGAGAAATGTGATGGATTTTCCAAGAGTTTCAAATTCTGCAATTAATTATTGACACTGTGATCAAATGTCATAACTGTGTACTTCAGTGAAATGACAAGTCCCGCTGATGAACATTCAAACCTGCTGTGTGTCTTGATGGATCATATTCTCAGATATCTTGGCAGAACACACACAGTTGGAAATCTTGGAAAAACACGCATGCACACAAAATAAATTTCCTTTTCATTTCTAGAATAGGGTTAGCATTTGATATGCAGCGTCAGCTTCATGGACAGACTTTGGGATCCAAGGCCTGTCCAGTCTTATATACTATAACTATGAGTCACATCATTTCATACAGTTTGGTAATGAATGAGTTAACACCCAAGTTATTGAGATGTAATTTCAGTTTAAGTATCTGGCTAACAGTCGAGTTCTTCTGCAGCACTCGTGGTAACCAGCATGACTAAAGAGGATACCGCAGGTGACACTTTGACCTATGCATGTCAGACTTTGGGAAGTGCCCCCATGTCCCTTCAGAACTAAAAAGAGTACATTCATCATCTTGTGCAGCCAGTTTTAAAGCATGACCTCACTCTTAAAATTGCAAAACAAATGGAAATGTGTTAAAGATATTCTGCACTCATGTGCTACTTTCTTAGTATTTGTTAAGTTCCTTGATCCACCTCCGGATGTAGAGGAAATGTCTGTCCTGTTCATCTCATACTATGCCTCTGCAATCTGAGACATATTTTTGCATTTTTATAAATTTAACTTAATTTCTCTATGTGTGTACTATGCAAGTGCACTTGTAAAAATGCTTACCCTGTGAATAGGGAAGTTCTGGTACTATGAAGTTTCAATGGATGAAAATTGGATTAATGTTTTTCATGCTCAGATATAATTTTTATAAGGGTCAATCTGTTATTTTGGAGAAAGACAAAAGTATTAAACAATCATTGAAGGCTATTAATCTATATTGATCTTGAGACGGGATATACTTTATTTTAAAGAAAAGCCTGTATTTATTTTCCAGAATAGGAGCCAGTACAAAGACTTCTACAGATGTGTCAGCGTTATAAAAAGGCAGTGTTCTATTGAAATAGTGCTACTTTCCCCCCTCAAACTACCTGCATAGTAACTTTATTCCTCCCCAAACCCTGAGCCAATGCTCAACAACTCAAGGTATGTTTGAGATATTTTCAGTCTGTTAGCGCTCTGTTGAAATAGAATAGAATAGAATAATCCTTTCATTGTCCCACAAGAGGAAATTTGGTTGTAACAGCAGCAGAAGAAAAGCACATATGCAAACAGAACAATACACAGAACAGAAAGACACACAACTTTTACAGAAAAAAATATTTACATCATGGACAATAGTTACAAAAACCGAGTACTGTACAGTTATTAAGATGAAAGTATAGTGTTTTTTTTTTTAAAATATGAACTGAGAAAAATAATGTGCAAGTTATAACAGTAGTAGTTGTTCGGTGGATTAGTGCAAATTACAGCACTGATGTAAATGTCTGTGTTTGTTTTGATTGTACAGTCTGACACCTGATGAGTTTATCCAACCTCTTCTTCTCAGTTGGTGATAAACTGCAGCTCCAACATACAACACTGTAAAAACTGACAGATGCCACCACAGAGTCATAGAAGATCTTTAAAAGCGCTCCCTGGACTCCAAATGACCTCAGCCGCCTCAGAGTCTGCTCTGACCCTTCCTGTAAAGAGCCTCAGTGTTGTGGCTCCAGCCCAGTTTATTATTCAGGTGAACACCCAGGTACCTATAAGAGTCCACTATCTCAATGTCCACTCCCTGGATGTTCACTAGTGTCAGTGTGGTGGGTCTGTGTCTCCAGAAGTCAATTCAATTCAATTTTATTTATATAGCGCGAAATCACAACAACAGTCGCCTCAAGTCACCACCAACTTCTTGGTTTTCCTGGCAGTGATCAGCAGGTGGTTCTGCTGGCACCAGTACACAACGTCCAGAGTCCACTGAGTCGTCCACACCTGTGATGAGGCCGACTAGTTGTCAGAGAACATCTGTAGGTTGATCTGGAGTTGATGGAGAAGTCTGCAGTGCAGAGGGTGAAGAGGAACAATGCCAGCACAATTCCCTCTGGGGCCCCCATGCTGCAGACCAGCGTATCAGAGACACAGCCCTGTGTCCTCACATACTGTGGGCGTCCTGTCAGGTAGTCCAGTATAGAATAGAATAGAATAGAATAGAATGCCTTTATTGTCACTATACAGTTGTACAATGAGATACAGAGCATCTCCTACTCAGTGTAAACATGCTGGGGTGTGTGTGTGTGTGTGTGTGTGTGGGGGGGGGGGGGGGGGGTACAGTTCTGCAGTGCTATGTACATATGGACAGTATTAAGTATTATGTAATAAATAGTGTTATGTATATACAGTTGAGTTATTGCACATGGAATTGGTATAAATAGTGTTATGTATATACAGTTGAGTTGTTGCACATAGAATTGGTATTGCACAGTGGTGGTCCATAGAGGAAGTGGGAAGTGGGGGGCTGTGTTATCTGTGCATGTGTGAGTTCAGGGTGGTTATCGCTTTGGGGACTGTTTTTGAGTCTGTGGGTTCTTGTGTTGATGCACCTGTAGCGCTTCCCTGAGGGAAGCAGGCTGAACATGTTGAAGCCAGGGTGGGAGCTGTCCTTGATAATGTTTGCTGCTCTGATGAGGCAGCGGGAGGAATAGATGTCCATCAGGGAGGGGAGAGGGCAGCCGATGATCTTCTGTGCTGTCTTGACCACACTCTGAAGCCTCACTCTATCCGCCTTGGTGCAGCTGCCGTACCATACAGCAGCAGGTTGGAGTTCAGCTTGTACTTCCTGAGGACTCTCAGGAAGTGCAGCCACTGTTGGGCCTTCTTGATGACCGCTGAGATGTTGTCTGTCCAGGAGATGTCAGCAGAGATGAGGACACCAAGGAACCGGAAAGTGTGGACCCTCTCCACACACTCCCCGTTGATGTAGAGGGGGGCCAAGTCGGTGCTGTGTCTCCTGAAGTCAACAATGAGCTCTTTAGTTTTCTTAGTGTTCAGTGCCAGGTTGTTTTCTGAACACCATGCTGCCAGCTTCAGGACTTCCTCTCTGTACTCTGCCTCGTCTCCCTTCGAGATGAGTCCGACTACCGTGGTGTCATCAGCAAACTTGATAACGAGAGTGTTGTTGTGGGTCGAACTGCAGTCGTGGGTGTAGAGAGAATACAAGAGGGGGCTCAGCACACAGCCCTGTGGGGAGCCGGTGCTCAGTGTGCGAGTGGAGGAGAGATGAGGGACATGTATCCCTCTGGGACATGTGGTGGTCCACTCCAGATAGCTCCAGCTTGTCCCTCAGAAGTCGTGGCTGGATGCTGTTGAAAGCACTGGAGAAATCAAAAAACATGATCAGAGCTCGGTGCAGGAGGTACATGATGGCGTCTTCCACCCCGATGCAAACTGCAGCGGATCCAATGAAGACCTCACCAGGGAGGCGCAGATGGTTTAGAACTAACCTCTCGAGGGTCTTCATCAGATGTGATGTCAGGGCTACTGGTATGTAGAGTATTAACCTTGGAGAAGGGTGCATTCTCTGAAGACCTTTTTGTTTTTTTCTATGTATACAGAATTTTGACAAAGAAGTCAGTTTAGTTTAGGTTGCACTATTATACCATAGTATAAACCTGGCATATTAAGTAGTACTTGAAGATGATGCAGTTAGGGGTGTAAAATTCAGGTCCTCAATGAACTTTTCATCATCATAAGATTTTGATCTACATAAGGGGAAAAATTGGCACAAACAAATCAATCATTATTTGTGATTCAGGGATGTTGGAATTATGTTTCAAAACATAGTCACAAATTGCTCCAGAATTACTGCTAGTAGAGCTAATCATATCACTTCCAGAAGGATAAAAGCATTTATTGCAAAACACGTTGGCTTGCAAATTCTCAAGCTTTAACAGAAACATTCTTTTGGCAGCCAAAAAGACTAAGAAAACACAATTTTTCAGTTATTTTTTTTTAATGATAGCTGTGCGGTCTTGTTTTTTTTTAACCAACCAGCAAAAGGCACACAGCATGTGAATCAATTCTCTAGCTTATCAACAGGCATGCCAACAGAGAGGCGCTAGTGTCAGTTTTTTAAGTCTAAAGGGAATGATATGAGTCCTCATAATTCAGCATCTGACTGGCTTAAATGTGACTACAAAAAAACAGAAAAGTTATAAATGTGGATGTCTCTATGTAAGATTGATCCTAAACACACTTGTCTATCCAACCAGGAATGGCTCAGAAAAAAGAAGTCAACTGTTACGGACTGGCCAGTGGGGAAAAAAACCCAGATTTGAATCCAGTTGAAATACTCGAGGCCTTGTAATAGGTAACGCATGCAAGAAAACCTCAAAAATCTTGCAGCTGAAGGAATTTTTAGCTTTTTGTCTCAGTCTCAGTCGAGGTCAGAAGCCTGTGTTTGTGAAGCTGTCTGTTATTTTTCATTAGTGGATTGTTTTTGGTACTGTTATCTGACACAGTAGTTAAAGGAAAAAGAATTACAATATATACTTAAAAAAAAAATATTGGCCTTAAAGCAATGAAAGAAAGAAAGAAACCCTAAGAAGAACTCTTTACACTCTTAGGTTCTATCCTAATGCTTCTCTTTTTATTGTTACTATTATTTTCATTATTATTATCGATGTAGCTGCAAGCTAATGATTTAAACAGTTGTGTTGTTCATGAAATCTGCTTTATTGTTGTTCAGGGAAAGCAGAAAACGTCTGTTGTAAAATACTGTTAGGAAACGCTTCAGTGGGTGTGAATGAAGCCAGTTAGTACAATGACATTTTGAACTAGTTTTGCATCATGTCAGGTTTTTTATTAACATTAACATCAATACCCAGTGAAATTATTTGTTCTTTGAATTAATTTTGTAAGTACCAGACAAATAAACAGTGTAAAAATAAATGTAAATGAAAAGATGCTATATTTGCCAATTTCAAAAAGCTGTTAAAATATTGTATTTCAGTTCAACACAATAGCTCCACTACATCCATCTGTTTGGTAAAGTTTCAAGGTCTGTGGGGTTTCAGAAGTGTCACGCTTTGGCATGGCAAACCGTGGGGGGTGGGGGGAAGGAGGACCCAGGCGCGGTGCTCTATGTACAAGCAGTGCGTTTATTTACAGTGATGGAACTGATACACAACAATAATACATCCCTGTGTGCTCCCGACTTCCACTCTGTGTCTTCTCCCAGTGTTTGTGCTCATGTGTCTGCTCCCTCGTGCCAGTGCACTGTGTCTGCTGCCCTCTCGTCCAGCAATCCTTCCTGGGAGTAGTTAGCACCCTCAGTTCACTTGGTAAGCTCACACTCACAAACTGTTAGGGTCCCTGGGTCGTTGACCCAGTGTTTTGTGTTTTTTGGTTCTTTGATTTTGTCATTTCATTATATTCTAGCTTTGCTTTACGGGTTTTAGGATTATTCTTAGTTAAGGTTCTCTGGGTGGGGTTTGGTTAGAGTTTTAGTGTTCTGGTTTTCTGTCTGTGTTCCTTAGTTGCTGTCTCCCCTGTCTGCTATATTCCCACGTCCAGTCAGTGTCTGTGTCTGCCCTGGTCCCACGTCTCTGTTCCCTTTGTTATAGTGCCTGCCTGTGAGTCTGTGTTATGTTTCCTGTTTTACTTTGAAAGTCCATGTCTGATGTTAATGTGTCTGGTTTTGCTTCCCCTTGTCTCGTTAGGCCTGATTTGCCCCAGCTGTGTTTCCCTCCTGTTACCCATTCCCTGATTGCTCTCTCTATGTATTTAAGCCCTGTGTTTCTTTGTGTCTGTGTCGTGATCTACCGTTTACCTAGCTGTGTGTTCTGTCAGTCCTCTGGTTTAAGTTTATTTTGATTTTTTCCAGTTATGTTATATTTTGAGTTTTACATTAAAGCTGTTTTGAGTTCACGACTGTCTCCGGAGTCTGCACCTTGGGTCCTATTCCTGTCTGCACACAGCCACTCATAACACAAACAGACCAGCTGGAGAACTGACGGGAAGTCTCACGAAATGATCCTGCGTCGGTGGGAGCTCCAAGACTCTCCTAAGTAGCTCCCCCAACGAGGCCTGATCAGCAGCAGGTGTGTGGCTTCGTGTGCCAGTCCGCCAGCAGGGCCACACCCACCAGGCCTGAAGGCGCCCGCAGAAACACATATACACACACACGCGCGCAAACAGGAAGAAGGACAGCAACACCAAATATACATACCATAATAATATAATTCATAACTGCTCAGGGATCCTGGGTCACTCCGACCCAGGACCCTGACAAGAAGTCTAATACAATAGCATATAATGAGATAATAATAACCCTGAAATGTGCAGTTATTTAGCTACAAGTTCAGGATTTATATTTTGAGAGACATATTTCAATATTTTGGCACATATAAAAGCTTTTATAGTTGTTATCTACATTACAGCTGAAGACATAAAGAACCCAGAGAGACTCTTGAGATGGTTGCACAATAACCACATGGCTTAAAAGGACAGGCCAAGAACAAAATAATATTTTCCTTTAAACTTGGTTGGTATAAATGTTCACTGAGGAAGTACCAATGCTGAGGACTGTAACCTGTTCAAATCAAGAGACACATTTTTGTTCCCTAAATAAAGGGATAGATGTGAGTTATATCTTTGTTAGATGCAGGGGCGATTCTAGAATCAGAGCTTTGGGGGTGCTGAGCACCCAGAGAGCTGCCCAGCCAGGCAAGATAAACCTGTCTCTGTCAGTCCCTGCATCCTTAAATGTTGTCCCGAGTTCTCTCTGACTGTCACTTTGGTGCATTTAAACCCCTGTTCCTCCCTGTCCTCATCGTCTGTTGTCTTCATTATCAGTCATCATAATTTTACCATCTCTGTGCAAGTCTGCAAATTTCTTTATTAAATCATAAGATTCTTAAATTCATCAAGTCTCTCTGTGCCTGGGTCCTCGTCACAAAACATGGCATCACTGTTTTGTACATTTTCACACAATTTAATCCCCACATTTGTGAAAGAAAAGCAAAACACTTTTTTGAAAAGTCTGTAACAAAACCATCAAATCTGATAAAGGTTATTTAAATGCTGCTAAAGAAGAATGGATTGGAATAAAAAATAAATACATATCCTAACCTTAATTACTGGGGGAGAATAATGAGTGATGCTCATAGTGAGTAAAAAGTAAACTGAGTGCATTTTTTGGACAGAGATTCACTTTTAATATGTATGTATAATATAATACAGATACATAAAAAACACTCCCAAAACAGAATAAATTGTTACAAATAAATTACATAATATTAATAAAAACTATAAAATTGGAGGCAACTTTGGCTGTGGTAGAATGTATACAATGTATACAATGTATGCAGATACTAATTTTACTAATTTAATAATAATAATTTTGTGTTGTAAGATTTATGACTTTCATGCTTTCATAGTGGTACTTAGGAGAGCTTGACACTGTAAAAAGTTTGAGAAACACTGATAAGCGTATGTGTGCTTTTGGAAAACATTTAAAGCTGCTGTACAAAATCTTTGAAACAAGTTAGCTTAAAACATTTTTAGAATATAAACAGAGCATCTGCTTCTCTTTACAGCTCCTCACTCCACCAGGGCACCGTTTGGCACTTTCTGATAGTGTGCAAATGTGATGTACGTACTGCAGCAGTCATACAGACAACTGGACGGTCCAAAAGTTGGCCTACCTATTACTAGCTGAGGTTTTAGTAGAGTTGTGGCTGAACCACATAAAAATATATCATTAATTTTAATCTCCCCAATCAATGATAATGTTATGTTGGAATGTCGTTAAAGAGGGTCAAAAATGTTTCAACCCAGTTTGTTTTACAGATTTTGTATAGCAGCTTTAATATAGGGAGAACACAACTTCCAGATTGTGTTGAGTAAAATCAGGTTTTTTCTCTTTGTCAGTTTAACAGGTTCTGTTGTGCCTGTCACTGTTCCCTCTCTGTTTTCTTACCTGGTTCTTCCTGACCTTGTACTTTCTCCTCACGTTCCCCTCTTTCCTCTCTCCCTCTTCGGACTGACAATCATACACAAATAGATTGTATTCAATTAGATGAAAAATTAAATTAATATGAAAAAATACTATTAAGATCACTAATAAAAAAGTCCACTCTCAGTGTACTTTCAACCAAAAGGCAAATAACCAAACCACATGAACATCTAATAAAAGATAAATATTGAAACACTGATCCAACATTATCCTTGATTAACGGATCATTTGATTTTACAATTTTACCTGAATGTGGCTCCTTATTTTGAAAAAACTTCCTCATATCCATTATGAACCTGGCTGTCTCTCTGTACACACACACACACACACACACACACACACACACACACACACACACACACACACACACACACACACACAACAGGAGTTATAAGGTTAATGGGCATCCAGTCAGTTAGCTAGTTAGTATCCATTTCAAACAGGACAGTGGTAACAACAGCAGGCTACGGATAATTTAAAGTTTTAGATTTTTAAATAGGCTGTATACATTTCAATGTTAGCAACAGGACGGTGAAATGTCGCTGAATTTACTACAGAGCAAGACGGATTGAAGGGTAGCAAACATCGTCGGAAAACACGTTTTCAACACTGCAGGTTACCTGGTGTAATGTTTTTCAGCTAAAAAGAAACATGGTCTGACTCCTACCTAACTATATAAAGAGTAACTGAAGGTTAAATGCAGCTAATATGTCCTGTTTTAAGCCAGGTACTTACACCTCCGCTCCGCTGCATCTCAGCCACCATCGCTCTGGCAGCAAGAGCGATAGAGCAGGGGAGAGCTGGAACAAACCATTTTGGGAGGGGGGGTTATCTATACTTTTGTTGTTAAAATGTTACGTCTCAAACAAGTACAGTACTGTATGCTTTTTATATTTTTAGCAGTGTGTCACACAACTAAAAATATTGTCAAAAAAAGTAAGAAATCTTTGGGGGTGCTTTGAATCATTTCAATCATCAAAATGGGCTAAAATCGCCCCTGGTTAGATGTCACACATAATTAAATTAAAACCTTTCAGAAAGACAACAAAAACCTTTCGGTGACAGAGCTAATCCATCAAGTAGGCACAAAGCAGAAAAGGATGAACAATGCATTTTGGATGATTCAAATTAAAGGCATGTGTGGAACGTCTCCGTTATTAAGATACTTCCTGCCATCTTACATCTTTTCTACACTTACTTAATGAGTTTTGATAGACTCCGTGGCTACATTCTGCCTGGGGAGCAGCGATATCCTTGATCTCGAATGTCTGAACCCTTCCCCTGTTCAAATATTCAAATGGACTTCCAGCCGTACAATGACAGATTCAAACTATAAAATTTTGTCCAAATAAATATGATTAATAGTAGAGATGGCACGATACCACTTTTTTATGTCCGATACCGATATCATAAATTTGGATATCTGCCGATACCGATATGAATCCGATATAGTGTTATTTAATCAACAAAACTGTTTTTTAAATATCTTGCTGCGTTTTGTATAAGTTCATACTCAAGTTTAAAACAACAAGTACACTAAAGCTATTCTGTTATACCTGTATGCAAAAAAATATATTTCATAGTTCAGCAATACTGATCAATCTAATAAACTTAAACCTACACCATCCTCCCTATTCTGGTATTTTAAAGAGTACTTAGCATAAATATTAAGCAACCTAACTAATAGGGTTCCAACTCCCAGCAACAACAAAAATAAATAAATAAAAAATAGGGAACCACCCCTCACGCTCCACCTCATGATGCTTAATCGACGTAATCAACCTTAATTTGATGCAGTGTGAAAAAAAATGCACAGAAATCAATTATTTTTCAAGAAATATTAAATAGATTCAACATCTTTCTTCAACAAAATTGCAGACTGCACAGATGGTACCTTCCCAAAGGAAAAAGTACTATAGCTTACTAGGGTATATATATTAGACTTAATAGTTACTATATACAGTAATTGACTTCTATTCATTTTACATCAAATTAAAACTTTGGGTGTCAGATAATTATTTATTAAAAGCTCGACATTTTAAATGAGAATAAGAAAGAAAAGTATGTCTTTGTGCCCCCTTTTCCCTGTTAATGCCCTATCGGCCCCCCTGGCTAAACTTTGCTAGATCCGCCCCTGCACAGTTACCAGCGTCAGCTACGTAGAAAAAGATCCTGGAGTAGAAAGTAATATTAAATACATTCTAACAACAGCTGATCAAGCTTAAACGTGCTGCTGTTGTTCAGCCGCTGGTTTCCTCTTTCTGGTGCAAAGTGGGCCAAAAGCAAACTAGAGACACGGACTCGCGACAGAAAAGCCGATCAGCTGATCGTTAAGCAGTTTCATGATTGAAGTAGCAGCAAGAAGAGGCAGTCGCTCCATATATCGTTTGTTAAGCTTAACGCAGGAATGCTTTACAAACATTCAGAGATGGACTTACACACTTGCTTTACTTCTCTCGGGATAACTTTGTCGGAGATGAAATGCCGGGTTGCTAGCGAAGCTCCACATGCTATCCAGACCACCGACAGGTCCCGCATGCCACAGCCGCTCTATCAGGTGATGCATACTGCTCCGACGTGCTAACGTTCTGAGGTGAGTTACGGCGTGTTGCAAGTTTTGTGAGGTGCTTTCGTGATATTTAATGGATCGGATTACATTTTTTATTTTTCTCCGATATCCGATCCAGTAATTTAGGTCAGTATCGGACCGATACCGATACGTAATATCGGATCGGTCCATCTCTAATTAATAGATGTAAATTCTCCACATTATTCACTAGTGCAGAAAACGGTAGCTTCTTGCTGTAATAACTTTGGTTGCTCGTAAAGCACAAAAACCTGGCCAATAAAAGCACTCAGTATTCTTTCGTGGTTTGTAGAGAAGTAGTTTTCTATGTGTGCAAAGAAACCAAACTTATCATCTGATTCAGACTATAGAAAACAAACTCTAGCTGTGGAAATGCATTAGATTCAAGTATATTACAAAACTACAACAACTACTTTAATTATTCTGGGGAAAAACCAAAATCAAAACGGGTGTTTCAGCACATTCAGGCTCAAAAGCTGCATAATGATTTGCTATAATTTGTAAGTTAACCAGTGGGTTTCATATAGGTAAAATGAGCTCTCTAATCTGGTGCAAGCATATAACTGGTGCTTGTATCTGAAGTGTTATCCAGTCAGCAGTCAACATTCTCATTTCTAAGATGCTTTAGATTGAACTGTTTAATGTACTGTTTTGTTTTTCTTTGCCTGTCCCATTTGGTTCTTTAGCCTCAGAATTGTTGTCTGAAGACCAACAAGGATACCCAATGGATTTATTTTGCCGAATGGATCATCGTGGCATTGCCGTAATGGTCCATTTGATCGACCTTTGTTTTTATTATTTATTTTATTTTATTTTCAGTTGTTACAGACAGGACAGACATGAGTGAGGGATAGGAAAGGGAGAAAGAAAGAGGAAGGAAAAGAAAAACAGAAGGGGAGAGGGACAGTGAGAAAGGGAAAAAAAATCTCCTGGATCACCTGTTGAGAGAGAAAGAAGAGAAAACAAGCAAAAAAAACCAAAGCAACATACTAAACACAACACCATCGCATCTAATCTAGCTAAGTGTAAACAGCAGTAAATACTAAATATTCAATGTTGTTGTGCAGCACGCAGGACAGACAGCGCACAATGTGCTTTGAAGTAGCAGCCAAGAAAGGTGTAATTTAAGTCTACGAACAGTGAACACCCGTGTGCACACCTGTGTGGATCAGCGCGCTTGTATTCAAATGGTTTCCACATGTAATGGTCTGCAAGAGGATGTAGAGAGCCATAGCCCTGTCCCCTAGGGCATGAAGCAGGCATGGAGGAGATCCAGGCCCCAGACATCCAGAGGCCCCAGAGTGCGAGAGCCCAAGGAGGACCACCGGAGGGGCATCCGTGCCACCCTCATGGGAAGGGCTGAGGATCCCCAGACGAGGCGTCACCTAGTAGCCACCGAGCAGAAGCTAGAGGGGGCTGCACCAGCGTACCCGCCGGCTCTGCCGGCAGCCAGCTGTGCCAGAGTGAACCGAGCCGCAGGCCCAGAGGCCGAAGGCCTGAGGGCCCCCCGCACCCCGGAGGAGGCCTGACCGAGCAACAGGCGCCAGGCCCCGCCAAGTAGCCACCGGGAGTGAGCTGGTACATACCTGAGCGCCCAGCCCCGGACACCAAGAACCACCAATGCACCGACCCCTGAGGGCATCAGTCACCGGCAGGGAGTGTGGTGAGGGGAGATAGGCCTCCACACTTTGGAGGGCCTGGGAGTTCCCAGAGAGGTGGAGTCTAAGACCCGACCTGACATATAGACACAGACAAACAGGCACACACAGACACAAACATGCATTCCCACCCTCATGCACACATATACAAACACTCAGCACTCACCCAACGTAAGGATTGACATAAATTGACATGTACACACAATCACACTCCCCAAACATACAGCGCCTCTTCTTTCTCAGGAGACTGAAAAGATTCGGCATGAGCCCCCGCATCCTCAGGACCTTCTATCACTGTGCCATTGAGAGCATCCTCACTGGATGCATCACCACCTGGTATGGCAACAGCACCGCCTACAACCGCAAAGCTCTCCAGCAAGTAGTGCGGTGCTCTGAACGGATAATTGGAGGTGAGCTTCCCTCCCTCCAAGACATCTACAGGAAGCGGTGCCAGAGGAAAGTGGGGAGGATCATCAAGGACTCCAGTCACCCCAGCCATAAACTGTTCAGACTACTTCCCATCAGGAAGGAGGTTCTGCAGCATCCGGTCCCGAACCAGCAGACTGAGAGACAGCTTCTTCCACCAGGCCATCAGACTGCTGAACATGTCATAGACACCTCAGCTTCACTACTGGAACTTCAACATTATGCACTCCATACTGTACAGTAACGCCACTGTTTTGCACATGTCTCAACTCTGTATATTTTTACATTTTTTATTTTATTGTTTACTCTATTTAATTTGTAAAATATGTATATACACACACACACGTAGAAAAATATTTAGTATACACATCCAGAAATGCATATACTATTATATATTGTACATATATTTATTAGTTTCAGATGTAGCCATTCTTGTATTTTGCTTGTTTACATTATTGTATTTTGCACAACTCTGTTGCTTGTGAAGCTCGCACACAAGAATTTCACTCACATGTACTGTACCAATGTACCTGCACATGTGATGTGACAATAAAAGTGATTTGATTTGATTTGATTTGATTTACTCTATACCCCAGGTCCAGGTACCCTCGCCCCCAGAGGGGGAAACAGCACCCAGACCCAAGAGATGTTACCCTTCGCCCCGGAGTGGAGGCAAGCAGACCGTCCCAGGCTCCGCAGCAGCAGGGAGGCCAATCGGACAGCCAACATCTCCTGTTTCATGTACTTTTGAACAAAGCTGAACTTTTATGATGCTCAATTCTGAAAATTTTTAAATATAAACCCAATTTCAAAAAAGCATGGACACTGTGTAAAATGCAAATAAAAACAGAATGCAGTGATTTTCAAATCTTACAAGCCCATATTTGTTCACAATAGAACATAGAAAACATCAAATGTTTGAACTATGAAAATGTAGCATTTAATAAGATTGCCATTTTTAACGTAATGACAGCAACATGTTTATCATTGTGCAGCTTCCCATCTTCTTTTAACAACAGCCTACTTTTGTCCTACTAAAATATGCAATAATGGGAACATCTCCCATCCAGCCAATTCCAAAGCATGTATATAGCATTTATGGTGCATTTCAGCAAATTCCATATTCACCAAGGAATGCCCGCATCAGAGGGGTAGATTTTGATTGAACCTAGGTTTCCACTTTGCCTTGTCCATAGAAAAGACAGTGGCATTACTGGATCATATTTTCAGATGGCTTTTTCTTTGCCAAAAATTTGATTCTGTTCATTCGGACGTAGCGCTTTCAGTTGGAAAAACATTTCGTCACTCATCCAAGTGAATTCTTCAAGTGAATTGATCAATAACCATTGATCAATGGTCATGAATTCCATTCAGAGAGAGTTGGGAAATGGCTGCAATCTCAGTATTGTAAGATGATGAAAGATGTACCCTTTGGTCCCCTTCTCAATTCAGAGACAGTCTTTGACTTAAATGGCCTCCTTGACTCCCTGCTGACAATTTACATATTAATGATAAAGAAAGTGACCTTACAGCCCATTGTTTGTTAGTGGGGCTAGTTTGAGTCATTGTGCAAATGTACTGTTTGTCAGGTTTGGGAAACCGGCAGTCAGCTGATACTGAAGAAGTCAGTCTGATGAAGTGTTTCTCCCACTGAAAATGCTACGTCCTGACGAACAGAATCAACTTTTTGGGATTTCCTTACCCGGATGATTGAGCATGCATCAAGGCTTTTTCTTTGCATGATAGAGCTTTAACCTACATTTGCCGATGGCAATGTGAAGAGCCCACGTAATGATTTCCATGACAGAATCGTGCCTGTTTTTGACACAGTGCCACCTGATGGTCATTTAATACTGATTTTTAGCCTTGTTCTTCACACACAGAGATTTCTTCAAATCTGAATTCAGATTAGATGTGAATCATTTGATGAAATTATATATTGTACACAATAAGATAGTCAAAGCAATTTTACATTTAGGAATACTTTTCTAAAATTCTTCCACAATTTGTTAATGCATTTTATTACTGTATCAATCATTTCTGCAGTCGGTATTCAATTAAAGGAGCTTCTTGAGTTTGAGTCCAAGTTGAAGCATAATGCAGAAGCCTGGTTTCTCTCACCATGTGGAAAAAGTTAAACCTGACTGTCAGTGACATACTCTAGTTTGACTGTTCTCTGAAACTTTAAAAAAAATATTTAGGAGTTGTTCTTGACCCCTTGCAGCATTTGGGGTATCACGTGAGAAGGGGCTTACTACTTTGCAGAGACAAAGCTTCAAATGAATATATTCAAATTCATGGGAAAGACTGCCTTTAAATGCTTCAAACAGGGGGATTTATATATTTAGATACTACTTGTGACCTTAACTACAGCCCTTACATTGTTATATTCTAACCTCAAATTGTGTTGCATCATTCCCCTCTAGCTACAGCATTGCTGTGTTTTTGCTCTTTCTTTGTTTTGGTGGTTTTCTTTTTTCTTGTCTCCATGCCACATCTGATGTAACATTTTCCCACACTGATCAAACATCAGCATTTTACTGGTCTGCCAAAAGAAAAAGGTAAAAGGTAATCTTTTCTACCTTACATATTGCTGAATAGGTTAATCTGCAATAATATTGCTTATTTTTACAAAATTATTACTTCTAGGTATGGATTCAATTATTCACGACATGAAATTAGCATTGAAATTAAAAATTGAGAGAGGTTATTAGTCTGCAAGCAGGGAAATTGGAAAAGTATGTTTTGTTCTTAAAACCCCCAAATTACTCTTAAAACCCCCAAATTACTATCCAAAATATACAGAATGCTTTCTAAAACAGATGAATCAATATCACTTCCTATTGCAAAATGGGAAGCGGATTTATCAGTTAACTTAGACCTAAACTTCTGGTCTCAGATTTGCTTAAAAACCTCTCATCTAATTAGAAATCCCAATCTTCAATTAATTCAATACAAAATATTACATAGAGTGCACTATACAGGTCATCGGATGTTCAAGATGGGCTTTACGTCTACCAACAACTGCTCACACTGCCAAACCAATTCACTGGACAATTATATCCACGCTCTTTGGTTCTGTCCACCAGTTCAGAAGTTTTGGCGCGAGATATGTGAAGACTTATCGAAGTGTCTGAAATGTAACATTCCAACTTCCCCCTTAGTGTGTTTGTTGGGCAGCTTAGATAATGTCACTTCAGAAAAGAATATCGCCCATATGGTTTTCACTGCCCTATGCATAGCCAAGAAAACAGTCCTCATGAACTGGAAAAATAAAAATAATCTTAATTCTAACCAATATAGAAATTATCTATTAGATTACATTAGTCTTGATACAGCCTCTGCCACCACATCAGATCAATTGCTCTGGGCTCCTTTGATCAGCTCCATCACCTAGTGGGGGTGGGGGGTCATAGTTTGGTCCCGCCTTCACTGTTGTGATTGGTGTGGGGGTAGGGACAGGCTTAGGGCGTCGGGGGGTTCCCCGGAGGCATCTTCCTTGGGGGGCTCAACCCGGGGTAGCGGTCATGTCCGGTTAGGGGCTCTGTTGGCTCTCAGGTGACTGTTTCCTCGCGGCTGCGTGCAGCGGGGCTAGGGGAGGGTCTGTGCTGACGGACGTGGGTTACTGACCTGGTAGCCTGGCTGCCCCTGGGTGGGTCCGGGATGGGCGTGAGGTTCTGGGGGCGCTCCGTCTCTGGGCTGGGGCCCGGGCCGGGCCTCAGGGGCTTGGGTCCTGGTTGGTGTGTTGCCGGGGTTGTGGGCGGGTGGGTGCATGGGGGCCCAGCCCTGGAGCAGGGTGTCGCCGGTGCATCGAGCCACCTGGGGGGCTCTTCAACTCTTTGTGGGTGACCGTGGCTCAGGGGGTTGGGAAGCGTATCTGTAACCAGAAGGTCGCCGGTTCGATCCCCGGGCTCTCTGTCCTGGTCGTTGTGTCCTTGGGCAAGACACTTTACCTTACCGCCTACTGGTGTTGGCCAGAGGGGCCGATGGCGCGATATAGCAGCCTCGTTTCTGTCAGTCTGCCCCAGGGCAGCTGTGGCTACAACCGTAGCTTGCCTCCACCAGTGTGTGAATGCGAGAGTGAATGAATAGTGGCATTGTAAAGCGCTTTGGGTGCCTTGAAAAGCGCTATATAAATCCAATCCATTATTATTATTATTATTATTCAACTGGTGGGGGAGATTGTCACATCTTGCAGGAACTTTCCTCTCTTCAGGAACTCTCTCTGCAGGAGGGGGAGATACAGGAGAGGTGGAAGAAGATCTCAGCCTGGGTGTTTATTGTCTTATGTAGTCTGGAAGATGAGTGGATGGTGGGGTGGGTGCAGTTTTCTCTGTGGTGGGGTTGGGTGGACTGTCCCGGGCTCTGTGGGGCCGGGAGGCGCTGCTGCACTGGGCCCCAGTCTGGATGGGCCTGGGCCCCCTTTCCCTGGTGGGTCGTGGAGTATGGGGGTGCCTACTGGGGTCAGCGGGGGAGCTGGCCCCAGGGAGGGGTCACTTGCCCCTCCCTTCCTTCCCTCCCCATCTCCAGCTGCCTCCCTCTTCCCGCTCCACCACAACCACCCACACATGCAGGACCTTGGAGTAGGGGTATGTCACCAGGGTGCAGAGGAGGCTACCCCCCCCCGTCCCCTTCTGGCTGCCTCTGCCTCAATTTTATCCCACAACTTAGACATTCACATTACTCACACTCTCATTACACATACATATTGGATCTTGGGGGTGGGCACGATACACGGAATCCAAAGTACCATCAGGGTGTACACCCCACCCCTGGCGTCGTTGCCCACCTCTAAATGTTAAATACACGTAGACATTGAGGGCTAGCAGGAGGGACTATGCGCTTACCTGCTGCTCTCTGGCAGGTAGCTCCATGCCCTCCTGGGTTTTAAATGCACCTTAGAACACACATGCATCAACACTACATATGAGCGGGCGGAGGGAGGTTTGGAGTCTTCTCTCACCCCCCATTCTCTGCGGCCTGCTGGAGCGGGGGGGGGGGGCTAGGAGGAGGAGTTGGCCGTCCGACTGCGGTCTAGGGTGTGGGGCCTCCCTGCTGCTGCGGAGTCGGGGCGGTCTGCCTCCCCCCACCGCAGGGAAAAGGGTAACACCACCTGGGTCTGGGTGCAGTTCCCCCCTCCAGGGGCAAGGGTACCTAGACCCGGTTCGTAGAGTACGCTTGGGGAGTGTGATCGTGTGTACAGCGTCTCTTTATGTCTGTCTCCACGTTGGTTGAGTGTGGAGTAAGTGCATATGAGAGCATGAGGGTGGGAATGGATGTTTGTATATGTGTGTGCCTGTATGTCTGTGTCTATATGTCAGGTTGGTAAATGGTAAATGGTAAATGGCCTGTATTTGTATAGCGCTTTTCTAGTCCCTAAGGACCCCAAAGCGCTTTACACAACCTGTCATCCACCCATTCACACACTGGTGATGGCAAGCTACAATGTAGCCACAGCCACCCTGGGGCGCACTGACAGAGGCGAGGCTGCCGGACACTGGCGCCACCGGGCCCTCTGACCACCACCAGTAGGCAACGGGTGAAGTGTCTTGCCCAAGGACACAACGACCGAGACTGTCCAAGCCGGGGCTCGAACCGGCAACCTTCCGATTACAAGGCGAACTCCCAACTCTTGAGCCACGATCGCCCCAGAGAGGTGTCAGACGCCACCTCTCTGGGGACATCTCAGGCCCTCCAAGGTTTGGAGGCCTATCTCCCCCTACTACCACTTCCCCTGCCAGTGGCGGACTCCCTCAGACATCGGTGCGTTGGTGGTTCTTTGTGTCCGGGGATGGGCGTCCAGGTACACACCGGCTCACTCCTTGGCGGCCGCTTATCGGGGCCTGGAGCCTGGGGCTCGCTCGGGCCACTTCGGAGGTGGGGTGCCCCCGGCCTCTCGGCCTGGGGCTCGGTCCCTCAGGCTGGCTGCCGGCGGAGCTCACGGGCGCGTCACTGCAACTCCCCCTGGCTTCTGCTCATCTGGGACTCTCCTCAGCTCTTTCTGGGACAGTGGCGCGGCTGCCCCTCTGTTGGTCTTCCTTGGTCTCTTATGTTCTGGGGGCCTCTGGATGTCTGGAGTTTTGATCTCCTCCATACCTGCTTCATGCCCTGGAGGACGGGGCTGTGCCCCCCCCACACCCTCTAGCAGATCATTACATGAAGGAACCTTTAAAAAAAAACAAAAAAACAAGCGCGTCCATGCTCACAGGTGTACACACGGGTGATCACACCCACAAACTACACCCTTTTTGGCTCCTACCTCAAAGCACACTGTGTTCTGTTGATCTTATGTGCTGCACAATAATGTTTAATATTTAGTATTTACTGTCATATTCCCATATATCATTGTGATGTTGTTTATTCTATTACTCTTGTTCTCTTCTGCTTGTTTTCTTTTTTCTTTCTCAGCAGGTGATCCAGGTGATTGATATATGCATTTTTTTTTCTTTTTTTTTCTGTGCTCATTCTGTTGGTTTTTGTTTTTTGCCCTTCTCCCCCGTCCCTCTTCTCAGCTGTTTCTCTTTCCCTCTTTCTTTCTCCCCTTCTTTCCCCCAGCCAAGTCTGTCCCGTATTCAGTAAGTGAAAATAAAATAAACAATAAAAGGTGAATCAAATGGACCATTACGGCAAGGCTGGGATGGTCAATTTGGTAAAGTAAATCCGTTGGGCATCTTTCTTTGCCTTTAGACAACAATTCTGATGGCAAAAGAGCCAAACGGGACAGGCAAAAAAAAAAAAAAAAAAAAAAAAAAAGGAAAAGTATGTTTGGTTTTGTGGAAATGATTGTAGACTTGGTGTCATGGTCCCTCAGCCCTCACTGTGTGAACCTGCCTTTTTCTGTTTGCATAGTGTTTTAAGTTCTCTGTTCCCTCCTCTCTCCTTTCCCAGTATCTCTGTGTGTGTGTGCGTGCGTGCGTGCGTGTGTGTGCGTGCGCATGTGTACTAGTTTAAGTGTTTTGTCAAGACTCTGCCTCAGTTATCGCCTTCTGGCTTCCACACACCTGTGGGTCATCACATGCCTGCAATTGATTACTTCATAATTCTTCTTAAGGAAGCAGCTGAACGTCAGTCTTCGCTGGATCATTTTAATCGCCAGTGAAACCTGGTTCATTCTTGTACATATTAGCATTCAACCCAACCCAGGGTAAGTTACCTGAGTCACGAATGGTAAGATTGTCTGGGAACATGATTTGAAGAGAGAGTGACCAGTAACCTGATCGAAGAGGAACCGCTATTAAAAACACACCACCTATTCTGTGTTTTGGGGTTGGGGTGTGGAGATTTACAAATAATGAAGTTTCCCATATAGTTTTTAACATAGTGGTATTAATCAGCATACCAACACATCCACCAGCACATCAAACTACCGTCCCTAAGCATTTGCTTAGATGTGCATGAATAGCACAGTACTAAAACCACTGTGTACAGAAAAACCAATTAAAAAAAAAAAAACGACTCATATTTCAGCTTTAATTGAAACCATGTCCAGCACAAACCCTCAGTAATGACAACCATCCTATACAAATTAAAAGTTCTCATCAACAAAGGAGACCAAAACAATGTTCACTGTATATATTTTGATCTGTAAAGCAAATGTGACGAAGTAATAAAACCTGAACAACAACAACAAAACAAACTGAAAAGCTTACCCTCATTTGACTTCTAAGAAAGGTTAGGACCTTTAATAGTTCTACATCTCATTAAAATGAATGCCCATGATTCTGTAATGGCACTGGAGTACACTAATGAAAAGTAAGCACACTAATATTGTTGCGAGGATTACATGTGGGAAAAACATACATGAGGATTAGATGTCTGGTGTTTTGAAGGCAAAGGCATTAACTTGGCGCCTGTAAAAAGACTCCACTTTAATCCCCTTTGTTTGTGGAAACACTGACTGCTGATGAAATCTGTTGTCTGCGCTGAGACCTTTTCCTTAAAATCCTTATAATCCCACGTTTGATGAGTGACAGAGCTAGCTTGGGAGGCAACAGAAAATGTTCCAAATGAACCAGCTCCCTGTGAATGAAATTTAGGTGCCAAAACCCTTGTTTATAGCTTCAGATCTCACTGACAGAAGAGAAACAGATGGATTTGTCATCTCAGAAGAACAAGCTCTTGTGACTTCATCTTGTGTCACAAGATGAAGTCACAAGAGCTTGTGACTCTTGTGACACTGAGTGTGACTTGGACAAAGAGTTCATCCATAGCCTTAGTTTAACTAACAGTAGTGCTTTCCACAAACTATCCTATTTTCAGCAGTTGCAATTTTCTGACCACAGTCCAGATGTCAAAGTTGCAGCAAACATACAATGTAGTGGCATTTCAAAGTTTCAACATTTCGGAAAGAACAGAGATAAACAACATTTTACGATTTTTACAAATCGTAGAAAACAGGGCAATAACCCCAAATAGCTCTCTCTCTCTCTCATCCCCAAAGGGTTTTTAGCCTTTAAAAGTGCTGTTAGAAAACAGACAAATTTAGACCCATGCTTTCTTAATTAAGGTCAGGGCCTTGCCTACCTCCCTAAGCTAAAAGACAATTTCAATACGGGCTTCAATTCACAACATGTGTCATACCAGGGCATTTTATATAGTAAGGTCAAGACCTTATGGTGTCAAAGAAAAAAGCCCAGTAATTTCCTCTTAAGCAAACCCTCAGACTGAGAGGAGAAACTCTCCTTCATCAGGAAGAAAGTTCAGACACAACTAGAACCCTGTTAGGCAGCTATCTGGGTCGACCTCTAGGAGTACAGTGAAATCCATTTGCAATTGAAATCAAACAATTTTACAACAATGCTATTGTTCAATACGCTTCCATTTTCTCAAACAGGACACCTGTTTATCCTTAAAGGCCTTATACCAAATCTCCGTGGAGTCTAAGCCTTCATTTGGAGTCTGTTTTTATGATTATTATTTACTAACTGCCAACAAGCCTTCACAAGAAAGAATAAAAAAAGTCTTTAACACATTCATTTAATAAAAAGTCAGTTATAAGCAATCAGATTCTCTCGTGTTTAGGTAGAATTGTGACTGTTGAGTTGCATAGATTGCATTTCTGCAATTGCTGGCTTTTTTCAAAGCTTCAAATTATAATTATAGATAATAGAAAGATAGTCTGGTATGTTGAACTCATTTGTGGTTCAAGGCTAATTGGGGACTGAGCAAAGCTGGATGACAAGAAACAGGAGAAGACAATTAGATAATCAAAGGGAGGAAGGAAGGAGTCGAACTCAACATCAAACACAGATTCTACATAAAAACAGAACAGGAAGTAATGCACAGAGTAACTACTAAACACAGCACTGAGGAAACTAAGGACAAATAGCAAGCCCCACAAATACTAAACTTAGGTTAAAATATAACATTTTCTAAACCTATTTGTCAAACTTGGACACAGTATGGTTTTGGTGGGACTGGAGATTTTATATATTTTAAAAATGTAACTGTTGTCATACTTTAAGGTCTATAAAAAGCCACAAAACGTAACTGAAATACTTTTCCAGGATATTGAACCTTTAAAGTGGATACCTGGGTAAATCTATTACAAGCTTAATTTAGACACAATGCTTGATAAGTTACCCAAATGTTTAGGTTTGCACGACATATCATCACCTTGTAAGCCTGAGGTGAGTTAAAATTGGTGTCCAAAGCAGCTCTGCATCAGCCATGTGAGAAAACTACAGAGAGAAGTGACTAGAGTGAGAATTTCAGACCATATTTCATTTTTAAAAGTAACTGTCATGCTATGAAAAGCTGCTCTTTCTTCTTCAGGCTGAAGACACAGCCACACCTGTTTTGTATTCTATAGTGTGGAAAGGTGCTCTTACACCAAGGTGTCATCATATGAGGGCCAACTTTCAACCTACTGATGAAAATCCACTGTAACAGTTACTCATGGAGAAATCCCCATTATCTGCACTGAATTTAACAGCCTTACTCAGAAGAAATACTAAGTCTTTTAAAAGAAGCATTTTCTCTTCACTTTTGCAGTCAGGTTCTTCCATTAAGACACAAGAAACATTCACATACAAAGGTAACATGTAATTATACACAGATATCGCACTGCACATATTATTTCAAGCAACACAATCTTATAAAATTTGTGGCTGTATTTTCATCCTGCACCATCTGATGAGTTGTTTTTCAAGTTTCCAGCTGAACAACATGGGTGTTTCCAGGATTTTTTAAAAATGGTTTGACTCAAGGGGACCAAGAACACAGCTGGAGACAAAAATGTTTATTTAGAAATTTGTGTAGAGAACTGGTGAAAAAAGCATTTAGATTGTTTACTAGAGAAAAAGTAATAATCTGACTGTAGCTTAATAGTGGACATGTTGTATTAAAAATATTTAAATAAAACATTTTAAAGATTTTAATAAAAGTACTAAAGTAAGTGTCCCCATTATGTGGAATGAGACTTTTCAGAATTATATTTATTGATGTGCAAATCACTTTAATGTTGCAGCTGCTGCTGATTTTGCCTTTTCATTTGATCTATAATAATGCAGGTAATCATTAAATCTCTTGTTTGTCATATTTTAAGTAAATGCCAACTATTTTTCCTTAAACGAAAGCTCTTTTCTTTATCTTCACTGTTTGCGCTGGTTGAGGTTTCACTGCATTTCCATGTGGTTATAGTTTTAGTTGACCACCAGAGCCAGCAGAAGCCTGTCTTCCACACACCAATATGGTTTTCATTTACACTTTATTTTGCCATCAACTGAAACATCAGTATTTGTTGGTGGAAATGTGTCAGTCATTAGCCCTAATAACCGTAAATAGCACATTAGAGGCTTTCATTTAGTAAATGTGTGTGCTATTAAGCCTAATTGTATAGCTTCTCTGAATAGTTAGATACATAGTTTACATACCCGGGACAAATGGTAACTGTATCAAATAAATAATCAAAATGGAAGTGGAGTGATCTACAATTGCATCTTAGGGCCTTTCCTGGACCAAGGGGAAAAAAATCACAGCCAGGGGAGAGCGGTACAATTCTCAGAAGTGTGTGGGAGAGGTTTTTTTCCCCCCTTCAAGGACACCATCACTTCACTGATGGTGTTCTTGAACAAGCCAGCCTCATCACATCACAGACACCGCCACTTGACATAATTATGGCTGCAAGGGAGCATTTACCAAATTATACCTTGCACGAGATGCAATATGCAAACACTTACGATTTTACCTTAGTACCACAATTTTTTCACAAGCATTAGGATTTTAAAGCAACATACCTGTGAATGTGGTACTGACCAAGAATAAGGCCTTCTGTGTGCTGTTGCAGCTTCTCATGAAAGTTTGTACGTGGCACTTCCTGTTCAAAGGTGTCAGTGGGATGATAAAGTGGAGTCAACCTAGTAAAGAGAAATTAAGTGGGTCTGCTGTTTTTTCCCTAGTTTTTCTCCCACCAATTTGTAACTTTAATATCAGAGAATTTATTATTTCTTTGTTTCTCAAGAATTTACTACTTCTCCTCAGTATGGCAATTTTCTGTTTCTTGGCTCTGATACACCATTGCAAGTTAAAAAATGGACATAAAATATTCAAGGATACCAGAATTGACTTTTTCAGTAATTGCTAACAAGCAAAAAAGAAAACATCCACTGGCTGCTTAGAAATTAAGAATATTGGAAAAATACAACAACAGTGCTTAGATGAGAGGTTGGGGAATACAATTAGGTCCATATGTCTTTGTGGAATGACACAATTTTGTAATTTTGCCTCTAAACAACATCACGGTGGATTTTTTAAAAATACATAAAAGTCAATTTTCAGTTCAGTTTCAAGTATGTAGTGCCAAATCACAACACCAGTCACCTCAAAGCAAAGTGCAGACTTTCAGCTTTAATTCAAGATTTTTAAAGCAAGCATCGAATGTACTGTTTAAGAATTAAAGCCATGTTTATGCACAGTAATTTAGCATTGAGTGATGAGCAGTTTCAGGACCAGGTAAACCCTGTGGCTTCATTATTCCATGACAGATTGGGTGGATAAAAGATCTGAGAAAAGACGTTTTTGGACTTTGGGCCAAAGAGATGTTGATGCAAGTGGAGAAGGCCACCATTAGGCTGAAAAACCAAGACAAACCTATCAAAGAGATAGCAAAAACTTTAGGAGCAACAATCTGGCAGGTTCTCAAAAAGAAGGAATGCACTCGACTCCTCAGCAACATCAAAAGGCCTGAAAAATCACAAAAGACAATTAAATGATTAATGAAGAAAAATACCTTTAACACATCAACAACAACAACAATCTTTATTTATAGAGCACATTTAAAAGCCAAGGGCATGCCAAAGTGCTTTACATAAAAGAATAAAAGAATAAAACAATTAACACTATAATATCAGAGTCATATAAGTGTGGAATTATGTTCACAGGTAAAAACCACTAATAAGAGTAAACTATAGCACATAGCTATAGCAAAGTAAAGCTGTACCATCAAACACAGTGATAGAGAACATAGACAACGCAAGACAACGCAAGACAGACAGAAAAATTAATAGAATAACTCACTGCAAACAAGGCCAGTATTTAACTGGTAGAAAAAGCAAGTTCAAACAGATATGTTTTAAGCCGTGATTTAAAAGATTGAATAGAATCAGACGCCCGGATGCCATCTCACAGAGCCATCAACACTCATGAGGAGGTAGCAATATCATTATCATAACTTCATGAATGGAATCACAGGGGGCTTTAGATCAATATGTACACCCCTGGGTACACTTGAGAACAGGAAGGCTGCACTTGGCTTGGCCAAAAAAATTTAAAAAATATCTACAAAAATCTGGACAATTCTGCAAATAATTCTTTGGACAGATGAAATCAAGATTAACTTCTACCAGAAAGATGGAAAGCTTGCAGAAGGAGAGAAAACTGTTCATAATTAGACCATAGCATACTGCTTCATCTGTCAAAACATTATTTTTCAGTCTAGGCCTCCAACCAGACTTTGTCATAAAGCCAATTTATTGAAAAAAATCTATTGAAAATGTTACTAAGCAGTGAAAATCTTTGCCGCTATTGCAACTCATTGTTTTGTGGTAATAGTGGCAACAACCTGATGTAGAATTCAATCCATCTCTCTTCCTGCATCTTTAAAGGCCAATATTAAATATCTTTAATTGCCAATGTAGAGGAATATGAACTGAATTTGTAGGAGGACAAGGCAGGAGACTAACAAATACTTAGCCTTTAAATTTCCTATAGTCACAATGCAGATTCACAGCAGTTTCTCAGCTTTTGAACATGATTAAGGTGGTTAAGATAATAAAGAAATGGAGACCTGAAAAATGAGTTAGGAAACAGTTCACAGTTGAGATATATTGCTGTTGTCAACACATTTATTTCCTCACATTTGAGAAATCCACTGCCAACAGCTTAGAAGGTGGTCATCAGAGCATCAACATTGGATTATGGGGATGAAATACTAGAAGCTGGCTAATAACTTCCATCTGAAAAATGGTCCCTTAAGATCAGAGAAGGCTGCATAGCTTTCCAAAATACAAGTAATTATGCTGTTTTGACATTGATCAGGGCAGCAAAGAGGATCCGTTTTCCTTTTCTGACAACTACACTAACAGTTGGTTGAAAGAACTCCAAGCTGTCACAGACAACCACAGTAAAAACACTCTTCCACCCCTTCAGCAAACCACTCAGACAGACATTTTATGCCTGCTTTGATAAACAACATCAGGGCATCCTGCTACAACTCCTGTACCGCCATGTGGCCTGGGGGAAGTATTTCCAAGTGACACCTGCACAGGTTCACAGGTCTCTGCAGTAGGTTGGTCTCCATAAGATGACATCGTTGAACAGATCCTTGCCTATAATTCTGAAGTCTCAGGCTGAAGCTGTCATTCTACACTACTTTAAATGCTCAGTCATTGCACAGGTTTCTATACAGCTATATGCAAAGTACATGAGAAACAAGCCTTTTTTATGCTCTTATTAGATGAGACACGTTACTGAGCAAGGACCAAAGATAAGTAACATTTGATGGTTGGAAGTCTTGCATATTTATAGCACTGTACACAGTGTTGGGGAGTAACGGAATACATGTACCGCCGTTACGTATTTAAAATACAAAATATGAGTAACTGTATTCCGTTACAGTTACCGTTTAAAAAGGTGGTATTCAGAATACAGTTACTTTGTTGAAATAAATGGATTACACTGCGGTACTTTCCTGTTTCATTTTGTCGCGGGTCAGGACTGTTTGGGTTTTGTTTGACAGCTACGTTCTTTCGTTCCAGGCGGCAGCGTTACGGTTGCCATGGTTACAGGGCGACGCTCTCTCTCTCTGCGACTGTGTGTTTCCTGGGTGAGAGAGCGCCTTTTCGTTGTTGTTGTTGTTGTGCTAAGCTAACAGGCAGAATGCTACAAGCATAGCTCTAAAGAATGTAGCATCATGGGCAGTGTAGTCTGTGTTGCAGGGAGAATGGACTGCCATACACGTTATGGGTCTGTGAGCGCGAGGAGGGAGAAAAAGGGGAGTGGAAAGGTACGAGTTGTCATCGAGGAAAAACGGGAGCTGGAAGCATGTAAATATAATAATAACCACTTCAGCCAAGAAGAGTGCCTGACGAGCCCAGTTGTAAGTAAGCTATTAAGACTCGACTGTACACCTGTTCGTGTTTTCCTCCGAAAACAATAAGTTCCGTTGGAGCCGTCTTTCAATGCCTCTCTCTGTCTCTCGCAAGAAAAGTTGACCCACACAACAAAGTACAGCTATTTTTCGGCTACCAGCCGACAGGGACCCCGCCGTATTAGTCAGAGGTCCCTTTACTACAATTCGGAGACGCGGACCTTCAGTAATAGTAATAAATCACACAGCAATAGTACATTCACGTTGTTGTAAAAAGCATGATAATATATTAAGTAATCCAAAGTATTCAGAATACGTTACTGTCATCGAGTAACGTAACGGAATACGTTACAGAATACATTTTGGGGCATGTATTCTGTATTGTGTAATGGAATACATTTTAAAAGTAACCTTCCCAACACTGACTGTACATTACTCTATATTAATGATTGTATAGACACCATGTTTGTCATTTCTCCAGTTTTCTTGGCATTTTGGGGCGAAAGCATAGTTTGATCAGAGAAACTGAGATAGATAACACTGATCTCACTGTGGTACGTGTGGCAATTGCTCCTCTGTAGGAGGCCAGGCCAAACTGCAGACTATTTTTCCAGCAGATGAGAATGATCTAAGGTTACACTCCTGGCTGAAGAAGTGATTCACACAGGTCCACACATACTTCCATGACCTCCTCAACTGTTTCTCAGTGATGCATCTGTGTTCTTAAAAGACAACACCAGGAATGTCATGTTCATGAAGATGACACAATATTCATGAATTAATGGTCAGAATTAACAGGACAAAAAATAGATTCCTGTATAATAACACAGCCTCTTTCCCCTTGCTGTAGACAAGACTGATCATGCTTATAAGGCCCATTTTATGGTAGGAAAACAAAAGATATGGCTAGATCACGAGAGCTCTAAAGAGGGAAATATTAAACTGAAGAAATATGAGCTGATCTCATCTGTCTGGTGACATGTTGTACTGGTGAAAACAAGAGTCCCAGTCTTTTTAGCATAGGTCTTTGGCTATGGAACAGTTGGCGACTTTGGTCCAACACAGTGCTCTTTGCTTTATTAAATGTACCGAGCTATTTGTTACAGCAGACCAGAGATGGGCATTAACGCGTTAAAAGTAATGTGTTACTGTAATCCGATAACTTTTTTCAAGTAACGGGTAAAGTAGGGGATTACTATTGCAAAAAAATAATTAGATTACTGTTACTTTCCCGTAAGCACGCTGTGTTACTGCGTTACTAAACCATGATTTTGTTTGTGAGAATGTCTCATGACAATGATGTACGAGTGTGCGGCGTCCGTGGAAGCAACAGACGTGTGTAGATCAACAATGGATAATATGGAGTGCAGGAGAGAGGATGACCATGAAGTGTTTAAAGCTTGAAAACACTGACATTACTTTGAGTTAGATTATGTTAAAAGTGACAAAAACATTAGCATCCGCAGTTCACTTTGCGTGGGAAGAAAACTTATTTCTACAGCGAAAAATTAAACCTCAAATCACGCACGAGAAAACCCCAGATCCCCCCCACTGACATGAGCGCTGCGGCTACCACATTTGTGTACATTTCAAGTGAGATTTAGCGTGAATGAACCCTTTTGTTGTTCATGGATTGTGACTGGGCACACATGTGCTTGTTTTAGATAGGGAACAGCGAGCTAGATAACTGTATTATGTCTTCAATATTGCTTATTTTTAGATGAAATTGATTATCTTTTCACAACACTTCCCTTTGGTGCCTAAACCACCAAAGCTGTGTTAACACACTGAGTTAAAAGGAAGACTATAATTGAACTCTAGCCTCTTAGTCAATGGTTTTCAGACATTTGCTGCTCAAAATGAACCAAAGGAGAAGTAAAAGAATTAATGTCCACCAATATTCATATCTGTACAAAATAGTGATGTAAGAAGTGAAATCCATAATCCAGCAGAAGCCAGAGGACACTTAAGCACTGCCAGTACTATGTAGTAACAGGTTTTTTTTTTGTCTTTTTAGTTTTGTGGGTCTCTCACACTAATGAGAGTAAATTGTGGTTTTCTCCACAGTAGAAAGTCTTCCCTTTTCCCCCTTATTAACCTCCTCACTGTCAATCAGACGCCATCCGGTGACTGCGCAAACAAACTAGGGATCACTTTGATGTGTGTTTCCAACAGTAAACACAATAAACCAACATGTCACTTATACATTTTTTGTGCAGTTTCATAATGCATTCATAATTCATACTGTTTGGTTGTCACAAAAGCCCATAACACCACGCCACATCTGCTTCTGGTGAAACGTACACTGTGTTTATTTTAGGAATGCTTGCACAGGCTGTTCAGAGAGAAGGATCAAACAGTCCATATGATTGTTCAGGCTGAGTAAACACACACAAATGCACATTATTAGTTCAATTATTTATTTTTTAAGAAGACAGCTAGAAGAACAGACTCACTGAATGGCGTTAATTGTATTTGAGTATTCCAAGGTGAACCTGAGCAGCAGAGGTAACAAAGTGCAATTGCTGTCTTACAGCTAAGTAATCGAATTCAACTTTTATTAGTTTGGTGTTTTGAAAGAAATAGCACAGCTGATAACAACTAAAGATAGAGTCCAAAACAACCTCACAACAGACAGTGATTTTCATCTAGTCTGAGTTCAGACTGAATGACTGATGCAGTCCTGCAGCTCACTGAACACACACACACACACACACACACACACACACACACACACACACACACACTTATATTGGCTTCAGTCAAACCATCCTACTGGACACAGAGCAACTATGCAGACAGCACCATAAAGTAAACTTACGACGCTACAACCAGTAAAGCAAAATGGCATGCTTTATGAGAGCACTGGCATGACTTATCTAACCTATCAGACAGCTTGTTCAAAACCATCTGTTGCTGAATTTCTTTGTTGTGCTACAGTTCTTCAAAATTAATCTATAAACAGCAATTAAAATGTCTCAAAGCCACAGGAAAGAGTCCCTGGTTCCTACCACATTCAGTCTCTCGTGGCTTTGAGTGAGTATCTGCTGCTGGCAGTTCTTTCGTTTGAAATGCTTGAGAAGGTACTGGTTTGAGTTTGACGTGCCAACAAAGAAGTGCTGTAACGTCAAGCCAAACAGCTGCAATGGTTATAAATAAGTTAAAAATGAAATATTAATCCTGTTTTGGTCTCTAAGCAAGCATAAACCACTTTTCTTTTAGATGTCTCTGTCTGTAAATATGACCCTGGCATGCCATACGAAGACTGAAGAATGCACGCAGTATCATAATGAACTGTATCAACCTTAACACACAAATATAAATATTAAAGAAAGCAAAAGAAAAATCCCCACTGACCCACTGCAGCTTATGCATATGTGCTCAGCTGCTAAATAAATGGACCCATGGAGATGAAAACGCTGCAAAAATCTGCAGTTAGAGCAGTTCCAGCGTGTATTTTAAAAGCTGATTTAAAGTGAATAATAAAGGGCCAAAAGTCTCAGTATACCAGTGAACGGGAGAATGCGAGAGATGTGAGATGCTTTTGAAGGAAAATTCCAACAGTAAAGCTAGCAATGGAAAAAAGACAAGTATCAAAAGATGTGACAACTTTATGATCACCCAGATGTTCGGTCCCACGAAAGAAAAACGTTATACCTGCCCCGTACATATTTAGTATCAACCATCTAAACCTTAAAGCCTTGCTAGATAGCTGTAAAAGTTTATAGTTTATTTCTTTATTCACAACTACATTTCAGAGACTTCAGTGGCTACATGTTCCTTCTCATTGTCCCTCATGAGTATTGTATATGTGTTATTCCTGATGCAATGAATGTTTTATTTAGCTCTTTAACTCTGTATATGAAAAAAAAACATGCAAAATTCAAACTTTTAATGTTTGACCTTTACCACTTTGCAATGATTGCAATTTTGAGAGGCTCCAGCACAACATGCTGCAAAGCAAAGAAATGGTAAACTACCTACATAGCTGCATTTAATTGGTCTAAAGTTTATACGATGAGGAAACCATCAGCTCTGTGTTAGAACACTGATGTAGCCAAAATGACATCACCAGTTACTGAGGACTGCTAAAGCCTCAAGCTGAGCATTTTTGTTGTTTCCATCTTGGCCTTTTAAAAAACAGACATGACTAAGAATGTGAAGGGTGGGCTAATTAAAGCACACTCTGCTGCATCCTTCTTTTTGACATTAATGGGGTGCATAGTTTACAAAATGAATATCATATTTAATTAACTGAAACCTTAAACTAACAATGTAGGCCTTTAATTGATCAGAAAGTGTTTACTGAGGTCAGAGAGCGAGGGAGCCAAGGGCCGCTTTGCCCCCCCCCGCTGGCCATTACAAACACTTTTGGTCTTACTTCACTTTTCGGAGCTGGAACCTGAATGCATCTTTTATGTGCAGCCTGAATATAAGCAAGAGTCACTTCAAAAATGGAAATAGATTTGAAAAATGTCTAAAATGGCAAAAATAACATGGGAAAACTCATGTACAGTGTAAAAATTTTAGAAAAGATGGCCATGATTTTTGGACTTGGCATGGCATTTTTGGACTAAGAAGCTTGTCTTGGTCTGATGGTTTAATCACTGTGCAGGTTACAGAGTTTTTACTTAAAAACACATTACTCTTTGGCCAAATTGCACTGAAGTGAGGTCCAGGGTAAAGCCATGCTTCTTCTCTTTCTTCATAAATTTACGAGAGTGTAGTATCTTCACAAAGAAAACCCAAAATGAAGTTCATCATCGTTTTTTTTTTTTTTTTTGATGAAAATGTGAACAATTTAAAAATTGAAAGATTTTAACCTGCATACATGTCATCTAAACTTGAAAAGAACAAGGATTCAAGGTCTAAAAAGCAAGGAGTGGATTATTCTTGTTACTTTTAGTAACTTTTAATGGTTTTAATGGTTTCTCTCTCTCTCTCTCTCTCTCTCTCTCTCTCTCTCTCTCAATTTTAATTTAAACGACTAACATAGAAGCAAATGTATTGTCTATCCACAGGTTTCAGAGAATGGACCAACTATAAACAACATCATTCACTGTAATCATACATTTTTTCTTCATTAACTACAAGCTTTTGTAATCCTTATTTAATAACGATGCAGTTTGCTACGACAGTTTTGGCGGGCTTCTGTGCTCTCGTGAATAATTCCTCTTCAGAATAAAACTCTGCATGTGGCCTTTAGTAGTTCTTTTAGTTTTCCAGCTTTAACCTCCCCTGTGGATTTTCACTTAAATCCTAACATCTGAGAAAGGAAATATAAACACTTTGGATAGTGGGAGGTCTACTTTAATGTTCTTGCTTGCATGAATGCTAAACTCATTTTATTATTACTTACACAAGTTCGTTTTCTTATATAACTTATCTCAGGAATTAAATATGTATTGACAGAAAAGTGTTATACTGGTCTGACCCACTTAAGATCAAAGTGGGCTCTACGTGGCCCAGCATGTAAAGTAAGTTTAACATCTAGACATTATAGCTTGTTACAGTAACTGAACTACCTTTGTGAGCACACATACATACACACACACACACACACACACACACACACACACACACACACACACACACACACACACACACACACATGTCAGAGAGAAAGAGAGTCCTAGAGTGGGGTGTGGATTTCCAAAAATATGAAGTCATTTTGCATTTAGGTATTTTTAACATGAAGGATAGTGAGAATAACTCAAATGAAAAGAAACAGTATAGGAATGCTAGGCCATGTTATATTCTGATTTTATTCCCATCACATTTTAACAATAAGACAGAAAGAGCCAACAAGAGAAGTTTAACAGATTTATTAACACAGAGTTTGTTAACAAAAGAGTCAGAAAAAGGAAGCGTGAGGTACATTTCTTAAGGTCAGTAGTGAACAGGTTAAGATTTATTCCTAATTGATTTTATACCAGGCAAGTGAGACATCAAAGGAATTGTCCTTCAGCTGATTGTTCCCCTGAGGAGTGAGCAGGCAGATGTGTAAACTGAACTTCCTAAACTGAGTCAGCTTTTTCTCACAGGGGAGATCACTGACTGATAAAGGTCTGAGGATCCCGGACTTAATCTAGTATTAGTGGGAGAGATGGAGGAGTGATCCAGACAAATTCAAATTCAAATTCAAATTTTATTTGTCACACACACACAACCATACACAGTATGACATGGGGTGAAATGCTTGTAGCTGTACAATGCCCGACCATTAAATGACAGAAGAAAAGTTTTACAATATTTACAATTTACAGTTTACTACAAAAATTTACAAATTAACTTAGGAATTTACAGTAAAGAATGTGCAAATAGCAGAAGAGATTATAAAGATAAGGATTATAAATTATAGGAATTATAGGATTATAGGATTATAGGAAATGTGTGGTGGTGCGTGTGGTGACGTGTGGGAGAGTCCAGTCCTACACCTGGTTCAGGCCCCGAATAGCCTGGGGGAAGAAGCTCCTCCTCATTCTCTCTGTTTTGGCTTTAAGGGAGCGGAAGCGCTTCCCAGACCTCAACAGTGAGAAGAGTCCATTGTTGGGATGGGAGAGGTCCATCATAATCTTCCTAGCTTTGGACTTGCACCGCTTGGTGTAGATGGACAGCAGGTCAGGGAGCTCTGATTGAATGATGCGTTCGGCCGAGCGCACCACTCTTTGCAAATCTCGTCTGTCCTGCTTGGTGCTGTTCCCAAACCAGGTGCAGATGTTTGCCGTCAGGACGCTCTCGATGGTGCAGGAGTAGAAGTTCTTGAGCACCTTCAGTGGCAGATGGAAGTCTCTAAGTCTTCTGAGGAAGAAGAGACGCTGACGGGCTTTCTTAACCAGGGTATTGATGTGACAGGACCATGACAGGTCCTGAGTGATGTGGACACCCAAGTATCGGAAACTGTCCACTCTCTCCACTGGCGTGCCACTGATGATGAGGGGTTTGTAATTCCTCGCCTGCTTTGTAGTGAAGTCCACGATCAGCTCCTTAGTCTTGCTGATGTTTAGGAGGAGGTTATTCTCCTGGCACCAGGTCTCCAGGTTCCTAATCTCCTCCAGGTAGGCCGTCTCGATGTTGTCGGAGATCAGGCCCACAACAGCAGTGTCGTCAGCAAACTTGACAATGGAGGTGGTGTCGGATGTGGCTACACAGTCATAAGTGTACAGTGAGTACAGCAGGGGGCTTAAAACACAGCCCTGAGGCACTCCAGTGCTGAGTGAGATGGAGGGGGAGACTTGTTTTCCCACCCTCACTGATTGGGGTCTGTCTGTGAGGAAGTTGGACAAACACACACGTGGAGATTTCCAATGAGACGGCCGAAACAAGCATGCAATGTTGGCTAGGAAGAACCAGCCCTTTGGTATTGAAGGAGATGTGAAATGATGATACTGGTGCATAGTGAGGTCACAGTTCCAGCTGGTGGCCATGCCTCCAGAATCTTCAGTGAGCACTAACGCATAATGAGACACAGAACCAAAACTGCACAGGAGATGCAGAGATCATGAAAAAATATGCTGCAATTTCAGTACCCATGGAGATTTGAAAACTTTCAGTAAACAGTTTTGAGGGATACGTGTCTGGTCAAAAGAGTAATTTCATAAGGTCTCATGTAGGTTTCTACCTAAATTTTGATACCAGATTAATCTTCTATAGTGTCAAAAAAAATCTAAGATCAGTGTTTACATTTTCTGTATAATAATGTGGACATATCACATTGATCCAACTGTTTTAGTTAATGAAGAGGTTTTTTTTTTTTTGGTTTTTTTTTTAAATATGGTCTTACAGCCTGAGCACACATCAGAGGGTCTCAGTATCAGTGGATGCCCTGTTCACAGTTTGTTGCTTCATTGCCTGTTTAGCTTGTGATTAGTTTATTTTATATCATTTTATTTGATTATTTTATTTATAAGAGGCCATGTCCTTTTTATACACTTTGCAAATTTTGGAGAGGAACTTCCAGCTGCTGTGACATCTGTGTTCAGTGCCGTGTCCTCATCTGAATTTTTTATTATTATTTTTTTAATTTAGCTGAACTCTATCCCATAACATGCCTGTGGAAGACAATAACTGTTTTTGGCAAGTCAGTTTATAAATTTGTGGCCCCCCAAGTGACCAGAAATCAGCCTGTCTTTCTGAGACTAATTCCGATCAGCGAGCCAGCCATCTTTTAACTAAACTTTAAACCTTTCACTGCGATCTTTGGAGAGTAGCCCAGCAAAACCTGACGTCTCCTCTATGGTAAGACTTTGTGTGGGATCCTTACCAAAAGTTGATAGATATAAATGACATAGAACGGTGTGCATGCAGGTGCATGTACATTTCCTAATATAAATCACACAGTGGGATCACTTTTTTCTATCCTAACACTCCATCAATCGCATTTCCACAACTGGACAATCTGTTAAATATTGATCTGAATGTTGTTCCTGTGGAGAATGTGAAATCTCAGATGGCAGCTGCACGAGGTGTTGGTAGAAAGAAAATTACTTCGTAAAAGATTCGATTCATGGAGTGTCTGTGTCCATCGACCAGGTGGTTAAACTAAGAAGTCAAAGGCATTGAACTGGCTGACTGTCTGAATTCTACCTAAATTATCTTCTGAGTTAATTTTTTTTACTCTTCTGTGAATAAAAAGTGGAATGTTTTTTTTAGACTAATACTAATTTGTAAGTAATTCGGGAATAATCTTTTATCTTATGATTTTAACAATTGCTTTAAACTAGAGATGACTTGGCTTGGGTACTTGAATCAGCTGGTTAGAGCAAGTATCGTCCACCAAGATTAACTAGACATGGTTAGGCTTAGGCATTCAGTTACAGGGAGGTTTAGCAGAATCTTGTGGACCATATTTAATTGCAACTGAGGGTCCGTTGGGATGATTTTAAGTCCACATTGAGAGTAAAATTGAAACACAGGCTATTCACTGTATATTCACTGTTTAGGAATTTAGGTCAGTAGCCAAGGTCGGAGTCAGTGCACACAGACATATAAATGGGTGTTCCATGCATCACATCACTCTTCTTTCACCAAAATATTCTGTGTGAGTGCAGCCTACTCCAATCAGAAATGACGATACAGTTGTGATAGAAAATTATATTTTAAAAAAATTAACAGTACAATGCAACAATTTTGCAAATAAAACGGGAAATTAATGCTGCTGAAAATTGATAATTGATCAATTTAGCACAGAATAACAAATATTTTGATTTGAATTAATTATTTTAACATGACATCTGCACATTATAAAATCTGTCTGCCTCAAAGCCTAATAAATGAAATGTTTTTGCAGATCAAAGTGAAATAACTTTTATTGATTACACAGGTATTCTTGGTGTGTGTTATGTGTGTGTATTATGTAACTTCCAAACATTTACATTGAATATCTATAAAACAATAACCACCACCGTCTACCAAAAAGATCAAGCAAATTCATATCAGGAACTATGTGGTGTATTAGATATTTACAGTCACTATTTGAGATACACATGATAATTAATCCTTCCATTAATGAGGCTGTGATGAACCCACATGAAGATATAAGTGGGAAAAGACATGCACAAACTCCCACCTCATCTATCCTGGCGTTATTCTTGATGTTTGACAAACCCTTACCTCTCACAGTTTGGGAATGTGTTAATGCACCAGCAAAGTGGTTTAATAATTTGTTAAAAATGAGAGACAGATGTGAACTGGTAAGGTTTGATTTGATCTTTATCCTTTAAAAGAAATAATTAGTGTCTTACAAGCACAAAGGGTGGCCCAACACTGCTGGTCTGAGTGAAATTGAATCTGAGGAGATTAAAATCTGGCTTCAGTTCAAGGCGAAACCATCTGTGTTGCAAAGTTTTCCCAATTTCCAAAATGTGGGCATGCAGGGGTCAGGTTTTTTTGTTCTGTTTTTTTTTTAATCTCAACAATGGTATGTGCCATATGTGTCTTTGAAGCCTTGTTGTGTGTGCACACAGCTGCTTTACATGTAGCCTCTCCGTGTGTTTTCCTAATGTCATTTATAGTAACTCATAAGATTTGAGATCAGTGATGTTTACTGATCACTATACCAGTCTTTTCAAGTGGGACAGATACATTTTTGTCGTTTTAATATGGGGTTCTTCATTTGATGGATGAAATTCAGGTAGATTACAAAAATAATAACAAAAACAAAATAAGACAAAAAAAGTGTTATTTTTAAAAAGGAGCCCATTCAGTGCAAATTAATGTTAAGTCAGTAACTTCTATATTCTGTCTTACTGTTCTAATTTTATTTTTATTTTTCATATTATTTTGTGGTCTGAATAGCCTGTATTTAAAAAAAGAATAATAATAATAATAATAATTTTATTTAGGTACTTTATTCTACTTTTTACAGGTTCCACTGGCTATGGTGACTGTCAAAATTAACCTAAAAAAAATTGACTCTTTTGGTTGTTCATCTGATTCTCCAAAACTTTGGTCCACAAGGAAGTAGAGCCAAGAGCCAAGCAATTCTGTAGATCCATTTAGTGCCCACAAAGTTTGGACCTGAATTCATCTTCCAGCATTAGCAAGTTGAGTGCACGTTGTCACAAGCAGTCATCAGAGTCAGCAGTTTATAAACTATGTTATATGAACTAAGTTATATGTTCTATGACCTGGTTACATCACAAAGTCACAGAGACTTGTGATGTTGACGATGAAGTCAGAAATCCCTCTTTTTCCTAACTAGACAACCTGTGAAGAAGATGCCAGAAATAAAACTAGTCTTAATTGGACACTGCCCTTACTTGGGTCCCAAGCAATAAACCAACTTTAATTGGAGTAAATCAGGTTAAACGTTGTGTAAGAAAAAAAACATAGACATACAAAGATTTCTTTATAAATTAGCACCATGTTGTGAAAAATTAAGATTTGCTACAATCATATTTCCCCTTTTTATCTTTAGTGATACTTTACTTTTCATTTATGAAAAACAAGATAAGAAAGAAAACTGACACTTAAACAGTCCTGAATTTAAATTTATTAGCAATTTCTGGCTTTGATTTAGGGGTTTATTGAAATGCTGCATAAATCATGTAATAATTACAGCCCCTTTTAAACATATCCTATGATTTTCAGATGCTCAAAATTGATCAGAAAATTGATGAAAAATGGAAATTTAATGAAAATCCTTTGCAGTAAATGACTGTCTGATGTCTCGGATTCATCATCAAATACTGTTTTTTCCTCCCTTGAGATGCTCCGCCAGGCCTTTATGCCAGTTTCCTTTAGTTGCTTCTTGTTTATTGATCTTTCTGCCTTCAATTTTAACTGTTTTAATTTTAACTTCATTAACTGAAAAGCATGCTATATTGAGTGAAAGCTGACTTGGCCATTGAAGACTATCCCATTTCTTTGCCTTGACAAACTCTTGGATTGCTTTCCCAGTATACTTTGGATCGTTATCCATTTGCACTGTGGAGCACTATCTGATCAGTTTTGTACCATGATTGCACTGGCACCCATTCATGCTCATGCTGTAACATTGCTTACACCATATTCGAAAAATTTATGTGGTATGCTTCTGATGAGATGTCCCTTTCCATCTCAAAACATTTGTGTTTTTTCCCCCTGAGAACTGGGCAAGCAAAGCTTTTTTTAAAATATATTTTGAGGCAAAATCAGCAATCATTTTAAGCAGCTTTAATCAGACATGACTGGTGTTTCAGTACACACACAGTTTAAATGAAATATTAAAAAGATGGCTGCCAAGTGGTGTCATTTTATTCAATTTTATTAAAAAACATCAGCTCACAGCAACAGTCACAAGCTTTATATTATATAAGGTGACGACTGCAAATATTAAAGAAAGAATCCCAATGAGCAGATGAATCCCCATGTGCTTGGTGACAGTGGGAAGGAAGAACTCTCTCAGGAGGACCAACCTTCTGCCTCACTGGCCGGGGGTGATGAGAGGGAGATGACAGAATTGAGAAAAGGAGTTTGTCACTTTTCCAGCATGAGCACACAGCAGAATCAGCACCTGCTTACAGTTAGACTTAATGTGTTGTCTGGATATAGGTTATATTGTATGACCCGATTGGAACGCTAAATGCCAAAAAATTACATCCAGAAGCAAAAGTACACTGGACAGGCTGGGGGATTGCCAGTTTCCTAAATTGGACATCATAGACAGATAAAACAGATGAAAGTTATTTAAGGAAATTTTTCACAAAAGGCCAAACACTGGCTTTTTAAGCATAAGAGGGCTATAATGACAGCGCCTACCATAAGAGCACTTCACTGGAGGGTCTGTTTTACATTTATCTGTCTATTCTCTGCATAATGTGACCTTTCCCATCCCCCAAAGCACTGCAGCACTGGTCCCGCCTCCAGTACAAACCTCCCAGTATGTCTTCATTATCAACAGCAAGGTATTGCTCCTTAAGAACAGATAAAAGAAGAAACAGAGGAGGGCAGGATAAAAAGACGTTTTGGAAAAAAAAGGCAAACTTTTACAGACAGAGCGAAAAAGAGGAAGGCGGACAAGACAGCTAAAGGGGGGGAAGTTAAACAAGGCAAAAAAAAAAAAGGATTCTTAAAAAAAAAGACGAAATCAGAGGTGAAGTGTGGGAAAAGAGAGGGAGGAGAGAAAAGGAGAGTGGTGACTTGCTTAAAAGTAGCAGAGAAATAAAGACGTGAAGCAAGACAGGGAAAAGGGGGGGGAAAAGAGGAGCGCAGAGAAACGAGAAACAAGAAAGAACGAGAAACTGAGTGTGACATACTATCAGACAGCTGGCCTGGCAAACACAGGTAAGACAAATAGTTTCTTCCTGTCTTGTTTTGTTTGAAATGTTCCATGAAATCGTTTGAGCGCCGGAAAGACACGGTAACGAAAGTATAACACAGACATCTGAGGCTCAGAGACCTGGATCACTGATGTATGAGAAATTTCAAAATGCTTTTTATGATCGTTTTTCCTCAATCCTGTTTTAAGTCACAAACAAGATTTCGGCCGTAGTCATCCTTTATGAGCTTGTTAAAAAATCCTTCAAATGTTGTCTCCCATGTGCCAATTGTTTTAGCAGGATTTCCCCAGCTGTGGCCTGTAAAATACAACGGGCACAACACAGTTACATAGCTGAAATCAAAATCTTAAACCAATAATGAGAAACAAATTAGTCATTGTTCAAGCTCAGTTGTCAATGTGTTTGATTTATTTTGTCATGTGACTTAGAGTTTCGGACCACTAATGCTAAATTATTACGAAAATACTGACGCTGATCAAGTCGTCACTGGTAACTGAGGACCGAATTACATCTTCACACGTGTTCATAGTAAGATCTGTAGCGAAGTATAACTGAAACAACAAGAGCAGTTTTCCCGATTGTTTTCCGGTAGAGCGCCAGTGTTCTCAGGGCTCCATCTATCGACTATACCGTATTGTTCCATTATTGGCAGCTGTCAGGTATCATCGTTCCGAGACATTCACTGAAATGAATAATAAGAAAAATAAATAATAATCAATGCTTCTTGTATTTACATTAAAAGTCTTCTTGAAATGTCAGTAGAACCTCCAAAGGAACAGCACATCAGCAGATTGCTGACTGAATATGTAAAACTGCACAGGGGTCTGAGTCTGAGCTGCTGGGATAGCGTAAAGGATCAATTTCTCCAGTTCATTTCCCCTTTTAAATACATTACATTAATAGCCCTATAGAATATGTATGCATAACAGTTCACATGTATAATGAAATATACAGTCTTTTCATTGTATGTATATAAATATTTTTATTATTATTATTATTTATTATATTATGTTTGATTATATGTTAAAAAATTAAATATTATTATTACAAAATATTAAACCGAATTTTTGCAACCTGCAGAGTGTACTAATATTTTAAGAACACATTCTGAAACTGATGATCGTCCTCAGAACATTAAAAGAGTGAATATAAATATGTGTGTCTCAGCGCTTGCATATGTTTTTAACATAATTTCTCCTATCTTTATTTCTATGGTTGTTAAATAGAGAAAAAAAACACATTATAATTTATTATTTGAGTTAATCATATTAGAAATATTAATTAAGAAATGGCACCTAATAATTAGTATGTTAAAAAACTATAAACAATCAATGCAAGTTAAAGCCAGTGCCATCTGGGATCCTGTGTGACAGTACATGATGTTTATTGTGATGGACCGACGTATTGCATGCTTTGTTTCTTTTACTTAAAATAAACACTTTGTAAGAGTTTCAGTTTTGTTTTGGATACAAAGTATTGACTAGTGATTGTTAAGCACTCGCTAGCAACAGTGGACGCTGTCTGGTGCGACATTCCCAATATAGTGAATATTCATACACTTCACAACAGGCAAAGATATCACTTATAGAAACAAAGATGAATTGAAAATATTAAGAAAAAGCTTCTTTTTTTTTCTCTCTCTCATTTTGTGTTGTCCATGTATAATCCCAGGAGAATAGGATTATTTCAAGGTTAGGGATTAAAGATCTCATGCAAAGTCAGTGTTGAAAAACAAATGTTGCCTTTCAATAGGAGAAGATTTCCTAACACAATTACAAGGAATAAAATTTATACTTTGTCTTTATTTAAATGTTTCTATACTATGATCAAATAAAACTGAGAAGAGCGTAATCGCTTATTCGTCTCTGTCATGTCTAGGAACTCTTTTGCAGTTTTGCACAAGTTGGCAGGTTGTTATAAATGTATGACAAATCAAACACACTTTATTTGTGGATCTGCTACCAGAAAGTGCTGTAATCTACCACTTAATATAGTCCTCAATAAATACATTTTTCCTTCCTATTTTAGTGGCGGTCGCTAAAGACAGACTTTTCTTTAAGCTTAGTCTTACTTAAAAAACAGGAGCAACAGTCATTCAGTAATGTTGAGTACATTCTTGTGCTGCCACACATTTGAATAATTAGCCATCTTCAAACAGGTTTATAGCTGCTGATTAGTTTTAATAAGCACACAGAAGCAGTCGTCAGAATTTTCTCATAGACGCTTTCGCTGGATATGGTTTTCTGGTTGGTCTGCTTCCTCTTACTGTGTCTTTACATACCTTGACCTAATAGAGCAGCAGGAGATGGAAAAAGAATACTACCTGTGTCTGTTTTCTGGTTTCTTAGATATCTTCCTGACAATTAAGACAGTATTATTAGCTGGCAATAATGTTGTATAAAATGTGCGATGTAACAGCACATCAGTTCAATCTTTACCATCAGGTAACGAGTTTATATTAAAATTTTTAAGTTTTCTGTTTCAAATTTGTGACTTTCTCTCTCTCTCTCTCTCTCTCTCTCGCTCCATAACTATGTCTTCAAGCATGCTGTAACAGAACAGAAATCAAGACATGTTAGGTCTTAATTTAGCAGTCGTGCAGTTACTGTCAATATGCTATGGTGGGAATGTAATAAAGTTGGTATTTACTTTGTAAAATGAAACTCCTGTTGCTTTTTAAACTCACGGGTATGTGATATGTGAAGCGTGAAATATCAGCAGTTTGTAGTACAGTGGCTTGGCTACAGTGCTTTAATATGCTGGATTTCATGATGGGAAAAAAAAAATAGGATCTTATTATAAAAATCCTTGAAGGTCTGATATATTGTAGTATTTTCATTTTAAGATATTTAAATTCTAAAGGAAGATCAGAAAATGTTGTTCACTTTTCCAAACACTTTGCCATTTAGAATAATTTACATCTACCTGTGGAACAACTAACAGATAAAAGGCACGCAGTGCAAAGTAGCCCCAGATGGTAGATGATAGATGAGACACAGACATTAAAACTACTGTCTGGCTGATTTATCCTCCTGAAGTCATACCCCAAATCTGCCAGAAGCCTCTCGTCTTCTCTTTTAAAGCTGCCTCACACACACTGATGAGAGAGATAAAACGCTCTGTTCCCAGATTTCTGGGTCCGAACACAAACAAAAGGTTGAGCCACACTAGTATTATTCAGCAGCTGACCTTTGAACTTTGGCCTTTTTAAGAGTTGTTTCTTGGAACAGGAGAGCCTGAACTTTGTTATGAGGTCTGCTGGGGATTTTTCTTTTACTCTTGTTCTTTTCTATGTTTTATAGAAGTGATATCTAGAAACAAAACTTTTCAGGTATTACAATGTCCACGTGTGGGGGACAGGTAATCAAAATACTGTAACTGTAAAACCTATAAAACTGTGGATTTAAATGAATTTTATTCACTTTTTAAAAAGTAAAGGATTTTGCAGCATTTAGTGATTTTCATTTACATTCAGCTTTTGAAGTTTACAGTAATTTCAGATACAGTCCTTATGATTTTATCTAATCCATATTTGATTATTTGCAGCATTAGTCATGCTGCAAAAATGAAGTAGCTTACTTTTGAATACTCTTTGCATCACATCTTTGAAAATCGAAATAAACTGAACTTCACATTTGGTGCCCCACCTTTATGTGTTGTCAGTATTTGATTCTGATGAAAGGCTGTCAGATTTTAGTACTAACAAATATAACCTTTTCATTTTCAACTGGAAAATCAGCAGAAATGTGAAACGGCATTTAATAGTTCCCCACAGACTTCCCCAGAGGTGTGTCTCACCGAAAACCTCAGGAGCATTCTTATGGACACATTCATTAATACTCCATGTCATTGCTGTTTAAATGGTTTTTTTTTTAAATTATTATTATTGAGTTATTAGAACATTTCTGTGTAATCAGATTTTCATCAGCATGTTTCCAGCTGTATCAGACAACATTGTTCGGCTTTAATGAGCCCACTGTGCTTGTAAAAATGGGAACGCTGTGGAGGTTTGATGCACATATTTTAGTGAACGTGAGAATTTGAAACAGACTGAACATACGAACCAGCAGTGTGAAAGTGAAGAATGCTGCAGGAAAGGGCTGGAAAGTTTCTCTGAGCATTTGATTCGTTGATTTGATGAAAAACTGGTTTGATGTTGGAATCAATAATTAAAGGTATACTTTCCACCCTTCATAAAGGCACAAGACGCATTCCTCTTTTCATGGTTATAGTTGATGAGCATTAAAAATATTCCACTTAAAAGGATATTTGTTCTCATTATCCCTTCACACTTGAAAATATTATTATGACCTCTGCATAGTCTGTGCCCGCAGTAACAAAAACACACAGATGATTGACCTATTTGACTGCCTACAGAAGCTCTAAAAATAAATAAATAAAAAACATGGAAGCTTGCACTTCTTTTTTTTCCCCTAATTTTTTTTTAAAACATTGGACAACATAATTTTTTCTTCTGAGTAAACGTTAACAAGAGCAGTGACAAAAAAGGTTTTTGGTACAAAAACAAAGAGGAAGTCTATTTCTAATATAAGTTTATCTCAAGGTAACACTATAAAATAAACTCGGTGATGTGCTTCCTAAAGTAAGGGTAATATACAAAAAATAAACAAAAAATAAAAATGACATATGTTATATACTGTGGCATTTGTTTGCAACCTAATAGTTGATGACAGATAATCCATCAGCCAGCAGGCCACAGCCAGGCTCCACCATCAGCCAGCAGGCCTAGCCAGGCGCCATCATCAGAAATTCCGCTTCCGGGTCCCTCGTGGTGGCCGCCTCGTGCTCTCGCTTCAGTATGCCACCCAAGAAAGGCCCAACACCAGAGGAGGTTGAGGACATTAAAACCTCCCTCGGAGCGCTGTGCGGAGACGTGGCCGCAGTCAGGGCACAGCAGGAGCTGCTTCTGGGGCTTCTGGAGGAGGTAAAACAGCTACGCCTCCAAAATGCCGAGAAGGACAGACGGATCATGGATCTCGAGCGGCGGGTGGATGAGCTGGAGCAGTACACCCGTACGAACGACGTGGTCATCAGCGGTATTAAAATCAAGCCGCGCTCGTACGCGCGCGCGGTGGCCGGGAACGTCGGGGAGCCCAGCGACGAGGAGACCCGCTCGGTAGAGCAACAGGTGGCGTCCTTCCTCCAAAGCAAGGGGATAGAGATGGACCTGGAGCACATAGAAGCATGTCACTCACTGCCCAGGAGGAGTGACAGACTGCCGGCCATCATTATGAGATTTGTCAATCGGAAGAACAAGGTCGCACTGCTGAAACAAGGACGCAAACTGAAAGGCACGGACGTTTTCATTAATGAGCATCTGACACGAAAAAACGCAGACATCGCGAGGAAGGCAAGGCAACTGAAGAAGAACGGTAAAATACAACATACATGGGTAACAAACTGTAAGATTTTCATTAAGCTAAACGGGACACCAGAAGAGGCAAAAGTACTGATAGTGAGGAACATGGAGGATCTGGACAAGTATAACTGACACCAATGTATCAATTACACCAGGAAATGACATGGACACGTTGAAATTAGTTCTTCAACAGAAAGTAATTGATCTAGATTGTGAATATAAGGAGCATAATATAATAGATCCAGAAATAGATTCTGAAAGTAACTTTCTCTCTTCTTTTGTTAAAAATTGTAATTATTTCACTCAGGAACAATATGAAAAAGAAATTAACCTAGACGGGAAGCTCTCATTAATTCACTTTAACAGCAGAAGTATGTACTCTAATTTTGATTTCATTAAGGACTATTTGCAACAATTTTCTCGCCCCTTTAGTATTATAGCCATCACTGAAACTTGGTTCAATGTCGATAAAGGAATAGATTTTTGTTTGAATGGATATTATTTAAAATACATGAATAGATTAAATAAGGCGGGCGGCGGGGTTGCTATATATGTTCATAACTCTATAAAATATAATGTTGTAACAACTATGTCTATGGCTATTGATGGAATTTTGGAATGTTTGACTATTGAGATTATGAATGAAAAAAAGAGAAATGTTATAATAAGTTGTATATATCGGACACCCAGTTCAAGTATTGACACTTTTAATGAATGGATAGAAAAAACGTTTGCTTCGGTGAACCAAAAATTACTATTTATCTGTGGTGATTTTAACATTGATTTGCTAAATCCAACAAGGTTAAAAGCCATTGATGACTTTACTGACACAATGTACAGCTTATCACTATATCCAACAATAACAAAGCCAAGCAGAATAACTTCACATAGCGCCACTATTATTGACAACATTTTTACTAATGTCATGGATTTCCAAATTAATAGTGGTCTGCTTGTCTGTGATATAACTGACCACTTACCAGTTTTTACTTTGTGTGACTGTGATTTAAAAAAAATAGATACCAAGATCATGATAGCAAAGCGAACAATAAATGAAGAAGCAATTCATGCCTTCAATTTCGATTTAGCACAACAAGATTGGAGTTCGGTGTATGAAGAGTCAGATGTGGACAAGGCTTATGATAATTTTCTAGATATTTTTACTATGTGGTACAATAAACATTGTCCTGTAAACGAACACATGACAAAGAAAAAAAAGATAAAAAGTCCTTGGCTCACAAAAGGAATTATTAATGCTTGCAAAAAGAAAAACAATCTGTATAAACAGTTTATCAAAGTAAAAACAAAAGAAGTGGAACAAAGATATAAAGCATATAGAAATAAATTGACTGATATTATAAGAACGAGCAAACAACTTTATTATAGAAGAAGATTATATGAAAATAAAAACAATATAAAAGGAACTTGGGATGTGTTAAACAACTTAATTAAACAAGGATCTTCTGGAACATCATATCCTGAATATTTTAACTGATGCAAATGGTGAAAATCACAACATGAGTAATATTGTCGATGGGTTCAATAAATTCTTCATAAATGTTGGCCCTGAACTAGCAGCGGACATCCCGTGTCATAAAAATGAAAATATCAGTAATATAAAATCAAATCCCTTTTCACTGTTCCTCTCAGCTACAAATGAGCAAGAAGTAATAAATATCACATTAAAATGTAAAAGTAAGTCTTCAATGGATTATCATGACATAAATATGTCTGTAGTTAAACAGGTTATTCTGAATATTGCTAGTCCCTTAACATATATCTGTAATTTATCATTTCAGTCCGGTTGTTTTCCAAAAAAAATGAAAATTGCGAAAGTAATACCACTATATAAAAGTAATGACAAACACAGTTTTACCAATTATAGGCCTATTTCTCTACTGCCTCAATTCTCAAAAATTCTAGAAAAACTTTTTAATTCAAGATTAGAAAAATTCCTTGAAAAACATCAAATAATAAATGTTGGTCAGTATGGTTTCAGAACGCAAAGAACCACTTCAATGGCGATAATTGAGGCAGTAGAAGAAATTACTGATACACTGGATAAAAATAAATATGCAGTTGGTATTTTTGTTGACCTCAAAAAGGCCTTCGACACAATCAATCACTCAATTTTACTGGATAAATTGGAAAGATATGGTATTCGAGGGAAAGCTGGTAACTGGTTAAAAAGTTACCTAACAGGTCGGGAACAATATGTTAGCATAGGGCATTACCATTCAGAGAAACTTGGTATTACATGTGGTGTTCCCCAAGGGTCAGTGTTGGGACCAAAACTTTTCAATGTATACATAAATGATATTTTTGATGTTTCTCAAGTACTTAAACTCATACTGTTCGCAGATGACACCAACATATTTTTCAGTAGCGATGATTATACTGATCTTGTAATGACTGTAAACAGGGAGCTAAAATTAATAAAAAAATGGATGGACATAAATAAATTATCATTAAATATAAATAAAACTAAAGCAATGTTTTTTGGTAATTTAAAATATAATATAGAATTACCAATTATCATTGAAGGTGTACCAATTGATAATGTGAGTGAAAACAAATTTTTGGGAGTTATAATTGATAACAAAATTTCATGGAAACCCCACGTCAGACACATAAAAACCAAAATTTCCAGAAGCCTCGCAGTTTTGAACAAAGTGAAACAATTCCTTGATAAAGATGCACTTCGTACTCTGTACTGTACCCTGGTTCTTCCATATCTTACATATTGTGTGGAAGTGTGGGGAAATACATATAAAAATACAACTAATCCATTAGTCACAGTACAGAAACGAGCACTGCGTATTATTCACAAGGCTGGTTATCTAGATCATACTCACAAATTCTTTCTTCAGGCAAAGTTACTTAAATTCCAGGATCTGGTTAATTACAATACATCCATAATTTTGTATAAAGCTTTTACTAAACTTTTACCGGCAAATTTACAAACTAGATTTGAAATTCGAGAAAAGGTTTATAATGTGAGAGGCTTTGGAGAATTCAAATTACCCAGAACTCGAACAACCCGTAAAGGCTTTTGTGTGTCTGTATGTGGTGTGAAAATCTGGAACAGTCTGAGTTTACAATTGAAACAATGCAAAAATATTCATAGATTTAAATTTCTCTACAAACAGTTGGTCTGGTCACAGTATACTCAATGATGGGTTTTAGTGTGCTCTGTAATGTCTGTCCTCTTACCATTGCTGGTATGGATTCCAAAATAAAAAATAAAAAATAAAGTGTGCGTATGTATGTACATATATGTACTTGTGTGTGTAGATATATATGTATGTATATGTATGTGTGTCTGTTACTTGTAGTTATTACTGCCTGTTACCTGTGGTAATGCAATTTATAATTTATATATTCTGTATTCAGTTATGAAGGCTCTAATTGTTGGTTGCGAGCTGCCGCTTAGATGCTTGTATCTGCCCGGGGCTGTTGATGGGTCTGTATGCAATGATGGGCGTAGCTGCGGGAAGTTTATTGTTTTTTTTTGTTGATGAGTGAGTATAGGGGTGGGATTTAATAAGTTTTCTTCGTCCCACTCCTTTTTCAGGCAAGTTTTGTTTTTTGTTTTGTGTATTTTATGTTCAATATAGGTATTTGTTGTGCCTGAAAATGAATAAATAAATGAATGAAATGAATGAATGAAAGACAAATATTTTATATTCCAGTAACGTTCAGATTTTGAAACCTGAAAAACATATTTAGAAGCTGGAGCTCCTAGAAAATGTAAAAATAGAAAAGAAAAACAAAACAAAATAGTAAAACAGTTGCAGTTCAGGGCAACTTAGACAAGCGCAGAAACCATTTTAATCTAAAATTATCTCTCTTTTGGATTCTGGCACTTGGACAGTCAGAGCAAATCCATCTGGTAAAAAATCAAACTCAAGGATAAGGATTATGAAAAGTATGAGAAACACGTCACAGAACACACACACAAAACGCTGCTGGCCTTAAAGAGTTGTTTTTGAAGGCACTGACCTTCCTTTATCCCTAAAACATGATAAACGTTTGTCTGTGTTTAAGACTGAGGCTAAAAGTTTGATTTTTATTGGCACATTGAAAGGACATTTTTTAGGGTTATTTGAAGCTAATATTTCATTTTAAAACTGAATGGGTGAACTTTCTCTCTACGTGTTGTAATGGATAAGAAAAATATTGGGTGGATTTTCTTTTCTCTTTAAAGCAAAAGAAAACATTCAAATGATTTTGTCCATTTAGCCGTTGATGGTATTGACACTTGTTTAATTAAAAAATACAAATAAATGGATATTTGTTTTCTGAAAAAGTCAGCTTTATTTCTTTGAATAGGAAAAAAAACAAACTCTGTTTATGCTTCCCTGCTGTTTGGTTCCTTTTGTTTGAAAAAAAAAAAGTTATTTAAAAAAAAAAAAGAAAAAGGAAAAAGGCACAAAGGGCTGTGTGCGAAAAACAGAGCCAACAGCCTCTGCAACAGAGCAGATCAATTTAAAAGGGAACCCCGTGAGTTTATTGCTGACTTCCATGGTGATGGAAATTACTGAAAATTATTTCAAAATGAGAACCAGGCCACTGGGACACTGTGCTGTTATTCTTCCCTCAGCTTCACCACAATTTCCTAACCATGTGTCTTCAAAAAATATGAGTGAGTGAGTCTGTGTGGGTGTGAGTGTGTGTGTTTGAACAGACAACTCTCAGAGAAGGATCCTTGAACTGATTTCTCTGAGGTGAAGGTCAGATGTTTTGGTGTGGGCAGAAAAAAACATCTCACCATCTTTGATGTGAGAACTGTTCGTGAGCTGATGGTCTGGTTAAATTAAGTTGATTTTCAGTTTTTTTTTACAGGCAAAAGTGCCACCACATGCGGATCTTATAGAGAATATTATCACTAATAGATCCAACTTCTTACAATTCAGATTCTACGTGGTTACATTTCATTTTCTTTCATTTGTAACGACGATTATTACACCTGCATGAAATAACCAGTTATTTAAGGGCACATTAGCTGAACAAGATACCACCTGGTTTGCCTACTTTCTTTATATCCATCCATCCATCTATTATTTTCTGCTTATCCAATTCAGGCTCCCACGGGGGAGATTCAGCTGTGGTAGGGCGAAAACGTTCTTTATGTCACGCATTACATGTGTACCTAGTGCAGCTGAACCACAGAAAATGTGATTATCAGAGGAGAACAGAAAGAAGAACACATTTATTTTCCTCTAAAAAACACATAGTTACTGTAGTGTTATAATGACATAATTTGAGCTCGTTATCCAAAACCTCAAATTATTGGATTAGCTTGGAGAGTCCAGTTTTATTCAAAGTGTAGCTGAACCTTGCCTTATTTTTATCCTCATATTTTCTTTATCTCAATTAACTTAATGCACAGTTTTTCTAGTTTTAGATTCCCTTTTTTCTTTGGCTATTTATAATAATATGTTGGTATTATTGTAAAAGAAACCTCTTCTTTTGTGTATTTGAGAGAACATGAAGGGTGTACGACTGATAAGATAAGCCATTCCTGTGTGCCTCTCTTAGTGTGCATTTTTTTCTACGCAGCTAAGCCTTTCAGTCTTAACATGCACTTACAAACACACATCTAATCGTGTAGAGGGAACGTGATGGCAGAAGAAATGTGTTTCTTGTCAAGGTGCATAATCTTGTGTTCAAGGGTCACCTTAGGGGTACGTAAATTACATAATTCGCTCAGTATGTGACACAGCAGCGAGGTCAAGAGGGTTTTTCTGAGCAACTATAATGCTGTAATTTCTCCAACTATGACACAAAAAAGAAAAAAAACTTACTCCAGGTATGAATGTGTGCATCTCATGGTGTGTGAATTTGGGATCTTTTTTTGAAAAATGTTCATCATGAAGTGGTATTGGTGCATATGTGGTCAAAAGATGAACCAAAATCTTTGCTTTTTTAATTATAAAAGACCATCTAAGGCAGAAAATTGAGTTTAGGCATCAACAAAAAACAAAAACTTTTTTTCCTAGCCACATTAAGGTATGACAGTAATATAACAGTAATTGTTAGTTGACTGATGTGCAAGTCAAAAGTGAACTGACATAGTTAGGACTACTTTACTGTAATATAATCAGTCAAATACCATTGAAACGTTAGTTATATGTTACTCTACCTTAAGCTACAAATCATCTGGGATGATGTAACATTTCTAGCAACAGAATACTGTGCTGATATGATTCTTTCTTCGTCCTGCACACAAGGCATCAATTATGAGGTGCACGTGTGTTTAAGAGGCAAAAGGAGAGCGAAAACAGTGGGCATCAGCCTGTTGAGGTGGGGGTAATCTTTGTAGATCTCTGAGTAAGCAAATTAGTTTATGGCTAGGTAGGAAACCCTGGATTCTCTGAGTGTCTAGTATGACAGTTTTGACAGCTATGACATCTGTGTCTTTTAACACAGATGTTATGTCCCTGAAATAGACATGTGCCACAAAATTTGAAGATAAATAGAAGTGTGCAAAGCCAAATGGAAAACCATCTCACAGCTGAATGAAAACTCACTCAAACACAGGTCCGTTTAGGAGGTGGGAAGTAACAAAGTACAAATATTCATTACTGTGTTTAGGTAGAATTTTCAGGTATCTGTAGTTTACTCCATGTACATGTCTTCACAAGATTTGAACCTAAGTGGAGGAACCAATAACAGAAGCTAACAGCTACAAAAGAGGAAAATGAAGCAGTATTTTTTTAAAGGTTTTTTTTGTTTTATAAATGGCAGGAAATTTCAAATGCAGCAGCTCATTTCAGCTCAACAAATATGAGCAAACACACAGACTGTTTCTGTGTTGTTTGGACTGTAATCCTTCTGGTAGTGAGATAACATCATTCAGAGAGGACAAAAAAATGAGAGGACTGCTCAGTAACATTTGATGGTCGGAATTAAATGACATCAAGAGCAATGCATATCAAATCAAATTTAAGGTGATTTACTTACTGAATTCCACCTTCATAACAGCTTTGTAGTGCCTAAAGGTGGGAAATCAGTCATCATGTAATGCCTGCTTATAATTTGATAAATTCAGTTGTATTAAAATCCACCAGGAAACATGGGAGTAGCAGCAGGACATGTCAGCTGCTCAAAGTGTGTATACAAAGAAAATCTACTGGCGCTTTCAATAGGAATTATTCTTATTTATTCATGAGTTTATCTAAATTCTTTTCCCAATGCTCAAGAGCAACATCTTATCCTAGAGTACCCCCCACCTGCCAAATATCAATTTAATGCATGACTCTGATTATTTTTCTGTTTAGAAATAGAGCCAAAGGTTAAAATGTAGAGAAAAGCAAATAGAGCAGCTTTTCTCTGCTGTTCTACAAAACAGATGTTCAAGCTGAGAAATTTCTTTAAAATTAGAATTTAGGTTGTAAAGCTGCCATTCCCGTGCACCAGTTGACTGGTTGATCCAGAACTCTCAAAAATAATAATAATTATTTTTTATATGTTTTTATTAAAAACATCTTAGGAATAGAATCCACAATCTAAACTACATAAACAGCAGTAATAAAGATTTGGCATTCTGCAACATGATATTGCAACATGAAAGGTACATTTTAAAGGAGCTTTCCATTCAGCACCACATGACAAATATATCAGATGACCAGAATTATAGGCCATTAATTTGTTTGTTTATCTGTTCATTCATTAATTCATTCACTGATTTGTATTTATGCATTTTTCAAGAAAATTTTTTTTCGTGTCCTATGGATATATCATAATTGCCTTTTTTAAATTGGTGGAGCTTGTCATAAGAGAGAGTTAGACTGTGTTTAGGTGAACTACTTTCACAAAGCTCTCTTAAAGATAATTTTAGTTGATTTGTGGTGTTTCCACTGCATGCTGAATTTGGCTGTAAACATACCTCCTTTTTTTTTCTATTTTTAATACACATGACTTTTGAATGACTTATTTCAGGAGTTCTCTCTAGAGGTGTTTCATCAAGTAATCCTTGTAGTTCATGGAGTTGAAAATGTTGATGTATTCTGTTGGTATATTTATGGAATTCGAGGCTTTTTGTCTTGACTTGGATCATGAATAATCATTGGATTATTACGTAGCTTTCACCTCACATTTAACCTTACAAGATCAGGGGTGTAACTTTTAGCTTTTCTATTTTCTAACTCTTCATATGTTGAGCAAGAGAGTGAGTGAAAGAGAAATACAACATTAGACATGGATTTTCTCTGTATGTATTATTGTAGGGCCTGCCTTACAATATAAGCTCCTTGAGGCGATTGTTGTTTTGATTTGGCATGTGTATAAATAAAATTGAATTTAGTTTAATTGGATGAGCTGAGTCGGGAAAAGAAAAAAAATCTCTTTCCACATAAATGATTACCTTTGCAATAAACAATTATTTGATGATTTGATGATAACAAAAATATATAAACAAAATGTCTTAAGAAGTCATTAGACCTACTTCATACTGAAATATGCTCCTAAAGTTTTATGAAATTTGTATCACCCTTGTCTTAGCCTACAAATCACCTTTTAGGATTTTTTTCTAAGAACAAAATACTGCCGTGAGAGAAAAAAGACTTTGCACTTCATATTTTGCCTGCACATCTGTACATATTTTTTGTTGATTGTTAACCTTCCCTCTGCATTTACTGTCATCATTTCACCTCTTTAAATCATTCCGCTTTGAAATGTCTCAATGCAGTATAATGTGGTTTCCAAAACCTCATGAGAAGCAGCATCCATGATCCTCAGCTGACGTGCTAAAGTCTATCCAGATGCAGGAAAGGAGCCATATTAAGGTGGTTTTAGGTGCTTTTTGACTTAGTGTATGTGTTTGGCATTCCTTTTATGTTTGCCCTGCTTTCAAAGGAAATGCTTAGCTCTTAACACTGTACTCAATTTAAAATTAATTTCTATCAGATCTGTGGGAGAAGGTGCTAAAATATGTTTTTATTATATCACGGTGATTATGATCACCTTTGAATTCACGCCAAGTCCACTTGGCATGAGTTGCGAACGACTCAGATCTTCTTTGTCAAAAATTCTTGTGTATATCTTATTGTTTTAGTTGATTTAGTTGTTTGTTTATTCCACATATTTTGGCTAGTTACAAAATGAGTATTCAGGAATTTGAGTTGGCAAGGGTCGTGATTTTCAACCCTTAATAAGTGACAATTTTTTACATTTTTTTTTGTGTTTTAAAAACATGTCTACCGAGTCTTGAATTTGACGCCAGCAGCATTTAATTGCAATTAAAAGTGGGGAAGTTGTGCAATGCAGAGAACATCTGGTGGAACATCTGCCAACTAATCTGGCAAATCAGTAACATGAGAATTAAACTCTGTATAGTTTATATATTTTATTATTATTATTATTATTATTATTTTATTTTATTTTTTTACTATTTAATTTGTAAAAATGTGTATACACACACACACACACACACACACACACACACACACACACACACGTAGGAAAATATTTAGTATACACATCCAGAAATGCATACACTATTATATATTGTACATATATTTATTAGTTTCAGGTTGGCCATTCTTGTATTTTGCTCGTTTGTGTTGTTGTGTTTGCACATCTCTGTTGCTTGTGGGGCTCGCACACAAGAATTTCACTCGCATGTGCTGTGCCAGTGTGCCTGCACATGTGATGTGACAATAAAAAGTGATTTGATTTGATTTAAACATGGGTATTAAAAGAGCATCTCAGAGAGTGTTTCAGAAGTAAAGATGGGGTGCGGTTTGCCACTCTGTGAAAGACTGTGTGGTCAAATAGTTCAATAATGTAAGAATAACATTTCTCAGCATAAAATTGCCAAGAATTTAGAGGCCCTCACGAAGCACAGCATTAAAAACAGACACCATTCTGTAGTGAAAACCATTGTCAGTGAACACATTTTGTCACCACGTCCACATATGTCAGTTAAACCTTTACCATGCAAAAAAAAAAAAGTTATAAGCTGGGCCTGGACTATTTTAAGCTGGACTGACGCAAGGTGGAAAACCATCCTGTGATAGTTAATTACAATCAATTTTGTAATTATATTTGGAAATTGTATTGGAAATAGGAAATATGCCCCAACTTGTTTAATTTATATTAAATAATAATAAAAATGATGATGCTTTTCAAAACAGGTTTTTAAATCAGGTTAACCACCATGTGATGGAGAATTAAATTGAAATAAACTACTAGCAGTCAGTACAAAAACAACCTGATATTAAAGGCAAGTCCCCTATAAAAAAAACTGCTATAAAACTGTGTTTTTAAAACTATTTTGGTTTGGTCTCTGAACATATGGGATTTATACAGCCTAGGCTATTTAAGTCAAGGCAGAATCAGCTGGAAGAGTTCTTGAGTCTGTGATGAATAAAACTATTAGCTGAGCTTAGCGTTTCAGCTTCTACAAAAGTTTATTTTTCACTGGTTGGCTCAGCTTTGATACTACAGGAGGATGTGGTTTTGAGGATGCTGGATACAATAATACTATCCAGAGTCTTGAACAATATTTCAAGCATATGTTATAGGAGCCATGTCTTTTAAAGCACAGAGGTGAACTTCAGTGGTGAGGGTATGGGAATTTCTTGTTCAGTTGCCAAAGGAAGGAGTAACTGGGATGGTGCACAGAATTTGGTTGGTGTTTTCCATTTATGATATGGATTTCATTTGCAGAAAAAAATAGAAAGGCAATCTCAAATTAAGAACAACATGCATAAAATAAAAATTCATGAGACTGTTTAGGATTTTGGATTTTTTGAGGATAGATTTCACAATTTAGATTTGTTTTGGTTGTGTGACACTGATATGATTAGAAATAATAATAATAATAATAATAATAATAATAATAATAATAATAATGTCATATTGCACCACTGGTCATTCTTACATTTCTAGTCATCCTAAATTAAAAGCCAGAAAAAGGTGTAACATACAACTATGATGTACAAAAACTTTAAAAATAAGTATGAACAAAACAACAAAATTCAGTCTAGGTTTATTTTATGTATACTTTTAAAGCACTGTGTAAAAGTACTGTTAACATTCATAATTTCCTTGTTTCTTCCTTTTTCCTCATCAAATATTTGCATGCAAGTTATTTTTACAGCCTTTCCCTGAAAACAAAATAGACACTGCTCACACCAAACCTTTAGAAATGAACAAACTGTGATATTTAAGTCCAGATAATGATCACAATGAAAAGTAAAAGGAAAACATAGAGCCCGACTAAACCTTCTCACTGACCTCAAAGTAGTAATCCTTCCCAACAGTTCAAATTACACTCCCCACCAGAGCTGTTGCTTTCTGTGCAGAGTGTATCTATGATGTTATTTATATTAATTAGTATTTGATCAGTATGAAAAATACAGCAAAACCTTTTGTACAGACAGAAAAACATTGTTTTGGAACGTAAAATGTGTATTTGTTGCTAATCTGAAACACACTGAAATACAATAACAGAGTAAAAACCTCCGACTCAGCTGAAGCCTTTCTGTGTGGAGCCTTTTTTTTTTTTTTTGCTGAGCCTGTGTAGCTTTCCCTAAGGTTATCTGGTTACTTCCCATAGTCCAAAGACATGCTTCTGAAGCTAACTGCTGATTCGAAATTCACCTGTCTAGTGTTGGACAGACAGCTTGACCAAAAATTCAGTTGTTGCTGGAATAGCTGAAATCCCCCCGATCCTAAATAAGAAAATTGATTACTGGTTCTCTGTAGATTATCCTGACTGCACTCAGCTGAAATGTCAAAAGTGACCAGGTGGAGTGCAACTCAGTGCTCAGTAACAACAGGATGGAGAAAATACTAAAAGCAGTCACCAAAACTGAAGCACAGTCTACCCGAGAGTCAAAGAGACTATTCACTTTTTTACGCACGTTTTAAGCTTTAATAAAATTTAGATGGATAACTTATTTTTTTTAAAAAACCACTGAAGCATTGTCACAATTGTTTATTTTCTAAAAAATGGAAGGAGAAAAAAACCCATTGACTGTGCTTGAAATATTTGCATTTCATTGTAGGAGCTTATACGGATTGCCTTGTGTTTCAAAGAACAGCATCATTTTTGAGCTACTTTCATTTCATTTTTCTTTGCTGTCTGTTTTTACTTTGTGTGCAGACAAACTGATAAAGCAGAGAATAAAGTAAACAGATTTATCACAGTAAAACATGTATTAAATATAATATCTTAAATATAAATATCTTTCATTAACAGATATGATGAGAAAGCTTATTTGAAGTTAAAACACTTCTCATCAGGCCAATTTACTGTTTTTCTAGTGATGTTTTTAAAATGTAGTTATTGTTTTCAAATTACAGATAAACAGATGTGCTGTTTATCTTTTTTTTTTTCTTTTTTTTTTTTGCCTGTCCGGATTTGGCCCTTTTGCCATTAGAATTATTGTCTGAAGGCGAAGAAAGATGCATGTAATGATCTGCTAGAGGGTGTGGTGGGCCACAGCCCCGTCCTCCAGGGCATGAAGCAGGTATGGGGGAGATCAAGACTCCAGACATCCAGAGGCCCCCAGAACACAAGAGACCAAGGAAGACCAACAGAGGGGCAGCCGCGCCACTATCCCAGAAGGAGCTGAGGAGAGTCCCAGATGAGGGCTCACTCAGCAGCCGCGGAGCAGAAGCCAGGGGGGGTTGCAGTGACGTGCCCGTGAGCTCCGCCTGACCGAGCCCCAGGCCGAGAGGCTGAGGGCACCCCACCCCCGAAGTGGCCCGAGCGAGCCCCAGGCTCCAGGCCCCGACAAGCAGCCACCAAGGAGTGAGCCGGTGTGTACCCGGACGCCCATCCCCAGACACAAAAAAACACCAATGCACCGATGTCTGAGGGAGTCTGCCACTGGCAGGGGAAGTGGTGGGGGGAGATAGGCCTCCATACCTTGGAGGACCTGAGATGTCCCTAGAGAGGTGGCGTCTGATACCCAACCTGACATATAGAAACAGACATACAGGCACACACAGATACAAACATCCATTCCCACCCTCATGCTCTCATATGCACTTACTCCACACTCAACCAACGTGGAGACAGACATAAAGAGACGCTGTACACACGATCACACTCCCCAAGCGTACTCTAAGCCCCAGGTCTAGGTACCCTTACCCCTGGAGGGGGAAACTGCACCCAAACCCAGGTAGTGTTACCCTTTTCCCTGGGGTGGGGAGAAGCAGACTGCCCCGGCTTGGCTCCGCAGCAGCAGGGAGGCCCCACACACCAGACCCCAATCGGACGGCCAACTCCTCCTCTTAGCCCCCCGCTCCAGCAGGCCGCAGAGAATGGGGGTGAGAGAAGACTCCAAACCTCCCTCTGCCCGCTCATATGTAGTGTTGATGCATGTGTGTTCTAAGGTGCATTTAAAACCCAGGAGGGCATGGAGCTACCTGCCAGAGAGCAGCAGGTAAGCGCATAGCCCCTCCTGATAGCCCTCAGTGTCTTCATGTATTTAAAATTGAGAGGTGGGCAACGATGCCAGGGGTGAGGTTGTACACCCTGATGGTCTTTTGGATACCGTGTAGCGTGCCCACCCTCAAGATCCTATATGTATGTGTTATGAGAGTGTGAGTAATGTGAATGTCTAAGTTGTGGGATAAAATTGAGGCACAGGCAGCCAGAACGGGACAGAGGGGGGGGGGGGATGCCTCCTCTGCACCCTGGTGACACATCTTTACCCCAAGGCCCTGCATGTGTGGGTGATTGTGGTGGAGCGGGAAGAGGGATACTCTGCAACCCGCCAGGGAAAGGGGGGGGCCAGGCCCCATTGGACTGGGGCCTAGTTTGGCAGCGCCACCTTGCCCCGCAGAGCCCAGGACAGTCCACCCGACCCCACCACAGATAAAACTGCACCCACCTCGTCATCCACTCATCTTCCAGACTACACAAGAAAATAGACACCCAGGCTGAGATTTTACTCCACCTCTCCTATATCTCCCCCTCCTGCAGAGTGAGTTCCTGATGTGCTGTTTATCTAACAGACATCCATTACTCGTTTTTGTTTTCACAGAAAGATGCACATCTCACTGCTGCTAAGTTGCTTTCTTCTGGCTGCGACAGACTACTTCCTCGGCTGTGCCCACATGATCCCAGATGAGAGACTCTCCACCAGCAGAGTTTCTGCATCTAATGCTTTGTCTCAAAATCTAGAAATAGACTCACCCCCTGTGGTTATTGTAGGTAAGTTTGAAAGGATCATCATGTATCATCTATGCTGATGACACTTTTCTTTTCTAACACATTTTCTAATAATTGCAATTCTTAATTTTCTCTTCCAGAGTTACCAAAATCTGCAAAGAAGAGCAAGAAACCAAAGAAACAGAAAAAGGTTGTTTCAAAAAATTATTATTATTATTATTATTATTAATATTATTATTATTATTATTATTATTATTATTATTATTATTATAATTAATAATAATAATAATAATAATAATAATAATAATAATAATAATAATACCATGGTATTGATATAATACTGGGTTCCATTACCTTTTATCATATAGCGTCATTATATTATAGTTTTTCATTTAATATACTAGTTTTTAAAGTGAAGTAATGAAAATGAAAACTGTCTACCCTACACAAGTGAACTTGCTATGGAAACTATGTTTAATTATGTAATTTAGTTGATCAAATCAATTTTGAATACAGTTAAAACAACCAAATTAAAATTAAAGAATTCAATAATTAAAAGAAAGATTTATAACAACATATTACATATGAAACGTTTTATAATATACCATGATTTGATTACTATCATTAACTGAACAAGCTGGACTGAATGTTGCAACCAGTGATCAGTGTGTCAGTGATCAAACCATACAACCAATCAAGGCATGTCAGTATTTAGAGTGACCTTTTAAATTGATCATATGAAAGAACAGTGAGAACTGCCCGCATCCAGAGAATCAAAGGTGGACAAGAGCAAGGGAACTCTTATCACACCCTCTTGCTCGTGGAAAAGGAGAAAGGAAAAAACTTACTGGCAAAGATGCTTTTCCTCGCATGCATTCTTCTGTGCACTCAAGGGGCAGAAATGTACCCTGTGTGGTTTTCTGTTGGCAGTCAGGATGCCGTTCTTTTCTCTTGCCTCAGGTCCTTGTGCCTGGCTTTTATAAACACACTTAATAAATGCCACAATTCTCAGTCAAAACACTCAGTAACATAACATCATTAATAGTGCTTGTTGTTGGTTTTTTTTGTAATAGAATAGAATAGAATGCCTTTTATTGTCACTATGCACATGTGCAATGAGACTCAGAGCAACTCCTACTCTGTGCAGGCATGTAGAAAAAAGGGGGTAAGCTGCACAGTTCAGCAACTCCATAAACATATTGTTTCTAATTTTTTACAGCAACCTGTTTTAAAAATATGATTTTCTATGTTATAACTTCTTCTTCTTCTCTCTCTCTCCTTTTCTTTCAGAACAAATATGGTGTGAAGAAGCGGCCTCCTCCTCCTGCCAACTGTATTTCCCTGTGGGGAAGCTGTAAATCTCAAGGCACCGTGTGCTGTGATTATTGTGCTTTCTGCCAGTGTCGACTGTTCAGAACTGTTTGTTACTGCCGAATGGGTAACCCTCGCTGCTGAATAGCCACCGGCAGCCTAACCCAGTTCCAGGCTAAGAGAACAAATGTTTATGCTCCAGCAAACCACTTGCAATGAACACCATGAGAGGTTAATCACTCCTCCCCCTTGGTTTATAATTTTCCCTAAAATTCACTGCATGAAAGCACTTTATCACAGAGGATTGCACCACCGGGAACTTTCCTAAACTCTTACAGGGTGTGATGCTTACAGCACTGCTAGGAAACTCTCAAATAAAAGTTATAAAGCAAGTTTTTATTGTACTTTGAGCTTTCAGCATGCATAAAAACAATTTACATTCTCCATAAATAATCAATTTATTTTTCACATGAATGCATGACTGCAACAGTATACTTAAAAATGGTTGTATTTTTTACTAAGCTTTCTACGGATTAAATGTTTGTAATGTTAAAGCAATTATTTGGAAAAAAAAAGTATTGTTTCTGTTCTATTTAGCGCACAGTCTACAAAATCATGCCTGTTTTCTAAAATGAAGGTGTATGAATTTGCATTTACAAGTAAATTAATAAAAAAGTGACTAAATCCTAAATCTGATTTATTTGAGTTCATGTCTTTGGGGTGTATAGACATACATTGTTTCTACTTAAACAGAAATGTCTACATTTTTTCTTACTGACTCAAAAGGGCTCAAAAGTCTATTTGCAAACAGGACAATATTGGTTGTTGGACACGTTTTATTATCAAATTTTTTAAAAATGTACTATACTGAGCTGTGTGTACAATGATCTCAACCTACTGTTCACTTCAATTCAATTCAGTTTTATTTATATATAAATAAATCACAAAAGTCACCTCAAAGCGTTGTATATGGTAAAAACCCTACAATCTTTTTTTAATAAAATTGTGTGATGAATTGAAAAATATATATATATATATATTTAGTTCAATTAAATCTTATTTAAAACAAAGCCCAGGTTTCTCCAGAAGCATTTTCTCTTCACCAGCATATCATTATGCTAAACTGATTGTTTAATCAGTGTTTTATTATCATCTGTGCTTTGTTACTGAGGGAAATAAATTCAGTGGTGGAGTCCTTCCCCAGTTTTAAATTACCGCCTGTTGAGCAAGAATTAAAGATATTTCCAGGGACCTTTATGTTGTGATTTCCAAGTAATTGCTACATTATGATAAACACATGACTTTTCACATTCCCTTTGGAGATGACTAATAAGGAATATTGAGATGTTAGTAATAACTACTGTTAGAGTTTGTATTGTTGATTGTCATTTATGCTTAGAAATATTTAACCATAGATGCTTAGAGGTGTATAATCAATTGTGTAGTGATAAGTTGTGTGATCTTTAACAGGCTACAGAGGCTTGGTGTGTATTCCACACTAGAATGCACACCTATATCCTGGGAGCATGGGAAAGTTCGTACCTTGTCTTAATTGTTTTATGGTAGGATTAACGTAGCTACGTCTGTTCTAGTCTAAGTGCTTTTCTGTTTAGATGAACTGCTGGACTTCCTCACCGGGGGGGGGGGTCTAGTCTACCCTCTTCCTGGCCAAGGATGTTTGACCCTTTGATCAGCAACACACACACACACACACACACACACACACACACACACACACACACACACAGGCAAGGTACTCTTTGTTTGTATGTAGACGTCGTATGTTAATGAACCTATGCATATTCATGTAACCTCAATAAAAGGACAGTGGTACGGGAGGACGGACCAGAGCGACTGGGGTCAAGCGAAGGGACGGCGCTCTGTCCGGTCTCTCCCGTGCACGAGTAACATGAAGAACTTTGCCTATTTGTGTCTTGCTTAGCAGTGTAATTATATTGTCTTCAACGTTCCAGCGGATGGGTTCAAGCTACAAACCTATCAACTACTGTCGTGTGATGATTGATTACAAGGGAGTGTCAGCCTGGATGATCATATATTTCCACTGGAAGGAAAATCTGGCCCAAAGAAGTAAACGGGAACAAAAAGCATCTCCTCCCTGAAGCTCCAATGAATCAAAAGTGACCACAGCTGCTCCTGGCCATCACCTTGTATGGTACAAAGTTTTTTGTTTTTTTGTTTTTCATTTTTTCAGAAGAGGTATTTTTCTTTATCTTTTCTAATTCTTGATGTTTTCTGCCCTGGTCTCCTGTTTTCAACTCTCCTATTTTGGTCATTCAAAGGACGCAATCAGCATAAATCAGCCAAATTTGAACCAAACCAGTTTTTGATAGGTTTATTTTAAACATTGAGTTAACTGGTTAGTATACAGAAATCAATATTTGAAATTATAGTATCCCATAGGATCCGGCCATTGATGTTCATTGCTCCATATTGGCCAATGCTATTGGATGCCAATAACAGACTAATATTGATATGCATTCTTCAGTCTTTCAAAAAAAAAAAAAAAAAAAAAAAAAAACTTTTCTATGATCTCTCAGTCTGATAATATCTATCTTCATTGCCTCATTCCTTCATCTGTTGTGCTCTTGCAGCTCCTTCTCTATCTTGTCTTCTCTCTGTGGAATAATGTTTCACTTGCCAAATCAGTTACAGAGTTGCATATGCTTCATACATATGCTTCAGGGGAAACTCATTCTAACTTACTTGAAGTGAATTGTCAATTGAATTCTTCAAAGGCACAGTAATATCACTTTCTTTATAGACTCTGCTCATGTTCCACATTAATATTAGATTAATATTAGGCTAGTTAGATAAAGAGCCAGATACATAAAACTATGCAGATTCATAACTAAAACTGTGTGCACAAAAAAGACATAAATGTGCACACACATTACGCTCCCTTATTATATTATTATTACAAGCACAACCACTCTTTAATGTGACCTCTGTGATGTAAATTAAAGCTTATAGAAAAGCAATTCTTTATCTGGCGCTATTCATAAAGCACATGGAGCTGTAATCCAGAAAAGTCCAGTCTAACCGTAGCTATGGGTTTTAGGATTTTTTTTTTCTTTAAAACATCATTTGATGAAAAAATTGTCCCAGTCATGTACACCTCTATGGTTAAATGTCATGACTCTTTTTAAACCACTTTTTAAAAGTGCCTTTGAAAAAAAACCCATATAAACTGCGCCATAGTTGCAAGTCATTAACTTTTGTCTCTACTTTCATTTTGTTTGTTTTTGGCCTGTTTGCTGTTCGTTGTCTCTCTGTGCTCTTCTCTGTCCCCTCAGCCGAGTTGGTCAGGGCCCTTTCCTGAACCTGATTCAGGCAGCGGTTTCTTCCAGTTAAAAGGACGTTTTTCCTCCTCACCATCACTCAGTGCCTCATCACTGTCTCTTGCTCTCGCTCATATTGTAGGATCTTTACTTTACAATAAATACGCAAATAAGCGCCTTGAGACAGCTGTTGTTGAAACAGCTGTGAAAAATAAATTGAATGAAATTAATTAAATTGGACACAGCTAAAAAGCTACTTTAGATACTTCCAGATACTTCAGAGGGTAAAAGTAAATTATATTGTACTTTTAGCATGATTGTGATTTGTGCCATATGTGTAAAGCAATATTTTGTAAGCTTGAACATTTTATCAGGTTAAGCAAGTAGCTTTCTTTCTTTTCTTTTTTTAGTAGTTAAGCTGTGAAAATCTAAAAAAGCTAAAAGCAATTTACAGTGAGGAAAAATACATTCAAATAAATAATCCCATGTTGTGAGTATTGACAGGATTGCTCAGACATATTTGTCCAACATCTGTACCACTGAATTCAAACAAGTAAGTTTGCTATAAATAATAATAATAAAATTCACATGAGGAGAAAAAACTTTGAGGAAGGAATAAATTCTGATCTCCTACAAATATAAACATGTACATTATTTATTTATGGATACTTTAATTTCTAGTTGTCAAAATTACTATTAAGGAGAATTTCCCCCATCATTACTTGACTCAGACTGACTTTATTGGGTCAGAATATTTTTGCAGCATTCCACTAGTCTAAAGTGTGTGTTAAGGCATCTGGTTTGGAAAAAAAAGTTGGATAGAGCAGGAAGGATTATCACAGACAGCTGGAAGGCAGTTCTGAGTTCTGAAGGGACAGGCGAAAGATACTGAAATACTGACAGAGAGCAGATCACACTAAATTCCTCTTAGTTTGCTATTTTATGGATCCTTTTATTCAAAGCTGTTAGCAGAAGTCCACTAAATGTGACATCAGGACTTTGCGTGTCGAATGTGTTTCTTGTTGCCTCTTGTGACCTTTAGTAAAAAAAAAAGAAGAAAGAATATTTAGGCATGAAGAAGTTAGTATGTCAAAAAGTATTTAATTTGCTGCTTGGCCAGTTATATTAAATAGCATGAGGCTAATTTCAGAAAACACATATTAAATCAAAGACATACTATACCAATAAATACATACTCCTGCTTCTGTTATTCCCTATATAGACATTTTTATACATGAGCACAGGGCAATGTCAAAGGAATCTTGTCCACACTGAATAGTGGGCCAAACTGATCTGTGACCTGTGACAAGAGGAGCTACAGAGAGAGAAAGAAAACACAAGCAATGGATTTTTAGAAAATGTGTAAATGTGTTAAATACAATGTCATTTTGAAATACTTTCATTCTTCCACTTTACAACATGTTGATGCATAGCACCCTGCTTACTGAACATGTGTTAAAAAATAGTCAGAGGAGTCTGAGGTAACAAGTTCTGTGAAATACAACCGGTGCAGTGACGCATTCAACACAGGGCCGAGGGTTGCTTCACCAGCAACTCGCAACCTAGCCATAGGAATAAAAATTTGATTTATGAGAGGAGAAGTGCTTAATGTTTAGATTGTTTGCTGAAGTAAAGATATATGATATATTTAACTGATATGTAAGGAAAATATTGTGACAGAAATTAGCTCTTCATGATTCAAGACCTTTTGATTTCTTGTTGCCAGTAAAGAGACACTGCAATAATATCTAGCTAAATATGACCCAAATGCTGTGGCACTCTATAAAATATGTACTTGTAATTTTACATGAAATGATGATTACGATTAGTGATTTTCGGGTTTACAAGGATGTTTTGAGCAGCAGAGAGATGCTTTAAAAAAAAAAAAAAAACTTGGTCTGTGTAGGAAAGCCTCCGTAAAGAGGCTGACAAAGCATCGTAAAGCAAACTGACTGGGAACGTTATTAGGTACACCTGTGAAATTTAACATAAACCCATTTAACAGCTGTGCCATAAATTTTACTGTTATGAACATTATGTTCACGCCAAAGAAAAGTGATATTTCCATTTTATATTCATTTTTAAGGTCATAGTAAGTGATGGTGATCGCCCTAAAATGCATTATAATGAAAAGATTTGGCCCCTTTCATGTGTTTTAGTTCATTACAACAGATTTGGTAAAGCACATTGAGCACAAGTGTTTGCTCTGGACTGTTAACCGTTGGACTTGTGCTCATGGCAATGCTAACTAGACTGAAAAAATTTAAGGATGATTGTGGTAATCAATTAGGTCTTAATTTTGTTGTAAGTGACCATATGGAAAACTTTAATATGACATGAAGGTATCCAGATTTTTTATGACATCCATGTTTTTCACATTCATTTGCACTATTGTTTGTGAATAGCTACAAATACTTTGAATGCTGCCTCTATATAAAATACAAGCCACTGAACAACTTTACAGTCTATTACACTTTCTTTGTTTAACTTTGTCAGTGGCAAAGGGTCATAAAAATATCAAAGTTTAAGTTCAAATCAATAATTTACAAGAGCTTGTCAAGGTTCTTGGTATAAGCATGACTCAAATGCAGTCTCTAGGTCAAAGTTTAGTGCATTTAATTACAGTGAATAAAAAAACAATCAACAGTAATGACGGTCCCAGTCTCCCTTCAGGCTTTCCTCAGAGTCTAAAAAATCTCCAATCCAAATGTTCACTCCAAACAATAACTGCATGTCGCTCCTTATCCACAGGTCTACCAGACAAAACCTGAGCATAAGTTAAAGAAGATAAGAAACATTTTTGTAGATAAAGGAAAACATATGCTGAGGCAAGGAGCCGGGAAACATTAACTATTGCGAACAATCTAGCAAAAAATGATGTTTAGCTAACGTCCTTAAAAAGCAGCTTCAATAAAATCACGTGATTACATAAAAATGGCGTGTGAAAACCGAAAGGCGGAAATCTGGGGTGTGTCCTGCTAATGCACAAACACCAACACAGCTGCACACACAAACACAGTGGAGGAATGGAAGGATGCAACAGTTTGATGAACAGTAGTTTGATCAAAATGAACATGATCAATCTACAGAGGGCAGAATTTGAAGAGAATCAAAGTGAAAACTGATGCACCAAGCTACTGCACCAACTCACAATGATCAGTAGTTTGTATGATCCAGGCTTTCCTGACAACATCAGCGCTAAATGAGACAACAAATGCTGTTCTGGGGGAATCTCCTCCCAGATCTGGGCACCGAGTTCCTGCACAATCTGAGTTGCATCAGATGAATCAAAACATAATTTCCCAGATGTTTTTTTTTTTGGTCAGTGTCATCAATTACTTCAGACTCCAGGAAATGCCTCATACTCTCACCACATGAGGCTCTGTGTAGCTGACGACAAGCAGGACCCCATGACCCGCTGCACCAGTGTAGGGTCTGACAAAAACCTTGAGATGATTGATGTAATTTGGCACTATATAGTAAATAAATCTGAGCTTAATTCAATTGACAGTGGGTCAAAGGATTTAGCACTGACACCTAATGGCAGTCAGGTTGCGATTGCTGAGTCTGTTGAAGTCTTGGTGTCCATCCATCAATATGCCTCATTCTCCGTGGCTTCTCCAGACCCTTTCACATATCGTTAGCTTCATAGCATAAGTGCCTAAGTCATTGACTTAGTCAAATGACTTAGGCAATTATGCTATGAAGCTAACGATATGTGACATGTGCTTAGAGTGAACCTACACTCATCTGTGAAAAGCACAAGGTGCCAGTGGTGGACTTGGTATACTATAGCAAATTTTAATCACACTCAAAAAAATGAAATTGGGTGGTTGATACACGCATAAGATCCAAACTTGTAATTTGAACTAAATAATTCCATGTGGCTGGATCCAGGCAACTAACCGCTCTTACTAGATTGTATGATGTCATCTCAACAAGAACAAATTAAGTTGCTGAATTTCATGCAGATGCTACATGATTTAATTACGTTCACCATAGAAACATGGAATTATTTCGTTCAAATTACAAGTTTGGATCTTATGCATGTAACAACCACCCAATTTCATTTTGGGGGTCGACTCACGAAATTCACAAGATCACATTAGATGTCAAACCACAGGAAAATCAGTGGGGTTACAAGAGGAAGACAACCACACCACGTGTATGCTGTTACTATTTCTTATGGTTTAACTTGTCAAGAACAACAACATAAAGCATCATCAAGCATAGCTTTCCTACTTTTGTTAAGTCTGCATTGACAGATTAATGCCATGGTGGTTCGTGCTGTTGCCTCAGAGCAAGAAGATCCTGGGTTCAAATCCACAATGTGGCGAAGTTTGCAGTGGGTTCTCTCTGCGTACTCTAGTTTCCTCCACAGTTAAAAGTCATGCAGTTGTAAGAGTAACTGGTTATTCTAAATTGCCCAAAGGTGTTAAAGTGCAAATGATTGTTTGTCTCTGTATGATTGACTGGCGACCTGTCCAGGATACCCCTTGCCCTATCACTTCCGCAGCCCAGATAAGGCTAAGAAGATGGGTGGATTGGAAGTTGCTGTAAATCCATTGATTTTTTTTTTTGGTTGAACATTACTTAATATGAATACAACATGTACTACAGATATAAGTTACATTTTATTCATTCAACAAGATTATCATTGGTGTAACAAACAAATATTTTACTAGTTCATGTAACAAGACTGATTTTTGATGTGCCAAAGCGTTTAAACAATATAAGATGGATTTAAATAAATTTAATTAGACTAACGTGGTGCAAACATGTTGATTGAACAAAAGTCAAATTAATTGAATGTTAATGTTAATATTATGTTAAACCTACACACATATATTGTGTTGACACAACACAATCAAGATGGATTAATATAACACGATTTGTTTAGATGGAATATAAGTGGCAAGATAAAATTACGTTCATCCAATGAATTATTTTTTTGAGTGCAGGCTCCAGGATGAGCACAGGGCCCACTAGAGCAGCGGTGCCGGGCGGCGAGAGTTGAGGCTCAGGTGTGAAATGTATGGTTTTCAGGGTTTTTATCGGTTTTCGGCATTATTTTGTCATCGTTTTTATCGTTAACTCGGTTTTCCTGGGTCTTTTCACGTGTGTTATGAATAAATCTTCTTTTTTTCGGTACTGGTAGTTTTATTTTGTTGTATTTATCCGCGACACCTTAAAGGCCGTTCTGTGAAAATATTGTCGCGCATAAACCGGTCCGTGGCGCAAAAAAGGTTGGGGACTGCTGCACTAGAGGACTTTTGGCCCTAAGACCATCCTCATGAAGTCTGTTTTTGATGTTTGGTCAGAGATACTCAAACCAGTGGCGCGGCTGCCCCTCTGTTGGTCTTCCTTGGTCTCTTGTGGGTGGCTGTAGCTCAGGTGGCAGAGCAGGTCAGCCACTAATCAGAAGGTCGGTGGTTCGATCCCAGGCTGCATCCTGGCTGCATGCCAAATATCCTTGGGCAAGATACTAACCCCGTGTTTGCCTACTGGTGGTGGTCAGAGGGCCCGGTGGCGCCTGTGTCCGGCAGCCTCTCCTCTGTCAGCGCGCCCCAGGGCAGCTGTGGCTACAATGTAGCTTGCTATCGCCAGTGTGTGTGTGAATGACTGAATGTAGTGTAAAGCGCTTTGGGGTCCTATGGACTAGAAAAGCGCTATACAAATGCAGGCCATTTTACCATTTGTGTTCTGGGGGCCTCTGGATGTCTGGAGTTTTGATCTCCTCCATACCTGCTTCATGCCCTGGAGGACGGGGCTGTGGCCCCCCCACACCCTCTAGCAGATCATTACATGAAGGAACCTTTTAAAAAAAACAAAAAAAACAAGCGCGTCCATGCTCACAGGTGTACACACGGGTGATCACACCCACAAACTACACCCTTTTTGGCTCCTACCTCAAAGCACACTGTGTTCTGTTGATCTTATGTGCTGCACAATAGTGTTTAATATTTAGTATTTACTGTCATATTCCCATATATCATTGTGATGTTGTTTATTCTATTACTCTTGTTCTCTTCTGCTTGTTTTCTTTTTTCTTTCTCAGCAGGTGACCCAGGTGATTGATATATGCATTTTTTTTCTTTTTTTCTTCTTTTTTCTGCTCATTCTGTTGGTTTTTGGTTTTTGCCCTTCTCCCCCGTCCCTCTTCTCAGCTGTTTCTCTTTCCCTCTTTCTTTCTCCCCTTCTTTCCCCCAGTCAAGTCTGTCCCATGTTCAGTAAGTGAAAATAAAATAAACAATAAAAGGTGAATCAAATGGACCATTATGGCAAGGCTGGGATGGTCAATTTGGTAAAGTAAATCCGTTGGGCATCTTTCTTTGCCTTTAGACAACAATTCTGATGGCAAAAGAGCCAAACGGGACAGGCCAAAAAAAAAAAAAAAAAAAAAAAAAAGAGATACTCAAACCAGCCCTTTAAGTATACAGGACCTTTTTTACAGAGTATATTTAAAACATAACTGAGCAATTAAAACATGATTACAGCAACAGGAGGAACAACCTTCTTTCATACTGTTGACTGCCCCGATTTAATGGTAAATGGTCTACATTTTAACATTTTAACCATGGTGGTTCTGCAAAAGGATTTCCAATGTGTTTTTCATTTGCATTTTCTCTCTCTCTCTCTCCCCCCCCACCCTCTCTCTCTCACACACACACACACACACACACACACACACACACACACACACACACACACACACACAAAATACCAGCGGAACCAGAGCATAAAATTAAAATCATGAAGATTACGTGATTGCCAATTTGAAAGATGTACAACAGATGTACTACTTTCTTAAACTAGCATATTGATGATGGACTGAAAATAAACTAGCTCTCAAATACTTTGTGGGCTTTTGTCAGGATTTAGGTGTAATGTCAGGTAGTCAATTTTGAACAATTTGCCAAGTTAGAAATGCATTAAAGGTCAGACATAACAACCAGTATGTTGGTCTAGAGCTCTTGTCAGAGCCTTGAATATATGACTGTACTAACAATAAATCAACATGAAAACCGATCCAAAAACGACTGCTTTCTTTTTCCTTGCGCAGTCAAACCAAAACATCCTGTTAAAATCCTGCAGCACTGCCTATTCACCCTGATGCTAACCTTTTGTGATTGTGTACATTGAAAACATGGGCCCTGATTATCACCAAGCTGAAAACATAATTTGACAATGCAACTAAATACAAATACAATTTGCCAGATTCAGCAAAGCATGGAGATCAAATTATTCCCACTGGGCTTTAATTAGAAAATGTGTAAAAATTCAGAATCTAATACACGAGGAGCTTACAGAGAAAACTCTTTCCAGATCAACCATCACGTGTCAGGTCGTCACAGATATATCCCTCCTGATCGGCTGCACAAAGTTGTTTCTGGTCCATGAAACACAACCTGAACTACAACACAGCTTGCAATAGTCAGGCCATGACTGTGACATCTTTGTCATAGTTTAGATTATCTGACGAGTGGTGTCATGGGAGATGGAATGAGTCACACTCTTGCTGTGAGAAGCAGCAGGTGCAAAGAGTTAAGCAGATGAACAAGCAACAGATGTTCTCAAGTTTACAGTTTTTCTCAAATGCTAAAACACATTTCACAAACGTTACCACCAGGTCCCCCAATGTCCAAACACAACACCCTTCTCTAAAGCTACATAAACACAACCACACCTTCCCACTGCAAAACTCAAACTCCCACACCAAGAGAGCAGCTCGAAGCTGTCAAAACTGTAAACACTATACACAGCATTACACACTACAGCAAAACAATTGAAAACACAATGCTCAATTTGTGAGAAGGTTCTTTGTTTCATAACTGCCAATGCATATTTTAGAAACTATACAGTAACGGATCGTCGTAGATCCCTGCAGAGGATTAGGCATTTAGATTTGTGAGTTTCATATGAGTAGTATAAATCTATAGAAAATCCTGCATGTACGTACACTACTGTAACACAACTCAATGCAAAAACAGAATCTATTGCACACAACAGTAATCTTGAAAACATGAACAGGGTGTGAAGTTTTTTTATTTACGTTATTCACACCACACACACACCACAATCACTGTGCGGCATCATGTCGCTGAGCTGTTGCTCGCATCTCGTCCGTAATGATGGTACGAGGTTGTCTTGCTCTCCCTCCTGGACCTTCTCCTCTCCCATGTTGGCCTTCTCCTCTTCCTCGTTGGTCGCTCCTCTTCCTCCTCTCATTTGAACTCCTCTTCCTCATTGGCCTGCTCCTCTTCTTCCAGGGCCAGCTCTTCTCCCTCCTCTGCATCAAATTCCTCTTCCCCTGACTCTGCCTTCATCCATTGTGTTTGTTTGGAACCTTCAGCATACTGTGCACTCTGAACTTGCTTTTACATGTGGGTACAGCATTAGCAACAAGTGTCTTCAATTTTGAGTCATTGTGTGTAGTGAATGACGCCAGGTGTGTTCCCTGTGTTCAAAGATTGGTGACTGTGGCAAGCATTTTGCATCACATGGGCTTTCATTTGAGGATATGAGCAGAGTTGTTTTGCAACATGTGTTTTAGCAAGGAAAAATGTGTTTAGATTTATGAGTACAGAGGGTTGTGTTTTGTGAATTGTGTCTTCATGTGACATGTGTTTATGGTACTGGAATATGGTGGCTACATTTAGTAAATGTGTTTAGACTACTGGTCATTTGGGTTACAGGATTGGCTTTTGTGTTTTAACATTTGAGAAAAACTGTAAAAAATATTACTGTGGGTCGAAACAAATATTAGAAATGACAATAAAAGTTTAACAATAATAAGTATGATAGGGTACAGCCAATTTTCCAAGGAAAACACACACACACACACACCTCAGAGCAAGAAGGTCCTGGGTTTGAATCCAGTTTGTGAGTTTAAATTGTCTGAAAGATATCATTGGTAGAAAAATGCTGATTATATTGATTGTCTCTCTGTTTCCTTGTTATAGACTAGCAGGTTGTTCAGGATGTACCCTACTGCTCACCATATGACAACTGGGATAGACTCCAACCCCTGGATCAGACCCAGAAGACTGCATTCTGCAGATACATTTTGAGACAGCTGTCATAAATTTCTGAAACTGTCATTATCCCAGGGTATCTTTGGTTTCAAGATCATTACAAAGCCAAACTCTTTCACAGTACAATAAGAGAACCGCCAGTTTGCAGGCACAACCAATATAATTTATTTGCACTGGTCACAAGGTGTTTCGTATGGGAAACTGCAAACTACGAACTATATAAATAGTATCAGGTCCAACATTGTACATTCATGAATGAACAATAAGTTGTATAACTGGATAGTATTTCAAAAAGGAGAGATCCTCAGAAGAAACCGAACATGATTTATTGATGTGCAGAATTCAGTTTAGGGTATTTAGCGTTTAGACTCTGATGGCCCATCAAAGCAGAACGGAATCCCAGTGGTCATAAGGATTAGGGCAGGACCCCCCTGGAGTCTAGATGCTAGTGGTGGAGGTGAAGATGGAAGCTTGAATGGAGCCTGAATGACGAGCGAGAGGCTGTGGTGGGGAGGATGTGAGTCTCACAAAGGTGAGGGAGAATTACAGAAGAATTAAAGTATGTGGTGTGACGGCTGATTGGCCTGAAGAAGGCCAGCATTGACAATCAGCTTGACAGCGTGGGAAAGTGGAAGTAATGTAAAGCTTAGATTAGCCACAAATACTTGGGAAGCAGAGATGTTTCGATACAGATCTTCCTTACTGAACTTATGCATGAATTCCTTTATGGTAATAATAAGTAAGGGCAGCAACATTTAACCATCGTGTAGAATTTTTGCTTGAAAGTTGAAAGTTGTGAACATTTTTTTTACTGCTGTAAATGTTGGGGCATGGGATACATTTTCATACCCATGACTCCAGAGTAGACAGTCGACTCCTTGCACAAACCTGAGAATAGAGTCAGTTATCAGCCATTGTTTTGTGTTTTTTCAGGACTTCTACCTTGCACTTCAGCTTCCTTTGGTTTGTTTTTATTTTTCAGTATCAAGTAGCAGTTTATATGTACTCTCCATGACACAAGAAATACAAAATTCTTTGGAATTTTTTCTCTCTCAAGGGATCTATCTCTGGTCTGCTACTGTGTAACAAAAGTTGGTGCTTTTGCTGTGGTGGATGAAGTGTCACTCTGATATAGAGACGCAAAATATTACATCGTTGAATGTTTTTGTTTAATGAGTAAGCTGGCAGCCAGAGCGACAAGGGATAACAGAGACTAGGCTTAAGCCGTTAATCCCCAGGGCTTTGTTGTTAAGTAATGAGATCAAGTTATGAAATTAACATTTTTCAGTTTCAGGTAAAGACAGCATGCAGATTAAAGTGAAACTCTCTAAGTGGGTCAAAAGGCCAAAACACCTAGAAAATCAGACATGGTGAGGGTTGTGACTTCAAAGCCTGCCTCCAATTTGAACTGTTTTCCAAAAGCCAATTAAAACCTTCACTCACTATACTCTAACAAGTACAGTATGTCAAATTGTTAAAATGGCGTCATTAAAACCTGAATTATTTAAGTGCTGCACAGTCTCAAAAACTGCCAGCAAATCATTTATTTTAAAAGCATGAGAAGGTAATTTAGAAACATAGAAAGGTTTCACACGTGCAAAGGTTGTACATGACTTACAATCTCACCTTGGGGGAAACACAGACAGCCACAGACAAACCACACACACACACACACACACACACACACACACACACACACACACACACACACACATATATATATATATATATATATATATATATATATATATATATATATATATACAACACTAGAGGCCAACTCCAAGCCCATAGCACAAGTCACCATCAAGTGCGGGATGTGTATATATATATATATACACATATATAACCCTACTGCATTGATTGTGGCTTTGGAAATCAATAATTCCATCAAGAAGCAATCTATTACTGTAACTTTTTGAGTGCCCATTCATGCTTTTAAAATTAATGAATTATTTGCTTTAGCTTTATTCTCGCCTAAAAAGCAGTGTGGGCCCACTGGCTAACATTTTCCCAACAAAAATCTGTTTCAGATGTGAACAATGAGTATTTGTTTTTAATAACTTTGATGGATAAGTACGGTGTGAAATATTATGTTTAAGGGAGTCTGGTCAAATAAAATTTTGATTGGTATACATTCAGTTTATAACACAGCACATTTTCCTTTATGATTAATTATTTGAATTATATATATACAGAAGAGGATTAGGACCATGGGAAAAAAGTGGGGACATCTTTTTTTCAGAATTGTGAGATTAAACTCTGAATTATTTATTTAATTGTTTTTTTTTTTCAAATGTACAATCGACATTTTCTCTAAATGCATCACATGCATGCAATGATTTCCGAAATTGGTTGTCAAGTTATGTGAAGAACAGATGCAAAGTGTGAGAGAGAATGGAGAGAATAGCACTGAGGAAAAAAAGCACTGCTTAAGCAATGTTAAGAATGTTAACTTCAGTTTATAAGACTCTGATCCCAAAAGTCCTCAGACAACAATCACAAGTTCCAACCCTTTTATTTACATGTGTTGTAAAGGCCTCCAGCACCCTCAGTGCTGACGGAGTATTCAGTATCATACACAAGTCATTAAAAATAACAGTAAAGCCAACATCAGCATGTAAAAAGCAGACTGGGATGGACTTGACTTTAGGGGCAGGTAGGGGTGGGGAAAATGGGGGAGAAGAGAAGAGAGCCTGAAACAAGAGCCATATACAATTTAAAACACTTTCAATTCATATTCAGTTTTCATTCTAGGATGAGAAGTAAAGACAGAGATCATTGTATAGTCAAACATAGCTCAATTTTACATGACGTGATGGGTAAAAATCTGCAGTAAGGCCTGATTATTCAAGGGTGTTTAATAACCATAAAAACCTTACACAACCTTACACCTTAACAATCAATACGGATCAAACATTAACTGGCTTCCTAATTTACACAATGAAGGGGATATAAATAATATTGTTACTTAAAATAAATACTGTCTCTTCATACATGACATTTAAAGAACATGGTGGTGATTCAGAATGGAAAAAGAAAAAAAAAATAGTAGAATGTCCAACAAGAAAAGAGGGGAAAAGTAACAAATTAAATTAAAAGTAACAGATAAATATTTACAATAGATTTGGAAATCTGAAAGTAAGTAATAAAAAAGAATTGAACAGAAGATAAAAAAGATTAAAAAAGCCATCATAAAGGTTCAGAAAGTGAAAGTACAGTGATGAGGCAGTACAGTCATTCAGAGACAAATTTACACCACCAATAAAGAGTGAAAAAAAAAATCAATATTCCACCTTTTTATGACCTCTTTCCTTATTTTTCCCTTTACTATAGACACAGACAAAACATCCCAAATACTTTAAACTTTCAAGATTTCTTTGCTACCAGGCAACAGTAATACACTTCCACAATGGAGCTTCTCAAAGCAAAAATGACCAAGTTCTTGAACAGTTACAGCAATGCATGACTGCGTCCCCACATCATTTTAGTTAGGGTTATTCCTGAAACTGGTCCAAAATGAATGACTTACCATAAACACACAAAAAAACAGGTTTTTCAGTAATTGTGTAAATGAATGTTGCTTCTTTTAAACAAAACACAGAGCAGCAAAAATATTCTCAGTGCACTCAAATACATGTTATAAAAACAATGAATCCTTTAATAAAACTATGTAATCAAACTTTTTTTTTCTTGTTTCTGGGTAATAAATGATGTTTTTCCTGACTGTTTCCCGTTGGTAGAGACAATGTGCACTGTACTTTCCAACCTTGGCATTTTTCACCAAAAATCATTTTATGTAATTACTATTTTATGACCAATTAATTACTAGTTAATAGACAGGATCAAAAACAATCTTATAGTGTATATAGTATAATAGACAATAACGTTTAAGATTATATCAACTGTTGTCTGAGACCAGTTTATTGCTGCAGTGTCCGGTTGTTAAGGACTCATTCTGGGCCTCCAACCTCTTGGTTTAAATGACGTCACCATCCAACTTCTACAGTGGGATTATTACTTTATTTGTTGTATAAATTCACTCAGTATTAATAACAAATTTATATCAACTGAGCAATGTGATTAAAATAGTTGTTTTATTCCATAAATGTCAAGTTTTAATATTGTACACTATGTCATTACTCAGTATGAATAAATATGTATTCACTTTAAATAGAAGGGTTTATGGTGGCCTAATGCATAAGAGAGGAATGTACATGTTGTCAGTTTTCTAATGATTTTTTCTGACATTCCATTTATTCAATTAGATTTTTATGACCATTAACCTGGGAATACGCTAGATGAAGCTCTGTTTCATTACAGCTTTAAGACAACATCCCAGGACCCACCACAGCGCATTTCAGAAGCATCCAAGAAGCTGGCGAGGAGGGCATAACGTCAGACACAGGGATGGCATAGAAAATCTGGTCAGTTTTAAAAATATAAAAGACCACCTTGTGACTAAACTGTCGACTTCAAAAGGCATCCAGTGTTACTTAAAGCCTTCGTTGCCCAGCTTCAGACTACATCAGTAGCCTTTTAGAAGCAAAGTGTACTCTGCATGTATTTTTGTTTAATTGACTGGATTCTCCATGCTGTTTCTGTGCCCAGCCTCCTGGCCTCCTTATCAGCTTTGTGCAGCTTGATGTGGCCTCTGTAAAAACTAGAGCCGGCACAATTTTAAGTGATGTAGAGCTGCAAGTCTGTTCTGGGATGCTTTGGGATTCACTGGTGTATGTCTTGTGGAATTGCAAGCAATGTCTTGGATGGTTTAATCAACTCAGGTGGCTGCATAGGAGCTGGAATGTGACACAGATAAGTCCAGTGTATTTCAGGGGTTTGTCTTTCTGTAAGCATACTTCCCATAATCCTCTGAGCAAATTTCTTTGTAAAATCATACATGTTGATTAAAACCAATTTGTTTCAAAGACTTTTATATTAGTTGGAGGCTAAAAACCTGAAGTTTGAAAGGGTTTTTCCTAATAGCTAGTATTTTCAGGGCATCAGCCTCAGTTTGTAATGGGACATTGAATTCATTATTTATTTTTTTATTCATTTTAAAATAGAAGCTGAATTTGAAGTGTTAGTCTTTGCTGTAATACTTCCATTTACAGTAAAAATTATAATCTACTGAAAAATGATTGACTGTAGATGTTTTCCAATTTTTCATGTTCCCCTGAGCTACTGTTTACTGATTAAAAGACTCTGGCTTGTGTTATTTTAAATAAGTCACTGTAATTGTATCAATGATGCTACTTAATGATGTCATATTTGTGTAAAATGTGCCAAAAATTGCCAAATAATGATTTCACATGGACAGATATTCACTCCCACTTTAAGTTCTTTTGCATCCCCACTCTGTCACATTACTCTGTTGTACATTACACAGTACTTATCGTACTTATCTTATTATTATGAAACCAAACAAAACCGGGACTGAAAGAATGAAAGTATGCATTTTGATAGTATAATTATTTTTTAATTACATTAAAAATTAGACTTGAAGTAATCCAGTGAGTTGTCTCCACATCCTTTGGGACACAGCAAAAACGTAGAGCTGACTTCAATTTCATCAACAGGTAAAGAAACAGGATGTGAACCGACATTCTTGTTGGTGTCTTGTTGCGATAAATAAAATGTGGCTATTACAGTCTTTCAATCATGGAGGCATGTATGTATGCATGTTCACACATGTGTGAGCATGAATCGCCAAGCATATATACGCCCTTCAGCACTCCATCCATCAGAAACTGTCAAGTAAAATGTTGCTGCTTTGTGTACTTGTCTGGTTAATTTTACATGTTGGTTTATTTGTGTAGAGCCTATACTACCAAGCGACAGTGAATACATGCACATGTGAAATATTTGCTCATCAGCATCTTTTTATGTTGTTTTTTAGTTCATTGCATGATGTTCGGCATTTACCATCCTATTTCCCTTGTAATTTTAGCCCGGCCTGGCAGAACACTGTCACTTGATATTTGGGATTTTATGAGGCTGTAATTGTAACAGAACGATTAGAAAAGTCCTGGTGTGCATGCTTAGATTTGCAAAATGTGACAGATAATCTACGCGTGCTGGGATTTGATTACAAATGTCATTACAAACATACACAGATTGAATACATGACTGATGTAGACATGAACAAATCTCAGTACATATTTGAAGATTTTTTTTACATGTTTACAAATCTGATTACTCGCACACTGATTGAGGTATGCAACTCTCTGCTCAACTCTTGCAAATAATTCTGCAACAATAATAGCCCCCGGGATTTTTTTAACCTTGATATTAAAGAATCTATACTAAAAATAACAATCTCTATATGTTGTCCATTCAGTCATATTTTATGGCCTATAAAGCAGCAGACGGTCTGACAAGCTCCAGCTTTCCCAAAGAGAGCTCTTCTGTGAGTGAATGAACCTGTCAGTTTAAGATGTGTTTTGACAACAGCCTGCTGTCTTTACTATCCCCCTGTTGCTCTGACACAGTGAATCTGGCTCCATCACTAAGTTTTTTTGGGGTTTTTTTTGTCTTCTTTATATCAATGTGTGTGTTTGTGTGCTAGTGTGTGTAATTCATTTTATGCACTCAGGCAGTAACCTGCTGTTTTATTATCTTCCTGTGGCTTGGACAAAGTGTCAAGTATATCTCTTTGCTGTGTTTTTACAGTTTTGTCTGTGTTAGTGAGTGAGCTTGTGAGTCTCATGATCCCTGCTGTTTGATGGTCTTCCTTTTCTGTTCTCTAGTTCTGTCTGTCCAGAGCGCTTTTCTCTCTCTCCCTCTGTCTCTCCTTCCACAGTTCCTAATACCTAAGACAAAGAGGGAAGAATAGTTCACAAAAGTGGTACAAAACAAGCATCGCAAACATCATTATCTCAGAAAAAGTGCATGCAAATTCATCAAAACATTCAGAAACTAAGCAGGGAGTAATGCTATTGCCCCTTGGGGATAAATAAAGTATTTCTGATTCTGATTTATAGTCAGTGGATGTTGCATTAATGTCCAGTATAAGCTTGGTTGACGAAAGTAAAAAATAATGCATCTTCATAATTACTGCTATTAGTAATTTCCACTGAAAAGATGTCCCAAATTATAGAAACAAAATCATATCAGTGTCACAAATAAAACTAATTAATAACCAAACTCTGTCACAACAATGACTGTGTTGTGTCCATGCGTGTTTTTGAGGTTGTCAAGGTGATAGACAACTTCCCTTTTTCAAATATTTTATGACTCTCAGCTTATTATTCTCACTTCTTGACATTCTGAGAAACTGTGGCTCTAATGATGTAATACATCAGGCACAGTCAGTTCAGCTTCTTTTCCCACCTGTTCATAGAGCTGGGCGATATGAGATTTTTTCATATCACGATATGTTTTTTTCATTTCAGGCGATAACGATATCTATCACGATATAAGCCAAATAACTATATTTGTAAGATTTAAATGTGCCGTTGCTCACAAGTAAAATGTGAAATAATCAGCAGCTTGTTTTGATTTAAATATTTATTTCCCATAATAAGTTCAACAGGGTAGCTGTACTTAAGGAACATGAGACTTTTTCAGATAAATAAAGGCAAATATTGCAAACTACACAAAAGGCAGCCGCTAAAGCGTTTAAGTTTCAAAATAGAACAAATGAAACAGACTAAATTGTCAATTCCACTTAGAAACAAAATATTAATTCTAAAAATAAATCTTAGTTTGTTTTACAGAAGAACAGACAAAACTGACTAACTTTTGTCAATATCAAATAAACTGAGAACTAAAAGGAAATTCTCAATCTCTCCTTGTTGTATAGCTGAGCTTTTCAAACAGTTTTAACAGTTACTTTAGTCTGACAAAAGCCGAATGACGAATTAGCGCTTCCAGTCAGAGACTGAGGCTACGTCCACACGTACACGGGTATTTTTGAAAACGGAGATTTTCCGTTTCCGTTTTAAAAAATAATCCCGTCCACACATAAAGGCAGAAATGAAGGAAAACGCTGCTATGAACATGCCAAAGCAGCAGGTGGCGCTAGATTCCTAACCGTGCAGAAATGTTGGCCAATCAGAAGTCTAGAAGCCTCGGTGGGAAAAAGTAAACAAAGCTGGGGCATAGAAGCAGAACAGAGTCGTATGTGTGGAGGGACAGTAACTGTGTGTATATGTAAGCATTTAAACACTGCAGAGAGTAGAATTAACAGTAACAGTATTGTAGAAATTCATTTCACCGAAACAATAACGTGGCGCACAGTGTGACGCATGCACCAGTTTACTGTATTTCCAGACTTGCTTTCGGCACATTTACAGTGCACGCTACTCTGTTTTTTGTCAGACTTGAAATAGCCGAAATACCTTCACACTACGGAACTTCTATGGCTCTTCCGTTCGACAATCTCTCCGGCATTGGAACCATCATCTGTTTTCTCTTCGGTCACGCTCGGTTGATTTTTCTAGTCGGCACACTCATTTCCTCCATTACGCGCTGGCTGCTTCCCAAACAAACACACGTGCGGCTTGGCACTTGTGCTGTACGTAACAGGTCACGCGACGTGACGCTGCGGCTGTGATTGGTTCGGCTCTGCGCTACTTAATTTGGATTGGCTGACCTTTTTTTTTTTTTTTTTTTGAGGACAAGAGCGGCGAGGTCTATCGCGATAGCTTAATTTCTCTATCGAGTAAAAGTTATATCGCGATACATATCGTTATCGTTCTATCGCCCAGCTCTACCTGTTCATGTTTAACAGGATGCAATATGCGTCTTTGAAAAAGAGGCAGGGAGTTATTCTGTTGAAGCTGTTGAGCAACTCTATTTTTCCCAATAATAGATCAACAGAGAGGGAAGAGCAATAGTAGAAGAGTCTGGGAAACTTAGAAACAGAGCTGAAATAGTATCAAAAATTCAGGGAATCCATGTCAGAAGTATAATTTTCCCGTGGACATGATTGATGGTGGAAAGATCAGGTGTGTAAATCAGACTTGCTGGATATAAAATATTTTAATCTATTTGTGACAGGCTTACTAGCTTTCAGTTATTTATTCTCCTCTATTTACAAAGGAGAAATAGTAGTTAATATGGTGTTATTCTAAATATAGGACAAAGACAAATTACAATACCACATACTAACGACAGTGCCACAGAACACTATAACATGGCTTAAGTCTTATAGGGGACAAATTTGATGATGATTATTATTACTGATTATTTTTATATTATCTTGAACATATCTCCTGTTCTGGTCAATATCTAAAGGTTTGCTTCTAAAACAGTGATACCTAAAAAAATATATAAATAAATAGTAAAATAGTTGTCTGTCATGCTGAAATTTCAGTTGTGTTTTTTTCATTACACAGTTGCTTATTTTCATGCTGATGCGTACATTGGAGCCCATATGTGAACAGCATGATGGACACGATGCATAAAATATGACGTGAAGTGAAGTGCTACATCTGCGCAGGGTGCGAGGTACCCTGTGTGTACAAAGGCTTTGATGTGGGAGTGTGGAGAAATTGAAGAAGCTGAACAATGTAAGGCTAATGCAGAAAAGTACTTAAGGTCATCAGCGCTGCTTACATGCACATAAAACTATTAGTGATTTGTGAACTGCTGTCTTGTCTGCTGATAACAAGGCAGTTGTCTTTCTTGTGTGGTGCACAAGGAAGTGTAACCTTTTGCTAGTGACAATGTACATTAATCAGCACGACTGCAGTGAAATTGCTGTTGTTAAATAAGACACTAAAACACTGATACGATATGAAAGTACATTTAAAACTATTAAAGGAGAGAATGAGAAGAAAAGGTTAAAAAAAAACATAAAAGAATGTAAAAAAAATGTAATGTGAATGCCTCAATATACTAACTAAACATCTGTATCATAAGTTGTTTGCATTTTGGAAAAGAAAATGCTGATTTGACTAAAGGTAAAATAATCCATCTGTCTTTTAATGTTTTTTTTCCCCAAAGTTAGCAAATCTATGATGGACTGCTCTGTCATGTGAACTTTAATTGTCAAATAAATTAATAAACAAAACAAAAAATGTTGTAACATAACGAAATCAATGGTGTTCCGTTTAATATTATAAAATAAAAAATATTATAACTCCTCCCTGATTATATAGAACAATGCTGAACATAGAATAATTTCACTTCATGAATTTATATAAAATCAGCATGTCACATCTGTGTTAGAGTTTGATTTGCTTGCTTTACCTTGTCTATCAGTGACCTACTTTGTTTAGACCAGGGGTCGGCAACTCTAGGCACGCGTGCCACAGTTGGCACGCGTGCCACAGTTGGCACGCGAAGGGTTAACTGATGGCGCAACCATAGCGTGACTGGCCATCGGGCATTTGCTCGGTGGGCCGATGATTTTTTTTTTTTTTTTTGTAACAATATAAACAATGAAAGGTGGTGGATTGGCCAGATGCTGGCCATGTGTAAAAATAACTCAGTTGTTTGATGGTGGCTATGGCGGAGCTTCCACAGGTTCAGTAAAATTAACAAGTGGTGGAGGCCAGCAGGTGGATGAGGGAGAGGGGAGGCAGGAGGAGGAGAGACCCAAGGCAGCCGCTGGTCCGAGTGTCAGGTGAACTGAACTTCAGGTAAGAAGTTATGACCTGCAGTCTATCTGGGTCAGATATAAACCAAGTTTAGTTTATTTTCGTTGTGCTGCCTTTTTACAGTCAGTTACAATAACTCATACTGCGTACTAGCTAGCATGACAGAGTTTCTATACAGCTGGGTGGGTGCTATGATGTTACTGATAGTGAACTTTATTTTATTCATAAGGTTAGTTAGTGGAGTTGCCAACCGTCCCGTAAAAAGACGGAATCGTCCCGCATTCAGAGAAATTATTGCGCGTTTCGTGTTGAACTGAGAAGGGACGCAGTTTGTCTAGGATAGAAAAAGACACAAAGGTGGATTTATTGTGTCGTTACGCAGCACAGCTGCCTCTTCTTCTCTCATTATCTCCCTCTCCTGTTGCTACTTTGATCATGAAACTGATCAATGATCAGCTGATCGGCTTTTCTCTCTTGTTTGTTTATCGCCCACTTTGCGCCAGAAAGAGGAAACCGCTGGTTGTCGCGCTAAACAGCAGCACATTTAAGCTTGATGAGCTGTTGCTAGAATGTATTTAATATTAATTTCTAGTATCAGCTGATGTTTGCTGGAGCCACAGCTGTAAAAGCTGCTGGTCATGATGTCGGTTTGTATATCTGGTGAGAGGGAAACATGAAGATGAAACCAGGAGATGTCCTTACTGAATCATCAGAGCTGAACAAGTGATGGAGAAACAGGTTTACCTTTTTAGGTGACATGAGTGAGTTGAAGGGAAGTTATGAACTGTTTCTGAGAGACAAATAACACCAGGATCCTTTTCTAAGTACCTGACAGCTGGTAACTGTGCAGGGGCGGGTGTAGCAAAGTGTTGCCAGGGGGGCCAGGTGGGGCATTAACAAGGAAAGGGGGGCACAAAGAAATATTTTCTTATTTTCATTTAAAATGTCGGGCTGTTATTAAATAATTATCTGAATCTTACAACCAAATTTTTTATCTGACATAAAATGTATAGAAATTATACATATACCAACAAGACTGTACATCACTGTCACAACAGCGTTTGTTTTCATTCAAAGGCTTAATGGCTTTAATACCTGGTGGGCCGATCTCTAGTCAAAATGCCTGTTTTTTTTTTGTCCCAGTCCAGCCCTGGGCACGACACGCAGTGAATTAATCTGAGAAGGTGCATCAAAAAACAAATGGCCGCGCCAGCGGTGCACATCGCAAATCAGCTCGCATAGACACATTAGTTGTGCCGCTTCTTAATGACGGTATCTTAGCTAATAACCCCAACTACCAGATTCAACTTGTAATTGGCTAAAAATAACTTAGCCTACTGGTAAGAGGGATGTTGTTAGCTTTCCACACTCCGACACTTCAAAAGCTTCAGGAGCTGTTCGCTCAGCACAGCATCAGCACGCGGAAATACATGGATACATCCGTAGACTCGAGACACAATGCATTTTTGGGACATTCAGGTGTATGGACCAATGTTTTATTTTCTGAACAAACCAGAAATCTTTAATGAGCAGCTAGATTTGTCTCGCATTAACTGGCTGAGTTAATGCTAGTTAACCCTTTAAGACCTACCATAGAACCAAGTTCGCCAGAGCTTATATTATATTTTTACATGCTGTGGAGCCATTTTTGGGAGCATTTCAAGTTGCTATACATCAATACAACCATTATAGCCCAAACTTTAATAATATGTCTGCATTAGGTGCATAGTAATTACATAAATTGCAAAAAAGTGCAATAAACTACAAAAAAATTGAAAATCGTTTTTGTTTTTTTAACATATATTTCTAGTTAGAGAAATTTAAGAGGCTTATCCCTCAAAACTGTAAATACAAAAAAGTTACACAAACTAGTTTCCCACCACAGGAAATTTATTTTGAGTGTCTTCATAGTTTTATTTTTGAAATACACCAATTTTTATATACTGCAGGAAAAACGAAAATAAATATTATAGTGCAAATTTGCAAAATAACAGCATATGCATCAAAATAAACTATTTCCAGCAGTGCAATATGAGTCTTAAGCATCCCAGAAACGACACAGAAAGTCATAAAGTCAAACATAACTTTTTAAAACACATAACAAGTAAAACACAAGCTCATAAGGCCCCGATCGTAAAAAACTACATTTCCGCAAAATGACGTCACTTCCGGTTTCGGGCAGGTCATGCGGTCATGTGATAGTTCGCGCTGATGGACGTAGGAAGTGTTACAAACAGCTGATGGATCGGCGAAGCGTGTTTCTGGAATATCATGTTTTTGTTGCTGCAAGTGATTTTTATGCAGTTTTTGCAAAGCTATATGTGGAAGGAAACTGTGACCTAGGACAAGCTGATGGCATAAGATGTAAGTACAACTCCTCCAGTTTCATATGCAAAAAAAATTATTGCGCTAGCTTACTTGGTTGCAGAGCTACCGGGATTTAAAAATAGTTACGCAAAACAGAGCGTGCCCGCTCCGATCGGCTGTAAAGGGTTAATACAACATCGAAGCAGCTGAAATCCACAGCTGTGCGTGTTCATGGAGCTTGCATTTTCACCTGCTGGACATCACTACCTGACAAGTTTAACTGTCTTCAGAACATTGCAGAGGCCTTATTGACAGTATTTGGCTCTACATGTCTGTGTGAGCAGATTTTCTCTCACATGAGTGTCCTCAGGTAGCCGTCTGAATGCTGGACACTCTGAGACCTGTGTCTCTGAGTGGGAGACCAGAGATCACATAACATGTGTGTTAATGTGTATTAACAGACATGCCATATTGGCTTAGTTTATTTTTCTTATCATTGTTGTGAGGACACCCCAAATAGCATTTGTATTTTCTGTTGTACAGTTCATTTGCTGTTATGGAATTCTTGTTATGGATAAAAAGTGTCTTTTTTTGTTTCAAAATAGCTGATAACTATTCACTGATAGCTGCCAACATCTGCGAACAAATATAATTCTATAAAGTGGTTCTATATATTGTGTAACTGTTCATATAGAGCGTTATTAAATTTATTGCTAATGCAATCATATGGCACACTGACTTCTGAGGAAATTTTAAATGGCACTCGCCATCAGAAAGGTTGCCTATCCCTGGTTTAGACAGTCAGATTTGCTCAAGTAAGATTCTGTAAGCTCTCTTTTTACTGAGATCTGTAGAACTAATCAAGTATAAGCTGAAAGAGACAGTTAAAAATATATACATATGTGCTCATGTTTCATATATTATGCAAAGGCATGTATCAGGATTTATTTAGTAGTGTCTCCAAACAATTTCAGGGAATTCAAATCAAATCAAATCAAATCCATCCATCCATCCATCCATCCATCCATCCATCTTCATCCGCTTTGTCCGGGGCCGGGTCGCGGGGGCAGCAGCCTAAGCAAAGAGGCCCAGACCTCCCTCTCCTCAGCCACCTCCTCCAGCTTATCCGGGGGAACACCAAGGCGTTCCCAGGCCAGCCGAGAGATATAATCTCTCCAGCGTGTCCTGGGTCTGCCCCGGGGCCTCCTCCCGGTGGGACATGCCTGGAACACCTCACCCAGGAGGCGCCCAGGGGGCATCCTTGTCAGATGCCCGAACCACCTCAGCTGGCTCCTTTCGATGTGGAGCAGCAGCTGCTCTACTCTGAGCCCCTCCCGGATGGCCGAACTTCTCACCCTATCTCTAAGGGAGAGGCCAGCCACCCTTCGGAGGAAGCTCATTTCTGCCGCTTGTATCCGCGATCTCGTTCTTTCGGTCACTACCCACAGCTCGTGGCCATAGGTGAGGGTAGGGACGTAGATCGACCGGTAAATTGAGAGCTTCGCTTTTACACTCAGCTCCCTCTTCACCACGACGGACCGGTGCAGCGTCCGCATTACTGCAGCTGCAGCCCCAATCCGTCTGTCGATCTCCGGCTCCCTTCTCCCATCACTCGCGAACAAGACCCCGAGATACTTGAACTCCTCCACTTGGGGCAGGAACTCATCCCCAACCCGGAGTGGGCACTCCACCCTTTTCCGGCTGAGAACCATGGCCTCAGATTTGGAGGTGCTGATGCTCATTCCCGCTGCTTCACACTCGGCTGTGAACCGTTCCAGTGCGAGCTGGAGGCCCTCACCCGATGAAGCCAACAGAACCACATCATCTGCAAAAATCAGAGATGAGATTCTGAGGCCACCAAAGCGAAAGCCCTCCGCCACTTGGCTGCGCCTAGAAATCCTGTCCATAAAAATTATGAACAGAACTGGAGACAAAGGGCAGCCCTGGCGGAGCCCATCACGCACCAGGAACGAGTCCGACTTATTGCCGGCAATGCGAACCAAGCTCTTGCAACGGTTGTATAGGGATCGAATGGCCCGTAGCAATGGGCCAGACACCCCATATTCCCGCAAAACCTCCCACAGGACACCCCGAGGGACACGGTCGAATGCCTTCTCCAAGTCCACAAAACACATGTAGACTGGTTGGGCAAACTCCCATGCACCCTCAAGTATCCTGGAGAGGATAAAGAGCTGGTCCAGTGTTCCGCGACCAGGACGAAAACCGCATTGTTCCTCCTGTATCCGAGGTTCGACTAACGGACGAACTCTCCTTTCCAGCACCCTGGCATAGACTTTCCCAGGGAGGCTGAGGAGTGTGATCCCCCTGTAGTTGGAACACACCCTCCGGTCCCCTTTCTTAAAGATGGGGACCACCACCCCGGTCTGCCAGTCCACAGGTACTGCCCCTGATCTCCACGCAACATTGCAGAGGCGTGTCAACCAGGACAGCCCTACAACGTCCAGAGCCTTCAGGAACTCGGGGCGGACCTCATCAACACAAACTCATCAAATCAAATCAAATCACTTTTATTGTCACATCACATGTGCAGGTACATTGGTACAGTACATGTGAGTCAAATTCTTGTGTGCGAGCTTCACAAGCAACAGAGTTGTGCAAAATACAATAATGTAAACAAGCAAAATACAAGAATGGCTACATCTGAAACTAATAAATATATGTACAATATATAATAGTATATGCATTTCTGGATGTGTATACTAAATATTTTTCTACGTGTGTGTGTGTGTGTGTGTGTGTGTACACATATTTTACAAATTAAATAGAGAAAACAATAAATAAAAAATATAAAATATACAGAGTTGAGACATGTGCAAAACAGTGGCATTACTGTACAGTATGGAGTGCATAATGTTAAAGTTCCAGTAGTGAAGCTGAGGTGTCTATGACGTGTTCAGCAGTCTGATGGCCTGGTGGAAGAAGCTGTCTCTCAGTCTGCTGGTACGGGACCGGATGCTGCAGAACCTCCTTCCTGATGGAAGTAGTCTGAACAGTTTATGGCTGGGGTGACTGGAGTCCTTGATGATCCTCCCCGCTTTCCTCAGGCACCGCTTCCTGTAGATGTCTTGGAGGGAGGGAAGCTCACCTCCAATTATCCGTTCAGAGCACCGCACTACTCGCTGGAGAGCTTTGCAGTTGTAGGCGGTGCTGTTGCCATACCAGGTGGTGATGCATCCAGTGAGGATGCTCTCAATGGCACAGTGATAGAAGGTCCTGAGGATGCGAGGGCTCATGCCGAATCTTTTCAGTCTCCTGAGAAAGAAGAGGCGCTGCTGCGCCTTCTTCACTGTTTTGTTTGTGTGTACTGACCACGTAAGATCCTCAGCCAGATGTACACCAAGGAACCGGAAGCTGCTCACTCTCTCCACAGCAGCGCCGTTGATGGTGATGGGGGTGTGTACTTCTCTGCACCTCCGGAAGTCCACTATCAACTCCTTTGTCTTTGCGACGTTGAGGGTGAGATGGTTGTCTTGACACCAGTGGGTCAGGGCGCTGACCTCCTGCCTGTAAGCCGTCTCATCACCATTGGTGATAAGACCCACCACTGTAGTGTCGTCCGCAAACTTCACAATGATGTTGGAGTTGTTAGTGGCTGTGCAGTCGTAGGTGTAGAGTGAGTATAGGAGAGGGCTCAGTACACACCCCTGTGGAGCACCAGTGTTCAGTGTGATGGGGGATGAGGTGATGCTGCCCAGTCTGACCACTTGGCGTCTGTCAGACAGGAAGCTAAGGATCCAGCTGCAGAGGGAGCTGCTCAGTCCTAGATCCTGCAGTTTCCTGTCCAGCTTCGAGGGAACGATGGTATTGAATGCTGAGCTGTAATCTACAAACAGCATTCTCACATAGGTGTCTCTCTTCTCCAGGTGTGACAGGGCAGTATGTAGTGTCAGGGCTATGGCATCATCAGTGGACCTGTTGTGGCGGTATGCGAACTGTAGAGGGTCCAGTGAGTCGGGTAGTGCAGAGCAGATGAAGTCCCTGACCAGCTTCTCGAAGCATTTGCTTACGATGGGGGTCAGGGCTACAGGTCGCCAGTCGTTTAATGAGGAGATGGTGGAGGATTTGGGTACAGGGACGATGGTGGCCATTTTGAAGCAGGCTGGGACTACAGACAGAGAGAGGGAAAGGTTGAAGATGTGCGTGAACACTCCAGCCAGCTGACTTGAGGACGCGGCTGGGAATCTCGTCCGGACCAGTAGCTTTGTGTGCGTTCACCTTCCTGAAGCACTTCCGCACATCCTCCTCAGACACAGTGTGCGCACTGACGTCATCCGCGGTGCGCACACTGTCCGGTCTCATGGTGTTCGCTGTGTCGAATCTAGCGTAGAATACGTTTAGATCCTCACACAGAGAGGCCGTGGTCTGCGGTGTGCTGGTTTTCCCTCTAAAGTCTGTGATCGTGTTTAGTCCCTGCCACATACTCCGAGGGTTGTCAAACTGTTGCTCCACCCTGTCCCTGTACTCACGTTTGGCTGCTTTGATCGTCTTCCGGAGTTGGTAATGTGCGTGTTTGTAGTCCGATGTGTTCGCGGAGGCAAAGGCGGTGCTCCGTGCCGCGCGAACATCTCCGTTGATCCAGGGTTTTTGATTTGGGAAGGATTTAACTGTTCTGGATGGGACGACATCTTCCACGCATTTCCTGATAAATCCGCAGACTGAGTCTGTGTACTCATCAATGTCCCTAGCAGCCACGTGAAACATTTCCCAGTCCGCGTGATCAAAACAGTCCCGCAGCGCAGACTCCGATTGGTCCGTCCAACAGTGCACCGCCCTCCAGGTTGGAGCTTCCTGTTTCAGCTTCTGCCTGTAGGCGGGCAGGAGCAGGATGGAGTGGTGATCTGATTGGCCGAATGGGGCGCGGGGGAGGGCTTTGCATGCTGTGTCAACACTCGGATCCAGATGTAAGAATTTCTAAGATGACAAAAACGCTACTCTCGCAGGAATACAAGTATGAGGATCACTACACGGTGTAAACACTGTTCTCATATTTATTATGTTGAATATTGTTATAAGGTGGAGTGGTGGTTAGCCCTCCTGCCCCACAGCAAAAAGATCCTGGGTTCAATCTGGCTGCAGCCTTTCTGTGTGGATTTTGAATGTTCTTGCTGTGTCTGCATGGGTTCGCTCTGTGTACTGCAGCTTCCCACAGCCCAAAAACATGCATAGTGTTAGGTCAGTTGGAGAGTCCAAATTGCCCGTAGATGTGAATGTGTACAGTGAATGCCTCTCGATGTGTTACCCCTGTGACAGATTGGTGACCTGTCCATGGTTGTACCCGTTTGGCTGTTGAGATAGGTAACCCTTAATTGGGTAAGTGTAAGAAAATGCCTGGAATAATGTTATACAGATATACTGTACACTGTGTTCTCACCAAAGCAGTACTCATGTTCGCTCTGTATATGTCTGTATACTGGCTCCAAAACCACACATGAATCTAAATATACAGTTACAGCTGGTCATATATGTTATGATGTGGTAGATAATGTGCAGGTAAATCAAAAGAAAGACAGAAAAATAAATAGCATAGAGTGCCACACTGTTTCCCTCATATACAACAATATACAGTAATGTCTGTGTAACTACACATAGTCAGTGCAGGCTGCAGAAATTGGGGATTAAACTATGTAACATTATAAGGACCTGGGCTTATTCAAATCCACAGCTTTAAATTTATGTTGTTAACCATGGATGTTTTCAGTCACTCGTATATTTACGAAGGCACGCAAGAGACTGTGCTGTGTGTATGAGTGTGTGTGTACATTTGAACAGTGCTATGTGTTATTTTCATAACTTCTTGCCCTAAGCCTGCACAAATTGCAAATTTCCTCCGCTCTTATGAGAAAACAGTTTCACATTGTTCAGATTTTCCATCTTTTTAATATTATTTCTGACTCCTTTTATATACTTTGACCACTGTCACATTTAAGGTGCTTTTAAAATGCCATCGGCCCTTTAACTTAATATCAGCTGAATAAACTCATTTGTTTCAGAAGACTTACTTGTAAAACTCCACTAAAGAAGTTAATTCAGCAGAAAACAAGTCATAAATAAAGTTTTGGTGTGGGATGTTAAAATACCCGGATTGGTACTACAAGACTGCGATGGATTAAAGTAAGAAAATGGCCTACCGTAGATCATTCATTTACTGGACTGGACTGGCGAGTTCAAAAGCAACACTTGTTGAGGTGGGTGAGTTTACTCAGCGGAGCTCCCAGTGAATCTGATCAAACTATTTCTGAATCAAAAGCCTAGTTCTCAGTGACATTTATGGAATTTTACATGACTAGTGCAAAGCTTTTGTTTGGTAATTTCTAGTAAGTTCATCTGGTTGAACTAGATGAAGTCCAGACTGACTATGACTTGCCTCTTCAAAGCATTTCAGACATTTTGCCTCCGAGTCTTAAAACACTCAATCTTTAGAACTGAAAATCTGGTAGTGACTTGAATTGTTTGTTCCAAACATGATTAGCTACCCCCAGGTTATTTCAAAGTTGTTTGATAAATGGGAACTGAATGTGTCTGCCATGTTTTGCACGAATCCTCATTGTACACAATTGAGAATCCCAATAATGCGACACAAATCTACAAAAATACTGAACTTTAAATTTTTTTCTTTAAACAAATCTTTGTGGCTTAGCAATTTGTTTATCCAATAGAATAGAATAGAATAGAATGCCTTTATTGTCACTATACAGTTGTACAATGAGATACAGAGCATCTCCTACTCAGTGTAAACATGCTGGGGGGGAGTGGGGGGGGTACAGTTCTGCAGCGCTATGTACATATGGACAGTATTAACATAGGGAAAAACATATATATATATAAAATGTACAATATACAAGCCGCAAGTAATATGTAATAAATAGTGTTATGTATATACAGTTGAGTTATTGCACATGGAATTGGTATAAATAGTGTTATGTATATACAGTTCAGTTGTTGCACATAGAATTGGTATTGCACAGTGATGGTCCATAGAGGAAGTGGGAAGTGGGGGGCTGTGTTATCTGTGCATGTGTGAGTTCAGGGTGGTTATCGCTTTGGGGGAAGAAACTGTTTTTGAGTCTGTGGGTTTTTGTGTTGATGCACCTGTAGCGCTTCCCTGAGGGAAGCAGGCTGAACATGTTGAAGCCAGGGTGGGAGCTGTCCTTGATAATGTTTGCTGCTCTGGTGAGGCAGCGGGAGGAATAGATGTCCATCAGGGAGGGGAGAGGGCAGCCGATGATCTTCTGTGCTGTCTTGACCACACTCTGAAGCCTCACTCTATCCGCCTTGGTGCAGCTGCCGTACCATACCGTGATGCAGTAGGTTAGCAGGCTCTCAATGGAGGAGCGGTAGAAGGTCAGCAGCAGGTTGGAGTTCAGCTTGTACTTCCTGAGGACTCTCAGGAAGTGCAGCCGCTGTTGGGCCTTCTTGATGACCGCTGAGATGTTGTCTGTCCAGGAGATGTCAGCAGAGATGAGGACACCAAGGAACCGGAAAGTGTGGACCCTCTCCACACACTCCCCGTTGATGTAGAGGGGGGCCAAGTCGGTGCTGTGTCTCCTGAAGTCAACAATGAGCTCTTTAGTTTTCTTAGTGTTCAGTGCCAGGTTGTTTTCTGAACACCATGCTGCCAGCTTCAGGACTTCCTCTCTGTACTCTGCCTCGTCTCCCTTCGAGATGAGTCCGACTACCGTGGTGTCATCAGCAAACTTGATGACGAGAGTGTTGTTGTGGGTCGAACTGCAGTCGTGGGTGTAGAGAGAATACAAGAGGGGGCTCAGCACACAGCCCTGTGGGGAGCCGATGCTCAGTGCTCAATAATAAACTAAACTCTTACGTTGTCATGGTCCTGAGTCTGCCGACTCTGTGTTTTGTGTTTCTTTATGCTTTTGTTTATTCTGAGTATGTATTCTGTTATGATTTGCCATTTGTTAGGTTTCTGTTTTGTGCCTGCCCTGGTCCCTGTGTTCTGTCTGTCTATGCTGTCACACTGTCTGTTTGTGAATCTGTCTGTTTCGTTCAGTGTCTTGTCTGGTTCTCTGTGTCTGAGTTTCCTGTTTTATTCTGAAGGTCCCCGTGTCATGTGAGTGTGTTCAAATTATGTTTCCCCTGTCCCGTCAGCTCTGATTTCTCCCAGGTGTGTTGCCCTCCTGTCTCTCATCCCCTGATTACTGCTGTGTGTATTTAAGCCCTGTGTGTTCTCCTGCCTGTTGCTTGTTCGTCTGTGTTCCACGGTGTCCTGTTCCTTGTGTGCGGCGCTCTGCCTCTCACCCCGTTTAGTATCAGCTTACACAAAACATAACTGTACAAGCAGAACCCCGAACAGCCCTGACCCGCTACAATATTATCATGCTTTTTACAACAACGTGAATGTACTATTGCTGTGTGATTTATTACTATTACTGAAGGTCCGCGACTCCGAACTGTAGTAAAGGGACCTCTGACTAATGCTGGGCTCACACTGTGCGATTTTTGGCCCATTTTGAGCCGATTTTTGAGTCGTGCGATCGTTTTGGCGATCGGCCCGATTTTGGCCTTCATCGTGCGTCGTGTAGTATACGTGGGGTAACGAGAAGCGATTGACACCTCACGACCAGCTCCCGATCATCAATCGCTTGGTCGTGAGGGTGTCACCGCAGTTTGCCACACTGCGCACGCGCAAACACAAATGTCAGCGAAAAAGACGGCGTAGCACGGCAGTGCAGCGTGTGATCTGGACACAAGCGATGGAGGCACAACCTGTAGAACCATCCGAGCCCTTTCGATGTGGCCTCACAAAATTATCACGACCACAACAACCGTGAAAATAGTTGGATCGACACTGCTGCTCAATCACAGCTGCCTGACCAATGTTTTTCATTAGCAATTTAGCAAAGTTGATGGTGGTGGTGTGTCTGTGTGAGTGAAAGACGGAGAGGGAGAGCGAGCGACAGAATTTCTGTTATAACCTTCATTTTTATGGACGCACAGTGTGAGCACTCAGGTCGCATCAGAGCATCGGGCCGTATAGTGTGAGACCCTGCATCGTGACCTATGAACTTCTAACCCCTGCGAGTCAATCGTACAGTTTGAGCAGGAGCTGAATCGCACGACTGAAAAAATCGCACAGTGTAAGCCCAGCATAATACGGCGGGGTCCCTGTCGGCTGGTAGCCGAAAAATAGCTCTACTTTGTTGTGTGGGTCAACTTTTCTTGCGACAGACAGAGAGAGGCGTTGAAAGGCTGCTCCAACGGAACTTGTTGTTTTCGGAGGAAAACACGAACACAGTGTACAGTTGAGTCTTAATAGCTTACTTACAACTGGGCTCGTCAGGCACTCTTCTTGGCTGCAGTGGTTATTATTATATTTACATGCTTCCAGCTCCCGTTTTTGCTCGATGACTGCTCGTACCTTTCCACTCCCCTTTTTCTCCCTCCTAGCGCTCACAGACACATAACGTGTATGGCAGTCCATTCTCCCAGCAGCACGGACTACACTGAACATGATGCTACATTCTTTAGAGCTATGCTTGTAGCATTCTGCCTGTTAGCTTAGCACAACAACAACAACAACGAAAAGGCGCTCTCTCACCCAGGAAACACACAGTCGCAGAGAGAGAGAGAGAGCGTCGCCCTGTAACCATGGCAACCGTAACGCTGCCGCCTGGAACAAAAGAACGTAGCTGTCAAACAAAACCCAAACAGTCCTGACCCGCGACAAAATGAAACAGGAAAGTACCGCAGTGTATTCCATTTATTTCAACAAAGTAACTGTATTCTGAATAGCACCTTTTTAAACGGTAACTGTAACGGAATACAGTTACTCATATTTTGTATTCTAAATACGTAACGGCGGTACATGTATTCCGTTACTCCCCAACACTGGAGATAGGTAACCCTTAATTGGGTAAGTGTAAGAAAATGCCTGGAATAATGTTATACAGATATACTGTACACTGTGTTCTCACCAAAGCAGTACTCATGTAGAGGAACATGTCTGTATACTGGCTCCAAAACCACACATGAATCTAAATATACAGTTACAGCTGGTCATATATGTTATGATGTGGTAGATAATGTGCAGGTAAATCAAAAGAAAGACAGAAAAATAAATAGCATAGAGTGCCACACTGTTTCCCTCATATACAACAATATACAGTAATGTCTGTGTAACTACACATAGTCAGTGCAGGCTGCAGAAATTGGGGATTAAACCATGTAACATTATAAGGACCTGGGCTTATTCAAATCCACAGCTTTAAATTTATGTTGTTAACCATGGATGTTTTCAGTCACTCGTATATTTACGAAGGCACGCAAGAGACTGTGCTGTGTGTATGAGTGTGTGTGTACATTTGAACAGTGCTATGTGTTATTTTCATAACTTCTTGCCCTAAGCCTGCACAAATTGCAAATTTCCTCCGCTCTTATGAGAAAACAGTTTCACATTGTTCAGATTTTCCATCTTTTTAATATTATTTCTGACTCCTTTTATATACTTTGACCACTGTCACATTTAAGGTGCTTTTAAAATGCCATCGGCCCTTTAACTTAATATCATCATTCATTTACTGGACTGGACTGGACTGGCGAGTTCAAAAGCAACACTTGTTGAGGTGGGTGAGTTTACTCAGCGGAGCTCCCAGTGAATCTGATCAAACTATTTCTGAATCAAAAGCCTAGTTCTCAGTGACATTTATGGAATTTTACATGACTAGTGCAAAGCTTTTGTTTGGTAATTTCTAGTTCATCTGGTTGAACTAGATGAAGTCCAGACTGACTATGACTTGCCTCTTCAAAGCATTTCAGACATTTTGCCTCCGAGTCTTAAAACACTCAATCTTTAGAACTGAAAATCTGGTAGTGACTTGAATTGTTTGTTCCAAACATGATTAGCTACCCCCAGGTTATTTCAAAGTTGTTTGATAAATGGGAACTGAATGTGTCTGCCATGTTTTGCACGAATCCTCATTGTACACAATTGAGAATCACAATAATGCAACACAAATCTACAAAAATACTGAACTTTAAATTTTTTTCTTTAAACAAATCTTTGTGGCTTAGCAATTTGTTTATCCAATAGAATAGAATAGAATAGAATGCCTTTATTGTCACTATACAGTTGTACAATGAGATACAGAGCATCTCCTACTCAGTGTAAACATGCTGGGGGGGAGGGGGGGGGGTACAGTTCTGCAGCGCTATGTACATATGGACAGTATTAACATAGGGAAAAACATATATATATATAAAATGTACAATATACAAGCCGCAAGTATTATGTAATAAATAGTGTTATGTATATACAGTTGAGTTACTGCACATGGAATTGGTATAAATAGTGATATGTATATACAGTTGAGCTGTTGCACATAGAATTGGTATTGCACAGTGATGGTCCATAGAGGAAGTGGGAAGTGGGGGGCTGTGTTATCTGTGCATGTGTGAGTTCAGGGTGGTTATCGCTTTGGGGGAAGAAACTGTTTTTGAGTCTGTGGGTTTTTGTGTTGATGCACCTGTAGCGCTTCCCTGAGGGAAGCAGGCTGAACATGTTGAAGCCAGGGTGGGAGCTGTCCTTGATAATGTTTGCTGCTCTGGTGAGGCAGCGGGAGGAATAGATGTCCATCAGGGAGGGGAGAGGGCAGCCGATGATCTTCTGTGCTGTCTTGACCACACTCTGAAGCCTCACTCTATCCGCCTTGGTGCAGCTGCCGTACCATACCGTGATGCAGTAGGTTAGCAGGCTCTCAATGGAGGAGCAGTAGAAGGTCAGCAGCAGGTTGGAGTTCAGCTTGTACTTCCTGAGGACTCTCAGGAAGTGCAGCCGCTGTTGGGCCTTCTTGATGACCGCTGAGATGTTGTCTGTCCAGGAGATGTCAGCAGAGATGAGGACACCAAGGAACCGGAAAGTGTGGACCCTCTCCACACACTCCCCGTTGATGTAGAGGGGGGCCAAGTCGGTGCTGTGTCTCCTGAAGTCAACAATGAGCTCTTTAGTTTTCTTAGTGTTCAGTGCCAGGTTGTTTTCTGAACACCATGCTGCCAGCTTCAGGACTTCCTCTCTGTACTCTGCCTCGTCTCCCTTCGAGATGAGTCCGACTACCGTGGTGTCATCAGCAAACTTGATGACGAGAGTGTTGTTGTGGGTCGAACTGCAGTCGTGGGTGTAGAGAGAATACAAGAGGGGGCTCAGCACACAGCCCTGTGGGGAGCCGATGCTCAGTGCTCAATAATAAACTAAACTCTTACGTTGTCATGGTCCTGAGTCTGCCGACTCTGTGTTTTGTGTTTCTTTATGCTTTTGTTTATTCTGAGTATGTATTCTGTTATGATTTGCCATTTGTTAGGTTTCTGTTTTGTGCCTGCCCTGGTCCCTGTGTTCTGTCTGTCTATGCTGTCACACTGTCTGTTTGTGAATCTGTCTGTTTCGTTCAGTGTCTTGTCTGGTTCTCTGTGTCTGAGTTTCCTGTTTTATTCTGAAGGTCCCCGTGTCATGTGAATGTGTTCAAATTATGTTTCCCCTGTCCCGTCAGCTCTGATTTCTCCCAGGTGTGTTGCCCTCCTGTCTCTCATCCCCTGATTACTGCTGTGTGTATTTAAGCCCTGTGTGTTCTCCTGCCTGTTGCTTGTTCGTCTGTGTTCCACGGTGTCCTGTTCCTTGTGTGCGGCGCTCTGCCTCTCACCCCGTTTAGTATCAGCTTACACAAAACATAACTGTACAAGCAGAACCCCGAACAGCCCTGACCCGCTACAATATTATCATGCTTTTTACAACAACGTGAATGTACTATTGCTGTGTGATTTATTACTATTACTGAAGGTCCGCGACTCCGAACTGTAGTAAAGGGACCTCTGACTAATGCTGGGCTCACACTGTGCGATTTTTGGCCCATTTTGAGCCGATTTTTGAGTCGTGCGATCGTTTTGGCGATCGGCCCGATTTTGGCCTTCATCGTGCGTCGTGCATCGTGTAGTATACGTGGGGTAATGAGAAGCGATTGACACCTCACGACCAGCTCCCGATCATCAATCGCTTGGTCGTGAGGGTGTCACCGCAGTTTGCCACACTGCGCACGCGCAAACACAAATGTCAGCGAAAAAGACGGCGTAGCACGGCAGTGCAGCGTGTGATCTGGACACAAGCGATGGAGGCACAACCTGTAGAACCATCCGAGCCCTTTCGATGTGGCCTCACAAAATTATCACGACCACAACAACCGTGAAAATAGTTGGATCGACACTGCTGCTCAATCACAGCTGCCTGACCAATGTTTTTCATTAGCAATTTAGCAAAGTTGATGGTGGTGGTGTGTCTGTGTGAGTGAAAGACGGAGAGGGAGAGCGAGCGACAGAATTTCTGTTATAACCTTCATTTTTATGGACGCACAGTGTGAGCACTCAGGTCGCATCAGAGCATCGGGCCGTATAGTGTGAAACCCTGCATCGTGACCTATGAACTTCTAACCCCTGCGAGTCAATCGTACAGTTTGAGCAGGAGCTGAATCGCGCGACTGAAAAAATCGCACAGTGTAAGCCCAGCATAATACGGCGGGGTCCCTGTCGGCTGGTAGCCGAAAAATAGCTCTACTTTGTTGTGTGGGTCAACTTTTCTTGCGACAGACAGAGAGAGGCGTTGAAAGGCTGCTCCAACGGAACTTGTTGTTTTCGGAGGAAAACACGAACACGGTGTACAGTTGAGTCTTAATAGCTTACTTACAACTGGGCTCGTCAGGCACTCTTCTTGGCTGCAGTGGTTATTATTATATTTACATGCTTCCAGCTCCCGTTTTTGCTCGATGACTGCTCGTACCTTTCCACTCCCCTTTTTCTCCCTCCTAGCGCTCACAGACACATAACGTGTATGGCAGTCCATTCTCCCAGCAGCACGGACTACACTGAACATGATGCTACATTCTTTAGAGCTATGCTTGTAGCATTCTGCCTGTTAGCTTAGCACAACAACAACAACAACGAAAAGGCGCTCTCTCACCCAGGAAACACACAGTCGCAGAGAGAGAGAGAGCGTCGCCCTGTAACCATGGCAACCGTAACGCTGCCGCCTGGAACAAAAGAACGTAGCTGTCAAACAAAACCCAAACAGTCCTGACCTGCGACAAAATGAAACAGGAAAGTACCGCAGTGTATTCCATTTATTTCAACAAAGTAACTGTATTCTGAATAGCACCTTTTTAAACGGTAACTGTAACGGAATACAGTTACTCATATTTTGTATTCTAAATACGTAACGGCGGTACATGTATTCCGTTACTCCCCAACACTGGAGATAGGTAACCCTTAATTGGGTAAGTGTAAGAAAATGCCTGGAATAATGTTATACAGATATACTGTACACTGTGTTCTCACCAAAGCAGTACTCATGTAGAGGAACATGTCTGTATACTGGCTCCAAAACCACACATGAATCTAAATATACAGTTACAGCTGGTCATATATGTTATGATGTGGTAGATAATGTGCAGGTAAATCAAAAGAAAGAGAAAAATAAATAGCATAGAGTGCCACACTGTTTCCCTCATATACAACAATATACAGTAATGTCTGTGTAACTACACATAGTCAGTGCAGGCTGCAGAAATTGGGGATTAAACCATGTAACATTATAAGGACCTGGGCTTATTCAAATCCACAGCTTTAAATTTATGTTGTTAACCATGGATGTTTTCAGTCACTCGTATATTTACGAAGGCACGCAAGAGACTGTGCTGTGTGTATGAGTGTGTGTGTACATTTGAACAGTGCTATGTGTTATTTTCATAACTTCTTGCCCTAAGCCTGCACAAATTGCAAATTTCCTCCGCTCTTATGAGAAAACAGTTTCACATTGTTCAGATTTTCCATCTTTTTAATATTATTTCTGACTCCTTTTATATACTTTGACCACTGTCACATTTAAGGTGCTTTTAAAATGCCATCGGCCCTTTAACTTAATATCATCATTCATTTACTGGACTGGACTGGACTGGCGAGTTCAAAAGCAACACTTGTTGAGGTGGGTGAGTTTACTCAGCGGAGCTCCCAGTGAATCTGATCAAACTATTTCTGAATCAAAAGCCTAGTTCTCAGTGACATTTATGGAATTTTACATGACTAGTGCAAAGCTTTTGTTTGGTAATTTCTAGTAAGTTCATCTGGTTGAACTAGATGAAGTCCAGACTGACTATGACTTGCCTCTTCAAAGCATTTCAGACATTTTGCCTCCGAGTCTTAAAACACTCAATCTTTAGAACTGAAAATCTGGTAGTGACTGGAATTGTTTGTTCCAAACATGATTAGCTACCCCCAGGTAATACATTAAAGAAAGAACAGAATATCAACCAAGAGTCAAAACACACACAATACTGATTACATGTGTTCAAGTTTTTGTTATTATTGAAAATTTTAGGACAAAATAAGGAACTGAAAACGTGAATATAATTAGCATTTCACATGATAGATTTTTCTTATTCTTTATTACAAATTGTGTCATCTGTAGCTAAATTATGTTTGGGAAATTACTAGCATTTAAGCTCCACAGCTTAAAAGGCATTACATTTTGGAATAAGTATAGTATATCAGATACATTTTGGTCCAGTTGTCACATACTGATGCATAGTAGGGATCCCACTGAATTACTTAACGAGTATGTTGCGGGTATAACATTTTTCAGCATATCTCACAGAGTGCAGCAGAAACCCCTCTACATCCTAAATCAACACAGTGAGACCTTGGACACATTTCTTCCACTCACGATGCCACTGTTCTAGCACTTTTAAAGTTAAAAAAAAAATGTAGGAGAAGTCTGTTGCATGTGAAAAACGTTTGCCTTCTGACACAGTAAAAGTTCAGAAAGGGTATATTTTAACTCAAAGAATGACCTTTTCCTAAGCCTTTCTCAGTTTTTGTACCTTAACATAACTACAAGAGTAGACTACGAAAAGTAAAATCAAAACAAAACTAGATAATTAAAAACAAAGTTTTAGACACAAGGATGCCTTCTGGGTTTGGATTTTATACCACAAACTCCACTGAGTTCCTCGTTTGGACATTTGTTCATTTTTATACTACTTCTTTTGACAAGATTTTACTGTGCATAATGAGAAATTACACTAACGTGTCCTTAACAAGCAGCATAAGCGATGTGTATGGGCTGAGAGAGTATTGGATTGCAGCTTGCTCTGTCAGCTGCCTGTTACATACAGTAGCTTGCAAAAGTATTTGGCCCCCTTGAACTTTTACACATTTTGTCACATTACAGCCACAAACATGAATCAATTTTATTGGAATTCCACGTGAAAGACCAATACAAAGTGGTGTACACGTGAGAAGTGGAACGTAAATCATACATGATTCCAAACATTTTTTACAAATAAATACCGTATTTTCACGACCATAAGACGCACTGTACTAAAAGGCGCAGTCTCAGTTATGTGTGCCATTACTGTATTTAACACACACATAAGGCGCACTGGATTATAGGGCGCATACAAGTACCGTATGCGTATTTAAAAATAAAGCGGGAGCAAACCTGAGTTCGGTACCTTACTCACATTTTTATTACCAGTAATCGTCATCATCAACAACACACAAGCATACAAGTGTGCATATTTAAAAATAAAGCAGGAGCAAAACGAAGTTTGGTACTCACATTTTTATCATCAAACCCACGGAAGTCCTCATCCTCTGTGTCTGAATTGAACAGCTGCGCTAAATCTCCATCAAACATGCCAGGTTCACTTTCTTCACTGTCAGAGTCACTTTCCGTGCCGTGCAGCTCCTCGGAAATGATGCCGGCTTTTGCGAAAGCTCGAACAACAGTGCCAGCAGACATGTTAGCCCAAGCATCTACAATCCATTGGCAAATTGTGGCGTAACTCGCCCGGCGCTGCCTTCCACTCTTGGTGAAACTGTGGTCCCCATCGGTCATCCATCGCTCCCAGGCCACTCGCAGCCTTACTTTGAACGGGCGGTTCACACCGATGTCCAGCGGTTGGAGTTCCTTTGTCAGGCCTCCCGGAATGACAGCAAGCTCACAGTTCATTTGTTTCACTAGTTTTTTCACATCGGCTGTGAGATGGGCACGCATAGAGTCACAGATTAAGAGCGATGGTGATGCGTGGAAAAAAACCCACCTGGTCTCCTTACATACACCTCCCTCAGCCACTCTTTCATCATTTCCTCATCCATCCAGCCCTTTTCATTTGCCTTAATGATGATTCCTGCTGGAAACTTCTCTTTAGGCAAAGTCTTTCGCTTAAAAATCACCATAGGCGGCAGTTTCTGTCCATTAGCATGGCAGCCAAACACAACAGTGAAAGAAGATTTTTCGTGCCCCGTTGTGCGTATCGCTACCGTGCTGGTCCCCTTCTTCTCCACAGTGTGACTCACCGGGATGTCAAAAGTGAGCGGGACCTCGTCCATGTTTGTGATGTGGCTGGGCTGGATGTGTTTGTCGCCGATGTGTTTGCTGCAGTAGGAGCGGAAGATGGCCAGCTTTTCCTTATAATCCGCTGGAAGTTGCTGCGCTACCGTAGTCCTGGTCCGGATGGAAAAATGGCACCGTTTCATAAAAAGTGAAAGTGAAACTGCTTTTAGCCGAATGGTGACCTTCGAAACGCTTCTCCCGCTCGTTCTTTGCTCGATGATCCACCGCTCGAGTCTTTCCTCCAACTCGGGCCACCTCGCCTTATGTCCGCGGAAACTCAGCTGCGTTTTCTTGACCTGCCGGAGCTTGTTTTCTAGCTTCCTCCATTTGCGAACCATCGATTTGTTAATCTTAAATTCTCTCGCCGCTGCTTGATTTCCATGTTCCTCCGCGTAGCTGATGGCCTTCAGTTTAAACTGTGCTTCGTAAGCGTGTCTCTTTGCCATTTTCAGGGTTGCGCCCACACTTCACCCTTTAGCGTTCTCATGGTGTTCTCTACTACGTCCTCCTTACAACACACAGTGCGCACTGCGCTATAGGGCGCGCCGTACTTTTTGAAGAAAATCTAAGACTTTTAAGTGCGCCTTATGGTCGTGAAAATACGGTAACTGCAAAGTGGGGTGTGCGTAATTATTCAGCCCCCTTTGATCTGAGTGCAGTCAGTTGCCTATAGGCATTCCCTGATGAGTGCTAATGACTAAATAGAGTGCACCTGTGTGTAATCTAATGTCAGTACAAATACAGCAGCTCTGTGACGGCCTCAGAGGTTGTCTAAGAGAATATTGGGAGCAACAACACCATGAAGTCCCAGACAGGTCAGGGATAAAGTTATTGAGAAATTTAAAGGAGGCTTAGGCTACAAAAAGATTTCCCAAGCCTTGAACATCCCACGGAGCACTGTTCAAGCAATCATTCAGAAATGGAAGGAGTATGGCACAACTGTAAACCTACCAAGACAAGGCCGTCCACCTAAACTCACAGGCCAAACAAGGAGAGTGCTGATCAGAAATGCAGCCAAGAGGCCCATGGTGACTCTGGACGAGCTGCAGAGATCTACAGCTCAGGTGGGGGAATCTGACCATAGGACAACTATTAGTCGTGCACTGCACAAAGTTGGCCTTTATGGAAGAGTGGCAAGAAGAAAGCCATTGTTAACAGAAAACCATAAGAAGTTTGCAGTTTGCCACAAGCCATGTGGGGGACACAGCAAACATGTGGAAGAAGGTGCTCTGGTCAGATGAGACCAGAGCACATAGGAGTTGAGACCAAAATGCAAAACGCTATGTGTGGTGGAAAACTAACACTGCACATCACTCTGAACACACCATCCCCACTGTCAAATATGGTGGTGGCAGCATCATGCTCTGGGGGTGCTTCTCTTCAGCAGGGACAGGGAAGCTGGTCAGAGTTGATGGGAAGATGGAAGGAGCCAAATACAGGGCAGTCTTGGAAGAAAACCTCTTGGAGTCTACAAAAGACTTGAGACTGGGGTGGAGGTTCACCTTCCAGCAGGACAACGACCCTAAACATAAAGCCAGGGCAACAATGGAATGGTTTAAAACAAAACATATCCATGTGTTAGAATGGCCCAGTCAAAGTCCAATCGAGAATCTGTAGCAAGATCTGAAAACTGCTGTTCACAAGCGCTGTCCATCTAATCTGACTGAGCTGGAGCTGTTTTGCAAAGAAGAATGGGCAAGGATTTCAGTCTCTAGATGCGCAAAGCTGGTAGAGACAGACACCAAAAGACTGGCAGCTGTAATTGCAGCAAAAGGTGGTTCTACAAAGTATTGAATAATTACGCACACCCCACTTTGCAGTTATTTATTTGTAAAAAATGTTTGGAATCATGTATGATTTTCGTTCCACTTCTCACGTGTACACCACTTTGTGTTGGTCTTTCACGTGGAATTCCAATAAAATTGATTCATGTTTGTGGCTGTAATGTGACAAAATGTGTAAAAGTTCAAGGGGGCCGAATACTTTTGCAAGCCACTGTATGCCTGACTATGAGATAATAAGACAGAAGGAAAGGGTCAGTGCTTCCTTTTCTCCTTGAACAACTCCTATGAATCCAAACCACCCATGACTCTCTCTCTCTATATATATATATATACATATATATAGTGGGATGGACTGTAATTTTGTTCTATTTATTATTTTTTTGTCATTCAGTTTAAATGTGTTTAAAATCCTGCAGTTCCAACAGAAGCTCTAAATGTATGTAGTATCAGTGTAAAATAATAAGATGCATGTAATGCAGGGAAAATGATAGAAGATACTCTGATGATTGCAGTTCTGTCTGTAATATTGTAGGATATTTACCTATATATAAGGCATCTTGTAATGACTGTTATTATAAACTGATACTGTTTAAATATAACTGAATTATGTTGATGAAAATGAACTAATTAGGGCTCAAATGGTTGAATCCTGCACTAAAATCATCTTTGTGTGAATAAGAAGTCTCGACTTAGGTTACCGCAGATCACACTACTGTTTGTCACATTAACTCACCATATGGTTGTGGGTGTCATCCTGTGTGTGCTCTCCCTCCTCCTCTTCTTCATCTTCCTCCTCCTCTTCAGCTTCGCTGTTCTGTCTCTGCTCATCCTCATCTTCAAGCTCTGAACTTGATTCCTCCCCTCCCTGCCATGCCTCCTCACTCTTGCACTCCTCTGTATTGATCAAATCTGCATGAACGCGAACACACACAAGAAACCCAAACGTGAGATGGACATGTCGCAACTGCGAAAACTGTAGATCAGATTTTACAAATGCTGATGATCCATGTCTTTGAGGAAAGAAAACACGGCCGTCCTCACGGGGTAATCTGATTTGAAAATAGGCCTCATGGGATAATAAAGAAAGAATGGAAATTCAATCCAGAATGAAGGAGTAATTTTTGTTTGCTTTGCTTTTTTTGCAGGATAACAGTTCAATGGTCTTAGTCAGGCAAGTGCTATTGTTACTACCCCTCTTGCAGTAAATCAAATCAAGAGACATCTTCATGTAAGTACAGAAAGTGAGTAAGCATCAGTAATCTTGTTAAAACAAATGGATTATGGTTCCAGCCATCCTTAGCAACTTTCCTCTTGTGCATAGGCCGAATCTATGGAAAAGAGCAAAAGCAGGCTTCAGAATTGTTTGGCAAAGTTTCAAAGGTGGGCTGCCATTCAGAAATCTGGAATCAGGCAACACAGACACTAACATTTTTGTGTTTCTAAAGCTGCATCCCAGACTCCTCGTACGGATACAAGTCAACTGTTTCTGATTTCTTCTCATCTTGGACTTGCTTGCTTGTGCCGTTGCATTTCTTACGTTTTTTTTTTTTATTATTATTATTATTATTATTTATAGTCAGTATTGTAATCACATTTTGGTACAGTTTTTACTGCAGTGATTAGTCCTTTTGACCAATTCGGTCCTTTTAACGATTCTTTGTTCGTGTTTTTTTCTCTCTAAATTTTTCCAATATAAAGGCCGATGGTTATTTTATCAACACTTACCATTACTTTGTTTAGTTGAGCGGTGAAGTAGAAAATCGTTTATAAGGCTTTGATTTATACTGTATGCATGGCCTAGTGAGGTTATTTGAAAATAACACATGATGTTGATTCAAAGCATTCAACTTGTGTTTGTTGGCTATCCACTGAAATTCTCAATATAGGGTTAGGAGAGGTTGATGCCAGGGAAGGAGCCAATTCTTAGGCTGAAAACACAAAATGGACTATCAGGAAGATAGCAAAAAACTTTACATTTGGCCAGATTAACAATGTGATACATTTTAAAGGAGAAATAATTCACTGGCCAGCTCAGTGAGACCAGAAAGCCTGAAAGACCACAGAAGACAACTGAAGTGGATGATCAAAGAATTTCCTTTCCCTTTCCTCTTTCCTCGGTTAAGAAAAAACCTTCACAACACCTAGTCAAGTCAAAAACAGTCTTGAGGGTGAAGGCATTGTTGTCTCCAATGAGAATTCAGCTTTAAATACAGAGGGTTTACAACAAGCTGCAAACTGCTGGTTATGCAGAAGAAAAAGCCTTCACACCCCAGAGACAAAACCAAACAAAAAAAACATGTTTGGACAGATGAAACCAAGAATCATGGGAAGAAAAAAGTATGGAGAAGGGAAAAAAACATCTCATGATCATAAGCATGGAGGATACAGTTTTCTGGAAGTGAATCACTAGATTTTATGATTGGAGTAACAGGATGAATTCTGAAGTGTACAAGGCTATACGCTCAACTCAAATCCAGCCAAACGCTGGAAAACTGAAATGGACAGCACTTCACAATACAAACGAAAAATGACCAAACGCAGAAAAACGAGAAGGTGGAAAGAGGTGAGTGAGGAAAACAAACACAAACAAACTGGGGCCATGCGTTGTGTGGAGCTCCCTGTAATCTAGGCCTATTTAAGCTTAACTAAGCGAGGGTTAGTTAGAGGGATCCAGTCCTAACCATAAGCTTTATGCAATAGAGGAACGATTCAAATGCTGTGATTACTCTGGAAGTAGAAAAAGTCCCATTACATCTGACTTCCACCATTGCTCCCTTCACAAACTGTGGCTGCCAGGAAAATATTTTTATTTGTTTTACTAATTCTGATTCCTGAAGAGGACAGACTCCAAGGTTGGTTGGAAACATCAAAAAGCAAACAAACAAACAAACTGTGCTCTAACCTTGATACTGGTGATCTTGAGCAGCTTTCTCAGTAAGCACACAAATATTACTAAATTTAATGGCCCCTCATATAATATGTGTATGGAAATGTTCTTATGATGTGAAAAAAAAAAGAGTCTGCATGCAAAATTGCTCAGTTTTATGACACGTGCACACCGGCCAATTTTTGTCTTACCGCCATGTGTATGTTAGTAAATAAGACTCATTTTAAATCAGAAGGCTCATGCTCGCTGTCTCCAGTCTGCATACTATTTGTTTACCAGCTAGACCCCCTTTGCTCTATACAAGAAACAAGTTTGCTTGGAGGTGAAGTGGAAACAATGTTGATATAAGAGAAAAGGCTGCACTAAGACACAAAAGAAAGAAGAAAAATAACAGATACAAATAATGGTTTCCAAGGTTCAAGGAAGACCTATACAGTTCAATGACTGATTTTACTCAGCTAGTGCAAAATCGCAGGGACAAAGTCAAGGCCCCTTGAAAATGAGGTAATTGTTTGCATTTGTTTAGTTGACCATTACTATTTTACTACTGTTTAACTCTGATTAGCATAATCAGAGTGTGCACTGGTTTTGTAGAGTTCCAATTCCTTGAATGATTTCATTTATAATGTAAGGTATGTATGTGTGTGGGGTGGGGGTGTCACCTGTGGCAGCTATGTGTGGGTCTTCTGTGATCTGCTCCAGTCTGCCCAGCAAAGCCTCGATGTTGGCTTTAATCTGAGTCAACTCTGACTTTATCGCCTGAAGCTCTGTGCCTTTCACTGCTGATAGAGAGACACAGACAAACATAGACAGAGGGGAGGGAGGTGAGAGGGGATGTAAGTGTCCATGTCCTGATTGATAAGCCTGCAAAGAAAGCAGTGGATCCACACACTTTTAAACATTCTCTATTGTTTAAATTATCTTTTTTCCTTTTATGACAGTAACATGTCTTTCATTTTTGATCCTATTTTGAAGCTTCATTTGCGCCTTTTTTCCTTTAAAAAAGTGCCCCCCCCCCTAAACATTTAGATTCTCTTTGATTTGATCTCATATCTCATATTTCTAAGCAGGCAATACAAAACTTTTGCTAAGCTCCTTTAATGAAAGCTGGACGTCTGCACTTTAATCACATCCTGATCGTTTGATTTAAAATCCATGGCGGTGATGTACAACGACAAAACTGTACAAGAAATGTGTCACTGTCTCCAAAGTTATGGCCCTGGCTACATCAGGTCCCTCTTCTGATCGCTTTGATGGAAATCCGTAAATATATTTTGATCTTCATCATGTGCTAGTCAAAAACTTGATGTGTTAGCAGCAACGGAGATAAAGTCAGGGGATCACCAAGAACATCTGGAGTCGTGTGTTGGGATTCATGAGCATCTGTGCCAGATTTTATGACATTACAGACAAATATCCTGCTGTGGATCAAAGTGATGAATTACAGTCTTATTCAGTAAATGTTAAACTTTTTCATCTTTTTCTTTAATCAAAGTATTCTGATGTATTTCTCTGAAACTTAATAGATTTTTCTGATCAAATGGATGAAAGCTTGTCTGTGTTTTGAAGATAGAAATGTGAGGAAATCTACTCAAGTTTTATACTATTTCTATTTAGCCTTCCATTTTCCCCCTTTAACTCTACCAGCGTACCTCTTGTGTCCTCACTTCTGCCCCCGTCCTTCTTTTCTGGTCTTTTACTCCGTTGTCCTGTCCTTTTCTTTTAGTTTTACATTGTATTTGTATTTGTATTACATTGTATTAAAATTCTAGTTTTGTGTGCCTCTTTTTTAAAGCACTTTGTGACTCTTGTTTGTGAAAAATACTGTATAAATAGATCATTTTTTCTTTCCTTGCTTGCATTACCTTGCTGAGCCATGCCTCCCTGAATAAGGTTAAATGCAGACAATTTGGTTCTCTCAGCCAAAGTTTATTGTTATTGTAATGTAGTAGTGACAACCTCACCCTCTTAATCCTATTAAACCTATAGGGCAATTAAATTTTTGTTTTCAACTTTGAATTTCGACAGACTCTTTGTCTGGAAAAATGCTCCCTTTATTATTCCTACAATAAAGATATCAAAGGCAATGGAACAGATCCAAAAATCCAAAAGATGCATCTCTGTTTGACATAAAAATAAGACAGCTGAACCCTTTGATGACCTTTCAGTGATCTTACACACACACACACAGCCTCACACACAAAGACAAACCTTGAGATAAGAGGTCTGCCAGAAGCTAGTAATAAATCGACACATCGCTGCAGTGACTTGGCATTAGTTTCTCTTTACCACTTATCACGACCTCTAGGGAAGATCTGTTTTTTACAGCATACAGAATCACCAAGTTATTTGACTTCAAACAAAAGGGACCCAGAATCTGCCTTTAATATCTCCCAGCCCACACACTGTGACGTCAGCTCAAGCCAACATTCAGCTAATCCACATTGTTCAACCCACGCCTGGCGCCTGCTGAATTCTGGAGAGTGTCACCTCTTTGGACAGCTGTGTGAGAAGAACCAGAACCAAAAAAACAACTCTGGATCCAATTCATGACTGTACCACGAAGGTAATGATGTACCATTCCTTTCTATGACAAAGACCTGCTGAAATTTGAATTTGATTTAATTAGTTTCCTGTAGCATTTTGCTCATATAAACCCGCTAACCCTTAAGGCTGCACGAGAATTGGGTATTCTAACATGGTACTGTAACATGGCGAAACTGAAAATAAAACATTATGTGTTATTATCCTCACAAAACAGGGGGGTTAGTAAAGTTCTTTGGACACAGAAGTCGCTGAAGTTCATATCACTTCTATCTACAACTAAGTTCCTAACTTAATCCAAGGTTTGTTAAAATGTCATCTGTTTCCCATTTCCATGCTGGAGGGAAGTATCTTCAAGGCAGCGCTGTGATGGATGTGACCATGCTTATGCTTTGTCTATGATAGTTTTAATATTAAAAAAACCCAAAAAAACCCCTTTCCATGTATTAGTTTTTGGAAATGATTGATAGAGCTTAAATTATTATTTTGGTCTTATTCGGCGTATACATAGATGCCTCTTCACAAAAGCTTATCGCAGCTTGAAAGGTAAAATCTTCAATTCTTCAAAAAAATCTTTAAAGATTACATGAAATGTGCTAAATTGTTATGGAAGTGAGTAATAATGGTTAAAGTATTCACTAAAACAACTAAAACTCATCTTTTTGGAGTTTGATTAACATTAACTGCTTTACTGCTCTGGTATCTTTTTTGTCGTGAAGCACTTCATGATCTCTGTCTTGAAAACTGCTATATAAATAAAAATTTACTTACTTAATGCATAGAATGCAAAACAGGATACACAAATCTAAAGTAAAAAAGCAAGAAAACCAAGATTTAAAGAAAAGAATACACATCATGTAAATACAAATCTAAAAGCTGGGCCGTTACTAGATAATTATTTAATTATCCTTTATTAACAATTTTAAAAAAGAAATATTCAAAAGTAAAAAAAAGTTTAAAAAAAAAAGTTTTATTAAGGCAATTTTATTTATATAGTGTATTTCATTACACTCAATATGCTTATGTCCTCATGTGGGTTGTGTTAAAGCTGAGGTCCCTTGACGGTGAAGCAGGATCATCTTTAGATTTAAGTCTTGATTTGGAACAGACAGAAGAGCCCCCAGCTCAAGCTCTAAGGCTGCAAACATTTCTCCTATGTAGCTCGGGGCCAGACCCAGATAAGTTACGAAAGTCATCAGCAAAATAAAACAAAAATAAATCCCAAAATATACAGTACATAGGAACACTGTAGAGAAGCCAGGACTGGTTATTCTACTCATTCTAACTTCATTCTGAATTGGAGGCAAGAAAGATAATTTTTTCATATTTAGCCCAGAAAAGAGGTAGTAGATGTAGTCTCCAAAGCAAATAAAAGCATGAATGGCTTTTTCTATATGGGAGTATGAAAACGAGCGGTAATAGCAGTACTAAATATTAATAGTCAAATTAAAATCATGTGAAATATAAAAATGTCATACCGTTGACCATAGGTCCAGTTGTTTAAGGATGTCCTGTGTAACTGCAAGCAAAACTTAGTTCATATCAGCGAGCATTAGGCCAAAAAAACCTGTTCTGATATCCCCAAAAAATCTGCAGTTAAAAAAGGCTTTTGTTTATTCTCTTTAAAACAATTTGCAATGTAAGTTTAATGAATACACAGAAAGACACTTAAATCTGTGACATGTAAATTGCTTTGTGAGCTCTACGTAGACTGAAAAATTCAGGGAGCTGACAGGGCCTTTGCATAATTTGTTTAGAATCTGAATATGCTTTCAATTCATGTGATGGGCAACTGGTAAAAAAAAGGAAAGAAAAAAAACAAGAGAAAAAACAAGAGAGAGACAAGGATTAACCTGATGTTTTGGCCTTCCAATGTCATGTAAAAGCAGGGCTTGAAAGATAGATGAAGAGGAGGTTTGAGACAGGGTGGAGCTGGTTAGAAATTTAACCAGAAGAGATAATGAATAAGAGAAAAGCAAGAAATATATGTAGTCAGAAGGAAAATGTTTGGTGACAGAGCTGTGTGTTTTTCCTAAAATCAATATCACTGACAATTTGAGAATTTAACAAGTTATATGTACAGAATTGTATATCAATATATGTACGTGCATATTTACTTTCTTAAAATGTTGATATTTATTTTTACTTCTACTTGGAAAAGTAAACAGTGACAAACTAAAGTCAACACATCAGACTTTAATGGTGGATTAATGTGGTGTAGGTACTGCAATGCTTTACAACAGCTTCTTGTAAAGCAAAACTGGCTGATGGTTCATTTGTACACGTTGAAACTCACATCTTTGTTTGTTGCCATTGCTGGTTGGGAGGATGGAGGCGTTACACGCCAGCAGTTTGACAGGCAGAGACTTGACCCGTCGTACGAGGGGTACAGCCACTCTCGGGCGTTTGACTGGCACCACACGTGGAACAGGAGACACTCTGCCACGGTACTCAAACAACCTGCGAAGAGGAAGGTGAGGGGAGACAGAAAGAATGAGAAGGAAGCAGGGGCATCAAAGTAAAGAAAGATAGAAAGGAGGGTTGAAAAGGAGGGAAACAAGAGGAAATGTTGAGATAGGAGAATAGAGGTCAAATAAGGAGGCAATGTTTTGAAAATGACGTTGTGCTAAAAAAAACTACATTTATCTTTAGCTGAATCTATGAAAAATGCCAAAGATGAAACAGTTTGACAGCATAAAATAGTATTTTGCATAAAACCTGGGATACCTCGCTACTGTGTGTTGAGTGTCACGGAAAAATTTGAGAAAACTGGACGTGGAAGATAAAAAAAGAAGATGGAAGCTTTAGATGTTGTATTATCGCTTATATTCTTTTGATTTTTTTTTTTAGATATTTATTGGTGTATGTGTGTGTGTGTTGTATCTTGTATCCTTTATTTCATGTGCTGAACTTTGGTCAAATTTATTGTTTTAAATGTGCTTTATGAATAAAAATTTGCCTTAGAATGTACTGGGAGCCTAAAATAAACTATCTGACAGATAGCTATCTGTACAATGCAGTGGAGGCTCTATCATGGTTTATGGCTTCATTTCACCTAGTGGTGTGGGGAAGCTTGTCAAAATTGATGGAATTACAAATTCAGAAAAGTATGATCATATTTGTATCCACCATCTGGGAAGCATTAGATTGACAACAGCTTCAATTTTTAATATGACAATGATCCCAAATACGCTGCAGTACAGTACAAGTATACCTGGATAGAAAAATACACAACATCTGTCATGGACTGGCCTCCCCAGAGCCTTGACCTCGACAGCCTTACTGAAGCAGTGTGAGATTGGATATATGGATGTGTCTGGAAACTTGCTTAAAAAAAAGCGGGAAAAAAAAGTACATTCAAGTAAATAATTTATGCAAAAAACCCCCAAAAACTGACAGTAAAGCTGAGAATGTCTGGCTTTGTGACTGTGCTGCTCACAGCTATACGTAAAAATCACCCAAACAACACCAAGATTTAATGGCCACATTTATTAGGTTCCTGGCTTTTTTAGTACTTCCATTGGCAACTGCTCAGCAAAGAATCAACAACAACTATTAAGGTATTCTATTAGCCTTGTAACTTCTCAGCAGAGCTTTTGGGAAAAACATCTGTTGCAAATGGTTTACTTGGATTTTATGAGGATAAACACTTTGAAAAAAGACTTTATCACTATTGTGGAAAAACAATATTTTTGATCTTTCTTTGTGGAACTTCTGGTAGTTTGTTACCCCTGTGGCTTTAACACAGTGATTTAGTAATGTTTTGAGCCTTTAGTAATTTCAAAGCTTGGCATTTGTGTTTTATTGAGCATGACATCTAAATAAAAGTGGTTTAGAAATTCCAAGGCAAAATAATTTACGCAGGCATCATTTTATCATTTTATGAAAGAGTCCACAGAAAGAGCCAGAGGAAAAATGTCTTTTTTGAAATCCAACATATGAGCCTCATTTTCTTGTGGTACACCCTGATGACAGTCTGCTGATGGCTTAAATAAATTTATGAACTTCATGTTTCACAAGTTTAAAAAATATATGCAAAGTTATGTTGCCAAAGTAATACAATTGGGTTACATTACAGTTCAGCCAAACATAAATCTGTAATAAATTAAACCTTTTGAAACATTTTCAATTTTAAATCTCAGTTGTGTTTGAACATGTTGCTGCAAATAAAAGAAACATGAGCTCATGCTGTGAAACTGCTGAGGCAATTCAATAAACATCAAATGTCTTTAAACAAATTGGAATAAGCAGAATAAGCTGAGGAGCAGAAATGAATTACGACGGCCCAAACAAGTTGATTCTTAATTATGAATTGTAAAATAGTTTTGAAATAACTTCATTTAGCAATATCTGCCACTGGTTATTTATTTGGCAAAGATTAGCAACAACCAGGCTAATGTAGGGACAGAATGTCAGTTAAATGGACGATGGTGGCTCAAGAGTTGGGAGTTCGCCTTGTAATCGGAAGGTTGCCGGTTTGAGCTCCGGCTTGGACAGTCTCGGTCGTTGTGTCCTTGGGCAAGACACTTCACCCGTTGCCTACTGGTGGTGGTCAGAGGGCCCGGTGGCGCCAGTGTCCGGCAGCCTCGCCTCTGTCAGTGCGCCCCAGCGTGGCTGTGGCTACAATGTGTGAATGTGTGTGTGAATGGGTGGCTGACTGAATGTGTAAAGCGCTTTGGGGTCCTTAGGGACTAGTAAAGCGCTGTACAAATACAGGCTATTTAAAGCCAGTGAGTCTTTTATCGCATAAAAAGGTAAACATTTACATATTTTCTATATCTGCTTGAGAGCCATCATCTCTTACTGAGGTTTTAAATTTTGTTGCGCTAGCTAATGGTAAGAAACCCTGGCCATGTTGAACTCGTTTTGTGGGTTCAGGTGTAGTCCACAACCTTAAGCAGCTTTACAAATTATAATGAGGAAAAGGCCAGCCCTTATTAAGTGCATTGATTAGGAGAAACAGATAAATAATCTATTACATACATTTATTTTACTGTTTTTAAATATATTTGTATTTATTTTACTCCCATCCCAAAGAACCCGAGATTAAAAGCAAAAGATGTGACTGCCAGCTCTAATGATCTCTGTAGCTGAATAAAAAGCAGGAACTCAACAGTTGCTTGTTTAATGTATTAAACGCTGAGAAGAATGAATAATTTAAAGAGTAATAAATTTATAAAACTATGCAGATTTCTATAATGCAATCTCAACAACATAATCCCATTCTGCGTAACACACTGATTTACTTTAAATGGTAAGAATGTGGCCATTTCTTCTGTTTGTGGGAGAGCAATGAACTACTACAATTTAACGTCCCAAGTCTGAAAAAGGGTTCCAGGAACCTCAGGTCAGAGTACATATTTGGGCACAGTTAAAAAGTTAACTGCTTAAATCAAAATCTTTATTTACACCCAGGAGAAAACATGTCATGTGTTGGTTATTCAATTCGGGTCATGAAAAATAAGGACATTTTTTAGAAACCTTCTGGATTATGGTGATTTAATTCAACCACTCTGGGAACAATGACCTCCATTTGGTTTTACTACATTATGTGCTATCCTGCACAGGATGTCCTGCTAAGCCTGCAGTTTGAAACTTTTTGGACAAGCAACATCATTTTTTGGTCTGTTTTCAGTAATACGCCCAAACAAAGTCCATAACTTCTAGATTTACACACTCCTGGAAGTTGTTCAGATATTAGATAAACTGAGATTTTTGCAGATAGCAATAAAACTGTAAAGTCAAAGAGCTGATAGTCATCGCACATAATTTGTCCAGATGGCATGGCGATTTCCTCCACTAACTTAATAAAAACCATGAAATGGTAAATCATATTGTGTAATATGAAAACATAATACCACCATTAAAGCAAAGCTATTCTGCTGGGCCACGCAAACCCCAGCAGAAAAAGTCCCTGATCCCCTGATTTACTGTAAAGATCATACTTTAGGAGGTGGATAAACTTTGATCCCAGCTCAGGTGATGTAGGGTCATGAGTTTCAAAATAAATAAGATACAGTAAAAAGAATGGGGGAAAAAGACAACAGCAGAAGCATTCTCTCTCATAGAGTCCATTTTTGATATAGAAGTAGATCCACTTAACTTTAGGGTCATCGTATTTTATTTCACATGTGCACAGCCTCAGCCTGAACACTCTTAAGCTATAAAAATACTTATAGCCTGGACTGTTTGTAATATTTTTACATTTAAAAATGTGAGTGAAAAAGTAAGATTGACACATGGGATGGGTGTAAATCAGTGCTGAGGTCTGTGGCCCAGCTGGTCAGCATGTTTCACCAACTGTTAACAAAATGTGTCTGCCCACTTGAGCTCAGAAAAAAATCTACAACTATGGTTTCGAAGCTGGAGGGACCGAAATGGGTTTGAGAACCCAAATTGTGGACAAAAGGTGAGTGGGTGCAAGCTATTGATTTGTTTTCTTCGCAGGGTGGTTGAACACTGGGAATACGACTGTAAACATCTGGAAGGAATTCTGCGTAGCAGTGCTGTTCTTTGGAAAGCTTTGGAAATAAGCCAGTTAAGGTGGCTGATTCAGATACCTGATTAAGAATGGGACACGGATGCCTCCGTGTGGAGGCGCATCTTACCCGCCCTTTCCCAAGTCTGCCAACACGACAATCCAGTCTGGAGCAAGTGTCACATAAAAGAAGTAATAGATGGAATATTGCACATTGCCAATATTAGACAAAAAAACTCACTGATGTAATGCTTTATTTGTAAATACACAATACAATCAAGTTGTTGTGTGTGCAATGATCCTAAACTTGTAACAGTAAACAAGGCCAGGTTCATGAAGCAATGTTTTTGCCAGTTTGGCCTGGAATAACTTGGCTCACATCAATCCCCATCAAACATTATTTGGGATAAGGCTGTGAGCCTGTTCCCAACTTTTGAAATGATCTTGTAGCTAAATGAAAGCACATTACTGCAGAAAGGTTTCAAAATCTTGTGCTAATCTTTTCCAGAGCAATGAATTATTATCACAGCATATGAATGTAGCTTTAACATCTTCACCAGCCACACAAGGGTGTTCACAAACCTTTGGCCATAAATTCTCTGTTGTTCCTATGCTCTGATTTTTAGCAAAGAAAGCCACAATTAATTAGAGTGAGGCTGTCTTTTGTTTTGTTTTGTTTTTTTAAATTTAGTTTTTAATTTTAAAAGAGGATATCTGTTGACAGAAGATATCTACACTGCGTGAGGCTCACAGCTGGTGTGGCAGAGATGTACAGAGAAGTTTTTTTTCATTTGTTTATTGTTAAGACCATGACTTGTGGATGCGTAGTAAGTGTGAGCATACACTTCACTGACTTTGCTATGGGTGTAAATACACGAATCGGTTTCTTTCTGATTAGCTTTAAACATGTATAGGGTCTACAATTGGGAAGTCATTAAATATGTGTGTTCTTTAAATATTGTCCTAATAGTATATACAAGTATTAAATAAGTTGTAGGAAGCAACCACTTCGTTCTACAATTCTGATATACTTGTCTTTTAAATAAGTTGGCAATGTGAGAGTCATGCTGTGGTAATCCTTGGATGAGGTGCTTATTTAATTTCAAACTGATGGTGCGTATAAATGATCTTTCAAGTCCAAACCACAGAAACTGGTTTACGCTGGGTTCACAGGATTGCATATGCTATCCACACAAATGCCATTAATCCTTTATGGCATGCTGAATGAAATAAATTTAGACACTTTTTCGCAAGTGACAGAATATTGGAACATGACAAGAAATAAATAATAACTATTATCTACCAAACTGGTTAGTGACAGTTCTAGGTTAGATGTATGTTCCAGTTTCTTTGTGAGCACATACAATATTTACCTCAGCTAGTCTTCCAACAGAAAGGGGGTTAGAGTCATAGTCTCCATGTCTGACCTAGTTTTCAGGCCACATGTTGTTTTTGTCTCTCTTTCTCCTGTTTTTCCTCTGTCTGCGTGGGTTGAGCTCACCTGGGCTCCCGCCCTTGGCCCACGCACCTGGTGTAATCAACCACTTGCCACGGATCTGTCTGATTGCATTCTTTGCCCAAGCCACTATTTAAGATGGTGGTTCAGTGGGCTTCTTTGCTGGATTGCTGAGTAACCTCAATTCCCTGGACCTGCTTCCTGACCTGTTTTCCCTGAAGTCTGGCAATGTGGTGTGGTGTGGAAACGCGACAACGGACAAAGGAGTGGAGAGCGAGAGCGTGGAGTGTGTTTTTTGGACCTGTTTCCCTTCCTTCCCTGGAAATCCTTAACCCTTCGCACTGAATACAGTTTCACCTGGTGATTGTGTAAATAAAATTGTGACTTTTCTTTCTAACCCCGCTGGTCTGCACCTCAGTTCATTCCGTCCTTGTGACATCAAATCAACCTACTAGAGCTTACAGTTTAGTCTTTCCAATATATAGGAATTTTATCTTTTCATAAAACATATTTACACTCCTAATAATTTGGTGAAAGAATAAGATGGTAGAAAGATGCTTATTTTCTCTGCTACCTCTTCTGAGTTAATTTTTATATACTTGTGATATTAAATATTCTCCAAATATTGTTAGTTGCCCTGCAGGTTAGAACGCTCTCCTTGTAACTCTGTGATTTTGAGTGTGCATATGCCATAACCAGTGTTGGGTGTAACACATTACAAAGCAACATTACTTCAGTTATATTTACGTATACTGTAGCAAACAGTTGTGGTCAAAAGTCATATACTTACTGACATTTCAAACTTGTTCACCCAGTTCTTGTTTTCTAATGTCATTAAAGATGTCTGCTGTACAATCATACCACCCTGGACTAGAAACAAAATAACTTCAGAGGTGGCAAAAGTAGAGATACTTAAGTAAAAGAACATTTTTGAAAACATTAAAAGCTGAAGTACTCAATCAACTTCTTAACTTAAAGTAATAAATAATAAAAAGTACAGACTCGGAAATGTACTCCAAGTATGAAAATAAAAAGGAGCACTTTAAAGGACAATTCTACCAGCTATTTTTGTCATGTGCTATATTAATTCAGTACACAATAATATAAAATGAATATGAAAGTTATTCCAATCTAAATTCTAATTTTCATGAATGTACTCAGTTTAAATCTGTTATGTAGGACACAGTGAAAAACAATTTAAAAATACCTTAATTTTCTGTTGCCTACATTATAGAGTTGATTTTGCCTCCACAGTTAAACAGGAAAAAGAGTACAGTCAGGAGTTAAAGTGGGATTCAGCAGGTAGGGGAACACAAAGATTGGTTGTAGTGGCGATAATTTCCATTGACAGTTCCAGTGTACAAGCTTTAATCAGCTGACTCGTGCTGCTTTGAGGTTTACCTTCTTTATAGTTTTACACAAATGAATTCAAACCCAATGCTTCACAAGCTGTCTTAGCTGATTTCGATTCTCTAAACTGGAGATGGGGTGAAAGCAGTCAGCCTTTGAAGGGGTGGAAATTTGATATTACTTGACAAATTTGAAACTGTGTGGGTGATTATTAGAAGTGGAAATTGTATGGATAAAGGAATACATGCCAATATATAATGTAGCACCAATTCACAATAACAGCTGTGTTAAGGCATTTCAAATCACAATGTAAAGATCCCACAACGTTAGATGGAAACTATCTGAAAAGTCCTTATGAGCATGCACTTGGCAATACTGGCAAAGAAGATCTCCCTTCTCACAGAAAGTGACCTCCAACAGTCACAGACAGGGCCCTAACCCAGCCATCTGCTGTGACATGACATGCAGCCATAACATATAAATGTAATGCAAGTATATACAGGCAAGAGGGGAAGAAATGCTTAGTGCATCATGGATCAAGTCCACCAGGAGCCAAAGCCTATAGCAGCATAACTAAGGGATGGCTCAGGGCTAGCTGACCTAACCATAAGCTTTAATAAAAAAACAAAGTTTAACGCGGAAGGTGTCTGGTATCTGAACCCAAATTATGAACTGCTCCACAGGCTTTCAGGCTTGCCTTTTAAAGAAAGAAAATTATAATAGCTGTAGGCTATACTTTCCATTATGCTTCTAGCAGCTCCAAGAACCACAAGTAAGCATGTACTCTAAGAGCGAATTGCTCTATTGGGATAATCTGACACTAAACAGCAGTGGTGTGCGGTAACTTTTACAGAAAGGCAAACATATCTTTTTCTGTCACCCAAATAGTGAAAGAAAGGGTTTGCATGGGTTACAGGAAGCATCCCAAGGCAAGCATCCCACACTAGCCCACATTTTAGCCATGTGTTCAAACACCCCTGAGAGCAAAATTCTCAGTTCACTCTTTGTTTAGAGGTAAACTTTAGTGGAATTGTGATGTATAAGAGGATTAATAAACGCAACTGGTCTTCTTCTCTGGGAGACGGAGAAACCTCAATTACCTCCACTTCACTCCATTAGACTTTTGTATTTCAAACTGTTAGCATGACCATCTTGAAACACGAATGCTTGGTACCACAAGCTTCAAAAACCTCAACATATAATGACACCGAATAACCCCCTGTTGTTTTAGTGATTTTCTTTCCTCTGGGTAAATGCAAAGATTGGATACAGATACTATTTTAACATCTAGTGTCATCTGGATGCATTATCATAGATTCTTCTCACCAAGCAACTTCTGTTTTCTGTTCTGCTCACACATGTAGTTGTTGAAAGTTGAAAGAGGAAAAGCCTCCCTGCTTGCTGAGTTACTAAGATTAGTGAATATGCTTAATATGGTCTGATCTCATATTGTCACAATTATATGTAAATACAGTGTCATTACACGCGAACGGCTGTAATTTTCGTGCCTTTTAATGCAGTTTCGTCATCACTCAGTAAAGTCTGGAAAAAATTATATGAACCCTTCAATTTAGTGATTCATAGAACAGAACCTAGTTTAGCAGCCACCACTTTCAAAGGACTTTCAAAGGATTTTTCCTGATGCTGTTTGCAGAACCGTGAAAAATGACAAGAAGGAATTTTAGACCATTTCCCTTCCAAAAAAGTATTTCAATTCATCACTATTTCTGGCATATCCTTTTAAAGCTTTCCTCTCTAGGACATATCTGGAGTCAGATCATCAACAGATCAATTTTTCTTCTTTTTTCCTGTGTGCTTTGTTTTTCTTTCTTTCTTTTTCTGTCTTGGTGCATCGTGAAACTATCCCAAACGTCAGGTCACAAACAGCTTCACCATCACCACCTTCAGCCATTATATGGCGTGGAAGCCTTGAGGTAGCAAATGAAGTACAACAGCTCCGATGAAGTTTCGTTAATGGTGTGCACTTCATTTTTTTATTTTTGTCTTGAAGTGTTGTGGAACCTTTAGTCTTTGTAAAACTGATATATCTTTCACTCGTGGTATCCTTTATTTTAAAGCTTAAAAAACACAAAAACAAGAAAGAAGTTGGGGTTTTTTTGCAAATTGTAGAGGTTTCTGCTTTTTTATTTTTTTTATTTTAGCTGTTTCTCATGTCTTTTAGGATTATTTATTGTGCTTTTGATGTGAGTAGGAGAATAATAACAGTATTAAATTTCTTGCATGTCAAGAACAATTCTTCCTTTAATGTCCTTTGGAAATTGAGATTGGGGATGGTTCACACCAGATCAAATACAGCAGACACATCAAGGGCCATCTCTACAACCCACACTTTAAATTTTATTTCCTTAAATGGAATACCTGCCTCCAAATAACTTTTAAAGAGGTTGTTATCACTTACATTCACTTTTTTCCAGGGTGGACTGAAAGTGATTGCTCAGACTCTTCAATAAAATGAAAAAAGGTTCCAGTTTTTTTTTTTTTTGTGACTTATCTTGCCTATTCCAAATTTTATTTTTTCCCCCTAAAACTTTATTTATTCTTTTCAACAAGAAAAAAGCAGCAAAACCAAACAAAAATATGTAAAAATTTTATTTTGAAGGCCTTAACACTAATGAATAAAATCATTTCAGACATACATGACTGGAACAACAATTAGCTTAGAGTCTGAGGAATTCCTGGTGTACAGATGAAGTTATTTTTCTTTTAACCACAACTGCAATGCCTTTGATGATGACTTTCACCTGGTCTTGTCAGAGCAGTAATAGTTACCACACTGTGACATGACTGCAGAGGTCAATTCAAATTGTCTAAATTCAACCAGATGTTTCTCTGATAAGACTTATTGAAAGAAAGGTACAAAAAAAAAGAAAAAGAAAAAAATGCTCTTAAGGAGGAAAATATTGTGTTGAAAGATTCTGTCTGAAATCTTGTAGATCTTATCACTATGATGAAAGATACTGTTAGTCTTCCTGCTGTGTTAGCATTAAATCTGATCAACTGTCAAGTTTTGCTGTCATAAATATCAGCTCATAGAATCTTGCTGCTGTAAGGATTTGTGACAGCCTCCACAGTGGGCACCGTAATATAAATCAGTCTCTTCAAAAAAGCTGCAGTTCATCAGTAAGTATAAAAGTCCCCACTGTTCCCACTAAATGAGATCCGACCCAGCACATGAAACAGTGAGAAAAGACCTTGTTTAACCATTATCACAGCATTTGGACTCTGTGATGTGAAGTAAGGCGTGCATTTTTGCATTTTCAGTAGTGGCTCATCATTAGGAGATGTTCTGGTTCTTTTATATGAAATTCCAACATCAAGACTTTAGCTTTGACTTTTTATTTTAGGGACAAGGAGAACTCTCTGGGATGCAAAAACTGGTATGTAAGACAGATGATGAGCAAACGGTATGGTGAAAAAAGTCCTGAATTTTCAATGTGCTGGCACACAGGTCATTTCTGCTGAGTATTAGAACTCTGCTTTGACAGTCTCAGCCTGGAGGCCTCCAATAATAAGATCTGCTGAAAACATCTGGGTCAAAGCCAGAAACCGAACTATCATCATCAGAAAGATCCTCCACACGTAATTTGTGTTCATTTGAAACAGAAGTTGATGTTTGTCCAGAGTGAAATTGCAGACACGGAAGAGCAAGCGGTCATGAAGGGAATGATCTAAAAATAACAATAGCTAAAAATAGTTGAAAGTAGTGTATAACTGGAAAATCTTAATGGGAAAGCTGATTTAAATCAGTTACGTTAAAGTCAAAAACTTTAGATCACACCTTATGGTTCTTAAATTGTTAGGCTGACATATGTGAAATCAAATTTTTAGAAATAATTTATTGAAGCACAATTCTGCAGCAGTATATACGTATCAACAGTATTAACAGAAAAAAAATATAAAATGTGCAAATATACAATCCGCTGTTAAAAAGTAAATATGTAAATAATAGTGTTATGTATATACAATTTGGGTTATGACACATAGAATTTGGTATTGCAAAGTGGTGGTTAATAGATGGGGGGTGGGGGGGTGGGACTGTGTTATTGGATAAGTAAAGGGTGGTCACGGTTATTGGGAAGAAACTGGGAACTGTAAAATAATGAAACAAGTGATATACTGTAACTTTTTCAAATTTATGGCATTTTTTTTATAGATCAAAATATCCAACCCAATATTTTCACCTTTACAAATTTCTTTTATTTTATTTATATATATATATATATATATATATATATATATATATATATATATATATATATATATATATATATATATATATATATATATATCTGCAACTGGAAACCAATAAAAGGCCTAAAAACCATACTTTCTCTGTTACTGCTGGATAGAGATGTCCATGTGTTACCTAAATGGGTTATCATGATTAACCTGTTGCTGACAGCTGAAAACAGTCCATGTGTTACCTGTCATAGAAGTCTTCTCTGTAGTAGTCATAATCAAACTCATAGCCGCTGGGTAGAAAAAGCACAGCACAACATAGAGTCATAGAGTATTTTTCATTACACGAGCATGAAACTGCATATAAAGCACAATAATATGACAAAAAAAAAGGTTTTCAATGCAGTTTATAGTTAAAAATACAAATGAAAAATAAGAGTGTATAAAATAGTTACAATCTGTGTGGGAAAGAAACCAGAAAAACAGACAAAAGGTACTCAAACCAGAGATAAAACAAGAGACAATAGATCTTCAAACAGACTGCTAGAGGCCAAGAGTGCATTTATGACACATATTTTAAAATTACTGTTAGCATCCACAGTCTGTTAGCATGTCCTGAGAAGCAGAGTGAAGAGCAGCAGGTCGAAAAATAAACCTGTTCCTTTTATCACTAAAAATGACCAGCGTCACAGTATGACAGTTGGTAGCTATGAGCCTACATTAGTATTCAGACAATGACAGGTTTAAATGGTAGAGTGACGTACAACATGACTCTGCACCAATTTAAATATAAAGAAAAGACTATAAAATAAAATCATTCAGAACAGACTTTAATAAGGATTTCTTAGTCCTCATTACTTCTTTATAGATAGTGCGGTAGGGCGTGGTCGGTTGATATTCTGCGGTGAGGCGGACACACCTGAGCGCCATTAGTTATCACGCCGCACCTGTATTAAAAGGCTGTGAGGCTGTGCTGGGTCCTGAGTGTTGTTGTTGTTGGAGTATGTGGCTGTGAGCTGAACAGCTGCAGCCAGTGTGTAAACAAGCAACTGTGAATAAAGTGCTGAAAGGCCTGAGGTCTGCTGTGGGTTTATTACAAATTGATAGATAGAAACTTTATTGATCCCACAAGGAAAATTGTTGTTATGCATTGTAGGTGGTTTTGATGCTATACTACAACTTTCCTTGTGTGTGTGTGTGTGTGTGTGTGCATTTGTTTATGTAGTAATACCGTTTGTGGTCACATTACTCTCTGCCAGGCTTCCTAATCAATCCCTTGGCCTTAAAAAGAAGCTTTTTAGCAAGTTCCCGAAACACTCAAAGAGCTGCTTAGGAATTTGAGTGACACATTAATCAAATAATCAATAAGTCTGATAAATAGCAGTGTGTACCTGTAGAGAGAAGCTGCTGATCGTTTCAGGCCTTTGGGTCTGGGCTTTGGCTCTCCCGCCATGTTGATATCTGGAATATATATATATATATATATATATATATATATATATTTATATATATAAAAAAGAACAAACACTCTGTTAACTACCAAATAAAATTATATTAATCGATCATTAAAAAGTATTGTAGCTAGATCACAAAACAGTAACCCTATCTGTACCTTTAACTGTGCCTTTAACTTAGATCTAAGACAGTTCCTGTGTTATCTTGTAACTTCCACTAGAGGTAGCTGTTGAGCTATTTTACAACAATAACAGTGCCAGCTGTTAGGTCAGTTCCCCTTACTGTGCAGAAGGGGAGGGGAAAAAAACAAGAAACTAACCCCTCAGCTGTGTTTGTTACTTCGCTCATTCTCTTATGTCAAAAAGGAATATAACAGTACATCCAAAGTACATGCTCTACAATAATTACATGGTTGTAGAAGCAATTAAAAATATATGTAGCTGCTTTGTAGGCCAAATAAAATGAAAGAAAATGAAAAAAGAAAGAAACTGTCAGCAAACTTTCTGAATCAGACATCCAGTTAAAGACGTGGAGGGCCTGATTTCAGCTGACTGGGATAAAAGCAGGCTATACCCTGAAGAGGTTGTCTGTCAACCATAGGTCTAACAAAGACAGACTGACAACCAAACAAACCTTGGAAAGCATGTTTTAACCCAGTATCATCTTCCTTTGAGGCAACAACTATAATCTGTAAATCACTTTTCTCCCCTCAAGTCCTGAAATAATTGTTGTGTTCTTCTAATGTTTTGTAAATACTGCAATAGTAATTATGATCAACTAAAGTATGAAAACTTAATTACACCAAGTTAGGATTAATGGAATATGTATGTTTTCAGGAGGCAAAATGATTTGAATGAATTGGGGGGGGAAATAGTAGAGAAACTAAGAACAAAGCGTCCTCACTGTAAGATTATTAAAGACAGTTCGTTGAGAAGGTTTTCTTTTTTTTGGTTCAAATTTGTGTTGTTAATTACACAGTGAAAGGAAAACAAAGGATCTGTCATTATGAATGATGAAAATGTCATGAGCTGATTCCTACGTTGTGGTCTTAAATTTAACAGAATATTAGAGCTCATTTGCTTTAGTTCCACCCAGCATGGGTAGATGGTTAATGGCTAGTCTGCTAACAGAGGGGGAAAACAGAACTTGCACTGATGAATCACCATCCATCCATTTCTAAATCACTTCATGGTTCAAGGTCACCAGAGCACCAGAGTCAATTCCAGCATGCAGTGGGTCACGGAGCACCACAGCTCACCAGTCTATCACAGAACAGCATTTACTTTCTAGTTGTAGGAGTAAACCAGAGCATCTCTATGAAAGCCTTACAAAACTGGAGGAAACAAACTCCATACAGACGAAAAAGGTTCAGCAGATTTGTATCAGACTGGAACCCAGAACTCGGAATCAAGCACTGATACTGCAGCCTCTCACAAATTAGTGAGATATTTAGATATTTCCAAGCAAAAATTACTGGCAACTTGGGAAAATACCTCTTCAGGTTTGATGTGCAGTGTTCACGTGGGTTTTTTCACTCTCCAAAGTATCTTTAGATTGTAAAGTTTACTGAAGTAAAAATTCAGACAAATGCAGTAAAGCAGTAAAATACACTCAAATATAAAATAAATTAAAAGTTGCTGAAAACCGGCTAGTTTAAAATTGCTGTTGCTTAAGCTAAATTAGTAATAAATCAATAATATTGTGATCTCAGTTCTGCAAAACTACTAGCACTAGTTTGTGATCGTATTTGACTACAAGGAGAGGATACATAGCACGTTGCTAAAATCAGAAATATTAAATAAAGAATCAGATAAAACAATATGTAATAATATTGTAGTTTTAATAACATTATTGTAATGCAGTGTGAGTTAAGGCAGAAACAAAATGTTACATGGAGAGCTGTTTGGGCTGGTTACAGAGGAAGCAACCGGAAACGCTGGTGACACGAGCATTTTAGGAGAGCAAACAGTCTAAGCTCATACTGGCCGTTCTGTTCATCTGTTTGAGTATGATTGTTAATCAACAAACTGCTAATGAGCCAGTGCCTGTGAGCTACTAAAAAAAGCAGCTGATGCTAGTCATCTAATACCAGCCCCCCTTAAATCCTCCTCTGCTTGAATATAAGGTGATGCTCCTGTCTTGTTAAATTTTATGTAGTGCAGGCAGCACTTGAAGCATAAAGACATCACCACAAGTTGAAAAGTATATAAAAGGATTTGAAGTTGACGGATAAGCAAATTGTAGCAAATACTACGAAGGCAGATGTAACATTTCTGAACTTACATGAGGTCTTATCGCCTAAAACAAACCTGTACATTTTACAGTGATGGAAAACACGGAGTTACTAAATTTCGCAGACAATTGTTTTTATCTTAGAAATGTTGAAAGATGAAGACAGAGATGAAGAAAGATGAAGAAAAAGCATCCACTGAGGATAATAACAGGATGGAGCGAGGATGAGGACGGAAAGTGAGTTTTCAGCAACCAGAGGCTACAGATTCAAGCCTTTTAACTTCACCGTGAAGGAGAGTGTGCACGTGCCTGTGTGTGTGTGTGTGTGAGTGTGTGTGTGAGTTTGAGGCAGTGATCCAGAACTGTGACTCCAGCCAGGTGTGAAAATGGTTGGAGTCCATTGGTTTGCAGGAAACACACAAACACACATACCCTCCCCTCTATGACCTAGTGAAAAACTGTGCAAGCACGCACACACGCACGCACACACACAGTTTACCTGCTGCTCCATATGCCTCACTGACTTTACCTGTAGGTCCTGCTATTTAAAGAGGAAGCCTGTAAGGGAAACACAAGCACACAAGCACACACACACACACATCAATACTACTCTCAGCTGATATGATAACGTTGGGTGGAGCACTAACTTTGTCTTTTTATCTAAAGCAAAAGGTCAAAATATTAGTTTGATGACACAACATGCTGGGTTTTTTCTCATGTTTTACAGTGTTTACAGAAGTTTGAGGACAACACTGAGGCAAATACCTTGTACAGTACTCTTTGTGCCTTAGGTGAGTATTAAACCAGCGTACTGATTCCTCCCTACCTCGCTGGACTAGACTGAGAAGAGAAAGGTGACACCAGATTTTATGAAAACACTTTCGGACGACATAATTATACATAAATTCTTGTAATAATAATATGTGGTTATGCCTGCATATGTGAAGTAATCCATGCTGATTATTTTTATAGAGTTTATTTATTATAATTTGTTTTTAATTCTTACAAACTAACTAATACTGTGCAGATAAAGTTAGCTATAAGCAAAGTTATGGCAGCTACATATATCAGCCAAATTCTATATTCTGCTTATTGATTTACTTTTTTTAATTTAACATTTAAATAGTTGGAAACAAACAGGATGAGTGCAATATACTTCATGTTTTTATTAATCCTTTATTTATCCAGGTAAAAAATCTCATTGAGATTAAAAATCTTATTTCCAAGAGAGACCTGGCATCATAGCAACAAAAGTCACATACCACATAGGTATATAACATGTATATGTATATACGTATGTTCCCCATGAATTTAAATACGAATGGTTTTGATAACTGACAAACATGTTGCACGTGTGTTAAAATGTACAAAAGCAAACCTCATGGGGCATTTTTAATTGCTGCATAACTGATTTTGTGATGTTACTGACCATGATTCAGGAATATTGTCATATTTGGAAAATATTTGGAAATTCATATGATTTAAGAATTCGAGGACTACAGCTTGTTTTGTAGACCTCAGGCTGCCCAAGTCTCCTGAAACCCATTCTAGTGAGTGGTCGTATTACAGGTGAACTGTTAATTTTACTGTGTCTGAAAATTGCATGATTCTTCTTATGATGATTTTCTTTTTTCTGCTGTATTGCACATTTTTTTGCTTTTTTATGACTATTTTTTCAAGCAGTCTGTTAGCAGAGTTTGTCTTTTGACAGTTTCAAAATAAACTGTCTTCATGTCATTGGATGCATTGTTTGAGTCTTCTGTTAAAAAGGAAACTGAATCCCTAAGGTAGTGGCCAAGTTTAAAAAGTGTCTCAGAGAGGGGGAAACAGACAGGATAAGAGAATGAAAAGATATTTGGTACAGAAAAAGAAGATGGCTTTTATATGATTTCTACAGCAACACACGCACACCTACACAAAAGCTGCAGAGGTGCAGAGAGCATCACTTAGAGACCCCTTAGCTGTCACAGCTTTATCCTCCATTACACATAAAAACACACACACACACACACACACACACACACACACACACACACACACACACACACACACACACACACACACAGAAATGTGCTTGAAGCCCTGCAGTGACTGAGCATAAACCAGTCGAGTTCTTCACACCAGCTCACTGACAGTTCGTCTCTTCCTGCTTCGCCAGGGGACCAGGCAGGGGGAGAAAATCACTCCAGCAGCTTAAAGGCACACTCCGCTTAACTGTTTTTGCTCCTCTGATATGGTTTTTTCCTCCGCAATAGCAAAAACAAAAAAATATGAGAGAGAGACAGACAGACTAAAGAGGAAATTGAATGTAATGATGCTTAAGGGTTGTCACAGGTTAGAGAGTTTTGTTGTAGTCAGAGCTGCTGGATGTTAGTTTTATTATAACAAAACTGTAGATTCTGATGCCATTAATCTATCAATCCTTTTGTGGGTTACAAGCTTCAGCTGAATATCTAATCCAAAAGACCAACAGTGTCTTTTCGCAATGTGGAAGTCCTAAAAGTCAAGTTTTATTCATCTTTTTTTATTAAGTAAAACTACAATTCACATGCTGTTTCACATCAACTCACCGAGTGTTTGTCCTGCCAGCACCCTGCCGTTCTCCCCAATCACAGCTCCCCTGGCATGCCTCTCACTGGCGTACTGGACAAAGGCATAGCCCTTGTGCACAGAACAGCCGAGCACACGGCCATACTTGGAAAAGATGCTCTCAACATCAGACTTCTTGACCACCGCTGTATTCAGGTTGCCAATAAACACCCGTGAATTGATGGACTTTGGGTCTGTCTTGTTGGTCACATTACTGGTCTGTACCTTCAGTGACATCCTGGAGAGAATGGCGATGGAGGTAAGTGCCAAATGGATGGATTGGAAGGCAGCAATGTAGACAGACAAGTATCTGGAGAGAGAGAAGATACATTTTCAGTTTCAGTGACAGATAATAGAGGACAGCTGCAGGAGTCTCACTGACAGACATTTAAGAATTATTCTCATAACTGAGCAAAGAGGTAAATGCTTATTTCTTTACCAACATTCTTCCTTTTCAACACACTAAATTCAGGGTAGACTGATGTCCCATCAAAAACACAGACAACAGCTGTATATGTATGTATTTCTCCACACAATAGCAACCAATTACTCTAGTTATGCTGATTATTTTCTGAATTCTTCTTAAGTTTTTTCCCTCTCCTCCCACTTCTTTTCTACTTCATTAGTCATAAAAATTGGGCCTTTAATTTTAGACTGAAAGAAAATTAGTTTTCTTTGTTGAATAAACAGGCACTCGATCATTATTCATACAGATTTAAAGACATCGGTGCACATGATATGACTCATTACAAGGATTTGAAAGGTTATTTTCTAAAATTCAAAGTTCTTTTTTGCAAAAATTCATCTACATGTATAAACATTTCTTCTTTGATGAAGCCTGTTTTTATTTCGGGATCAGATGATCCTAAACCATTTGTTAGTTATGCTGCTTTAGGTTCAAACCACTTTCTATAATCCACTCAGTCTTCTTCTTCTCCTATAGATTCATTAATTAAAGAGAATAAATACAACAAATACTGAAAGAACAGCCGATCAGCAATAACTGCAGTAACTAAGCTCTTCTCATTCCTCTAATAAAGTCTTTCACAAAACAGAGACTAAAATTGTATTTACTTATAATTATATGTAATTACTAACCACTTCCATAAGTGAAAAGGAAAGAACAGCTACAGTCTAATCTGAATATCTAGAAAAACAATGATAACAAGCAACAATGTTGATCTGATCCAATAAGTTATGGTGGCCCAAAATGCAGCTGTTTTATCACGAGACAACCAAAATCGATGACAGAGCAGAATTTGAAAACTAATATAACAAGCATCACGTAGCAATCACCACCCTCTCCACAAAGTGATCTCCTCCTTTTATCTGTGTTAATAACAGCTGGATAAATGAGTAACATGAAAGATGGGAAAAAATGATAAATAAGGAAAGTAAAAAACATTTAAAACATAAAAGAAGATTAAAGGGGTCAAAGAAAAAACACTATCAATCAGTAACAGAAGAAGAACGAGGAAAAACAGAACAGGTGTGTGGACAGTGAAGCATCAAAACAAAGAAGGGGAGAGAAGAGAAATGCTGATGGCAAAAATAAAAGTACTGGCAGCTCCCAGTGTTATCCCTCAGCCTCCTAGTAGATGCACCTGCGTTTTGAAAATCCTAGTGGATTTTCAGAAAAGCTGATCTTGAGGCCAAGGCCATGGGATTTGAACTAGATGCAGCTGTGGTATCAAATTAAATTCATTTTTTCAATTTATTGAGTTCACAGGATTTTCAGGAAATGTGACTTCTGACCTTAAACTTGGGTTCAAGGCCACAGGGATTCACCTATGGTATCAGTTTGAAAGTCTTATGTCACCTTGTTCTTGACTTATCACATTTACAAACTTGGGGGTGCATGCCCCCCGCCCGTCCAAATACTGCACATGCACGGAAGGATGTGAAACCAAACAAACTTAATCAAAAGTTTAGGAACACTTTAATCTTTCTTTAGAGTCAAAGTACTGATACTTCTACTGTCCTCCACACCCATGATTGCTTTGCAAACAGGAACTGCTGATATTTGATTCATACCAGTTAAAAGTGTCCAAAACCAGTGTTAGAGTTTAAGCCCTAAACAAAGCCCTAAGTGAGGAGATCTCAGGTAACTTATCCACCATTGAAGAACTTTTAACTACTTCTATCACAAACCGCTGTAAAGCTCCAGGAGATCATTGCTCACTTGAAATTTGATTCATCATGGCTTCATTGTACTTGACATTCAGATATAAACTTGGCATTTACAAAAAGCCAAGGGAATCATGCAAATGAGTGAGTGATTTATGTAAACTACTGATAGCAGAGTAGTGGGAGTGAAAACTGACAGATGAGTCAGCAGACAGGAGATGGAAAAATGTAACTTGTTGTTCTGTCAGCAATGACATGAAACAGAAGAACTTTGGTACACAGAAAACAGCGCTAAGTATAATAGACGAAGGAGCTCAAAGAATTCTGTGGGGGCTGGAAATCGTGCCAAACACCAGAACAATACAAATATTCAAAGCTTTGTCAGACTCATCAATTATCAAGGTTAGAAAAAACTGCGCGGATCCTGATTTTAAAACTTTTGAGTTATCTTAGACCTTCTGTATGGACATTGGAATACTGGTTAGAACAATGACCCCTCACCCACTGCATATTGTATAATACACAAAGAGGCACAAGTGATTAAAAAAAACAAGGTAATTCTGATAAATATGTTGGTGTACACTTTTCTGTAATTATAACTTTGGTCATGGTATATCTTCTCCTTTCCTCTCTATCAGTAGAAATATCCAGCAATGAGTTAGAGTTCTAGGAAGCAAGATTTTTTTTATGATTCAGCACTGTTGAGTGTGTGTGTGTGTGTGTGTGTGTGTGTGTGTGTGTGTGTGTGTGTGTGTGTGTGTGCCTGTGTGAGTTTGGGGGGGGCATGTTTGTGAGTATTAAACCAATTTTTTAGTTTCAGACCTGCAACTCGAGAAAAGTTAAAAGGTTAAAAAGTCAGGTAAAACCAACTTCCTTTGTGTACATGTGCGCGTGTGTGTGTGCATTGATGATCTCTCGTCCTTTCTCCACTGACCTTCCCAGTGACAGAGCTGTCTTAAAACTGATTGGTGAAACTCTAATAAATCAAATTGAGCTTGGCCTTGAGGACCTGTGTGTGTTTATGGCTGTGTGTGCATGTGTGTGTATGTGTGTTTGTTTGTTTTAGAGGTCCACAATTAGTGGACAACAGAATAGTGTTGATCCAGCACATCCAGTGTGTTTATGTGTATGGGTGTGTGTGGGGGGTGGTAAATGCATTAAGAAAAATGAATGACGACTTTGGTAAATGTAAACAGGTTTTGACCTGTTTTGAATTGCGCATACATAACAAGGTTAAGGTCCTAACAATATAAAGCACCTAGAGGCAACTGTTGTTGTGAATTGACGCAATATAAATAAAGCCAAATTGCACTGAACTGAATTGAAGTGAAGGTTGGGATTCTATTTATTTATTTTGTTTGCCATTAATATAGCATTACTGCACTCTATTGCAGGAACTTATCAACATCCCACAGATGTAAATTACTACAAAAAATTTTAGGCACTAGAAATATGTTTATAGTCTTATCCATCCCACAATACCATTAGCAAGGCATTTAACTGGTAATAAGTTCATACTACAGCATGAAAGCATACAAACAACATAATTATAGTCATACAGTATATTTTCAGCAAAAGGAAGATGAAAAAAATAATTGATTGACAGTGTATGTAGATACTGAAATAGCCTAGAATTCCTGAAATAGCTTTCTGGTACATAACAAGTGTTCCTGTGCTGGTACACATCTTATTAGCATAAAAGGTTATACAAAATGTACACAATGCACTATGAAGAGGCTCTCACTGTACTTGGATGAGGGTCATAGGATCAACATTATCAAGCATTAAACAACAAAATGCAAACACATTATATGTCTCTGCTTATCCTCAAGTTCATTAAGCAAATTAACATCCTCTGTTTGAGTTTTTTGGCTCAATGACACATGCATCCAATGAATCTGAGAACTGACTCTAATTTTAATATCAATAATAGCTTTTAAGCTAAAATGAGCTTCAAGGCATAGTTGGTTGTTTTTTTTTTAAACAGTTTGGATCACAACCTTAATTATTGCAGTGATTCTGAAAACAAAGTAAGATCACGTCTGAAGATAACATGTCAGGGATGCATCTTTGCCACTCAGCCGTAAAAGTCCGTTTGAATCTTAGTTATTTCGACCTCAAGGTCAAAGCAAGTTTTCTGAAAATCTTGTGACCAGAGCAATCAACCTCAAAGCTCAAAGCACATCTGTATGGAGCTAAGTTGTATAACATTTTTTTTCAACATTATGTTTATTAAAGTTTTACATATATACATATATAAAGTACATGCACAAACAAATTTACACAATAAACGAAACACAAGGTACATTCAATGAAAGCACTTGAGTCCATGAGACCTCTGACAGATTTTAAAGAATAATTTTCAGATTGCAGCATATGGTTGTGGTCCTGTACAGGGAATAGCTAGGCTGTCCCTGTCTCACACAGTAAACCAGATAGATCTTTATTCCAAATATACTGGATGTAGCGCCCCCAAATTTTCTGGAAAATTTCTTGTTTATCTTTAGAGTATATGTAATTTTCTCTAATGGTAAACATAAAGACAATTCTTTGAACCAATGTGAAATACTTGGTTTGCCAAGACTCCTCCACGTTAGAGCTATCACTCTCTTTGCTTGTAGTATTCCCATGTTTATGAAGATTTTTTCAAAATGATCTATGTTACACCCTACAGGATATAATCCCAGTAGGAAAAGTTTGGGATCCATCACAAGTTTAATTGACAAAATCTCCTTTATCATTGCTCCAACTTCTTCCCAAAACTCCTTTATTGTATAACATTTTTAATGGCAGAGGCGCAGTATTACGAACTGTAATAAAAACAAGAGAAATATTTGAATACAGATTTAGATTCTCAAAAATGAATATTTTACATTTTCTAAGGATGTCACAGTGTTGCCACTGTTGCCAGTTTGTGTTCCTCTGCACACAAAAGTCTTCAAAAGAGCGTCATACTTGCTATCAAAAAGACAAATAAACCTTAGACCAAAACAATACAATTGTTTCAATGATGTGTCAATGATGTCAATGACACACATACACATACTGCTTATCTATTTAAAAAAAGTAATGTGTTAATTTAAATTTTTATTTGTCATTAATATTTGGAATTTTTACTCTTTTCATCTTGTAGAAATAAGACATTAACCACATTTGACACACTGTTTATTTCCCTGAAAACTCATGTCATGGCTTGACCTAGTGCCCAAAACCTCAAGAAAAAACAAGCATCCATGGTAGGTGCTCTAAAGCAAACGATACAGACACTGCGAGATTAAGCTGACCTTGTGCCAAGTCCAGTGCAGATCAATGAAGTCAAATCACCCCACAGTAATATGAAATGGACTTACTCCCTGCTCTGTGTGTGCAGGATTAACATGCAGATAAGCTCCCCAGGTTCAACGATGCGCATTCATTAAAATGTCCACCTTCTGAGTCTTGCAAGAGAAAAGCCCAGCTTTACACTAAAATTAGCTTTATTTCCTGAGTGTTTAATTATACCAAAGTTGGACATGTGCACGCACATAACTGTAAAAAAATTAAAAAATTAAAAAAATCACACAGTTTCTCTCAGTGATCCCATGTGTGCAGGATTAGCAATTAAAGCTAACACCATACGGTAATTGGCTGTGATTATAATGATGGAACAAATGCGATCTCCAGGCACTGTTGGAAATATCATAATTAGGATTTTAGCATGCGCACACACACACACACACACACACACACACACACAATTTGCATGCATCAAAATCTTGATGCTGATATCAATGATTATTTTTTTACCATTAAGCATAGTTCTGACACAACTGGAAACGTATGGGAATGGATGAGAAAAAAAATCCACTGCAAATAAAACATAACAAGGCAAATGTCTGAGACAAGCTGACAAGTTAAATACTGTTGAAAGATTAGGTTTTTAAGGCAGTCACCCTTGGGCCTCAGTGATACACAGTATGATCCATGGCGTGATTTCATATATTTCACCACGGCCATCCTACATTATGTAATTTCCTGTTTGCTGATCTTGGCTTCGTTCAGCGTACCCATGTTTAATTCATGTTACTTTTGTAGATACAGTGCTGTGAAAAAGTATTTTCCTCATACTGATTTCTTTTTTTTTTTGCATATTTATCACATTTACATCAAACAAATTTGAATATTAGATAGAGTATACACAAAATGCACTTTTTAAATAATGATTTCATTTTTTAACAGGCCCTATGTGAAAAAGCCCATAGAATAAATTCTAATAACTACTTGTGCCACCCAGTAAGAACTGCATTCAAGTATTTATTTGATAATTGACTCTTTCATACTGCTGGGGAGGGATTTTGGTCCAGTCCTCTTTGGATCCATGTATTCTCTTCTGCTTATCCTTATCAGGGTCACAAGAGGGCTGATATCTATGCCAGCTACCGCGAGACATGGAGTACACTCTGGACAGGTCATCAGCCTGAAACATGGCTAACACAGAGAGACATTTGCACTTACATTCACACCTATGGGTAATTTAGAATCACTGATTAACTTAACCCCATTAACTGCATGTCATGGACTGTGGGAGGAAGCCAGAGAGCCCACGCAAACACCGGGAGAACATCCAAACAGAAAAGCCCCGGCCTGGTGGTGGAGTCAAATTTAGGACCTTCTTGTTGTGAGGCAACAGCAAGAAGTCTGCGTCTCGATGATCATCAAGATGTTTTTTTGGCAAATGTGACACGAGCTTAGTAAAAAATTTTCTTTTTGTTCTGCAGTTGTTTTTCACCTTAGAATCCTCTCATGGATGCCAGTCTCTTTCTTGTTGTTGCATCATAAAAACTGACTTTAACTTAGACGAATGAGGCCTACACTTCTTTAGATGCAATTTTAAAATCAGTCTAAATGATCACCAGTTCATTATGTTATGTTTCAAAATCCTTGCCTTACAAATATTGATCATGTGAAGCGCCCGAAAAAGGGAAGAGATGTGCTTTCAGGAAGATCAGCCAGAGAAGTGTGTTTGAATTGAAAGAAATTGTGACTCGGAAGGGAGACCACAATGTGAATTATATCATAAAAAGTTGAATTTCAGTCTGGAAGATGACGGGTGATTCTGCCCACAGTGAGGAAAGGTCATTTCACCACCAGGGGAGGCAGCAGGGAGAAACACTTCATAATGATAAATAGATGAGACAGCAGCACATTTGGGATTAGAGTTACTTCGACAAACTGTGCTCACAACCCAAGGTGGTAATGCTGTGATAGAAAGAATCACTATGGGCTTATAGTCAATACTCTCACAGTCAGCCCCATGGCTCAAGCTCAGATACGTTCACAAACATTATTGACCTTTAAAACTATAAAGATGGCTTCTGCATCTCAAGAGCTTTGCATTATAGAGAAAACAGGTCTCTCTTTCTCTATAAAAGAGAGAGACTTGTCATGATGGTTATGAAAAAAAAGTACTGGAAAACAAGCAAAAAGGATTGTTATTTCCGTATTTAGCAACTTCTATTTGGTGATATAGCTTTGTCCAAACAGTTCCCAAGAGATCACTTTACACCTTTCCAAGTACATTTCAAGAATAGAAGAAGAGAGCCTGAGGCATTGAGGCCCCCATACAGTAGAATAAGACATCAAATGACAGACATGACATGATTCAGATATAGCATAAAAAAGCGGAGGCTGCAAAGGGGCTTTTGGGTTTGAAGCAACTATGGGCAGTTTAAAGCAGTTTACACAGCGGCCCTCGAGAAGATCTGCCAATCGGTTGTTTGGAAGAACATCAGTTTAGCCATCGGCTGATCTGGGCTTTGGAGTTGCCAGGCTTGCAGATTAGCTTAGCTCTCCTCCTTTTAAAGGATTCATTTAACAAAAGATTATATGAGTACAAATATGTATAGAATAATGTATACAGAAAACGAATCGTGTATGACTTTTGCGTTGCAAGAAGTTCTGCAATGACCATCAAACTCTTCATGATGCCACTGGCTGATACAGTAGCAGGAGGTACTAAACCCAAGACTGTTACAATTTTGTCTCAGTTATCAAACTAATATTAACCTTAAACCTAAGAGTAAATCACAGATAGCAGCATAAAACATTGAAGAAAGGGAAGAAATAGGATAATGAAATCAGTGAGAATAAGTAATAATTGCACAGGAAGTGATAGATTATTTGACCAAAGTATAATCTGTTTTTGACAGCCATGCACAACAATACTGCAAGTAACTTAAATACAATTCATATTGCCCATTTCAGTATCGCTCCTGCTCTCATCTGTCTTCAGTAGTTACCCATCCGTGTAATGACTCCAGGATATAATGCTATAATGCCAGACTGTAGGGAAAGGCCCTCGGGCAGAGTTTAAGATAAAGGGTGACCAGCATATTTGCAGTTAATGCCTCACAGCTGTTGAGCTCATTTCTGGGTAACTGAGGATTGCAAACTCAAGACATCTAAATCACCTCTAATCACATTAGTCCTATTTTTTTTAAGTTTCTGTTTAGTAGCTAACCACCTATACAGTTGGTGGGTGTAAGATTGCACACATGAGTCTGCTGCATGAGCTGCGTATGTCGGTATGACAGATTCTATGCTAATTTCTGAGACAGTAGTTAAACATATATACAGTGCATCCCACGAAGGAGCATGGTACAGATTTAGACAGTTAATGATTATCAAACAGCAGTGGGAAGACTTGAGGTGGAGCTGGTATTCAACTCATTGGGTATGTATGAAAGAAGGATCTGAACTTTTTGAACTGCCAAGGACAGTGTCTTAACCCTTTTTAGTGAATACAGCTATTTTGTGCATTTGTTGCTCTGTGCGTGTGAGTGTGTGAGAAAAAGAGAAAGAGGGAAAGGGAAAGGAAACATGGGTGTTTGTCAGAGATAACAAGGCAAAACTGGACTAATGTGGTAAAATGAAGACTCCCCCTACACACACACAGGGTGATACACTGTCATGGTGTGTATGAGATGTGCCCATTAAATAACAGGAAAAGGTTTATTTAAGTCGAACCAGTGTTAGGCTCATTATTTATTAGCCACAACCCATGTTGAATATGTTGAACATTTGACCTTCAAGCAGAGGCTGGCAATTATTTTCTTACCTTGCGCTCTCTTGGACGCATATATGTTTGGACTTGAATGGATGATGTGTTCCACAGGCATAAGGAATATTTCCATCACTCTCTCCCTCTCGTTCACTCTCTAACATATATACCCCACCCACACACACACCCACACACACACACACACACACACACACTTTTATTTTTATGTTTTCAGTAGATTAGCTAAATCTGGTGAATGTAACATTTGATGAGTGCATGAGCTCAAATATAAACAAGTGCATTTGTAGTGATGCATATGCAGAACCACACATTAAACTTTGACACAAAAAACCACCTTGGTAGCTAGTTGAAATTCCTTCATTGGAGATGTTTTTTTCCCTACCCAGTCCATTCTTAAAGCCCAAGACCTTGTGACACAAGTACTCATGCAGCCCCAAATGTACAGAATTGTTGCTTGAGGTAACAGCTGTGGCTGGATGTGAGGATAAACTCAGATCCTTGAAAGGCACAGAGACATATACTTTCACTTGGGTTTTTGGCTTGATGTATAACTGAAGAGTCAAGCTGCACCCCCGAGCGAGGCTAGAGGCTGGGCTAAAACACACACTTGCACATACACACCAGTTCACACTTCACACAAATCTGCATGGAATTAAGACTGGAAATTCACAAACAAATCATAAAAATTACATGTTAAGAGCCTAACTCAAAGAAATGCAAATAGCTTATTAAAAATGACAATAAAACAAAAACTCACATCTTTGTACTTGATACATGTTTAATCTCACCTGGTTTATTTTGAACTTCGCCGTTACAGCTAAATGCCTAGCCCTACCTTACCTTAACCTAATTTGACCCAAGTGTAATTTTAACCCTAAAAAACAGCCTTTAAAAGTCTTTTTGAAGGAAGAACTGGCCAAACATCACTCACTCACACGGTTAAAATGTAACATTTCACGTTCTAATTTTGAATCACCATGGAGTCTTAAATGAAAACAAAGTTAAAATTCTCATAACTTTTTTTACCAAACACTGTAAGTTAAGCTCAAGTTTTCAGTTTGAGAAGTGAAGGATAAAAACAACACTTTCTATTTAAGCCATCCATCTCCACCTGTACCCTTTTGCATTTTTCTTCGTCTCTTTCTTTAGCCCTGTTTGTTTGTCATTCCTTCTCCTAACGCCACCTCCCCCCCATTGTTTTACCAACAGATCAGCACAGAGCCATGTGACTGATGCCACTTCAAGTCCCAGCAGCCTACGAGCTGCATTCATGTAGAATCACTGAGATTTGGTGAACTGTGCAGAGAAATGTGGCTTTGGAGTCCAGAGCAAGAAAGGAAAACAGGGAGAGCCCATTTATCTGTTACTATAGAAACAGTATCTCGTTAGACTATAACCTGAGGATGATAAATATACTATGAATATGAAGTCCACTGCAGTCAGAATCTTAAACATTTACAGCAGTCATCCAAAAACCACATACAAGTCGAGTTGATCACAACAACCCATTACTGGCCTCTGAGTCTTCCAGTGAGGATATAGTGAAGTTCATATCACAATCCATTTTGTTAGAGAAAGAATGCAGCCGCCCACCTGATGGTTTTCTTCATGCAATAAAAGTGCCACTGTTGCCTTTTCTACTCTTACTGGAAGAAGACAGTATCTATTGCTTGTCAAACATTGTCAGGAAAAGTGAACAAAAAAAAAAAAATTAAAAAATGACTGAAAAAAAAAAAATAGTACACAATTAAAGAATTGAATGCAATGAATTAATGTTTGAAAGCATGTATAGCAGAGGTGGACAACTGCAGGCTTCAAGGGCTGGTGTCCTGCAGGTTTTAGCTAGCACCCTGGGTTAACACACCTGAATCAAATGATTAGTTCATTACCAGGTGTCTGGAGAACTTCAAGACATGTTGAGGAGGTAATTTAGCCATTTAAATCACATGTGTTGGATCAAGGACTCATCTAAACCCTACAGGGCACCGGTCCTTGAGCTGCCCACCCCTGTTGTATAGCATAAATTGGGGGTATTGGGTGAGGTTCAGTGAATGGATGCATATAGCATTTGGCTGTGCTACACATTTCTTTAAAGGAAAGTTAAAGGAATTATATGCTGATGAGTTGAAGGAGGCTTCTTTAGGTTTGTTAATCTGCCACCCAGTATAGTTTAATACTCTTAGTTAGCGCATTGTCTGTCTTGTCTTAATGTTGGTTTATAATGGAGCACTGTAACAAAAAAAATAATTTCCCCCAGGGATCAATAAAGTATTCTGATTCTAAATATGTCATACAAATTATAATTTAATTACCTTCATCTTCAGTATGAATGTGTTAATAACTAAAAAAGTGGCTCAAAAATTTGTTTAAGGGAGGTGCTCATCAGAACTACAAGCTGGGTTAATATAGCTGTCATGGTTTGCAGGAATTTGACCCAAACAAGAGACTCAAAACAAAAGCTAAAAGAACACAAAAACTAGCCTTTATTAAGGTTGGCTGCAGATAGTACACAAAACTCAAACAGGCATGAGACAATGAAGCAGTAACAACCAGTGCAGGCTAACACAACAAGCACACACAGCAAATAAACACAAGAGCAGGGCTATATATACATACAGAGACACTGAGGGTAATCAGGGCAAACGAGGATACAAGTGGGAAATGAGGAACAGCTTAATCTAATCAATACAAATGACACAAAGGAAATAAAACTAACAACAAGGCACAGAAGACGGAGGACTATGCAAGTACAACTGGAAATAACTAAATGAAATACTGAACACAGAGATGACAATTTGACATTAAGAGATAAGAAAGTATAGGTGAGTGAAGAATAAACAAAAACACAAGAAATCAATTATTTACACCACGAAGTGCAAAAGCCTGAACACTAAATCAGAAAGGTATAAACTAAATATCAAAATGGAAAAAGGAAAAAAGAAAGATTGTGACATTTGTAATTAGCATCAGTTTTTATTTTTACTTAGAGTCTTTGGGTGATTTCTAAGTTCTCTCATTTCTGTTTAGATTTCATTTAAAAAAAAATTTTCACTTTCATTTAAGCTTTTATTAGATTTTAAAATCACATAAGGTGTTACAATAAAAACACTTGTCATGTAGTCATCCCTGTCTGAATAATTATACTATTCTAATTGCGGATTGATTTGACCAAAATGACTGAAGAACTTTTACAAAATACATTAACTGTATCCAGCTGTTGTGATTCAGCACTAAATGAAAGGCTTGAGAACACGTGGTATAGACTGTAATTCTTATTGTGAGAATTGCCATCAGTAATACAGTCTGATGATGCACGACTTGTTTGTATATCAACTTTTGATTCAGGACTCGCCAGCGAATTTTGTGGAGCGAGAGAGCTGCAATGAATAATAGATGTATTTTGGAAAATGAGTGTGATCCTTTAATTTCTTAAAGGAAAATAAACAAAATGGATAATTTAACAATTACCAGAAAACTCTTGCTGCCTTTCCTCCAGTCTTACTCTGCCTTGTTTGGTTTTTGTGACTTTCATAGTAAGGGAAAACACTACTCTAACACCACTCTAAACTCGGTGGCAGGGTACCTTTCATTTCTGGCCTCATTTTGTTGTTTGGTGGTTTGTTTTCTTCAGGCAACAGGGACCACAATAAGCACATTACAGCCTTTCATCATAAAATAATTTCTGGAGTGCTTTGAACATCAGACTGCGATGATGTATGTTTAATATTTTAAAAGCAGCTTCAGGGTTTTGGCCACCATATTTCAATAGTTTCCAAAGTATAGATCTCATTTTACAGTGTCCAACCAAATTGAACTTCCTAGAAATAAACACCATTACTTGCAAGAGCACGGCATTGTTATTTGCTATTTATCTGATGTTATTTGAAATTCGATGTAAAAAATTTAGAACGATTTTCTGGCATAAAATGTGGTTAATTAGAAGAAGTAAAACACCAGCAAACTGCTATAAATCCCAGTGCTGAGGTCTCACTGAGTAAGCCATTTAACTCATTCACTGCCATTGACGTCTATAGCCGTCAATGGCAGTGAATGAGTCAATGGGTTTAACTCATTCACTGCCAATGGCTGGCAGTGAATGAGTTAATATACCACTAAATACTGGCCACTGGAGCATGCTGTCTTTGTATAGAACAATTTGAGATGTATTAAACATGTAAGTGTGTGAGTGCAGGGATTAAATGAATGCATTGCTTTTATCCTTACTGTTGTCATTTGATTAAATTTCCTCACCATATTCATTGGGATGCACTTGGTCCAATCCTGCAATAGGTTTAAAAAGATTTCCCTTACAACCATGAACATATTGTCACACAAAAGTCTTTTAAGTCCAAGTTTCTTTGACTTAAATTAATATAAAATAAACTCCCCACAATTTTAGAGAAGAAATGGACAGTCTAAGTCCAGTCAGGCCTCGAGCAAAACAATACAACGGTCAAGGAAAACAGAACAAGAAAAAAGGTAAGTTCCTTCAGATATACAGTATCACTGCAGTGTAAAGAGACTTATTGCTGAGGCACAATTAACTGTTGCAACAAATAAAGTTACAACAACACTAGCTTCAAGTTTACACTAACTACCTGCAAACTCTACTTACCACTGTGTGACCTTTGGCACAATGGCAATTATTTGATGTCCAGCACCCTTTGCAAGAAGAGCTATTATTTACTGTCCCATTTTTTTTTTTTTAATTCTGCAAAACACTAAATAAGAAAGGCAAGTAAGAAATGAATGAAATAAAAGAAAAAAGTTATAGAAGCTGCATGTGTTTGGTAAGTGGCTGAGAAAAGGATTCTGACGATATTACAGCTTCTAATCAAAGTCAAAGTCAAAGTCAACTTTATTTGTCGATTCTGCCACATGTACAGGACATACGGAGAATAGAAATTGCGTTACTCTTCACTCCCTAGATAAATAGCAAATGAACATTTAAATATATTTAAATATAAAAGTGATTAAAAAATGCAAGTAAAATAATTAAAAAGTAAAAATTTAAATAAATACAATTTTACATATAACAAGAAAGCTATATAATATACAATATAATGGGTAAGTGACATTGAGTGTAAACCAGGCAGAGTAGTGCAAATGGCAAATAGTGCAAATGGAGATTTGGTAATGTATGGTAAGAGAAAGTGTAACAACAAAGTCTTATGAGGTAATGGCAGTCCAATGCTCCACAAAGTGACTGGTAACTGGTGCAGGCCAGTGAGTGAGTCAGAGAGTGTGTGTGGTTGTGTGTGTGTGACAGAGTTCAGTGAGACCGTGGAGGAGAGAGGGGAGAGGGGGCAGAATCGGGAGGGAGTTAAGCTTCCTGACAGCCTGATGGATGAAGCTGTCTTTCAGCCTGCTGGTCCTGGCCTGGAGACTCCGCAGTCTCCTCCCCGACGGCAGCAGCTTGAAGAAGCTTTGCATTGGGTGTGTGGGATCAGCCGCTATGCAAAGGGCTTTTTTAGTGAGACGGGTGCTGTAAATGTCCTGGAGGGAGGGGAGAGAGACACCAATGATCCTCTCTGCAGCTCTCACTATGCGTTGGAGGGTTCTATGACAGGACGCATTGCAGGCTCCAAACCACACAGTGATGCAGCTCGACAGGATGCTCTCGATGGTGCCTCTGTAGAAAGTGTACATGATGGGGGCTGGTGCTCCTGCTCTTCTTAGTTTGCGGAGAAAGAAGAGACGCTGCTGTGATTTCTTGGCCAGTGCTGTGGTGTTGTACGTCCAGGAGAGATCCTCTGTGATGTGCACACCCAAGAACTTGGTGCTGCTCACTCTCTCCACAGACGCTCCGTCAATGGTCAGAGGAGCATGTTGGGTGTGCATTCTCCTGAAGTCCACAACAATCTCCTTCGTCTTCTCCACATTCAGAGAGAGATTGTTGTCAGCACACCACGTGGCCAGGCGTCTCACCTCACTTCTGTAGTCGGTCTCATCCCTGTTGCTAATGAGACCCACCACCGTTGTGTCGTCCGCAAACTTGATGAAGAGGTTGGAGCTGTATGATGGGGTGCAGTCATGGGTCAGCAGAGTGAAGAGGAGGGGGCTCAGCACACATCCCTGCGGGGCCCCCGTGTTTAAAATGATGGTGCTGGATGTATTACTGCCAACCCGTACTGCTTGAGGTCTTCCGGTGAGGAAATCCAACAGCCAGTTGCACAGTGAGGTGTTGAGCCCCAGCTGGACCAGTTTTTGAATGAGCTGTTGGGGGATTATGGTGTTGAATGCTGAACTGAAATCTATGAACAGCATTCGAACATATGAGTCATTTTTGTCCAGGTGTGTGAGTGCCGAGTGGAGTGCAGTGGAGATGGCATCATCGGTTGAGCGGTTGGGCCGATAGGCAAACTGGAAGGGATCCAGGGAGGGGGGCAGGACAGTCTTGATGTGTTGCATGACTAGTCGTTCGAAGCACTTCATCAGGATGGGAGTAAGTGCAACAGGACGGTAGTCATTAAAGCAGGAGGGAGATGACTTTTTTGGAACCGGAATGATTGTGGTGGCTTTAAAACATGTGGGGACGACAGCCTGGATGAGTGATATGTTGAAGATGTCTGTGAAGACATCAGTGAGTTCCACTGCACAGTCTCTCAGTGCACGACCAGGAATGTTGTCAGGACCCGGAGCTTTATGTGCATTGATCCTGCTGAGGGATCTCCTCACGCTGTCCGGTGACAGAGTCATCACCTGGTCACCAGGAGGGGGTGGGGTCTTCTGTGCAGTGGTGCTGTTTTGGACTTCAAAGCGAGCAAAGAAAGTGTTCAGCTCGTTCAGCAGGGGGATAGTGCTATCACAGGTCTGTGGTGGGGGCTTGTAATCTGTGATGGTCTGAATGCCCCGCCACAGGCTCCGTGAGTCTCTGCTGTCTTTGAAGTGATGAGATATTTTCCTGGAGTACTGTCTCTTAGCCTCTCTGATGCCACGGGAAAGGTTGGCCCTAGCTGTCCTCAGGCTTGCCTCGTCTCCAACTCTGAAGGCAACATTCCGAGCTTTCAGCAGCCTGTAGACCTCTCCTGTCATCCATGGTTTTTGATTGGCCCGGACAGTTATGGTTTTCGTGACTGTTACATCCTCAATACACTTGTTGATGTAGGCAGTAACAGTCTCTGCGTACTCCTGGAGGTCAGTGGTGTTGTTATAGGTGGCAGCCTGCTTAAACATGTTCCAGTCTGTAGTATTGAAGCAGTCCTGTAGAGCCTCTGAAGACCCCTCTGGCCACACTTGTATCCGCTTACGAACCGGTTTGGTCACTTTAACGAGCGGTCTGTAAGCAGGCATTAGCATGACAGTGATATGGTCTGAGGCGCCGAGGTGGGGGAGGGGAAAAGCTTTGTAAGCTCCTCTCTGGGTGGTGATAGTTACATGTTCGACAGCCCACCGTTCACCACAGGCTTCACCACAGATAAGTCCTCAATTCCCACTCAGGGCAACATTAGCTGTCTCCACTGCGTCCACAGGTTGCCTATAAATCATTGCCATGCAGGCCAACAAGGCAGTAATAGAGACAGATAGTCCCTCTTAGACTGCATTAATGAACTGTTGTTCCTGGAACCAGGGAAGCCAATGAACGGATCAATACTGCATTGTTTTCTGCTTTGCAATCACTGCAGACTCAACATCTGTTCACTATGAGCTCAGGTAGGCAATTAATAAGAGGGCAACCTACATTTCATTAAATAAAAAATGTATAGATCCTCAAGAATGAATGTATCCGCCTCCATTTTGAGCTGACTAGAGGTGGAATGGCTGTAGTCCAACTTTCCTATTCGGGCTGCATTTATCTGCTCATTTCACTTTTTTTCAGTTCCAACATTCATGATGATATTTTTAAAAACGCACAAGTGTACGCAAAATTCCAGTTAGTTTGTAGCTCAAGCACAAGCTTGAGAATCAGCATATATTGCACATTCAAATCAACAATAAATACTGAATGAATTACTGTCTATTTTAGGTCTTTCTAGAGAACCTTTTACATTTTTTATCACAATGCAGCACATAATTTTCTAAACCAATACAGACCCACACATCATCAATAATCAAGGTGCTGCTAATTGATTTTTCTGATACCCTGAAGAAGTGAATCAATACCAATAGCTATACTAGTTAAAATGTAAATGACAAAAAGTCAGCAAAAAAACCAAAATCCTATTTTTTTTGTCATCTTTAACTAATCTACCAACTTTATAATTCTTCATAATGTTGTGATTCACCTTATTTTTCTTTTTCATTTCCTGTCATGTCTGCTGTTCCCTCCCTGACTTTCCCTTCTTTCTTCCTTTCCTTCCTTATTATCCCTCCTTTTTCTCTTCTAACATTCCCTAGAGTTCTTGTTTCATAAAACCCTCTCCTTCTTCTTCTGTCCCTCTCCATTTGATTTTCTACCCTTTAAACTTCTGCTCTTTTCACCCACCGATTTTCCCTGTCTCCCCTTTTCATGACTTTTTAATAGCATTTCATTCTCTCTTCCTCCATTTTCCCTTTCCTACTCCCGTATTCTCTTCTTTTCATTCATTTCTTTCACACTGTCGCAACTCTTCTTCCTTCTGCACCTTCCCTTTCTCCTCTATCCTCATCATCATCCCTCCTCTTCCTCCCTCCCTTGTATCCCCTCCCCTCTCTCTCACAGCATTTCCTGAATTCCTTGTTCTCCAGATGATGAACGAGTGGTTGTTCCACTCATCCATCTACTGGGCAGCCTCATCTATCTATCTACTGCCTGCCCCCCCCACACACACACACACACACACACACACACGACATATATATAAAAAAAAACAAACAAACATGCACACTGGAACACACAACCAACATGAAACCCAGACACAAACTGAAAGTGTCTACAATGAAATGAAGTGTATTTGAATATACTTGGCCCTGCACAGAAACATGCAAACACACACACATGTATATATCCTCCAGCAGGATGTGTCAGTACAGCTTCTGATTAAAGAGCCTCTATAGAAAATCAATACCTCTTTCATTACAGCTTTACCTCTCTTTGTCTCTCTCTCTCTTTCTCTCTCTCTTTCTCCACCTTCAGTCCTTTTCTCTCCATCAAGGCTTCCCTGCCTCATCCCTCCAGCTCTTCACTTTGCTTTGTTTCAAAAATGTTTTATTGTAAAAGCATTGGAGTGGAGTACAACAAATTGACTGTTGACAAATCATAATATACAAACTGCTGTACAATATAGTCAAGTAAATAAAAGCACGAGTTCAGTTGTGCAGTTTTTATTGATTTAATATCAAGTTGTACTTGTACCAAATTCCTCAAAAAGTAGACCTTACTCTTAGGTCGTATAATGAAAAAAAGGGCCCTTTTTCACAGCAAGCCAACAAACCATTTGAAATCACTCCTGATTTAAAGTTGCTCTTCTTTGTCCATCAGAAGAATGAAGGACTAAAAGCATAATAATTCTTCACAACTGAGGCACCAGGAAACGAGACACAACAACATCATCATTTTTCAGTCTGTCTATTGATAAAATTAAATCATCAGACCAATAAATAAATACATCCATTGCTCTTCCTGCTTGGTAAACAACCATATCATCAAAGAGCCACACCTCCGGTGCATAATGCAGGGTCTCCCATATAAATTCTAAGCAACCACCATTCTCACAAGCTGAGCAGTGTTTAACATGAAAATCAGTCTAACCATAATGTTTAAGAATTGCAGTGTACTCCTTTTAGAGCCAAATTAAGATGAAAATTTTTTACATTCATCAACTTGAATTAGCAGCTTAGCAACCAGTTTGCCTCCTTTGGTCAGCTGTAAGCTTTTTATTGAACCCCTTATCTCTCAGTTCATGTTACCTTCATAGCTGAATAAAATAACCCTGGTTCTTTTTTTGTAATTCAATTTCTTTTCACTAGACATTGTTCAAGGGAGCACAGGAGCTGAACATATTAACCTGTTATTTCACGTGTAGCTTTGTGGTAGTCATATAATAAACATTAGTAAAAAATGTAAGCAGTAGTGAACTGATTAATTAGATGTGATCAGACATTATTAAATTGCTTTGAAAATGCTTTAGTTTTAAGTCAAGAGTGTGTCTTGTGGCTTTACCATAGTGATGGCCGTTGAGGGTCATGTCTGTGTGGTAACTACTGTGCTTTCATCAAAGTGAGCGGAAATATTTTACATGGCCACAGAAATACACCTGAATATGCCGAGGTCTGTGTCCTTGATTAATAAAAGTACAGTTATAAATACCTTATATACATACGACTTGTCTAAACTGATTTCTTTCTTGTGTTTTACTTGTTTTTCACCACCTTCACCTTTGCAGTTGTGGATTATGGGATCAACACTTAATTCAGCACCCTAGAGGAGATTAAAGACTGAGCTGTTAAAATCCGTCCACTCTGGATTTGTCTGGTAAAATAACATGTACTCCAAACCTTGCATCAATTGGGATGGAATTTATGCTGTAGTGACCTGTTTTAACATATTTCCATGACAGAGTGCATTTTTTTAAGCGTTTCTTCTAAGCACTGACAGAAGACACTACAGCTGAGTGTGGGCTTTGCAGGTTAAAGATGCATCACAATCTTCCCATCAAACAAATGAACTGAAAAGTAGGAATTTTGTGTTTGATTTGCTTCATTAGCACAAATGCAGACTTTGTCGTTATTCATACCGCATCACTTAAAAACAGTAAAATTGTGGGAAGAGTCGTGTTATTTTTTGCATTCCCTCACATATAGTGTGTTGTTTTTTTAAAGTCACTGTCAGTGGACATATTCTCATGCATTAGTATAAGGACATGTTTTACAGCAACCTTGAATTCTAATGAGAAACTTTGAAAGCTCTGATTATAATTCCTGCTCAATCACACTACATTTACACATAATCAACATACACCCATGCATACATGCGTGATTACCACACGGGGATACTTTGGATTTTAACATAGCCTACTCACCTAGACGCACCAAAACACACTCATTCTTAAAAACAAATGCTCCATTGCTACTTGATTTCAACCGAATCCCTCACAAACACACTCATACTGAAGGCTGAGTGCTTTCTGTCTTGCACATGGATCAGTGCCGGTCTAAGTCAATTGTCATTGGCAGCTGATTCCTTTCTGTCTCTCCTAACCAAGCCATTTGCAGTCCACTCCAATCAAAACAAACTGAGATGGACTTGCAATGCTGGGCTCATCAGCTGCTTCTGACCTGACATCAGCCCATGCGCAGCACACATCTCAATTATTTTCTAATTTTAGCTTGTTTTTCATCTGGAATACTGAGGCCTGAGGTATAGGCAGGATTATAATGTATTTGGGATTCTTGAGAATAAACTTGTGCTACATCCTGTGAGGTAATGCTCAGATCAGGATCTATCCTGATTTGGGGTTATGATACTTATATAGGAGAAATATAAATCCCACAAAAGATGGACCCCATAATTGAAGAAGACATGCTTTTGTTATTTTTATATTAATATAATTCTTAGACATTTTTTAAAATCACCATGATTTAAGATATTTCTCATCAAAATATGTTAAAATTAAAGATATTCTATATCTCTAGTTTGTATATTTTTGATGTCTTCATATCAAATATCAAACAGTTTAAAAAAGCCTTTTTGTAAATATGTTTAGCAGTCATATTTATACAAACCTAATAACAATGATGGAAAACATTTTTCCAGTGTAATATTAATAACAAAAATGACTACTTTTACTATTTTGCTGCAAATCATACACAGATATTTGGTATTCAGCTAAAAAACAATAATACAATGTTTCACCCAGGAAAAGTGCAGAAATGTGAGGACATCCAGGCAGAATGCAGAAGGATGCTGGAGACTGTGAGCATACATGAAAGGATAAAGACAGCATGCTGTAATCTGGTCCAATGTGTCTTTTTGGAATGGAAGGCAGTCCTTGTTTCCTTGTTTCTCTCAGCCTCAATACAAAGTTGAAATAAGTCCCCAAAATCACGATAAATAAATAAATAAATAAATAATAAACTTATTTTTGATAGAAACAGTTGACCAATGCCATTTAAGCTAGCTACTTTAGTGCTCAAAAGAAAACCTAACTCCATAGACACAATCACCACTATGTATCCATTACATGCACATTACATCAACACCAAATTGAACCCCAAAAAAGTTTCATAACAACTTTCATAATGACTAACCTAACTCTTCTTTGGCATGTTGGGAAAAATCACAGAAGAGTAACCAAGATGAGAACGTGTGGTGAAGCTAAGCTGAGTATAAGATTCCTTTTATTTATTTATTTAGTTATTTTTATTGTTAATAGAAATTTTAGAGTGTGGCCTGTGAACCTTTCTCTGCTTATGAAGTAGGACATGCAAGGAATAGGTTGAGAAGCACTTGTCTAAATCAGACATTCATCTTTTTTATTGGTATGGTACAAGGCACATGTTCATGTCTGACTGCAGTGATAGCTCTGATTTTGTCTTAAAATAACCAAAAAATATATATAATTCCTTATTCTCTAAAGTGCTCAATCTATTTCATAGCTAACCTTGGTGATGTTAGAATGCAGTGTGTTGCTTGCTGGGGAACTGCGGATGGAGGTTGGTTGATGAGAGAGCCAAACATGTGATAAAAACCATGGGTTTCAAAAGAATGAATAGTAGAGCCCCTGTAGAAAACTGAACCACATCTGAGTTTCTCTCTGATATTTATTATAACCATAAACCATACTCCCTCAGAGGAACAACTGATTTATTTCTAAAAATGACGTCTGATATGAAAGTTTCATCTAAAATATGAGTGTGCATAGAGACACTTTACAAAGTATTTCTGTTGTCAGTTGATTGTGATGGAATCAGACTATACAAGTTGCTGAATATAAACTCATGAAGTTAATTTGATCATTTTTACTTCTGAAGTTAACAGCAGTCAAAAAAATTAATTTTTTCTTTTTGCTTATTTAGAGTTAATAAAACTATCGATATGAAAAGTGACTTCTGAAACAAATAACAGCAGAACTGAATGATATAAGAATGATGTAAGAGTAAGATTCCAGTCTTTTGAGACATTTATTATTTATTGCTTCATTATTATGTAGAACCACGATATTCATTATTTTTCTTAACAAACATGCATAGCTGCACTCTAAACAAACACACATATGGAGAGAGAGAGAAAGAGAGAGACTGCACAGCACACGCTCCTGGCACTCATCATTAAACAGTGTAGTTGGCATATTGCTTATACTGCAGCCTCTTTGTGATCAGTCTCTCACAATCGCAGCCCAAAGCTGAGGCTGGATGTTGCACCAATTAGAACCAAACAAACAAATAACAGGCAAACTCAGCTGACAGGGGGGCTGATGGGAACTCAGTGCTCATTTAATGGCCTTTTGTTTTTTTCCTGGAAATTCTCAGTGTCATAATAAAAGATAAAGGAGATTTCACAGATAATAAATAGAAAACACTCAATCACACTGAGTTATGAGGCAACTTTAGTTCTGTTTTATTTCCAAATTAGATTATTTTTTTTGTTAATTAACAGCCCCGTTGTGTCACAGCGGGAGGCAAAACCTAAACTAAAACCTAAACTGGAAAAATCTAGACTATGACAATTTTGACAAAGTTACATGAACATGACCTCAACAGAGTCATGAAATACTTTAACCTGACATGACATGGAGGGAGATAGACAGACGACCTGACAAAGACTGAATGAAAACACACAGACTAAAAACACACAAGAGCTCCTCAGGGGAAGTGGAAACACGCCACAGGGGAAGTATAGCAAAACACATACAACATGGAAACACCCGACTCTTCAAAATAAAACAGGAAACATTGAGAGATGTAGACACTGCAACACAAGCCTGACAATATGGAACAGACATAAAACACAAGGAGAGACACATGAGAACAGATAAGGGAGATGAGAGCACGGGCATAACTAACAATAAAACACTGAGGACAAGACAGACTACATAGAGTAATAGAAGAACAAAAACTAGAATGAAATCAACTACATCCTAACTTCTAACAGCAACATGAGAACTTAACATATTTCCAATATAACATAAGAAATCAAAAATACAAAATAAACTCAAAATGCTAGGTCACAGACCCAGCCTGTGACACAGTATTCATTAACATGGGAAGAAGGGTAACAATGTAAAAATGTAGGTTACTGTTGGTTACTTGGTTTTTGCTGGAGTTACATTCTACAAATAACCCGCGATAGGTGAAATCTGCGAAGTAGCCAACTTTATTTTTTACAATTATTATAGATGTTTTAAGGCTGTAAAACCCCTAACTACACACTTTATACACTTTTCTCAGACAGGGATGAACATTTTCACACTTTTCTCTCTTGTTTAAACACCCTCAAAGTTCAAACCTTCGTAGAAAGGTCCAGTATTATAGAATAAAAGAAGAAGAAGAAGAAAGTGTACATTATTGTACTTTATTGAGCCCCGTGGGGAAATTGCTCTCTGCATTTAACCCATTCACTCAGTGAAGCAGTGGGCAGCCATTGGGCGCCCGGGGAGCAGTGTGTAGGGACGGTACCTTGCTCAGGGGTACCTCAGGGTAGCTGTTAAGGGGAATCGAACCCCCGACCTTCCGATCATGGGGCAACCACTCTACCTACTGAGCTATCCCTGCCCTTTAGACCAAAGATCAAACCCTGTTTTCAGGTCCAGAACATGGGAATAGAGCAGCTGCCAGAGAATTCAACATTAACCCTTTAAGACCTACCATAGAACCAAGTACGCCAGAGCTTATCTTTATATTTTTACATGCTGTAGTGCCATTTTTGGGAGCATTTCAAGTTGTTATACATCAATACAACAGTTATAGCCCAAATTGTAATAATATGTCTGCATTAAGTCCATAATAACTACATAAATTGCAAAGAAGTGCAATAAACTACAATTTTTTTTTTTTTTTACATAAATTTTATATAAATTTCTAGTTAGAGAAATTTAAGAGGCTTATCCCTCAAAACTGTAAATACAAAAAAGTTGCACAAAATAGTTTCCAAAAACAATAAATGTATTTTGAGTGTATTCATAGTTTTAATTTTGAGATACACCAATTTTTATGTCCTGCAGGAAAAACGAAAATAAATATTATAATGCAAATTTGCAAACAAAAAGCATTTGCATAAAAATAAACTATTTCCAGCAGTGCAATTTGAGTTCTAGTTCCAGAAACTATTCAGAAAAGCATGAAGTCAAACATAATTTTTAAAAACACCAGTATAGGCTTATAAGGCCCCGAAGGTAAAAAACTACATTTTCTGCGAAATTATGTCACTTCCGGTTTCAGGCAGGTAATGGCGGACATGCGATAGTTCGCGCTGATGTCTATTCTAACGTAGGAAGTGTTATGAACAGCTGATCGGATCGGCAAAGCGTGTTTCTGGAATATTATGTTTTTGTTGCTACAAGTGCTTTTTCTGCAGTTTTTGCAAAGCCATATGTGGAAGGAAACCGTGACCTAGGACAAGCTGATGGCATAAGATGTAAGTACAACTCCTCTGGTTTCATATGCAAAAAACATTATTGCGCTAGCTTACATGGTTCCAGTTTTACAGGGATTTAAAAATAGTTACGCAAAACGGAGTGTGCCCGCTCTGACCGGCTTTAAAGGGTTAATGAATCAATGGTACGGAAGTAGAAGAAGCAAAAAGAATGAGTTGCGTAAAGTTTGACTTATCTGACTGTTTTGTTTCACTTAATGTGCCTTATAATCCAAAAAATACGGTAACTTCTACCCTCCTATAGCATGTCCAGAAGTCCAACATTTTGTGCGATGGTTAGCATCTTCTTCTGCCTTTCAGGTGCTACTACGGTTGCCTTTGATGGTGCAAAATGTTTCGTCGACATTGTTGTGTTTTGTTGAGGAGAAAACTTACAAACATACAGTACAGCACTTCAGAGTCACACTGCTAGCGATTGAAGATTTATGTAAATTTGACAATCTTGAACGCATTCTGTACTGTACTGGTGACACGGCACGGAGGAGATTGATTGACTGTGGTTTACAGCTGATCAGGATGCAGAACCCAATGCACTGTGTAAAAAAGTAAAAAAAAAAGCATGCAAAATTGCACACAAAAATAATCCACGAAACAGCGAGGCCGTGAAAGGTGAACCGCGTCATAGCGAGGGACCACTGTAACTCCTTAGTTGGTCTATTTCTAAACTTTTGTTTCTACCTAATACAATGGAGGAAAATAAAATTTAGTTTAGTTTTTGTGCATGTTTTTTTTTCCAAGTTACAGTTTCCTGCAGTGCCAGAGGAACTTTTTCCTGTGTTGCAGGAAACTATTCCTTGTGCTTCCTCTCCACTGGCGCAGAATAACTTACTTTATATGAAATCAACAATCCACCACAAATGTGTATTTTTTCTTTTAAATGTGTCACCACTTCTTTCTGCCCATGTCCTCTCTTTATCTTTCCCTCTACAATCCTCTGATTGTCTGTGTGCTTCTCTCCATCTTTCTCCCTGCAGGAAACAGGAAGAAAAAAACCACTACGATAGTAAGATACAACAACTGCGGCTCCTGCCACTGGCTATAAATTGGCATTCCAGTTGATTGGCACTGCGGGCGGTTAACACTGCAGCAGATACAGGATGTTAATGGGAACCACAGCCCGGGGATAAAATCACAGTCTTGACTCTGTGTGTGTGTGTGTGTGTGTGTGTGTGTGTGTGTGTGTGTGTGTGTGTGTGTGTGTGTGTGTGTGTGTGTAATTGATGGGCACTTTTAGCATTTATGTCTGTATTTTTCATGCAGACATTTCAAAATCATTAAAATGGACATCTCAGTGTTGTTGCATTTTTATCTATATTACCACAGGCTACAATTGTACCGTGTGTGTCTGAATGATTAATTCTTGAAAAAAAAAAATCTGTCAAGTCCAGTTATCTGTCAGTTTAAAGTCATTAGATTCTGTCTTGTGGCCTCTTTGTTTCAGGTTTGGATCGAGTGATGAGAAAGTTGAAAACTAATGCCGTTTATTATCGTTGGGTCTCCCTTGTTGGCTGAAGGTTTGTATATCTGTGTCTCAAAAGCAGTCACCCTAGGTGAAGATGCTCAGTCCAGTGTTTGTTAGCATGTGCTTAAACATATTTGTTAAGCAAACGCCACTTTAAATAATTTTAACACTTCCTGAGTGGGATTCTTTTTTCACTTTTTCCTCTAGTTGCTTGCCACTTTGCAGATGCAGATTTTGCATAAAATATATTCACATTACACTTTAGAAAATAATTCATATTGGTAAGCAATACACAAAAACAGCAAAGCAACTTTGCAAACCACTGGCAGAACTTTTTTGATAGGTTTCAACAAAAAAAGAACAAAAAAAATAAATACAAAGCCTTCTGGTGAGTAAAACTGAATGTAATCAAGAAAATGCTATGGGGCACCTTGAAGGAAAATTTGAACACAAATTCATAACCACTCCTGTGTTTACTCATTTCCCCATCTCCCAAGGACAACTCTTCATACTGGATGATCCTACAGGACAGGTTTTACATTAACAAATGCCCACGTTCCCTACTACTAATGCAGGAAGTACAATGATATTATGCAGTGCGAGGTGGTAAGGTAGTAGATACCGGACTGGGGATGTGGGGGTGGATTGGATATGAGTTTAATCTTTAAAGTAACCCTGTGCATGTAGCGTCTGCAGATGCTGTAACATTGATAATCAATGAAAGAGGCTATACCAGAGTGTAAGTGGTACATATGCACTTCAGGAATGTTCTTCTCAAGAGTAAAAATAGGCCAGTCATTATTTTTTTACATGAGGTGTGCACATCCCTTTTTACACACATATGAATCATATAGTGTTTGACTAAATGATACTATGAGAATATGGGAAATGTCTCCAGGATTTGTTGTTCGTACTAACTGGCAGTTGCTTAGTAACTTTACACACATATAGTTTACTGCAGTCTGTACACGGTAATTTAACTTTGCTACATAAACTCAGTGGAAAAACTTCACAGTGCAATGCTGGGTCCACATACTAAAGCTCACTGTCTTGTTTTGCCTGTGACTCACAGCCACAGTGTGTTGCACATAAAGATGCTGAAAATATGCGTTCACTGTAGCCACAGGGTACAACTCAAGTTTGCATTGCATCTTCCTTAACAATCCCCTTTTTTTAAATTTCTTAAAATATTCAACCTCACTACTCTCAACCAAGTGTATCTCGTCACCTCATCTTAACCCTGTTACATGTGCAAGTATTATTTGGGCAATCGCAAACTCTGTCGAGCATCATCTAAAATTTGTCCTTCAACTTCTGCTTTATTTGTCCTATTCTTATGCTCCTTTCTGTCCTTTTTCCTTTCAGTATTTGTCATGGATCGCTGTGTGGCAGGCAGGAGGAGGACCCAAAATGCAAAACTCACAGACACGGGGATGAACTCAAAAATTACAGCTTTAATGCTGGAGAGGCAGAACGTAGGAAATACAAAACTAAACTGGGAAAACTAAATACAAAGCTCGCCAAGAAACACAGGGAGGAACACACACAACATGAGGGAGAACGCGACACAGAACTGAGGGAGACGCAGACATAAATACACAGAGGGTTAACGAGGGAAGTGGGAGCACACGGGGAACACAGGTGACACTGATAATAATCACGGGACATGGCAGGAGTGAACACAACACTGACGGTAGAGGTGAAACAGGAAGTACAGAGGTTCAGACAGGAGGAGAGAGAGCACGGGGAGAACACCAACATAACGGGCAGGGGAGACACGGAATAAACACGAAAGGGGACGAGGGCTCATGAATACACAGAGGGGCACACAGGGGGTGAGAGTCACAAAGGGAAAGCACTCAGGGAACAACACAACAGGGCAAGTCAGGAAACAGAGCCTAAACAGGGAACAAAATACAAACATACAAGAAAACTAAGAACACTGGGCCAACATGGCCCAGGACCATGACAGTATTTGTTTTTTGTGTTCACACACACACACACACACACACACACACACACACACACACACACACACCTGCAGAGAGATGGACATGGTGGACAGAGCCCTGGGGTGAAGAATGCTGAATGTTCAGTCAAGTAAGAAACAAGGTGTGGGGCCCATTTGACCTCAGTTCCACATTCTCTTTTTCTCCAAAATCACCAGCCTTCATTCTTTTTCTTTTTTTTTCTGGGAGTAAGATTAGATGAGAGGAAACTTTTTAGTGGGTATGAAGGCCATTCCATATAGCATTGCAACAGAAACAGCACAAATATTAAATAATCAACACCACAAATCTGTTCTTTCTGATTTAGATACTAATCCCTCATCCAGGTGAAATGGCATTCATTTGTAACAGCATCGTCCTGCTGAAACATGACCGTGTATAAAATTTAAAGGTTAGTTTGCTGCTCAGGATAGTTTGTATTTATTTCAAAAGCAAAACATCAATTCAAATGTGTTTTTTTTTGCCTTTATTATTTTTCGCTATTGTAGTAAGAGAATTTAGAAGCTGCAGCATTAGTCATTTGGTATTATTTAAAGAACACAAAGAGTTATCTTGCATCAAGATAAACAAGTGCCACCAAATTCTTTTTTAATCTCACCAAATAACTACTTTAATATTTAAGTAAGGGAGGAGATAGCTCAGCAGGTAGAGCGTTCGCCCCATGATCAAAAGGTCGGGGTTCACCGAACAGCTACCCTGAGGTACCCCTGAGCAAAGTACCATCCCTACACACTGGTCCCCAGGCGCTGGATTGGTGGCTGCCTACTGCTTCACTGAGAGAATGGGTTAAATGCAGAGAGTAATTTCCCTACAGGGGATTAATAAAGTATGCAACAAAAGAGAACCCAAATGTACACAACTATTTACAACATAGTATAAATATATAACTTGAAATATGTGAGGTATGAACCTTTCTGCACAAATTTTTTGTACATCTGACTCTGTTATTTTTGTTTATAGACATTTTTTCATCCCTTCAGTGAAGTCCATTCACCATTATAAACCCACCAAGGGCCTTCCATATTTGCTCTTTTTGGAAGTTGTTTCCTCAGTAATCTCTAGAAACACAAAGCTTTATATAAATATATGTTTTCAGGGACAAATGTTTTGGTACTGGAACTAATTTGGTTTCCATTTGTGGCCAAGTTTAATTGATCATTCACTTTAAGCAGGATTTGGGTGCAATATAACCAATCTGTGTGGTAGAACAAGAGTCTGTCTTTGCTAAAACTCCATCTTGAAACTACTGGCTATCACCCAACTACAAGTGAGCTTTTTGTTCACTTTTTGAATTTATCTACAGTCATAGACCAGTGAGCAAAATAGGAAGTCTTGGTCCAGATAGTGACTATGTTGAAAGCCCTACAATAATGTGACAGAGGCCAAGGGTTAACTCAAATGAGGTACGGTTGTCTTGCCTTATTACACTGATGGGTTGCACTCACACTGCCTTTAACAATCTGGGTGTGAACCACGCACAGGCTCGTTGTGGATCACAAGATCACCACATAAAGAGTTCACATTGGAACTAAATCAATTTTTTTTAAAAGATAATAAATAATATTACATTTATTTATAGTTTGCTTCTCAAAAATAGGTTCACAAAGTGCTTGAGATATGTGCACCGATTCTGTGCCCTCTAACCCTGTTATTTTTATATCCTTGATCTTTCTCTGTCTCTATCTTTGTTTCAGTTTTTGACTCAAACACAAGTTACTTTCTGACACACAACTAAGCCTCAAATAACACACAAGCACAGGATGTGTTTAAACAGGATTAGATCCATACCATCCCGCAGCCTTATGCTTAAACATAAGCCTGACTAAATACCATAATGAGGCAACTGGATGCAAAGTCATGGCGCTTTTCCTCTATGTGTGGCAACCCACATATACTGCAAACTGCTTATGTATGCACACTTCCTTGAAAAAACATTTATAAATCCTGTTTATATTATAAACATTTAAATGCAAGTAAATACACTGAGTGGTTGCACACATACAGATACACCCTGAAGTGTCTTAAAACGGAGCAAGAAGAATAAAAGTGGGTGTGGAAAACAACCAAAAAGAACAAAGAGTGATGGCTTAAAATGCAAAGAGCAAACCAGCATAGAAAAGGGAAGAGGGCAAACAAGGCAAAGGCGAAAGACAGCGAAGAACATGGGAAGTAGTAAATGAATGTGAAGAGACAGGAGAGGGAGACTGAAAGTCAGGAAGCGTTCATTACGTACGGTGAAACTGAGTGACTGGCATTCGATGGGTGTTCAGTTGGCATTGCCAAGGCAACCAAGAGGCAAGTTATACAGAGAGGAGAATGAGACAAGTTATACCAATATTGTAACAACAAGATTAATTACCATAATCATTATTACTGTTGCTCAGTCATAAACAAAATACAAAAGCTCGAAGTCCAACCTAGTCTATGTACAGTGAGTTTAGAATGAGAAAAACTGGGGTTGGGTTTGAGATTTGCTCCAGTGGATGTTTGGCACTTTACAGCCAGGGCCAATAAGCAACAGACATAAATGAATTACACTAGGAGCAATTAAAGTAATGTAAATAAGGATTATTTTGTTCTTGGGAGGATGTTTTTTCTTGTGATAGAAGGAGCAGATTCAGTCTTTGAGTCTTTAAGCTAGAAAAGCCTTTCTGTTTTTTTTATGTGATGATTCAGGAGCTTCTCTATTAAAACACTCGCAAAAATGAGCTTTAGACTTCTCAGATGTTTGCTTATGCTCCTTCCTTCACTGGTGTTACATTCTTTTACTCTTGTAAAACCAATCAAACAGCATGTAATTAGGTTCAGAATACATTCATTGTTTGTGCATACATTTTGTATTCAGTTCCTTTATGTACAATTACTTTAATCTATATAAAACCACAGCTGTTTTATGATCAAGATTTTCTGTATGAGTGTGTGGTGGTATTTAAGAAAACGGTTTATATTTAAAGGCAGCAGGAGTGCAAAAAGGGGAGGACTTTATTAGAGGAATCCACTGTGTCTGTGCAAATAAATAGAACTGACTTGTTTGAATAATAGCTATAGGTTTTTATATGTTAATATCTTTATGAAGCAAAACCAACACATTTGTCTCTTTGCCATTTTTACCCTGAAAGTTTTCCTGTGATGTAGAAATATGTACTGTGTATGCATAAATATACTCCAGTAACTGTAAAAGGCTTTTCTCATTCAGCAGCTGAACACATCCCTGTGGAATCCTTTCTACACTGCAAAGTTCATTCCAAAACTGTTGCTGAAGTTCCCACAAATGTAGCTACTGCTTTGGTTTGACACTTTGATTTTGATAGGATTTATGTCTGGAAATTATGCTGCTCTTCCGATATTTGAAGCTTTTTCTTTCAAGGTTTTGGATCACATTATAATGCTGAAGGACAAATCTGTGACTGATAGGTCTGTATTTCCATGGGACTTAGGGTTTTTTTCTCAATATAATATTAAGCACTTCAGCACAACATTACCCCCAATAATACAGGACATGGAGCATCACTGTGTGGTTATACACTCTTTGTTCAGAGAGTGACACCAGCAGAATTGTTTATATTACATTTCAAGACAAATTTGAATCACCAATAGTCGCAAATGAGCCAATTTCTTAATCATTAAAAAGTGCTTCTTTTGAATACATTTTTATTTAATTTACTAAAATATTGATGTTTTATCATGTTTTTATTGCAACATGCTGACATCAGCCTGATGGCATCAGCAGTTTTTATAGATCATTTATGGTAATAATAATATTACATTTTGTTTCTAAAAACCAAGGTCACTGTACAAAGCATAGAAGACAAACAGTAAAAAGGATAAAAACAACATTAGACAATAATTGGAGGCAATGTTTAAATAGAATAGAATGGAATAGAATAGCCCTTTATTGTCACTGTACATGTACAGTGAAATTATGGGAGACTAAGACTAATTATAAAGAGAGTAAGCCAGTTTGAAGAGATGGGTTTTGAGTTTTGACTTGAAAGGGAAGAGAGCTGGTATTTCTAATATCAGGAGAAAGTGAATTCCAGAGCTGGGGAGCAGAGCGGCTGAAAGCTCTGTTGCTCATAGTGGAGAAACGGGCAAGGGGAACCATAAGGTGAGCGGTGGATGAGGACCTAAGGGAACAGGAGGGAGTAGCTAATGTCAGCATTGGTAATTTGGAAATCAGGTCTAGTATATATTTTTATGTCATTCTGAAGTGAAACAATATATTGAAAAAATAGCTCAAACAAAGAAAGTGCTTATGTCCCAGAATGACTAATGTATTGCTTTAAATTTTGGAGATGATCCTGGCTTGTGTGACCTTGACCTTTGACCTATGACCTTCAAGCATGACATATGAAAATAGTGTGCTTTATTATATTTTTCCCTATGATTGGAGCAGAACTGTCTGAAATATTTGGCTTCTATAAGATGTAAAAACCTGCTTTTTTAAGATGTTTTTATGCAGTGTGCAATTTTGCCAAACTTTCTGGCCTCATTGCGATGTTGAAGGGCATTCTATAGAAAAAATTAGAAGTGTGTTGTGCAGCTCTCTCCATGCCCTTTGATATGATATATTATACTCAATATGTTTTAATTGTTTTTCAAGATCTTTGACCTTGGTCACTAACATTAAAGGTCAAGGTCAAATGCTTAGCCAAAACAGGCACTCATGTTCCCATGGTCTAGTAGTCCTGATCAAAAGTTTAAAACCATTTGAAAAATAGCAAAAAATTATATTTTTCATGGTTGGATCTTAACAAGGTTCCAAGTAGAGCTTGAAAATGCAACAGGAAGAAATGGGAGTGAGACAAAACATTTTTTTGTAGATGCAGTTGAAAACAACATTTAAATCCCCAAGAAGTTCCCAACATGAACTCAGTAATGAGTAGCTTCCTCACCGTGATTGTTTTCAATAAATTGAACGCTCACCCCCATTTGATCTGTGCATCTCAATAATTTGCTAATTGACAATATTACCCATTAAATAACTGATTTGCACTTGACAAAATACTCTATTTAGAAATGTTAATCCATCATTTATAAAGTATATAAATGATTTAATTAAACAGACATAAACGAATGAAAAAACCCACAGTGTTTACAGCTCCGTTTGTTCATTAAATACTAATGTGTGCAAATGTAAGACTAATATGAATGTAAAAATGTAATACTAACACTTAAAATACTTTATTATTATGTTTTAAGTGAAACTGAAAAAACTGTGATTAAAATGAACTGAAAATTAATTTCAGGAGAAACACAGTTTATGTGGGTGCTTTTTGCTCCAGATCCTTTACACTTTTCAGCTTGATGCTGAACCAAAGTACAGGTGAGAAACCTTCCCCACACTACAGCAGAGAGAGAAAAAAACATTGGTTTAAAAAAGGCAGCATTGTTAATGTGAAATAGGCTTCTGTTCATTTTTCAGTGTGAAAATGCTTTTTGGACAGTTGCAAATTTCAGACCAATTACTAAAAGTGTGGCACATCATTGATCAGAAAAAGGAAAAATGAGAAGCGGAATCCCACAAAGAGAGACTCGAAGAACAAAGTGAAGATCCCACAGAAGACTCGCATTCTTGTCTCTTGGTTGGAGGTCTGGTGATTGCATCATCCACTAACCTATCTTCCTCCTAACGTGCTTCCTCACTACTGTTTCCAAACATTTATCAAGTCTGGCATGCTTCCAGTATTTTACCCAGGTGCAAAGACAAAAACTTTTGATGAAGCAGCCTTTAGTTTTTCGAATGCTGAAAACTAAACTGCTGTGTTGAATAAAGCTTTTACGACTTTCAGGAAAAGGCGGTTTTCTAAGCATGGTTTGTGTTTTGGCCTGTTTGTTTTTCACTGCCTTTACTCCGTACCCAATGAGTTTTTCCACCCAAAAATCTCTGATTACAGGGATCATTGAGTTTCTATCTCTATAGTAAGATCTTTGCCTTACAACATGAACCTGATTAAGATAACAGTTAATTTTATGTTGTGCGACATACTAAAAAAGTTAAATTATTCATCCTTCACAATATATAATATGAATATCCTTTGCAGAACATTACAAAATTGTAATAAGAAACACAAAAGAGTTTCTAACATTGGCTCTTCTGTGCGTGCTCGCTAACAACCTCTACGTAAATGCAAATCTATTGTTTCCGTATGCTGCTTCTGATCTCGCTCTTCTTCTTTTCTGTAAAACTTTCAGAGCTCTTTTTAACCTTTTCTTCATCATTATGATTCCTACCTTCTAACAATGCTCGCTGTTCACAAAGTAAATAACGTCTTTGGTTTGTGGTCACAGTTAATGCCAACAACCTTGTTTATTTCACCAAGACAAGAAGAGAAACAAGAACAGCAAGAGTTATTCAAGGGAGGAATGCATGCATGTTGCCACACGAAGCACTGAAGCGAAGAAGTAGCATGTCACTCAGTAACACACGCAAACATACTGTTTTTCATAAATGCATGATGAAACAACAACGCAAATAAAAAAGTACCTCTGTTGTGCTCCAGTGAAGGGGTTAGGTCACATCACTATCAAACACAACCAGAGTTTGAAGGGATTAGGACACAACATCTTTTCTTAAATCAAACTATGGTTCAAACTGAGCTTCATCTCTGTATCACTAAACAAAACAAAGGGTCAATTCACCAAGGAGTGAGAGAAGAGGAATACAAATACAGATGGGAAATGAAAAGCAATCAATTGGAACCAAAATGAGGTTGTTGTAGTACTTCTCCAAAATGTTAAACCCTTCACAGCTCAACCATATGTTCAAACTGCGTCATTGCTCTTGGAGATGTAATAAATTAAGATTAACATATAAAATATAAGACAGCAGAGGCTTGAAAGGCTGCTATACAATGGATCCATTGCAACTGATGAAAAGCAAGCTGGGTATTTGACATTCACAACACAAATTTGTGGGGACGAGTGTCTTAAACCCACCTTTGCTGCAGGATGTGCACACAACCAGGGCTGGTCTGGTGATCATTTGCCAGGCCCCTACCCTGCTCATGCACCTCATAGAACCAAGTTTAGTGTGGAAGGTGTGGTTGATAAAGACTTAATTTTAACTTTTAATTGTCACATGCCGCACTGCAGTGCAACAGCCGTACCAATCTGATCAAAAAGACAAACTCTTTCGGTATCAAACATATATGCATATATTTGTTTTATGTTTGTTTTGTTTATATTTTTTTCATGTACTACTACTCGTGTAGCTTTACTAGTGCTTTGAGGATTTGACATATTTAATTGGACCATTTGGGCTATTTTGACCAATCACAGGCCAACTTAACTAAAAATCCCAGGGCTGATTTTTGGTCCCAGTCCAGACTTTCACATAACCTTTATCAAACAACTAGTTTTGATCTTCCATTTCACTCATCATTCACTTATTCTTTCTTTGTATATGTCATTCTTCCATACATATTAAAGTAAGCTGTTTTCCTCTGAGCAGTGCAAGCTGAGCACCATAGCAGCAGTCAGAAGATTTTTTCTTTTGTCTCTATTTGGGCTTAATAATTCATCTTCTCATTCCAGCCTGTTGTAAATGTACTCTGGTGGGAACTGGCTATGAACTAATGGATCAAACGCCGCTAGAAACCAATGATCCTTTTTCACCACCAATACCCACATTACTGCAGTATTAAACTTTCAGTACAAACCTTATTACTTATTTAATTCGTATTTATCCCACAATAATTTATTAAGCACTAGGTCTTTGGTTCCCAGTACCATTGCGCTGCTGGACATGTACACCTGAAGTTGACCTCTCTTGTTGCAAGCACAGTCTACTAGAAAAGCGCTATACAAATGCAGGCCATTTACTATTCCTGTAATTATCTGGATATGTCTTTTATACCAAGATGGGCACTGTATATTGAAATGCAATGTAACAGCACGAAAAGGGATAATTTTCTTCTTTTTGCATTACAAATAATTACTTACAACTAAAGTATTAATAGAACATTTGCACAAATACAGTATCTTGGATTTTAATTAGATATATTTTATGTTTAACATGTTATAGCATTCTAAGCAAGTAACCATTCCCTATAGCTGACCTTGGGAGTCACCAGAAATCCTAAACAACTAACTACCATAACTCCTATATAATCCACTAAGTCTTGTAAATGGGGTCTTCTCCCACAAATACGAGTACATAGTCAAATAAACAGGCTGCAAAATGCTGCAATTGTTGCATATACCTTATTTTACAACTTTTTTTGGACTAACAATATTTGCAGTTGCAGTTGCTGAAAGAAGGAAAGATGAGGTCACTTTTTACAATCTAAAAACAGTCAGCAGTAAACCCTAAGCTAAAAAGATGATTCTACAGGCATAATCATAATCAGATGCTGGTAGAAACTTGGCTTGTAATTATAGAAATATTCAATGTTACAAATGCATTCTTTCAAAAATCACAGTTATAATGCAGTTTAACTTCTTAACAGCTTACTTTGCAAGCACACAAAAGTTCATCAAAGATCACAAGATGTTGCTAGTCAGCAACTATGAATGGCTTCTGGGGACCTTTTGAAAGTTGGATGCATGACATAAATTTTAATAAAGCACTCCTCTTTCTCCCAGCTCCCTAACCTCGACCCAACTTAAGTGTCTATGAGCAAAGACTGCGGAGACACAAAAACACAACATCAAAAATTAATTAACTAAGCTGTTTACTTTTATTGTTGTGCTTTTACAGAGAGATCACGACACATCAAAGATGCTTCAAGTGAGAGTTTCTAAAGCAGAAGGCACAGCTGGAACTGTGCCCTCACTGTCTAGTTCAGTTGTGGCCATCATGCAGCTTCCACTTTGCAAGAACTAAAGATGTTGAATTATTCAGGTTTGTGCAACAAGGGCTGTTTTTGTTGTAACCACACTCAGATCAAAAAGCGAAGCTCTGAAAGTCACTTTAGAAGATGTATGTTTAAGGTAGTTCAAGTGCTTTTAAGCAGTATGTCCGTTTTAATATAATTTTCCCTCACACACACATATAAAATGACACTCTCTCTTGTGTGTTCAGCTTCTACATCCCCTTCCCTTTTGTCTATCATCAAAGTCATTCTCCATTCTTGCCACCTGCCCTCTTACTTTTTTTTATTCCTAATTTTTTCCTGCTGTTTATCTTATTTTTGGCTTTAGCCCATTTATTATTTCTGAAACGTGTCCTTTTATTCTATTTTCTTCATCACTCCTTCTTTCTCTTCCCTTCTCGATACTTCTCTCTTGTCTTTTTCACCCCATTTATATTTCCTGAAGGACAATACTTTTCAATTACTTCCCCCTCTTTGTATGCTTCATCATAACCTGCACAGCCATTTTATGTTATTTTCTGTTAAATTGCTAGCAGAATGAGAAACTTCCACAGTAATTTGTACTTAAATTAAATGTTTCTAGGCCAATTTCTCCAATGAAGTCATCCGCATCTGGAGAATTATGCCTGCCTATTAACTTCACCTAATGTTATTAATAATGGGATCAGCTCACTTTGGTGCTAAAATGACACCTTTTTTACCCCTTTAGGATTCCCTGGAGATGAAAGCGAGAGATGTGTGGGCGTCATGTGACCCTCTGACCTCTTCCTGATGGATTCTGTGTATTGGTATGAGGTAAAAAGGTTACAGAGGGAAATTACAGGGAAAAAAGGAAATGTAAGTGTATTGATGTATGCCAGGGTGTGAGCTAGGGACAACTGCTGAATAAGGCACTAACAGAGTGGGAATATGTGTGAAAGAAAGAAGGTCAAGGTTTAGGTTCTGGATACAAAATTATGACAGAAAAGTAGTGAAACTGAAAAAAGTAAGTCTAGTGATTCTGTGACAGAACAAAGTCAAAGACTCACAGTGTAGTTAGCGTGCACAGCGGTCTCCACCATGTCTGAGAACAAATGCCATCTACCGAAACTCAAGCGGCACCATCAAAAGTACCAAGTACGCCAGCACAGTTTGATTGACAGGCCAGTGCTGAGAACATTACAGTAAAGAAATAGTGAAAAACATCCCTCTTTTGAAATGCTCCACATCAAATCCAGCAGGCATAGGCAGTACAGGGAAATCCTAACTGCACAGATCAACAGCATGTTAATAACGGATTATGTTTACTTGTACCTCCTGTTTAAACCACATATCAACAAATCTTCACGTCTAGCCATTGCTCTCAATCTTATATTATGAATATCAGTTTCTAAAATGTATAAAGTTTATTTCCGTTACATACCCATAGAAATAAGCAGAAGGTGTTTGTGTTCCCCATCTGTTTCTCCTACTAATTTTGAAAACTGCTGTTTTTCTGGGTAATCAAAATTGCTTCTGTCGTTCCACCAGTAATATTACAGGGAATTTTCCATTTGTGTATATTGTTGAGTTACTTTTGTCATAGTAATTTCTGAATCAGCATTACTGTGTACTTGCAGGTGAAATAAGGCAAATCAATTTGCTGACCAGTTCCCTACTTGCAATGGGTTTCTGTTATCAGGGTGCTTCATTCTTTATTCTGGCTGAATTGTTTTTCAGGTGTGTTAATAGGGTCAGAATGACAGTACTGATGTATTTAGAAAGCCTTGCTATGAGGACATATAGGAGGAAATTGTACACATAAGGTTTGTTGGCTTTGCAAGTAACACGCAGCTACCGTCATGGGCAGACCGAGAAGAACAGCTACGCTCCTGAGTGAAAAGATCAACCCTAAAGCTGCCTCCTTCCATGCATGGAGATTTGGTTAAAAAAGGGTGATGGGCTGCAGAAAAGTAGAAACAAATGTTGTTTTTTTTAAACTGGCATCATTGCATGTTAACTACTGAAGTTAAGTAGTACAGCTGGACAAAGCACTAAGTTGACAGGGGATTTAATTCTGGCACCGTAAACTGTGTGTATTCTTGAGTCTGACTGCAATTGTGTCTGAAGATGCAAGTTTGTGGCTGGGAATATTCTGCATATTATTGTAACATACTGTAATATAAAGAAACTAATCTAACACACTAACACACATTCTTGTTGATATCGAGGAAAGTAAGAAAAGAAGCATGAATGTCGCTCCATGCATGTACATGGCTGAGAAAAGAGGTTTTCATTGTGAGGTGATCTCTGTAGATATACTGGAAACACTGGAACGTGCTATGCTCACTGTAAAAGTGGCAGTTTTATTTATATAGCACATTTCACTATATTTAAACTTAATACAAATACAAAATACTGTCGGTCACCAGTGCTACTCCTCAGCCTCCTGGTAGATGCACCTATGGTATCAGTTTGAAAATCCTAGCTGACATCTTTCTCGAGTGATTGTATTCACAAGATTTTCAAAAAACCTTTTTAGTAGAAGCACATCTGGTGTCAGCAAATGAAAATCTGGTGTAGTATCATTCCCAGCTTATTGTGTTCACAAAGTTGGGTGTCCGCGACCACCTGAGTCAGTTTAAGCTAAGAATTTTCTAACTTTGAATACATTTTTCTGGTGACAGAAAGCTGTTCTGGTGACCTTTTAAAACGACCATCAACACTGAGCTCACTGTCCAAAATGATGCCAAGGTTTCTGAAAAAGGTAAACTAGATATATCCTTGAATGCATCTTGTATCTGGATTCTCCTCTTCCCTTACTCTCACGCTGTTCTGTGTGGCTCAGCTAGAAACACTCTGGTGAGTAAAGAGCAACAGGACAGAGTCAAAGTTTTGGTTCTACACACCAGTGCCAGTTATTCCAGTACTCCGATAGCATCTCCTTCTCCATTCCAGATAAATACTCCTAGTGGCAACTATTACATGAATATCTGGTGCAAAATAAAACGTGATTTTTAGCACAATTTACAGTAAAACCTGTGCCCACAAACCTTTGTGTGTTTCATTATTTTATGGAACAGATGAATTGCACTCCTCAGAGCAAACTGCTAACATACTGTAACCAATAAAAGTCAGTCACTCTGCGTTCATAAATTATATGGTGATTAATTGCAAATCTTTACCAATCTGTTTGTGAGTGAATGAAGTTATTCTAAGTCAGACTGAGACAGTTTTCCTTCCACCAGGCAAACTGTTCAGTCGTCTTCCAAACAAACGTGGTTGCCCAGAGGTTGTCGGTCCTGCACGATTAACCTCTGGGTGAGTGGTTGGTCACTGCAACTACTTGCAATCAGTCTCTTGCTCTGACACATCTGTTACTAGTTTTCTTTCCTCAGTCACTGAAATCTTTCACTTACCTCTACCATACTGTGTGGCTCTCTTTGAATTTCTTGTTTCTCATTTTCATTCCAGTTCTTTGTCGCTCAGAAGAATCAACGTTTCTCTTTCTCTAGTTTAAACTGTTTTTCTTTTTTCATTCATGACGTGAATGTTTTTCAAGTGACAGCTCAAACCCTTACTGAAGTTCTTTATATGGTGTAAAACTGAAAGATGACCCTCAGTTTAACTTGACTTTACAAGCTTTTAGCATTACAGAGTTAAAGCGCATTGTTGTGTTGTTTTGTTTTGTTTTGTTTTTCAAAATTGATGGGGTTTTTTCTGAAATAATTCTGTATTTACATGCGCATAAAAATAATTTATACTTTCTAAAAAAATTACAATTCATAGTGGGGCTAATACTTTTCTCCACATCTGTACATTCCCATGTCGTGATACTACTGTCTAATCTTTATTATACTCTTACATATTATTAAAGATGAGATGACATAAAGACATTGTGGATGTCAAGTGCAGCAGCTCAGTGCATGAATGTGAACACATAAATTTGGGCTGTGTTACAGGTATGACAGCAAAACAAAGAGTCACTTCACAGCTACAGCTACAGCTAACTGCCGGGGCACTAGCATTTTAGCAAATAGCTTAACAATTTTTTATTAAGAACACATTTTGTGTCAGAATTAATAGCATGTGTATAAATATAAGATTATTAGTAGCATTTAGGAAGAAGTTTTGGTTAAAGCATGCAAGTCTGGCGAAAGCTGTAATGTCTATAGATATTTCAAGGGAATATGTGTAAGTCGACATAGCTGACTTGGTAACATCTTGTTACTAGAGGAGCCACCTTTGTTTCTCCAAGCTGGCCAAGGGTCTGACATCTCTCCTTAGAAACTATACTCCCACGACTTCATGTATTCAGTGGCAGAAAACAAGTCAAAAATGTTGAATACTGAAGGTCCAATGATTTGTGCTTCTGCTGACTTAGTTGCCGACTAAAAGCACTGTTGTAAATTGTTATTTTTCACAATGCAAAATGCTGTTTTACACTACACTTTAACACTACTCGCTGCAGTACAATAGGGATGCTGGCCAAGTGTCAGTACATGATAAGTTGTAATGTTTTATGAGAAGTTGTTGACATTAAGAGAAAATATCACCATATTAAGATGAAAGAGCCACCCAAAACAGTGAAGTCTACATTAGCACAAAGTAAAAGCACAAAAAAGGAAATAAGTCCCACTGGGATATATAAATTATATTTGTTAAATAAAAGCCCAGAGGAACAATGCAAGTGTTCATAGCTCACACTCACGATATGCAACAGATATGCAAACCTTTTGTTTCATTACATCCAGCCTACCTCCCTGTCAGCTCTCATCACTTCTGTGTGTCGTTATGGTGGTTGTGTTTTTAATTTCTATTTCTATGTCTGTGTTTTGTGCTGCCACTGCAACCCCTGTGTGCAAACCAAATGTCCCTGAGCGCTTTAGTGATTTAAATTGAATCCTGCCTGTGACCTGCAGCTCTGAATAAGAGGCATAACAGAGAGGATAGGGAAAAGCAAAGAACAATGATTGTTTCTCAGAAGGTTGTTAGTCTGAATCAAACTCATCCAAACACCAAAAAAATGGCTTTCTGTGATGCATTCTCTCTTTCACATAATAAAATGCTGGTATTGGCTATTTGTCCTTTGTAATTGCAAGAAAACACACAAACATACACAGCGATGAGATGAGAGCTACTTGTGTATTTCTCGTCTCATTACTGTAGCCAATAACAAATAAATAGTGTGTGTGTGTGTGTGTGTGTGTGTGTGTGTGTGTGTGTGTGTGTGTGTGTGTGTGTGTAACTCACTTGGTATTCAGTCACTTGTGTTTCCTGGCAATGTATACACATAAATATTCGATGGACGGAGTCAGCATCTACTACAAGCACTTAAAATGGACAGGACAGCTGGCACCACAAAGGCTGGCAAATCTATTTAAACTCACAAATCTCTAACTTCTAAATCATCTTAAACGATCTAGCCCCACCCTTAATTACAGTCAAGTTGTTCAAAAACCTTTTCTATTTACATTAGCTTTTTTTCTACCCGAGCTCCTTGCATCCTTGTGAGAAAAAAATTTTCTTGGAAGGGACAAACTTCCTCCTCATGGAAGAACCTTTCAGCTTGATATTGGCCATATAATTGGTGGTAGCCAATAACGTCAGTGAAGACACACAGCTGTGTTTCTTCCTCTTTTCCTTTTGAGACACGATACAGTGACGAATGAATCTCAAGGTTTCTTGATTTATTTTCATTTGCTTCTTCACGTTCATTTGGCAAATTAACTTTGGTTTGGCCTTGTGTTCCATTTAGTTCATATAGAAGTATTAGCACAATGACACTGATGAAAAGCGTTTCATTTACATATTTGTTTGGAAAAACTCATCTTATATACAAGCAATATAATTACTATTTTCAAACTGAAGCATTAAATGCCAGTGTTAAGACAACATACTGAGTACATAATATAAATAACAGGGAAAAAAAGACAACAATCACACGGTAACTTCCTGTGTTTTTCACCAGAAAAGGCTCAGGCTGATGCACGCCACTACTCCAACGGGACAGATTGTGTTGTCACTGAATGTTCTTGTTGATAAGTGTAGAGAAAAATGGTTTGAATTAAAAGAAGCAGTTTCTTTGTTTTGTAATATTAAACAGGAAGATAAGGTTATGGAAGGACTATTACTGAACAACGAGGTAAAGGCAACGCAATGGCTAGGAAATAAACAAGTCTCCGTGTACAGATTCGCATACATTTTCTATCAGGACTGAAGTATGGTGCATTGTTGTCACGTGATAACTAAACTGACAGCAATATTTAAATCTTTGTGTCACAGGCTTTAAGATACTTATTATTACTACTACTTATAATAATAATAATAATAGCATTTGAGTCAGACTGCCCTTGTTTCACAGCATTAGGCTTATAAGGTGACAAATCAAAGAGCTCAAAGAAAAAAACAACAACTTAAAATTGCGTTTGTAGATGCTAACACAATTAAAAAAAAAAAATTTTAACTTTCAGTTGCTGGTTAAATTTAGGCAGTATAACATATAATATAATAAAACAGGTTTGGACACAGCTGCTGAACTCTTTTCATAGACAGCTGTTGCACACTAACAGTGAACTAACACTGAAAATAGAGCGGTAAAGTACTCTTATGAGGTGCCTTTTTATCGCATGTTACCTTTCAGAATTAATGCACTTGAAAATGTCAGTGAAAATAAACTGAAGATGGAGTGAGAGATTACTAACTATTGTGAAGCAAACCTTTGACGTTTTGTATGAGTTGTACAGTGTCACAAATTCTTGAAAACTAATGCACGAAAACAAAGAGCCACTATAACCTAACTTTGCAAATAGCAATTTATGTTCCTCGGTTAATTATGAATCACTCAAGTAACTCATACACACATACTCCACAAATGCAACAAAGTGCTCTATGTTTTTATGGTTCATAAAAGCTCAAGTATTTATATAAGTCCAGACTCTCAAGTGACTCACAGTGGCTCCACTCCAACGGTGAGCAATGGGATTCTGCAACTTTGCTCAGCGTTAATCAAATAAATATTGTTACAATTAGTTGAATTTAGTCTTTTAGAGGCAAAAGATTTACCGTGATATGAAATCAATCTTTTTTGTAAAGCCTGAGCCAAGCAGCATTAGTGAATAATTTAAAATAGAGGGTGGCAATGTTAATGTAAGCTTATTTTTGCAATTCATTCATTTCATGAACACACAAGTAATAACACAACAGCAACAGGTCAGGTTGCAATCAGTTCAAGTTAATGAAGGTACCATTCACCCATTTTTTTAACCAGTTATCCAACCAAGGGTTAATGGTGTGGTTTACCCTGGCCAGGACACTAGATCATCATAGACCTCAGAGAGAGATATCAGTCTAATGTATATATGAAAGGCTAGTGCTGGAGGAAACTCGCAGGCCAGGGACATGACACAAACTCCACACAGAAAAACCTGAGCTGACCAATAGGTTCTAAGTGAGAACCTCCTTGCTGTAACAGTGTTAACCACAGCACCACCATGGCACCCTTTGTAAATAAAATTATTATATTTCAGAAGCAGAAATAACTTCCAGCTCCAAGCTGAGCTCCCCCTGCTGACATCTGGGCACCATCCAGGCAGACATGGGCTGTCAGCACCATTGTGAGGGCAACAGCCTGCTAAGTCAATAGACCGACACTGACAACGCTAAGGCAGAAACTGCTCATTATGGAGCCTTGTTAAGAACCCTGCTTAATAAGGGAAAATCTTGAATAGAAGAACATATGCTGTTCAACTGATTAGAGAGTCAGAAATATTGTGATACATGCAGGAATTGTGACATGTAACAAAAGAAGCTTGAAAAAGAACCTTTACGGCAATCATCTATTTATCGTTATCACAAAGATCGTGATGCTTATTTTTTTCATCTAAACATGTTTTATGTAGTGTGATTTGTGTTTTATGTTCTATCACTGTGTTCTAGTGTATGCTAACACTAGAATTGCCAACTAGGTCATTAAACCCCTGGGCTTTAAAAAAAATCCCATAACTGTGTTAAATAAAAATCCCATCATCTAATATTTCATAACTTTTCTTAAAATGGGTTTAGTCATCAGATGCTGAAATTCAGGGAGTGTAGGATAAAAGAAAAGAAAAAAAAAAAAGACCATTTGTACCTAGAACCAACAAGTGCACCATTTTGAACCCATAGAATTTAATGTAAAACCACCACATGTATTACATGTATTGGGTATTGCGTTGTTGTGCCATTTGTTTATTAGTGTATTATAAATATATATTATCTTTACAGTCTGTAATGAATTATCTAAATTGTTTCAAAACTAATAAAATGCCTCAAACCCAAAAGGTGATTTTGCTTATCTGGATATAACGTTTTCACTGGGAGAAACATTTTGTCACTCATCCAAGTGACTTCTTCAGTCTCATCATAACATTATGATATTATAAGATATAGAAGATACGATATAACAAAGATGTATCTTGTATTATCCATCTGAGATAGATAAGATATAATATCAGATTATAAAACCCTAATTTCACTGTCTCTTCACCTTTAAAAGCCAAAACTATGCCCTTGCATATCACACACACACGCAAACGTGATAAAGTGAAGCCGACAGTAATCAGATGCATCCACAAAGGTCAAGGCTTTCCCATTTCAATGAGGAGTCTTTCACTGCCTGAACACATTACTCTGTGGATCAAATTCAATAACCTCACTCCCAAACGCATATGATTGAGTAATCCATATTAACAACACACACCATTATTATGACCCACACATTTATGTCTATTCATTACTCACAGCTTGATAATAGATTTTGTTTCTGCATGTTCACACAATCAGAGTCAAAACTCTGTCATTAAGATAATACAAGCTGGAGTGCTGCTGAAATACAATGAAAAGGGGAGAAACTTTGTTTACATGCAGGATGCTAACATTTGACCTTGATGAATAAATAATATAAATACATGTGTATTCAATTGCTACACACTATTCCAGCAGTGTCCTTAATAAACAAAAAGACATGGTAGTCAAATAGCCATTGCACACCAATATATATTTATTACCAGTCATATCAATATTTAATCATATTTTCATACATTGTTCACTGTTTTGTCATAACTTGCAGGAGTTTTACATCGACACAATTAAAAAACGAAAAACCACAACAGCAGCTTGTAAATTTAGTTACAGACTGTGTAACAACGTAGGTGTAGTTACATGTTATAATAAAGGTATAGGTTATTTTGTATCAAGCAATCTCCAGAATTTCTGTACACCTAAAAGAAAACTCACAGTTTCTTTGATAAACTGTCTACACTCAAGAGAGAAATGTGTTTCGCATCCTCTTGAGTAAATCCTCATCTTAAATTGAAACAATGTTGCTACCTAGCTACAGGGGTGGATGTAGAAGGGTGGCATGGGGTGGCAAGTGCCACCCTTAAATGATCTCTTGCCACCCCAAGTGCCACCCTGGTTTTGCATATGACAGTGTTGTCTATTTAAAAAAAAGACAGCATTAATACTTTGAGCGTAGTTACAGTTAACAGTGAATATAAATGCTAAAACTGAATATATTGCATAGTTTTACCCCCCTCCAATATTAACAAATGGTTCAGCCCATAGCGCAAACCGTTTTTTTTTTTCTTTTTTTCAGTAGCAAGGGATGCTTACGGTGTGTTCACACCAAACGCGATAGACGCGACCAAAACGTGCCAGACGCCCCTAACTTGACGCATGCAAATTTGCACCTAGACGCGTGTCCAACGTGAATTATAATAACAATTCTATCTTGATATGCTGTCTTATCACAGGTTAATTTTTCAAAAAAGGCCTGGGTCGTGTAGCAGCCAACAACTCCTCCAGAGAGGCTGTCCTGGTGAGGGAGAAGTTCATGGCCCACCTCTCGGCGGAGGGAGCAGTGTCTTGGCAGCCAAAAGAATAGCCTGTTTGAAGACCCACTGACTTCCCTACAACCCTGCCTTTTTAAAATTTTCTTAATAAATGGAGCTCTACTCCAAAATAAACTAACCTCTCTTTATTCTCTTAAATAATTGGTCTTCACTATGTTCCTATATAGTAGTATATTTTTTCATTAGTATAATATGAAATTAATTCTGTGTGCCAATATTTTCTGTGTAATAGAACTGAGACATTAGTCATTACAAAAATTTATTTCAAATAATATTAAAATTCTCAAACAGAAAAACATTAAACATAAATATATAAAATAGAACCATTTACAGAGAGACAGGAATAAAAAGGACCTAGATTTTCATTTTCAACAATGAAAAAAACAGGATATAAACAGATTGGTTGTAGATATTTAGTGAAGGTAATCAATCACAAGGGAATCTAACAGAGTAAAAAGTTATCAGTGCTGCTGTACATCTGTTGCTACAATCTCATACCTGTGGTTGCAGCAGCAGGAGTGGAGGGACCAGGGACTGGGGAGCCAGGAGAAGCAACAGGTGATGGCTCTGCTGCAGAATCATATGGCTCTGTCAGGACAATATTAAATGTTAACAGGTTGAAAACAATAATCATAGAGAAAGTATATACAGTGGTCCCTCATTTATTGCAGCAGGGGTTCTCAGAATAACTAGCCCCTCGCCACGCACTTTATACACTTTTTTTCACACAAACACATGAATATTACTCACAGTTCTCACAAGTTGATTCTCAAAGTGCTTCCCCGGGTCAGTCAAAAATTTCAAAAGAGAAATGAATGAAGTTACCAGGTTGCCAGCTTCACATATCTTCCTCCAAGCTCGGTCCTTTTTATTCCTGTCTCGGTACAGAAAGCAGTGGGTGTCGTACAGCTCCGGGTGGTTTGCAACCACGCTTATTAGCCTTTCCTCCATATTGAATGAAGTATGATGGGCTTTGGCTGGACCTGCCCCTTTGACCTAGGTCAGAGCCACATCACCAGGCTAACTGATTGGTTGTCGCGGCGCGAATTGATGCTGGAGTTCAGATTTTTCCAACTCGAGCGGTAGACGCGATACACGTGAATGCACAAAATGCAACACAAAAACTGACGCGCGTATTTTTATTTGCGCGTCAAACGCACCAGACGCGCTACTTTGACGCGCGTTTGACGAGTTTTCACGACGCAAATCTGCTTCTGAATTTTCGTGGGACCCGCAAACACACGTCATCGCGCTTTTCCCAAAGTCCGGACTTCAAAGTATACATCGGCTTTTAAATTGCAATTACAGGCCAGTAAATCCAGAGTTATGATAAAATATATATATAAGCCATGCTTTTTTCTAAATACTGTTGTTACGTTTTGTGTGTGTGTGTGTGTGTGTGTTTTAAAATTCTTTTAAGCATTTTCTAAGGACAGCTCGAAAACAGTAAAGAAAGAAAAAAAATCACTTCTTTCCTATCGGTGGGAAATTGTACCATCTCGACCTTTTCTTTTTTTTTTAAGTCACGTGGGATTCGGTTGTTTAGGAAGACGGGAAAGTTTTGGGAGTGACGGTAAAGGCAGCAAGACAGAGTGAGTGAGTGAAAGAGCGAGTGAGAGAGAGAGAGTTTTTAGATGTAGGAGATTTGTGACGTTTAGCGTGGAGTGTATCGTTAGTGTGTTGTGTTGTCTTGTGCAGTAGTTCTGTTGTGTAGTCGTTGTTTTGTTTTGCATGTCAGTGAGGGCACTAATGAATGTCACAAAGGCAGATTGCAGTGTAAATACTGTCACCAAGTAAAACCAGCAAAGTGATACACCTCCTGTTGCCAGGCCTGCAAGTTTGTCCCTGTGCTGTTCTCCTCTGTCTTTTGGTGGACAAACAATTTGTTTTACTGGCACACATCAATTGTGGGGCATCTTATTGCGACACCTGATTGTTCTCTCATTTTAGTTTTAGTAATATTTTTAAATGGTTGTACAAAAAAAAAAACCTCGGCAGGTGTATTGGCTGCATTTTTAGATAAATAGTTGTATATGTTTACAAAATGTGTGCATAAGTTTTCAAAATGTACAATTTATATTTGCATTTCAAGTTATAAAAATAATTTACTCAACACGTCTGTGTTTTTCTTTACAGTAAAATAAAAACTACTACTAGGATTTTAAGTTCTTTGTTCTAGGACACAAAGTTCTTTGTGTGATTTCAGCTCAGTAATACTAATGCAGTATGTTAGTGAAAAAAGAACTTAATTCAGACACGTGAGGTTAAGCTGAAAAGAATGATGGCAAACAAGGCAATGGGAAAAAAATAAATTGAAACAATTTGAGGGTGAAATACAAACGTAAACTCAAAAGGAGTCAAAAATAGCCGGTTGTATTTCGGACCTCAGAGGGTTAATCCAACAAATCATGAAAAATTTGGTTTAAATTTGTGTTAATGACAGTGCAGATTTCTGACATTTTGTGTAATTTAAACATGTAACAATTTGATTTTTTACTAACAAAAAAAGTGTGAAACTTAAGTTAGACTTGTGTTTGTAAATCAACCGCCCCATGTTGTGTAGCGTTCTGGATTTTATACTTATTGGGCTACATATTTATTTATTATACAGATTATACAGTACATAACATCAAAAGTCACATGTTTTATGCAACTAAAGTGTTTAATTATGTGGGTTATAGACAATAATTAAGTTATAGACTATATTTACATGAAAAACGTGTATACTTACTGCATTTGAATCATTTTAACCATATGTAACCACCTGCATATGTGTTTGAATAAAAAAGGCCTTGATTTTGCCACCCCATTTGATTTCTTTGCCACCCTCTTGCCACCCTAAGAAAATTTCTCTAGCCCCTGCCTAGCTACCCTGTCGAGTGGTATCTTAAATAATTCATTATCTCTAAAACACACGATGATTGAAATGTGCTCAGGACTTACACAACATACACACAAACAAATTATAAGCTGGACAGAAGAAAGAAGAGAAACATTAAAAAAGCAAAAGAAAGTTTCATAAAAGTTTTACTTCTACTGCTGAAAACCAAAATAATAATAAATATAACTGAGATCTCAGATTACAGTCCTTCTGTTGATGAAATCTGAAGATGCATTTATTTCTTAGCTTGTCTTACCCTAGATGTACCACTAGACATTTACCACTAGTACACTAGGAAAAGGAGCATAAATAAGAGATACAGTAGTATTTATCTAGTGACTTTCTTATCTTACCAAGTACTCAAAGAGCCATGTGTAACAACACATTTAAGCTACTTGCTAACTTGTTACCATTTGCTGCCAACTCGGTATTGAAACTATAAAGAAAAATTTTTTAGATAAGGCCAAGTAATTTGAAATTTCAGGTCGATCATACAAATTATTTTAGAGCAAGTCCCAGTTGTACCTTTCAAATATTTTACAATGGAAACTGTTCAGGTCTGCTCAAAACTAGGGTAGCCAACATTTTTTGAAGACAACAATCAGCCTTTTTTTGTCTGTTTGTTTCTGTTTTATTAATTTCTTTTTAATTCATGTCATCTGAGAGAGACATAGTCTGCTGCATGTCCTCTGGGTTTTGTTTTCAAAAGTTTCAGAAAATCTAGCCAGTTGCAGAAGAGTAGCAACGCTTATTCACACCTGATGTCTGGCGAGAAATTTCACAGTGGGGAGTAAGAGATGGTGGTGCAGTTGCAGGTAAGGTTTTACAAGGTAAAGCAGAGGTCTACCATTCATGAATTCAAACTTGACAAAACAATATTATGTTATTGTAACATAAACAATATTTGTTCATATACTAAGGTTGGGGGATATGTAAATTTTCCAACCGAGAATCGTCAGTCCAATAATCGACGATGGGCGATACATTCTTGCATGCGCAGACTTTTTGATGGGCGGAGAAATATAAGCATGCACGGACTGATTTGCGCATTTACGACACAGAAGTCCAAACATGGACGAACTAATTTCCCAAAAATATTAGGGCTGTCAGCGATAACGCGGTAATCATGATTAAACATTTTAACGCGCTCACCCCATCTGGAGCGCAGAATGAACAAACTTTTGACTCTGTCTGTGCTCCAGATGGGTTAATTGTTAATCACGTTAGTCGTGATGACAGCGCGTTAAGGCTGACAGCGCTAAAAAAATATAAAGTTGGGATGAAAGAGATAAACCTAAGTATGTAGCCAAAGCGGTGTGCCACTTGTGCACACGTATAGTGCCAGCAAAGTACTCAAACACGACTAACTTACATGAGCATGAACGTATCCACCATCCGGCTGAGTATGCTATGCTATCACCAGCTTCTGCAGCTCCATCAACAAGCATTTGGGCTCAGTCTGAGGAGGGTGCATTTGCTCGCAGATGAAAGAGGATGCTGTTAAAACAGCACTATTCATTTTTTTTTCCTGTTGACTGCTTCTATTAGCTCCATCATTCTTAGCAAACTTACTCATGGCCAAATAACGTAACATAATTTGCCAGGGAGGAAGCAAAACTGAATACACTGGTCACAGGACAAAGAACGATCAAAATAAAATGGGAAACAGGAGATAGGCATGGAGACGTGGACTTGAAGGGAGACACGACTGACTGGGGAGACACAGGAGATGAACGAACACAGAGACAAGGCTGACTCAACAAGAAACGAGGAACACAGGAACAGCCCAGAGAACACACAGAGACTAAACACAGGCTGAGATAAACACTAAGGGAGGGAGAACGAAGATCACTGAGAACTAAAGAAAACTAAAACCTTGAACAACAATAATCAAAGAAGAAAATTTCTTTGAGTCTGAAACACAAGTACTGGGTCGCACAAGAAGCTTAGAACTGAGAGGAGAGAGCTAAAGGAGAAGGTCTGCCTCAGTCTGCACCCCCCCCCCCTCCCTCAATTTAGATTTATGTCTATTGAAGCTTTAAGTTTCTTGGCCAACGCTCTGTTAAGGGTAATCTAAGGAGCTTGGAAAGAAAAGCGACTGGTCTTCTTTTGTCCAGTCGCTTTTCCTTCCAAGCTCCTTAGATTACCATGACCTGGATGACTGAGAAAGGTATTTTTGCTAGTGAGACCAAAAGTGGAAACGCATCATAATAAAACTGTCATGGTTCGGAGTCTGTGGCTCAGTGTTTATGGTTAAGTTTATTATTATTATTATGGGTTTCTGTCTCCTTTTTTCCCATTTCATGTTCCTATGTTGTGTGTCCCCCTGTCTGTGTTAAGTCTGTGTGTTGTGTCATTACGTGTATGTGTTTCCTGTTTTATTGTGAAGGTCTGCGTCTTATGTGGTCGTGTCCAAATTCATGGGCTGCATCCTCCTGAGGCCGCATTTGTAGACCGATTACGTCACAGCGACGCGCCGAAGGCTGTCCAAATTCGTAGACTCCTCCGAATGTAGCCGACAAATGCGTCCTCCTTTTCCCCGAATTTTAAGGATGGGTCGGGTGTGTCCTTCGTGGCCTACCATATCCCAGAATTCATAGCGCGGCCCAGCCAAATTCCAGTTTCCAACAATGGCGGCCGCTACTAAGTTTTAAAATTACTCATACTAATCTTTCTGGGTCACAAAATAAACTTTTAACATATTTTCAGGCGAGGAAGTAGCTGTGTAAACATCAAATATCTGCTCGGTTTATCAAGATATCGCATATTTGCAAAAGTGCGTCGACGTTTTCGAAGGCGTCTGCTACCCACCAGCTCGATAGCTAGCCGGGAGCTCGAGGGTTACTGATGCGGCCGAGAACGGCACAACTCCCGGCACATCATTTTCACATCACCGCGGACTTTCGCTGCTCGGGTTAAACGTAATATATAAGTCACTTAGACAACCTAAAAATGTTATTGTTGGGCTTTTTTCAGTGTTTTGTTTGTTCATGAGTAAATCGGTTTGGCTGAGATTAAAGTTATTAGATAAGATTAGATAAAATAAAACTTTATTAATCCCCCTCCTCCTTGGTTTTTACACAGCTGACTAAACGTCAAACAGAAAACTGATTAAACAGAAGTATGAGACAGTCGAGAATTTACGCCAGTGTCCTGTTATATTTTAGATAGCAAGGAGCAGACGACCGAGTTTATTAAACTCCACTGAGACAGCGGTGACGCTAATCAGAAGGCTAGACCGTCCAATTTCGCGGCTGTTTACTTCCGGCCTACCCGACCTTCTGAGGACCCGGCCCACGTAGACCGGGTCCTCAGGAGGATGCAGCCCATGAATTTGGACACGACCTGTGAGTGTTTTCAGTTTGCCTCCCTGGTCTCCTCACGTTAATCACTCCCAGCTGTGTCCCCCACCTGTGTGTAATCTCCCTGTGTTTCTCTGAGTGTATTTAAGTCGTGTCTTCTGTCGTAGTAGTTGCTGGTTTGTCTGTGTTATTCCTCCCGTCATTCTGTGTATTTTCCTCCATCTTCCTGGACATTCTCCCTGCAAGGTACTCTCATTCGTGTTCTAGTTTTGTTGTTTAAGTTTTAGTTTTCCCAGTTCAGAGTGTTTTCCGTTCTGTTTCTCGCCACCCTTTTTTTTTGTGTTGTACATCATCGTCACAATAAAAGCTCGCTCACCTCAGAAACCACCTGCATTTTGGGTCCTTTAATAATTCACACGGCTTGCCCCGACAAAAACATTCAGTGTAGGCATTTAAATTTTTATCTGTAAATTACACAAATTGTTATGAGGCATTTTATGTCAGAAACAAGATTGATACATTTAGCAACTAAGTATAGAAAATAATATATCTATTGGAGTACAACTAATAAATCCAAAGCCCTCGATTGCCTATTTTTGTTTCCAAAACAAAACTCTCAGTATGACCAAAGAAGATGTGCCACTCTGAAATTGACAAGTAGCTGTCATTCATTAGTATAATCACACAGGCACACTCACCTTCTCATTCGCTCTCGCAGAACTGTACCCTTTGTTTTCACATCAATCTCTATTTCTGAGTGACAAAGCCTGTTAATTCAAATTCTTCAGAACAACATTTGACATGATTTGTGTCACATTCAAAACATCAGGACCGTCTGTTCCCTGTTTTGACCTTTTGCTCGTTCTATCGAATCTTGTTAATGAGTTTCAGAACTAGATGCCAACAGTGCAACACAGGAAGTGCAGTTTTGTGTTCATGTGTATAATTTAATTTCTTGCTTTGGATTTGTGGATTTGCCCTTCAGGCAGAGTCAGTAAATATTTGAAGACCTCAGCAATCGACTGTACAGTGATGTGATTATTTTAACAGATAAGCATTTATAAGTAAATAAAGGATTTAAGATAAGGTGCAAAAACAAGTTGACAATTTAGGCGTTTATATGTTATATATTAATTGCTTCTCAAACTCAGTATTGGTGCCGTAGTTCAACTTCTCAGCACAGCCAAGTACTTGTGAAGTGCTGCAAAGTGAGATGTAGCAGAGGGATCTGGTAGTGTTGTGAGGCTGATCCATTCCTATTAAAGTCTGTGATTTTTCATTTTACAAAGGCCTACATTTTAATATGGAAATTTAGCTGGAATAAATACGTGGAATGACTCCACAGTTTACTTTCTGCTACGTTAACATCATATCCAATCATTAGCTTCACGCAATCATTCACTCAGTTGATGTCATTTTCTAATCACTAGTTCAGAGAGGCCTTGGAGCTGAGTGCAACAGACAATGCAGTGCTGAAATAATCACACTGTTGGTTTTAGTCTTATTGGATTAGCTGACACTGAGGACAAGTAAAGAATATTGTTTCCTTTCCTTAAAGCAGTGTCTGGGTGATTTCTTAGCCCCACCAAAAAGTAACATTCACAACAAAGCTAATGTAACAATTTGTGGAACTTTCTTCATTAAAAGGCAGTTTTGGTCTTGTGTGTATATAATGAAGGGATTGTGTTGATGCCATATTAACTATTCATGCAATAAGTGCTTTAAAGTTAAAGGAAGAGCGCCCTTTGTATGTTCGCTCGTTTTTAATTTTGACAGCCTTGTCTTCAGTTTTCCTCCCAGAATGTCACAGTTTTAATCAAAGAGCATCGCCTTTTCTTTGTGCTGCCGTGTGTACCACACAGGCTTAAACTGAAATGTCACAACAAGGATTGAGGTTTCATATCTGGTTATATTAAACACAATCTTACTTTGTTAGGAGAGGGGATAAACATTCTTCTTCAGTACTAAAGGCTCTTCTGGTTAAAAAAAAAAAAAAGAGTCCCGGTGGTTGCAATCGCTGTAGCTGTACAGCACACAGGTTGACTTTCAGACCTGAACAATTGTGTCTACACCAGGACAGAAAAATTATGCAAAATTCTGAAGCATGAAGACAGATATGGCTACTCTAATCAATAGGTTGTAATGTTATGTCTAAATCATTAAAATTATACAAAACTGTGGATGTTAAAATAAAATAGTTCATGTTTCTAAAATAAAAATTATTTTCCATTTTGGGGTTAAACAACAATGATACAGATTCACTGTTAAAAGTCATACCTACCCAGTATCAAGGCAAAGCATGTATCAGACACACCAGTCCATTGTGTCCATGTCACGCTCTAATTCATGAAATGTACACGCATACAGAAGTTACACTAAGTCGCAGTAAATCGCAGTACCAGCAGACAGACAGAGATAATTTAATTACAAGCCAACTTAAAAATAATCATAGGAAAGTGTTTAAACAGACATTACTAACACATTTCCATGTAAATACATATTAGCCACCTAGCTAAATCGTTTCTGGCATAGAAGAACCCTGCAATCCACTTCATACCTTCCTTGGTCACTAGTGATTTCTTGGCTTTACATATATTAAATATATAAATATATATTATCTCCCCCTGCTGGTACTGCAACTTAAGTTGCACATACCATGCTCAGCATGAAAAATGAGCTCATTTTCCCAAGTATAGAAAGTTCCACACACAGAACAGCATAAAAAGGACGTGTCAAGCTGTATTTGAGCAATTTACAAATGTACAAATTTACACAAGCTCATGCATTTCAAACTCATTTTGCACATTAAACACACAGCATCCCCATGGCCTTAGCATTTGAAATCTTTTATACATGTTGTTTGATCCTTTGAACCAAATTTACATTCATACTGCTCCACGCTCAAACTGACACATTACACTGAAGACAAATTTCATTCAGCATGAAACATTTTATTTCACTGGCTCTAAGCATACAAGACTCAAATTCTAAATCCCTCCTAAAGGCCTCTAGAGGCTTCAATGTTCAGTGTAACCCAAGATATAAAGGTAAATAGTGTGTTGCACATAATTTCCTTCAAGGTTTATATCCACTCTTCTGTCAAAAGAATAACATCCAAATGGGGTGGGTGTTATGAATATGACAGCAGCATCTTCTGGCTGTAAAAACCAATCAGAGCATTCAGGATTAAAAATACAGAGATATTTTTACACTGATGCCCAGCTATGCTTACAATTTAATAACTTACAAAGTATCCTGAAAATGGGGTTAAATATAAGACAGAAACACCTCCGCATGCTGATAAGTTGGCTTTCTGAAAGTCTTGATTTGCATACTTCTTCGATCAGAGTGAACAATATTATGTTAAATGCTCCAAGCAACCACTCTCATTGAGTCTTTGTCAACTGAAAATGACATGAAGGATTCATCATTAGCGACTGGTTAGGGGCCAATAAAGTCAGACCTCCCTTTTCCAGTGAGAAACATCGTAAATCTGAACGAATGCAGTTAAAGGAAATGGTCATTTACTTTGCTGAATGACCATTTCAAGGAAATGGTCATTCAGCAAATGGTAATTCAGTGAAGTGTCCACTATAGGTGCCATAGAAGTTCTGTTACACAGTATTACACGTTTTTATAACGGCATGTGAAGCTCCAAAAATTAACAACCCTTAATATTCTTTGTACCACTGTGCTGCTAAGTTTCTTCAGTCAGTCTGATTTTTATGATGGGACCCTGGATAAAAGTTATTACATTAAAAAGAATACTTTCAGGTTAAATTTCAACCTGATATCAACAATACAAAAAAAGAGGCAGTTCAATTAGGGAGTAAGACTTTGACAGCATATATTGATTATACATTGTCATTACAGAAATAGTCTACTTTATCTACCAAAGTATTAGATAGATTTGGATATATGTTAACACTGATGTAAGGTTAAGACCAGAAACAGAACAAGAATGCACTCATTCAATTACCATAAACAGAAATGTGCAACATTTTAGATTGACATGTGCTTTGCCACATGTTGTTGTGTTGTGTTACAAAGTAAACCAACACTGTGAGCACAATGAAATGAATGAGCAAACTCCACCCTGTGATACGCTAACAGTGGTAGTGGCATGTCCACAGCACTCCTGACTGTAACACACAAATTTAGAAAATGCAAATCATCATCAGCTGCACAGATCAGAAAACCCATTTAGCCCCTCTATTTGAGTCTGAAGTTCTTTGTTGAAAATAGGCAAAACAAGAGTCTGAGCTTGATTCACATTATTGTACATAAATGGTGCCACATAAATCCTGGTCCTACATTACCATCCTCCCCATGTGTGTGTGCGTGTGTGGATGTAGTCTATGATTTGTGAGGCCCTTTTCAATGCAGGAGGCTGCAGAACCAGATTGAACTATAATTCAGCACTTGAGGCATGGCACAGCACAGCACACAGATATGCAAGTGCACACATCAGAGGCATGCACACACCTGCAAGAAAACACCTGCTGGTGCAGCTAAACTAAGCAAACTCATTTAGACGACTAATTCTTACTTTCCTTGTTTCCTTTCTTCAAAACGACTGTCCAAGAGCAAATTGATCATGCTGTCTCGAACAGATGACAAAAAAAAAAAATCGCAAAATATCCTCCGGCATCCACCAATATACCTGGGCAGCTTGCCCAAGTAAAGTCTTTGTGTGGGTAACAGTGAATACATAAATCATGGCAGCCAAAATCCAGTGCAGACAAGATTCAAATTAAAAGCTTGGTGCTTTATATTTGATGATCTCAAAGTTCAAACTATCCTGTATTCATGTATGCTCCCTGCTTTCCCCAGTTGATGAAATGTGCACGTTCACATGTCCTAAGCATGTAGTATCCAGAGATAAACTAAATGTATTCTTTGGCCTGTGTACTTGAGGCTCGCACACATAGACTACAGTTCACCCACATGTATACGTAGCTCAGGTACCTAGACTAACCTCAGCGTTTTATTTTAAACAGTATCAATTTTATGACTCATCGATGAATAAAACATTAAAAACCTCTCTAGACTTAGCAGGTGATTATAAGCGAATGCATTCCCTTTTAATTTGTTGCCAGAGTGTGCAGTGGGATGCGTCATAGGCTGAGATTGCCTAGCACCCACCTCTAAATTAGTCTTTAGTAGGAGTCAATGGACATGAGCTGCTGCCTTTCAGCCCAAATTTTAAGACCTCAGTATGCTTCTAACAAAATGTGTTACACATTTAAAAGTATTTAAACCCCTCTCGTATTACACAGAAACCCATTTTAAGCACTTTTATGTTAATTTTAAATCTCATCATGTACTATGTTAAACAATGGTAAATGAACTTGTATTTATATAGCATTTTCTTCTGTTACTGAAGATTTAGCCATTCATACACATTCATGGTGTCTTTAGGAGCTTTTTACACATCGTGTCCACACTCACAGATGCACTGGGGCAATCTCTGGTTCAGTATCTTACCCAAGGACATTTCGACTTATGGAATGGAGGAGCTAGGTATCAAACTATTTAAGATTCAGTTTTCACAACTTGCTTATCACCTCAGCCCCAGCTGCCCATTAAAACAATAAAACCCCCAAACACGTCCAAAATGGAGATATGGACTCTATAAAGGTTCTATCCAGTATGCTAGCTGTTATTACAACTGTACTCGTCAGGACAGAGAACTCCTTTTTTGTGTCTGGAATCTCTCAATTTGGGGGTTACAACCCCTTATGCTGTTATTATTACTGGGACCACTTTACACTTCACCCTACACATCTGCTCCAATAGTTTCTTTAGCCCCTGGTACTTCTCAGTTTTCGTCATCATCCTTCCTTATGATATTACCATCATCTGGGACTGCCACAACCGCTGCCTTCTGCTCTTTGTCAACCACCACGATGTCTGGTTGGTTACCCAGCAGCTACTCGTCTGTCTGGAATTTAAACTCCCCCAGGATCTTAGTCCTGCTGCTCTCAACCACTTTCGAGCTTGTCTCCCATTGGGACTTGGGGTCATTTAATCTTACACTAGGCCCATTATCCCAGTTAGAGTACACTGTGCCTGCTTGCATCTTACATCCTGTTCATTCTACTGGGTTTTGGACTGCCTCTGGGGCACCTCTGCACAGCCTAAAGGTGTGATAGCCTCCTGCCTGAATGAATCTGTTGTTTAGGACTTGTTCTTGTTCTGCTGTGATCGAGCCATCTATCTTAGAGGTAAAATAAGTCCTTATTTTACTTCTTATTTTATTTTCTATTTTATCTTCTTATTTTCTTTTTTTTTAATGGAACCTTAACTTTTTTAACATTTTATGTACTAGATTCAAATAATTTGAAATGTATGCATTTATTAGTTTACTATACATTTGTTAAAGGAGGGAAACACCTGGATCATAATACTAATTCTATAATTATCGACATTCTGGAACTGCTGCCCAGTTTTCATTCCTTCACTTTCCAAATTGAATTTGACACAAGATCATTTTCCCCATTGTTTCTTTTTCCCTTCTGTTCCTTCTTCCCTTTATTTACCCTTTTATTTTTTTATGTGGTGGTAATATAAAATCGAAATAATTTCATTTCTCATGATTTCATTACATTTTTGCTGCATTCATTCATTTGTTCCTTCACTGAAAGTGAGGATATTGGAAACCAAGGCAAAAATATTTGGGTTTAATTGCAGGACTTTTTAAAACTCTTTAATTCAAACTGACAGAGCAAACGGACAAAGGATTCGGTCTGAATGAAGAGCACTTTCCGGAAACATTCTTCCCAACGCCCTTTCTATTTCTGGATTCGGATTATGTTCACTTTTTATGGTCTTTGATTAAGAAAAGTAGAAGAGAATAATTAAAGTAAGGTCAAACCTTCAACATACTATCACTTACAGTATATTTTAAGACAGCTAGAATGTCTTCTAAATTTTGTACTGCATACTGTTAAATAGATGGAAAGCTTTGATGAATTTAGACTGGGGAGTTTATTTCAGTGAGCACTGGTCAGGAAGTGTGAAGGAATTTATTTTGACTTATTTGGTCACATTGCGTGGTCAGACAGATGTCAAACTAATTTTATTAGAAGCATGGAAAGTCACAATATTTGCAAATTTACCAGAGTTGAAAGTATTTCAGCTGAAGCAAAAAATCTTGCACTTGTTCCAGAGCTTTATGAATCTGCTTCATAAATGTACAGAGGCAAGTGGAGCATGGAGACAGACTGCAGGGAGATGGCATCTGTTTGAAGATAATGCGGAAACAGAGGGGAGAGAATAGTTGGCACATCCCTGCAGTTCTTACCCAGAAACACAGCTGATTAAATTTAATATTTTGGCAGTCAGAATTATTGAAAACAAAATAATCTTAAGACTCGCTGTTGTCTGACTAATAACCATTACACAATAACTAATGCAGTAAATAAATAAAGCTGATTGTATAGTCAGTGAAGTAATACTAAGAATACAAATTAAAAATGTGTAAGCAGTTCGGGTACGCTGGTATTTTGTGGGAACTGGAAGGCCATGGGAAAACAAACTGGTGGTGTTGGTTTTAACAGGCAATGGTATTTTCCAGACAGGAAGGCTCTGAAGAATGAACCCATAAAGAAGTGTAGTAAGTAATGCTGTTCCATAATGGAAGTGCGTTGCTTACTGGAAACCCCCTCCAAAGAGAGTAAGCATAATTGCCTTTATCCTTTTTTGATGAGAATTCGTGCCATATACAGAGTTCCCCAATCACTCCTAAAATAGACAGTTTCAGCAAATTCAGCCATTCATTCATTAATTTTGCCCATTAAGCACACACATCTTAATAAATGACTATTTATTAAGACTTAATAAGATTGTGGGACATCACTGTGAGATGGAAGTTTGCAGTTAACTACAAAAACTCCACCTCTATCTTTGCACTCTTTCCTACTTTACTGCCTCCTCACTGTATCCATCAAAGCTGCTAATAAAAAACCTGTGGTGGATGGTGGTCCACTCAGCCTCCTCGGGGAAAAGGATAACTCATTCCTTCACAGAGAAAATATATATTTAGAGAGAGGGGGGAACTACTCATAAGTTTTGCTGACCAGCAAATTTCCACCATGGGGATTGGAAGGGCAATCTTTTTAAAACGTTATACTTCTTCAGTTAATTTATTATCTGAGGAATGTAGTATCATCATACCCCTGGGGTATTTGTCTAATTTCGTGAAAAACATTTATTCTCCTCACAGCAGGCTCAGAGGCAACTAAACTACCTAAGTGGTTTAAAAAAATCATGCCAGTTTGACGTTTGAATGCAAAAATGTCTTCATATTTAATAAATAAAATTAATCTAAAATAGACATTTACACCAGTTATTACATGTTATATATGTCAGTATTTAATGCACTTATAAGGCCAGTGACAAATTTTGTTATACTGAGTAATCGGCTTCTTAAACAGGAGAATAGATAACTGCTTTCATACCATTAGCACTTGAGAAATGTTAGCTAGGGGTCATATGAACATACATGCATAATTGAAGACTTCTGACATGAAAAAAACTCACATTGTAATGCAAATTGTGTTTGCTGGGTCTTGTAACATACAAAAAAATCATTAGCAAAAGTTAAGACAACAGACAACTTGTAGGTCCATTTTGATTTGTCCTACTTCATTAAAATACATCATTGTTTAAGTGATAAAAAAAACATGAATCTGTGACTCCACAGTAGTAATCTCAATCATTCCAGGCTGTGCTGGCACAGAGCAGGTCATATAGAAGGAATATGCGAACATTAAAGTGAACCAGCTCAATTTTGGGACTGTGAACTCAGTACTGATCTCTGAATTATGAATGACAATGGTGAGCTAGTTGACTTTAATCTTTACGGCATGAGCTTTGAGCAAATTCTTGCAAATTGTGAACTTGCACAACATTGCCAGCCACCCGACTGCTGTTACATACTGAATGTGCTGATGAGAGTTTATGCGCAAAACAAAGGATCTCTTTTTCCATTAACAATGATTAAGTGATGCAGATGATGTTTGATGTTGTGAATTATTTAACCAAACACACAAAATAAAAGAGTGTACTTTCGATCAAATTATCTCTACGTGGTGCAGCAGTCAATTTCATCGGAATCAATTATCTCCCCACACAGGAGAATAAATTACGAGTGGTTCCTCTAGCCATTGCTGAATTATGAACCAAGCATGTTAATAACACATTACTTCTTTAGCTTTTATCATGTTCAAGTGGGACATTCCCCAAGTATATTAGTGTTATATTTGTTTTAAATTGCAACAGAAAAGTTACATTCAGAAAACCTCCAGCTGGGTTTGTACCAGTAATAGTGCCAACAGTCTTTCTTTTCAGGATAAAGTGACACAGTAAAATCTGATATATCGTTAGTGTTATTGCAGTTGGACTAAATGTTTCAGGCAGACATGGATAAATAATGCACAGACACTCACATCAGTGTGACTAACCTGATAGACGCACATAAACTCTATTGGTTTCTATAGACTGTGGTTGGTGGCTGGATGAGAGGACGAGGTTTTAGGATGGATGACTGAATGATGGATGGAGGAAATGGGAGCCAAAGCAGTTGGCAGCAGCTGAGCTGCTGGGAATGACAGGGCAATACTTTATGGAACAAGATGCATCTCTAAAGCAGCCAAGCAAAGAAGTGCAGACAGCCACTGAAAAAAAATACAAATGATGAAGCTGGCTGATAATTATCATCATTAACAATCTCTTAGTTAGTTAGCATGAACTAAAGGTCAAAGAAATATCTAGAAATCCATTTTTCCTCTGTATTGCTTCTCCCCATTTTGCAGGGAGCAGCTGTCAGTCAAACTGTGTGGGTGTGAGGCCTGTTGGTGGCTGGTGTCACTTAGTGCACAGGCTAACAATAGTATAATTCTCTGCACAATATTCTTACCCTCACAAGTAACAAGTACTAACTTAGAAATACTCATTAAAAAAACAAAACATGATGCTGCCTTTCTGAACTATGACAAAAATGACATTTAAAAAGTGGTTTGATAAAACCTTTAGAATGGGCAGCTCGTTAAATCACCAAGTTAGGATTATTTAAATGAGTCTCTCTTCTAGTTTGTGTGTTTTTATTTAATTAGCGGCTACAACTGTACTAATGATGTCTATAATACACCAAACTATCCACATCACATTTGTAATGATGATCACAGACAGAGAAAGACTACCCTACAGAAACTGTTCACTAGAACCAAACACTGGGACAAACCTTACTATAATGAAATGTCCTCAAACCAACAAAATATTCTTTAGATTATTTTATAACATACAGTCCAGAGGTGGAGAAATGAAAGAAATAAACTAAATGGAATTGGGGAAATTGAGAGTGGCGATATAATGAGCCAGATCTCCCTTAAATCACCATTAATCAGGTTCATGTGTTCACAGGATAAACTACAACTGGAAAAAGTGTTTTCATGAACTTGTGAAAAGGCTTGTGCGCTGGAATATTTTATTAGGTTATCAGCATCAATAACCATATCTCCTCCAACAGCTCCCATGTCCTCCAGCTTCCCCCAAGGCTTCTCCACTTGATCCTCTTCAGTTCACACTGTACTTGCTCCATGCAAATGAATGTTTGATTGGATGTCTGCCACGACTTAATGTACACAGCACATTAGGTAGCAGCAGAAGCATAGAGCATTCTGCTCTGCTCTCTGCACTCTATAAATTAGAAGAAAATTAACGTTAAAATTGTATGTGTCTGAGTAATAGAGTAAAACATCAACGGAAAGCACAGGTTTTTTCCTTCTAGCATGCTCAAACTGTTTCCTGAGGCTAGATGGTAACTATATTATATTTTGTATAAATCCATGTTCCATTGCTAAATGTAATTTTTATTTTAACACCAGCTGGCAAACTGGAAAAGGAAGACACGGGGAAGCACATTAGATGATCTTGTTTTGGTGAGACCGCATATTTTATTACTTCACATATTTTTGTTGAAATATAACATACTGTATATTTCACTGTCACCGTGTTCATTGTTAGTGCTTTGTTTGGAACAGCAGTGTTTTCAGCAAATTAGTTTGAAACAATAAAAGAGACCATGCTAAACAGATAATGAGTCTGTTAAATGGAAATTAGCAACAGTGATGTTATTAATGCAAATAACCTATAATGCCTGGGGAGTGTAATTAGACTATACACACGTAAATACACACAAAATTCCCCATTTATCCAAGGATTCTGCCTGCGCTGGGAGTCAGGGTGTTGGACAAGGGTCATAATAATTAGCTGCTTATCAGTTTAACTGTATAAGGTCAAAACACAGAAAGAAATGAAGCTGAGCATTTGTGTCCTCCGCTACAGTTCCACAGCTACTGGGAAATGAGCCTGAACCAATCAGTGTTTCTTCTGACACATGCTTTTTAACAGACTCGTTAACAACACTTCCAAGTCTTTCTTGGCTCGCCCATCTTTCTTTCTCATGCTATTGAAATGCAACTGTGTCTGCGAGATATACTCCTAATGCCAGGTTCCCATTAAGAATCATCAGACTGCAGAAAGCTGCAAACTTGTGCAACCCAGAGTAAAGTAAAGAAGTGTTTGGATTTTTTGTTTTGTTCATCTGTTTTTGTTCTCAGCTAAAGCATTTCTGTTATCGCCTCCATACGTCTCGATCTCTTTATTTTACCACTATCAATTATTTCTTCCACCTCTCCTTTTTATCTTGCCTCACCCCTCTTATCTTTCAGGTCATGTTTTAGGTTGTTTGGCTAATCTTTGAATGGCTTAGTAACATTTTCATAAAAATTTGATCTCAAATGCATCTATAATTCAACACCAGCCTCACTTTATCAGTCATTAGACGTACATACACAGAAAGTACACAGAGCGTTCTCATACTCAGTATTAGGCTTACTCTTTCCTCCTCCTTTTCTATGCCTTTTATCAAGTTTTTATCTACCTTCCACTACATTCTTTGTTTTTTTTTCTCTTCTTAGTATCTCTTTTGATCTCTCCTACTCTCCTTTGCTCTGCCTTTGTCTCGTCTTTCCTTCCATTTCCCACATCTTCTCTCTCTTTTTTGAATGTAATCATTTTCTTTTTTGTCCCTCCTTTTCTCTTGTCACTCTTCTTTGTTTTCCTTTTCCCATCATCTGCTTCACTGGACAGCTCTAGTTCAAGCTTGTTTTCCATTTCACTTTACAAGTTAAACTACACAGCGTTTGTCCTAGTCATTCCTCTCTACATCCAGCATCACATAAGAGTCAGAGAGTAAATGTTGTATGTGTATATCTTTCCTGATATAGAAAAAAAGCGCAATGTATTTCCATTTTTGTGCTTTTGTGGCAAGTAAATATTTAATGGTTAATTTTTTAAAAAAAGTTATATGGTAGTTTATTAATTAAAAGCTCAATAAGGAAATAAATGTGAGTTCAGGCAAACCTAAATCAGCTGACAATGAGTGTGTGCTACTATAATTATTGTACTTTATGTTCAGTGAAGGAAAACAAAATGAGACAACTCGCATAGTCATCGTGTACTATGTCCCACAGCTAAAATGTTTACAGCAGTAAATGTTATAAATGATCAAGATGTTATAATGCTAAAGTTAGATTTTGTTATTGTTGTTGTTAACAGGCTACTTGGCAACCATGCTAACATTTCAGTCTCTGTCTCATCAACCACTCAGTTGATTTAGTCTAAATGCTGTACTTAAGTCTTGCATTGTAAAATAATATGTATTTTTATTCTACTTTGTGTATTATGTGTTATAGTAAATTACCTCATCTACTTACTTAGCTATAGCTTTAGTAGACACGTTTGTTGGTTTAACTCTCCATTATAAAGGAAAACTGTACAATGCAGTGGCTATAGAACTATGAGGCCATTGACATTTACATCACTTTCATATAAATCTTGCTTTTCACTAAGCAGTTCTGTTGGTGGAACAATGGCCTGTTCGCAGTCAATGTGTCATTCAGCCCTTACACTCACATGCAAACTAAAAACTACCAAGACCATTCCCACTGGATGAGGAGAATTCATAGAGTCAGAACATCAAAATTTAGGATTTGCACTTATCAGAAGTGTTCAACTTAAAGAAAACTGGTGAAATATGTGACAAATGAGACAGTACAGATGGAGAAGAGTACACAGAGTGAGAAGAGACACTGAAAGGGGATGAGAGATAAAAGAGGAAATAAGCAGATGATGGAGAGGAGGAGAAGGAGGAGGAAGAAAGCTCTCCATCTGTTTCTGCTGAGTCACGAAGGTGGCTGAGTTCTTAAATGTCAGGACTCCTCTTGACTCCTGACCGCGCGCGCGCACACACACACACACACACACACACACACACACACACACAGTATCTGTACATAGAGCAAAGCTACAGAGCATTAATGGCATTAAAACTGAAAGTTTTGGCAAAGCCAGAGAGTCGAGAGAAAAGGAAGATGATTACAAAGATGGCAAACAGAGGAGAGAAAGCAGTCTCTCAGTTGACTATTCAGTAAACAACCAGCCAGCCAAGAACATCACCAGTCAGTGTACCATACAGGCATATTCATGAGCTCCATTGTCAGAAAATCAAACACAAGAGACACAAACAAACAAAGGAAAAACAACCGCATTATAAAACAGGAATTTGTGAACACGGTCGTTTCGGGCACAACATATTTTTTTTCTGAGTAGCTGACAACAAACTTGCAGCGAAGCGCATCAGAGTTTTCAGAACAGCCCCCTTTCACAGGAGTATTATCATGATTGATAGCTGTGTTAGACATATGAATTAACTGGATTATGTTTCTACAAACTGTTTTTTAAACTATACCAAAAATAAGTGACCTAAAATCTAGGAAATCTAACACAATCTGAGCGTCTGACATGCAAACTGTGCAAGTATAATCCCATTCTTACTGCTTCTTTACTGCTTCGCCACAGTGGATGGCTGCCACTACCACTACACTACAGCAACATTATAATCTCATTTTTAACAATTAACTCAAAAAGCAAAAGTGGAAATTTATATAAATATTTAGACAATCTATTTGCCAAAATAAAGCTTGACAGCTATTAATGAATCAGGTCAAAAGCCCACAGGCTGAATATTCTAGCTCATTTAATGGACATAAAAACATTTCTCAGTAGAATATCACAGAATGCATCGTATTACCCAAGTTTACTTATCACAGTGAGAAAGAAAGGTTTGCGTGCCACACTACCATTATCTGCCCGCTGGCTAAGTGTGCTAGAGTGCATCCGGTCTGCATGCAGGTGTGAGTGTCTCCAGGGGAGAAAAGGATAGACCTGTGTGAGTGGGTGTCTGTTTGCATGTGATGTGTCTAAGTAAGCTTCAGTGGGTCAGTGTATGTGTTTAATGTTGAATGTGTTTCAGCTGTGTGCAATCTATAAAAGAGAGTTAACATCTCCCATAGAACAAAAGGATAAATCATATCACATGCATAGTTAAAATATGTGCCAATGTATTTAATAAAGAAGCCTAATTGAAGTCAAGGTCATGCAACAGAGAAGAACATTAATATGGCTTGTTTGCATGCGTATTTCATCTCGTGCCCCCCCGCTTTCTGCTCACTTTCTGCTCTAGTTATCCAGTAAACATTGAAGCAGTTTTCCCCGAAGCACAAGTCTAGGAAAAGCTTCTTTTTTTTTTAAGTGATGTTTTTGGGAAACGAGTTGAAAATCACTGGAAGTTTGTTGTTAGCAGATGATGTCATTTCTAGGGTGTCACATGCTGCCATTCTGTCAGATAGAAAAACTGTACTCTGATATTTTGGTGATATTTATTGCACTAATGTGGCAGATCTTTAACTCTTACCCCATGCATGTGAACGCCTGTAAAACACTCCTTGATATCACCTATAAACACACCCAGGAAGCATAATTGTTCTACATGGAGTGTTACTATTGTGAAAGAACAAAACTGAAGTTTTACTGAACATCACCACATTTTTTTTTTAGTTTCTAAATGTAATCAATAAGTGAAGGAGAAAGAGGAAAAAGGTGAAAACTCCAAAATGAGACCTGAACTATGGCCTCCTGGATCACAATCTTGCAACTTACTTCTCTTCCTCCCACTAAACAGATCTTAGTAGAACTACATTTTGGGTGTTTTTGGTTTAGGGAATAGTGCTAGTCATCCGCTAATTACTTGTAAAAGTGTCTATGAGCAAGCTAATGAATCCAAATTGTCCCTAAACCATCCAGCATATCAAGGCGCTCGCAAAAAAACATCTATGTTTTCCTCACTTTAAGAACTCATTAACTTGACAAATTACATATTTTCAATCTAACCACATGTTCCACTTTGTCACATATCATTTCCACTCTCCTGCGCATTATTTGATTTTTCTCTCCTTTGACTTTTTTCCTTAATGCCAGCTTCACTTTTTTTTTGTATTCATACATCGTCCACCTGCCAATTTTAGCTGCCACTTTAAACTCTGTTTTTAATATTGCACTTCTTGAAACATTTTTTCATCCAAATGGCATCTCTCATTCTGACTCCCAGCCCTTTCATGCATTAATATAAGCTGCTGAGGCTTGAGGGAAGCACTGACAGTCTTTACAATCGCAGACATTGATGGCTTCAGTCCTTGTATTCTCTCATGTGTCATCAAACACATTAAAAAGGTCAATTAAGAAAAATGTGTAGGTGTCAAAAAATTATTCTGTTTTGTGTACACTCCAATCAACAAAACTGGTGTACTTTTGATTCAGTCTTGCCTTGATTCTAGATTTAAACATATCTGCACCTTGGTGTATGTGCTGCCATCTCTACATGGAAATTACCATCATTACCAAAGAGGACAGGAAGGTAACAAGAAACAAAGGAGAGCAGGTTTTACGTTTCACATTTATGTTATAGGATCCAGTTCTGAGAAAAACATCTGGAGTGACACCTGCACTAGAAAAAAGTAGCCTGCTCGACCAAAAAACTGAACTTACCCCACAGCTTTACTGCCACAGAGAACTAGAGACAAAATGGTGAACATTCACCCTTCTGTACGTCTTTCTTTTATAGTCATTTCAATAATTTAAAGCCACAAAGCAACAACAAATCATTTCCTGAAACAAATATGACTGATTTGACATCATAGCCATTGCTATAATATGTGAACTTTCAGTAAATCCAAATGGAAATCCAAGTGCCATTGAGCAACCAAAAGGCAGCTCCGGGAACCGGAAAATAAATCTAATGCAATCTAAGTGTGAAAACTGTACTTTCTCCAGTAGAGTGACACTTGACACTTGAGACGGGCTCCTTTTGTATCCTTCCACCCATTTTCTTCTGCTTATCCAATCCTAGGCAAAACTTTCTATCCTGTACTATTAATTTGTGCTTAAAAAATGCATGTGTAGGCTTGAGAACTGTCTTTTTCTCATTTCAGTTGTCCCCTTAAGGCAGATCATCTTCTTCCATCTCATCTTATCCCTAGCATCCTCTTCTCTTACACCAAGTGTCTGCCTGTCCTCCTTCCCAATATCAATTAACCTCCTCTGCAGTCTTCTCTTTTCCTCTTACTTGGGAACTGCACATCCAGCATCCTAGTTATGGACCAAAGGATACTGTGACATGAATGAGGACCTACACACACAGCTTGCAAGTTACTACACGTTTTATTGTTTAGGGTTTTTTCATCAATCGGGTGCAGCTTTCCAGCTGCCACCCACACACAAAACACCCCACCTCAGGTCCCATCACATCCTTTATAAGGGAGACACGATCAGCTGATGGAGCTCAGGTGTGTGTCAGCCTCCCCTGACACCACACCCTGAACCCACTCCTCCACCCCTCCTGAGCCACAAACCACACCTTGCCACAGATATTTAACAGTACTGTATGAATGTCTGTGCAAACATCTTGAGCCACCCCTCATTTCTTTATATTTTGCTTGTAAAGAGCCAGAATTTCTTGTATTTCGAAAGTATTTCTTTTCACATTGAATGCTTTTTCATTCATTTTGAATCCAGCCATTGAAGTTGCTGCTATCCTTCTGTAACAAATCACACATGAGAGTTGTCTCCACCCACTCCACCCTCCCTGCACTCTCTTCTTCACCTAACTCATTCAGTGTATGTTTCTTCTGATAGTTGACCCCAGCTATTTAAACTCAACCACCCTCACTACCTCTACTGCTACCCTCTCTCTCATTTCCACACAAGTATTCAGCCTTGCTGTTACTGAACTACATTTCTCTCCTGAGCATGCCTCCAGCTCTCCAGGAACCTGCTCCCTACTCTCACTACATACAATTGCCATCATCATAGTCCACAGAGACTCCTGCCTGACCTCATCTATCAACCTGTTCAACACCACAGCAAACGGCAAGGTGTTCAGAGCTGATCCCTGACCCAGTGCCGTCCCCACAGTATTCCACTATATTAACTGGCATAACATGCAAACTTTGTTATTTATCCACAGTCAATGTGAACAAAACCAGCATTAACATACTCTATTGCCTTACTGAAATGATATACCTCTAGTGTGACAATGCTAGCTTGACCTATAGTAATTAAACAGAGGAATAAATAAAAAAAAATAAAAAAAGTCAAATTGTAATTAAGACTAATAGATTTTTTTCCACTGGTGCTGATAAGTTGAGCAAAAATATCAATGTAGAACATGGTTTATGTACATCTGGGCGATCGTGGCTCAAGAGTTGGGTGTTCGTCTTGTAATCGGAAGGTTGCCGGTTCGAGCCCTGGCTCGGACAGTCTTGGTCGTTGTGTCCTTGGGCAAGACACTTCACCTACCACCTACTGGTGTTGGCCAGAGGGGCCGATGGCGCGATATGGCAGCCTCGCCTCTGTCAGTCTGCCCCAGGGCAGCTGTGGCTACAACTGTAGCTTGCCTCCACCAGTGTGTGAATGTGAGAGTGAATGAATAGTGGTATTGTAAAGCGCTTTGAGGGGTCCCGAAAAGCGCTATATAAATGCAATCCATTATTATTATTACATGTAACATTTCTAATACACAGTTTTAAATGAAATGTTTTTAAATAAACCTCGGTTACTATTGATTACCAGAAATACAAATAAAATTCATTTGGCTAATTCATGATCTTTTGATATGACTTGGATCCTTGCCACAACATTTCTAAAAAAAAAAAAAAAAGAAGCTATAAATATGGAACAATATTTAACAAAAAAATGTGACATAAAAATGATTTCTCTCTAACTTGGTGTATACATGCTTAACAATACTGGATCATTCCACTGTGTAAATATATATATATACATAGCTAAACCCCAGAAAGGAAAAAATCACTAATTATGCTACCATCCACAAACACTAATGAGTTTCTACATATGGAGCCAAAATGCAGTAACATCTATTTATCATCAGCTCAGAGGTACTGAATAATTAACAAAACCATTCTAATAATTCAGAATCATTATTTATTCATCCATGTTTTCATTTTTCTCTTTTTCTATCAATACAGCTGTCTGAATGCTGAACAAGAACACTGTGTAAAAGAGAAAGAGCATCTAATTTTCAGTGCTGTAGCTCTCACTGTGACAGGTTTTATTATGTCACTAAGCTGTGAGTCTGCGTTCACTGAGCTAATTTCAAGAGCAATATTGTCGCTGTCAGAACCTTTCATCTCACCTGTTTTGGGTTTTTTTTGCTTTTAACTGATCTGAAGGTTTGCATGCAACTCTGTGGGGTGAGATTTTTTTTTAAATGCTAAAGGCTATTCACGGACTAAAAAACCTTTCAGCAAATAAGTGCAGAGGTCTGCACAGAGATGTCTGAGGAAACAGAGAGAACTGAACAGTTTAAAAAAGAAAAACAGTTCTACATCAAATCAAATCAAATCAAATCACTTTTATTGTCACATCACATGTGCAGGTACATTGGTACAGCACATGTGAGTGAAATTCTTGTGTGCGAGCTTCACAAGCAACAGAGTTGTGCAAAATACAATAATGTAAACAAGCAAAATACAAGAATGGCTACATCTGAAACTAATAAATATATGTACAATATATAATAGTATATGCATTTCTGGATGTGTATACTAAATATTTTTCTACGTGTGTGTGTGTGTGTACACATATTTTACAAATTAAATAGAGTAAACAATAAATACATACACTGTACATTTGTACAGTGCAGTGACATGGGCACCACCGGCCTATCAAATACGTGCAAGCTTTTTATAAAATATACCTCATATCATTATAAACTATTAAACACTGTTTGGGTATTAGAGAACCCTTAAAACCTGCGAATTTGAATTGCAATTCATCCGCTCTCTTGCGCTTCAGTCATGCACCCATCAATAAAGCATTTTTAAATACAATGCCTTTCTTAATCTGAATGCACAGTAAGGCTCAAAAATGCCTTCAAAGCCTTGCAATTAACACCTAACATGCTTTGTTATTCAGCAGGATATGTTCCTTAGTTCCATTTTGCATATAAAAGCTTTTCACCTGAAAACACCACCTGCCAGGACTCATGCCTAAGCACTAAACACTGACAAGTGAACCAGGACTAAACAAAGATATAATTTTGTGACCACTTATACTGCTATTAGATATGTGTGCTGGGGTTAAGGTAGCACTATTCTACCCATATATCATACATAGTGTGACACATAAACAAAATCGAAACAGCCACTGCTGCTGGTGAGTGAGACACACCGGGGAGTTTATTTCCTCGCTTCTAGGATGAACAGAAAATGATGTCGTCTATGGCAGTGAGAGGGTACCGAGTCCTGGTTAACCTCACTCACATACTAGAATGATGTAGTATGTGATAGTTATCATAATCATCCGAGCAGGCGAAACAACATTAAGTCACAGCATTTGCCTCACTGACTTTGAAAAGTAAATGAACTTTTTTAAACTTATTAATAATTTGAAACGTTTTATATGTGCAAGAAAGCTGACACGCATTGGCTCTAATAATTACATCCTGACGAACAAGATGTCAAGCCTTACCCATACTTTTCCCCCGCAGGGAATTAATTCTATAAAACAGGTGAGCAGTAGCTCTCTACCAAGAAACGAGTCTCTCTCCTCCAGACAATACAGAGTTTTGTGTTTGTGTCAAACTGCAAATTGATTGATTTCTCTGCAAAGAGGCAAACCTCAGAAATGTATAAAGAGAGAGAATTTTGTCTGGTTTCAACAATATTCTCAGCATAGTCCATCAGTCATCACTACAAGCACAGTTCTCATACCTGTGCATTGATATAAGCATACCCATATGGAAAAGAAATAGTAAAAACATATATGATTTACTCATGAAAGTGGCCACTTTCTCATTACTTTCATATATTTTTTAGTAAGTATAGAAAACATACAAGTTTCATTATATAATTTTTCAAGGGATCTTATATGTGTTTTCACTCTTGTATGCTTTTCATACAAGTTTCATACAAGACAGATAAAAACTTTATAAGATTTATATATATCTTTTCCATATGGGTATTTTCCATGCTAAGCGCTTTGCCTAACATTCACGAACACATTTTGAAGGATGCATCAGGAGCCACTTGGGATTCAGTAACTTGCCCCAGGATACTTTGACATACAAACTAGAGGACCCGCTCTACCTCCTGAGCCACAACCACTCTTAAGCAAACAGTTCTTGAAAGCACCTGCAAGACTTAAATACACAAATGTATTAATCAGTGGAGCTTTTAGAGTATCAGATACGTGAGAGTAAATGTTAAATATCGTGGCTACCAAATTATTAAATTGTTTTTGAGAATCTGTCAGTAATTGAAACGTAATGATTATAATTCCAAATATATCCAATTTCTCATCAAGAACAGACAGACTGAGAAACACAAACTAACCCAGAATCATAAATTTATTACAAGTGCTCTCTGGCAATATGACGAAACACATTTGCAGAATCAAGCACAGCTGCAGCAGCCTGAATCTTCACTGATCTGATAAGTAACTGAACTGTCAAGAGCATAGACGAATAAAAAAATGCTGCCTATAATAATGGGAAATAGAAAAAAATCTTAATCACTTACGAAGCGCTTGATACAAAGTTTTCTGTGTATGCTGAGGAGATGGATGTCTCACCAAACTGTTTATATAAATTTACACCTTCGCTTACTTCTTATATTAGCAAATGTTTATGTTTTTCTTTGTTTTAAACTCTCACTGACTTAATTTTGGCTCAGAAAAAGAAGTTTGATTTTAAAATCCAGTACACACAACGGCAGGTTGGTGTATTCAGGTTAGACAGCTTCCAAAAGTCTACACTGGTTGTTGTAAGTTTGAAATATATTACCAATATTAAACTAAACTAGATACAAGATTTGCTACCAAATTAATAGATCTGAGAATGAAGTGTGCATGTCAAAACAGCTCTTAAAGGAGCCAAGTGACGGTTTACAAGAGCAAAAAAAGCTCTCAGCATGCACTGAAGCTCATATCTGCAAAAACAGGAACAAACAGCCAGTCTGCTGATATTACACACCAGAAACGCTGAACAGGACATGACAGAGTAACAAACCCAGCCTGTCAGCTCCAGGTCTGCTTCACGAAGACCGACAGTAAAACAGACTTTAGTGTCTGTTTGTGTCTCTGTCTGTGTGCAGCTGCAAACACGTATTCACAGAACTGAGATCACTCTTCGGGCAAAAGCAGTCCCGTCAGAGACACGAGCAGTTCGGTGGAATTTGATCGGTCCATGAAACACCTGCCCATCATCAGCAGCACCAGCATCCCCACATCTGCCATGCTGCACCCGCAGCATTCAAATATAAGATACATAAAAATCCATTTTGGACTTTACAAGAATTAAAAAAAAGATGTTGTGTGATTACGATGGGGTGGGCAAACTGAAGAGCCAAACTCATGAAAATCCAAATAAATTCTGTAAGAGATTAAAAAAACAGCAGATTTCATTTTTTTTAAAAAGTGAACAAAACGTAACGAAAAAAAAAGAAACTGAAAATAAAGACAAGAAAGGGTATAAAACTGGTTTTCCCTCCAACAACAACACAAAGCAGAGAGTAAAGAGCTCCGGCAAAGACTTGCAGGATAACAGAGAAATCCAACAGCTAAAAAACAAGGGGATGAGGGGGACAAAAAAGAAGACAAAAAAAAGAAAAAGAAGGGATATCAAACCTGAAAGAAAGAAAAAATGAAGACAAGAGGAGGGGAAGAACTGACCTTCCAACGTAGGAGGTAAAAACGCTGAAAGAGGCTGACGGTGAGAAGGTGAGAAGAGCTGACAGCGTTCGGGGACGACGTCCGGAGTGCGCTCGGTAAACGGGCTGAAGCTCTGAGTGGCAGAGCAGCCGCTGGAGCTGCGACAAACAGCAGCAGCGTGTCGACTGGAGCAAACCACTGATCACGGGCAGGGAGGGGGAGCTGCTGCTGCTGCTGCTGGGAGCTCTGTGGGTAATTTGGCACTTGGATTAAAAAGCGCACGACAAACTCACTTAGAAGGAAAAACGAAAGAAAATTTACTGCATGTGTCTAATTTTCCATAGCTGCTGGTAGCTAATTGCCCAGATTTTCCTGTAATCATAAAGCATTGTTCATTGTTCATTCACAGAACACAGGCTTAAAAAATGTGGACCCATTGTTAAAAAAAATACAACATCATACATTTACATAGGGAAAAAATATCATGTAATTGTTGATCTATTACTTAATTATTTTGCTGTATTATGAATGGCCATGGGGGTGGTCTTCATCTGCATAAAGATGTAGAGTTTATGAACACAGTCAAAAATCAAAAGTTTATGGTCCAGATTGGAGTCTGTGACGGACTGACTCTAGCCTCTGCACCTTATACTGGACACCCCTGGTTTAGTGCATTGGCGAATTTAGACCTTTTTTTAATGGGTGCTCAAGCATCCCTTAATTTCATTATAGAGCCTCTCAAAAACACTATAGTAACAATAATAACGTATTTTACTAGTATTTTCTGACATCATCTTCTAATGGTCTATTTTGTCAGCTTAAGTTACAACGAAAACAAGGTCAAATGTTCTTTGTTCTTGATGTCATGATGTTACATAGCTCTCACACGCTGTGGGTTCTTAGTAATAAACACGACAAGGTTATTGCTGTTAAAAGAAAATGAAGAGATTATTCAAAGTACACTTTACCTGAAACTTCAACAAGCAGAAGTGCAAGTGGTTCTGGGGGGTCACAGCAATGACCCTGCATTTGGTTACAGAAAGAGCTGATTATGTATATTTGTTCTCAAAATAGCGTCAAAACATTTGGTAATGCAGTAGAGCTTTTTAGATAACTTTAGCTTATAAGCTATAAATCTGCTACCATAATACAAGTTGCCAGCCAGTGAGCTGGTGTGTTTTATTTTATTAGTTCAATAAAGTTTTCTAGTTTGGCCGAATTGGGCTTCATTGTTTGTTTACTGATTGCAGAGCCTCAGAGTGCAAGTCAGAAAGATCTTATGTGTCAATGGCCAGCAGCCAATTCCTAGCGAATTTAGTTATGTAAAAATGCTTCTTTATTGGATGACAGCATGAAGATTGAGAAAAGAGGATAGAGAGGGTGAACAGAGAGAGGGGGCTAGATGAAGACAGCAAAAAGGCAAGAGCGCAAAAAGAAACAGATAGGAGTGGACTAGTCAGAGTCATCAAAAGTTATAAAGCTGAGGTATCCTCTGTTTCACCCACATTCATTGATGATCACTGATTTGGATTCATATCACTCTGAACATGGCTTGAACAGGATGGCTGCTAATAGATTTGAGTGAGACACTGCTAATCTATCCTCCACAGAGCTGGGTACCTGGGATCGTGTCTTTATTGTGTAATATAAAAGAAGGGTTTGTATAAATTCAAAAACTTTAATGTAAAAGCATGAAAAGTAAAATAGACTGCAGTTATGTGTTTGAGAGACTGAAACAATGCTGTGAATCTAATTTGCTACAAATTGTTCGTTAATTTACTACATTTAATCAACACAACTGACCCCCTGGGCTCAGATATGATAACCCTAAAACTGGTGTATTATATTAGAACTATGATTATTCATTCAGAATCATTTCTTCAACATTAGAAAAGATCATCCAACCAATTAGATTCCTTTTAAAGGTAAGAGTAATATGTGCCCAGTTAATTTTAGATATGTAACAGTAAAAAGGATCCAGTTTGTTTGCAAATACCTTATTCTATTAATATTAATTACAAAGCACTGTATGCATGACATTGTGACTGGGTGCTTAGCCCACCTGAAGCTTTGATCCTAGAATCACCTCTAATTTGGTGTTTCAACAAGGGGATATAGTTTGTTAGTTGCACCCTACTCTGGACATCACCATAAACTCTGTTGACCTGTTCTTCCATTCAAACAGAGCAGCTGTCTGATAAGCTATCAAATCTAGAACTCTTTGAAGTGATGCAATGCTGAAGGGGAGATTTTGCAATTCTCATTTAACAAGAAAGTCTATAGTGTGCTGGAAAAGGGATATGAGCAGAATTGGCTTTGCAGCACAAGTAAAGATTGATGTGGTTAATTACACAGTGTACACTAGTAAGCAAAGATTAGGGTTTTGATAGTCCACAGATGATAAAAGATCAAACTATTTTAAAAAAGTGGTTACGTTGTTCTGTCCCAGTTTGCTATGAAACAAGGTTACTGCAAAAATGATTTCTATAACTGGGAAAGGTAAACATTTATAAAGAATATGGAGGGGTTAGCACTATCACCTCCCAGTGTGGAGTTTGCATGTTCTCTCCATGTACTTTCTTCTTTCCACAGTCCAAAGACATACTTAATTAATTAAGTAAATAATTAACTATTCTAAATTAGTCATAAGCATGAGTGTGAGGATTGTCTCTCATTCTGTTTTGGCCCTCGAATAGATTGGCAACCCGTCTCCTAACTCTCACCCCATCAAAGCACAGGTCAAGACTTCACGCCCCAAGGACCTCAACAGCTACAGGCCGGTGGCTCTGACATCCCACCTGATGAAGACCCTGGAGCGGTTGGTCCTGGCTCAGCTTTGGCGCCTAACAAGCTCATCACTGGACCCACTTCAGTTTGCCTACCAGCCTGGCATTGGAGCGGATGATGCCGTCATTCACCTCCTACATCGTTCCCTCGCTCACCTGGAGACCGCTGGAAGCACTGTGAGAATCATGTTCTTTGATTTCTCCAGTGCCTTCAACACTATTCTTCCCTCGGTTCTGAAGGACAAGCTGGAGAACTCTGGAGTGGACCATCACCTCACTACCTGGATTTTGGACTACCTCACCGACCGACCACAGTATGTGAGGACTCAGGGCTGTGTGTCGGACAGGGTCGTCTGCAGTACGGGGGCCCCACAGGGAACGGTTCTGGCTCCGTTCCTCTTCACCATCTACACTGCAGACTTCTCCCACAATTCCACCCAGTGCTTCCTGCAGAAGTTCTCTGATGACTCTGCAATAGTGATGGGGACGACAAGGAGTACAGAGGACTGACTCAAGACTTTGTGGACTGGTGCCAGCTGAACTACCTCCAGATCAACGCCAGTAAAACCAAGGAGCTGGTGGTAGACTTCTGCAGGCACAAGCATTCTCCACTGCAACCACTGAACATCCAGGGTATGGACATGAGGCTGTGGACAGCTACAGGTACCTTGGTGTTCATCTGAACAACAGACTGGACTGGACTCATAACTCAGACGCCCTCTACAGGAAAGGGCAGAGCAGGTTGTACCTGCTGCGGAGACTCAGGTCGTTTGGGGTGGAGGGCCCACTCCTGAAGACCTTCTATGACTCTGTGGTGGCTTCTGCTATCTTTTATGGTGTGGTCTGCTGGGGCGGCAGCATCTCTGCTGGGGACAGGAAGAGACTGAACAGGGTGATCCGAAGGGCCAGCTCTGTTCTAGGATGCCCTCTGGACCCAGTGGAGGTGGTGAGTGACAGGAGAATGGCGGCTAAGCTGTCATCCCTGTTGGACAACGTCTCCCACCCCATGCAGCAGACTGTGACAGCACTGAGCAGCTCCTTCAGTGGGAGACTGCGGCACCCACGGTGTGGGACGGAGAGATTTCGCAGGTCTTTCCTCCCCACTGCTGTCAGACTCCACAACAAAGACTTTAACTGAACAAACACACACATCCACACATGTGCAATAACACTAAGTGCAATAATCTTTTCTGGCATCGTTGTATTTTTACTCAGTTGTATATAGCATTCGTATTCTATTTTTATCTTATTGTATATTTTTATTCTATTTTATTCTACTGTATATAGTATATTATTTTATTCTATTCTGTACAGCTGTGTACTGTATTTATTCTTATTGTATTCTAATTTTTGCGTCATAACTTTTGCACTGTCCACTTCCTGCTGTGACAAAACAAATTTCCCACGTGTGGGACTAATAAAGGTTATCTTATCTTATCTTATGTACAGTAAGTGTCTCCCTGTTTGTATTGCTACTCTTGTTTACTCTGTACTGCTGCTGCAAAGGTGCCAGGGAGACTTTATGAACGCGAAGCATTAAGCTGTTTGTTTTGTTGACATCAGTGAAGTTGCAAAGTCTTAAAAGCCAAAGGGCAATCCTGAACACACATATACACACGAGCACGGTTATCTGTGAAAACATTTCAGCTGAGACAAGGAGAAGAGGCATGCGAAGACAGGAAGAGCAAGGTTGTTTATTGTGTTGTGCTGTTTGTTTCTGGGGTTTTTTTTGTTTTGTTTTCTTTCATTCAAGGGCAAAAAGAGGAGCCGTTAAAATGAGAGTGAGTGGGGAAGAAAGAAGAAGCAGATCAGCAGACGGAGACGGTGAAAGATACCGACAGCCAGAGAGGATGAAAAACAGATGCAGAGAAGGAGAACATCCCCTGCTCTTTGAGCAGCCACGTTCATGAAGAAAATACAAGCAGACAGTTGTAACTGACTGAGTAAGTCAAAATATGAGCCAATGTTGGTGTTACAAAATATACTGCTTTGTCTGACCTGTTCACCTTGATGGAAAGACATATACTTTATGCATTTATATAAATAAGAGTCTACTAGTCTTTAAGTAGTGAACCAGTCAATTTCTACAAAGTCCTTCTACAAAACTTCATTCACTCTGGAATCCCCTTTGTGTTAATCTAGCTGATGCTTTATAGCTAGATTTACTCTCCTTAATGGAATTTGTCGAGAAAGCCAACTAAATGAACGCTAATGTTTAACACATGAACTGTATATAAAAGATGGCTATAACTTTCCAGTATGAGTAGTGAAGACAATGTTATTTTTCTTCTATGATAAGATTTGAAGCTCTTTGAACTACATCAATACCAAAAAATACATTTGTTTAAGTGGCATCAACCCAGTCAGCAGGCTTAGTCCCAAAGGTAAATGAAAGCATGAACTCTGGTAAACTTTATTACATGAATGTGCTACTGACCAACTGCAAGCTTGATTTGACAGTGTTGACCTTTGAGAGAACAAAGAGTGTATAATGGTTGAGACCATCATATTGGCAGTGTTGAAACCTTTTGGCTGTATTCTACACTGCAAAATGAGAAAAGAAATACCAGGAGGGTTTGTTTACATCTCTATTTCAGTTTCAGTTTTATTTAAATTTTATTTGTCATATGTAATTTAACAGTGGTTGGGTTAATTGGTAATTCTAAATTGCACATAGGTATGAGTGGTTGTTTGTCTCTCTGTGTTAGCCCTGCAACATACCCGCCTCTCACCCTGTGATAGCTGGGACAGGCTCCAGCACCACTGGGACCCTGATAAAGATAAGCAGATGAGAATGAATGAATGAATGTAATTTAACAAAGGCTCAACATTACAATGAAATGTGTTTACCTTAAAAGGCAAAATCAACAAGCTCCTGGCACCACTTATTTTAGCAGGCAGTGTGCTTTTTTAGAAACTATACCTGCAAATATAATGCAGAAACCTCAGAATCACAAGTATCTTTTAAGTTTTTAAAAACTGTAATAACTCAACAACAGCAGGCAGACAAAAATGAAATATGCATTACTGAAATATGAGATTAAAAGTCACTTTTATGGTATAAGTCAGAGGGATTTCACACTGGATGTTTTAATTAAAGTCTCTCAGAATATATTGTCTCATATTCCTTCACTCGGTGCTGCACTCAACAAAGACAGTGAGCTGAGGAGATTCTTCAAGTTATGTGATTTTCTTCAGTGAGAAGTCCGATTTCAAAGCACAAAAGAAACAAAGTTCTCTGAATCCAAATGCTGTTCCCCTTTTTTGTCAGACAAAAAAAGACTGGAGGAGTTAGAAAGAGAGCTTCTTAATACAGCTGTTTGCTTTGAAAAGCAATATGAAGGCTCTGGAAGGTCTGATTAATTGCTAACCCAAATAAACAAGAAACCCAAGCATAGCAACAAATTTGTGACATTTTAAATCGAGGACAAATAAAACCTAAAATTTTTTTTTTTACATTTATAACAAAATAAAAACATTACACAACAGTCTTTGACCAAATGTACCCATGTAATTGCTTTTAATGGTCTGTCATTCTTAGCCATCCATCAAAATACATTAGGCCTAATATATATTACTGTTAAATAATATAAGTAAATAATCCAGTTGCTCAACATTTGGTCACATATTTATGAAAGGAAATCTGACTGGACAAGTCATTAAGCTCCAATAAGGTCCCCTAAGCTCTGGTGAAAATATTTTGACCTGCTTTCTGCTATCAATATAAAAATGCCTGCCTTGCTCGACAAGTTTATCTTTGGCCCTCCAGATGGTCCAGAAACATAAGAAAATACATGTGAATTAAAGTTTTATAGAAACATAGACCTTCTTATGGGCAGACGTCCCTGTATGTCCTCCAAGTGACATTTTACTGTACAAAACAGATGGGACAGGTGTGTGCTGTAGTCCAGGGAGACCTTTAACAGTGTTAACAGCTGTGGGTGTCAGTGGAGTGTGTGATTTCTGCAGATGTACAGTAAAAGAAATTTTAGAAAGTAACATTTTCATCTTTGGTTTAAGATTGTAGTAATTTATACAATAACACTGACAGACTAGAGCAGCGGTCTCCAACCCCCGGGCCATGGACCGGTACCAGTCCATGAGTCATTTGGTACCGGCCGCGAGAGTTGAGGCTTGGGTGTGAAATTTATGGTTCTCAGGGTTTTTATCATTAATTCAGTTTCCCTGGGTGTTTTCCCGTGTTGTAGTTATGTGTCTTATTTCGAAAGTAATATTTACGCATTACAATAGTGACCAGAGAGCATTAAGGGGCAGAGAGGAGGCTGTTACTCTCAATGTTGTTGGCGCATTTCAGGAGGATGCTGCTGATACAGTTACACAATTATACGGTGAATTTGCGTTTATTATTATATTTACCACAGTTGTTGTCTTGGTCGTATCATTTTATTTTGTTGTATTTATCTGCGACACGTTAAAGGCCGGTCCATGGAAATATGACATTAAACCGGCTGGGGACCGCTGGACTAGAGTACTATAGCTAAAGAAGATACATCCATACAGGCAAAAATGTCCTTTGCCATTTTCACCAACATCTTTTTTTGTAAGGTGCCAAATGCTGTCAGATATGCCTGGAATTCCAAACATTCGTGCAAAATGATCTTTGGCTTTAGATGCCGGGAGATCCTCTTTAAAAAACAAAAAACAAAAACATGACTATGTCCAAGTTTGCCAACCAGCGATCTCCTGTTTGGCAAAGTTGGTCCCCAGCCACAGTCCTCATTGGAAGTCATTTTGTTTTACTTAAAGGTTTTGGGTGCCCTAAACATCACATTGAATAATGACTCCCAGCCACTCTCAGTCAGTTTAAACATAATCATGAGGCATCCTTTACCAGTGTCCATATATTATGTGTTTGGAGCTTGAGACCCATATCACTATCACCGCAACCATTTCCCAGACATAAACGGCCATTTATAAAGAATGTGTCTGCAGTAAAAAGTGTGGACCGCACACATAATTCAGATGATGCATACACTCATTTTTCTAGAGTCGAGCCTGATATGGATGGAAATATAAGACCAGATGGAAAAGGAGCAGGAAAAATAGGGATAGGTGGGACTAAATGTAAAAAACAATTTTGCAGGGTTTGCATTTGCCTTTCTTATGATTGTTTTGTTCTCCTTTGTTATAAGCTATGATAATGTGTACACACAGTGCTATGCATCTGGCTCCTGGTGGGTCTTGGCACAGGCGTGAAAGGACAGCTTGTTTGCATTCGCGAAATGTCACTGCTTTGACAGAATGGCACTATTTGACACTCTGGTAATAAGAACTGTCTCATTTGATGGCGCATTGACAGCATTATAAAAACCAACACAGCTAATTAAAAAAAGGAAAACTCAATATACAACTAAATACACAAGTGTGAGAAATGCAGAAATGCAGGGCGAGCCCAGAAATCACAACCAATCTTTTAAAATTAGGTGCAACACATTTCACAATTTCATTCTTTATTGCATGAACTTTAATGTCTTGACTTTTCTTCTTTTTGATACTAATGCTGATGCTTTTTTAAAAAAAAAATATTTTAATGAAGAAATTTTATGTAAAATAACTGCAGAAATATATAATTTCAGCTGGACAAATCGGCCATATGAAACCAAATTTTAAACAGCTTTATTTAGTTGCCATATATAGTTTACCTATTTAACACCACACAGAAGATCTTGCCATCAAAACACAACAGATAAAAAAAGACAATAATTACATTCTCTCCTCAGTTAGCCCCAATTAGAGGATGTTACACAGAAACTTTTACACAGATTAGACAGGAAATTCTACATCTTTGTTTTTCCCCCTAAAAGCTTCCTAACAAGTTAGTGTTCCCAAAAATATGTCTGGGATGGCAACTTTGGTGCCTAATGAGCTGAGGAAGTTGTGCGTAAGCAAGTGGGCTTTGCCTGGTGTGAATAAAGCTTAACTTCACTTTAATAATGTCTCCTGGTTTGATTTGTGATGTGAGACACACAACAAAGAGTATCTTGTTAAGGCATAAAAAACATCCTGAAAATAAATTGATGGGAACACATATACAGGCCAGAGAAGTGGGCTTGTGAGCAGATTATTAAACCCAAGTGTAGGCTGAGTATACAGAACAGTATATTCAGTGCTAATTTTTTAACCCTTTATACCTGATACATAAAGAAAGTTAAACATCAAAGTCAATAAAAAAAACTCTGTTAAGTCAGTCATTATACAACATCTACCTAATCTCCACTTAGAGTAAATGGCTAAGAGAGGACCTGAGCTGTAATACCATTTTAGTTCTTGTTAATAAATAAATAAATAGAAAAGCTTGAATAATCTTAAATAATAATTAATCCAGGATTTTAAATATTTCCTTCAGAGGTTTTAAGATTGAATTCATGTTCTTATGAGAGTGAAGAACAGCAACTTTGATCATTTATTGTCTGAATGTAAAAACAATCCTATACTATTACATTGTACAGTATGGTACATTTTTAGATGTCCGAGACAGCCAGTGCATATGATGTGATTAGACCACACACTCGATAGATAGATAGATAGATAGATAGATAGATAGATAGATAGATAGATAGATAGATAGATAGATAGATATTTATATCCTGACAGAAGTACCTTCTTCCAGGATGACAATGGGCCCATCCATAAGCCATAAAGAGTCACTGAGCTGTCTCTATTAGTAGGAAATGATGTGAATCATGTAGTGTAACCTTGGCAATCAACATATTATGGGCTGCTGATTGCTCCACCACCACCATATGAAGGTATATTTTGTACAATGTGCAAAATAGCCACTGGTTAGTCAAAGCCTGTGCAGCCTGAAGCTAAGTGTTTCCATAGTCACAAACTTCTTTTCATCATCTTCTTCTTGTTTAGTCAGTCAGAGAAAACAAGCACATGTCTGACTGTGAAATTAAGTGAAATTATTCATCATACCCCTGTTAATCGTCAATTCTGACTGTAATGAAGGCCATTATTTACAAAATCAATATCATTTTGTAATCAGTAAAACTTGAAACAAGCTTTCAAGCCCATAACTCATCAAGATAGTGTTTATTGAGGTCATAGGGAAACTAACTTTCCCACAAACTTCCACACGGTTAGAAATCTCTTTGAGTTTTGCCCTGTTGACTGTTAAAATTAATGTAAATAAAAGCCAAATGCAATAATGTCATAAACCAAAATTTATTTTCAACAGAACATAGAAACATGTTAAACTGAGACATGTTCCTATTTCGCAAAAAGTATTTTGAATTTGACAGCAGCAACATGTCTCAAAAATTACGACCTGAGGAAATAAAATGCTGGAAAATTAAGGAGTACTTAAAAGAAAGCTCAAGCAATATGTTGCAATTAATTGGGTTAAGTGGTAACAAGTCTTTGTCTTCAAATATAGTATTATGTCCCTAATATCCTAAAAACAGTCCAACAATCTTGAGAAATCTATATGTGCAAGGAATAAGGCCAAAAATCAATATTGTATGGATATGATTTGGGGCCTTCTGGATGCCCTTCATTTAAACCAGGCATGATTCTGTCATGCAAATCACTGTGTGGGTTGAAGAACACTTCTAGAACATAAACATTGTCTGTGAGTACAGTTCACAGTGCCATTCACAAACACAAGCTAAAGAAGAAGCCATATGTGAATATGAGCAACACTTATGCTCCCAGCCAGATGACATCTTTTTCGGGAAGGTCTTGCATATCTCAGCAAGATTAAACCATCTGTTATAACGGCTTCGTAGTAGAAGAGTCTGCATGTTGAACTGGCCAGCCTGGAGACCAGAACAACTAAAAACATTTGTTACATCACAAAATGAAAAATGCAACATAAAAGAATGTCACCGCTGAGCAGCTAGGATCCTATATTGGAGAAGCGTGGGATAAATATAAAGAATTAAGTTTAAAATATAAATATAGCCTCTTTTAGGTTTTGAATATTTGTATTTATTATTAATTGTTTTTGAATGTGACGCTTTATAATTTTTCACTTTGATAATTTTCAGTTTAGTTTGATTCTTATTTTCTATTTTTGTTAATTTTTCTCAACTTTTATTATTGTACGTTGGTTATTTAGCTTTGTGAAGGAGCTGATTGCTCCCACTACAAATATCTTTTGGTTGCTTCTTTGAAATCCCTAAACCGTGCCTGATAGGCCAAAAATTCTGTAACTAACCACTCAAATGACCATCATATTCTCTAAGCTCCCAGACTGAAATTAATGTCTGACAATGGAATGTAAGCATAGCTGCATCTCCATGATACCAAATAAAGGTCAGTGGGATTAAACACATGTGCGGTTATATTTAAGTGTATTATTATTCTTTTGCTTTTAAAAATGATTTTAAAAAATCATCATGCACATGCTGTTTCTCACAATATACTGCATTTATGTCAGCCTGCAGTGCACATGAACAAGGTGTGCATTGTGCCGGCATGTAGCCGTCTCCAGGAACATGACAGTTTAATTTTCTCCATCTGACCATCTGATACAACACATTCACTGATATGTTCAGGCACTTTTGGCTCTCGGAGGAGGCGGACGCACTTTTTCTCCTCTCCTCTCCCTTATCTCCCCTGCTTAGTTCTTATGTCCTTGTCTAGTCTCGTGTTTTTTTGTATTACTTTCCCTGGAACACTCTCTCACAGTCTGTTTCTAAAACCTAAAGAGAATTATGGATTTGATCAACTGGTCTCTGAATGCTATTGACACCCTTTTCTCAACGAGAAGTCTGGGCTCGGGAGAGCCCGAGTGCCCTGGAGGGACTTTCTCCGCTGGATACACGATGGATGGGTGGCAGAAATGGAGGGTCGTGTGCCTGGCGGGACTGTCGATCGAGGACGCTGAAGATATCTACCTATTCGGAACCATGATAACAGGGTTCTTGCTGATCGGAGCTGGCTTGGCCCTGGCTTATTGGAGAATTAAGAAAGCGGAACCGGCTGTTCAAACCCCCCCAAGGCTGCCCGCTGGGATTGAAACGATGGGACGAGGCGCGACTTCTTAGAACGGGCTCATCGAAAGCAGCATGGTTAAGACCTTGGAGACGCTTACAGCTGCCGTGAATACTCAGAATAACACCTCTGAGCTTATACTGGGTTACATCAAGGAGAGGCCTGCTCAGAATACCTTTGAGCGAAAGTTGTATTACATTGTGGAACAGTTCACTGCAGTCGTGAGTTCTCAGAATCGGCTCTCTGAGCAAAGGAATGACAAGACCACGGAGTGCAAGTTTGATACCATCATGCGGAAGCTCGCGGTTCTCCAACGGGAGATTGAGAGACCAGTGTCGGAGTGTTAAAGAACAGCTTTGAAATTCTCATGAGTTGTTGCAAAAGAAAAATTACCATCATAATGCGGCTACCCCTTCAGCGCCAGTTGTGGGCTCAAGGCCGGAGCTCAAGGCTGGAGCTGAACAAAAACTCCCTGATAACGACTGTGTTGAGTCTGTTCCTTCCCATTCCCTACAAGGCCACCAGGGTTGGCTGGAAGACTGTTTACTTAGCCTGGCAGGGCGAAGGACACTGTCACAGCTGAACTATGGACACACAAACACATACATATACTGATGCTGATAAGCACTCACTGACGCATCACCCTCCCTACCCCGGATCCAACGCCACCTCCAACGCTTACCTCCCCTCTGATGTGGACATCGGGTCAGCTGGAGGCGCAGTCGAAAGATTGCAGCGGTCCCAGATCAGATGTACACACTGGAACTCTTTCCCATGTTGCTTGTCTGTGTTTATTGTGCTATGGTGTGTTGTTATCTGTGCATTCCTGTATTATCCTTTTGTGTTACACATTTCGATGTTCTTTTCCTCGCTACCTAGCCTGACCTGTCTCCCCAATGTGATGTTTGTATTGTATGTACGGTCGGCAAGATCTGTCATCTCGGTTGTGGGCAAAAGACCTGCAACTGACAAAAAAAGGCTATCTCATCTCATCATCATCTAAAGCCCACATACATTCCCCAGGCCTATTCACAGCTTTTAGTCTATCTTCATCACAGTCAGGTAACCTTGCAAAACACCAATAAAAATCAATGTCATGCAGAAATGCTTCACACAGCAACCATTTCATTTACAGACACTGATGATAAAAAAAAGAAAAGGAAAGGAAAAAAAAGACTGAATGATTGTGGAGTTGGTATGGTATATCTTTGTCATGTGTGTGTGCAAACCACTATACACCATATTAGTTTTTACATTTACCTTTTTAAAACACAAAACGTGGAATTTTAAATAAGTACAGATCATAGAAGAACAGAACTTGACTCATTGAGATCAATTATTTGGCGGTTAGAGTCTGAAAATCATCATGGAAGAATGGATGAAGATGGAGGCTTGGGTGGAGCTGTGATGGAGAGATGGAGAGTGAATCAGAGACTAAAAGGGAGAACGGCGGAAAAACACTGAAATTTAAAGAACACAGTGAGGAGGCTGACTGACTCATAGTAGGTGGGCAAGAAGATGATTGGATTAGTTTAATGATGTCAGTCATGAGTTTGACAGCGTGGGAAAGTTGAAGTGATGTAAAGAACAGCGTAGCAGCTGAAAACCAAGGAAAGCAGCCAGATGAGTGATTACAGATCTTCCTTATTGAACTTGAAGTGGAAGTGGAGTGCAAAGTTATCAGTTATCACTAATGATAGGATGCTGTATTAGTCAGGTCAAGTTTATTGACTTAAATCAGGTGAGGCATAGAGACATTTGTTGAATATAGCACCCCGTGTCAGGCAAAGTGTAAACATGTTTATTTAATAACTACCTCACTATGGGAAACCATAAGGATTGGATCAGATTTTCAAATCCAAGGCACCAGCACTTTGAATCAAACATATGACAGTGTTGAATGACAAATAAAAGAATGTATCAGTGACACAGCCAAGACTTTATGTTTTTAATTACATACAGAACATTTTATTTATTTTCAATAAAAAGCAGGTTCAGTCACAACCTTTTACCAGCTTTGTGGAGAATTTAACTGAAAAACACACTGCTGTCAACACACACACTGCTTTACATATTGCATTGACGGCAGATGTCTCAAAGCTGCAAAGGATATGGAATATGTTTATGACTTTATGGCTGTACTTTCTGAAGTGACTTTCCAGAAAGTACAGTAAACTGAAGAACTGAGGATCTGCCAAAATATCAGTGCTTGATTAAAAAAAAATGTCAGGTTTAAATTTCCATGCAGCCTGCACTAAGATTTAAATACTAGCCCTCACTCAAACATTAAAGCTCTTTTTAAAACCAAATGTCAGTGCTATTTATGACAAAAACCTTGGAGAAGACTTGACCAGTACGAATGGAACATTTATGGAATGTATGAAACTTTGCCTGTGTATTAAAATGTGTGAGCGACTCTGCAGCACAAGCGCTCACAAAGATAGAGATTGTTTTTCTGTTTTTTTCTTTTACATGCTGTCCATCAGTGTTTACATGTGTTAAGATGCCTCAAAAAACACACACACAAGGAGGAGCTGTGCTGCTCTCTGGCAGGAAGCACCATGCCCTCCTGTATTTTAAATGCACTTCAGAACAACACGCAGCAACATTACATATGAGCGGGCGGAGGGAGGTTTGGGGTCTTCACTCACCCCCGTTCTATTAACCGTCGGGGCTGAGGGGCTGAGAGGAGGTGCTGGCCGTTAGATTGGGGTCTGGGATCCGGGGCCTCCCTGCTACTGCAAATAAGAAGGCGGTCTTCTTTCCTCCACCAAAGAGAGAAGGCTTACATCTCCTGGGTCCAGGTACGGTTTGCCCGTCTGGGGGCAGGAGTACCCGGACCTGGGATATAGAGTATGTTTGGGGAGTGTGAATGTGTGTATAGTGTCTATTTGTGTCTGTCTCCACGTTGGGTGAGTGCTGAGTATTTGTTTGTGTATATGGGGGTGGGAATGCACGTTTGTGTCTGCATGCGCCTGTTTGTCTGTGTCTCCTCGGGTCCTCGTACTCTGGGGCCTCTGGATATCTGGATCTCCTCCATACCTGCTTCATGCCCTGGGGGATGGGGCTATGGCTCCCCACACTCCCTAGCAGATCCTTTGGAATTCAAGCGTGCTGATCCACACAGGTGTGCACACAGGTGTTCACAGACACAAACTACACCTTTCTTGGCTGCTACCTCAAAGCACATTGTGCGCTGTCAATCTTGCGTGCTGCACAAGAACATGTAATATTTAGAATCTACTGCTAGCTATCCCCCAGTCATGTCTGTCCCGTCTGTAACAACCGAAAATCAAATCAAATAAATACATAATTATAATAAAGGTCAATCAAATGGACCAATATGGCAAGGCCATGATGATCCACTTGGTAAAGTAAATCCTCTTGGCATCTTTCTTGGCCTTCAGACAATAATTCTGATGGCTAAAGATCCAAACGGGACAGGCACAACAACAACAACAACAAATCCACACACACACACAAACACACACAAAAGTAAACTGCAGGAGTCAGAGTTTTCATTTATTTAACCCCCAAAAATTATATTTACAAAAGTAATAAATGTTGAGCTTATAAAAGAGGTCAAAGAAACAAAACTGAACTCAGACAAAGAACTACAAACTTAACAAACCAAACAACTGCCCAAACAAATATAACTGACCCAAACAGGAAACGACACACAAGAAGGGTATAGATAATGGCTGATCAGAAACAAAACACAATCATAAACCACAAAAATGATGCATTACAGTCTAGTTTGTTAATAAAATAAACACCAAAGAAGAAAATCAAAACCACTGAACCCTAAACTCAAATATCCAATCAAATACAAAAGCTTTTTTTTTTTTAATTAAAGAAAATACACATTCTCCCCCTTTAGCAGGAAGCGGTGGTGCGGTCCAGTTATCCCTCTTTGTATTTAATGGCTTCAAACCCTGGCCACCACCTTTTGTCCTGCAACTCCCAGGGATCATGGCAGGTAAGACGCAAGTAAAAGAAACAACGCTTAGTCAAAAATCAAACAAGGTAATGAACTGGTATGAATGCATAAGTAAACTAAATTTATATTTTGATATTGCTAGGGATGATGCAATGATCGGGGACCATTCTTAATTTCGTTGTTCTTGTGACAATGACAATAAAGTTTCTGATTCTGATTCTAAATGTGTGCTTACAAATAGAACTAATGTATCCAGTGTTTTACAGTATGTGTGGATCTGGAAGGCTGCTACAAAGTCTATATTTGCTTTGCTTTATCATTAGTGGAGTCTGCCTACAAGGTTATGTGGTTGTTCACTTTGTCTTGCCACGAGAAAAGACCCAGGGAAACCGAGTTAACGATAAAAACGATAAAAAAATAACGCTACAAACCAATAAAAACCCTGAAAACCATCAGTTTCACACCCGAGCCTCAACACTCGCGGCCCTGTACCAAACGACTCACTGACTGTCCGTGGCCTGGGGGTTGGGGCCGCTGTTCTACCTGAATCACTCAAAATATGGGGTGAATTGTATGAAAGTTTTACTAAAGATGGGATTTGGCCCAAGTTAGATGGCATTCATTTTTGGAATCATTCTGCCGATGGATTTAGGAATTTCTCTAAATACTCTTGACCACTGAGAGATACAGTATCACTGGGCATTTTATGTCATGTCATACAAATTAAATTGAAGTAATTTGCCAGCTGTCAAAGATCCAGATAATTCAAGAACTAGGGACTGAATTTTTTCATGGTGTCAGGGGAATGCTCAGCCTTGGGAGAAGTACGCATTTACAGAATTTTGCTCTAAATGAGGTGTTGCAGGAGAGTGGAGTTGTACATTGCCATTTTAATTCTGATGACCTGTTAGTAAATGCATGATCGGGACAGGACACTTGCAGCCAAACGCTGTGTGAGACAGCCTTCTGTCATGTTCTTGTTTGCTTAAGATCTTATGAAACACTCAAAATTGTGGAAAATGTTAGTGTATAATTAAAAAGAATATTCAGCTGATTGATTGACTCCTGCACTTGCCACTTAAATGTGTTCTTGGTCCACTTTTTCATCACTTTCACTGACAATTCACTTTAAAAAGCGAACCAGATGACAGAGTGATCGATTGATAACACACGGTGAAAAGCTATTATGACTTTCATTATCTTTAGTGTAATAGATCCAGCTTCAGTAATGACACTAAATCACCCCAGACAGCCTTTAAAATGGCTTTAGATCATCTCCTTTTATCCCAGAATTTCCTCAGAATACATACAATTGAATGTTTTAGGGATAAACTCTTCAACTACGGTTTTTAGTATCAAAATAATTACATTTAACTCAGATGACTGCAGAAGACTGAATCCAAATATAAAATATAATTTATACTTTTGCATAGCTTTTTTTAAATTACTGTTTTACCTCCAGGTGAAATTCTTACTGATACTCATCTTATTACATTTAAGAATGTCACCATGTTCACCATGCTCCCAGATCTCAGTAAGAGAGATGGCTCTAAAACTGTGTTACAATATAGTGTTGTCTAATAGATAAGTTGGGTGCTTTTTAGTCTTCAATAGTGGTCAAAGTTCCTGTCAGGTACGCTTTTCATTTGCCTTTGTTGCTGAATTACAGTGTATTGATTTGCAGAATACTGAGGAACTACTGACTGTTAGAAACAATAAATTTAACACACATGCAGGGGAGAAAAGCACCACATCATCAAGCAGTACACTGAAAAAATGGGAATTGGCAGGCTTTTGAATTTGCACAAATGAATTTAGTTAATGCTACACTAGCTTTTCATGTTTCTCTTATTTACATTATTAAATAAAGTACCATTTACTTGATTATAAACAATACTGAGACTACTAATTTTTCTTGCATTGATTTAAAGTGACTAAATTAGAATACTAAAACCATTGTAATCATGTTTGACCACAACCGGAAATGATGCAATATATTCAAAGACAACAACTAAATATGATTGGATAATAAGACCTAGAGTCTTATCCAATAAGACAACAACATAATTTAAGGAGAGCGCAATTGACCGCCAGATTCTGGAAGACTGTTCAGCCACATGCAACCTTTGGCACTGAGTCAGGCATAGTGAGAAGGTAAGTAATTTAAATACATTTGTTTTAGTTGGGTACGTTTTCACAGAATTGTTGTAGTGCATGCTATATGAAAAGTAATCTGTAATGCATCTGCATGTTGTTTTTACAGTGCTAGCTAAAGTTGGTATTAGCTTTATGGCTAAAGCTGAAAAATATTAACAAATTGCACATAGTCGGGAGAAAGCAGCTGTTGTCGGTCAGATATGGAATTTATGCATGTGACAGAGAGCACTGACGTTTTTGATGGCTTAGCAAGTTAAAACGTCACTGAGAGAGTGCAATAGTGTTTGTGTTACTCGTGCTAGTTATGGCTACAGTGGCTAATTAGTCCGGCTGTAACCGTCAGAGTTTAAGAAGCTGGGAGCCCCACAGTGCCATACCTTAATTCTTGCTGCTGACACGCACTCAAGTTATAATAAGGATCCTGCCACCTTAGACGTGGGTTTAAGAACCTGTGCCCATAAATGCCAAATCATTTTTCCATTTAGTCATTGTTTTAGGTGAAGTGTCACTTACTTGACTATTCTATTGGTCAAGCCCAAATAATACAGCAGATATCTACAAGGAGATAAGTTTGTTCAACAGACTATGTCTTATTAAGTGATGTATTGTGAATTTTCCAACATCGTCCTAACAAAAATTAGGAGCCCCCCCCCCCTTTTTTTTTTCTACTTTGTGTAGAACATATGTGAGCTGCTTCTCAAAACATTATATATAAATGAGGGAAAGATTGGTACTTTAAAGAAACCATTGATGCTCTTCTGGACTGGAATACCTTTTTTCAATTAAAATTAATGTTTTTTGTGATGGTGGAATTTTTACCTTTATGATTACAGAAGTCAAAACATCAGATGATGATAGCTTACCATCTAAACTCCCCATCTCTTGGCAATTCTGAATTAGAGGGCTCAGCTGTATCGGCCTTTCTGGTGGATTTAAAGAGTTAAAGACTTAAAGAGGAGATACCTTAAGTCATTAGGTACATATTCCCTGACATTCTAGAGGTCAACCTTGCACAGTGTGTGACATTAAAGGGCATAACTTATAGAAATGGAATGGTACTGGCCCAAAGGGCAGCAGGTGGATTGCCAGAATACTGAAAAACCATATCTGCATTGTACCACAGCATATTCTACATTGTCAGAGAGCTTGGTGGCTGGTACAGAGAGCACGACAGCTTTTGAGCTCAGCCCAGTATCCACAAGATTATTCACTCTCATTTCACTCTGTGAACTCCTTGATACTTATCCATTAGTTAACTATGAGATTGGATCAGTCCACATTGTGACTTTAAAAAGGCATATAGAAATAAAAGGTGTTCATATAAGTGTAATAGGTTCAGTCGCATGTATTTCATTAGATAAATTCTTCTTTTTTTATGTCTGATCTTTATAACTTTGACTATTGGGTATGGATAGCTTTATGAAAACTAAACTGAAAGGATTCTTTCTGAATATGTAATTCTTTTTTGCCTACAGAGTCCTATGGGGAGTCCTATGGTCCTAAAGACTGTTTTGGCTGACGGAACCTGTCGAAGGCTCACTCTCTAATGGAGCACCTGAATCAACTGAGGATCTCATCGTTGAAGTCAAGAGACAGTGTTGTCTTCAGGGCAGTTTCAGACTTGGACATAAAAAAGAGTAACAGAGTTGGTGAAACTCAAGATGGGAAAGACTTTTTCATACAGAAGACATGAAGGTGTTCGTGATGCACCAATGGTGGAGGCTTTCATGGCAAGATGGCCTGCTCTAATTGATTTCCATGAGGTAAGGTTTGCCTCATACACGGTGTTCTTGTGGTATTAGCCTAAATGGTTAAGGCACAGTTGTTATTTGACAGCCCATTTCTTCAGCATGAGTGATTGCAGCCTTCTTCCAGGTATTAAACCTTTAAAGCTCATTCCTCTGTGCTCATGTTTTCAGATCAACGCTGAGTTGAAGAGAATTGCCACCATCCCCCCTCAGACAAAGTTCCTGGCTCAGCTGGATCTCCACTTGGACAACCTGGTGAAGTTGGTCAACACAAGAGGAGAGCTTGGACTAATACTGAAAAGAATTGTGTGGATAATGTAAGTGATTAAGCCTCAACATTCACTTAACATGATCCTCTTTGGATGAAACTTTACAATTGTGGAAGATTTCAAATGTTTTCCATGATAAATTCTCTCATATTGTATTTTTACATCTGCTTGTTTTTTTAACCTTCACTTTGTCAACTTATTATTAATTGCCAGTAAACCTATTATTAATTTGTGTGCCTTTACTTTAAAAACATTCATGCAAAGTACACTATTAAAACTTAAATGAAGGACAAGAGCTGAATGAAGATGCTAATTACATACATTTCATTTCAGTGTGAAGATGTTGATGCTGAACGTGAGTATGTCAAGGGAGTGTGTATCTACATGGGTGAAGACCCTGGCATGCTTATCCGGGAGTATGTGGTATGTACTTGTCTTTTTTTTTTCTTTTTTTTCCGGACTTTCCACAGTGTCATATTATTTACTTGGCATGAAATGACTAACATGGCTTCTTTTTTACAGGGCATGGAAGAACATGCCATCAGTGAGACTGTTGAAGACACCACTGTTTGAATTTATCTTCTTAAAGATCAAGCTTCAGCAGATGAACAAGAGTTGTCCTTGCAGGCATCAGGGTGGCGAAGAATTTGGATAATGTAGCATTTGCTGTGATAATGCTATTTGGACTAATGTATACATTAAACCTTGCCTACCCTGCGGACCTTCGCTACAACTTTGATGTTTTCCAGAAGGTTTTCATGGAACTGGATGGAGCTAAACTCTCTAAAGTTCTTGCTTTCAAAAACCATCTGTTTCATTGAGAAGTCAGAGACTGCACTTCTGCAATTCTTTGTAGTTTTTCATTTTGTGTTCAGTAACGTTATACTGCTTATGTTTTTATTGCTTTCCCCTCATGTGACTGCAATGCAGGATGATTTTTCCTTTTGGTATCATGTTGTAAGAAATTTCTACTGACGATTTTTAGCAATATGTTCTAAGTCAACCTTAATGTCCTGCTTACATGTTTAAAATGAAGATTAAAATTCATGTAGGTGTTTGGTATTAGTTATGTAACAATGTCATTTAAGGCTTAACTTATTTGAAATCTTGTACAGATAAATACTTGTACAGAAGCTGAAACTGTTGTCAAATAGTACACAAGTTATATTTGTGTAAATCTGTTTATTCATAAAAGCGTGTTGCTTTTTTTTAGGTAGTCTTAATTTAGTTTACATTTTCAATTGTGTAATTAATACAAATGTTATATGTAAGAGATGACAGGATCATCTATAAGCAATTTCTTTTATTTGCTGCTAAGGTCAGTTTTTTGTGAAATATTTGCAAATATATTCTCAAACTAACTTTTTCTTTCAGTTATTTCTGCAGGCTATCTTTAAAAATGTGTTAACAAGTTTATATGGATGTGATTTTGGACTTGTTCATGGCAGAATTGCTGCTTTCACTGCTGTTACAGTTTAATAAAGGTGAATTGTTCAGTAGCACTCACAGTCTTTGCCTTTTTTTGTCAATAATGATCAGTTAATATTTCAATTGAAAAAATTAAGTAGAATTTAAAGCCAAACGTTGGGTTGCAGGAACATAATTGCAATGTGTTTACATTACATAATATCATTGCATACCACTGGCAAATAAAAATAAGTTGGTGTTAAACATTAAAATATATTGACATTATGCAATACATTGATATTATGATAACAGATTAATATTAGTACATCAAACATTTTTTTTTAAGTAATCTGATGTAAATAAAATACTTTGATTTGACAAGCATTAATTACTTGAGGGAAAGTGGAAAATTAAGTCAGTCATACTTATTCATATTATGTGGGACCGATGTACACAATAAAATCAAGTAAATTGAAAGAACTTTTTTTTTCAGTGTACTTTGACCACATTTGATACATAAATTAGAGCTCTTTGGTGTGATTTTCTGCGGAGACACATTTTGCTTTCAGACCAGGTGCGTTGCACTTTTGTTGTTCAATATGTTTGAACGGGATCACACTTCTGATATCCCATAACCACCTGATTAACAGATGTGCAGTTCAATGCATCACATAAGACTGTGAGGTCTGGTTTATTTAAGTTATTACCGTAATTGTCGGGCTATAAGCCGCTACTTTTTGCACAAGCTTTGAACCCTGCGGCTTTTAGTCAGGTGCGGCTTTTCTATGGATTGTCCATGATTTTTGTGATATCGTAAGGCGATTTGTTTTGTTTGTTCCGCTGTTGTACGGCACTACGTTGCCTGGCGGAAGGATCGGGGTTCAAGAGTGGTATGTTAGTCACATGTCCGTCCGCCAGGCAACGTAGTGCCGTACGAAGTAGCTCGAAAAACAAACTTCAAAGTAGCGCTACGCGTTCAGCGGGAGGCGTGGATGATGAGCGGCGATAAACTTGCAAGTTATGCCCAAAAAGCAAGTTATGCCCAACTCCACCGGTGGATTCTGACAGCGTGGAAAAGTGTGAAAACATCCACGATCACCAACGGATTTTGAAGGGCTGGACTGCTGCATGATGGAGAGGAGGACACCGCCACGGCCCTTCTGAGGGTGTTCGACTCTGACACTGACAATGAGGATTTCTTTGGTTTTGAAAGTGACAACGAAGGAGAGAAGCGGAGAGTGGATGACGAAGCCATCCTGAGCCTGTTTGTATCCGACACTGGAGGAGAGGACTTTGGTGGTTTTAGTGCGCAGGAAGAAGAGAAAGATGATGGTGAATGACTGACTTTTCTTCTTGTTAAAGCTGTGTCACTGCACCTGAGCCTAAAAGGTAGGCCGAATCTATTTTTCTGGTGTGCTATAGGTTACTGTTATGTACTACATGTGCAAATATGTACCCATAACTTGTTTTTCAAAATATTAATAAAAGGGATGTGTCTCCAAACAGCCATCTCTTTCCTGACAATTCCCTTTGTGCATATTCTCTTACATATGATAAGTCAACATTGAAACACCTGCGGCTTTTAGTCAGGTGCGGCTATTGTATGTACAAAACAGGATTTTCCCCTGATTTTAGCTTGTGCGGCTAATATTCAGGTGCGCTTTGTAGTCCGGGAAATACGGTAATCAGAATTTCTTGTTATCCTTCAGTTCTCTACAGTGTTCACCTCCTATGAATTTCACTGAATACTATCTAAATACACTTAGAAAATATGTCTTGTTGAATGAGACTATCTCCCATTCATCACATCCAACATAACACCATACTTTCAGAACTTGACAGCATGGTGTTAAAAAGATTAAATACTTTATTAATTCTTTAATTTCACCTTAATTGAATTCAAAAACATATATGGCTGCACAACACCACATAAGTAGCACTAATCCAGGCTGCTTTTAATTTAATTTAAAGAATTGGGGTTTTTTGTGGTAAATGTCCAGTAATAATCTATCAGGGGTAGGAACTAGATGATAGAGCAACAGTTTCTTTTAACCTTTTTTTGCCCTGGGAAATGTACTGAAATCTGAGTTTGATCTTAAAGCTTTCTGAAGGTTTATGTGTTGTTCGTTAACTATCCTGCTGAGATGAGAAGTCTATTTAAATAGACTAGGCATAGAAAGCTGGATCAAGATAAATACAACACTGTGAAGATAAACATTATCATGGCAGTGATGACAAGAATTTATTAACAAGCCCCGTCTGGTACACCGGAATTTATTGAAGAGTTTTAAAGAATAAGAAATGCAAATAGAAGATATGGAAAGATTTTAAAGGTCTTATTATGAGTGAGTCTCATTTTTTCTGCAATTCTAATATGTATTCAATCTTTGAAAGTGTGCTCCTGTTACTGTTTCTTATCTATAGCCTTTTTACTTTCGCTAAAAAAAAATCTATTTTGTTAGGTTTAGGGAAACATGATTTGAGATCAAATACAGCTATTGCAGCCAAACTTTGATTCTTAAACGTTGGGAGGGTTTTTGTCTTCTGAATCTAAACTGAGAGCTGATTCCACAGGAGAGGGCCCTGATAGATGAAGGCTCTACCTCCCATTCTACTTTTGTAAACCTGCACTATGAGAGAAACGTGACGGGTAATCAATCAGCAGAGGATGAAATTGCTGCACCTCATGGCCATGGCTAATGAATGTAATTCAAGGTTAGACTTGTTAAATGTACCAGTATCAATATAGCCAAATAGTGCTATAATTATATGCATTTTTGGTAATGCTTAAGATGATGATACTAATTAGGACCTGGTAGATAAAGATGATCCAACCCTCATCTCCAGTGAATGTCAAACAAAAGATCGGTGGTTAAATCCTGGCAGATGTCAGACAACACATTAAAATAAAACAGGCTGTTCATAAATGTTGAGCAGGTGGAGGTGTTTGATTGAACTGACAACCTTTAGGCAAAGATAAACAACCAGATTCTCTAAAGATAATGATGCTGAAAACTTTTCTTATTTATCTGGGGGTTTTTTTTACTGAAAATGTCCCATTCGTGCTGTATCTCTGTGGCTGTTTCTGTGGTAACTGCAACTGCCGTTTGTGTAGTGAAATTAGTTAATCACTAGGGATGGGTATCGTTTAGGTTTAATCCGATACCAGTACCAAACCGGTACTTTTGAAACGGTGCCGGTGCTTAAACGGTGCTCAAACCAGTGCTTAAAGAATGGAGAACACAAAATTGGTCCAAAAACCTCTCATGTTCAGCTGTTTTATGTAAATAGATAACAATGTTAGCCTTTTCTGCAGCTATAGGGGATTTATGGCATCACTCTTGGCTGGAAGCAGTGCTTAAACAATGGAAAAAAAAACACAAACTTTGTCCAAAAACCTCTCATGTTTAACTGTTTTCCACTTTTTCTTTGGTCATTTTAGCCTTTTTGGCCAGGATGAAGGGAGTATCTGCCATCAAACAGGAAGACAGCCTCATGTAACTACGACGGTGTTTGCTAGTTCACCTTACATGCATTAATGTAATAACGTGGTTAGCCTACTCAACGTAAATTACACATGAACAACATTAAGCTACTCACGCAGAGAAGAACGGCTGCTGCTGCCATCATCATCCGTCATCATTTCTGCTACACTGGCAGGGCTAGGGGCCAGGACTCTCGTCTTTGGGTTTTTGGGGAATGTTGCTAACTCCGGGTCAGATAACAGGCACCACACCCGCAGTAGATGTGCCTGGTGTGAGGTCTCTCAGCAAGCTATCAAATACGGCGCATTTCTCGGCTTTAACAAAATGCTGTGTCGCCAGGTGTTTCATCAGATTCAAGGAGTTACCTCCTTTGCACAGTATCACCTTAAAGCAGCGGTCCCCAACCTTTTTTGCGCCACGGACCGGTTTATGCCCGACAATATTTTCACGGACCGGCCTTTAAGGTGTCGCGGATAAATACAACAAAATAAAACTAGTACCAGTACCGAAAAAAAGAAGATTTATTCATAACACACATGAAAGGACCCAGGAAAACCGAGTAAACGATAAAAACGATAACAAAATAACGCTGAAAACCGATAAAAACCCTGAAAACTATACATTTCACACCTGAGCCTCAACTCTCGCGGCCCGGTACCAAACGACTCACGGACCGGTACCGGTCCGAGGCCCGGGGGTTGGGAACCGCTGCCTTAAAGCACTTGTTGCAGGCTGCTGAGTTTGCATCTTTTGCTGTGAAGTACAGCCAGACTTTGACCGCTTCACCTTGGGCATTTTTAATCTGTAGCTCTGCTCCAAAAGAACGTACATACCTGGGCCCGCCTACTACGCTTGCAAAGGTAAAATGATTGGCTAGAATCCAAAGTGTATGACATTTCAGGAAAAAAAAAGCACCGAAATGTGCGCTGCTTTTCGGTCAGGTTACTAGTGATGTGCGGATCGATCCTGAAATATCGATTCCTCCGATACCAATCATTTATGTTCTAGAATCGATTCTCACATTAAAATATCGATATTTTAGTACTTTAGGGTAAATGTGTAGTTTATCATTAACAGGAACACAGTGGAAAGAAACTACATCATTCGGATTGTCTACATTCAAAGGAACTACTTCCTCTTCCGCCTTTCATACTTATGTGTGCGAAATACGCTGCCACTGGCGTGCACTCACAACAATGGCTGAGCATAATTGGAGTCATGTGTGGACGTATTTTACCTCCACAAACAGCTGAGACATGGTTGTCTCATGTGGCAAAAAAGTGAGGTGTTGTGGCCATACATGCCAACCTTGAGACCTCAGAATTAGGGAGATATTCAAAAGGGCTGTTGCTCCTTGCTATGTAAAATATAACCGGGCGCTGACTTAAACTCTCGACCGTCTCACACTTCTGTTTAATCAGTTTTCTGTTTGACGTTTATTCAGCTGTGTGAAAACCCCGGAGGAACCCACCCGATGGATTAATAAAATTTAATTTAATTTAATCTAATCACTTTAATCTCAGCCAAACCGATTTACCCACGAACAAATAAAACACTGAAAAAGCCAAACAATAACATTTTTAAGTTATCAAAGTGACTCATACATCATGTTTAACCCGAGTAGCGAAAGACCGCGGGGGTTTGAAGACGATGTGTCGGTCGGCTCAGATATTTGAAGTTTACACAGCTACATTCTCACCTGAAAATATGTTAAAGGTTTTTTGCGACCAAGAAAGAGAACTAAGAGTAATATTAAAACTAAGTAGCTGCCGTCATTGTTGGAAACTGGAATTGGCTGGGCCGCGCTATGAATTCTGCAATATGGTTTTTCAATTTTGTTGTCCTGGTGGAAAATCGGGAGAAATTCGGGAGAATGGTGGCTCCGGGAGATTTTTGGGAGGGGCACTGAAATTCGGGATTCTCCTGGAAAAATCGGGAGGGTTGGCATGTATGGTTGTGGCAACATCAATAACCTTGTCAAACACCTCAGAGTAAATCATATCACAGAATATGAGGAGCGTATGTTGAGGCGAACTGAAGAGGAGGAGAGGGACAGGCGCTGCTAGGGCGAGACAGACGTCTCTCACTGAATCCTTTAGTGCTGCAGGCAGGCAAGGTGTTCAAATAGCGCACAACTTCAGTTTTTTTTTATTTCTATGTGATGAACTCTGCATTGTTAAGTGATAAGAACAAGTAATCTGATGTCCTGTAATCATTATGACACTTGAGATGTCTGTGAAGGTTCTCAGTCATCCAGGTCATCGTAGTCAAAGGAGCTTGCAAAGAAAAGCGTCTGGACTTCTTTAAGTTACTTGAAGACGTTTCACCTCTCATCCGAGAAGCTTCTTCAGTTCTAAGGTCAAATGGTGGAGAGTCCCAGATATAAACCTAGTGGGAGTAACCCCCCACAGAGGGACAAACGGACCCCCTGATGATCCTCTAATCGCCTGAGCCAAGGTGTGAAACTGGGTGTGGGTCCCAATCAGCCAGAGTTTCGGGTGTGTTCATTGTGAAACCTGGCCCCACCTTATCATGCAAATTCCTAAGGTCAGATGGCCCAGGATGTGAGTGGGCGTTAAGGCGTCTGGGAAGGGATCTCAAAACTGGATTATAGATGGCAGACAGTTGGTGTCGTAAACCACCGCCTGTTCAAAGATGGTCGCTCACAGTGGACATAGATGGCTTCTTTCACTCCTCTTTCAAACCATCTGTCCTCTCAATCCGAGAAGCTACTGAAGAAGCTTCTCGGATGAGAGGTGAAACGTCTTCAAGTAACTTAAAGAAGTCCAGCCGCTTTTCTTTGCAAGCTCCTTTGACTATAATTTGAGATACAATAAATAAAATAAGTTTTTGTACAAAGTATCGGTATCGGATCAGTATCGTCAATACCACCCTGAATATTACTTGGTATTGGATCGGAAAGGAAATCAGTGGTATCGCACATCACTACTGGTTACTAGCGTTTATGTCAGAACCGGTGCCATAATTGCACCGGGTACCGGTACCCATCCCTACTAATCACACAGGTTAAAGTTATAGTTTGGGGCAAGTATTTGGACGTTGTAATTATTTTTTAATGATTGACTCTATATCCTACCAGAACAACTTTAATTCAAGGCTTTTACCAAAAGTACTGCATCATCTGCTAAGGAATTAGTCATTTTTGTAAATACTACATAATTGGACAATTGCCTGACGAGCAGTTTCATAGCCAATTGTGACCTTTTCCCTCTGTAGTCTATCGGAAATTTAGTAGATAAAAGATCTTGTGTTGATTCCAAGTAGTGAACTTGTATTTGGTAGCTGTTTACTCAAACTCACACTATAGGGTCCAATGATATCATTGCAAATGAAGTCAACCATCATTAGGCTAAAAACCAAAATAAACTTGGCAAAGAAACACAACTTTTTGAGTGGCCAAATCAACAATCTGAAACATTCTTAAAAAGAAAGATTGCAGTGGACAGCTCAGAAATCTCTCCAAAAAAGGAAGCCTCTACAATATCTAATATCTAACCAAGTCAAGGACACTTGTCAAGAACCAGAACGCCAGATAAGAGTTTTCCTTAACACATCTTTAAAAAAAAAAAAAAAACTACCTACTTCTGGAAAGAATATGTGAAGAAATTAGCTTGTACCAGAAGTACCAGAATGAGCTCATTATATGAAGCATAGTGTACTGCATTATCTGTCAAAGATTGTTAACATGGTTGAATTAAACTGAAGTAACACTGAGATGTGCAATAGAGTAGTGCAAAATTATATAATAAACTATATGTACACTATAACACTAAGAAGCAGCTGTAAGAAGGTATTATACAGATATATGTGTGTGGAATCTTATGCCTGACAGGTGTGTTCACCTGTCATAGAAAAGAGTGTTATTGTACAGTTTCTTAGAGAATGGTAGGAAACAGCAGGGCTATACTCTGCTCACAATCCACCACAGGCTCAAAAACTGATCAGACAGGGCTTCACAGGTATATAAATATTTGAATCTCAGATTATTTGACAAGTGAAAGAACTGTGGCTCACCCACCATAAAACAAACTTCCAGCGAACTGGAAGGCAAGCTGAAAATGCAACAGGAATTCTTAAAAAAAAAAAACGGAGGAAAAAAAAACGCATGTCAATGATCTTTACTCCTGCTTCTTTATGTATACTTATGATTGAGTTCTGCGTTATTAGTTTTCTATAACTGGTCAACTGATGAATATTCATATAATCATAAAAAGATGGAATAATACTTTCAAGGTTATTCATGACTAATGTACCCAGGTAAGAGGAAGAAAGACAAATATTTCTTCAAGAAGCCCAGTGATCAGATATTAAATATTAAAATGCTAAACTGGTGAATGTAAACTAACGAGCTACAAAAACAAAAAAGAAACTGTCAGATTTGCACTTTAGCATGCTGTATATATATATTGTCATTAGTTCAAAAAGTTCTATAGTTTCAAGCCACGAGAGATTTCTGCTTCACTTGGCAAGAAACAGTATTGCTTACTTATATTGTTTTACTGCGAAAACTGCTTACTAAAGTTTGCTTTCTTCTGCCACTTCTTTAAAAAAAATAAAAATAAAAAAAATCCCACAATATCGAAGTCCCTGAAGGCAAGCATGGAGCGATACCTTCAACCAGAAATCTGCCTGACAGTTGAACATCTTTGATGTAGTTTGTCTTTTTTTGTTTGTTTAAACACTATTTGAATTCCCTCATTGGCTGATTAGTGTCAGAGCTGTAGCGAAAAATCTAGGCCAGGTTTGTCAGACAACTCACGACAGGCATTTTCCCTTCTGTTCATCAATTGCCAATGAAGATGTTTGGTTCTAGATTTGTTTACTTTAAACAAAGCCGCATCTAATAAAGGGAAATTTTTAAGGATATGTGAAGCTCAAGTTCTAGAAATTTCTGTGAATATTTGTTTCTTATTATGAAGCACTACATGTTGCCATATTAATTCTGTGAAAGTATCAAACACTCAGTCCACAGTGAAATATGCATAATATTCAGAAAGAGATTATAAGAGACTATATTTATTAGTTTTGACATGGTATAGCCTCAGCCTGTCAATGTCATCCAGGGTTTTATTTAATTAATTTTAACACCTGCTATCACCTGTTGATTTATTATGTGCTTATATGGAAAAACTTAGAAGGTGAAAGAGAAGGTGCGTTTTTGCATGAGTGAAGTATATCAAGAAATCAGAGAAATTCTAATGGAATTTACTGGAGAACGAAATATGATGGAGACCACTGACAGGTTAAAGCAATGAGCCAGAGCCAAACCACAGAAGGTAAGACGCTAACAGAAGGAGCTTTGCAGGGAAAGAAGATGGTTGAACAAGAAGGTAAATGAGTAAAACAGATGGACAGAGAACCAACAAAGTCACTTACTGTCCTAATAATAAAAAACAAATCTGAAAACAAGGCACAGGTGAAAGGGTGAGAAATCAAAAAGGTGTAAATAAGCAAAGAACCACAAAGAAAATTATGACAAAAAGAAAAGTTGATGATGACAAAAAGTTGTTATAACTGAGGTTCAAAATAGTCTTACAAAGAGGAAAAAAACTAAACAAACCTACAATAACAAACAGACAGAACAAACAACCACTCACAACACTGAATTGACTTCAAATATTTTCATGGTGTGGCACTTGGCTGTGCATGTAGAGCAATAAAGGTAAAAATATGGAAAGGGAAATGAATAAACTGCTGCAGAATTCTTATTCATGTAAGCCTGAAAGGTTTGTGTGAAAAAGATGAGGTCAGTATTTTCAGATCCTTTGCCTTTCCCTTCTCTTGGTTTATCTGCTGTTAATGTGTAAGTGAGAGGGAGGGATAAAGAAGAAGTTACACTTTTTCTTGTTGGGCACGCCACTACATAAAAACCATCCCATCTCAGCAAACACAATTTTATTCTGCTGCACAGACTTCTTGAGGATTCACTCATTAGATTTTTTCAAACTCCTATAAAAATTAAATATAAAAGGTGTTTTGGTTAGTAAGAAGAGAACAACCTTCTTTTAAAAAAAAAACAAAAAAAAAAAACGTGAAATTTGATCTTTAAGTAAAAAAGGATATCCAAGAGATGCATAACATTTAGTAACTATGCATGGGCCTCAAGTGATTTTACACTACTTACGATTCACTTTCGATTTCATTCTTATTATTGTTGATTATTGTGTCAACTGATTAAAGAAAGACAATTTCAGTGAATGGAATATAGAACCATGCTAAGCTGTGAATACATAGTAAGTATTAACTAATAAGTGCCAAAGGGCCAAAGATGTATGTTTTATGTGATGCCATTGAACAATTACTACAACAACAACAACAACAACAAAAAGACAAAAGCATCAGCGTCCAATGAATTCTACAGCTCACTTGCTGCCAAATAGCCACTACTAAAGGTTCTCACACAGAAATTAATCAGTAATGCACATTAAAGTAACTGTATGTTGCTCTTTACTGGTCAGTTTTTAATTATTTTCATAACCCCCTTTTTTGTAGATTAATGCAGTTCTGGTGCTGTATAACCAATTGAGAAGCTATCAAGAGAAAGCAGACTGTTGTTTTCCATTCTTACATCACATATAGGAAAATTTCCAAGACTATGACTGCAATAACCTTATCCAAAGTCTCTGGCAGACCACCGTTTGCTTAAAGCCTTAATCTCACCTCTTCTAAAGAACTTTCAGACAACTTTAGCAGTCAGCACTCTGTATGCAAACCGTTACATTTTCAAGGATCAGTCTATAAACATTGAAAACCTGAAAAGAACCTTTCTGGGATATTTGGAGAATTATTCCACACATTCAGGAGCAGTTGCAAACCACTTTCAATTTACCACCGTTACCTTCCCAGTACCTTTCTACATAGTACACTATCACACCACACAGACTCACATGCACGCACACAAATAGCAGCTTTTTCCCATGGAGTGATTAGTAGCTGAAAGTCTCAAAAAGCTCATCTAGGCTCGTTATCACCTCGTTTTCTGCTCATTAGGCTGAGATCAAAGACAGAGGGGTAATTAACGAGGTTCACATCACTGTAGGCTATTGGGCTACCCCAGTTCCTGCTCCGTTGGAGAATTACTTAGGGTAGCGCACACACACACACACACACACACACACACACACACACACACACACACACACTTACATCTGTCTTTGAGTTAGTACTCACTGACATAAAGTAGAGATGGACCGATATTACGTATCGGTATCGATAGAGCGGCTGTGGCGTGCGAGACCTCTCGGCGGTCTGGTTGAGCATTTGGAGCCTCGCTACCAAACCGGCATTTCATCTCCAAGAAAGTTATCCCAGAAAGAAGTAAAGCAAGTGTGTAAGTTCATCTCTGAATGTTTGTAAAGCACTCCCACATTAAGCTTAACAACCAATTGCCTCTCATTCTCTCCCCCTCCCTCGCTTGTTGCTACTTCAATCATGAAACTTCCCGTCTCTCTTGTTTGTTTTGGCCCACTTTGCACCAGAAAGAGGAAACCAGCGGCTGAACAACAGCAGTACGTTTAAGCTTGATAAGCTGTTAACAGAATTTATTTAATATTACTTTCTACACCAGGATCCTTTTCTAAGTAGCTGACGGCTGGTAACTGTGCAGGGGCGGGTCTAGCAAAGTTTAGCCAAGGGGGCAGGTAGGGCGTTAACAGGGAAAGGGGGGTAGGAAGACATACTTTTCTTTCTTATTCTCATTTAAAATGTCTAGCGTTTAATAAATAATTATCTAAATCTTACATCCAAAGTTTTAATTAAATTAAAGTTGATTACGTCAATTAAGCATCGCGAGGTGGAGGGTGGGGGATGGTTTCCTATTATTTTTGCTCGGATTTGGCAACCCTATTAGTTAGGTTGTTTAATATTTCTGCTAAGTACTCTTTAAAATACCAGAATAGGAAGGATGGTGTAGGCTTAAGTTTATTAGATTGATCAGTATTGCTGAACTATGAAATATTTTGGGTGCAGTGTATTTTTTGCATACAGGTATAACAGAATAGCTTTAGTGTTTTGTTGTTGTTGTTTTTTTAACCCTTTAAAGCCGGTCGGAGCGGACACGTTCCGTTTTGCGTAACTATTTTTAAATCCCGGTAGCACTACAACCACGTAAGCTAGCGCAATAAAAATTTTTTGCATATGAAACCTGAGGAGTTGTACTTACATCTTATGCCATCAGCTTGTCCTAGGTCACAGTTTCATTCCACATATAGCTTTGCAAAAACTGCATAAAAAAGCACTTTCAGCAACAAAAATGATATTCCAGAAACATGCTTTGCCGATCCGATCAGCTGTTTGTAACACTTCCTACATCCATCAGCGCAAACTATCAAATGTCCGCCATGACCTGCCCAAAACCAGAAGTTGTGTCATTTTGCAGAAATGTAGTTTTTTACCATCAGGGCCTTATGAGCCTATACTTGTGTTTTTAAAAGTTATGTTTGACTTTATGACTTTCTGTGTCGTTTCTGGGATGCTTAGGACTCATATTGCACTGCTGGAAATAGTTTATTTTGATGCATATGCTGTTTTTTTGCAAATTTATGAATAATATTTATTTTTGTTTTTCCTGCAGTATATGAAAATAAAACTATGAAGACACTTAAAATAAATTTCCTGTGGTGGGAAACTATTTTGTGCAACTTTTTGTATTTACAGTTTTGAGGGATAAGCCTCTTAAATTTCTCTAACTAGAAACATATGTTAAAAAAAAAAAAAACAATTTTAATTTTTTTGTAGTTTCTTGCACTTTTTTTGCAATTTATGTAATTACTATGCACTTAATGCATACATATTATTAAAATTTGGGCTATAATGGTTGTATTGATGTATATCAACTTGAAATGCTCCCAAAAATGGCACTAAAACATGCAAAAATATAAGCTCTGGCAGACTTGGTTCTATGGTAGGTCTTAAACTTGAGTATGAACTTATACAAAATGCAGAAAAATAGTAAAAAAAAAAACAGTTTTATTGATTAAAAAATGCATCCGAATATATCGGATTCATATCGGTATTGACACATATCCAAATGTATGATATCGGTATCGGACATAAAAAAGTGGTATTGTGCCATCTCTAACATAAAGCAGTCCCTAGCTTTTACTCTAACCTTACTGATCACAACTAGACAATCTTTTTCAACTTTTAGCTTAACCCTTACCAAAACTTAATTCAAACCTTAATCCCAAATTAAGTCGTAACCTTGAAAAAACCCTGCTCACAAACTGTCTCTCTTACAAAAACTACTGACACACTACCATATATGTGGACCCTTCCCCTTAACCTGTGGTTCTCCAACTGTGGGCCTGTCTACACTGGTGTAGATGTGACATAGCAACACGTTCTCACTCCCAACTCGTCAAACGTGTGACGCATGGTCAGGCTCCCTCTGCTGCACTTATGGACGCACAGGGTACCCCTCTCGCGTCGGGAATTGACGTGAAGGGTCCGCGGAAGTGCCTTTTGTCGGTATATTTAGACATTTTCCAAATCACATTGTAGTGACGTATACAGAACACAATAAATTATATAATGTAAACAACTACCTGAAAAACAGGTAGAACAATACTTTTGTGTGGTTTATTGCATTTACGGAGGGAGTGATGTATGCTGGGTAATGGCACAGCTAGCTACTGGGTGACTTTATTCACCCGCTTCGGCTGTTATCAGTCCATACAATGGGCGTTATTAGCACAAATCTGTCCCATAGATATGGGCCATCTCCTGCTAGATTGTTCAGAAGGTTGTTCTCATCCATCCAGATGGAGGATCACTAACAGGAGCGTGGAAGACTCCAGAATCCACTCTGGCTGGAATCCGGTGGATATGCAGTGTGTACAGGTAAGACCATTTAAACGGACAGCATTTATAGAATGACTATTAAAAGTCAGCGAGTGTCAATAATGTTAATGTGGTTATGTTAGTAATACACCGAGTGCTAATATAACAGCTGTAAGATGCATTTGTAGATGTTATTACGTGTTTTACCGTCTTTATGGTGCTAGCTTAAAGTTACGGTGTAAACGTTAGCTTATATTGGAGGAAAGCTGTTACTGGTTAAACGATGTTAGCACAGAAATATTAGCTTCTGTCATGACTGATGAAGTTACTAGTTGATAAAGTTTTCAGTAAAGTGATTAATCGCAGCCACAGACTGACAGCAAATATCTCGATTAGCTTCAGTGCATCTGTAATAAATATGTGCAAGTTTCAGTGCTTCGTTTAAACTGTATGATACTTATACTGACCCAGGGTCAGTGTAAAATACAATCCTAGCTGTGTGAACAAAGCCTGGATCCTTTAATCCTGCATGACAAACCTCAGGATGCAGGCTATTATTACTCTTTCCTGCTGGCACACCTGTCACACCTGAGAGTCAGCTAGAAACTTAGTGACGTGGACATCATGCAAAGACTGCCAGACTCTGTAATACTGCAAATGAGCAGTGACTCAGGTTATCACTAAACTTTAAACAGCACCTCTGTGTGCTGAACATCTAGGATTGGGTCAGGCTGCATCAGCTGAAGCTGTTATTTGTATATATAAGTATTTTTTATTCAGGTGTGGGGAAAATACGTAAGACTGCAGTGAAGCGATGCACCAGATGAATCCCTGGCCAAAGGTATCGTACTTAAATCAGACTACTGATCCAGCCACATCAGCCTTTTGTGAGGTCTGTTTAAAGTAGACTAAAGTGAACTGCAGGTTCCTGAGAGGTGGACTGTGAGCACAGAAACACATGTTCATACATACAGCTGCAGCAAACTTACATTAATTTTAAATAGATTTGTTACTCTGATGTCTGTCTCTGTGTTAGTCCTCTGACAGACTGGTGACCTGTCCAGGTGTGCTCTACCTATGAGTACTGGGACAGGCTCTAGCCTCTGTAATAGAAATGTTCTGTTATTCTCATTTAAAGTATTTAAGTGCTTATGCATGTGCTTAGTTGTGACACTGTTACTGTTCAGTGAAAGTTTCTAAAACTAGATGAACTTACTTCAGCGTCAGCAGTTTGAGAAAACAACTCCCTTTACAGGTGCTGATAAGGCCAAGGGCACAAAACAGCTTAACCATTGATCTGTTAGGTTTCATAGCGAGACACGTGAAGTGTGGTAGGATCAGTTTAACTTCCTCCCTCTTCCTTGGAATGCATAAAGGAGCAGGAGCACGACCTCTGTGGCAGCGCTGACATGACTGAACTGTGATGTTTGATGTGTGTTGGCGCAGTAATAAAAAGCTTGATCACAGCTCTTTCTGTGTTGCAGACTTTATTTAAAAAATTCCACGACACCCCCCCCCTCCCACTGTGAACATGAATTGAATATTCAGAAGACATTTGTTTAAATAGTTCTACAAATCTGAGCTGTCGGTGTGTCCTTGGATTGTGTGGTAATAATATTAGAGCCTGCAGTCTTTCTTACTGAAACTCTACTATGAGTCATGTTACCTGAGATTAATTCTATGTTTACCTGTCAGCCTGGACGAATGTGCTGTGTGAAGGAAATTAAATTAAATCAGATCTGAACTGCGCACATTTAAGGAACCTGTTCATATTTAATATGAACCAGTGATTTTTTTGATTGCTGATTCCAAGAGAGTCTTTGTGGAAATCCTGTTTGGCTTTTTGTTATTTTAATTCTCTTCTCTGTTTTCCAGAACAGTTCTCCACAGTCACTGTCCACATGGGTCAGTGGGACCAAGAAGCACTCTGCTAATGTGGGACTCTGACCAGCAACATCCAGCAAGACCCAGACAGCGTTTTCTATCTCCCAGCTGGAGTTTTTGTTTGTCTGTGACTGGAGAGTCAGATTTTTGTTGAGCTTCACACTTGCAGAGTTAAGTCAGTTTGCAGAGATCCCTCCCACCCTGGCTTTTATGTGCTAGATTTCTTATCTGAAACAGTAATATTTCAGTGACTGCTGCTTATACCACAGGTTAATACACTCTACTGATCCCTGATGGGAGAATCATCAATTTTGGCAACAAAGAAGCCTGGTGGATGTTTGTTTACAGTCTGATGGTGGGACATCATGCTCTGCATCTTCAAAGTTTGCCTCCTCATTATTATTCATACCCAGTAATGTGAAGTATGCTCATATCTACTATAACTGAACAAACGCGGTGGTCTTCATTTATGGAGGCTGTTGAGTCTGAATGTTGGATGTTGTGTATCTCGTGTTCTCTGGGCTTTGTTGTCCTCAGTCTTTTCGCAGGATCAGAAAACAAAACCAGGAGGCGCGTAAATGTTTCTTCTCCATGATGTTTCTTCAAATGTTTCTTCTGGATGATGATAAGACTGACACGTGATGCCACCTTTGGTCTTGTGATGAAGCAAAGCTCAGGAAGAAGTGGGATTAAATGGTACCCACATGTGTGCTGCTGAGAAGGATGTACAGGGGCACCTGCAGCCAAATCCAAGCCTCAGGTTAGTTGTAGTTGCAGAACGCTACAGGACTGAGACATCTAAGGCATCAAATGTTTGATTAAACGGATGAAAAAGAGAAGTTTCTTCCCTATAATTATCACTTCTTAAAATCTGTAGCAACTTCAAGTCTGTCAGCGTGCTGAGCATGCTCAGAATGTGACAATATATTTTTGTTCAATATTTAATTTCTTTCAGTTGCAATTGTTAAATGAAAAAAATAAAAATATATATTCTTATAATTTAGCAAACTAATTTATCAAAAAAATATATACATATATCTGTATTAGTTTTAATAAATTAATTTGACAGCTGTATTGAAAATACCATATTGTATTCATACAGAATCAGTTTGGTATCATTGTTTGTCTGCTCACTGATTGTTGAAACTAAGAGCTGCTTTGATCTGTTTAGATCTAAAGTATCCAAAGTTGAGCTCTGATGTTTCTTCACCCCTGTGTGTGTGATATGTGATTTCCTACATGCTGGCAGAGCAGAGCGGCAGTTTGTGCTCACAGATGGTGACAGTGTGGAGAGACGGTGGTGTTTCCTTAGAAGAACCAGCAGAGTCACAAAGGGCACCAGTCCATCTCACCACCTTGACTTGCTGACTGATGTTCGTCTGCACTGCACAGAGGAAATCAGCTGACCGAGGTTTGTCTAGTGACGTGTTATGAAATGTATATTTGTTTTATGCTTACAGATATGTTTTTCTTGACAGGCTCTGCAGAGGTTAGACAAAGCAGAGAAAACATGTGCTTTACATTTTACTGTGATTTATTGAGATATTTGTTGCCTGATGTTCAGCAGGAATGGAGAAATAGAATCAAAGGAAGATGTTTTTGCTGTTTTTGTAATGATGTAAGTAAATCTTCAATATTATTTATTTGCTTGGTTATATTAGGAGTGTTTCCGAGTGAGGGGGGAGGAGTCATCATCCAGGTAAAGTGACGTGGATCAGTGGATACACTTGTCTCCCCTTTAAAGGAGACGATCCAAGTCATCCTTAAATGTTAGTGCTTTCAAATACACAAACATTTTTAAAGGACAAAAATGAACATCCAACTTTGACTGTAACACAAAATAAATCTTTGCATGTGTGTTTTCAAACTCTCAGATGGGCAGCATATCAGTCTTGGACTGTCTAACCTGCAGCACTGAATGACCACCACACATGAGCATGTTCCTGCAACATTCAGCATCTGATCCTTCATCTGTGTGCTGCTGCTTTTGGTAAGTAGAGTTACCCAACTCCAGTAACTCTAAACACATGCCATCCATTTCTAACGGCCTGGTTACTTCCTGTCAGTTACTTTAGAAACCATGTGGTCACCTGACCTAACACTGTTTCTTCTTCTTCCCCTTAATGTTCAAGTGTCACATGTCAAACAGCTGGAGAGGAAACTACACCAGCGTACTGGGATGTTTCACCAACACGTGCCAGATGCTGTTCCTTCATGGTGACATCACCAGAGACAGCCCCGCCCACCTCAGGACCTCGCCATTGATCATGATGATTATAATGATGACAGCGAGCGGAACTAAGACTGTAAAAATCCACGACCAGAATGTTTCTTTCTAATTATGAATGAATAGTGAGAGCCTCTTTCTCTGTTTTGTCTGTTTTGGGGTTGTTTTTTTTTTTTACCTCATTTGTTACTAACAAAGTTCACAAACTCACACAGTTTACATTCTGTATGTTTCCATCTTTACCAGCCACTCTAACTGCATTTAAGAAAATAATCCTTAGAAATCGGTTTTTCTCTTTTGTAATTGATGATAATTCAGTGAATATACTGCGCTGCTTCCTTTTATTGCGTCACACATTGCTTTAAGTTTTTCAGTTCCAGTTATTTTTTACTGCTGTTTGAATTCTCTGAATGTTTGACCCTGTAGACTGTTTGATGGACTGCTTGTCTTCCTGTTTGTTACCGCCGCCTGTTTTTTAATAAAGATTTGGATTTCTGACTTCAACACAGCCTCTGCGTGTCCTCCCTTTGTGTCCTCTTCCTCTGTGAATGTGTTGCATGTGTCACAGATTCATTTTATTAACAGCTTTCCCACAGTGAGTTGCATCAGCATTCATTCACAGCACATTTCAGAAGGATTCAGATTAATACAGTGATCTTACAGTCAGAATGATCCTGACAGAGTGCCACTGTAAATGATCTTTCATCAGGTCAATTTCAAAGTTCAGTATTTTAAAGCAGGAGTTATGAAGACTCATACTGGCATTAGGACTAATAATATGTACTTACAAAGTCAAAGTTTTTTAATTATGCTAGAATACTGGAAGACAATCAACTTTGTGTTTTCCGCATATTAATTATTCTGAAATAGAGACGTGACCCTAACTGTACAGAAGCACTAAACAACTGACAATCTAACAGACATCATTGGCCTGAGCCGTCATGCACAGTGAGTCTGATCCTTTGCTGTGAGAGTCTGACAAGCATGTTTCTGGTCAGTTTGGAAGAAATAATATCACAATGTTGATCTTTTTTCCAATATTCCTTCTCTTTTACAACATAAACTGTGATCAAAGGTACTTGTGTTCACAGCATGTAATAATACTGACAGTCCAGGGCATTGTGGTCTGTTGAGCTAGGGTTAGGGTTAGCAGTTCAGACATATGTAATCAATATTAAACGTCTCTGACGTGGGCCACTGTCCGCAGTGTTGGGAAATCCATACCAGGCTGGAATGAGTCAAGGTAAGTGAGCATCCACGAGAAGACACAGCAGATGCATCCTACTGACAGGACCAGGAGACTCCAGAAGCCGAGCATCTTCTCTTCAATGCCATCCTCTCCTGTCACCCTCTCTGCCCGCAGCTCTTTGAGTATGGGGTAGATAAGGGCGCAGAGAAACCCTTATTACTAATTTGTATTATAATTCAATTTTCATGAAATATTCATATTCAGTATCGGTCCTTTTATATTATAACCACGTATCCACCCAGGCTCATGGTGGGGCAGGGCTCTGTCCTGGGATGCTTGAGTACAAGGTAATGTACACCCTGGCCAGGTATCCAGTCTGTCAGAATTGTTTTCAATATTTGGTTCAAAAACACGAGTGACAACAAAAATCCAACTAGGATTCTTGCATATGATGAATGAAGTCTGTCTTTGACTGTATTGTCCAGCTGATCCATCAAACCCCCAGCAGGTGAACCTTATTCATGACATAACACGGCAACAATGTAAAAAATGAAACAGCAACAGTCTAAATGTAAAGTGCATTCTAAACTGCTCTTCAATAAATCATATGCAAAGAGTCATTCAGGACTGTAAAACGTGAACTACAGAACCCAGAGTCTTCATCATTAAATCTCTGGTTGCTTCATTTTTCTATCCTATATCAGATACTTTAAGGTTAGGTTAGGTAAACTTGCATTCTCATGGTGAGGCAAAGTGCTTTATGTGTGTATGTGCGTGTCATGAACGGCTATAAAAGGCCTATAATTAAAGAACAAAGCGGGGTTTGAGTTCGAGTTGCGGCAGACTGTCACTACTTGTAAATGGAACGCAGCCTCCCTACAGCGGACAGCTAATAACTGAATCGGACGCGGTCCACCCGAGTCCACAGCAACCACCATAGCAACCGCCTAGCATGACCTTAAAAACATATTCTGTCTTCATAACTATCAAACACGTGAAATGATTTGCAAAGTGTTTAAGTGTTACAGCTGTAGAGAGCTATGGCGGCATCTTTGGAAGCTGTTAACATAGCTAATAATATACGATGTAACCATGGAGACAGTCAGTCACGTGAGCTAGCGGTGCACGTTTACTACAGTGAATAAGGTGATTGCGTCCACACGCTGCAGAGGGTAAAGACATTACTTCAATATTGTTTTATATTGATATATATTTGCCTTCTGTTGACCATCACCTCAGGTTCACCATTACAGTTTCAGCAGACAGATGCACACTGACTAAATATGAACACATTCAAAAACTCATGTCTCAGAAATAAGCACAGATGTTCATGTTTGTCATTAGAGTTTTATTTGTAAGAAAATTATGAGCTTCATATTGTGTATCAAATAAAAGAACATTTCACAACTCTGAGTCAACAGGAACAGGTAACAGAAATGTCTCTAATGTAGACGTGTACAGTGTAGTGTAAGCATTAAAAGATCATAAAGGAAACACTAACATTTATGTGAAACTAATTGTAATAAAAAAATGAACAGGTGGTTAATAGATGTAAAAGAAAGAATCTGAAAACAACACTTTTTTGGTCTAAGTGATCAAAGTAGAAAACAGAACTGATGCTCAAAAACAAACCGTAGCTGCACTAATATTACACATCTCCATTGTTGTGGTGAACAGACATGTTGCTTTTAAAACCACATGCAGTGTGTGACCGTGACTGTTCACTGAGACCATGAACGCCACTTTGCTGAAGCCTTCGCCTTCTTCTTCTTCTTCTTCTTCTTCTAAATTGGAAGCAGAAGGAGCACGAGCTGCTTTGATCTACTGAAATGAAAAAGCAGAACATCTGAGTTGAAACCAGTCAGCTGAAATCATTAAGACAGGAACAAATTCAATGCAGTGTCTCAGGTGGCTTAGCCTGTTACAACTGTTGATACAAGCTAAATACGGTTAACACACAGTGTCAGGGAGCTCCAGTGTGGGAACTAGTGGCTTTAGGTTTGTAGTCATTTAACTTTCATCCATTCATTCATTTAATTCAGGAGGAAGAAATGTCAGGTTGATGCAGGCTGGTTACATGCATTTGGTCCCATGCTGTCTTTAACTAAATGACTTGGTTCACTTTATGGCTGGGCTGTATGTGGGGTTATATCATGTTATTTGGGCAGGAGTACCTGTCCTCTGTTAGACTTAGAAAGTTTCTCCATAAGTAGAGTTTCTAACTCTTCTAGCACATCTGTGGCTGACAGCTTTTTGGTGGCTCTTTTTACCCCACACTGGTTGTGAGTGTGTAAATAGCCCCACTAGTTCTTTTGGGTTGCAGTTAACTTGGGAGGAAGGGGTGGGTCTGCCATGACTAGATGAATAACAATTATCTGGGATACATAAATTTCATAATGCATGCATATATGTCTATAAACCTGCCTGTGGGCTGCCATTTTTACATTCAGTTATTTCTCTGCTGGATCTAAATAATGAATGTGTTACAGTTAAACTGACACTGATCAGTAGTGATGTGCGATACCACTGATTTCCTTTCCGATCCAATACCAGGTAATATTCAGGGTGGTATCGACGATACTGATCCGATACCGATACTTTGTACAAAAACTTATTTTATTTATTGTATCTCAAATTATAGTGTCATAATGATTACAGGACATCAGATTACTTGTTCTTATCACTTAACAATGCAGAGTTCATCACATAGAAATAAAAAAAAAACTGAAGTTGTGCCCTATTTGAACACCTTGCCTGCCTGCAGCACTAAAGGATTCAGTGAGAGACGTCTGTCTCGCCCTAGCAGCGCCTGTCCCTCTCCTCCTCTTCAGTTCGCCTCAACATATTCTCCTCATATTCTGTGATATGATTTACTCTGAGGTGTTTGACAAGGTTATTGATGTTGCCACAACCATACATGCCAACCCTCCCGATTTTTCCAGGAGAATCCCGAATTTCAGCGCCCCTCCCAAAAATCTCCCGGAGCCACCATTCTCCCGAATTTCTCCCGATTTTCCACCAGGACAACAAAATTGAAAAACCATATCGCAGAATTCAGCCAATTCCAGTTTCCAACAATGACGGCAGCTACTTAGTTTTAATATTACTCTTAGTTCTCTTTCTTGGTCGCAAAAAACCTTTAACATATTTTCAGGTGAGAATGTAGCTGTGTAAACTTCAAATATCTGAGCCGACCGACACATCGTCTTCAAACCCCCGCGGTCTTTCGCTACTCGGGTTAAACATGATGTATGAGTCACTTTGATAACTTAAAAATGTTATTGTTTGGCTTTTTCAGTGTTTTATTTGTTCGTGGGTAAATCGGTTTGGCTGAGATTAAAGTGATTAGATTAAATGAAATTAAATTTTATTAATCCATCGGGTGGGTTCCTCCGGGGTTTTCACACAGCTGAATAAACGTCAAACAGAAAACTGATTAAACAGACGGTCGAGAGTTTAAGTCAGCGCCCGGTTATATTTTAGATAGCAAGGAGCAACAGCCCTTTTGAATATCTCCCTAATTCTGAGGTCTCAAGGTTGGCATGTATGGCCACAACACCTCACTTTTTTGCCACATGAGACAACCATGTGTCAGCTGTTTGTGGAGGTAAAATACGTCCACACATGACTCCAATTATGCTCAGCCATTGTTGTGAGTGCACGCCAGTGGCTGCGAGACATTTATAGTATTTCGCACATAAGTATGAAAGGCGGAAGAGGAAGTAGTTCCTTTGAATGTAGACAATCCGAATGATGTAGTTTCTTTCCACTGTGTTCCTGTTAATGATAAACTACACATTTACCCTAAAGTACTAAAATATCGATATTTTAATGTGAGAATTGATTCTAGAACATAAATGATTGGTATCGGAGGAATCGATATTTCAGGATCGATCCGCACATCACTAATGCTTGGACTTCTTCTGTGTTGTAAATGCACAAATCGGTCCGTCCATGATTACATTGCTCCTCCCATCAAAAGGTCTGTGCATGCGCAAATATATCGCCCTTCGTTGATTATTGGACTGACAGTTGTCGGTTGGAAAATCTTTACATATCGGCCAACCCTACTGGGTGACCAAACAGACCCAACTGGGCACACAACTGTGGAGACAGAGACACGACTGACTTCATACAGGAAATATGAAGCACAGATACGAAAGTAGAACACACTAGACACAAACATAGACAAACAAGAACTAGAAATATAAGTAACAAAACTGAGGGGGGAGAATTTGAACATAATTCCAAAGAACTAAAAAAGTCCAAAACAGGCTGAAAATATTGGTCTGGAGACCCAGGACTATGACAACCCAATTTTCAGTAGGGCTGCTATCATAGAAGTCCTCATGCTTTTTTGGGCTTGCAGTTTGCAGTGTTTTCAAGAAAGACTTTAGTAATACATAGTCACATTTTGCAGTAGGTACATTCTTAGTACTTTGTTCTTGAAGTAGAAAGTTTTCTTAGGTTCTCTCTCAAGCTCAGTAACCTAAGTAAGGATGTTTAGGAAAACATGGTTTGTGTGGAAAAATAACTAGCAGATTTTTTTAAGAAAAAAGATTCATGATGAAAAAAAAATGAAGCCTTTGATTTCTAAGGTGTGGGGAAAAAAAGTGATGAATATTTAATGTACATGGGCATTCTGAAATAAGTTTTGCATAATAACTGTTGAAAGCAGTACCCTTTTTTTCTCTGTTCTCTGTATTGCAAGAAGTGGGGACTATTGATTTTTATTCACAAAAGTATAATATTAAGATCCACAATTCCCCTCAAGTTGTTGCTAGGCATCCACAAGACACCAAAGACATTTAGATGAAAAATAAAGAGACTCATACAGGATTACAAGAAAATAATGGACCAGCGTAAGACCTTGCATTAGTAACTGCTGGTTGCTGTTGCAAAATAAATAGAAAAGAAGCTCAGACAGTATTTAGTTACCCAACTAAATACGATTGGGGCGATCGTGGTTCAAGAGTTGGGCGTTCGTCTTGTAATCGGAAGGTTGCCGGTTCGAGCCCCGGCTTGGACAGTCTCAGTCTCAGACACTTCACCCGTTGCCTACTGGTGGTGGTCAGAGAGCCCGGTGGCGCCAGTGTCCGGCAGCCTCGCCTCTGTCAGTACGCCCCAGGGCGGCTGTGGCTACATTGTAGCTTGCCATCACCAGTGTGTGAATGTGTGAATGGGTGGATGATTGTGTATAGTGTAAAGCGCTTTGGGGTCCCTAGGACCAAGTAAAGCGCTATGCAAGTACAGACCATTTACCATTTACCCAAAGTCCAACTAGCCCCCATTGTTGGTATTAAATTAACAATTAATTAATAGGGCAACTACATATGTAGGCAACTTACTGGCCCATAAAGAAAATAAAGTTCAGACAATAGCAAAAATATAAATTATATACATTTTATTATATTTATATAAATTATACTATATATAAAAATATCCCTCTTGCCCCTGCAGGTGGTCTATCCTTCAAGCTCGAGTCCCAGACCCAGACAACAAAGTAAGGCTATTTTTCGTAATAGTAATAAATCACACAGCAACAGTACATTCATGTAATTGTAAAAAGCATGATAATATATTAAGTAATCCAAAGTATTCAGAATACGTTACTCTCATTGAGTAACGTAATGTAATACGTTACAAAATACATTTTGGGGCATGTATTGTCACGGTCTGCAGAGGCAGGCCGTGCGGTGGTGTGTGTAATGGACCCAGGAGCGTACACAAGTGAGTAGACGGGAGTGAGTTTAACAGAAAGCGAGCCTTTAATATGACTGAAGACCAGGAATACAAACACAGCAGGGTTAGCGTGGCTAAACTATAACTAAACTGGGAAAACTAATACTGTGACAAACTAAGAGAACTCTGAGACGAAGATGATCACAAAAGACTGATCGTGAAAACATGGGGGTGAGAACACAGACGACGCGACACAGACTACATGAAACACAGAGACTAAATACACAAGAGGGATGATCAGGGGAAGTGGCCACACATGGGAACACAGCTGACACAGATAAACATAACAAGACATGGCAGGAGTAAACAACACTGACGGGAGACTGTCAAAGTAAAACAGGAAGTACACAGAGGTGCAAACAGGAGGAGAGAGAGAGCACAGGCATAGTGGGCTGGGGAAACATGGAAGGAAACACAAGGAGGGGAGATGAGGGCTCACAGATACATAGAGGGGCACACAGGGGATAAAAGTCACAAGGGGAAGTCAAATAAGGAACACCACAACAGGACAACTTAGGAAACATGGCCTAAATAAGGAACGAAATACAAAAATACAAGAAACTAAGAATACTGGGCCCACATGGCCCAGGACCATGACATGTATTCTATAATCTGTAGTGGAATTACATTTTAAAAGTAACCTTCCCAACACTGTGTGTGTGTGTGTGTGTGTATATATATATATATATATATATATATATATATATATATATATATATATATACATACATATGTGTGTATATATGATAAATATGATTTTTTTTTGTTGCCATTTTTCAAGTGGTCTTAAATTTTTGATCGGGACTGTATACATTAAGTCTACTGTAACTATCTTTTTTTCCCCCACATGTGAATCCCCAGAACACTGAGTTTATACTTCCTGCACCCTTCACACAGCATTTCTCTTTCTTAGCTCCACCTTGGTCTTAGAAACACCGCATGAAAAATCTGCTTTGGTGTTGGAGGCTGTATACATTATGAATGTTGCTTCCAGCTTCTCCTAGGAGGGAGGAACAAGCTGAAGCATGGAGGAGGAGAAAACTGAAAGACAAAGGAGGGAAACAGAATAGATAAATGTTAAGAAAAGTAAAAGACATTACCTGTTGTGATACAAAATAATAGTAAATTGCTATCTATTTACCCCAGTTTTTCCTTAAGACTATGAAAAATGGATACATGTGTTAAAAAAACATTAAAAGTGATGATCAGATTTTGTATGAGGTACAGATAAAATTTACAAGACATGAATACCACCAAGACAAATATCTCAGAAACCTCTGGGCAAGCTCGCACCAATTATATTTTGTCTGAAATGTCTCTGGTTAATTTATTTTAAAGAGTAAAGACTTTAAAGAGCAGGAAAAGTAGGGAAATGAAAAGCAAACCAAAAAAAGAAATATTAAGAAATCTTACCATATAGCCCAAAACAAAATCAAAATCTTATAACTTATAACTTCAAGTGATCATGTTAAGCTTTCTTCAGTTCCGGGATCTTGCTTCTAGCCATGCTGACAAGTAATTGGATTCAAATTATAGGCCACAGACCATGCTCTCTAAGTGCACTGCTTAAAAACATTAAATGAACACTTAGAAAACACATCAGATCTCAAAGGGAAAAAAGTAATACAGGATATCTATACTGATATGAACTGGCTAATGTGTGTGGGTGCCATAGTTTTATGGAAATCAAAATGATCAACCTACAGAAGAATGCATTCAAAAATAGGGGTGGGCGATATAAACGATATACGATAAAAACAATATAAATTTGGCCAACAATAGAGATTTTGACTATACCGCTCTATCACAATAGCACATGTTGATGATGTCATCAAGCTGCGCCTGTTTTGGGCGAAAACATGGCAGCGGCTGCAAGCATGGAGCATAGACGTGAGGAGGAGGACGAGGTGCTCGTAAAAAAGACCGGTGTGACGTCGGTCATATGGAACTGGTTTGGTTTTAGGCAGTCAGATACTGAGCAGAAAAATATAATCTGCAAAGTATGCCAAGCGACAGTGATTTCAAAGACAGGAAATACCGGTAATTTGTTTTATCATCTCAAGACTAAGCACATTTTGGAGTACCAGGAAAGCCAAAAACTGCGCACTGCACAAACGCCCAATCAGTCGAGTGGAAATAAAAAAGGTGACCTTAGACGCCAGCAGACCAATATTTTCCAAGCCTTTTCCAAAGGCACTCCGTATGCCAAAACAAGTCAGCGGTGGATTGACATCACAAATGCCATAACAGTGTACTTGTGCAAGGACATGGTGCCGTTTCTCACAGTGGAGAAAAGCGGCTTTAAGGACATGGTTAAAACACTTGATCCACATTACGAGGTACCTGACGGGAAACGTTTTAGCCAAACTGAAATGCCCCAACTGTTTGACCAAGTCCGCGAGCAAGTGAAGAAAGAACTCCGGAGCATAAAACACTATGCAACTACTACGGACTTGTGGTTGAGTCGCACAATGGAGCCTTACATTAGTCTCACAGTCCACTTCATCAACGAAGAGTGGAAGTTGTGCAGCACATGACCTACAGACATCTTATTTCCCCGAGGATCACACAGGTGAACAGATATCTCAGGGATTAAAGGAAGCACTGGAGTCATGAATTTCAAGTCTGCATAACCACCGACAATGGCGCAAATATTGTGAAAGCAGTGGAATTGAGCGGTTGGACAAGACTGCAGTGCTTCGGCCACAGGCTCCACCTCGCCATTGGTAAGTTAAACGTTTCTTTTAGTCCTAGTTCAATAATATGCGCATAAGTGATGTGCAAAATGCACACCAATTTTCAGGCTTTACTGTGCAAATGCGTACCTAATTTACGACTGAGACCACGAGCCCGGTGCGCACTTTCCAACATGTCCGAAATACATAAAACATTTTTAATTTTGGTGCGTACCAATTATAATGTCGTACCAATGTAGGTACTCATTAGAGTTCTAAAGCAAAAAAAAAGTCAACCCCTGATTATATGTGACCCATCACAGGGTTTCTCAAACATGCGCACACATACAATGTGTGTGTTATTATTACATCATTATACAGTGTATAATTGCTTTTAACATTCTATATTAGTAATACTACATATTAATGACTAAGTATGGTGTGGTGTTTTTAATCATCAAATAAAATAATTAGTTCAGTCTTATCTAGGATTAGATAAATACCAGTAGTATTTGTATATGTTTTTTTTTGTGTGTGTCCCGTTTGGATCTTTAGCCATCAGAATTGTTGTCTTAAGGCCAAGAAAGATGCCAAGCGGATTTATTTTACCAAGTGGATCATCATGGCCTTGCCATATTGGTCCACTTGATTGACCTTTATTATAATTATGTATTTATTTTATTTTCGGTTGCTACAGACGGGACAGACATGACTGGGGGATAGGACAGGGAGAAAGAATGAAAGAAAGAGAGGGAGAGAAAGAAAACCAGAGGGGAGAAGAGACGGTGAGAAAGGGGGGAAGAAAGAAAGAAAAACAAACAAAACACCTGGATCACCTGTATGGAGAAAAAAAAACAGAAGAGAAAGCAAACAAAAAAAGAGCAACATAATAAAAAACAGCACCATCACAATAAACTAGCTAGCAGTAGATAACAGTAGATACTAAATATTAAACGATATTGTGCAGCACGCAAGATAGACAGCGCACAATGTGCTTTGAGGCAGCAGCCAAGAAAGCTGTAGTCCCCGTCTGTGAATACCCGTGTGTACACCTGTGTGCATACCTGTGTGGATCAGCATGCTTGTATTCCAAAGGTTTCTCCTTGTAACAATCTGCTAGGGAGTGCGGGGAGCCATAGCCCCGTCCCCCAGGGCATGAAGCAGGTATGGAGGAGATCCAGGCCCCAGATATCCAGAGGCCCCAGAGTACGAGGACCCGAGGAGGACCACCAAAAGGGGGGGAACCGTGCCACCCTCCTGGGAAGAGCTGAGGAGAGCCCCAAACGAGAGGTCACCCAGCAGCTATGGAGAAGAGGCCAGAGGGGGTTGCAGTGGCGTGCCCACGGGCTCTGCCGGCAGCCAGCTGTGCCAGAGAGGACCGAGCTTCAGGCCCAGAGGCCAGAGGCCTGAGGGCACCCCATCCCCCAGAAGGGGCCCAGCCGGGCCGCAGGCGCCAGGCCCCGCCAACCAGGAGTCAGCCGGTACATACATGAGCGCCCAGACCCAGTCGACAAGGACCACCAACACACCAGCGTCTGAGGGCATCAGCCACCGGCAGGGAGTGTGGTGAGGGGAGATAGGCCTCCATACTTTGGAGGGCCTGAGATGTACCCAGAGAGGTTGAGTCTAAGACCCAAGCTGACATATAGACACAGACGAGCAGGCGCACGCGGACACAAACGTGCATTCCCACTCCATATACACAACCAAATACTCGGCACTCACCCAACGTGTAGACAGACACAAATAGACATTGCACAGACAGTCACACTCCCCAAACATACTCTATATCCCAGGTCCAGGTACCCCCACCCCCAGAGGGGCAAGCCGCACCTAAACCCAGGAGATGTAACCCTTCTCTCTGTGGTGGAGGCAAGCGGACCACCTCCTTATCTGCAGTGGCAGTGAGACCCCGCATCCCAGACCCCAATCTGACGGCCAGCACCTCCTCCCAGCCCCCCAGCCCTGACGGCTAACAGAACCGGGGTGAGTGAAGACCCCAAACCTCCCTACGCCCGCTCATATGTAGTGTTGCTGTGTGCTGTTCTAAAGTGCATTTAAAACACAGGAGAGCATGGTACTAGCTTCCTCTCAGAGGGCAGCACGGCTCCTCCCGAAAACCCTTAGTGTCTATATGCATTTAAAATTGAGGGTAGGGCACCAGCGCCGGTATTTGTATATGTTGTTGATGTGTTTGTACAGATGTACAAACAGATTCCATCAGGCCATCAGACTGCTGAACACGTCATAGACACCTCAGCTTCACTACTGGAACTTCAACATTATGCACTCCACACTGTATATAAATGCCACTTGTTTTGCACATATTCAACTCTGTATATTTTATATATTTTATTATTATTATTATTATTATTTTATTTTATTTTTTTTATTATTTTTTTTTTTTACTATTTAATTTGTAAAAATGTGTATATACACACACACACACACACACACACACACACACACACACGTAGGAAAATATTTAGTATACACATCCAGAAATGCATACACTATTATATATTGTACATATATTTATTCGTTTCAGGTTGGCCATTCTTGTATTTTGCTCGTTTGTGTTGTTGTGTTTGCACATCTCTGTTGCTTGTGGGGCTCGCACACAAGAATTTCACTTGCATGTGCTGTGCCAGTGTGCCTGCACATGTGATGTGACAATAAAAGTGATTTGATTTGATTTGATTTGATTTGATGTTTTGTTATCTTGTGCAAGTGTAACGGGACTAATAATAATATCTTCCAATTTTATCCTTGGAGAGAAGCATGAAAGACACCTGTGTTGAACGTGCAATTGGCAAGTGCAAGAAAATAGTGAGTGCCTTTTCTTACACTTGGAAAAGGAAGAGAGAAATGGCTAATGCCCAGGCTGAGCTAAACCTGCCTCCTCACTGCCTCATCACTGAAACGCCAACAAGATGGGGGTCTCGACAACAGATGATTCAGCGGGTACTTGAACAGGAGAAGGCCATATCACAGGTCCTGAAGGCAGATAGAAAAACCAGGCACCTGGTACCAACTTGGCAGGACATTGACGTGTTAGAATCTGTTCACAGTTGTTATCTGTTCTGAGTTCACAGATGCTCTGTCTGGAGAAGAATATGTTAGTGTTTCGTATGTCAAACCTGTGCTCCACCTAAATTACACAGTTCTTCCTCTAGCTGATGAAGACACAGAACTGACGAAGGGCATGAAGAGTGCCATCCTCAAGTATTTAAATGAGAAATACTCAGACCCTGCAATTGATGACCTCCTGGATATGGTCTCCTTTGTCGACCCAGATCATTGTTACGGCTGTGGCCATGAGGACCCTGTGTGGGCTGTTTTCTTTCTGTGTTTCTGTACTGTGCTTAAGACTCTTTCCAGGTCCCTCCCCTAATGAAGAGTAGTGAGCGGCTGATTGGACCATGGAGCGGGTGACTACCTTCAAAAAGCCGCTCTGACAGCTCCACAGAGAGAGGGAGAGAGAGTGGAGCGAGCGAGTAGCTTGACAGCCGACGCGGCCCTGACCCTGGTTTTCCCAGCCTGTACTTTTATTGTGTATTTGTGTGAGCGTGTACTGCTGGAGCCGCTCCTGGTGCATTAGCTGAGAGCTTAGGCACTCGTGGGCTGAAGCGGAAGGGGTGAGCCGCCTTTTCTTTTGGAATCGTTTTCTCCTGTTTTCCGGGTTAGGGAGCGAGGGATAGTGCTGTCATTTGTTTGTTCTGTTTCTTTCCTAGGGTTTAGTTAGTTTTCTTTGGTGGGACTTAGTTGGTTTTGTTTATTATTTTGGCCTGGGCTCACCCTGGAGCTATGCTTCTTTTCCTTAAATAAAATCACCTTTTTACTCACAACTGGTTTGGATGTTTGGCTTGGGAACCAAGGCGGGGATTTGTCTCTCTCTCCTCCAACCTTATGTGCGTCCCTACACGCCTAGACTAAGGGTGTAACAATCATCATATAGAGCTGATAACCGAAGAGAGTTCATTTTAACAAAAGCAACAGCAGAAATTCGCTGTCACGGTCTGGCTGGGGCAGACCGTATGTGTTGCAGAGGAGGACTCAAACGCAGACCAAAACGTGGTGTGGATTAACAAAACAAGCCGTTTATTGAGACTAGCAACGAGGGTACAAAATAATAGGGCATCGGTGAAAACTAAACAATAACCTAAACTGGGTGAACTAATAACAAAACATGAAAAACCTTAACCATAGTGAACTGACATGGGTACCTGGAGATGAGACATGGATGAGCAGACGACCTGACAACAAATGACTGAAAGCACACGGACTAAATACACACAGGAGGATGATGAGGGAAGTGGGAACACATGGGGAAACAGCTGGCACACATGAACATAATGACGTCACAGTAGGAGAGTAAAACTGAACATGATGAACACAGAGACACCAGACCTCTTCACAATAAAACAGGAAACATAATGAGACATAGACATGACAACCCGAACTTGACAACGTAAGACACAGACATGAAACGCATGAAGAGCAGGGGAGATTTAACATAGTTGGAAACATGAGGGGGAAATAATAAGAACTAGAAACACCTAGGCATGATAACAAATGAACTTAGGAAACCTGAAGGGCTTACATAAACTAAAACTCAAAACGCTGGGTCAACAGACCCAGGATCATGACATTCAGTCACTGCTAAAGATGCAAGCTGTGTCTGAGTCACCACCATCACACACAAGCACTGCTGGAGAAGCCCAAAAAGAACCCAAGAGGAGTAAAAGAAGTCTGGGCAACTTTTTCAAAAAGGCATCTTCTCAGCCTGGCCCAACTGCCCTCACTGACAGAGAAGTGATTGAAATTGAGCTTAAGAGTTACTTGCAGGCACTGGATGTTGACGGAGAAGCTGACCCACTGGATTGGTGGAGGCTGCACCAGGCTAATTTTCCCAGGGTGGCAAGCCTAGCCAGGAAATACTTCTGCATTCCTGCCACGAGTGCCCCCTCAGAAAGGGCATTCAGCACCAGTGGCAACATAGTAACATGCCACCGATCTGCACTAAAGCCAGAGACGGTTGACAAACTTGTGTTCCTGGCGAACAACCTCTAATGTGCAAGAAAGTTAGTTTATGGTCCTGCATGCAAGAACCATAAATACTGATGTTGTGTTGTATATCCAATACACATTGTAAGTTTGAAATTTGTTGTTCTATATTTAACAGAAAAGAAACCTGTTAAACTTGAAGGGTTTTCAGCACTTTCTCCTGCATCTCCTCCTCATGACTGCAAGAAAAATGATAACAATTCACTGGCTCAAACCAGAAACACCCACAGTTGCCCAGTGGCTTCTGAAAACTAGACATGTCTATACGATGGAACGGATAACAGCTCAACTACAACTAAAAGTGCCAACCTTTGAGAAAAAATGGAGACTAATTATAAAATATCTTGAAAGGACATTCAAGCCTTAACATTGTTACATCTGTGCTTAGGTATTGGTATGTATACAGTGGGGCAAAAAAGTATTTAGTCAGCCACCGATTGTGCAAGTTCCCCCACCTAAAATGATGACAGAGGTCAGTAATTTGCACCAGAGGTACACTTCAACTGTGAGAGACAGAATGTGAAAAAAAAATCCATGAATTCACATGGTAGGATTTGTAAAGAATTTATTCGTAAATTAGGGTGGAAAATAAGTATTTGGTCACCTCAAACAAGGAAAATCTCTGGCTCTCACAGACCTGTAACGTCTTCTGTAAGAAGCTTTTCTGTCCCCCACTCGTTACCTGTATGAATGGCACCTGTTTGAACTCATCATCTGTATAAAAGACACCTGTCCACAGCCTCAAACAGTCAGACTCCAAACTCCGCCATGGCCAAGACCAAAGAGCTTTCGAAGGACACCAGGAAAAGTCTTGTAGACCTGCACCAGACTGGGAAGAGTGAATCTACAATAGGCAAGCAGCTTGGTGTGAAAAAATCAACTGTGGGAGCAATCATTAGAAAATGGAAGACATACAAGACCACTGATAATCTCCCTCGATCTGGGGCTCCACGCAAGATCTCATCCCGTGGGGTCAAAATGATCATGAGAACGGTGAGCAAAGATCCCAGAGCCACATGGGGGGACCTGGTGAATGACCTGCAGAGAGCTGGGACCAAAGTAACAAAGGTCACCATCAGTAACACACTACAACGGCAGGGAATCAAATCCCGCAGTGCCAGACGTGTTCCGCTGCTGAAGCCAGTGCATGTCCAGGCCCGTCTGAAGTTTGCCAGAGAGCACATGGATGATACAGCAGAGGATTGGGAGAATGTCATGTGGTCAGATGAAACCAAAGTAGAACTTTTTGGTATAAACTCAACTCGTCGTGTTTGGAGGACGAAGAATACTGAGTTGCATCCCAAGAACACCATACCTACTGTGAAGCATGGGGGTGGAAACATCATGCTATGGGGCTGTTTGTCTGCCAAGGGGACAGGACGACTGATCCGTGTTAAGGACAGAATGAATGGGGCCATGTATCGTGAGATTTTGAGCCAAAACCTCCTTCCATCAGTGAGAACTTTGAAGATGAAACGAGGCTGGGTCTTCCAACATGACAATGATCCAAAACACACCGCCCGGGCAACAAAGGAGTGGCTCCGTAAGAAGCATTTGAAAGTCCTGGAGTGGCCTAGCCAGTCTCCAGACCTCAACCCCATAGAAAATCTGTGGCGGGAGTTGAAAGTCCGTGTTGCTCGGCGACAGCCCCAAAACATCACTGCTCTCGAGAAGATCTGCATGGAGGAATGGGCCAAAATACCAGCTACTGTGTGTGCAAACCTGGTAAAGACCTATAGTAAACGTTTGACCTCTGTTATTGCCAACAAAGGTTATGTTACAAAGTATTGAGTTGTATTTTTCTTATTGACCAAATACTTATTTTCCACCCTGATTTACGAATAAATTCTTTACAAATCCTACCATGTGAATTCATGGATTTTTTTTTCACATTCTGTCTCTCACAGTTGAAGTGTACCTCTGGTGCAAATTACTGACCTCTGTCATCATTTTAGGTGGGGGAACTTGCACAATCGGTGGCTGACTAAATACTTTTTTGCCCCACTGTATGTGTATATATGTTTTTTTTTCTTTTAAATTAAGTTTTTGAATAACCCCCACCATTATATGCAGCAGATTTGGTCTCAGGTCATGTTGTCGATGTGAATTGCCTTGTTATTTTTGGCAATAAAAGTTAAAAAAACAAACAAACAAAAAAAAAAAACTTGAAGGGTTTTCAGTTCAGATAAATACGTGATCAGGACAGCAGGGAGAAATTTAATGTTTATTTATTAACATTTTGCACAATTTAGAATTGTGTTTTACTGATATTTTACTTCCATTTATTATTCAAAAATGTTTGCACATTTAGTGTCATTTTTATTTGTTATTTAAGAATTTTGTAAAGTTGAAAAGTTTTGTAATTTATAAAATATTTTATAAAAGTTTTGACAATAAATGTTCTTTAAAATGGCATTCTGTACTTTTTTGAAATGCGTGTATTATTCGGGAATGTATCTGGCATGCGAGTCAGTTTTAATATATCGCGATATATATCGTTACCGCATGTGCTTCAAATTATATCGCGATATAAATTTTAGGCCATATCGCCCAGCCCTATTCAGAAACCAAATCAAATCAAATCAAATCACTTTTATTGTCACATCACATGTGCAGGTACATTGGTACAGCACATGTGAGTGAAATTCTTGTGTGCGAGCTTCACAAGCAACAGAGTTGTGCAAAATACAATAATGTAAACAAGCAAAATACAAGAATGGCTACATCTGAAACTAATAAATATATGTACAATATACCACAATATATGCAATATATATATACAATATATACAATATATACCACAAAAATCAAGGTGAAATTGCTGAAATTTCATTGCAGCAACTCAAAATGGTACTCAGTAGTGTGTTTGGCCCTCATGTGTACACATGCCTAAGAACATCAGGGCATCACTGGACTTCTCGACAGTCAGAGGTCCAACCTGATGGCGTCAAATGGACCAAAACATAATGTATCAGAGGAGTTCTATTGACTTTAGGGTCAGGCGAGTGTAGGGCCAGTCAATGGTATCAATTCCTTCATCCTCCAGAACTGATGCATACTCGGGCTACATGAGGCCAGGCATTGTTGTGGACCAGGAGAAACCCAGAACCCACTGTGCCAGTCTGACGTTGGGTCCAAAGATTTAATCCCAATACTTAATGACAGTCATTGTGCTGTAGCCTGTAGAGGTCTCTGCATCCGGACATGGATATGCCTCCCCAGACCAGCACTGACCCACCACCAAACCAGTCATGCTGAACAATGTTATGGCAGTATAACATTCTTGAAGGCTTCTGCAGACCCTTTCATGTCTGTCACATGTTCTCAAGTGAACCTGATGTCACCTATGAAACGTACAGGGCACCAGGGGTGGACCTGCCAATGTTAGTACCCTATGATACTGTTGGGCTCCATGGTGCCAGGCAGTGAGTACAGGGGGCAATAGAGGATGTTGGGCCCTCAGGTCACCAAGAAGTCTGATTTTCTGATTGCTTGGTCAGAGACATTTACAGCAGTGGCCTACTGGAGGTCTTTTTTTTTTTTAAGCTCTGGCAGTGTTCCTGTTCCTCCTTTCACAAAGGATCAGATACTAGTCCTGCTCATGGGCTAAGGGCCTCCACTTCTACAGCCCTGTCCAGCTCTGTCCTAGAGTAACTGTCTCATGGAATCTCCTCCATGCTTTTGAGGCTGTGCTGGGAGGCACAGCAAACCTTCTGGCAATGGCACATATTGATGTGCCATCCTAGTAGAGTTGGGCTTCCTCTGTTGGGTCCATGTATTACCTTAAGTTACCAGCAGAGACTCTGACCTTAGCCAAATGCAAAATTGTGAACTGGCAACCCCGGAAAGAAAATTGTCAATATCCTCCACCTGCAAAATCATTCCTGTTTCCGGGGTTATCTCATTGTTGCTCCTCTAGTGACCCTGTTGCTGATTTCATTAACACCAAGCAGAAACTGATTTAACAACCCCTTACACTATTTACTTGACTAGATCAATAGCACAGGAGTTTAATTGACTTGATCCTATACTCTGATTAAAAAGAGTTCCTGTAATTTATTTGAGCAGACTATATGAAGTACAGTGAAGGAGAGAGAACAGAAGAAGAAAAAGAATAAGTAAGAGAAAAGGAAAATGCAAAGATGAGGTAGGCATGAGAAAAAAAATGTATTGATTTTAGAGAAAACACAGTAAATATAATGAAAGCTTCATATACTTTTCTAAACACAAAAGAAAATTGTGATAATACAGTGCTCCAAACTTTCATTCCAAAGTGCTTTTCAGTGATTGAAGTGGCCACTGTAAAGGAAATAAACAAAGAACCCCCTGATGACCCTTTACCTGGTCCTTTGTCCCTATTTGGGGGGATACTCCCACAGGGTTTAAATCTGGGACTCTCCACCATTTGACCCTAGAACTGAAGAAGCTTCTCGGATGAGAGGTGAAACATCTTCAAGCAACTTAAAGAAGTCCAGACGCTTTTCTTTTCAAGCTCCTTAGACTACGATGACCTGGATGACTGAGAACCTTCCCAGATAACCAGTGCTCTAGAAGCACAGTCTCCCCTTTAAGCCTTGATTGTTATATCAGAGTGGCAGAAACCGCACAGTGGTTCAATAGATTATACTGTTGCCTCACAGGCTCTGCTGGGAGCTATGGTTTCTCCCACCATCAAAAATATGATAGGTTAATTATCCTTCAAAGCGTCCTTGACCAAAGCAAAGGCTTAGAACTAGAGTTGGTTCCCAGGTGCCATGCAAGGCTGTCCACCCCTCATAATACTTAGGATAGGTAAAGTGTAAAAAATAGATTTCTTTTAGGGAATTAATAAAGTTTTAACTTCTACCTTCAAGAAAAATCTGAATATCTGAGAAATTTGAGTTATTATTGCTATTGAGGTTTTCAGCTACTACAGGTTATAAGTTCAGATATTCTATGATCATTTCATGTTATCAGGGATTTTTCAGTGTTTTCCAGGAAAAAAAGGAATAAATGTAAAAAAAACAAAAATGTAAGAATCAGATCAAACCATCCCAGCATTTACTTAATATGCAAGTCTCAGACTGGGCACAAATACCTACAAGGGCAACATAACTAATGGTAAAGCCTGTTATGTTGAGCGTGTCATGGTGTTCCAAAAAGCAACTGCAAGTGAAAAATTCCAGGTGTCCTCTCTAATAATATAATTTATAGGCTGTAACATGGACTGCATTTTGTTTAAATGCAAAATAAAAGAGGATGCTCTGTAGATATTCATAAACACACACCATACTTCTGTCTGCACTTCCTGTTGTTTGCTATGATTTCCCTCCTGAGCTGCTTCCTTATTATTCAATTAGAGCAGGGAACTCATCTCAGCATCTGCAGCAGAGAAAACTTGCTGAAACCTCTACTGCCGTCAGATACACAAACTGTGTGTGTGCTGGAAGAGAGATCAAGAGAAAATAGAAAAGAGACCAAGACAATGAGATGAAAGTGAATAATTGTGTGTTAAAGGGAACATAGTGACTATGTAAATGATACTGCTTGTCTGCATGTGGGCGTGTTTTAAAGTGTGTGGCAACATTGTCAATATTATGTGTATCATGAAAGTGTGTCAGTTTGTGTGCATTTCTGTTACTAGAAGCCCACCTTCCCTGTGCTCCCTCTGGGTTGTTAAGCAGGTTGACTGATTGTGGTGGGTCTCATTTGACATCCCATGATTCATTTCAGGAGGCGATTTAGTGAGTGAGAGTAAAAGTGTGTGTGTGTGTGTGTGTGTGTGTGTGTGTGTGTGTGTGTGTGTGTGTGTGTGTGTGTGTGTGTTTTGGCTGCCTTGGGGGAAAGAAGAATGTAGCAAAAGGGTGAACATTTTTCTCTCTTTAACTCCATATTACATGATAGATAACCACATCTAGTGGGACACATGATGGATAGGTCTTAAACACACTGACACATACGCACCTAGGAATTGTTATTGTGGTGTGGTTAGAGTTGCATGTGGACTTGAAGGCACTAGACTCTGACATTGTCTAACACTTGCAACCAGGGCGCTATTCACCCAGGGAAAAATCCCCCCATTTTGTCTACACATGCCTGCCCCTGGTAAAAAAAAAAAAAAAAATCATCTCTGGTAGGGATAAAAAAAATTTCTCTCCCTTTGATATTTACCGTTGCATCTTGAAACAGCCCACAGCATGAACATCATTTAAATCTGATACTGACGTTCAGCACTCCTGACACTCATCCTATTACAGTACTCACAACTCTCCATGTGACAGTAATCCATTCTGTTCCAGTTTTTCATTAATCCAAACAGCATTGTGTTATGTTACAGAATAAAAAGCAGTGAACCAATTCAAAGTATTGGGAGACTCCCTGATAGCTGACATCACAATTCCCTACAGAGGTTAGTTGTGCAGCTTTTTCTTTCATTTTGCTGAATTACAGCTTTGCATCGTGATACTGTCTGTGACATCTTGCAGGAAAAAAAGTCCATCATTTTCTAAGTTGATATATAGTAATCCACCATAGGAGGACATTTATTTAGCTTAATACTTTGTAGCCCTCAGCTGTAACACGCTGATGGCGTATAGTTGTCACCCTGCCGAGCTGGCAGGCAGTTGGCAGCATGGACAGCCAAATTTTTTTGAATGTGATAACTCGAGAACGAAGTGACATCATCATGTTCAAATTTATACCTTATCTACTAAAAATCTCAATGTATTAAACTACAGTCACTACATGGTGTTTGGCTTTAATTAGAATTTCTTCAAGAAGATTCTGATTTATTTTGTCTTTTGATCCAATGTGTGCTCCAAATGTGTTCAGAATACACCTTCCAGAAAGTAATCTTTATGTAGCAGGTGCTTTTCTAATTAAAAATCATTTAAAAATATGGTAAAATATGCATTTTACTGTATAACTGGTTTACTTTTAAACTTAACATTTTGCAATAGTTTAAAACGTTTTTTTTTTTTCATAATATTGACTATGAACTTTAGCACTTTAGAAATGTGATGATTTGTTGGATTATTTTTTAATTCTAAGGTCGTTGCTATGTTTATCTGGTAAATAAAAAAAATGCATATATGCTGATCTCATGCATTAAAAAAATTCCATTCAATGACTTTCCTCCATCTATCTCATTTTCGTCAGTCATCAGCTCCTCAAAGTACTCCGTCCATCTTTACACACTTGCCTTACTTTTTAGTTTTCATCACATCCATTGTCTTGCCTTACAAGTCTTTCTCTCATTTCTCAGCATCTCACTTGAAACTCATTATGTGCCCTTTGTTGCCTTTGCCACCTCCCTCTTTGCCACATCATGCTGTTATATAAGGTTAAAAATAATCATTATTTTGTTTACCAAAGGCCAACATAATTGTCTGTTTTGCTTTTACCTACGGCCACTTTTCAGTGTATCAAAACATTTTGCCACTCTGCTACATCAGTGCAGTAAAAGGCAATTACAGGTTGTTCACTGCTGCGTTTGAAAGGGGTTTTCCAGAGTGACGTTTCCTTTTTCAGTGGGCACATTACCAAACTTGGCGGCTCACTTTTTGCAACCATTTTAACATCTCAAGTTGCCATTAAATTTCAGCTTATTTTAACATTTATATATAAATATACTGATGCATCTAACTTTTCCCCCCACTTTGTGTACATCAGAATTACATCTCTGATGAAACTTTTCAAACACTATTCAGGCCTGGATGTCATGTTAGCTGGGTTCTTAGTGTTAGCTCTGTCAATTTTCTGTGGTGGCTTTTCCTGAATTTGAAATGAAAATTGCATCCTTGCCCTGATGTATGCATTGGCAGGATAGAATTGCATTGACAGGGAGGCATAACATCAACAGAAAGTGTACTGTGTGTAAGGATGATAAAAGTTCAGCATATCATGCATTCTTTCTATTGAAGTTTGATGCATATGAGGTATGATGTAATGATCGTAAGGTCGGTATTGTGATTCATTGCAAGCCTCATTTCTCTCGCTGCCATTAAGTTTTATCTTTGTGTTAACCTACCCCTTTACATTTTGGAGCAAGAAGAAAAGTTTTCTTGGCTTGTTTATGACTCTGTTCACAGTTGTCCTTGAAGACAAACCAAAAACATCTCTTCATACAAAGAAAGGCTATTCAGCAGCTGGCAGTGGTGTTGACTCCTTCACTCAGCCTTGAAGAGGGGAAGAATCACCAGAGCGCAATACAAGTCTGCTCATTCTCAATCCAGTCACCTCCAGCCTGGCTGACTCAGTCTGTCTGTCTTCTCTCCATACACAGAGTGAAAGTAGGTATGCATGTGTCATTTTGTTAGATCAGATTCGCATGCCTGCCACTACGTTTTTGGAAATAGTTCACATTCATGGCGCTAATGTAAAAAGTATGTTTCTGTTGTGTTTTTACATTAAACATCTGAAATACTTCCAGAAAAATGACAGCTTGTTAATCAAATTAAGCAAGAAATAATGTCTTATAATGAATAATTATATAACATATTAAGAAATTTTCCATCCATAATGAGTTACTCAATTCAATGCCCAAATCATCAATTTACAGAGTCCCAACAAGTTAGATTTCTTTCTTTAATAATTATACATAGCATCTGGAAATGTACTTACATGCACATTTTTAAATGCAATCCTAAATGTAGAACACTACTTCTTACTGTTGAACAGTAAGTTGAACAGTAACCATTAGGACTGGGCAGCTATGGCCCTGGTGGCAGAGCATATCATTTACCAATTGGAAGCCAAGAGGACTGGTCCCCTGGATCATAATGTTGAATTTTAAGATTGGTTCCTGAAGGTGGAATACATCCTCAATTGCGTAAAATCCTTTTCCGAAAGCAGGGCATGTTGTGAGTATAAACTGCATCCAATTACAGGACTGGTTTGATCAACTCCTTCATCTATACTAGAGATGATACGATACCACTTTTTTATGTCCGATACCGATACCGATATCATAAATTTGGATATCTGCCGATACCGATATGAATCCGATATAGTGTTTTTTAATCAACAAAACTGTTTTTTTTAAAATATCTTGCTGCATTTTGTATATGTTCATACTCAAGTTTAAAACAACAACTACACTAAAGCTATTCTGTTATACCTATATGCAAAAAAAATTTCATAGTTCAGCAATACTGATCAATCTAATAAACTTAAACCTACACCATCCTCCCTATTCTGGTATTTTAAAGAGTACTTAGCGTAAATATTAAGCAACCTAACTAACAGGGTTCCAACTCCCAGCAACAACAAAAATAAATAAATAAAAAATAGGGAACCACCCCTCACGCTCCACCTCATGATGCTTAATCGACGTAATCAACCTTAATTTGATGCAGTGTGAAAAAAAATGCACAGAAATCAATTATTTTTCAAGAAATATTAAATAGATTCAACATCTTTCTTCAACAAAATTGCAGACTGCACAGATGGTACCTTCCCAAAGGAAAAAGTACTATAGCTTACTAGGGTATATATATTAGACTTAATAGTCACTATATACAATAATGGACTTCTATACATTTTACATCAGATTAAAACTTTGGGTGTAAGATTCGGATAAATATTAAATAATTAAAAGCTAGACATTTTAAATGAGAATAAGAAAGAAAAGTATGTCTTTGTGCCCCCTTTTCCCTGTTAATGCCCTATCGGCCCCCCTGGCTAAACTTTGCTAGATCCGCCCCTGCACAGTTACCAGCGTCAGCTACGTAGAAAAAGATCCTCGAGTAGAAAGTAATATTAAATACATTCTAACAACAGCTGATCAAGCTTAAACGTGCTGCTGTTGTTCAGCCGCTGGTTTCCTCTGTCTGGTGCAAAGTGGGCCAAAAACAAACCAGAGAGACGGACTCGCGACAGAAAAGCCGATCAGCTGATCATTAAGCCGTTTCATGATTGAAGTAGCAGCCGGAGAGCGAGAGGCAGTCGCTCGTTAAGCTTAACGCAGGAATGCTTTACAAACATTCAGAGATGGACTTACACACTTGCTTTACTTCTCTCGGGGATAACTTTGTCGGAGATGAAATGCCGGGTTGCTAGCGAAGCTCCACATGCTATCTAGACCACCGACAGGTCCCGCATGCCACAGCCGCTCTGTCACGTGATGCATACTGCTCCAACGTGCTAACGTTCTGAGGTGAGTTACGGCGTGTTGCAAGTTTTGTGAGGTGCTTTCCTGATATTTAATGGATTGGATTACATTTTTTATTTTTCTCCGATATCCGATCCAGTAATTTAGGTCAGTATCGGACCGATACCGATACGTAATATCGGATCGGTCCATCTCTAATCTATACACATCTAAAGAGCCACTAAAATGAACTAAAGTGAACTGGGAGAGCAGAGCCAGGCACTCCAAAGAAACCAGTGGTTGCCAAGATACTTTTCTTGGATCCACAGTCACCCTTTATATTCTACAGTATATTCTCCACCAGCTGTGCACACATCTTATTAGAAAAAGCAAAGGTTTGGAGGTGATGAAGAGTTGATGCCTTCCAGTTCTTGAAAAGTTGAACACACTAGATTAAGCTAATGAGGTGTCAGAACAGCTAAAGACATTCCCCAGTGGTTTGAGAGGATCACAGATTATTTCTCATGCAGTTAATATGACTCTGGGGAGCTTTTCTATCAGCAGAAATGAGTTCTGTATCATACTGTCATTACATTTTCTATTGAAATGTGTTGGAAGAGCATAAGCAGCTGCATTAAAAAGGTGAAGAGGCCCTCACCATGTCTTCAGACAATGAGTGGCTTTGGTTAAGGTATTTCGGTCAGCAACAAATGCTGGACCTCATCTGACTGACTTCTTCCCACTTGTCTGGGAAGAAGTCAGTCCCCGAAACAGCCAAATAAGGATGCAGTTAAGAGCAACCAGACTTTCCAGTTTTCATCCTAGCAAACCTCTCAGCTATGAGATGAAAACCCCTGCTCAGTGCAGCCACACACCTGGGAATGCAATCTGGGCGCCGTACTATGACGTCAGTTCAACATCACCAGAGTGTCTTTCTGTTATCTGGATTCACTTACCCTAACACAGGCGACCGGAACAAGTGGTAACCCTCTAAGGTAACCCATAGTTTCCTGATCTAGATACGAGCACATTCAAAGAAAAGGGTTGAGGTTGGCAATAGCAGACCAATCACACTGATTTCTTGTACCAGCAGCTGATTTTACAAAAAATTAATCAGCTATAATATTAGAAAAACTCTTCCTTGTAATGAGGATGAGGGACTGAAGCAATGCCCCCCAGAAACCAGAGGCAGAAAGAGAAAGGTCCAGGAGTTGCAGCTCATCCTCACAGCCTCCCAAGAGTACTGAAGACCTAGGGTCACACATTTTGGTGTTAACCACGTACACACCCCAGCAGAAGGAAGAGGGAGGCCCAGGTAGAGCACCTAAAGTCAAAGGGCAGGAACCCCCAGAGAAACCACAGACAAAGGACCCAGTGTCCCAGGTGCCCAACAACCACCCGGCACGTGGCAGAGCCCCCAGTGTGTGCAAAAGTGGGAGTGATTTGGTGAATACTGTGGTTACTATCACTGTATGGATTAAAGTATAACCGAGACAAGTTATTAAGAAAAAAGCATTTGAAGGGAGCACACTATTTCAGAAGCAGGGCTTTGTTAAAGAACACCACAGGAATAGCAATAGCATACCACCGTAAACAACTGGACTTATCATTAAGAAAAAAAAGGGATATGTACAACAGCCTCTAGCACAACCTGGAAACCCCCTTAATCGTTCCGTCTCCATGAAATATCAGCAGTGATGTCTCTCTGTATATACACCCTGAGTTCATCCCAGCAGCTGCAAACAATAAGATAATCAGTATGACAATGGACTGCTTGTTAAGACAATACCATTACTAATGGAGCTGAAAAATAAAGCCACAACAACAGCAGTGAAGTGAAACAAATTCCACAAATCTAATCTTCTTGTCACTCCAGGCTGAGCTGCAGGTCCCACTTTCCTAATAAATTGAAAGGCAGCTGGTACACATCGAAAAAGGAATGCTAAAAATTAATACAGGAATAGCTGCAGGGGGGAAAAAAGAACTTGCATGAACTTGCGCTTAGAACTGTAAGGTGAATCGAGTAAAATAAAATGCAAATCTATCAGAAAACATTTATCCATATGGGCTCTTGCTCTTGTTTCTTTTAGTAGTGTCACTTTCCTGTTCCCTTATGCTGATTTATTTTCCCAGTGTCATGGTGTTCGTGTCTAATTTATTTAAACATTGAAATCAAACTTCTTAATGTCTTGACAGTGGCCAGTATCTCATGCTCTCATCGAGACAGACAGTTGAGATACGGCAGACAGGTCAAACAGACCGACAATATGGTGTTCTGAAGATATCCTGCTGCTGAACAAATAATTGTGTAGTGAAAATTTTGCTTGTGCCTCACAGGTATTGCTACCTCACCAGTGGGACAGTTTCCTGGCAAATTGGTTTATATTGTTTAAAATATTTAGATATTAGATACATCACATGTGAACACAATCATTTACTGGTATTATATCAAATATTATTTTTATCTTTACACCATTTTAATTAAGTGTTGAAACACGACCTTGCAGTACTGATACAAACAATGTCTTGAATTTAACTTGGCCAATACGTTCTGTGCCCCAACCTCAAATTAACGCCTCATTGCTTGGTGCTTCTGCTGTCTGTGCTCTCATAAAACCCGCTGCTATTCAGGGTATAACACATTTTAATTGAGTCTTTTGAAATAAACTTTTCGACGAGCCACACCCTGATGACATTATTGCCTGAATGGAATCAGGATATCTATCTATCTATTATCGTAATTTCAAATATGTACATCTATCACTTCAGTTTAGGCGATCAAGTAATGCGCTCGGTTTGTCTTTTTGCACTGTAGAAGTATTGTTGAAAAAGTTAGGGACATATTTGAATCCAACTTTTACACTACGATATGTCTGGACCAACTTAAAGGTGATAGATTTGTTGATGATGGTTTAAGAGTGCAAGACCCAAAGCAGAAGATAGTAACAAACAAAGGCTACGTTCACACTGCAGGTCTTAATGCTCAATTCCGATTTTTTGATCAAATCCGATTTTTTTGTCTGCTCGTTCACACTACAAATAAAATGCGACAGCAAACGCGCTCTAGTGTGAACGCTCAAAGCGGCCCGCATGCGCAAAAGAAGATGTCACACAACGCGCTCTGTTTAGACCCAGAGCAAACAATATTGTTTGACTGATGGCCCTTAATATAAAGACTTCGGACTTCACGTTTCCCAATTTTTGCTTTAAGTTATTTTGTTATTTACATAATAATGTAGATAAACTAATAATTATCCTTATTGCTGTTTTAGAGATGAGCGGTGCTTCAAAGGATAGTTGCAGATTTCTGTCACAATCTCCAGATTATACAGTACAAATAAAATGTTCACGTTTCTCCAACGTTGTCTTCCCAACAGTTTCACTGACATCTACACGGGATGGCCAGGAAGCGTTCGCGATGTCTTATCGGGCGCTTCTCCAGTGCTGATAATTGGCGTCTGTCTTGTGTCAGTGACGTAAAAGACGGATTTAATGCGACTAGACCATTCAAACAGCAGTCGCTTTCTGAAACATCGGATATGTATCGGATTCAGTACCACATACGAAAGTGACCCAGATCGGATTTGAAAATATCGGATTTGTGCTGTTCACACTGTCATAGCATGATCGGATATGGGTCGCATAGGGTCAAAAAAAAAATCTGATTTGATGCGCTTTCGCCTGCAGTGTGAACGTAGCCAAAGAAACTTTTATTAGATTGAGTTGCACAGTCCAACAGTGTTGGTCAAGTTACTTGAAAAAAGTAATCAGTAACTAATTACTGATTACTTCCCCAAAAAAGTAATCCCGTTACTTTACTGATTACTTATTTTCAAAAGTAATTAATTACTTAGTTACTTAGTTACTTTTTAAAAACACGATTTACAACCTGAAGAGGTGATAAAGCGATAGATCTTTCAGCCCAATTCTACTTTTTCTACATAATCCATCATACAAAATGTAATCAAATGGAGAGGTCCCTTTTTAAAACTTGTTTTATCAGTTTTAATCTTTTAACTTTATGCATCAAGCAAAAATTTTATTATATGCAACATTCTCTGACTTTCAAATAGATGCAAGTAAAACACAGCAGAAAATAAATAAAGTCAAAGACTCAGCGGTCCTGTTGCTCTATTTTCACCTGTAAAGCAGAACTGCGGTAGGCGGAGGTTTACCCTGGTGCAGGTGTGCCACGGTCAGTTGAAGAATCCGCGAGTTTCTCTGTGAGTTTCCCATTACGTCATTGCGCACTCGGTGCTTGCTTGGAAGTTTAGGGGGTTTTTTTCGCTGTAAAAAGAAGTTTTCTTCCCACGCACGATGGACACTAATGTTTTTGTCACTTTTTATGGAATCAAACTCAAAGTAAGGTCAGTACAAGTAACGCGTTACTGCCCATCTCTGCAGTCCAAGGCACAAAGTCCAAACCAATCACAAAACTTCATCAACAAAAAAATCCAAAAGTTTGTAAAAAGTAATCTAATAATAATGATAATAATCTTTTTTTATAAAGCACACTTAAAAACCAAGGGTATACCAAGGTGCTTAACAAGTAAATGTATAGAATAAAAGAAAGGTAAAAGAAATGGGACCAAAGCAAGTACTAGGTATGCAAGCAGATCACTGTCACTGATACATAGGAGAAGCAGCAGATACATATCAAACAAAGAATTAAAATAAGCATAAAAGTACATAATGTAAAATCCTAAGTCAAATGTTAACTAGAAGGAAAGGAAAGATTGAACAAGTGGGTCTTTAGTCGTGATTTAAACAATGCAACAGAATCAGAGGCGCGGATAGTGAGAGGGAGGTTATTCCACAGTCCCGGGGCAGCCAGAGCAAACGCACAGTCACCCCAAGACACCTACCCCAAGGAAGGGGTAGGTGGAAGAAGCTGGTTGGAGGGTCCAGTTGTGGCGGGGTGGCGTTGCCCAGATTCCAGCAAGGATCAGCCCGAGACGAATGGGAGAGTCGAAGATTTAAGTGTTTGCCTGTCTTACGTAATCAGTGCACAGCCACTAGATGAGCATACAACTAAAAGGATAAAAAAAATACAATGCCAAGGTCCATAAAAAAAGGTAGAGGGGGTAAAAAGCAGCATACCAGGTACAGCCAAGGATGGCAAGCCATGTACACTGGCGTCATCTTTAAACATAACAGGAGAACTAAAATAAACACAGAAACAAGCTAAATCACACTGAACACAAGACTAGGGATACTGAGGAGTGAGAATAATCTTTTAAAAATACATAAAAACCAAAGGAACTAAACATAAATAAACCAACCCTGTAGTTCAGCATAACCAAGGAGTTATTTTGCTTCACATGTCATAACATCACCAGTCAGGCTTCGAGGTCACACAAACGTGGTTATCATCTCAATTATTAAACCCAGGGTTTCCTGGTCTAGCCATGCGTGTGTTCACATGAAAGATGTGGTATTGGCAGCATATCATCAATCACAAATATGGAAATATGAAAGTGTACTGGCAGCAGAGCGGCTGATTTGAAGAGGTATAAAATATTAGGAGGTTAAATAAATAATACAAACAGCTGCTGCAGACAAAGCAGTGATGTGATGCCAGGAAAGAAAGCTGACAAAAATGCTCAGTGTATAAGTTGACTTATAAATATCACATTTCTCTCATTAAGACACAGGAAAATCTGACAGATTATAACTTGAGTATTCCATTAAATAAACCTTTAAATGTGTGTAAGACACTTTTAGGTTTTATTCTTTCAACTGGAGCCCCAGTGGCCTCATAATGCTTATTGAATAAAACAGTTGTAAAATTGTTTGAAGCCAACAGGAGAAAGAAAGAAAGTTGTGTCTAACAATCCATATTTATTACTGATGCTCAAAAGGAAATACAGACTTTAGATGCTGTTGATAAACTTTTACACCCTCCTGCTATTAGTGCACAGAGGTCAAAGGGCTCTTCGAGAAATGGTGACAGGAAATCACCATTTACTGATCAGTTATCTGGAAGGTACTAACTGTTGATATCTTATCTCTAACAAAACCTCCTCCAATAGAGGTCTGCAGTATTAATTACCATAGCATACCCTGGTAAACAGTGATCTGCCTTCTCTACAGATAACCCAGGATTAACCCTGAAGTTACCTGAATAAGGCCAAATCCTGCTTTGTAGTGCAGGCCTCTTGTATTTCTATTTCACAAATAACTTTACCCATCCCATTACTGGAATAATGGAAAAAACAGGAATCAAACCACAACCTAGCAATAACCAAAAAATAAGATTTCTTTAAAACAAACAAACAAACAAACAAACAAACAATAAAACATACAGAAAGCAACCAAAAACTCTAAGGTAAAAATCCTGGAACCAAACATAGCAAGATCAAGATCTGGATCCAAACATTTTTTTGGAAGGATTTGTTTATTTTATATTAGGAAACATTTGAGTTTTATGTTGTGGCATGTTATTCATAGAAGCAGTGTGGAGCAGGGAAATTATTTTACTGCTATTGTTAAATAATTGTCATCATTACCATTGCATTAATAATATAATCTGGAGTTTATATTGCGTTTAGAGGTTTAAACAGTGTGTCTTTCAGAAAGGCTAAAAGTAACAGGACAGGAAACAGGCTTGGAGAGTTTTGCAGAAGTGAAAGTTATTTTGAGCAGCAGGCTAAGACGAGGCTTTAACAATGTAACAGATAGCTTTAAGAAGGCCTTAAGATGTTATGCATACAGTTATTATGTTGACCTTGTATTTCAGGTGCAGTTATGATTATTTTATACACAATGCATATCTGTGCTTATTAAAGAGTTGGAGCTCGGTCAATTAATTGGGGGTTGGAAGCTTTGTTCGGCGCGATGTCCGGACAATCTATTGTGCAAGTGACTTGGAGCCATAGAAGGAATTGCAGTACATGCTTACAAAACACTTATATATCAGGTCATTTCATATTAAGGTTTTAGTAGAAGTTCTTGGTTAAAACATTTATTTAGTAGAAGACATACATATAGTCTCAGTGAGCCTCTGGTCTGGTGAAAGGTCAGAAGTGCAACAGGTGAATTGAGAAAGAGCATTTGAGGACGAGACACAGACAGTTAGTAGGTGAAGAGGTGACACAAAGAGCATGTGAGGTCAACATACACACATGAGTTAGATTTATTTAGAGGAGAGATTAGTCATGTCTCGGTAAGAAAGAGGAACAATTCACTTTAAGACAAGAACGGAAAGTACCAGCCATGAAAATAGAAGATGATCTTCTGGGTTAAAAGTCATTGTGGTGTTGATCTGATCTATGTATAAAATGTATCTGTGACGCATGAAGGGGCGTCAGTAAATCAAACCCTGATGCTATAAAATATCTGTTCATGCTTTGATTAAGTTGAAGCTCAATTGCTGTCTGCGTACAGAGTTGTCTTCCCACACGTGTGTATTCATTAAAAATCATTGTTTGACCAAGAGCTTCTGGACCATGGGTGGTTTGTACTCTCCCTCCTCAATTTTGAACCTTAACAGCAGCCATCAGATGGTGGGTATGCTGTGGTCATACAGGGATGGACATGGCGCCCACAATACTCTGATATGCTGCATTTCTTAAGAAATCCAAAGTATTCAGAATACGTTACTCTCATTGAGTAATGTAACGGAATACGTTACAAAATACATTTTGGGGCATGTATTCTGTAATACATTTTAAAAGTAACCTTCCCAACACTGTTCCCCAGTACACCATCACCACCAGCAAGGTGGAATGGGTCCATGCTTCCATGTTTTTTAGGCCAAATTCTCTCTCTGCCACATGACTGGCACAGCAGAAATGCAAACTCATCAGATCAGGATGCATTTTTCCAATCTTCTATTGCTTAATTTTGACGAGTCCACGAAAAACACCAGATGGGGTTTTCTGGTGCTGCACCTCATCTGCTGCATATTGTGCATTCAGAGATGTTCTTCTTGCATAAATTGGTTGTAATTAACCTTAATTTTTTTCTTCCCCAAAGTCTGGCCATTCTCTTCTGATGTCTGGCATCAACAAGGTATTTTGTTGCTGCTCACTGAATCTTTTCTCTTTTTTGCACCATAAAGGTGGCTGGTTGTGAAAGTCCAAACATCATCAGTTCATGAAGTACTCAGACCAGCTTGTGTGGCACCAACAAAGATGCCAAATTGATAGTCATTTAAATTACCGTCCTTCATCCATTTTAATCCTCAGTAAGTTGTCTAGACCACACCTAGATGCCTCAATAAATTGAGCCGCTGCTATGATTGGGTAATTAAATATTTGTGTTAATGTGCAGTTGAACAGTTGCACCTGATAAACCAGCCAAGTGCAATATATACCAGGATCAAAGTAAGACATACTAATGCAAAATAGTAAAAATCTTTTAATATGAATAATAAATTATTTGATCTGAAAGTTTCAACTACATTTCTATAGAGTGCACATTAAAATGTGAATCAAACAATATGACCTATTGTTTAAAATGATTTGAGTAAAATTTTAGTTATTGATATAAATAAATGGAAACGTGCAATGGCATACTGTATCAAGTGACAGTTTATTAAGCTATTGGACATATAAAGTTCATAACAGTAGAAACGCCTATTACTCAGACAAGGATCCTGCAAAAGCCAGCTGCTATTAGCCAATCAATCACAGTTCAGCCTGCCCGATGGTGTATACATGTGGACAGAATATCCAGATTATCTCACTGTTTTTGCTGCTGCCTATTTCTCAAGTAAGAGCATCAAACTTTCCAGGTGTGCATGCATACACATGCTTCATCACAATTCAGAGCCGAAGCCAAAGTCTGCATTTCAAGGCTGAAGTCTGCATTTCAAGGCTGAATGCATCATTACAGGCCGGCGGGGCCAGTCCCAGTTCTAAAGCTCATCTAAATGTAGCCTTCGTTTGCCTCGATTTGGAGGCCACAAGAGGACCCCCCTCGCAGAAGCTGTGCTTATGTAATACAAATTAATTTTCCCCAAGTATGTTGATAAGTTTGTGGTTTTGTTTAGCAAACATTTTGTGAATAAAGCGACAGCTGTATACTTTTACAGTATAAAACCTTAATTTAGACTGTCCGAAGGTTTATTATCAAATTGAAAGAAAAAAATAGTGACTAAAATATTTATTTGTCTGATATAAAATTAGTTAAGTGCAAATGTAACCAGTATGTAACAAAATATATAAACAATGGGCAAATCAGAAGATTTCAGGAACGACAGGAGCCCAGAGGATGGGTAACCACAATGAAAACACAACTGCAAATGATGAAGCAATAGTTCAACTGTATTTGAAATTTGTGCACTGTATTGCCTTTACAATAACAACCAAAATTGTGTGTGCGCGCACAGATACCCAAAATAAAAAAAGAAAAGAATGTTAGACCCGGGTCTTTTAAAGTGTCAATAGGATCCAGATCAGGCCTGTTTGGTGATCTGGTGAGTTATTGGTGTGAGTTCAGTCCACGATCGATGTATGGTTCGCACTGTTTTGTCCTACCACAGTTCAGGCAACCAGACTTCAAGATTCAATTCCAAATGGGCTGTGGCTCGCCATCCATTGCAATGGAAAATTATTCCTCTTCTGCGGATTTCCACAAAGTCTGTAATCCAATGTTCTCCGAGGAGTCTCGGCTCCTTTCTCCAACTCAAAAAACCTGACCTAAGAGTGAGGTCAGAATTACTTCAAATGAACACGGTTCACACTTAACTAACACTTCTGTTTAAAGTATAAATCATGAACAAAATGTGTTTCAATTTCTAATGTTGTACAACTAATCAAATTCTAAACGTTTTCATTACATGGCAATGTAGCTATCACCAATCATTAAAGCAATTCACACTGCTCATTAAAAGCAGCAAACTCAATATACTCTGCTCACGGTCAAGTAACAACAGTGATGAATAAAAGTAACACAATAAAACATTTCAATACAACAGATAGACATACTGTTTTTTCCTTAACCTAACAACAGCTAATAAGTTCTCAACTAACGCTTAACAACAGGAGTGAGCGTTTAGCACACTCGCTAGCTACTTGCATAGTACCGTCACCATTAGCGTTTGTTTTTTGAAGCGAACAACATTAACATTTCAGGATGCCGATCAGCGGCTATAACAGTTTCGTTACTCACCAGTGCAAAGCACTTCGTATTCATAAAACTAGCTTCGGCTATCCAAATCTGGCGGCTAATCAAGCAGACACCAACAGCTTCGCTGTTTCAACAGCTACCACGTTTTCCCCACAGGTACTGCTATGGCGCGTGTGGTCTAAGCAGCCTTAGCAGCGCAACCAAACATGAAAAACAAGGCGGGACAAACAATCCCATTGGTTGGACTGCATTTGTATCCAGGTCAAAAAAATAACCTTTGAGAAACAAAATAAATAAATAAATAAATAACACAAATAATGCAATTCCATACAAAATAATTTGGATTTTTTCTTTAGAGTCTCTCTCCAATCATGAGTGCTTTTAACTGAACAAAATAAAACACCTTTAATAATAATTACAATAAACAGTCTCTAATTCCATCTGTTTGCCACTGGGCTACACTCTCCCCTCCTAAATTCATGCAAGTCCCTTTGCATGGGAGATGGCTGTGACCTCACCACTTGAGAGAGTGGCTCCTGGTAAGTTCCAACCTCCTTACTCTCTTGCAAAGCATCAGTAAAAGCTAAGCTCAAGCCTTGGAATAAGGATTGCACAATAGATATCAGTGGATTACCCAACTGGGTGTACTGCAGTCTTTCTGGCGGACCTCTATTCCTCACTGAACGTCGAAGAGTGTCCGTTTTATCACCTTCCACGCTCTGTTGTGAATCTTCTTTGTTAAAGGCCTCAGGCTCACTGTCAGAGTCTTCTCTGCTTAGAAGAACATCTCCCTGAAAGGTGGATGTGTCTGCTAAGTCATTTCCACTTCCAGGTACATCAGCAGCTGAGCGTTTTTCACTCACGGCATCCAAGGCAGTATCCTCCAAAATGATTTCTGCATTTCCATGAGACAAGTCTTCTCTGACTACCGTATCATTAACAGCTAAGCAGTCTTCAGTTAAATTTATCTGTGCTGCCTCACCATCATCGGTGTCAGGGGATGATTTTGGAATCTCGTACAATGTGGTGAATCGAATGGTTTCTCTGGGACGCCTCTCACGAAACCAAACGGTATCCTCCTCTGTCTCAGAAGGTTCAGTCTCATCATACTGTTTAGCTGATTGCCGTGTTACAGGCTTGCGTGTGGAGTTTGTCATAACAGGCTTCTCCTTAGTGGGTGTGACAAAACCACAAGGGAGTAGGAGATCTCGATGGACAGTTCGCCAAGGAGCGTCTCTGTTCTCAGGTTTTATTGTGTAAACTGGGAGATCTCCCGCCTGCTTTACCACCACATAAACATCTGACTCCCACTTATCAGCAAGCTTATGTTTCCCTCTTAGGCGTACAGCACGCACTAAAACTCTGTCTCCTTCTTCCAATTTAGAAGCGGTTACACGCAAGTCAAATCTGGTCTTATTCTTGTCAGCAATTTTTGCTGCGTTTTGTGCCGCGATCCTGTAACTCTCTTCCAGACGTGACTTCAAACTTTGCACATATTGCGAATGTGACTTGTAGCCGTCGTCTCTGAGGGGAAGACCAAAAGCCAGGTCAATGGGCAATCTGGGTTTACGGCCATACATTAATTCATAAGGTGAGTACCCTGTAACTTTGATCAGTCGGGTCTCATGTTCTTCCAGCGTTTTAGAGAAAACAATGATGTCATCAAGGAAGACAAGAACCTCCTTCAGGTTCATATCCCCCATGCATTTCTCCATGAGACGCTGAAATGTGCTTGGAGCGTTCGTAATGCCCTGCGGCATACGGTTAAACTCCCAAAATCCAATGGGACAAACGAAAGCTGTCTTCGGTTTGTCAGCCTCTTCAACCTCAATCTGGTAGTAACCAGATTTTAAGTCGAGGACAGAAAACCACTGGGAACCAGTCAGCGTGGAGAAAGTCTCCTCCAAGTTTGGGAGTGCATAAGCATCCTTCACTGTTTGCAGATTGAGCTTCCTGTAATCAACACAGAGACGCACATCCCCATTCTTCTTCCTCACCACCACTATGGGAGAAGAGAAGGGTGATGTGGACTCCCTGATCACACCTGCCTGTTGAAGTTCTAGCAAGTGCTTTCGGACAGCTTCCAGATCATTTGGGTGTATGGGGCGTGCCCTGTGCTTAAATGGAGTCTCATCAGATAGCTTGATTTGGTGTTTTACCTGATTAGTTCTCCCAAAGTCAATGTCATTTTGCGCGAAGACCTCCGGCATATTGGCAAGTTTTTGTGTTACTCTCTCTCTCCACTCAGCACTTATGGGTGAGTCCTCGAAGTTGAAGTTGAGGCCTAGCTTCTGCTTGGTGCTAGAATCTGGTGTCACCACACAATGCTCATGTGAGAGAACACGATGAAATGCACTGATTTCCCCAATCACACACTTCTGGGGAATAACAACATCATGATCCAGCTCATTAGTCATTACGACTGGCACTTTATATGGCGCTTTCTGGGGCAAGTCAATGAGGCAAGGTTTAACTAACACCCCACCTGGCAGTGCTGACAAGGAGGGATGTTCTAAGAGGACAGATTTCTCAGTGGTATGACTGTTTACATCAATGAACCCCTCTAACACTACGGTTTGTCCTGCTGGAACTAGCTGGGGGTCTTTTCCGAGCGAGGTGACCAGACCAAGGCGGTTATCCTTGCACTGCCTGTGTCGCAGCCCCAAAATCTTTAGCACTGCTTTGTAACCATATTGTGATGGTTCATACTCTTCAGGACAGGTATCACGATGGAGTTCGTAAAGTAGATCTAGTGTGTTAGTACCTATCAAAACTAGTGGCTGGGGGACTGTACGAACATCTGGAACCACCAATGCTAGTGTGGGGACTTCAACCTCAGCACCTAAAAACTCTTTGGGGAATACAACACTAATCTCAATGTAGCCTAGATAAGGCACAGATTGGCCATTGGCTCCTTCAACCTCCAAAAGCTCAAAGAGAGGCCGGATCTCATGTTGTGACAGGTTCTGATTGTAAAACGACTGGGGAACAGTGGTGACTTGAGAGCCTGTATCCATTAAGCAGCTAACACAATTGCCCTCTATTTGAACCTGTGCTGTAGTTTTCGCCCCTATTAAACCTTTGGGTAATTTGAAATTACCACGCTCAGCATTCAATGTTAACATGGCACCCTTCTTAGTGGTCACTTTAGGCTTCTTATCAGCGGGACGTGTTTGACCCGTTGCAGTCCCCATCTGTCCCACGACAGGGACTGAATTCAGTTTAACGAAGGTGTGTTTCGGTGTTGGCTTTCCCATAACTGCTGACGGATTCTCAGTTCCTTTCTTTTAGCAGCTACCAGGGCAGGATTTGGATCTGACTCACAGGTGGCCACAATATGACCATCCTCCCCACAACGGAAACAGTACCACGGTTTTGGCTTTACAGTTAAAGCGCTGTGTGGAGGGGGCCCTGGTTCAGTCTTTGCATGGTCAGGTTTTTTAGTTTCATCTTTCTGCATGTGTTCTTTCTTAGAAGCAGTGGGTTTTCTTTTTTTCATGAGTGCTGTCAATTGACTCTTCAAGTCAGCAACTTGCTTCTTTAACTTACTTAGGTCACTTGATTCAGATTCAGCTTGTGTTTCGCTTGTTTCCTGAACACTCTGTCTATGGGAGACAACCTTAGGTTTGGTAGTACCAAGGTGCAGTTTCATTCTACTAGTTTTTGTTTCTTGCCTATTTTCTGCAGTACGCAGCAGCAACAAAAGCTCAGCGAGTGATGGGGGTTGTCGATCCTTAAGTTCTAGCTGCAAGACAGCAAGCAAGTCATGATTCCAACAACCCCTGTAAAATTGTTTCAGGAGGTGTTTGTCGACCTCTTGTGGCTGTACACCTCCCCTGCGTACAGTACGGTTCAATGCCACCTGCAGGCGATGCAGGTAAGCTGAGGGTTTTTCTCCAGGATCTTGCAACGTGTTCATGAACCTCACCAACAATTCCTCCCCATCCTCAACTGTGCCAAAGGCAGATTCCAATAATTGCAGGTAGGTAGATGGTGGCGCTTCAGGTCCAAGATGTCGAACTACATCTGAAGCAGGAATGAGGAGGCTCTCGAGAATTTTATGAGTCTTCTCCAAGTCAGAAACAGAAGTGTCCTCCATCATTAAATCAACATGAGAGCGCCAAGTATCATAATCAGCTTCATTATATGGCCGGGGAATCTTCCCAGAAAAAGCTCTCAGTCTCAAGGTGGAATGGGTACGTGACATCTTATCATCACTCTTTACAATGTGTTCAACCACAATTCTCTGTACGTCTGGTGGGTTAAGCTCACCAGGATTTAGAGTCAGGGATCTCTTGGTTCCAGAGCTTAAAGTCGGTGTGCGATATTCATCATCAGCGTGGCCAAGCTTAGGACAGACTGAAATACCAGCTGATTCAATAAAAGTAGCAGGGGTCTGGCTGGGCCTGTCAGTATGATCAACTTCCTCTATTTCAACCTCAGTACTGAGTGCAACACTTTCTTCGGCGACACCCACAGACTTTTCAATTTTTGTCATCACCTCTCTCAGTACCTCTTCAAAATCTTTCCCACTTAGCTTGGCTATTCCTCGCAGTTCACTCAGGTAAGTATCTGTGACACTCCCCCCAACTCTCTGGGAATAAACATCTGTCAAAGCATGTACAGAAAATACTACATCAGGATTGGCAGCTGAGGGGTGGACATAGGGCAACAAGGGTCCTAATGTTTGCACTGCTACTCCTGAGTTATACTCCACTATCTGATCCTTGTTGAATTCAGATACTTGATCATCAATGGTGAGGACCCTACTAATAGAGCCGTACTGCTTTAAGAACTCAAAAATCTCTTCATCCTTTTCTGATCCTGTTACCCCACGCACTATGACAGCATTTGGGACCTTAATACCTAATTTTTCAACAAAATCCATCTTTTGGTGCGACAGACGGTCTTACCAAAAGCTCAATCACACAAAATATGCTTCACTATCGTCACCCATTAATTCAAGGCTCCTGGCTGGCTCGCCACTTTTACACTGTAACCAGTATGTAACAAAATATATAAACAATGGGCAAATCAGAAGATTTCAGGAACGACAGGAGCCCAGAGGATGGGTAACCACAATGAAAACACAACTGCAAATGATGAAGCAATAGTTCAACTGTATTTGAAATTTGTGCACTGTATTGCCTTTACAATAACAACCAAAATTGTGTGTGCGCGCACAGATACCCAAAATAAAAAAAGAAAAGAATGTTAGACCCGGGTCTTTTAAAGTGTCAATAGGATCCAGATCAGGCCTGTTTGGTGATCTGGTGAGTTATTGGTGTGAGTTCAGTCCACGATCGATGTATGGTTCGCACTGTTTTGTCCTACCACAGTTCAGGCAACCAGACTTCAAGATTCAATTCCAAATGGGCTGTGGCTCGCCATCCATTGCAATGGAAAATTATTCCTCTTCTGCGGATTTCCACAAAGTCTGTAATCCAATGTTCTCCGAGGAGTCTCGGCTCCTTTCTCCAACTCAAAAAACCTGACCTAAGAGTGAGGTCAGAATTACTTCAAATGAACACGGTTCACACTTAACTAACACTTCTGTTTAAAGTATAAATCATGAACAAAATGTGTTTCAATTTCTAATGTTGTACAACTAATCAAATTCTAAACGTTTTCATTACATGGCAATGTAGCTATCACCAATCATTAAAGCAATTCACACTGCTCATTAAAAGCAGCAAACTCAATATACTCTGCTCACGGTCAAGTAACAACAGTGATGAATAAAAGTAACACAATAAAACATTTCAATACAACAGATAGACATACTGTTTTTTCCTTAACCTAACAACAGCTAATAAGTTCTCAACTAACGCTTAACAACAGGAGTGAGCGTTTAGCACACTCGCTAGCTACTTGCATAGTACCGTCACCATTAGCGTTTGTTTTTTGAAGCGAACAACATTAACATTTCAGGATGCCGATCAGCGGCTATAACAGTTTCGTTACTCACCAGTGCAAAGCACTTCGTATTCATAAAACTAGCTTCGGCTATCCAAATCTGGCGGCTAATCAAGCAGACACCAACAGCTTCGCTGTTTCAACAGCTACCACGTTTTCCCCACAGGTACTGCTATGGCGCGTGTGGTCTAAGCAGCCTTAGCAGCGCAACCAAACATGAAAAACAAGGCGGGACAAACAATCCCATTGGTTGGACTGCATTTGTATCCAGGTCAAAAAAATAACCTTTGAGAAACAAAATAAATAAATAAATAAATAACACAAATAATGCAATTCCATACAAAATAATTTGGATTTTTTCTTTAGAGTCTCTCTCCAATCATGAGTGCTTTTAACTGAACAAAATAAAACACCTTTAATAATAATTACAATAAACAGTCTCTAATTCCATCTGTTTGCCACTGGGCTACACTCTCCCCTCCTAAATTCATGCAAGTCCCTTTGCATGGGAGATGGCTGTGACCTCACCACTTGAGAGAGTGGCTCCTGGTAAGTTCCAACCTCCTTACTCTCTTGCAAAGCATCAGTAAAAGCTAAGCTCAAGCCTTGGAATAAGGATTGCACAATAGATATCAGTGGATTACCCAACTGGGTGTACTGCAGTCTTTCTGGCGGACCTCTATTCCTCACTGAACGTCGAAGAGTGTCCGTTTTATCACCTTCCACGCTCTGTTGTGAATCTTCTTTGTTAAAGGCCTCCGGCTCACTGTCAGAGTCTTCTCTGCTTAGAAGAACATCTCCCTGAAAGGTGGATGTGTCTGCTAAGTCATTTCCACTTCCAGGTACATCAGCAGCTGAGCGTTTTTCACTCACGGCATCCAAGGCAGTATCCTCCAAAATGATTTCTGCATTTCCATGAGACAAGTCTTCTCTGACTACCGTATCATTAACAGCTAAGCAGTCTTCAGTTAAATTTATCTGTGCTGCCTCACCATCATCGGTGTCAGGGGATGATTTTGGAATCTCGTACAATGTGGTGAATCGAATGGTTTCTCTGGGACGCCTCTCACGAAACCAAACGGTATCCTCCTCTGTCTCAGAAGGTTCAGTCTCATCATACTGTTTAGCTGATTGCCGTGTTACAGGCTTGCGTGTGGAGTTTGTCATAACAGGCTTCTCCTTAGTGGGTGTGACAAAACCACAAGGGAGTAGGAGATCTCGATGGACAGTTCGCCAAGGAGCGTCTCTGTTCTCAGGTTTTATTGTGTAAACTGGGAGATCTCCCGCCTGCTTTACCACCACATAAACATCTGACTCCCACTTATCAGCAAGCTTATGTTTCCCTCTTAGGCGTACAGCACGCACTAAAACTCTGTCTCCTTCTTCCAATTTAGAAGCGGTTACACGCAAGTCAAATCTGGTCTTATTCTTGTCAGCAATTTTTGCTGCGTTTTGTGCCGCGATCCTGTAACTCTCTTCCAGACGTGACTTCAAACTTTGCACATATTGCGAATGTGACTTGTAGCCGTCGTCTCTGAGGGGAAGACCAAAAGCCAGGTCAATGGGCAATCTGGGTTTACGGCCATACATTAATTCATAAGGTGAGTACCCTGTAACGTCGTTCTTTGTACAATTGTACGCATGAACCAATGGTTTCACAAAGCTATGCCACTGTGATTTGTCCTTGTTTTCCAATGTGCCAAGCATGCTCAACAGCGTCCTATTAAAACGCTCTACAGGGTTTCCCCTAGGATGGTAGGGCGTAGTACGAATCTTGTGAACACCCAGGATGTTGCATAGTTCTTTGATGATGTGTGACTCAAAGTCAGGCCCTTGGTCACTATGCAAACGTTCAGGAATGCCGTAATGGACAATGAAATTATCCCACAGGCACTTGGCAACTGTTTGAGCTTTCTGATTGGGAGTTGGGACGGCAATGGCATACTTAGTAAAGTGGTCTGTAAGTACGAGGACGTCCTTAATATTGCTCCTATCAGGCTCAATGGACAAAAAGTCCATACAAACAAGCTCAAGAGGTCTGGTGGACTTTATGGTGACCAAAGGAGCAGCTTTTTCAGGAAGGGATTTTCTCAGAACACAGCGATCACAGGTTTTAACCTTTTTCTCAACATCTGCAGCCATCCTTGGCCAGTAAAACCTTGTTCTCACCAGGTCGAGAGTGCGTTCAATCCCTAAGTGGCCCATATCATCATGGAGGCTATGGAGGACTGTGTCTCGAAACTGCTCTGGAAGAACAAGTTGCCAGGTTACACAACCTCCATCTTGTCGTGTTCGGTACAGTATTTGATTGTGTAGCTCAAGGCGACTGAATTCTCTGATTAGTAAGGGAATATCGGGCAGTTGCTTTCTAACGGTGGGTGGAACCTTGTCCCCAGTCTCGAGTTGAGCTATAATTTCCCTCAAACACGGGTCAGCTCGTTGTTCTGCCCTTAGCTGCTCTACTGGCATATGGGGAATAACTGGTAACCCACCACACTGATCTTCATTCACAAACTCATCTGGTATAGCAGATACAGACATGGCCAAAGAGTCTACCAGGGTGAAAGCACAATCCATCTCTTTGTTTTCACTTGGGCTACAGCCAATGAGGTGCCTCTCACAGATAGCTGGGACCACGTCTGGGCCAAGAGTGACTCCTTGACCAGACAGATGTGTTTCAGTGAACCGCTGTATACGTTCCTGCTCTTTTTGTGAAACGGTGTCATTGAGCAGTTCTCCATGTGGTCGTCTTGAAAGACCGTCTGCATCAGAATTTAACTTTCCAGCTCTGTACTGAAGCTGGAAGTTAAACGTGGAGAGTGCTGCTAGCCAACGATAGCTCATTGCATCCAACTTGGCTGTAGACAGAACATATGTTAAGGGATTGCTGTCAGTTACAACCATGAATTGGCTACCATAGAGGTAATCAGAAAATTTTTCTGTAACGGCCCACTTTAGAGCTAAAAACTCTAGTTTGTGGGCAGGGTAGCGAGACTCACTCTTGGACAAACCTCGGCTAGCATATGCTATTACTCTCATCTGCCCCTCCTGCTCCTGATACAAAGCAGCACCCAACCCCATAGTGCTGGCATCCGTATGGAGAGTGTAGGGCAACTTGGGGTCAGCAAAACCCAAGATCGGAGCAGTAGTTAGCTTTTCAATGATCGCTCGGAAAGCTTGTTCACACTCTGGAGTCCATCGCTCACCAAAGGGTTTTTTCGGATCATGATACTGAGGAGTGTTAGCTTTGGGCTTGGTACCTTTGCGAAGGGGTGGGTAACCTGAGGTCAGATTGGTGAGGGGCTTCACTAGGTTAGAATAGCTTTTAATGAAGCGTCTGTAATACCCTGCAAAACCAAGAAAAGACCTCAGTTCTTTCAGATCAGTAGGCACTGGCCAAGTTTGCAGAGCCTTCACTTTTTCAGGGTCAGTCTCCACCCCATTACGAGACACAACATGTCCCAAGTACCTCACTGATGTCTGAAAAAATTTACATTTCTCAGGGGATAATTTCAACCCGTACTCTTTCAGACGGTTGAGAACTTTGATCAGTCGGGTCTCATGTTCTTCCAGCGTTTTAGAGAAAACAATGATGTCATCAAGGAAGACAAGAACCTCCTTCAGGTTCATATCCCCCATGCATTTCTCCATGAGACGCTGAAATGTGCTTGGAGCGTTCGTAATGCCCTGCGGCATACGGTTAAACTCCCAAAATCCAATGGGACAAACGAAAGCTGTCTTCGGTTTGTCAGCCTCTTCAACCTCAATCTGGTAGTAACCAGATTTTAAGTCGAGGACAGAAAACCACTGGGAACCAGTCAGCGTGGAGAAAGTCTCCTCCAAGTTTGGGAGTGCATAAGCATCCTTCACTGTTTGCAGATTGAGCTTCCTGTAATCAACACAGAGACGCACATCCCCATTCTTCTTCCTCACCACCACTATGGGAGAAGAGAAGGGTGATGTGGACTCCCTGATCACACCTGCCTGTTGAAGTTCTAGCAAGTGCTTTCGGACAGCTTCCAGATCATTTGGGTGTATGGGGCGTGCCCTGTGCTTAAATGGAGTCTCATCAGATAGCTTGATTTGGTGTTTTACCTGATTAGTTCTCCCAAAGTCAATGTCATTTTGCGCGAAGACCTCCGGCATATTGGCAAGTTTTTGTGTTACTCTCTCTCTCCACTCAGCACTTATGGGTGAGTCCTCGAAGTTGAAGTTGAGGCCTAGCTTCTGCTTGGTGCTAGAATCTGGTGTCACCACACAATGCTCATGTGAGAGAACACGATGAAATGCACTGATTTCCCCAATCACACACTTCTGGGGAATAACAACATCATGATCCAGCTCATTAGTCATTACGACTGGCACTTTATATGGCGCTTTCTGGGGCAAGTCAATGAGGCAAGGTTTAACTAACACCCCACCTGGCAGTGCTGACAAGGAGGGATGTTCTAAGAGGACAGATTTCTCAGTGGTATGACTGTTTACATCAATGAACCCCTCTAACACTACGGTTTGTCCTGCTGGAACTAGCTGGGGGTCTTTTCCGAGCGAGGTGACCAGACCAAGGCGGTTATCCTTGCACTGCCTGTGTCGCAGCCCCAAAATCTTTAGCACTGCTTTGTAACCATATTGTGATGGTTCATACTCTTCAGGACAGGTATCACGATGGAGTTCGTAAAGTAGATCTAGTGTGTTAGTACCTATCAAAACTAGTGGCTGGGGGACTGTACGAACATCTGGAACCACCAATGCTAGTGTGGGGACTTCAACCTCAGCACCTAAAAACTCTTTGGGGAATACAACACTAATCTCAATGTAGCCTAGATAAGGCACAGATTGGCCATTGGCTCCTTCAACCTCCAAAAGCTCAAAGAGAGGCCGGATCTCATGTTGTGACAGGTTCTGATTGTAAAACGACTGGGGAACAGTGGTGACTTGAGAGCCTGTATCCATTAAGCAGCTAACACAATTGCCCTCTATTTGAACCTGTGCTGTAGTTTTCGCCCCTATTAAACCTTTGGGTAATTTGAAATTACCACGCTCAGCATTCAATGTTAACATGGCACCCTTCTTAGTGGTCACTTTAGGCTTCTTATCAGCGGGACGTGTTTGACCCGTTGCAGTCCCCATCTGTCCCACGACAGGGACTGAATTCAGTTTAACGAAGGTGTGTTTCGGTGTTGGCTTTCCCATAACTGCTGACGGATTCTCAGTTCCTTTCTTTTAGCAGCTACCAGGGCAGGATTTGGATCTGACTCACAGGTGGCCACAATATGACCATCCTCCCCACAACGGAAACAGTACCACGGTTTTGGCTTTACAGTTAAAGCGCTGTGTGGAGGGGGCCCTGGTTCAGTCTTTGCATGGTCAGGTTTTTTAGTTTCATCTTTCTGCATGTGTTCTTTCTTAGAAGCAGTGGGTTTTCTTTTTTTCATGAGTGCTGTCAATTGACTCTTCAAGTCAGCAACTTGCTTCTTTAACTTACTTAGGTCACTTGATTCAGATTCAGCTTGTGTTTCGCTTGTTTCCTGAACACTCTGTCTATGGGAGACAACCTTAGGTTTGGTAGTACCAAGGTGCAGTTTCATTCTACTAGTTTTTGTTTCTTGCCTATTTTCTGCAGTACGCAGCAGCAACAAAAGCTCAGCGAGTGATGGGGGTTGTCGATCCTTAAGTTCTAGCTGCAAGACAGCAAGCAAGTCATGATTCCAACAACCCCTGTAAAATTGTTTCAGGAGGTGTTTGTCGACCTCTTGTGGCTGTACACCTCCCCTGCGTACAGTACGGTTCAATGCCACCTGCAGGCGATGCAGGTAAGCTGAGGGTTTTTCTCCAGGATCTTGCAACGTGTTCATGAACCTCACCAACAATTCCTCCCCATCCTCAACTGTGCCAAAGGCAGATTCCAATAATTGCAGGTAGGTAGATGGTGGCGCTTCAGGTCCAAGATGTCGAACTACATCTGAAGCAGGAATGAGGAGGCTCTCGAGAATTTTATGAGTCTTCTCCAAGTCAGAAACAGAAGTGTCCTCCATCATTAAATCAACATGAGAGCGCCAAGTATCATAATCAGCTTCATTATATGGCCGGGGAATCTTCCCAGAAAAAGCTCTCAGTCTCAAGGTGGAATGGGTACGTGACATCTTATCATCACTCTTTACAATGTGTTCAACCACAATTCTCTGTACGTCTGGTGGGTTAAGCTCACCAGGATTTAGAGTCAGGGATCTCTTGGTTCCAGAGCTTAAAGTCGGTGTGCGATATTCATCATCAGCGTGGCCAAGCTTAGGACAGACTGAAATACCAGCTGATTCAATAAAAGTAGCAGGGGTCTGGCTGGGCCTGTCAGTATGATCAACTTCCTCTATTTCAACCTCAGTACTGAGTGCAACACTTTCTTCGGCGACACCCACAGACTTTTCAATTTTTGTCATCACCTCTCTCAGTACCTCTTCAAAATCTTTCCCACTTAGCTTGGCTATTCCTCGCAGTTCACTCAGGTAAGTATCTGTGACACTCCCCCCAACTCTCTGGGAATAAACATCTGTCAAAGCATGTACAGAAAATACTACATCAGGATTGGCAGCTGAGGGGTGGACATAGGGCAACAAGGGTCCTAATGTTTGCACTGCTACTCCTGAGTTATACTCCACTATCTGATCCTTGTTGAATTCAGATACTTGATCATCAATGGTGAGGACCCTACTAATAGAGCCGTACTGCTTTAAGAACTCAAAAATCTCTTCATCCTTTTCTGATCCTGTTACCCCACGCACTATGACAGCATTTGGGACCTTAATACCTAATTTTTCAACAAAATCCATCTTTTGGTGCGACAGACGGTCTTACCAAAAGCTCAATCACACAAAATATGCTTCACTATCGTCACCCATTAATTCAAGGCTCCTGGCTGGCTCGCCACTTTTACACTGTAACCAGTATGTAACAAAATATATAAACAATGGGCAAATCAGAAGATTTCAGGAACGACAGGAGCCCAGAGGATGGGTAACCACAATGAAAACACAACTGCAAATGATGAAGCAATAGTTCAACTGTATTTGAAATTTGTGCACTGTATTGCCTTTACAATAACAACCAAAATTGTGTGTGCGCGCACAGATACCCAAAATAAAAAAAGAAAAGAATGTTAGACCCGGGTCTTTTAAAGTGTCAATAGGATCCAGATCAGGCCTGTTTGGTGATCTGGTGAGTTATTGGTGTGAGTTCAGTCCACGATCGATGTATGGTTCGCACTGTTTTGTCCTACCACAGTTCAGGCAACCAGACTTCAAGATTCAATTCCAAATGGGCTGTGGCTCGCCATCCATTGCAATGGAAAATTATTCCTCTTCTGCGGATTTCCACAAAGTCTGTAATCCAATGTTCTCCGAGGAGTCTCGGCTCCTTTCTCCAACTCAAAAAACCTGACCTAAGAGTGAGGTCAGAATTACTTCAAATGAACACGGTTCACACTTAACTAACACTTCTGTTTAAAGTATAAATCATGAACAAAATGTGTTTCAATTTCTAATGTTGTACAACTAATCAAATTCTAAACGTTTTCATTACATGGCAATGTAGCTATCACCAATCATTAAAGCAATTCACACTGCTCATTAAAAGCAGCAAACTCAATATACTCTGCTCACGGTCAAGTAACAACAGTGATGAATAAAAGTAACACAATAAAACATTTCAATACAACAGATAGACATACTGTTTTTTCCTTAACCTAACAACAGCTAATAAGTTCTCAACTAACGCTTAACAACAGGAGTGAGCGTTTAGCACACTCGCTAGCTACTTGCATAGTACCGTCACCATTAGCGTTTGTTTTTTGAAGCGAACAACATTAACATTTCAGGATGCCGATCAGCGGCTATAACAGTTTCGTTACTCACCAGTGCAAAGCACTTCGTATTCATAAAACTAGCTTCGGCTATCCAAATCTGGCGGCTAATCAAGCAGACACCAACAGCTTCGCTGTTTCAACAGCTACCACGTTTTCCCCACAGGTACTGCTATGGCGCGTGTGGTCTAAGCAGCCTTAGCAGCGCAACCAAACATGAAAAACAAGGCGGGACAAACAATCCCATTGGTTGGACTGCATTTGTATCCAGGTCAAAAAAATAACCTTTGAGAAACAAAATAAATAAATAAATAACACAAATAATGCAATTCCATACAAAATAATTTGGATTTTTTCTTTAGAGTCTCTCTCCAATCATGAGTGCTTTTAACTGAACAAAATAAAACACCTTTAATAATAATTACAATAAACAGTCTCTAATTCCATCTGTTTGCCACTGGGCTACACAAATTAATTGATCTGATCTACAATGAGTGGATCGATAATGTAGACAACAAAAATATGTGGCACAAAAAATCCCAACTTGATCCTATTAGTGTGTTTTACAGTAAAATAACAGCTGAGCTTACATGTTGTTTGTGAAAATTTGTAGGTAACCGAAGCAAATGGGTTCCTTTGTTATCAGAACCTTTTAACCACTCATCCTTTTTCACTGACTCTGGCTTTTAAAGTGAAAAAAATGTGTGCTCTGTGAATGAATAAACTGTGACTGGTCCATTTGTGCCAGCAGTGATTCCTCTGTGGGAGAAAAAGTCATGTGTGATGAATAAACGAGAGCAGAAATTCTCTCTCCACATCTGAGCATCATTAATAAGCTGCCCGTAATTGCAATGTGAGCATCCTCAGAGTAAAAAGATATTTTTGCGTCTCGTTTAAAAGACAAATTGCTCAGCTTGCCATCAATAATCTTACCAAGCAGGGAGAGGTGGAATGCTCCTCATAACATCACGCGTGTGCTTCTTCTATACTTATGATAAAATGTTACAGCATGTAAGAAAGAACGCATATTTTTAATATGGATGATTTCATACACGTGCTGTTTTATTTATAGGTTAATGAAAAGTGGGTTTTCATACCTTTTTGGAAAATGGGCACTTTTTGGAGAAATAACCTTCTGGGAAACAGTCACATTTTCACTTGAAAACATATATACTTTTCAAAGGTTTTCTCCATAAGGAGAGTTTTTTTCCTCAAGAGGCTGGCTGAAACACATGGCTTAAATGTTAATATTAGAAGTATGTTTAAGTTAAAGTGAGTATAACGATTGGGTTAGACATGAAGCTCTTAATGATGGGCAAGGGCATGTGTTATGTCAGTGAGTGTGTTCATGCTGACATATGGGTAGCATTAATTTTGAGCTAGACCTCATGGTTTTTCCTGGAGCATAAGCAGAGAGGAGCTCAGACAGGTAAGGAGGGGCTCGGGCATTAAGTGACTTAAAAACAAAAAGTAAAAGTTTAAATTGGATCCTGTAGAAGACAGGAAGTCAGTGTAAAGAAGCTAAAACTGGGGTTATATGCTCTCTCCGTCTGGTACCAGTTAGCAGGCGGGCAGCTGCATTTTGGACCATCTGAAGACGATGGATGGTGGCCTGGTCTAGACCATAATACAATGAATTGCAGTAGTCCAATCTGCAAGTAAGGAAAAGGTGAATAACACGTTCAAAGACGTTAGCCAGGAGGTATGGCTTTACCTTGGCTAGCTGTCTTAACTGAAGGAAGCAGGACTGAACTACTGCACTCACCTGCTTATTCAATTTAAAAGAACCATCAATGTAGACACCGAGGAAGTTAACTCTGATCATTTCATAACCTAAACTGCTCGTATTTCAGTCATGACAAATATTTACACTTATACTCGAAACCTGGGTTTTACAGAACAAGTCTCTTTTATATCATGTTTCCTTACAAGTAGGAAATACAGTAAAGTGGCTTTAACATTTTTTTCCTGCCAAAAAATAAACAAAACAACAACAACAAAAATTCTAAAGAGGTCTAACATTTTTTAGGGAAGAAAACTAAAACAGATCCAATCTAATATATAAACCTTTAACAATGTTTCCATCTCATCTACATTTTCTTAACCTAACATTACACAATTACTGATATGAATGAAACCAGATCGGTGGGGAGCAGTGGGTTTGAAAATAGATTACTGTTTTTAAACATAATTATCGAAAATAAAGGCAAAATACTTAGGTGAAAAATGGCATGAAAATGGGTAAATGGGCACTTAGGAAGTTAGAAAAGTTGGCATTTTGCAAAGGACAGTGTGTTTGAAAAAGTAAGGTTTTCTTCATCTACATAAAACAAACAAAAAATAATTACTGGCGTTTGAATAATAAAATATGCCCTCTGAAGTACTTTTTCATTGTGTAATTAAATATGTTTTAAAGTAGTAATGCACTTTTATAAAGGAAAAAAATGCTATCTTATGTGATCTTTTTTAAAAGTTGCATCAGAAAGGGTTTTGTGGTGGTTCTCTCTCAGTCGCCCCCATATTACTCACACGGTCTCTTCACCACAGTGAACCTCTTCCTTGCCCTTTTGTTCCTTGCTAATCTGTTTGCTGTTACATGTGGGTGTGAAGTGAGAAAGAGAAACACAGAAAAACGCAAAACTCAGGAAACCATTTTCTTTCAATCAGTCAGTTTCTGTTGAAACTAGGCTTTGCACCTTTTATTTTTGTGGGCATGTTGCGTTTCATGTTGCTGCAGACTCACAAACACGCAAACATCCGTCACAAATAAATGCATTTCACTGGAAATTCTCTGGCAATTTTACATGTCAGTGTTGCATTGAAGAAAGAACCTTGAGTTGTTTTTCCCCTCTAAAAGTCGCTCTGTCAGGTTGTCAAATCGAGACCTACTGACATTTTAACTCTTCCTCTGGGTTCCAAGGCTGAATGTATTGCAAAGCATTCACATTACCAGCTACATACAACACACAAAGGGGGCTAAGAAAAAGCAACGTGAATGAGCATGAAAGACGTTTTTTGATTGTTGACTGAGCTTACAGGGAGTGCAGAATTATTAGGCAAGTTGTATTTTTGAGGAATAATGTTATTATTGAACAACAACCATGTTCTCAATGAACCCAAAAAACTCATTAATATCAAAGCTGAATGTTTTTGGAAGTAGTTTTTAGTTTGTTTTTAGTTTTAGCTATTTTAGGGGGATATCTGTGTGTGCAGGTGACTATTACTGTGCACAATTATTAGGCAACTTAACAAAAAACAAATATATACCCATTTCAATTATTTATTTTTACCAGTGAAACCAATATAACATCTCCACATTCACAAATATGCATTTCTGACATTCAAAAACAAAACAAAAACAAATCAGCGACCAATATAGCCACCTTTCTTTGCAAGGACACTCAAAAGCCTGCCATCCATGGATTCTGTCAGTGTTTTGATCTGTTCACCATCAACATTGCGTGCAGCAGCAACCACAGCCTCCCAGACACTGTTCAGAGAGGTGTACTGTTTTCCCTCCTTGTAAATCTCACATTTGATGATGGACCACAGGTTCTCAATGGGGTTCCGATCAGGTGAACAAGGAGGCCATGTCATTAGTTTTTCTTCTTTTATACCCTTTCTTGCCAGCCACGCTGTGGAGTACTTGGACGTGTGTGATGGAGCATTGTCCTGCATGAAAATCATGTTTTTCTTGAAGAATGCAGACTTCTTCCTGTACCACTGCTTGAAGAAGGTGTCTTCCAGAAACTGGCAGTAGGACTGGGAGTTGAGCTTGACTCCATCCTCAACCCGAAAAGGCCCCACAAGCTCATCTTTGATGATACCAGCCCAAACCAGTACTCCACCTCCACCTTGCTGGAGTCTGAGTCGGACTGGAGCTCTCTGCCCTTTACCAATCCAGCCACGGGCCCATCCATCTGGCCCACCAAGACTCACTCTCATTTCATCAGTCCATAAAACCTTAGAAAAATCAGTCTTGAGATATTTCTTGGCCCAGTCTTGACGTTTCAGCTTGTGTGTCTTGTTCAGTGGTGGTCGTCTTTCAGCCTTTCTTACCTTGGCCATGTCTCTGAGTATTGCACACCTTGTGCTTTTGGGCACTCCAGCGATGTTGCAGCTCTGAAATATGGCCAAACTGGTGGCAAGTGGCATCTTGGCAGCTGCACGCTTGACTTTTCTCAGTTCATGGGCAGTTATTTTGCGCCTTGGTTTTTCCACACGCTTCTTGCGACCCTGTTGACTATTTTGAATGAAACGCTTGATTGTTCGATGATCACGCTTCAGAAGCTTTGCAATTTTGAGACTGCTGCATCCCTCTGCAAGATATCTCACTATTTTTGACTTTTCTGAGCCTGTCAAGTCCTTCTTTTGACCCATTTTGCCAAAGGAAAGGACGTTGCCTAATAATTATGCACACCTGATATAGGGTGTTGATGTCATTAGACCACACCCCTTCTCATTACAGAGATGCACATCACCTAATATGCTTAATTGGTAGTAGGCTTTCGAGCCTATACAGCTTGGAGTAAGACAACATGCATGAAGAGGATGATGTGGACAAAATACTCATTTACCTAATAATTCTGCACTCCCTGTAATTTCAGCGAGGAGCTGAATAGTGTATTTATAGCAAGATATCAAAATACTTGTTTTCTTTAAATTGCTCAAATTTGAAAAACTCTTTCTTTTCATACATCTGTGGAAAATGTTGCAAAAATAAGGCCTGGATATTGTCCAACGTGATCTTTTCTCACATGCACACAATATGTGTGAGTTTTCGTTGGCCATGTTCAGCATTAATGGAGATTCTCTGGTTTGGCAGAGCTGCTGCTTAAGTAGTGGGATGCAGGACAATCTCTCCCTTGCTGTGAATCCAACAGGCTATTATCTGTGCTACACTCACAACAGTACAATTCAGTACAATCACTTTATTAGTTGCATCCTTACATGCATCTCCTTCAGATATTGTCCAGAAAAGTTCAGAGCTGTACTCCATGTTTTAAAACTAAATTTACTGACTCACAAATTCCTGCTTTGGGTGCTTACTAAGAAGCAGAAAACAGACTCAAGCTTAAATTTAATAGTGAATATGTGTGAGATTGGCACCTTGGTGAATCTGCACAAAACAGAAAATAGCTAGATGTCAGACTGCCAGTCTTTCCGCTTTTCTTGGAGCCATTTTCGTCATCGTGTAGCTAATTAATGATTAAACCCGATCTCAGAATGGTGCTAGTCTCACTGTACTGGGTGATTTGCCTCACCCAGGCAGCTAGTGAGAACTGACAGTCTTTCTGGTTGGTCCCATTATTTTCCAGCCACACTTCTCTTGCACACATCAGGGAGAAAAAAAGTCACTCATCTAACCCAGAAAGTCAAATGACCTGACAAGGATTTTTAAAGCCAGAATTTTTGCAGGTTGCATGTGTTAAAAAAAACTGCTTTCCTGCAGTTAAGTAGCACCCTGCCTTGAGCTTATTAACTGTACTTGAAATCATATTATTTTTACTGACATCTCTTACAACCATGGAAGCATGCCTAGTATTGTTTTGACCATAGAAGTCTTCCTGTCTGCTCATTCCAAGGGGATCCAATGCTATTACTAAGACAGGCATGTCACTGCCAACTCAGCACATATGGACCTTTGTAAAACTTTCAATCCAATAGACAAGTGTTATATTTCTGATTTTCCACAACAAGCTTTAAAAAATAAAAGTAATTAAAGAGGGCTAAGTGAGTTAGCTGGATGAGATTGTTGACGATTTCGCGTGATCCTGGATCGTTCGGTTCCCCGAAGCCCATCCGGGACTTGCTGTCATAGCAACAGAGCCGTAAGCGTAAACCTGCTGGGGAGCAGGTTTACTTTATGTAAACAGGATTAGATCGCGGCCACGCAGGTATGCCCGCGTCATTCATACGAAAGCAACAGCGATATTCCACCACTGTTTCACCATAAATAAATAACATCAATGTAACTAAAGACAATGCAGCACCTGATCCATTTATTGATTTCACACAGGTCATTTCCTAAAAAAGGGAAATGTACTATTAACATTCTATTACATGTATGTGATTATTACAGATGTAATTCATATTTCAGAGTAGCAATTGTAAATTACTTCGTGTAATCAAGATGAGAGACCACGGCTATAAAAGCGAAGGTGGATTTGGGAAGTCTGTCGCAGCTATGTCCTGTCCGTTTACGCGAGCCACCCATTGCGGAAGGTGCAAGATTGATAAGGAGAGTCCTCAGAATTCAGCGTATATTGCGGGACAGACAGGATCCTTTAGCTCAGCGCGACAGTGTGCTCATAGAGAGATATCGATTTTCCCGTGAGGGTATTATTTACTTAACCAACTTGTTGACGAGGGGGTGCAGGACCACCACCTGTCTTTTGTTGCTCTGCCCTTTTCTTGGTTGCTGTTATAAACAAACAGATTATTCCAGGGTCTCTTTCCAAGAGACTAAAAGCAATATAAGTGATAAATATTACCATTCTGTAGAATATTCTTATATTTCACTTTTACCTGTTCCCATGTTCTAGTGGGTCCTGTCGTGGCTCTAATGTGAAAGAGGATAAAATATAACATATTATAATATAATGTAATATAATATTGGATAATATAGTGTAATATAATAAATCTACCCTACCGCCTACTGGTGTTGGCCAGAGGGGCCGATGGCGCGATATGGCAGCCTGGCTTCTGTCAGTCTGCCCCAGGGCAGCTGTGGCTACAACTGTAGCTGCCTCCACCAGTGTGTGAATGTGAGAGTGACTGAATAGTGGCATTGTAAAGCGCTTTGGGTGCCTTGAAAAGCGCTATATCAATCCACTCCATTATTATTGTTATTATTAAATTACTTACGAGTTTAATTTGTCAGCAACTTCCTGCCAGCCCTCTCTCCTTGCTTTTGCAGCCTTTGCAGTGTTCCCTTGCGTTCTGATTAAACTCTGAAACTCCTGAAATCCCTCACTCAAGAGTTCTTGCTCTGCTGCCGAAAAATACCGAGCCGAGCGCGCTCCGTCGACATTTTCGCCGACCAATCAGAGGGTTGCCGATCAATGTTTCTACTATCGATGCGTAGCCCCTTTTACGACACCCAGTGATGTCACATTACTGCGTCCAGCTGTACTAATCGTCAACAGCAGGTGTGTTCGGGGAACCGGATTAGCGCGCTCACGGTTAGCGCGATGGTTTGGTCTTGGATGTTTCATTTGATCTTGGATGTAGTAAGCGACGTACGAAGCACAGGGCCCTGGTCCCTGGCTTATGTTGTTTCTTCATCGGAAGTTCATAGTTTTGTTTTATTTCCTTAGCCTCCACCAGTATTCCTGAGTTAATCTGCCATGTGTGTCTGCCGTCTGCACTTAGCTACTTCCTGTTTTACCTTGTCTTTAACTCATCTCTTGTGCATTGTCTCTAGTTTTTACTTCTCCTCTCTCATTGAGTTAATTCATTTCAGCTGTGTCTCATCACCACCGTCTTCCTAATGACCGCATGTGTGTATTTAAACTTTCATTTTGCTGGTGTTCAGTGTGGTGTCATGTTGTGTTCCAACTTGCCTTTCCCCTGTATATTTCCAGTATATCTGTGTATACTCATGGACTTGGACAGCTGCTCTGTCTGAATAATTGTTCATATTTTTTCTTAAATTCATCTCATGATAAATTGACACTGGAAAAACCCAAGAACGTTGTAATCATAAAATGTATGTTGTATACATTAGAATCATCAAATATATATTTCTAAAAATGTGACTTATTTGCTTTGTTTTGTTTTCTCTTCAGCTTATCAATTCACTAATTTTTTTTATTTTTTAATATTTCACAATACTGCAGACTAAATTCTAAATAAAGATAAGCCTTTATTGCAGGTCATCAAAGTCCTGAACTAAATACAAAAAGTTCAGAACCAAATTTAAAAGACCAGTATGATACCAGGAAATATAGAGGCACACTGACTAAACGCCATGACAAAGGACACAAGGAAGACTGGAGCATATTGTAGAATATGTAGGGATGAGTGAACAAGACACAAGTGAAGATCAAACATGGATACAAGACGACTCATTAAGATACTCACATTAAGATACAGGCAAAGGAATACTGGAATTAGATGCCATTTGCGTTCAAAGTGAAAATTTCACCTCTTGAAGCACACTGATTGGACCAAGGCATAACTGTTACCTTGATGGTGAACGTTTGCAGCCTTTTGCAACTATTTAAGTCTCACTTTCTCAAATTTCACTACCACTGATGACAAGTGTTTACAGACAAGTTGTCTTCTTCCATGAAAAGTACAGGCCACAGTAGCATGTGCTAGCGACCAAAGCAATAACAAGTGGTGCAGCGCTCAGCGGCAGCCACTTTCACCCAGCATTCCCCAGCCTTCTTTCTTTCTTTTCTGTAGATGTTCACAACCATCCAACAGATATACCTGCCTACACATACACACACACACAAACACTCACTCTAACAGCCACCAGAGGCTCCATTACAGCAGTATGGGAACCATCTGTTGGTTTGGAATTGAATCTTGCTCAATTAGCATCTAATTTACATATGATTAGCATGTCATTAATGGAGCATTATGCAGAGTAATATGATTGCTAAACGAGTTTTGCTTCCCCCGCAGAGTAAAAACCTCTGTTCTGCTAATCGGTGCTGCTTCCCTCTCCCTCTGGTCAAGGGAGGAGAGTGTGTGTGTATATCTCTGTGCACTGTGTGTGATCAAATAGTGGGTGTGAAAGTCTCGTAATACATGCATGCCTGCTGGCTAACTTTTGACTCCGTGTGTGTGTGTGTGTGTGTGTGTGTGCGTGTGTGGACTAGATACTACTACAGTTTTTTTCAATCGCTAACAAGCGCCTACCCATACTTCAGATACTTTTTCTAAACTCTTAACACAGACTCACACCTACAAAACACAATTGGCCAAATGGATAATTTTCTTCTCAAAAATACATTTTGTTAAATATATACTACCTCTTCATTTCAAAATAGAACACATCTTTCTCTGCACACACTAACTGTACAAAAACACTATAAATCTGACTCAAAATGAAATTAGTCTGTCAAAGAATAACACTTGTTTTCACTTCACAAGGTACATGCAGTCAATCAAAGTACACCAGGTTTCAAAATACTGGCTATTATTGACATTACAAAAACTGCATAGACCTTTATGATTCAGTTTTACAGGTATTTGCATGCGAAACATGCAATCCACCATTTTGACACCAGAAATGTCTTGGTTGGTAACTGTATGTCCACATGTACAGTAATGTTCACATTCAAAAGCATTCCAGTAAAAAGCAAACAAGTTTCTGTTTCTTTACTGTTTACCACAGGAGGTACAGTAGAAACACAGTATGATAGGACAGAGAAAGTTCTACAGTATTGCTTACAGTGAACAAAATATCCATGAAACACACAAGCGCATTCTGAACAAAAAAACAACAGCAAAAAGCCAAGATAAAAAGGGGGGGAGGGGGAGGGGGGCTAAAAAAAGGCAAAAAATTTGCATCTAATCTCTGCGATCTTCAGGGTTAGGACACATGTTTTCATCAACATCACATCTGATGTTATCCAAGTCGATGCACCTGGGATAAAACCGCCTGGTATGTCGGATCCACCCTTGGCAATCGTCAACTGTGATGTCCCTGGAGCCAGCATCCATGGCTTCAAGGAGGGACATCTGGTCATATGGCTGATGGTCATAAACCTTCCACCTCCATGCAGAAAAGAACTCCTCTATGGGGTTGAGGAAAGGTGAATAGGGTGGAAGGAAGAGACTTACCAGTCTTGGGTGGACTTCAAACCATGTTGTTATTGCTTGCGAGTGATGGAAAGCCACATTGTCCCAGGTAATTACAAAGGTCCTCATGTTTTCACCCTCCTGACCCTGCTCTGGAACCAGGCACTGGTGGAGATCATTGAGAAAGGCAAGCAAGCGCTCTGTATTTATAGGGTCCAACCTGACATCTGTGAAGGAGTAATCCTGCATTTGCAATTGCTGCACACATGGTAATGTTTGCCCCTCTCTGTCCTGGCACATCAACTGTGGCCCTTTTTCCAATTACATTTCGTCCACGTCGACGCCTTTTGGCCAGATTGAATCCTGCCTCATCGATGTATATGAATTCATGAGGGGCCTGGTTGGCCTCCAATTCCATAACTCTCTGAAACAAAGTTTATGTAAGTCATGTTATTACTGTATACCATACTGTACTGTAACCTAGTATTGTGTAGGTTACCTACTTGCAAAGTGCAAAGCTTATAGAACTGGACATTGGATTGAATATACACTATACCTGGACATATTGTCGTCGTAGCTCCTTGACCCTCTCACTGTTCCTCTCAAAGGGAACAGTGTAGAGCTGCTTCATCCGCACTCTATGTTTGGACAATGTCCGCGAAATGGTTGTGAGGCTGATTCTATCGATATTGTCGAATATCTCATGGTCCGCCACAATTCTAGTTTGAATTTCACGCAGTTTTATTGCATTATTTGCAGTAACCATTTCTACAATGGCAAGCTCCTGATCATTACTGAGGAGCTTTCCTCTTCCCCCAGAGGGTGGAAGACGTTGCATTCTTTAGAAAGACAAAAAATTCAACATATGCATTACTGTATGACCATATTGACATGTCAAGTGAGAATAGAAACAATCCATGTAAAATGCAATACTTACCTGTTGGTTTGTTGAAAGATGCGTATAATGGAGGCAACCATTGACCGCCTCAAATTGGGCTGCACTCTTTCACCAGCCTCTCTTAGTGAAAGACCATGGTTGATTACATGGTCAACGATAGTGGCACGAATTTCATCACTGACTACTGTTCTTGCAGCCCTTGGAATGCCACCACCACGCATTCTTACACCTCTACCTTGCCCTCTCCTTGGGCCTGCTCTTCTCCCTGGGCCCCTTGCTCCTACTCTTCCTCGACCAGACATTACAGTGTTTGTCTTTTTTTTGTTTCCAAAAACATCACTCCTCAAGGTCTTGCCTTATAAACCCCACTGACTCTAAGCCAGAATGGAAGAAGCTGTGGTTGGCCCAATTTACCCAACATAAATCAGCTGTGTGTCAATTATTCAATTGTTTGTTTATTATCAGCTGAGATATATTTTTGATATTGATATTGTTTTTGTACTGATATCATTGCAGAAGGAGAGGTTTTTATACTGTATCTAAGGTTTGGAATATTGTTTTTGCTATTGTGGGATGTTGTGTGTTAACATTCGTAGATACTACAGAAACAGTCCATAATTTTGTTGGGAGGTATAGCTTGTCTGTTAAGAAAATGTAAGCATTGTGGAAATGTGTTCACTGACTGCATATTGGGTGAACACGACATGAAATGTGTGAATGGTATGGCCACAACAGACCAATGTTGTGCTAATTGTGTTTAGAGTTTTGCAAATGTGACAACTGTTTGGACAAACGCTTGTTAGCGACTGAAAAAAACTGTAATGTTGTGGGGACTTGAAGGGACTTATCTTTCTTATAGGGACAAAAAGAAACGTGAAGAAACACTTTATAGTAAGAATAACATTTTAGTTAATGGTAATGTAAGGTTTTGGGCGCAGATTAGACAAGTGCTAGTTATGATTAGTTGTCTACAGGAAAGTGAATGTTGTTCCTCTTCAGTCATGGGTAAACAACTGCATGGAGGCTGAAAATGAGTTTCATGTGCTACATCAAACTGGTATCTGTCTTACTGATCACCGTTAGCATCTTCAAAATACCATGCTAACTCAAAACCGGTAAAAACAACAAGATTCCCTCAGATCATATTTCTCCATGTTAGCAGAATTTTTTCTAATTCGGCCTTCAGATAAAAAATAATGCATCGGTCTGATGGGGAACTGTTTTAATATGAGATTCTGTCTATGACGCTTTTTGCAGCCTTTATATGCAGTGCTATTAGTTCCCTCAATCAGTAATTGCACAAGTGATTGTTCTTTTTTTTTTTTTCACGTTCAGTGAAAGCTACCTAAGCTCCCCTTATGAAAACTAATGACAGTGCTTAGATGGAATTTGCATGTATCTTACCCTGGAGATGCTTTTAGAAAACAGCATCTCAGCCTGTAAGAACTGTTGCTTGGTACCATTATTCTGTATTTTCTGCAGTCAGTAAATCACCTGAAAAAAGAAGCATTCTCCCAAACCATCTCTCACTATTTTGTGCCATGGTCACAAGGTTTAGTTAGGTTTCCAAGTTTTAGAATCTTGTTTTATGAACAGATTTAGTTCATGTCTTTAGTTTTTGTTTAAATTCTGTTTCTTTATTTTAGCCACCTCAGTGTTTCCTGGTCTATGTTCCATTGTCTCTGTTCACTGTTTCTTTTCTTGTTGTTTCCTGTTTTACTTTGCTAGTTTCCTTTGGTGTCTTGTTTTACTTTTTCCTTCAATCTGATTATCTCAATTGTTTATACTTGTTGTTATTTACTTTCCTTTCCTGATTTGTCAGATGGCTGGTTTATGTTCATCTATTGCTGCCCAGCCATACTTTCTGTTAAACATTGCTTCATGTGACTGTGTGACTTTATGTGCACCTCACATACTTTTGAATCATTAAGTCTGTGGGTTTCTGCACAGGGATCTGCTTCTGAAGTTCCTGACATGTATTCTGTCTATTTCTAATCTACGTGCACTTTTCGGTGTGGTCAAAATAGATAAAGATGAATTTGTTTCCAGAAACTTTATGTAAGACTGAGTCAAAGTAATCCACAATATGTTTTTAAAAGGCAGTTCTATGGTGGAGGAATATAATTTCAACCACTATATTCTTTATATGAGATTTACTTAGAATAAGAACATTTGAAAGACATATCTAGACTCAGATAAACAAGAATTTGTTCTGATTTTACTGCTCAGTCAACATTTAGTATTATACCAGAATCTGACTCTACATCATGAAATTAAGCATGAAAGGATTTCCTAACCTACCATCTAACATCCTGCAGTCAGTGTCCCCTGCTCCAGCTGTTCAAGGTCTCATTTTAGATGGTGAAATTCTTCAGGAAACATTTTCCAGAATGGCTAAGTTAAGTCTCGGTTGTAGCCATAATTGTAGTGACCTTAGTGAAATGGAAAACACTTTAGGAAATTAAAAAGAAACTTCAGTAACAATTTTGTGTGTGTAAGAATCAAATCAAAAATCAAACAGTCAAGTTTTGAACGAAGTCCAGACTTCAGTATAATTGACTGACAAGGATTTGTATAGCTAAGTAAGACATATCCCCGCATTATTCCATGGCTAGGTAGATAAAATGAACTTGAAATAAATTACTTGATAGCTGTTCATTAGCATTCACAATATGTTATCCAGTGTAAATACAGAGCATTTGCAACAAGGTGCAAACCACTGGTTTAGTACAGGAAGGCCAGATTAGAATTAGTATTATTACTAAATATTAAGATAATTCTTAGGATCTTGAATTAGGTTTTGTTTTTTCTGAAAATTTGAGTCTATGGATCAAAATGTCAATAACTCTTTCAACAATAACAGTTAATACAATATTTATATCAATCCCTCTGAATTAAATCTTGTTTGTTTTTAAATTGACTGTGGTGACGTTCAGAGGCAAATTGAACTTACAGACCTAACTGTAATAGCTCCTTATTGGGAGCCGTGGTTTGTTTGTTGTTTCTTCCTCTTCTTTCTTTCACCCTCACTCTCTTGCTCTCACTTTTTTTCCGCTTCACGCCGCACGTGATTGGTCAATATGTGTTTGTGCCTTTTGTTTACGCTGAGCAGCGAGGGGAGGGGCGGTAGTTACACTTACAGCAGCAGTAGCACACGAACAGAGCAGGAGGTAGAGAGAGAAATAGAGCAACAACAAGAGACAACATTGACACATTAGAAAGCTATAGTAAAGAAAATGAGTGACACCAATAAGCAAAATCTGGAACCATTTCAATTTTATTCACAATACAAAGGCAGAGTGTAGAGTCTGCCAGAAAAGAATACAGACAACCTGCACAGGCACCTGAGAACTGTCCACCCATCAGTGCAATGGGAAGATTAAACACAGTTGAGTGTGATATTAATGAAGGTGCCAGTGTGTCTACTGCAAGTGTTGCTGCTGCAGTATCTACAGCATCATGCAGTATACCACCACAACCACCTAAACCCAACCCAGAGCTCTATGAGACAGTTTTTGCGGGAAGATGAATTGTAGTTGTTTTATTTTATTTTTTTTACATTTTATGTGGAGTGAATAAATAAAAGCAGATTTATATAATAAACATGTAAATAAGAAACACTGTTTTTTTTTACATTAGTAATTCATTTTGTGCATAATTTTATATTGTTGTTGATAATGAATTAATTAAAGAAACAAAACAACCTGAAGAAAGAGACAACTCTTTTTGGTGAGCCGAGCCTAAAGAGCCGGTTCTGTAAAAACAGCTGGAATTCCCATCACTGGTATCTACTGAGTGCCGGGATGAGCTGGCTTAGAGAAAAAAAACACACATTAATCATCTACTTTCTCCATCATCTCCTCTAACAAATGTCTCTCCATCATCCGTTATATATTACTTCTGTTTGCTTCCTGTCTCTCAGTGAATGTATTTCAGTTTGATTTATTGGTTCATGGCTCTTAAATCATCTGACCTTTTTGTCAATTGCAATGGCCTGCTGTTTGTGTCTTTCATCTGTCTGTCTGACTTGGTCCTATCTATTATTCAATCATCCATCTGTTGTTTTGCTTGGTCTGATGCTGTGTATCAGTCCCTCTTGCCTGTCAGTATTTTATGTTTCTGTCTTTTCCCTTCATAAATCTTTTCTTCCTCCATTTTGCTAATTCCCTCACTGACTTTCTTTGTTTAACTTTCAGTTTTTTGTAGTTAAAATTTTCTCAGTTCACCAAAGTGAAAACACATTTCACCTGTCCCATAGTTTTGGTTAGACTTGTTGAAGTTTAATTTCAAGCAGTTGTGCTTTGATTTACATTCATACACATTAATACACCATGTAGATACTTCACAAAATAGAGTTCCGAATTAATAAACCGATTAGTTTGGATATAATAATCTATGGCTGCGCACACACACAGGTATTTTTCTGCCCCTGAAGAGAGTAAGTAAGTAAATGTTTCTGTTTGTTTGTCTGCCTGCCTATCTGTTTGCTAGCAGTCTAGTATACCGTTTTTAAGATATCATTTTCAAATTTTGTGTGATGCTAGATACTGACAATAGTTCGAGATGATTTATTTTTGGTGAAAAAGTCACTCCAAAATTTATATATTCCACATTTTGATGGATCTTCTCAACCTTCATAAGAATATGCTAGGCCTTGGGGAAAACGAGTACCTAGGTTGGGTAAACATTTGTCCTTTACCTTTATTATTAGTGCCCAAAGTCAAAGCTGACCTTAAAAAAATTTCAAGAAATTGCATCAAATATATGTATGTACATATCAATCAATCAATCTTTATTCATAAGGCACTTTTCATACAAAAATGTAGCACAAAGTGCTTTGCATGGTTAAAAGCAGCCCACCCCACTCCGCCCTCCAACTCACTCCCCACACTCTCATCAGCATAAATGATCGTGAATACATACACCCCCCCCCCACACACACACCTAAAGAGTATATTGGGCTGGGCACACATGAGCCAGGTAAGGAAACACTATCACAGGGAGCCGTCTGCACCGGGAGCCGGTCACAGACCGCAGCCACCAGGCTGGGCACACAGCAGGAGGGAAGCAAAGAAGCCCCCCAGCCAGGCTGAGAAGACCGGCAGAGCCCCAGCAGCCACGGTCGATCACAGCCCCGGTGCAGAGAGCCCCTTCCGAGGAAACACTGGAGATATGACCCAATAAGAATATATACAGGATAAAAAGATAAAATAAATAAGAATGGGATACAATATAAATATAAATAGTGTAAGAAGTTAAAAAAAAGAAGAATAAGAATAAAATCAATAAATATTAGGTAAAACCTAAATTAATAATGTAAATAGAATAACAGGATATAATAAATAAGCATAAAATAAATAAACGTTAGGTAAAAGCTAAATTAAAAAGGTGGGTCTTGAGCCTGTTCTTAAAAACATGTACGTTCTCTGCAGCCCTGAGCTCCTCCGGCAGGTTGTTCCACAGACGAGGACCATACCACTGAAATATGTATCATATGAAAGGACATGGAGATAGTGGTGCAGCACACTTTTTTTTCAATATGACACCCTACAACCAAAGCTCTTGCCCTTCGGGGGGAGCTATGCTCTCCTTTTATGTCACATTGGGTGTAATTCCTCTGTTGTTTTGTCCTTTGTTCCTGATGTCCTTAGTTTTCCTTTTATTAAGGTTAGGTCTGTTTTGTATTCTATCCCAATCATCCATCATCCTTTGTTTGTGTTCCCATGTCCTGTCAAGTTTTTGTCTTTCTGTGGTTTTGTGTTTAGTTACCTTCATTCCTTCAACTTGTGCGGTCTTAGTTTTGCTTCCCTTGTTTTCTAAGGAGCTTGCAATGAAAGTGACTGGACTTCTTAAAGTTTTGTGAAGATATTTCACCTTTCATCTGAGTGGCTTCTGAAACCTGGAATACCCGGGGTTCTCCAACATTTGGTTTTAGAACTGAAGAATCCTCTTGGATAAGAAGTGAAACATTTTCACAAAACTGAAAGAAGTTTACTCACTTTCTTTCAAAGCTCCTTAGAATACCATAACCTGGATGATTGAGAACCTACACAGACATATCTTCCCTTGTTTAGTTTTCCCCTATGAGTCTTAGCTCACCTGTTTCCACTCCCCTCATTATCTTCGGAGTATTTATTGTCTGCATCACTCTTTGTTCAATGTCACATCCTCCTCCTGTGCTCCATGCTCCATGTTTCACAAGATTTCCAGTGTGTTCCACTTCCAATCCTGAGTTCTGTATTTGGACCTACAACCTGCTTGCTACCCAGCAGACATCATCTTGGAGGAGCAGTTTCCTTGCTTCAAGAGTGAGATAATTATCTGTTTCTGGCCTGGCCTCTGGCACTAGACCTTCCGCTGTGACCGAGGTGCTCTCTCGAACTGCTGCACCTCCTCTGTCTAGCCCCATGCCATCGCCCAGAACTATCTCCTTATATTGAACTCTAGTGGTTCCTGTTTTTGTTCAGTATTTCACTAATGAAATATTGTTTACTGAAACTAATGTTTAACCAAAGTTTAGTAATTGATTAGTTGCTGGGAGGGGTTTCTTTGTTTTAAGCACTTTTAAAGTGTTGTTCTTAAAAACATTTGAAATTGAGGTTTTAACAAAATCAAAATTATTGTTAGTAAAACAATCTGTAAAAGGCCATTACTAAAAATGTTGTCTTGTTGTTGTCTTGTTGTTTTATATGGTTATAATTGGCTATTCATAGCACTTGACTGAGGTTAACAAAACACCATTGACTTCAATCATACCTCACTGGACTCCACACTGCCCACCTTCACCCAGTATGTGACCTGCCCAACCAGAGTCAATAAAACACTGGACTTACTGTATGCCAATGCAGAAGAGGCATACAGTTCATCACCTCTCCCTCCCCTGGGCAGATCTGATCACAACCTGGTGCACCTTGTCCCTGTGTATGAGCCCTTAGTGCGCAGGGAGCCACCAGCCACCCGCACAGTGCAGAGATGGTCAGAGGAGAGCGAGGAGGCTCTTAAGGATTGTTTTGAGTCGACTGTGTGGGAGGTGATTTGTGATGACCACGGAGAGGACATCGACAGCCTTACTACATGCATTACTGACTATATAAACTTCTGTGTGGATAACACTGTACCTACTAGGACTGTACGGTGTTTCTCCAACAACAAACCTTGGATTACCCCAGAAATTAAAACCGTCCTCAAGCGGAGGGCCTTCAAATCCAGAGACAAAGAGGAGTTGAAAAGGGTGCAGAGAGAGCTGAGGGGACTGATAAGGAATGGGAAGGAGAGCTACAGGCAGAAGATGGAGAACCAGCTTCAACAAAACAACGTTGGTGAAGTCTGGAGAGGCCTCAGAACCATCTCGGGCCACAAACAGCAGAACTCTCTGCCTGGGAGGGATGTGAGGTGGGCAAATGAACTGAATCATTTCTTCAACAGATTTGATTCAGCCATGAGGCAGTCTGCAACATCGGCTGCAGACTCACCCACCCCCACTGCTGCTGTTCCACCTCAGACACTTCACACCTCCTCTATTCACCCTGCTCACTCCCCCCCACCCCCAACTGCAGCATCCAATACACACTCAACACAAGGCTCCAGCCTGTCTCTCTCAACCACCCAGGTTAGGAGGGAACTGAGGAGGATTAATGGCAAGAAGGCAGCGGGTCCACATGGCATCAGCTCGAGGGTCGTCAGGTCCTGCGCGGACCAACTGTGTGGGGTGATGGAGCACCTCTTCAACCTGAGCCTGAGGTTGGGAAGAGTCCCACAGCTCTGGAAAACCTCCTGTGTTGTACCAGTGCCAAAGACTTCACGCCCCAAGGACCTCAACAGCTACAGGCCGGTGGCTCTGACATCCCACCTGATGAAGACCCTGGAGCGGTTGGTCCTGGCTCAGCTTCGGCGCCTAATAAGCTCATCACTGGACCCACTTCAGTTTGCCTACCAGCCTGGCATTGGAGCGGATGATGCCGTCATTCACCTCCTACATCGTTCCCTCGCTCACCTGGAGACCGCTGGAAGCACTGTGAGAATCATGTTCTTTGATTTCTCCAGTGCCTTCAACACTATTCTTCCCTCGGTTCTAAAGGACAAGCTGGTGAACTCTGGAGTGGACCATCACCTCACTACCTGGATCCTGGACTACCTCACCGACAGACCACAGTATGTGAGGACTCAGGGCTGTGTGTCGGACAGGGTCGTCTGCAGTACGGGGGCCCCACAGGGAACGGTTCTGACTCCGTTCCTCTTCACCATCTACACTGCAGACTTCTCCCACAATTCCACCCAGTTCTCTGATGACTCTGCAATAGTCGGCCTCATCACTGATGGGAACGACAAGGAGTACAGAGGTCTGACCCAAGACTTTGTGGACTGGTGCCAGCTGAACTACCTCCAGATCAACGCCAGTGGTAGACTTCCGCAGGCACAAGCATTCTCCACTGCAACCACTGAACATCCAAGGTATGGACATTGAGGCTGTGGACAGCTACAGGTACCTTGGTGTTCATCTGAACAATAGACTGGACTGGACTCATAACTCAGACGCCCTCTACAGGAAAGGGCAGAGCAGGCTGTACCTGCTGCGGAGACTCAGGTCGTTTGGAGTGGAGGGCCCACTCCTGAAGACCTTCTATGACTCTGTTGTGGCTTCTGCTATCTTTTATGGTGTGGTCTGCTGGGGCGGCAGCATCTCTGCTGGGGACAGGAAGAGACTGAACAGGGTGATCCGAAGGGCCAGCTCTGTTCTAGGATGCCCTCTGGACCCAGTGGAGGTGGTGAGTGACAGGAGAATGGCGGCTAAGCTGTCATCCCTGTTGGACAACATCTCCCACCCCATGCAGCAGACTGTGACAGCACTGAGCAGCTCCTTCAGTGGGAGACTGCGGCACCCACGGTGTGGGACGGAGAGATTTCGCAGGTCTTTCCTCCCCACTGCTGTCAGACTCCATAATAAAGACTTTAACTGATCAAGCACACACATCCATACATATGCAATAATACTAAGTGCAATAATCCTTTCTGTCATCGTTGTATTTTTACTCAGTTGTATATAGTATTTGTATTTGTATTCTATTTTTATCTTATTGTATATTTATTTTATTGTATTCTACTGTATATAGTATTTTATTCTATTCTGTACAGCTGTGTACTGTATTTATTCTTATTGTATTCTAATTTTTGCCTCATAACTTTTGCACTGTCCACTTCCTGCTGTGACAAAACAAATTTCCCACGTGTGGGACTAATAAAGGTTATCTTATCTTATCTTATTGGCTGGTTTAATAGTTGACTAAACTCAAACAAAAGACTCAGTATGTGAGCTGCGGTCTGACAGTTTTTTCCTTTGTAGTTTCTCAACTATTCACCCCAACACTTCCTAATAACCCAGCATATAAATGTAACTTCAACAACAAAAAATAAAAACAATGATTACTTTTAATAATTCAAATTCAAATTTTATTTGTCACGTACACAGTCATACACAGTACGATATGTAGTGAAATGCTTGGACAACTGCTTGTGACCTAAAGAAAACAAAAAAGGAAAAGGCTATGAATAAGATAGGAAATAAATATGAAAAATTAAAAAGGGTAAATTTAACTAGGAAGGAATAAAATATAAATTAAGGTTAAAAATGAAATAACTGTACAACACAAATTAGAATGAAGGGTAAATTTAACTGGGAGAATAAGATAAAATATATAAATTAAAGTTGAAAATAAAATAACTGTACAACAAAATACACAATATAGAACTATATAAGAATGTATGAAGAAATATAAATAAATATATACACAATAACAGCAGCGTGATTTAAGTAATGAAGTGAAAACAATGTCCAGAATGTCCAGTGTGTGTAAGAACCATATGTGTGGGTCAGTACTGTGTGGTGGTGTGATTGAGAGACCGTATCGCCTGCGGGAAGAAGCTCCTCCTCAGTCTCTCTGTGTTGGTCTTCAGGGAGCGGAATCGCTTTCCTGACCTCAGCAGAGAGAACAGTCTGTTGTTGGGATGGCTGAGGTCCTTCACGATCTTCCTGGCCTTGGTCCAGCACCGCCTGCTGTAGATTGAGTGCAGGTCAGGGAGCTCGGAGCGGATGGTGCGCTCAGCTGACCGCACAACCCTCTGTAGAGCTCGTCTGTCCTGCATGGTGCTGTTCCCGAACCAGGTTAAGATGTTTCCCGTCAGGATGCTCTCTATGGTGCAGGAGTAAAAGTTCCTGAGCACCTTGGAGGGCAGTTGGAAGTCTCTCAAGCGTCTGAGGTGGTAGAGACGCTGACGGGCCTTTTTCACCACGGTGTTGATGTGACAGGACCATGACAGGTCCTGCGTGATGTGAACTCCGAGGTATTTGAAGCTGTCCACTCTCTCCACTGGGCACTCGTTGATGACAGGGGTCTGGTAGTTCCTCTCCTGCTTAGTGCTGAAGTCCACTATCAGCTCCTTTGTCTTACTGACGTTTAGAAGGAGGTTGTTCCTCTGGCACCAGTTCTCCAGATTCTTAATCTCCTTCAGGTAGGCCGTCTCGTTGTTATCAGAGATCAGGCCCACCACGACGGTGTCGTCAGCAAACTTGATGATGGTGGTGGAGCTGGTAGTGGCCACACAGTCATATGTGTACAAAGAGTACAGCAGGGGGCTCAGAACACACCCCTGGGGGGCTCCAGTGCTGAGAGTGGTGGAGGCTGAGACATGTCCGCCCATCCTTACTGCCTGTGGTCTGCCAGTTAGGAAGTTGGAGATCCACTGACACATAGATGAGCTGAGTCCCAGATGCTCCAGCTTGGTGGTGAGTGTGGAGGGAATTATGGTGTTAAATGCAGAGCTGTAGTCTATGAAGAGCATTTTAACATAATTCCCCCTTCTAGTGTCCAAGTGAGTGAGTGATGTGTGGAGGAGATGAGAGATGGCATCGTCTGTGGAACGATTTGGACGGTAAGCGAACTGTAGTGGGTCCAGTGTGTCTGGTAGTGAAGAAATGATGAAGTCTCTGACCAGGCGTTCAAAGCACTTCATCACTACTGAGGTGAGGGCTACAGGGCGATAGTCATTGAGAGAAGCAGGGTGGGGTTTCTTCGGGACAGGAACAATGATGGACTCTTTGAAGCATGTGGGGATCACCGACTGAGATAGTGAACACAGGAGCTAGCTGGTATGCGCAGTCTCTGAGGATACGACCTGGGATGCCGTCTGGTCCTGCTGCTTTCCTGGTGTTCACTCTCTTGAAGGCTCTCCTTACTTCATGCTCGGAGATGACGAGCACGTTTCCGGTGCTGGCAGTATCTTCCTGTCTGCAGCCGTTAGCGCCGCTAACACTAGCATTGTTGGAGTCCTTAGCTGCAGCCTCGAAGCGAGCATAGAAAGTGTTCAGCTCGTCTGCCAGAGTCACGGCCGCGTTCGTCATACCGGTTGTTGGTGCTTTATAGTCCGTTATTGTCCTTAGTCCCTGCCACAGGCTCCTAGAGTCACTCTGTTGGAGTTGTGACTCTAGTTTCCTCCCGTAGCGCTGCTTCGCCTCTTTCACCGCCCTCCGCACGTTATATGACGCGGCTTTGTACGGGTCCATGTCCCCCGTCATGAGTCCCGTGTTGTAGGCAGCGGTGCGGGATCTCAGAGCGTCGCAGATGGTTTTATCCACCCACGGCTTCTGGTTGGGAAACGTTGTGATAGTCTTTGTCTCCACGGTATCATCCGCTAGTTTCCCGATGAATCCCACAACCGCTTCCGTAAACACGTTGACATCATCATCGGAGCTGTTTCTGAACATGCCCCAGTCTGCGTCATCGAGTGCGTCCTGTAACGCGGCCACCGATTGATCCGTCCAGCGGATTAAATGTACAGCACCTTGGTCAACAGTGGTTGTTTTAAATGTGCTATATAAATAAATTTGACTTTGACTATTATTGTACTGTGTAATTTTACATCAGCCCAGTCCTCCAACCACAACAGCAGATGTATATACTCTTGCATATACAGTAAGAGCATATACTCCTTTTATCCAGGTAGGTTTCCCAGCATCAAAACACTTCACCGCTGCTTTGCCTCTCTATCAGCTATCCCAGTAGGTCCAGTCCAACCATGTTTGCTCTGCTTCTCCCAGGAGCAGAGCTTTTGTTCATCCCAACACATCTTCTCCGTGGAATCTAACATCCCTCTATCCCTGTGCAGGGCTGATGGACAAAGAAGAAAAAGGAGGAAAAGAGAGTTGAACGGGAAAATCACTTGCAGTGAGTGGATTGGTGGTTTTAACATTTCCAATAAATTATCAATGAATTGGGTGTGTGCTAATGTTATTTAGTGTCATATACACACATGAGGCAGACTGTGCTTTTAAAAGTTTTATGGCATGTAATGGACTGACGGCTGAGACTGTGTTTTTAAGCAGAGCTGTACATGAGGGGATTTGTATATGCATTAGGTTTATGTCAGGAAACAACGATTATATTTCATTTTTCCATATTTATAATGCACTTTTTTAGGTTTTATTGGTCATTCATTGGTCAGTTTACAATAAACTGTTTGCAGCATCTATACTGTATTCATACTGAACTGAAAGTAGGCACTTTAACATGTACAGAAATTCTGAATAGTGACTACTAATTTGTATTTTGTGGCCAATTTGCAAAAGGGAAGTGACTTTGAAGATCGTTAGAGCTAGGGATGGGTATCGTTTAGGTTTTATCCGATACCGGTGCCAAATCGGTACTTTTGAAACGGTGCCGGTGCTCAAACGGTGCTCAAACCGGTGCTTAAAGAATGGAGAACACAAAATTGGTCCAAAAACCTCTCATGTTCAGCTGTTTTTTGTAAAAAGATAACAATGTTAGCCTTTTCTGCAGCTATGGGGCATATATGGTATCACTCTTGGCTGGAAGCAGTGCTTAAACAATGGAAAAAACACAAACTTTGTCCTAAACCTCTCATGTTTAACTGTTTTCCACTTTTTCTTTGGTCATTTTAGCCTTTTTGGCCAGGGTGAAGGGAGTATCTGCCATCAAACAAGAAGACAGCCGCATGTAGCTATGATGATGTTTGCTAGTTCACCTTACATGCATTAATGTAATAACGTGGTTAGCCTACTCAATGTAAATTACACACGAACAACATTAAGCTACTCACGCAGAAAAGAACGGCTGCTGCTGCCATCATCATCCGTCATCATTTATGCTACACTGGCAGGGCTAGGGGCCAGGACTCTCCTCTTCTTGTTTTTGGGGGATGTTGCATAACAGGCAACCCACCCGCAGTAGATGTGCTCGGTGTGAGGTCTCACAGCAAGCTATCAAATACGGCGCATTTCTGGGCTTTTAAAAAAAACGCTATGCGTCGCCAGGTGTTTCATCGGATTTGAGGTGTTACCTCCTTTGACAGTATCACAGTATCAGCTTAAAGCACTTGTTGCAGGCTGCTGAGTTTGCATATTTTGCTGTGAAGTACAGCCAGACTTTTGACCGCTTCGCCTTGGACATTTTTAATCTGTAGCTCTGCTCTAAAAGAACGTACGTACCTGGACCCGCCTACTAAATGGTAAATGGCCTGTATTTATATAGCGCTTTACTAGTCCCTAAGGACCCCAAAGCGCTTTACATATCCAGTCATCCACCCATTCACACACACTCACACACTATCCTCGGAAACGTAAAATGATTGGCTAGAAGTGTATCACAGCTCAGGAAAAAAAAGCACCGAAATAAAGCACCGAAATGTGCGCTGCTTTTCGGTCTGGTTACTACCGTTTATGTCAGAACCGGTGCCATCATGGCACCGGACACCGGTACCCATCCCTAGTTAGAGCACACAGGTATAGCAGAAGCTTCAGTCACAACCATCCAAGAAATGTTAGTGCAGAATATGAACATACTGAGTCAACAATAACATCCAACAGCAATAACAGTGAGGGATATTTTATTATAGATATTATAGTAAACCAGCCAGCAGTCTGCCACCTACTGGCAGGCGGCTCTTTCCAGCATTGCCTAACGTTAAATGGGAAGATTAAAGGTCTTTCAGTCAGTAGTCCCACAATTCACTCTGCTTTCACAGCAGTAAAAAAAAGTGCACCAGTTATTTTGGTTTATTATGAAAATAGATTAAATTAATTTATATTAGGGCAATTGTAATACATTTTCCTTACAGTTGTGAAAAACATAATGAGCACTCAACATTATATTTACATCATTGCTTTTAAGCAAAAGAGAAAGCTGAGAAACTAAGGTATGATTCATTCAAGCATTATAATATAGAATACTATCCAAATATGCTAAAACATCAGCCAGTATTACTTTATTATTATGAGGTTATTACAATTGAAATTCTAATATGTGAATATTACTAATTAATATTGTAAGTAATAGTAATTAATATTACTCTAGTTTGGTAATTAAGTGATGATAATAACTTAGAAATAATCACATTATTACGTCCAACCAATTTGGAAACAGTGGGAAGGAAAAACTCCCTTTTAACAGGAAGAAACCTCCAGCAGAACCAGGCTCAAGGAGAGGCACCATTTGCCATGACTGGTTGGGGTGAGGAGAGGAAGACAGAACAAAAACACACTGTGAAAGAGAGCCAGAGATGAATAATAACTAATGAATACATGCAGAGTAGTGTATAAACACATAGTGAGTGAAGCAGGCAAGTGAAGAAGAAGCACTTGGTGCATCATGGGAAACCCTTAACAGCCTAGACCTATTGCAGTGTAACTAAGGGAAGATTCAGGATCTGGAGGATCCAGCCCTAACCATGCAATATAATTAGTCGGTGTATGCTTTATCTTGAGTTAATGCATTTTTTTATCCAATAAAAAAAATTGGAAAAATAATGAAGCAAAAGTTAAACACCAGATTAAGTCAAAACGGGGAAAAGTATAAGGCAATGGAGCAGTTCTGGGAACCAGGCTGGAGGCCAGTGTCAAAACCTAGACTGATTCAGGAGAACAGCCTGGAAAAACAGCAGAAGAGGCAAAACAGATCAGCGGGCCAGCCAGAGGACTGGGAGTGGAAACGGAGCAGTTCAGGTGGCTGGCTTTGTTTCTTGTGGAGGAGATGGAGCTCCTGGCGAAGGATTAGCAGGAAGCCAGTGTCGACAAGGACTTAACCAACAAGGAGACCGAATTTTTCCAGAGGCTTTGCTGGCGGCCGGTATTTTAATAGAAGACAAGAGCCTTCAGGGTGCTAGGCTGCCAGAGGAGACGAGGCACTCTTGGATGGGATGGAATCAGGTGACTGTGGCAGGACACTCAGAAACAGAATCTACTGAAGAATCTGGTGGCTCAGGCAGAGCAGCAGTCACTGGTGGGGACCCGATAGCAGGCCCTGGATAGATACAGATGTAAAAGCAGGCTATGGCTGGGCCCTGCTTTGGCAGACGTGGGCAGAGTAACTGGTACTGGGGAATGGTAAGTTATCTGAAAAACCTCATCCACAGAAACCTTATGTGGAATGTGCAACACATTTTTCTGCAGGTCATATCTGCTGTCCTTCTCTGGTTGTCAGTATCTGCATCAAAGCTACTTTATCTCCTTCATTCATTATTTACTTGTGTACCAGACTCAATCTGAGCTGTGTTTTGATGTCATGTGGGTCCTTTTTTCCAATTCTCTTTTGTCTTTGTATACTTATTTTCCTCCATTCTTCTGTGCAGAGATATTTTTGCCCGTAAGGACTTTCTCTTACCCAAGAGTGTGTATTTCTATTTTTTTCATTTTTCTTGATTTTTTTTTAATCTAGTGGGTTTGTGAATAAAGCAACCCAAAAGTACACTTTACCAAAATGACACCGTAAATCTCATGTCTCTATGTCCTCAGCTGACTCTACATTATGCCAGTTTACCATACACTATTGCATAAATTATGCCCAGCATGTCTCCAAAAAGTTGATTCTGTTCATCTGGACGTAGCATTTTGTGGGAGAAACGTTTTGTCACTCATCCAAGTGGCTTCTTCAGTCTCACTGACTGCAGGTTTCCCCAATCTTATAAGCAGTACATTTGCATAATGACTGAAACCAGCCCACTGAAGGAACAATTGGCTGGGAGGTCAGTTCCTTAATCTTAATTATGCAAATTCTCATGACCATTGACCAACAACCACTGACCAAAACCCACTGATCAAAGACCACTGATCAATGGCCATGAGTACCAAGATATGCCCAGAATGCATACTTGCTATTTTGGTATTCACAGTAGACTAAGTTTTTTGTTTTGTTTTGTTTTTTTGTCTTCAGGTGGAATTTGAAAAAGTATCTGTAGGAAGACAGCTTATATGTGAGGTCATTCATAGAAATCTCACCAGCATGATATAGATTCAAGAGACTCTTGCAATGTGGTCAGAGGTACAAAGTGCGCATTTGTAGATGTTCAGTGTTCCAATGTTCATTGTATGACCACAGATATTGATCACACATTGTTAATGAGGCTCTACAGTTCCAGTTCTAAAGAATTCAAGCCCAGTAGAAATGTAATTTTCTGAGGAAAGCTTTTATAAACCTCATTTTGGGGTAAATTTATTAAACACTTTCTGTTGTTTTGTTTGGGTTACTTATTTGCAATTTTACATCCCCGTGCCCACTGAAATTAAAATTATGGAAAACTCACTTTTATTTATAACTAGATTGTAAAAATAACTGCAAGAAATGTCAGGAGGGCATAGCTGAGAGGGCTGGAGTGACAAAACATGCTTCTAGAGGGATTCTAGGAATATAAATATTATCATACTCTACCTCTCTCTGGCTGGGGGATCTTGCTGAAGGACCCTCAGAGGACTCAGTCTTAACCTGAAGGAGCTCACATCAAAGACAGACCTGATTGGCAACAAACAGCTTTGATCACATGCTTCATCCTATCCCAGATGATGCCAGCTGCTACCTGTGTGTGTGTGTGTGTGTGTGTGTGTGTGTGTGTGTGTGTGTGTGTGTGTGTGTGTGTGTGTGTGTGTGTCAGGGCTTTGGCCACCCTGTGTAGTCTAAAATTTCAACCCATGATGTCTGTGTGATTCAGGGGTGTGGTTTGTGGCACCAAAGGGGAGACTGTAAATACTGTAAATTAAGAACACGTTGCCACTAAGAAAAACCTACATTACATTGTTGCCTACATAGAGGGAGACTTTGCCCACACATCTAAACAGGAAAATGACCACAGTCAGGGGTTAAAGTGGCAGTGAGCAGGTGGAGGAAGCCCTAATATTGGTTGTAGAGTCTTAGCTTCAGAAAAAGAATCACAACTTAATATAGTTTCTATTGTGAGACCCTTTAGGTTTTGTTTGTGTGCAGGCAGTGATGCTGCTGCTCTGGGTTTTTTTGCTCTTTGTAGATTTACAAAACTGATCTCACTTTTATGAGCTCTGCTGGCCGATTTCCATCCACTTCACTGACAGTATACTACTTATGTCAGAGATATCAAACACATTTTACATTGTGGGCCCATTTTTGATCTCATATGAGCCAGACCAGTGAAACTGCCATTATGGTCAATGTGCGGATGTTTAATGTAATCCCTGTGATAGCTAAATATGTAAAAGTGCTAATTCAACAGTATGTCTCACTTTCCTAGTAAATGTAAAATTACAGTAAGTAAATGTGTAAAATTACATAAATCTATAAACTAATTACTTTGGTGTAGTATGAATGACCACATGGGAAGTCATAAGTAAGAAAAGCTGTAAAACTTATGAAAAAACAATTAAAAAATCCAAACTTTCTGTTTCCTTCACATTTTCCAAAGCCACCCAGTGGGCTGGATTAGTGTTGGCGTCTGCAGGGCTGATTTTGAGCCCGATGTTTGACAGCCCTGGTTAATACTGTCAATATTGGTATGAAGGTGGAATTTATTGAAGGAATCTAAGCATCAACAGCTAAAATTCATATTAACTAATTACAAACCAAATACACCAGAAATAGTTTCTCACAACAGTATATTAGAATAACATTGGTTGTGTTTATGTACTCTATTAGTTCGTTGTGTCCCTCTTCATTTGAGTCTAACCCAGTGCCCTTGTGAGGAGGGTAGGATAGTAAGGTGACAGTGAACAAAGAGCGAATTAGACACAGTGAGAGCTAAAGTGCAGAGCAGCAGAAGTGAAAATGACTCAGAATGAATAAATGTTAAAGTTCAACACTTCCCCTGAGCAAGATACTGACAGAATTCACTTTGCATTGACCTCTAATTTGTGCAGGTGTGTGTCCTTTCCTGATGTCAGAGCACATGTGCCTATGGTGTACACACTTGTGCAAGTATGTCCTTTAATCTCTGCATGTCTGTGTGTATTTCTTATGTCGGTCCATGTATCTGCATTTCTCTGTCCCACTGAGTGTGTGTGTCTGTGTGTGTGCGCATGTGTCTGTGCATATGTGTGCTCCCCCTCTGGGACTTAATAAGCCTCTGTGTGATAAGTGTGGCTCTCTGCCCAGAGGAACAGGTTCCACTGCTGAACTTGCATCCACCAACGTTTTGGTGTCTGACTGAAATAAAATGCCAAGCAGAGCCGGACACTCTACTCCAACTCACAACGTACAGATAAAGCCCTGTAACTGCCTCACAGAGTTACACCACAGCTTCTTGAAGATAGTCAAATGTCAGAGCAGATAACCACCTGTTGATGCATTTTGGTGACCAAATTATAAGACTGTTGGCACTGAGGACGACACACAGAGAGAGAGAATAGGAGGAGTGAGTGGCAAGAGGAAATGTAAATGTTTCATTAACCTACATCTAAATCATTGATGGCTATAAAAAAAAAAAAAGGAATTGCAATTATATATAAAATATTGGCGATTTAAATCCAGCAGTATAGAGATAGAAGCTCAGACTTATTGTAAAATGTATAGGACAGAGTCCAGTTCATCACGTAAGTCATAGTTAATTTCAACATTTTACATTATGTAAAAGAATCCAATACAGTTACCCAACCAAATAGTTTTCTTTAACAATAATGACACGTTTTAGGAAGCATTTTGAAGTTTTAGAAGTGGAAAGTTTTAGACTGGAAGTTTAGTCAAGGAGACAGTGCAAAAAAAAAAATGCTGTAAGTGGCATTGCAGTGATTTGGTATTGCACTGCTGGACTCTCCAGTCGGCAGCCATGTTGGTGACACCTTAAAGCTGTGATTTTTGACTAATGTACTAGGAAAGGATCAAAGGACATATTTAAATAGAAAGACATAACTTTATTTTCAATAGTTACCGCTGATTAAAAAAATAAAAACTTCAGATGTTGGATGACTTTGCCCGAACTTAATCCTTTCTCCTGCACATTACCTCCTACCACATGCTTAAAGTTACAACAACATTACGCATCACTGAGTCAGTCTAGAATGGCTACTTCACCAGCACACTTGGCTCTTCCCACCAGAGCATTTTAACAAATTGCATGCAAAAATTTAGATTATTGCTTGAGTAAGTCAAGAAAGTTCAAAGTATACTTACCTACATCTTTACCTTCTACCATATGTGTGTGGACATATCTGCCAACATACAGTTGAAATCTGTCCTTATTGGCTAGGTGAGGGAAATGTTTGGCATCTTTGTTAGAATTTTCCCATAGTTTTGTTGTTAACATACTTTGAGAGGCCGTCTTTGATGGGTGGACAAAGGTAGTGCGTTGTGAGGTAGCATAACGTAAGCAGCAAGGAAGGTGATAAGTAAACAGCATCAGCAGACTATTTAAGTTTCTTTTGCGTATACTTTATTTCTGGCATCTCCATTCTACCATAAAACAATCCACCTGGTTGGCAAAAATCCCACTTGCTTTATACAGGACTTTACCCTCACCTGAACCTCGTTAGTCTCTACCATTGAAACAAATAGGTCAGACCAAACAATGCAATTCTAAACAAAGAACAGGAATAAGCTTATGCATGAAATTGACAAACTCATTTACTCAGCTAAATGGTTTGAAAAGTAAAACACTGCATACAATACAACTCAAAAGGCTACTGTAAAGAAAATAAACAATGCTATACAAAATGAAAAACCCTTCATTTGGTTACACCCAGTGATGCAATGGTTAAGGGACAAATGGTAAATGAGTTCATGCCTAACCACTTTGTCACAGGCGTGAACAGCTAATAATGGACTATAGGGTGACTTTTACTAAAATATACTAAATCTTTCTCTTGATTGTGCTTCTACAGCACATCTTAATAAATCAGACAGTTTGTGCTGCTGTTCTTGAAGTTAACTTCCACTCCTCTAACTGTTCCATAAAACTGACAGCTCCACCTTTTAAAATAAGTGAAAGATTTGAGAGGGGCAGAAGAAAAAAAGTACAAAGTAATGGGATCAAGCTCAAAAAAATATATATCAAGCAATCCTCAGTGTATTTTCAATTGGGACTGTATGATAAATGTCTACATCAAATGTCACTCTACCCCTTCTGGTAAGTAAACTGACCTGGCAAGTAAACTAAGAAAGGGCTCCAAAATTGTGAGACATGGCAGCTGCGGTTTTTCAAACTTTACAAAGATGTTACTGTAGATTTGTTGTGGCTAATTTGTTTGTCCAAACTTCTGCAAAGCATTTTGTGAATATCAAGAATATTAGTGAGATTGTTTAGGTATTGCGCTTCACAATGGGGTAAAAACAAAGTTCACTAAAGAGTATAGAGTGCTAATATAGGAATGCTTGATCCTCTGTTCTATGCAGTACAACAGATGAAGGATAAGCTCATTAAGGGAAACCTGCTGAGGGTAACACTGTATAAACACAACAACCATGCTCGTCTTTCTCTTTGAAGAAGTTCCCTCCTTTTTGTCTGATCACAGAGCTGGTAAAGAGTCTGAAGGAGACAGCGGATCTTCTGGGCTGAGACTGTTGGAGGCAGATCACTGCCTAATTCCTGCAGAAGTGTACATGGTGCAATGTGAAAGTGGAGTACAGGGATGTATGACTTCAAGGGAGAAGGTCAAGTGAGTTGAAGGAGTGAGGAGCCATTCTGAGTTTCAGATGAAAAGAGAGCTGAAAATCTATGCTTCATGCTTTGTACTCAACAGCAGGGTTCCACTTGTGGGAGTAATTAGCACCGCAGCCTTTCTTTTGAAGTGAGCTCGAAGAAACAGTCGGGCAGAGAACTGCAGCTTGTGAGGGCAGCATAGTGACAGAGATATTCACTGCATAAAAAAGAATGTGGAGCAGGAGGTGGCAGTTAGTTCAATGCCATCAAATAATTTGACATAAAGGAATGCAAAAAGAAACATCATATGGATTTTATGCAGCAATTAGAGGGGCAAAGTAGAGTCTGAGAAACTACAATCAAGAGTCCCTGTTCTTTTCCCTGAAGAAAAAAAACACAATAAAACAACAACTTTATTTCATTTTGATGATGATTCAACTTAACAGTTTGAGTCAAGTTAAACATATGAAAATGGTCATGGATGTCAGAATATCTCAGTACTTATTTTCCCACTTTTGATTTAATAAAACCAGTATGAGTCTGTATTCACTTTATTCAAACCTGATGACCCATGTTTTGATCTGTCAATGTTCCAAAGTCGTCTGTAAAGGTTCAGGGAACCAGGTAATTGTGGATGAAAGTCCTCAACTGTCAGACTTCTTTGGTTGTCAAATAACATTAAGAAAACCTTTGATCTATGTATCATTCCACTGCAGAGTGACTCATACCTACAAATATGTAGACCAGAAGATATGGGAGAGAGCTATGCAGAATGTCTGCTGTGTTTCTTAGGTAATTTGTTGCAGATGTCTCTGTTTAGACAAGGCAAAACGACTAAAGATATACACGACCTATTGCGACTAGTTGAACCTTAACCTTAAAACAAAGACAGCAGCTGACATGTTCCTTGAATGTGTATTAAATCAGTATAAATCAGTGTTATTTGAAACTAGTTGGTACCTATAATACCTTCCATCTTGGGTGACCAGGGGTCCCACTTTAAGCATGGCTGAATTTTTAAGCCTTGTCCTTCATCCCACATATTGAGACACCATCACTCATTTGTATTGATTCTAGTTTTCACTGCTGGAAGGGCACTTTTCAAAATTCTAACTTTGTAAAGAAAGCTGGAGAGGTGTCATCAGGGGGAAACCTGCAGGTTAACCTTTCACTTTTGTCGTCCCTCAGTGCAAACGTTACACCCAGCAGGGAAAATTGTGGGTCATCCAAGGGTTACAAGACTGAGAATCACCTTTCACCAACTTCACCCTGTTATAAGTAACTTCACAGAGAGCTTCTAGAAATTTCAGTGTTTTTTATTTTCAACTTCACATATAGGACAATACAACATGAAGTAGTACATTACCTTTGAGTCAAATGAGAAATTACAGTAACCAACCTATTTTTTCAGGGAGTTTAAGTCATGTTTGTGTAACCTGTGAATATCAGGACACATGAACAATTGTGAAAACAAAACGTGGTGGTCTTCAGTGATTGGTTTGGAAAACTTAAATCCTTTCCCTACCTAATGTTGTCATAACAACATACATGGTTTACTGGTCCTTTAAGATTGGATTGACATAAAAACCAGCCGTTATTTTAAGATTACATTCCAGTACATTCAACATTATTTTATTACCAACCCTTCATTTCAAACTCATTGGGAATTTCTTTTGCTTTATTTCAAAGTACCAGACATGTAAATAAACATTCAACTGATTCTTTTAGTCCAGACTTTTCTTTCATAATAACACATAGTGGGAGATATCTGACATAAACATTCACTGATAGTATGTGAAGACAGACATTTGTCACAATCTTAGATTAAAATTAAATAAAATAACTTTTTTAAAGTAGCTTAAAGATATTTTTTAATTTTATTTTTAGGCTGTTGAATGGAAAATCCTTTACCTCACTTCTGTTTATCTCAACTACGGCTTCATTTTTTTTGCTCAACAAAGCTGGCTTTTAAAAATCTGAGAACTTTGAATAACATAACAAATGGCACTGCCATTTTTTCTATAGTCCTTGAGCAACAACTACTATGTCGTTTACGTATTTGTTTACCATGTTATACTCACTGTTCTTAGGATACATACCCACATTAACAGGCACTCTGGCAAGGTGAAAATCCTATTCTAGACTAAATTGGACAGAGACTGGGGCAGCATCCAGGTCTGGAGGTGGTCTCTGGTGGGGGAATTTAGGGGATATGAGGCTAATTTGCATGTTATGTTCACAAATACAATTTGTTGGTCTCATCTGCTCATGTTTGTGGAAATAACAGGCAACACAGATGACAATAGCAGCTGGAAGATGCCAACTAATCAGGATGTGTGCCTTCGAATTCCTCTCTGAAAAGCAAGGGCCAATTTTTTTTCCACTTAATTATTGCACAAGAGAACCATGTTAGCACCCTGTTTAAACTTCCATCTTGAGTCACAGAGGTGCTAGCTTTAAATTGAAACAAATTGATACTGAACACAGAAAATTGAAAACAGTTTACAGGATCTAACTCACTATAAAAAATGGACAGAAATCCCAGTATGTATTGATCCTACTGAGTAGTATTTTGCATGTAACCTCGTAACCTATTTTTCATCATGTCATAAATTCATACAGCAATACATGATGATGTTTCATTGATAAAATGAGCACACAGTGTACATTATTTTATTGTATTCATTCAATTGCACAATCTTACACAGACATACAAAATGAGGAGCTGAAAAGAGTTACTGGCTAGAATACTGACTAGTCTAAGAATGCTAATCACTAACCTGGAGATGCTAATGACTATGTAAAGGATATTACTGCTAGAATTGTGACTTTAATGACTAGCAAGGCCACCTAGGTTACAAAGGTAGGCTGGTGAATTATTTGCTTGCCCAATAAATACCTAAACTTGGTTAGTTCATAAAAGGCTGGTTTATCAGTAGTTAAATCATTTATTCTTTCTGACATAGACAAGCTCCACCATACTGTCAACAGCTCCTCAATACTCATCTAACACTCCTCAATAGTTTTAAGCTAAAATTGTTTTGCAGACCTGAACTTTTCAACACCTCCTCATATATTAACATTTCTTTTACCTCCCTGCTACAAAGTGAAAATAGACAGGGCATGTGTCCCGTAAACTTATAGTCTACAGCATCCTGCTGTGAGCTACATGTGACAAAAAACAACTGTTTGGACATCATTTCAACAGCATTTTTGACATTTCATTTTTTTTATACATGTCTTCTTGTATAAACTGACTTAAAGGTGTATTTTGGATCTGCTGTTTTCTTATACTAATTAAATGTCCTACAAGGGTTTGAAGAAATCATATTAGGAAATTGCAAATAAATGGAAATAAATTAAAGGGGCACTTTCATGGTGTTTGTTTTATGGGACTACACCCAAATTGATCCCCAGGCTCTGGATATGGGTACGAATCAAGCATGAGTACGTGTGTGTGTTTGTCTATGAGAAGCTGGCATTTGTCAGGCATCTGGTTGGTACAATGTGTTCCCGCCAGGCGACAGGTGTGTCTCTTTAGCAGTCTCACACACACTCACGCACTAATTAAAACCCTGGCTTACTGTCTATTCAGTTTAATCTGCTCACTGGAAGGTAGCCATGGCACCCAGAGGCTTCCAAGGTTGTGTGTATGTGGTGATCACCGTGATGTTTATTCATATATATGTATGTTGGTGCTGTTTGTAAAGAATGTGATTTGTTAAAATGATGCTTCTTTTAAAACCTGGAAGCAAAGAAAGGAATTCCAAAGAAGTGACAACTTAATATTTTACAAAATTGGAGCTAAAGTGAGAAAAATGAAGAATATGAGCGATGAAGACATAAAATAAAGTGTGGACTTTTTAAAACTCTGAGAATCACGACTCAAAATAAAATGTTGGCTGACTATGTAAAGTGTAAAAAAAACACATGGCAATTCATGTAAACCCTTCGCTTAACAAACAAACGACAACAAACGATTTATTTTTTATTTTTTAATATGTTCATTTTAAATTTGTTTTTTGCAAAACATTTTAGAAAATTGGGTAAACTCTTCTCTTTAACAACACTTTTAGAAGCCAAACTTGTTCCCATTGTTGCTGCTCAGAGTTTACGGCCTACTCTTCTCAATTTGAATATTTTCCAGACTTGCAAGTAGGCATCCACACTCTTATTAGAGAGGCAAGCTTTTGACATATACACATGAAGTGGCTTGGCACTGTCTTGTTGACATATTTCTGATAAAATAAATAAATAAACAAAACAAACATTGTCAGGATGGCAGCAAAATCCGTAGGTATTGTTCAGTATTAATTAGGTCTTCCCAGATGTGCAGGCTACCCATGTACCCCCATATATCACAAATGTTGGCTCAGAGAAGCTAACAGTGTTTCTGTATCTTAGTTTGTTTCTTAAATAAATAACAAAAACAATCAATTTGTCAGTTTTAGCATTTGGTGCCATTTTGATTTTTCCCCAAAATGTTGCAATCTGTGCTCATTATGAATTTATGTGGTCCAAAAGGACAATAGGTGAGGTTCTACAGATGAAAACAGATGAAAAGTGAGCAGAAAGGTTTAGCTAAGTGTTATTAAACACCTGAGGTGAAAAGTTCAGAGAGGAAAAGTGTCAGAACCTGATAAGAGAATATAAACCAACATGCCACAATGATAGTACCTGACACCCTAAACCATTTCTTCGCCCGCTTTGACCAAGAAAACAGGGACACCATCACCCATCCTGCCGTTACAGAGAGGGACGACGCTCCCATCCAGCTTGAGAAACATCAGGTCAGAGCCACACTGTGCAGAGTCAACGCGAGGAAAGCAGCTGGTCCTGATGGTGTAGCCGGTAGAGTGCTTAAAGCATGTGCAGACCAACTAGCAGAGGCTTTCACCACCATCTTCAACCTCTCACTGCTACAGTCTGTAGTACCATCCTGCCTTAAGTCAGCCACCATCGTTCCAGTGCCCAAGAAGAAGACAGTGAGCTGCTTGAATGACTATCGTCCAGTTGCTTTAACACCCATAATTGCCAAATGTTTTGAACAGCTCATCATGCCACACATTAAAGCTGCCATCCCTGCAGACCTCGATCCACACCAGTTTACATACAGGGCAAACAGGTCGACAGAGGATGCCATAATAACAGCTCTTCACACAGTCCTCACACACCTGGACAGTAGTAACACCTACAGTGGGGCAAAAAAGTATTTAGTCAGCCACCGATTGTGCAAGTTCCCCCACTTAAAATGATGACAGAGGTCAGTAATTTGCACCAGAGGTACACTTCAACTGTGAGAGACAGAATGTGAAAAAAAAATCCATGAATCCACATGGTAGGATTTGTAAAGAATTTATTTGTAAATTAGGGTGGAAAATAAGTACTTGGTCACCTCAAACAAGGAAAATCTCTGGCTCTCACAGACCTGTGACATCCTCTGTAAGAAGCTTTTCTGTCCCCCACTCTTTACCTGTAATGAATGGCACCTGTTTGAACTCATCATCTGTATAAAAGACACCTGTCCACAGCCTCAAACAGTCAGACTCCAAACTCCGCCATGGCCAAGACCAAAGAGCTTTCGAAGGACACCAGGAAAAGTATTGTAGACCTGCACCAGACTGGGAAGAGTGAATCTACAATAGGCAAGCAGCTTGGTGTGAAAAAAATCAACTGTGGGAGCAACCATCAGAAAATGGAAGACATACAAGACCACTGATAATCTCCCTCGATCTGGGGCTCCACGCAAGATCTCATCCCGTGGGGTCAAAATGATCATGAGAACGGTGAGCAAAGATCCCAGAACCACACGGGGGGACCTGGTGAATGACCTGCAGAGAGCTGGGACCAAAGTAACAAAGGTCACCATCAGTAACACACTACAACGGCAGGGAATCAAATCCCGCAGTGCCAGACGTGTTCCGCTGCTGAAGCCAGTGCATGTCCAGGCCCGTCTGAAGTTTGCCAGAGAGCACATGGATGATACAGCAGAGGATTGGGAGAATGTCATGTGGTCAGATGAAACCAAAGTAGAACTTTTTGGTATAAACTCAACTCGTCGTGTTTGGAGGACGAAGAATACTGAGTTGCATCCCAAGAACACCATACCTACTGTGAAGCATGGGGGTGGAAACATCATGCTATGGGGCTGTTTTTCTGCCAAGGGGACAGGACGACTGATCCGTGTTAAGGACAGAATGAATGGGGTCATGTATCGTGAGATTTTGAGCCAAAGCAACAAAGGAGTGGCTCCGTAAGAAGCATTTGAAAGTCCTGGAGTGGCCTAGCCAGTCTCCAGACCTCAACCCCATAGAAAATATGTGGCGGGAGTTGAAAGTCCGTGTTGCTCGGCGACAGCCCCAAAACATCACTGCTCTCGAGAAGATCTGCATGGAGGAATGGGCCAAAATACCAGCTACTGTGTGTGCAAACCTGGTAAAGACCTATAGTAAACGTTTGACCTCTGTTATTGCCAACAAAGGTTATGTTACAAAGTATTGAGTTGTATTTTTGTTATTGACCAAATACTTATTTTCCACCCTGATTTACGAATAAATTCTTTACAAATCCTACCATGTGGATTCATGGATTTTTTTTCACATTCTGTCTCTCACAGTTGAAGTGTACCTCTGGTGCAAATTACTGACCTCTGTCATCATTTTAAGTGGGGGAACTTGCACAGTCGGTGGCTGACTAAATACTTTTTTGCCCCACTGTATGCTATTGTGTACTTCACACACATGGAGAGATGCCAAACTGCCTTTCATTGTTCTTGTAACAGTGACAATAAAAAGCTATTCTATCCTATTCTAGTAGACAGGGAACTAAATCTCCCCACTGAAATCTAGGGGATAGAGAAGTTGAGAGGAATGTGGAGATGCCCTGAATTAATTTAAACATCTACTGTGTGTGTCAGGAAACGGAGAAAGTGATGTTTGGCTGTCTAAAAATTAACAGCTTTGACTTGTTTTTGGCATTTGCATGAACTTTGTTCACACTAGCCTTTGATATTTCCTGTAAAGTCAATGTTTCCTGCATCCTTAATCTGTTCCCCCAAAGTCTCTGAAGATACTGGGAAAATGTTGGAGGCTGTATAACATCCATCTTTACGTGAACTTGCAGACATTGTAAAATATGTTTTCATTAATCTATTAATATTTACATGAGGCTTTTTTGTCAAGCAGTCTATAATCTTCAGAAATTATTGCTTGAAAACATCCTGATGTAGCCATATATGTGATATTTCTTGATATATGTATGATCCAAATCATATCATACATATACCAAGAAATGACTGTGTTGCTATAATATTGATGTGGCAAGTATAAACATGCCGTGTGGTTATTTTGCAATGATCCATTTTGTCCTGGTTAGTATTGTCTCACTTCTTTTCCCCCTAATTATGAGTTCAATTACAAATAATACAATCATAGAATTTGTATCTTCAGCGTTCCTGATATTAAGGGAAAAGTATTGAAAATTTTAACAACATGAGACATATTTTTCAAAGTTAATTTAAATTTTAACCATATCTGGTAATATAAACAGACAGTTATTATATAGCCAAATTCACAACCTGTGCTTCTCCCCAGAAATGTAACTACACATCACAGCAATGCAATAACTCTGAGTGCCACAGTGAGTCACAATACATATTCAAAATGTATTGTCTGTAACAGGATAAAGCATTAGTTCTTGCATTACTAGAGTAATGATAACATCATACCACTATCATCTTTACTTTTTGTTTTTTTTTTAAAACCATTAAAATTTCTGTGAATGTTTATATTTGAAAAGAATTGGGTTTTTGCATGTTATTTTTACATGTCTTGTAAAATTTTATGTGACATGTACAGGTAAAATTGATGGTATAATTACAATGAGACAAAAAATTACACAGGAAATATTGTGGCTATCTTTAAAGAAGAAATATGTAAAAGAAATGTATAAATGAGTGGATAGTTTGAGCAGAAAAGTAATGACTAGAAATCATTAATTTATAGAAGGAAAAGTAGAAGGTGAAAAAAGGCAGTGCAAGTGAGAAAATACGATGATAAAAATATTCAAGGAAAAGTTAGAGTTGAGAAGGGTGAAAGGTAAGGTGAAAAGTGAAAGAATGGTCTGAAAAATAGAGGGTCGAATGACAAGCTGTTAAATACAGAGTACAGAGTAGAAAAAAGTGAAGAACAGAAACAGTAGATAATAAAGGGAGGACAGGATGATGGGAAGTTGGAACGAGGTAAGAAATTTAAAAAGGAGAAATGCCTTAGATAAAGGAAACAAGAGAATGAGTCATATTGATCCAAATCCACCCCCTCCTCTTCATGCAGACAAAGATGCTGGGGAGTCAGGAAGGTGGCAGGTGGAAGAATTGTTGGAGGAAGGATTTGGTGGCTTCACTCCAGTCTGGCTGTAAAGCTCTGCAGGAAGAAAAAAAAATTTCCTTACCAGGGAGGAGAGAGTCGGAGTAACATTTCGTGAAAGGACACTCACAAAGGGAGCAGCCACCTGCTGAGTAATGCCTTTTGATTAAATCAGAGAGGAATTGTTGTTCCTGTTGAGTTGCACTTTTCAACTTCAAAAAGGCCTTTGAAAACTTTTATTCAACATTTAGCAGTCCAGCTGAATTAGCTAGTTTCTAATAACTACCTTATCCAACTACCTTTATAGTTAAAATCAATAATTGTAGATTGTTGATGCAGAATAGTAAGAACTTACCTTACATGCATGGTTTTGCATGTATTGTTGGGATTTTTACATACAGAAAAAGGAAAGTTCTTTGGGAAAAAAAAACACGACAGAGATTTTGTCATGAACTGACAAAAAGAGCACAGGAGGAAGTTTAACAAGTTTATTTGCAGGGTAGTTAGAGGATACAGAAATAATGCAGTGATGCATTGAGATCCAGGTGAGATGGCAAAGGTATTTCAGGTTTGTCCGAGGCCACACATACACACACCCTATCGTAATTGCTCACGGAGCTCAGAAAACACAGAAAGGTCTGAACAGAAACAGATTATTCCAAGGCAAGGACGGACTGAAAAGCACAACAAGACTGAGGCCAAGTATGTTACCTACTTATGGCTGAGTGGCTGATCCAGCCTTACAGGTAAGTCGGCAGCCTTATTATCCAACAATCTGCAGGTGAGTCTGGTCAGCTGATCTGCGACAGGTAAACAGCCAGCAGGAAAGTGTAGGAACCAGGAGGAGCTGCTAACACACACGCATACACAACAGGGACAAAAGAACGAGACAAAGACGAGGGACACGAGGAGAGAAGATAGCCACTGTTGCTAAGCAGCATTTTAGAGACTTTACATTCATACAAAGTTATTGCATGCTGGGTGGTCATATGTTTATACTGGAGGTATTTACCCTCTTTGTTGTGATTAGTATTGGGGTCATTACCCCCAAAAAAGTAATGTATTACACAGAACAGAACAAGTAATGTAGTATGTTACTTAATTACTTCAAGAAGAAAGTAATTCATTTTACTAATCACTATATTATTTTTGCGTTTCTGTGTAAAATTACCTGAAAGCCATTGTCATTGATTACCAGTTAACAGTATAAACCTAAAATGTACACTCCCACACGTCAACACAAATCCATATCTAAATGAGGACACACATATTATCTTTCTCCTATTATTTAGGTATGAACACAAAGCCGACAGCAAAAAGCAAAGATGAAAACCAGCACAGAGAGACTTCAAAGCGATCGCTACAGTAATTATCCTGTAGAAACATGTTGAAGTTTTCAGTTTTTTTGGGTTTTTTTAACGAGAGAGAAGACAAATATGCTCAAATTATACATTTTCACAATTTATTATCAAATGGTTAGCATTTCACATTAGTTTTACATGACGCCATGGACCTCCATCTCTCTGGCTCAGAGACAAAGGCTGCCTGTCATGGGCCGGGTGAGTGCTGGGTTTTTCCACTCTGCTGGGCTCCACCTTCAGGCGGGGACTCCAATCAGCCTTCACACCTGATTCCAATCAAGTCACCAGCATATAAGACCAGCGCTCACAACAGCCCTCTGCCATGTTACACAATGATAAGTCACTTGAGAGACTCAGCTAAAGACATTTTATTAGAACTGCATAATAATCCCCAAAAGTTGATTCTGTTCATCTGGACGTAGCGTTTTGTGGGAGAAACCTTTCGTCACTCATCCAAGTGACTTCTTCAATCTCAGCTGACTGCAGGTTTCCCCAATCTTATAAACAGTACATTTGCATAATGACTGAAACCAGCAGACTGAAGGAACAATGGGCTGGGAGGTCAGTTCCTTAATCTTAATTATGCAAATTCTCATGACCATTGATCAACAACCACTGATCAAAGACCACTGATCAATGGCCATGAGTACCATTCACAGGTAGTTGGAGAATGGCTGCAATCACAGCATTGTAAGATGGCGACAGATGTACCCTTAGGTAGGGATGGGTATCGAAACCCGGTTCTTGTTGAGAACCGGTTCCCACTGTTTCAATTCCTTGGAATTGTTTGCCATTTTTGCAAACGATTCCCTTATCGATTCCAGTCGCCCCGAATGACGTCACCACGTTGCGGAGCATCATGGCATGAAACATGGCGGCTTAAATGCTCAAAAGTTTGATTATACTTTACGAGAACGGATGACAACAGGGCAACTTGCAATACTTGCAAAGTAGATATTTCATTTAAGGGAGGAAACACTACGAATATGCAAAAGCATTTGCTCACAAAACACGCAATAACCTTAAATGAATGTCGTGTTTTAATTCCGCTCCGGACTAGTGAATATCAACCCATCAGCAGCAATAACATTTGCACGTCCTCTCCCGTTAATGTGGCAGGTAAATAATCAACTAACAGTGCATATTATGCTAGCACGATCTGCCTTATTACAAAACCTGCCATTACTGTGCATTTAGGTGACCATGATGAGAGAGACAGACAGAGTCTGGCTGGCTCAGATGCTGGCAGTTCTCGCTGCAGTCTGGTAGCGTCTCCTTTCAGGCCAGGATAGATGAATGTCACCGAGCAGTGACTAAGTTTGTGGTAAAAGGCTTGAACCCATTTGCCACAGCAGATGCCCCCGATTTTCGGTAAGTGAATGTGTTTAATTGTAGGCAGGGACATTACTGGATATTCTTGTGTAATTGCTACAGAATAATTTATGTTATACTTTGTTATTGCTACAGAAGAATATATTTTATTATTTTACATTTACAATTTTTTTCCTGGGGACCCTGTGACACCCCATTGAAGAGCCGTAGGCTGGATCTCTTAAAGATCTCACTGTTGGGTTTGTAAGGCCATGTTACTCCTAAATTTCTATCTTGTTCAAAGAGAAGATATAAAACAAAGTTCTAAGCTAATCGACCTTAGTGTTCTCCTTTTTTAAAAAGAATCAATAAGAGAATTGATAAAGAATCTAATCGATAAAGAATCTAATCGTAAAATGGAATCTGAATCGTGAAAATCTTATCAATACCCATCCCTACCCTTAGGCCCCCTCCTCGATTCAGAGATAGTCTTTCCCTTTTCACGTAAATGGCCTCCTTGACTCCGTGCTCAAACCAGCGTTCTTCCCTATCCAGGATGTGCACATCCTCATCCTTGAAAGAGTGTCCACTGGCCTGTAGGTGTAAATAGACTGCAAAGTCCTGGCCTGACGAGGTAACTGTTCTGTGTTGTGCCATCCGCTTCGGCAGAGGTTGTTTGGTTTCCCCGATGTATAAATCCTGGCAATCCTCCTGGCACTTAACAGCGTACACTATGTTACTCTGTTTGTGTCGGGGGACCCGATCCGTCTCAACTGCTCCGATACTCCTGACACATATGGGATCACTACAGGTTTTCACTTGGGCAGCGGTTGTCCTTCTCTCCTGGATCGGCTGGAGCTTTCTTTAAGTGCCTTTCCAGCTTTGACAAAAGTCCAGGTGGGATAACCACATTTACTCAGGGCCTTCTTGATGTGCTGTTCTTCTGCCTCCCTGGCCGCTGTGTCTGTGGGGATGGTGTTCGCTCTGTGTTGTAGCGTCCTGATGACACCCAGTTTGTGCTCCAGTGGATGATGAGAGTCAAACCTTAAATACTGATCCGTATGTGTAGGTTTACGGTACACGTCAGCTTTTAGATGTCTCCCATTACTGATGGAAATCTCACAGTCTAAGAAGGCTAACCTGCCACTTTTCATATCCTCCCTGGTAAATTTGATGTGTCGGTCCACCGAGTTAATGTGATCCATGAATTGTGGTACGTCCTGAGATTTGATTTTCTCCCAGGCATCATCCACAAATCTGAACCAATGGCTTGGTGGTGTTCCAGAGTAGGATAGCAAAGCCCTCTTTTCCACTTCTTCCATGTACAAATTGGCCACGATGGGTGAAACTGGGGAGCCCATGGCACACCCATGTTTCTGCCTGTAGAACTGACCCTTGTATGTGAAGTAGGTGGAAAGAAGACACAGTTCCAAAAGCAAACACACTTGGTCAATGCTGAGAGTGGTCCTGTTGCTGAGGCTGTTGTCATCCAGTAATCTCTTTTACCTCCAACGCTTCCGTGACTGGGATGCAAGTGAAGAGAGATGTAACGTCGTATGAGACCATGGTTTCATCTGCCTCCATAATGACATCTCTCACCTTCTCAACAAAATCCAGGGTGTTCTGGATGTGGTGTTCAGAGCTGCCCACCAGCGGGTTGATCGAAGTGTATAGTATATAATTCTGCTGCCGGAACAAGTCTTCGTAAGTTAGATAGTATCCAATATCAAGCGTTAAGACTTTGCTCAGGTGCATTCAAAACAACATCTGCAGTAGCAGTACAGGTAGAAATGGGGGAAATGCCATTACAAATAAGAAGAGAGCAACTGACATTGAATTACTGGGCAAGTTTACAAGGACATGGTCAAGATCATCCAACAAAAACTGTTTTCCAACCATGCTGGGAAAAAGAGAAAAGTGAATTGAAGAGCTTTGGGTGGACAGTGGGACAGAAAGCAGCTGAACTTAATCTGGACAAGATCAACACAAGTCAAATAGTACCATTGCCTACAATACCACCATGGATGCTCCCTGATGCAGTAGTAGATTTCACATTGTTAAACAAAAAGAACAAGGAGAGGGGTTTTATCTAAAATTCACATACAGCGCAGGAATATATTAATCAGTATTATAGTTATGTCAAAATCTACACAGATACAAAGAATACAGCCAACCAAAGTGGGATAGCATTTATTGTTCCTGAATTTAATATCACGGTAGGGAAAAGGATCAGTGCCGATTTATCAGTGTACACAGGAGAAATGGTTTCAATATTGTTAGCAGTCCAGTGGATTGAAGAAATAAAGCCACTAAGATCTGTGATATGTTCAGACTCGAGCTCATCACTGGCCAGTCTGCAAGACAGTCACTCAGAATGCAGACCTGACATTCTGATAGAGATCCAGCAAACATTATTCAGAATTATTATGATGGGGCTTATGGGCACATTCTTATGGGTACCAGCGCATCATGGAGTTAAAGGAAATGAAACGGCAGATAGGACAGCAAAAGAAGCAACAAGGAGACCGATGGTAGATATGGTTATTAGTGTTAGTAGGACGGAGCTCAAGAGTAGAATACGATAGAAAATGAAGGAAAGGTGGCAAAAGCAATGGGAGGAAGAGAGGAAAGGGCGATGGTTTTACAAAATCCAAAGGAAAGTGGGGAAAATGAGAAGTACAGGACGAAACAGGAGAGAGGAGATGGTTATATCTCGACTTAGATTCGGACACACTGGTTTGAATAGCACATTATTTTTAATAGGAAAACACTATACAGGGGAGTGTGACTGCAGTAGGGGACAGGAAACAATAGAACACGTTTATTGCTTTGTCAGAAGTATGATATTGAAAGGAAACAACTGATCAAAAAGCTGGACAATATGAGAGTGAAGTTGGACTTTCTTGATTTATTTTGCATGAACTCTATAAGTGAAAGTTATCAGGCTGTATTTTGGTTTTTAAGGCAGACCCATTTGTTCGGGAGGATTTGAATTTTTTTTTTTTTTTTTTTTGTCATTTCGGTCCACACTCCACATCAGTTGGTGGCGGTTATGCACCATTTTGCTGTTTGCAAACCGCCAATAAACCCTATAAAGAAGAAGAAGAAGAAGAAGAAGAAGAAGACCTCTGCCAGATCTACTGCTAACTCACATTAGTGCTAGGCCGCCAAGCTCTTGTGAGAGCCCCTTAACAATTGCATTTCTCCTCACCGTGTTTTCTCTTTGTCATAGGAACCCCTGGCCGTCACGCATCACAAGCTGGACTACACGCATCTCTGTCTGGACGCTGGTTCTCTGTTATCATGTTGCTCCTTTTTCATCGTAAGACTTCACCTGCCTCCCTCCCTGTCCGTTGCTCCCAGTATATTCTGGCCCCTCTCTGGACACTCCTCACCCGGACCCCCTGGACACCCCCCTCCTCGCATGACACTTTCACCTGCAACGCTGACTCCGTGTACCTCGAAGCCGCTGCCCCTTTTTCCCTCCCCAGGACCCGTCTATGAAATCTTGCATCTGGTCATCTGAAAGCACTCAGTCTTAGTTTCATGTTCATAGTCTGGCCTCATAGTTCTCAGTTCATAGCTTTCACAGTTTCCTGCTTTGTAATTTAACTAGGCACTGTAAATAAAGCACCGTGTTCACGCCCGTTTTGCCTCCCTCTGTGTCTGCATTTGAGTCCACACAAACAGCCTGGCCCTCTCGGCCGTAACACTGCCACACCCAGGCAGTAAACACTTTTACTGTGGGTCACAGAAACAGACATGATAACATGATTGGTCAAAAGTTGGAGGGAAGTGACAGTTTCCCTTATTTAACGTTTCTTATTCTGAACCTTTCTGGGCATCTCCTTATGTGTAGATGACACTTTTGCAGGCAACACTTCCATCACCATGACAACCACCTCTTGTCCTCCGTTCAGGCCTGTAGAGTTAGAGAAGGGGCAAAAGAGCATTCCCTAACACCACAATTTATGGCCCTGTGTTCTTGTAGGCATCACAACCACCACCCACATTCCTGAGAGGTGGTCATGGTCTTGTGTCTGTTAGTATCAGACCAATCTACACAGTCTACATCCAAAACTATTAACAATACTTATTTGTGTGAAGTAAAGGATAAAACAGATGTGTGGTGAAAATTATGAGGTATATAGCTTTAACGATAAAAATATATTCTTACAAAGTTCAGGGTCTGGTTGTTGGGTCAGGGACGACATTCATTCACCTTTCACTCTGGGCTCTTGGCTAACGTAGCGTTAGCATTCTTGTAAAGCTCCAAAGTTGTGTGAGCAGCATAATTGTTTCTGTCCTGGACACAGTTTGCGCTTTAAAAGGACGAGAGTGCGATGGTATAGAAATAAAAGTAAAATTAAATAAAAGTTTTCCTCCCGCACACAAACTGAAATCATCTGATTGTCAAGTGAAAGTGGAATCAATGAGCGTGATTGATAGACAATCAGACTAACAATTCCAAGGAATTTAACCGGTTCCCAATTGGAACAGCTTTTTGTGGTACTGACACATTCTGAGCTAAAATAAAAATGGCTGAAAATGAATTTTCTTACTAGTCATTTCATGTAAGGTTAGTACAAAGGAAAACGCTTCTGTGACAGTTGATAAAAGTTAAGTGACTATTAACTTTACTCAGTAAGATGTGCTCAAAAGTAACATCAAACGTTAATCTGCCAATTACGCCACTTTCCAAATTTTTTGCACTGTAACATCTGCATCATTTCCCAGCCTGCTTTGTTTGACTAGCAGTTTTTTCCCTGGTTTTATATGCAGCTGATAAAACAGAAAATAAGTACATTTGTTTTATGTTGACAACTGTGGCAGACTGTAATTAACAGATGACAGGCCTTACAGTAATGCACAGATGCTCAAATGCAAACTGCACAAAAACTAGATAAATTATGAAAGTAGAATAAATGCAAACAATATGGCATCCATCCATCCATCCATCCATCTTCATCCGCTTTATCCGAGGCCGGGTCGCGAGGGCAGCAGCCTAAGCAAAGAGGCCCAGACCTCCCTCTCCCCAGCCACCTCCTCCAGCTTATCCAGGGGAATACCAAGGCGTTCCCAGGCCAGCCGAGAGATATAATCTCTCCAGCGTGTCCTGGGTCTGCCCCGGGGCCTCCTCCCGGTGGGACATGCCTGGAACACCTCACCCAGGAGGCGCCCAGGGGGCATCCTTGTCAGATGCCCGAACCACCTCAGCTGGCTCCTTTCGATGTGGAGCAGCAGCTGCTCTACTCTGAGCCCCTCCCGGATGGCCGAACTTCTCACCCTATCTCTAAGGGAGAGGCCAGCCACCCTTCGGAGGAAGCTCATTTCTGCCGCTTGTATCCGCGCTCTCGAATATGGCATCGTATTGTTATATATATTGTTGACTACTTTCATATCACTCATACTTGGATTATGACCCAGGACAGTCTGGTTTTTTTGTTCATATATATATATATATATATATATATATATATATATATATATATATACACACATACACATATATGACCTAAGACAAAACATGACAGAAGGCAAAGTGGGGGCGGGGTGGGGGGTTGGAATGGTGCTAATGCAAATCCAACAATCAAATCAAATGAAATGCAAATGTAATGCAAGCACACAGCTGGGCTAATTCGAGAATAAAACCCAATATAAAGGAAATTGCCGCAAAAATAACAAGTATTCAGTTTGCACAGTGTGTGCCTTTATCATTTTGTTTTCTAATTTCAAACTGAAAAATCACTTTGTGACAACAGTCGGGTTTAATAAAATTTGGTCAAAGCCACAGTGCTAAAGTTTCACATTATTCAAGATTATCCAATTGCCTCCACGTGGATTAAAAAGAAATGTGACAGTGTCAGCAGAAGTCCTCAGGCTCTCGAGACCATGTGGGTGAAAAAAAGTATTAATGATGGAAAGCAAAGAAAGAATCGCGAAGCTTGGGTGTTACATGAGTCGGGAGAGGAGAACAAGAGATGTTCTGCAAGAAAGAAAAGGAAAGCAGCAGGGTGGATTAAGGAAAGGCTTTGGGGTGCGTGTGTGTGTCTAACCAAGAGGTGCTATGAAAAGCCGTTTTCTATTGAGACAAGGGTTCATGCTAAAACTGATGAGTTTGCTGCCTTTCTAGGGTCTTCTTTCTTTAAAATTTTCATTGTTAAGAAAACTATTTGCAGTTCTCTTTCTTTCATTTTAATTTTGAATTATAGTTGAAGGAGGTGGAAGTGCTTTTCTTTTTTAGCATGTTATAAATCCAATAGGTATCGCTGGTGGACAACCTGCTACACCTCCAAGTGGGTTCTTATCTCATTTAATGGCCGTAGTGCAGCATTTTTGCACTTCAACTGGTACAACTGATGAGAAACTGGTCCAAACACAGCACAATGGTCCTGTCTCAGCTAATAGGCAGGAGATGCTACTGGAAATCCTTTAGCAATGATTGCAGAATCTTGCAGCTATCCTCACATTGGCACAATTGCTTATCACACAGCAGATTACAGCTTTTCATTTCGACAAATGCTTCTGTTGGCTAATAGAAAACTGCAGTGCATGTATAAATGTGGCCATATGAGTGTTTAGTTTGTGCTGTAATTTAAGGTCTGCATAACAATGCTGACATTCACATTGAATGTAGGGGTGACATGTTTAGAGTTTCACTTTAAACTTTACATTTTATGTCCCCATATTTGAACATTTAAGTGTATCCAACTGATTTACCTTTAGACACAAATTAAACCAAAAACAAAAAATTACATGAAGCATTGAGCATTTACATAAAGTTTAATTTTAATATAAATGTCTATAATTGCTTTTTTGCAATCAATACTTTCTAAACAAGGAAAATCCTGTGCATTAAGACAGAGAAAGAGAGATAGAAAAGTGGTGAGGCAGCACAGGACAACTGAGAGGCTGCTTTGACACAAAATAGATTTACAAATATTTAGCTATTTACAAATTTACATGACTATTTCACCAACTGCTGGGCAGTAGAATCCTTTGGGGTTTTGTGTACTTTATGTCATGTAACATTTACCATTTTTACTCTTTGAACCTGCGTCCCGAGGCAATGTAAGTGAATTTTTATGTCACCTTCCAACAAGGAAAATCCTGTTCAGGAAACATAAGACATGTAAAAAGACAGAATACAAAAGACAGATTTGAAAATGACTTCAAAGGATGTAAACCAATAAAAAAACAAGAAAACAAAAAAAGCTCATATAAAATAAAAGAGAATACAAAATTACAGTGTTAGTTCCAGATGAATGAATTAATGATGAATGAATTCTTAACAGGAGTTTGAAAAACCAGCACTGTACTGACATGTGCATGAACACCTTGCCTTATTTATGCCATGTCTGCATCTGCTCATGTATCTGGATTCTTGTCTCCAATCGAGGCCAGATGTGGGGACAGTTTGTGGTAGACAGGCCAGTCTGCTTCAGTATATTAATAATGCTCTTATATAGAGTCATAATTACTGTAGCAGTCCACAAGAGGAAACATTTTAAGCATAAACCTGAATCTATAAGTAATTATATTATCATCACTTAAAGATCATTTACACTAGAGCTGATGCGCTCTTATTACAGTTTTTTCTGATTGCTTAAGCACATTTTTTGTAACTATTGGCTAATTTTGCAAAACTCTTCACACAAATAAGAAAACCTGTCACCCAATAATCAAAACATTGTAGTTCTCTTGCAAAAGCGAACACAGCTAGATTAACTCTTCACACCTTCGTAAAAATGGTGTTTCCGTATCAAACAGTACACACAAGCCATCATCTACTAAGCACACAATGCGCCAACTGCACACTGATGGTATGAATACAAAACACATCTGGCTTTTGCTTTCTCTGTGCACAAGGTAGGCTATGTCAGTTTGAGCTCATACTTCTGTCATAGATCCATAAGCATAGAGGGATCCAAACTTCAAGTACTGGTGTTTATTCAAACACATCAAAACAAACACAAGTGTTTATTTCCAAGTATAGGATTATTTGCAATCGCCATAATGACTATATGGGTTACTTGGTCTGCAGTGAACATGCTTCCTCTGCCCCCAGCATCTGGTCATCTAGCAATTCTGTAAAGTAACAATTTCAGTATTTTTACATCAATGGTATTGGTGTGTTTCTCATTGGCATATGGCAGTGCTACAAATCTTTGTGCAAAGTGACTGTACTAACCGATTCTCATTTCAAGATGTCCTTATGATGCTTGCTACAGTGTAGCGGCTCAGTTTAGGCTGGACCCGTTGGCCAGCTACCCTCAGGGTCATTCCACGGTTGATGACATGGTCCACTATTGTAGCTCTGATGTCATCAGCAATTCTATTTCTTACTCTTCCTACCCTTCCTCTCCCCCCTCCTCATCTTCCTCTCCCCCCTCCTCGTCTTCCTCTTGCTCCCCCTTGTCCTTGTCGTCCTCTTCATCCTACTTCTTCACCTCCACGTACTCTTCCTCGGCCTCCTCTACTTCTCACTCTTTCTGCTCCCTCCATTGTACTCCGCACACACAGCTTACCTGTATTATAGTGCTTAGGCTGATTGCAAAGTGAACTAATTATCTAAGAAAGTTTTGACATGTGAAAGTGTGCCAGACAGTTGGCAAATTAGTGTTAATGATAGCCATACATGTGTATACTTTTGCTAGGAGTGTGTTGGAAATTTGGTAATTGAGTGTTGTGCAGTGAATTGTGCCTACAGTTTTGCAAAGTGTGTGTTACAAAATTGCAAACTGAGTGCAAAGCAGTTTTTGTGCTTTTAGTTTTGCAAACTCAGTGAGTGGTTTTGCTATAAGTCTGAATAGTTTTAGAGATTGTGCTACAGGAATCACAGTTAGGGTTTAAGCATTCAGAAAAAACTGTAAAAGAAAAGAAACAAAGTGTTTTTATGCTGATGGTGCCATGCCACAGGTGATTGATGGATGGGTCAAATACAGTACTGTCATTCAAAGGGTTTGGGTTTGAATCCAAACCAGTTTGGTTTGGTTTGCACCTGTTGCAGCTGACTTGTGCCCAGCCTCTGCCATATGGGAGAACTGAGTAACATTTTGACTTTGACACTAAATGAGAAAACTGTAGTCCCAGAGCCTGCTGCACACAGCTCCAAGGACACTTTTTATTCAACTTAGAAACCATGGCACTTTCACATTGAAAGAAAGGTGAGCAGGTAGGACTGTGGCGTTAGGCAAAAGGACCGTGAAAAAAGTCTGAGGACACCCGCTGGCTGAATTGAGAGTAGTGTAGTGAAGTTGTGAAAAAACCAACTGGACTGAGCCAAAAACTGTGCGACAAATTTTCCGTTAACAAACAAAAGCTCTAAGTTGTGCATTCGAGTCATTAATTCAAACACTGAGAAGCTTAAAACTAGATGTGTTTTTTTCCACTGTAGAAAATCAAGAATAAAGTTAGAGTATATTCATCATTGACTCTGAAGTTCAGCAGCACTCCCATGCAGTGCATTTTTGAGTTTATGTGTGACTGATAGGGCCATTAGTGGCTTAAAGCTGTGCTGTTTGTTTACTTTTATGTCTGACTGACTTACACATCCATTATGTGACTGTGTGTTCATGAGTTTTGGGTGTGTGTGTGTGTGTGTGTGTGTGTGTGTGTGTGTGTGTGTGTGTGTGTGTGTGTGTGTGGATATCAGCATTTTACTCACAGAATTAATGACTGTGATCATTAAAAAAGCAGTGTGATGCCTTTGAGTGTTTCAGGCTTTGAGAGTAGGTCTGTTTCCTGCATTACAGGTTAGTTGTGATTTAAAGTGTGAATAATCTTGCTTTAAGAGTTATCATCAAATTACAGAACAAACTCAGCACACATGTTCACACAGAATACAGAAGAAAAGGGACTGCTTATTTTGTTTTAACCACTTACATTGTATCTAATGAAGTGACTGCTGGAGCTTCTTCTGTGTGTAAAAATTGCCACCCATTAAGTGGACCCACCACACAAGACTCATGTGGGTTGAGGCATGGCTACTAGACATTTGCAAATAGGTCTTTTGACCAGGCCTGGCTCCAGGATGTATCCACGGACTGAAGATGGTTGCTAGATTTTATCATCACAGTCATCACAACTCATAAATATAAACATTGTTTCTTCATTTTTAGTTTGAGTGTTCTAATGGGTTTTGTTTACAAAAACAAAACCATAGTGATATAACATGTAACACCAATAACACCAGTTTTCTAAATGACTCCATAAATAAAGAAAAAGACTGCTTTAACAGCCATTTCTTCCTTTGCTTTCACACTTCTAAGGTTGACAGCTGTAGCCTTAACTGACATCCTGGAGCCCTATGGTTCGTCTTTCCCCCCTGCTGTTCAGTATAATAATGTGGAACATCATAATTATATAGTGGATCAAAAGTGTCACACTATGCTAAAGATATCCTTCACCGATAAAGATTTGTTAAAGCCCAGAGATCTCTTTCCTTTTCCTACATTTTGATGAAGTAGAAAACACTGCCAGTGTCACTGTGTTAAAATAAATTATTCTCGTTTTATTTGTAACAGTTTCCTCTTACCCAGTTAGACACCAGCACTCCCTTAAACTGAGCAGCCCTGCATGGAGCTCAGTAAAAAAAACCCAATTTTGATAGATGTAAAGCTTGAAAACGTAGGAAATAAAGCCTACTCTTAACTCTGACTCCCAGCCAACCATAGCACCACAGCCCCATCTTAGTAATGCTACAAATAATTATGTTGTCCTGTACAATCATTAAATTCTTAGTCAAGTGTTTTAAGTCGCAGACCACCAAGTCACAAAAACCTTAATTAACACAGAGATTGGGGAGATTGTGTATTAAAAAGAAGCAGTGGTAACTTAAAAGAACAAGGTAATTAGATTTATTAACATACATCCTGCAGCATTATCGCTGCTAGATATTTTACTGTTCTGCTTCCATGTTCTCCCGTGTTGTTGTGTAGCTGTATTCTTTGTTTATTTAGTTCTTGGCCTCTTTATCAGACAGTGTGTCCTTTTTTATGTTCTCATTAAACAAATTACATGGGTTAATTTAATTGAAGCTTCTAAAAGAACAAAAGCTTTAGGAAAAAGTGCTCCTGTTACAACTAAGGGAGTTTATTGTGCTGGATAGTTGTACACGTGTAGTTCAACGATTAATATTGACTTTCTACTCTATTTTGGTTTTCTTCACATTAGAGTTTATAACATTACCTTTGCTTTTACTGCTGTCTTACTCTTGTACATGATCATAATATGCTTTATTATATTTCCCATTCATTTATGTGTCTATATGTTGTGATTCCTGTGTGGGAGCCAGAAAGCCTGGATAAATATACATTTTATTAAAACATTTCTGGAAATGGTATGTCAGTCAGAACTCTGTGCACATACAGCAATGTTGATCCCTACCACTGGAAGCCAAATGTCCTCTAGTGAGATCTTTCTTAAGTTTGACTGACTGTGTCAAGCAGGAGGACGTGGGTGTAACAATACAGTGTATTTTCTATTTTGTAATAGTTCCCACTATTAGTATAGAAATGTACAAAAGTTGCTATTAAATAAGAAGAGAAAATTATATGGCTATTTAGCCTCTTTAATGATACAGCTCTTTGTGCACTTTATAAGAAAATGTAATAAATAAAGGAAACCGCAGTATTTATTTAGTAATTATTAATAATCTGCCAAAAGTGATGAAATTGCATCTCTTGGCTTACACTGTGGCTGTTAATAGTTTATTTGTAAAGTTTCCATTGTCCACAATCAGAAAATATTGCGTGAGCATGACTTACTTTAATTCCTATTTGCTTTTTGTATATTATTTTAATTTAGCAATAACATGGGAACAGATGTACATCATTATGTGTCTGAACAACCACACTGAGCTGCTGAAAACACTATAAACTAGAAACCTGCTCTCATTACACCTGAGGTATTTGGCCTCCAGTGATCAACACTAGCACATCATGATGTACAGAGAGACAGCTGACATATAGTCCTCTGAACCTCACTGAGCCTATTAGTGTGTTTATCTTGTATGCATTTGATTTAGCTGGCAGACTCTTGCTTCTCATTTCCTCAACCCCCAGCATGCTCAATTGAACCATCATTTTTTATATTCTGTTTGACATGATTTCTTTTTGTCCATAAATCAGTTTAAAATGAACATTAATTTAACCTGAACTACAAAAGTAAATAATAAATATTTGTCCAATATATGTTCAGTAAGTTATCTGCTGTACATATGAGCTACAAGTTGTTTACAATCTGCAGCATGTTTACACTGATGTATATTCATAAATAAGAAACAGGATCATGACAGATCTTAGATGACATTCATGCAATCTGTTCTCGCCGGGAAATCACAAGCAAACAAAATGGTGTATCCATTCTCCCTCATGAACATTTTGAAAGCTGCACAGATTAATACTGTTGCATTTCTACAGTCATCTTCCCTGCATTGTTTGAGTACATTCCTGTTACATTTACACCATCAGCTGTTGGTCAGTGAATTAATGCGGGAGCAGGACTCAGCACTGTAGTGCCCATGTGCATGTGCAAATGCATGGATAAAATAGAACCCATGCAAACTTTACACAGGCTCTTATTATTAACATTTTGCAGGCCATACAGTCCTGCAAAAAACTAAGTACAACCCCAACTCTTGCGGGACCGACTACTGTTCTGCTACATCAACAACTCGGATGATATAAACATGGCTGAACAGAATCTAACTGGCAAAGCACAGAAGGCAAAACTAAACATAACACATGTGAGAAAATAGACTATCAAAATAAGACAGGAAAAATAAACTCAGAGACAGAGACCCAGACTCACGACACATAAACTTGCTGCGGGAAGAGAGTATCAAACAAAGAGACATAATCAGAATCAGAATACTTTATTGATCCCTGGGGGAAATTATTTTTTGTTACAGTGCTCCATTATAAACCAACATTAAGACAAGACAGACAATACACTAACTAAGAATAGTACAATATATACATGTATATATACATACATAACTAAGGAGATAAACAGATGCAAACTATGATTTTGACATGAAACTATCAACTAAACAAAGGTCAAAGGTAAACAAATGCAGAGACAAAGGCTGGGGCTCGGTCACTCAGGCACAGCTGGCGGCCCGGCGGAGCTCACGGGCGCGTCACTGCAACTCCCCCTGGCTTCTGCTCCGCGGCTGCTGAGTGAACCCTTATCTGGGACTCTCCTCAGCTCTTACTGGAACAGTGGCGCGGCTGCCCCTCTGTTGGTCTTCCATGGTTTCTTGTGTTCTGGGGGCCTCTGGATGTCTGGAGTTTTGATCTCCTCCATACCTGCTTCACACCCTGGAGGACGGGGCTGTGGCCCCCCCACACTCCCTAGCAGATCGTTACATGAAGAAACCTTTGGAATACAAGCGCGCTGATCCACACAGGTATGCACACGGGTGTTCACTGCTCGTAGACCCAAATTACACCTTTCTTGGCTGCTACTTCGAAGCACATCTGTCCTGCGTGCTGCACAACAACATTGAATATTTAGTATTTACTGCTGTTTACACTTAGCTAGATTAATGCGATGGTGTTGTGTTTAGTATGTTGCTTTGTTTTGTTTTGTTTTTTTGTCTTTTTTTGCTTGTTTTCTATTCTTCTCTCAACAGGTGATCCAGGAGATTTTTATTTTTTTTCTCCCCCCTTTCTCACTGTCCCTCTCCCCTTCTGTTTTTCCTTTCCTTCCTCTTTCTTTCTCCCTTTCCTATCCCTCACTCATGTCTGTCCCGTCTGTAACATCTGAAAATAAAATATAATAAATAATAAAAACAAAGATCGACCAAATGGACCAATACGGCAATGCCACGATGATCCATTTGGCAAAGTAAATCCATTGGGTATCCTTGTTGGTCTTCAGACAACAATTCTGATGGCTAAAGAACCAAATGGGACAGGCGGAAAAAAAAAAAAAAAAAAAAAAAAAGAGACAAAGGCTGACTACTCACAGAGGCAAGACATGGTACAGGTGATGCAAGAAGGGACTAACGCTAGCACAAAGAACATGACATTTAACTATGAAGACTAAGTGTTAGAAGTAGAACCTTCATTATTTCAAGTCCAAAAATAATTTTAAAAATCCATCAAAACGCATGGATTCTCATGAACTCACACAATATGTGCATATCATTGTAGCTAATATAACGGTTTGTTGACAAAGGTGTCAGACTGACAGGCTCTTGAGGGCCCTCAGTGCTCTTTCCAACTGTCAGATGAAGCCAGACGGGACCCTGGAGACCAGTGGCTGCAAACCAGCCACATCTTGTATGGACAAGGCTCAGAAGATCCATCAAAGAAAGCAAATAACAGCTTGTGATTCAGAGGCAGAAGTGGAAACAGGATTATAAGATGAATATTCAGAAGGATAGTTTGTCTAAAGATTTATGCATATCTCTGTTGCAATATTAAAAAGGGTCGCTGTTTCATTTTCTGGGTCATTGTGTTTGGTAATATCTTATTGTCAACTCTAAATGCATGGTTTGGAGGAGCGACATCCTGTACCCTGATGTCCACTCAAACAGCTCCTGCATCCTGATAAGTTCTCAGAAGCCTTTGTTGGTTTTGTCATGCTGTGTTTGAGTTTCTTGTCACTGTTCTCTTGTCAGTTTCCCCAGGTTGCACTTAGCAGGAGGTTCCAAATACTTTCAGCCTGCAAGGCAAATCCGACAGTTTTCTTATTGTTTAGCACTGTCTGGAAATGAGGGCTTCATTAAAGAGATTGCAATTTGGACTTTTGGTCCTGTCTTGCTATTTTTTCCAATAACATTTTTGGGGCATTTTTGACAGGTTTATAAGGTTCTTACAATATATTATGCCAATGTATTTAATATTTCTCTATAATCCATACAGTTATTAGTCCCCTTCACCACCAGCACTCTCCTAAAGCATTTATAATCTATATTCTTCTTTTTTTAATCTTGTCTCCTTCCATTTGCCATCTAGCCATTCATCCATCACACTAACAGTCACTGGAGTGCCAGATTATTTATTCTCACCTTTCCAAGTTTCTAATTATCCACACAGTCAAGTCTCACAGCACCAAAGCTGTGTGTTAGCAAGGCAGACACTGAATTTGACAAATGGAAGAAGGTGTATCATCAGGATCTATTAGGGTCTTTGTAATTACAGGGCTGTAATAACCTCGGTAAAAGTTTCACATCTTAATATAGTTTAATACAGTTCCATTTACAGTTTTCAGATCTATAGATGTTCAAACATTTTGTAAAAGTCAGTCAGTCAACCAATCAGAACGTTGGACATAACTTTAAGAATTGTCATCATCTTTATGCGTCTGCCGCAGCTATGATCATTAAACAGTGCCACAAAAATGATTACATAATAGAAGGTGCAGCAGCATAGATTATTTTCTCACCTCAGCAATGACTAAAAGTTAAAAGCAAACCAAAAAGTAAGATCTGAATGGCAGTACACGGTAAACACCAGGCTAGTTAACTGGATTTTGAATTTATTCATCATTTAAATGTTAACTGAGAAGAACTTGCAAGGTGGTTTCAAAACCTGTAACGCTGATTATTAGCTGATATCAGCTGATACGCTGATATTAGTTGCTTCTTTAGATTATGCAGCACATTCTCATCCTGGGCCATCACGTAATTCCAGATTGTCAGATGCACTTGTGTCACACATAGTGCCTTCTGGCATCAGGGCCTTTATTCATCGAGCGAGGCAATGCTGGCCGCCAAAAGATAATGGCCCCCTTTACACACCGGATCATGAGCCAGGAAGGGTAGCGATGGACCGACACTGTGGTTAATGTCGCGTTCGAAATTTCTACCTTTCATTTCCCTCAGTTGTTTATTTGTATGATTTTTATTTGGTTTCATATACTGGTGGGGCTTAGATCCTACAGACTACTTGCTTATGATTAGGAGAAAATTGTGTCTTGCCCCTTCACAAAAGCAATCCTGCGCATTCAAAAATGACAAGTTGCTAACGACAACTGCTCCTCACTGGTGTGTCGCAAACCAGGGCCAAAGCGCACCTTGTGCATTAACTATTCACTTTAAAAAAACAGCATTGCATCACACTCAGAAATGAGTATGGGCTGCTTTTATCCATGTAGTGTAACATTACAGACACTACGTGATTATGACCTTCAGTTAAAGAGGTTTAATAAACTCTTGTTTTGTTCGTAATGTTTTTGAAGCACCTTACTGCTCAGTGTCTCTGCGGTGATTTCACTGTCCTTGCTCATCTCCACAGTTAAGTTCAAGGTTTTAGGTAATAACACGCAAGAATAAAAACCACGCTGTAACAAAACACAGCTACTTGAAAGCTGTAGTAAATGCTATCATGGAAGCCTCGATGTAGCTTTAACAAAACAGTTGACTGACTCACTGAATCAATAGGATTCATCTTAGTGTAAACATGAATCATTAAGTAAATTCTGTCATTAAATGAAGGTATCAAAGCAGACTGTCAGTAGCTGCCAGTAATTCAGCTTGCATTCAGCTGGCAGTCAATCTTATAATACAGTTGGAGATCTCAATCTTTTGTATAGGTCAAGACTTTTGTACCTGAACACTCTACATTAATCTTTTCGACAAGATCTCTTTTGATGGTGATGCTACACAGAGGAGACAAAGGATTTTTTTTACAGCCGGTAAGCAGGTTAGACTCAAGCACAGGACTCAGAAATCAAAGTTCAGTGCATTTACAGTGAAATAATTACACAATAATGCAATACAAAAAAGGAGAAAAGTGCTCCAGGCATCCAGGAGGGAAGGGAATCTACACATCTAATAAGCCACAAAACACACTCTCTCAACTCAGGGTTGGCTCACCCCGCACTGGGAGAAGAGAATCCAGAAGCCGCACAAACACACAGAGCAGAAGAAGCCAGGGTTTCACAAACTGTGTAGTTCAACAATCCAGCAAAGAATAACAGACCAGAGGTGGGAACCCGAGATGAGTCCCACCCATGAACACAGACTACTACAAACAAATACAGATAGATGAGAGAGGAGAGAGAAAACAATTATGGCAAGGATCATGATCTTTAACACCACATGTATTTGAAACATGATCGCTGGATAATCATAACACACAATGAGTAAGTGTTAGATGAGGTGGCTCAAGTAAAATGTGCCACTACTACTGCTGTATGGGAAGTGACATGCTGACATGCTGGAAGCACACTAAAGCCCTGTCTAAAATATCATTGATTAAGTCAACATAAATCTAAATATTCCACCATACTGTGAGAAAACTGGCCCAAGACATAGAAAGAAACTTTACACTGGATGTGAAATAGGTGTCTGCATATTCACTACCATTATAGTGTATCTTGATCTTGGCTGAAATGTTGACAACAAAAAGAAGAGAGTCATTTTCTAAAACTACGAATTCTAATAAAGACACATGCTTTCATTATCGCTGGCTCAAAATTAAAAGTCGTCTGTGATGATTTAATTGAAAAGATGAAAGTGAAAAGATACAGGCATGTTTCTCTTTTTTAAAAAAGAAGGCTGGAAAGAGGAGCAGTGTTTCATGAAAAAATGGTTTGGTTTGTAGAAACATCAACACTTAAGGTAGTGAGAGGTGGCTAGTCATCAATGCCGTGATCTAATTTGCTCAAGTTAATTGCACCAAGTACTGAGTACTAATTAGACAATTATATACTTGTGGTAAAAAATGATCCATGCAGCACCTTTAAATGATTTTAAATTCTCCCATTTATCTTCAGTGACAGCTGAGCTCTGTGAATTCTCTCTGTGCTTATCTCCATATTTCCACCTGCAGTAATTTGGGAAAAGATGAAATTACTTGTTTGACGTGAACATTTGTGCAGAACCTGACGTCCTGATAGCTCACTGCTCCATCCTCTCCTTTGGGATGATCTCTGCCGCTCTGACTTCATGGCTAATTTGACAGATAAAAGGTGGAGATGTTAACAAGCAGCTAACACAATACGAGTCCCTCTGCTCCACACTGACAGTTATAACGTCTCTGAGTATGTGAGTGGGGCTTACATGTAAGTGATAGGTCGACTGCACTTAAACTGATCACTGCATGAGCCAGCTTGTTAGCCCTCTGAGTTCAGCCTAAATGGTCTTCATGCTAACAAGCTATACATGATTACACAAAGTACTTTGAAAAAAGAGACAGTGATAAAACCGCAATCCGCATTAATAAACAAGCTAAATTAGCCAAGAGGCTTTTTGACAGAAAGGTTAACGCAACAGGATAAAGAATAAAAACAGTGCAGTCTACGATAAAATATCATACTTAGAGTAAAAGTGCAACTGGCACATAATGAGGGCCTTATACTGTGAGTCCAAAAATTGTATATATAAATACAGTGTTGGGGAGTAACGGAATACATGTACCGCCGTTACGTATTTAAAATACAAAATATGAGTAACTGTATTCCGTTACAGTTACCGTTTAAAAAGGTGGTATTCAGAATACAGTTACTTTGTTGAAATAAATGGATTACACTGCGGTACTTTCCTGTTTCATTTTGTCGCGGGTCAGGACTGTTTGGGTTTTGTTTGACAGCTACGTTCTGTTGTTCCAGGCGGCAGCGTTACGGTTGCCATGGTTACAGGGCGACGCTCTCTCTCTCTGTGTGTTTCCTGGGTGAGAGAGCGCCTTTTCTTTGTTGTTGTTGTTGTTGTGCTAAGCTAACAGGCAGAATGCTACAAGCATAGCTCTAAAGAATGTAGCATCATGGGCAGTGTAGTCCGTGTTGCAGGGAGAATGGACTGCCATACACGTTATGTGTCTGTGAGCGAGGAGGGAGAAAAAGGGGAGTGGAAAGGTACGAGTTGTCATCGAGGAAAAACGGGAGCTGGAAGCATGTAAATATAATAATAACCACTTCAGCCAAGAAGAGTGCCTGACGAGCCCAGTTGTAAGTAAGCTATTAAGACTCGACTGTACACTGTGTTCGTGTTTTCCTCCGAAAACAACAAGTTCCGTTGGAGCAGCCTTTCAACGCCTCTCTCTGTCTGTCGCAAGAAAAGTTGACCCACACAACAAAGTAAAGCTATTTTTCAGCTACAAGCCGACAGGGACCCCGCCGTATTAGTCAGAGGTCCCTTTACTACAGTTCGGAGTCGCGGACCTTCAGTAATAGTAATAAATCACACAGCAATAGTACATTCACGTTGTTGTAAAAAGCATGATAATATATTAAGTAATCCAAAGTATTCAGAATACGTTACTGTCATCGAGTAACGTAACGGAATACGTTACAGAATACATTTTGGGGCATGTATTCTGTATTCTGTAATGGAATACATTTTAAAAGTAACCTTCCCAACACTGTATAAATATATACCAAAGTGAATAAAAGTAAAGAGTAACACAGAGATTATGCAAGAGGGTAGCACAAACTACATTAATAAATAATATGTACACTGTAAATCTAAGAAACTGCTGCAGGAGGTTATACTCCAGTGGAATGTTACAGAGTGCTATGCTTGACAGGTGTGTCCACCTGTCACAGAGAGAAGAGTTATTGTACAGTTTCACAGAGAACCGTCGAATGATTTCCTGAAGCATTCTTTATGGCAGCAGGGTTGAAGAAGTCTGAGGGAGAATGAGCTCTGCTGCCTCAGTAGTGTGGAATGAAGAGTGGAGCTGAGATGGATTGTCTGTGATGGAGAGCAGTTTGTTCAGTGACCTCTTGTCCCTAACTGACTGAAATGCCTCCAGATTCTGGCCAGTGATGGTTCCAGCTTTGGGAATTGGTTTGTTGATCCTGCTGGCATCTCTAGCATTGATGCCGCCTCCCAGCAGACAACAGCAAAATACTGCAGAAGGTGTCTGTAGTCTGGTGTACAGATTGGTAGAAGATCTTCAGCATTTTGCTGCACATATTAAATCAGGGATGCCAAACTCATAGTACATAGTAGACCACTTACAGCTCACTTTAATCTTCAGTGGGCCAGACCAGTGAAACTCTCCTTATGTTTGGCTCCACTGCATTAAAGGATCTGAGATTTCTTTGAAAGAAGAGTCTGCTCATCCCCTTATGTGGACAACGTTACTGTTGGTCCTCAAGCCCAGTCACCCTCTCTTGGGTGCTCTTTTTAAATCAGTCATGCACATGAATAAAATTATTAGCTGTAAATTAAAATTTCAATGTGTTTTTTACTCAAATATGTTGTTGACATCAAATGTAATTTGTTTTTCAATTTCACTTTTTCTGACTGCATGACTGTTTTTTCCACTGAAAACATGTCCCAGGCTTGCAGAAAAGTCATCAGTGTAGTAAACATAGTAAAACTGAGCATAAAAAACATATTTTTTTCATTTAGCTACAAAAAGCAAATCAGTTTCTCTGAATGTTCAAGGATGTAATCATTTCAGTGTAATATACAAGGCAAGCTCAGGTGAGAACTTTTTTAAGTACTGGCTTCTGTTGGCTGCAATATTTCCTGGCAGAAGAACAGAGCAAAGCTGCTATTGAACCTGGAAATGTGTAACTAGGAAAGATTTCTTTGTTAACCACATAACAAAGAAGTGTTATAAAGCAGTATATGCAGTATAAAGCTTCCCTTTATACTGCATATACTGCTTTATGTCACAATTTCAAAGATTTTCAACTCCATTAAAGTATAATGTCACAGATAATCAAGTGCCATACATAACATGGTGGCATCAACAAGAATGTACAGATATTTTTTAAATGTAATGTAACACCATAGCTTCAGCTTAACCAAAAAAGTAAATGTGTCTGTTCAGCCACTGAGCTGATTATCATTTTACTATTAGAGGCTAAAGTAGTATGCTTCTGATTAGTCAAGTGTTTACCAGTAAGGCTTCGTTCAGAAATCAACCAATGTTCCCAAATACATCACTGTTAATTAATACTTCATCTTATTAACTGTCGCCTGGGGTGAACACACATACACCCACAGTAACATAGAAAATGATTCACATACACAAACAAATGCAAATTCCTGTCTATGAGTGCGTCAGGGGGAGTGTGTCAAAACATTTTCCACTGAAGTGCCCAGAGCAAAGCATGAAAATACAATAAGGGTCATCTGACCTCGACACTTTACAAAAAACTGATGGGAAGCCTCTGTACTGCAAAGTGAAAGATTCAGTTTGCACATGGTCCTCTCTGTGTCTGCTGAGCAGTTTTGAAGGATGGAAGACTCTAAAGGGGACACCAGAGGTTGGAGGTCAGACTGAACAGAAAGAACTGAGAAGACTTTGTGCAGCATGTTTGTGCTTTAAAGCCCTAGTGTGTTGCTGGGTGTGTACACCTTATCAACATTTGATACAAATTCGTTGTTTGTTTGTTTCATATCCTCAGTATGAATAATTAAGGAATCCAGCAGAGAAACTGTGTTAATAAAGTAACAAAAGTTTTAGAACAACCCAATTTTTCCACTTTTTTATTGAACATTATGCAATTTAATGTCTCATCACACTCTGAAATGAAAGCATAATACAAATGGGCAATTAGAGTTAAAAAGAAATCATGGAATCAATTTATGGACCAAAAGAAATTCTAAACTTTTGACTCTTCTGCAGTTCTGACCTCAACCCCAGTGAAAATTTTTGTGACCAAGCTGGTGACCAGCATGAGGAGGAGATGCCAGGCTGTTAATGGTTCTTTCATTTTTTCATGGGTAAAACCCACATACTTAACACTGCTGCTCAACCTATGAATGCATTTTCCTCATAAATATAGCCTCAAATAAGGGGAAATAAACAGGTTTTCCAATGGTGCAAGATTTATTGCCAATAACACTTACACTTAATTACACTTCAGTCTGTACATAATTATTGGTTTTGAAATTTGAATGGATTGTGTATACTATTCCTGTGTCTGACTTCCTGCCCTCATAATCTCATCTGTACTGTTTAAGTTATCTTCCATGAAAAATGGACCTGGCACTATTTATTAGTGAAACTGGGCAGACAAACACTACTAGTAGCACAATCTCTAAAATACAGCTCGTCTGGAAGAATAGTAAGCATTGTCTTGAGTGAGAGCAATTGGCTCCAGCAGGCACGTCAAAGGCTAATTTATTCTCAGGAAGAGAACTGCCTTTAGATTTCATGTTAAATTTCCCTTAACTATCTCCAAGAGAAAAAAATGTACACAAAAACAAACAAACATAAAAGCACAAAAAAAAGCATTTCTCTGATTTTATAATAATGCATTTAAGATGATTGATTTTTGGAACATAGGATCCAGTTAACCATGCCTGAGACAGACTTAAGTTGAAAACACATTACAATAAACACAAATGCCATGCTCCAATGAGGACTGTCCATCTCATGACAGCGCCGACCATGCTGCTTAAAGAGAAAGGGAAAAGACTACCTAATGCACAGCAGCTGTGCTAATCAACTCCAAGGAGCACTGCTCCCTGAACCAATCTGCTCCACCTCTCCCTCTGCAGCTGAGAAACACCACACAATGCTTCTAGAAAATGGTCTAAAAAAATCAATAAAAAACAGACTGTAAGTCCCGTCACACACATTTCCCAACAATAGTACAATTTATAATGATTTGTTTGCCCTGTGTAGCATCTAGCCACAGATATTTAGTATGTATTCAAGAAGGCTCTTATTAGTCAAAACTAAATCTTCACAATAGAAAGAAAGATCACTACAATTAGACTCTATTCAGACCTAGAGTTCATTAACACCATCTAATCAGTAATTGCTCTGATGGGCTGACATTGATACAATAACTGGATATGTTAAGAAGGCTGATTGAGCTGATGAGTCCCAGTTTCTTGTGAGCGTTATTATTCATAATATTTGTGTAGATTTGACAGTATAAATATAATAATCTTTGCAGATATAAGAATATCCAGACTCTGTAGACAAGGAACAGTTTGTCTTCTGAGCAACACTGACCAACAGAAGACTGTATGCATGTAAGTAATTTGTGCCTAATGTCTAATTTATCTTTGCACTGAATAGTATCAGTAAGTATAAGACAACCTTTTTGTTTGCTGACCCAATACAGCCAAAAACAAACAAATACTGGTCCCATCTCTAAAAATATAGAACACCCAAATTGGCCAATCGCATTGTCCCCTGCTCTCAGTTAGGAGACTAGACTCACTATGGTTTGTTAGGTGCTTTGTCCAGCATTTGTGTGACTTAGCACTAAGCTAAGTAGAAGTTTTGACTAAATACACCGATCACATCTTTGATTGCACCCTAATAATGACCTAAATGATAAGATTTTTCTTGTAGTCATTTATTGTGAGGCAATAATAAAAAAAAAATTAATTGGTTCTATTGGAAAAGCGACAATATACAACATCAACATCATTGTTTATCTATGTCTAAGTTTAAAATTAGAGATTATTCTGTACTATGTACTTTCTCATTAAGTGTATGTAGTGTTGCATTAAAATTATTATATATATATTTTTTTTTTGCATTTTACCCACTGTGATGATGGTAGATCTTTCATCAAAGGTCTAATACACACCTTTTTACAGCAAATACAAAGTGTGCGGTGTTTCAATCTGGTAGATCTAAAATGACGGACAACGTCAACAACAGGAAATACCCAACATTGTTTTTTTACAGGGCGTGATTTACCTTTGCAGTAATTGCAATGCTAAGTGGTATTACACATAGACATACACATACGCGCACACACACGCATGCTGCCCACACACCCAATCATACACACATGCACATGCTGATGAACAGAAAAGCCTGCAATACATCTTGTACACGCACATACTCGAACTCTATTACAATGTCTGCCTGTAATTAGAGTCAAGGTGACAGAGTGCGCACACACCAACACACACTGATCACTGTATCTGTCAGTGAGTTAGTTAACCTCATTTACTTTGCTGAGAAGAATTCTCTCTGGTCCCTGCACAATCAAGAAATATTGGTCTGCATCTTTTGTTGTTTTGGTCTACTGTCTATCCATTTATGCACTTTCATAACAATAAATGTACCAGTATATGTGACCAGACTATAATAAAAGCAACATTAAAAAAAAGTACAATAAATGAGTTACAACTGGTTTTCAACAAAATAAAAGTTTAACTAACTTGTTATTCACCCCCATTCTCATAAACATGAGTCAGCTGTGTCTGTCTTTGTGTTATAGGATAGAATAAAATAGAATAGAATAGAATTGCCATTATACACATGTATGTTGCATGTGTTATGTTATACACATAACTGTGTTTTTGGACTGGTAGTGTACAATAACTTCTCAAATTTGGCTGTTCAACCCGACTAATGGATTAACCTCCTCTTTCAACAAAATAGAAAACAACAAAAAAAAAACAATGCGCACTAAATTGTGCTCTTAAATAAAAGTTATGCAATGTAAAATTTCTTACTAATGCAATGTTTGCAGGATTTTGTGACACGTGTTCAGCTGAAGAAAATGACTTATTTACACTTTTATTTACAGTTTAAGTTGGACTTAAATAAAAAGCACTGGATGGATGGAAGGATCCATTAGAACAGACTGAGAATTATTCTTGTCATCCTTCTGCACTACTGAATGTTTCCACATCTAGAGTATTTATCATAATTATACTCATAGTTGCAAAAACAAAATGCTAAACACTCAGTAATGCCTCTGCATTGCCAAGACACTATGTTTCTCCAGCAGAAATGCTCTGTCACCCAGAATATAAATAATGAATTTTGTTGGGGTTGTTGAGTCCAATTTTTAACTTTGAAAGGAGCCTCCTGCTAGGCGTTATGCAAAACTAAACTGATTACTTCCATGCTCCAGCTCTTTATTTAAGACACAGATGGAAAGATTTATATCAGCTTTGAAAATAAATAACAAATTAGTTTATTTTCATTCCTCTGAGTGTGAGTAACCAAGTGTGACTTGCTTGCTTCTCTCAATATTGGTGTGAACTGCACAGAAATTAATGTAGAAATAAAGGTTCATCTGTTAAGTGAGACAGAATAAGGATGTCTCTAAAGCTTATAAAATCATGGTTGTGGATTACCCTTTAACATTGAGGTCTAGAGGGAACTGAATCTGTTATTTAGTCACGCCCAGAGCCTCGTTCTACTCAGTGGCAGCATTACTGATCGCTGTGCAATCAATGGTAAAGTTCTGAGAAGAACTGGGTCACTCATGCAGGAGCGGATCTAGAAGGGTGGGGTGGCAAGTGCTACCCTAAAATTATCTCTTGCCACCCCAAGTGCCACCCTAGTTTTGCATATGACAGCGTTATTTATTTTAAAAAAAAAGACAGCATTAACACTGTGAGCGTAGTTACAGTTAGCAGTGAATATAAATGCTAAAACTGAATATATTGCATAGTGTTACCCCCCTCCAATATTAACAAATGGTTCAGCCCATAGCGCAGACCGGCTTTTTTCTTTTTTTCAGTATCAAGCGACGCTTATGATTGTACCAGAGCACACCATAGGAATTTCAGATTTCACACAGGTGGTTGGTTGTTGCACTCTGGAAATGGAATGACACGCTGCACCACCAAATCCAATAACTGATTTACAGTTTTTTACAGACGCTAGGACACATTTCCCAATACTTAGGTCACGTTTGCAAAACTCCTCACACAGTGAGCACAACAGAAGTCTATGTGGGCTAAACTGAGGACCAGTTATCATTGTCTTGGCTCAAAATGCATTCAATGACTACATCTCTCAAATTTCATGAATCATCTTCTCACTCAGACACAACAACTGCCAAAAAGCTTTGTACGGACAGGACATTTTGCATGTGCTTACATACTGTTTTCAAAACTGTTAAACTCATGGTCAAAACAATAACACAATGCAAAACTTGAAAAGACAGCAAAATCCAACGGCAATATTTTATTGAAACATATTTTAAATCTAACAATGCAGTTTAACCAGCCACAGCTGATTCTCATTGTGGATGAACATCTACACAGTTGTTACTCCTTCAATTTTTCAACTCCTTCAATTCTGGCATGCCAGAAGATTCTTTCCTAGGTGTATTACCCTAGATGACATAAGATCTGATGTGGATGAGAACCTGTGGCCAAATGGAGGAGACCGAGTAGATTAGCATTACTATTGTATGTGTATCAGTGGATGGTGTGTATACAAATTCTTGTATTTTGGGATTACTTAGTGCAAAAAAATAAAAATACATAAACATAAATACATGATGTCTGATTCATTCCAGTAACATATATTGAAATTATAAACAGAGATGTGTCCTTGTTTTACACAGGAAAACACTGTGTAATGCTACATGTTGTTAGTGTTTTTTAGGTCATTGTTTTGTGGGTGACAAAGTGTGTTTGTCGGCTGTCAACCTTTGCTAGTGTTCTGGAGGAATGTGTTCATTGGAGACCTGAATGAAGTGTTTTGGTAGTTGTAGTGCATTTTGAATGTGAAATGAACTGCTTTGCCAGGCTGATGGTCAGTTAGGAGAAATGTGTGAAGAGTTTTGCAAAAGTGACTTAAGTATTGAGAAATGTGTCCTAGCGTCTGTAAAAAACTGTAAACTGACACAGCAACAAGCTGCAGCCACGCTGAGTCTCTATTTTAGCCCAAGTTGAAAATTCGGACTTCAAAGTATACATCGGCTTTTAAATTGTAATTACAGCCCAGTAAATCCAGAGTTATGATAAATATATATATATATATATATAAGCCATGCGTTTTTCTAAATACTGTTGTTACGTTTTTGTGTGTGTGTGTTTTTGTAAATTTTATTTTAAGCGTTTTCTAAGGAAAGCTCGAAAACAGTAAGAAAGAAAACCCACTTCTTTCCTATCGGTGGGAAATTGTACCATCTCTACCTTTTTTTTAAGTCACGTGGGATTCGGTTTTTAAGGAAAACGGGAAAGTTTTGGGAGTGAAGGTAAAGGCAGCAAGACTGATCGAGCGAGCGAGTGAAAGACCGAGTGAGAGAGAGAGAGTTTTTAGATGTAGGAGATTTGTGACGTTTAGCGTGGAGTGTATCGTTAGTGTGTTGTGTTGTGCAGTAGTTCTGTTGTGTAGTCGTTGTTTTGTTTTGCGTGTCAGTGAGGGCACTAATGAATGTCACAAAGGCAGATTGCAGTGTAAATACTGTCACCAAGTAGAAAACCAGCGAAAAACCACCTCCTGTTGCCAGGCCTGCAGGTTTGTCCCTGTGCTGTTCTCCTCTGTCTTTTGGTGGACAAACAATTTGTTTTACTGGCACACATCAATTGTGGGGCATCTTATTGCGACACCTGATTGTTCTCTCATTTTAGTTTTAGTAATATTTTTAAATGGTTGTACAAAAAAAACCTCGGCAGGTGTATTGGCTGCATTTTTAGGTAATTAGTTGTATATGTTTACAAAATGTGTGCATAAGTTTTCAAAATGTACAATTTATATTTGCATTTCAAGTTATAATAATTTACTCAACACGTCTGTGTTTTTCTTTACAGTAAAAAAAAAAACTACTACTAGGATTTTAAGTTCTTTGTATGATTTCAGCTCAGTAATACTAATGCAGTATGTTAGTGAAAAAAGAACTTAATTCAGACACGTGAGGTTAAGCTGAAAAGAATGATGGCAAACAAGGCAATGGGGAAAAAAATAAATTGAAACAATTTGAGGGTGAAATACAAACGTAAACTCAAAAGCAGTCAAAAATAGCCGGTTGTATTTCGGACCTCAGAGGGTTAATCCAACAAATCATGAAAAATTAGGTTTAAATTTGTGTTAATGACAGTGCAGATTTCTGACATTTTGTGTAATTTAAACATGTAACAATTTGATTTTTTACTAACAAAAAAAGTGTGAAACTTAAGTTAGACTTGTGTTTGTAAATTAACCGCCCCATGTCGTGTAGCGTTCTGGATTTTATACTTATTGGGCTATATATTTATTTATTATTCAGACTATACAGTACATAAAATCAAAACTCACATGTTTTATGCAACTAAAGTGTTTAATTATGTGGGCTACAGACAATAATTAAGTTATAGACTATATTTACATGAAAAACGTGTATACTTACTGCATTTGAATCATTTTAACCATATGTAACCACCTGCATATGTGTTTGAATAAAAAAGGCCTTGATTTTGCCACCCCATTTGATTTCTTTGCCACCCTCTTGGCACCCTATGAAAATTTCTCTAGATCCGCCCCTGTACTCATGCAGTGGGATCCTAAATGTGTTTACACAGTTTACATATTATGGGGTCTTGTTTTCCTTATGGAGATAGATAAATAAATAAAAGTTAAGGTGAAGACATTTTTGCAGACAGAAAGTTGTGATTGTGGTTAATGTTAGACTAAATTTTACTTTTCCTCTAAATTCCTGGAAACATGTCTCTGTGTGTGTGTGTGTGTGTGTGTGTGTGTGTGTGTGTGTGTGTGAGCGCCCAGTACTTCTAATGCTAATTACTTACAGAGGAAATAATGAAGTATTTTTTGTGTGTGTGTGGATGCACGCACATGCACACTCCATAATTTTGCTGTTGTTAGCAGTAATGCTAATTGCTAGCATCAATGCTGATGAATGATGAAGGACTAATACAGTGTGTGTGTGTGTGTGTGTGTGTGTGTGTGTGTGTGTGAGAGAGAGAGAGAAAGAGAGCTTGTGTCTGTGTGTGGTGTGCATATGGATAGCAGTGTGTATTTTGTGTTTACACAATGTGCATGCACCATCAGTCACTGTCCTGTCATTAGCACTCATGCTAATTGCTAGCAGACAATCTAATGGAGTGGTCCCTCCGGAACATTCAGGAAGCTCAGACTTCCTTCAACACCAACACAACTCGCTTGGGCATGTGTGTGTCATGATGGGAGGATTAATGAAGGAAGCAGGGAAATGATCTTTCCCAGTTAGTGTGTGTGACAGAGATACATTTGCAAGTCTGCATGTGTGTCAGCGAGAGACTGATAGAATTAATGACAGCGTCCAAAAGGTGTGTGTGTGTGTTTGTTTCAATGTTTGTGTGCTTATGTTACACTGTTCCAAAAAATAGTAATGTCAAATTATTTTACTGTATTTTACAGTTGTGTACTGTTTTTCTAGAATATCATTACATTTACATAAGTAGACTGTGATCTGACATGTCAAATGTAAGATAACGTAACATCACTGTAAATGTAATAAAACACAATTTACTTGCTTGTTAAATATATTTTTTTGTACATATGCATATTTAGATTGTAAAAATACATCCAGAAATGTCTCCCATCATGCCTTGGGACATGTGCTGCTGTTTAGATGTTCTTGTTTTATTGTTTATGGTTACGTTACTTTTAACTGTTATCTTGAATGTTGTGTTTACGCCGTGGTGCAGAGTCACTGACAGTTGTTGTTTTGCAGAGAGAGTGCTGTACCATGAGTGACTTCTGTTGTGCTGTTGTTGAACCTTGAGGCACATTGTAGCACCAGCAAGTGTTTTAATAAAGAGCTCCCCCTACCAGTTTGGGTTTATATAACAAGCGCAATCTCTCTCTGTGAGCTTCTTTTTTAAGATTTCTCTGCATGCCACAATGTAAAACATTGCACGGACACGCTGTGCTAATTATAAATTTTGAAAAAGAAATGTAGCGGTAGGAATTGCAATTAATATTAATAACATGATGCTAAGCATCAGCCAATGAATGTGAACTAACAACAACAAGGTGGCGGGTATGGCTGCGACCGTAGGAAAAAACCCTAATATGAAGGTATTTTACTGTGCATTTTACAGTAATGTTCTGTTCTTCTAGAATATCATTAAAGTTACGTAAATAAATTTCAAATTCAAATTTTATTTGTCACACACACACAACCATACACAGTATGACATGGGGGTGAAATGCTTGTAGCTGTACAATGCCCGACCATTAAATGACAGAAGAAAAGTTTTACAATATTTACAATTTACAGTTTACTACAAAAATTTACAAATTAACTTAGGAATTTACAGTAAAGAATGTGCAAATAGCAGAAGAGATTATAAAGATAAGGATTATAATAGACTTTGACTTCACATTTTGAATGTAAATTAACGTTAAATCAGTGTAATGTAATACAACATAATTTTCACGATTATTAAATGTATCTGTCTGTACATATGCATATTTAGATTGTTAAAATACATTCACAAATTTATCATGATTTCACAAATATCTGTCCGTTATTTGAAATATTGAACTGTTGAATTCAAATGTAATGCTATGGAAAAGTATATAACATGATCCCTATAAGCTTGTGTTACATCACATAAGTATTATTATCATTGCTAGTTAGGGCGTTCGTGGCTCAAGAGTTGGCAGTTCGCCTTGTGATCAGAAGATTGCCGGTTCTCGCCCCGGCTCGGACACTCTCTGTCATTGTGTCCGTGGTCAAGACTCTTCACCTACCGCCTACTAGTGATGGCCGATGGTGCGATATGGCAGCCTCGCCTATGTCAGTCTGTCCCAGGGCATGCAATCAATTATTATTTAAACCAACTGTTAACTGTATATTTCTGTACATTTACGTATTATGATTCATATTTCCACATTCAGTGACCTTGTTTATAGGTAATTTCATTGTTTGATCACGTAAAAATGTTCCTAATTTAATGTCTGAAAGCACTTGGAAAAGGCAGAATCCCATGTCAAATTAGCGCAACAAACTCTATTTTCATTACTGAAAATAACCGTATTCTTATGGGACAGTTATTTTCTGCTATTTTACGGTCGTATTTTGGCGCCCCAGCTGCCGGAACATTACCGTTTTTTTAAGATGTTTTTTTTTCCTATTTATAGATGATTTCATTGTTTAATCACATTACCATGTTCCTAATTTAATGTTTAGCGGCACTTGAAAAAGGCGGAATATTACCGTTGTTTTAGGATGTTTTTTTTAACAGTGTACTATAGACAAGGAAAAATCAGTTTTAGGTAGTTCTACCACATGTAGTTAAGAAGCAGCACTGATTTCACACCATAAAGTAACTTTTTTTTGGGGGGGGGGAATCAGTGGGTCTTTAAGCTTTTGATTCAGAATAAATCATCAAATGGTGAGCTTAATTTATTTTGTATCTAATCAGTCAACTACTTATTTGGTGGGCTATGAAAAGTATCATGAATCTAGATAGCTCGTTTTCAGATTGGTGAATGTGAATATGTACAGTATGAGGCGGTAATGCAAAACAACAAGGTACTGGCTGTTTCTGGTTTTTAGGTTTTATTCAGAAAGTAAAGCAAAGTGCAAAATGGAAAGACGATTGGAAGAATTTTAAATGAAACAGGGGAAAAGTTGATGATTATTGAGCAAACATGTCAGATACAAATTATGAAGAATACTTTTGTGTTTGCTGCCAGTATAACAAGACAGCTTTGTGCTGTTTGTATTACGCAGCTCTTACCTTTTCAACCCAAAATGAACACTTAAGGTTTGCTTGAAGGTTTTTGCTTCATTTTTTTTTCAAAGCTTTCTCACATGCTCAGAAGCATTCATCAGCAGCTGTAACTTGCCAATGACACATACACACGCCTGGGGCGTCTGTATCCAGGAAGGGTCCTAAGGCTAGACCCTCCTAAGGCTAGGCCCCCCCATGTTAAGCGAGCCTGCCGCAGACATGAGTGAGCGAGATTAATATGAAGTCATGCCGGCTCGGATGTCGCCCGGATCAACAAGGTCCGCGTCAGGTGTTGAGGAGTTGAGACCCCTTGAGGGCACTCTGATGAGAAGTGGGCTACTGGAACAAGAAGGCATCGGTGGACAAGAGATGAAAACAGGGTGTTGTTGGAATGCTATTACGCAAGTAACCCCAGCGAGAAGGGTTACATGAATAGGTGCAGTGATTCCCAGGAGCAACATGTGAGATCTCTGTGCAGAAGAGTGCAGTCCTAGGAACAGCTAAGATACTACGCAGGACCCTCAAGCTCCCAGGCCTTAGGTAGAGGACCCGAGCTGGAAGGACAGACTGCCGGCTGGGGCGAGAGTAGGGGTGCAATGATACACAAAATTCACGGTTCGGTTCGGTTCGATACTTTGGTATCACGGTTCGATATTTTTTCGATACAAAATAAAATGTTCATGCCTTTTTAACTCATTCACTGCCATTGACCCTCTACAGTTCGCATACCGCCACAACAGGTCCACTGATGATGCCATAGCCCTGACACTACACACTGCCCTGTCACACCTGGAGAAGAGAGACACGTATGTGAGAATGCTGTTTGTAGATTACAGCTCAGCATTCAATACCATCGTTCCCTCGAAGCTGGACAGGAAACTGCAGGATCTAGGACTGAGCAGCTCCCTCTGCAGCTGGATCCTTAGCTTCCTGTCTGACAGACGCCAAGTGGTCAGACTGGGCAGCATCACCTCATCCCCCATCACACTGAACACTGGTGCTCCACAGGGGTGTGTACTGAGCCCTCTCCTAGGGCTGGGCCATATTATACCGTTCACGGTAATACCGGTATAATGTTAGGCAACGATAGGAAAATGAAATATCGCAATAGAATGGGAGTAAAACGCGCATGCGCAGTGCCTTTGTTTTCATACGCACATGGCCGATTGTTGAGTGAAACAGATGAACCAGAATTGGTTTGTAAAAATGGTGCAACTTCCGTGATGTGGAACTGGTTTGGTGTTTGTCCGTCAGATACACAACAAAGCACATTTTTTTTGCAGAACATGCAAGCGGCTGTTGTTATTGTCGTATTTGTCGGACTAAGATGCTCTTAAATCTGGGAGTAATCTGGGTCCTAAACTCCGTATACTTCAGGTCAAACAACACTGCAGCATCACTTAGAGTTAAAAACTGTCTAAATTCTTTCATCTTTAATAAAACGATCAGCATTGCTGCTTTACCAGGTGTAACTATAAAGTTTAACTTCCAGGCATCCATGAAAACAAAAGTTATTACATTTAACGGAGTTAGAGGTTAGCAGGAAGCTAGCGGAAGTTAGCTCGCTAGTTACCTAAGCATGATATTGCATGTTCTGACTGAGAGATTTCTGAAAAAAAATCAAACGTACAGCTCTGCTATCACTTCCAACATAAATGAAGACAGGAAACTAAACAGCAGTGACGTTTGTAGGGTTACTGAAGTTGGGCTAGCTGGTATATAATGATGTGCTACGTGATCGCTAGCGACACAGCTATGTTAGCATAACATAAACAGTGAAGCTGGAGGACGAACACTAACACTTTTCCACTTATAAAAGTTAACGTGAAGGTTCTTCATGGTTAGAAACAAATGCAATCGCATGGCAGGATGCTGTAAACGGACCAAACTTCAGTCAGGAGAACAACTGAGATAATCCATCCACAATACGAGGTTAGTCATTAATATACTGCAACAACATGGGAATAGAGCAGCTGCCAGAGAATTCAACATTAATGAATCAATGGTACAGAAGTGGAGGAAGCAAGAAGAATGAGTTTAATAAAGTTTGATTTATCTGACTGCTTTGTTTCGCTTAATGTGCCTTATAATCCCGTGCACCTTATGGTCCGAAAAATGCGTACTGCACACTGCAGTTTAATGTTGCAAAGCACCTCTTTTTAACTTCAGTGGATATTATACATGGTTATGCTCAGGATATGTCAGCCCATTTCTACTGGAAATGCCTTTGGTTAAACTTTCAGCAAGGAATTTGCATTTGCACTGTTACATTTTTATAAAGCTTTAATGTACATAAAAACCAGCTTCTTGTTTAAGTGAAAATAAATGGAAGGTTGTCTTTTTGCGCTAGTAATGTTGTGGAGTTGTATTTTGTCTCGCATCAATTATATCGTCGGTTATATCGTTATCGCAAATTTTCAAATATATATCGTGATAAATATTTTTGGCCATATCGCCCTGCTCTACCCTCTCCTATACTCACTCTACACCTACGACTGCACAGCCACTAACAACTCCAACATCATTGTGAAGTTTGCGGACGACACTACAGTGGTGGGTCTTATCACCAATGGTGATGAGACGGCTTACAGGGAGGAGGTCAGCGCCCTGACCCACTGGTGTCAAGACAACCATCTCACCCTCAACGTCGCAAAGACAAAGGAGTTGATAGTGGACTTCCGGAGGTGCAGAGAAGTACACACCCCCATCACCATCAACGGCGCTGCTGTGGAGAGAGTGAGCAGCTTCCGGTTCCTTGGTGTACATCTGGCTGAGGATCTTACGTGGTCAGTACACACAAACAAAACAGTGAAGAAGGCGCAGCAGCGCCTCTTCTTTCTCAGGAGACTGAAAAGATTCGGCATGAGCCCCCGCATCCTCAGGACCTTCTATCACTGTGCCATTGAGAGCATCCTCACTGGATGCATCACCACCTGGTATGGCAACAGCACCGCCTACAACTGCAAAGCTCTCCAGCGAGTAGTGCGGTGCTCTGAACGGATAATTGGAGGTGAGCTTCCCTCCCTCCAAGACATCTACAGGAAGCGGTGCCTGAGGAAAGCGGGGAGGATCATCAAGGACTCCAGTCACCCCAGCCATAAACTGTTCAGACTACTTCCATCAGGAAGGAGGTTCTGCAGCATCCGGTCCCGTACCAGCAGACTGAGAGACAGCTTCTTCCACCAGGCCATCAGACTGCTGAACACGTCATAGACACCTCAGCTTCACTACTGGAACTTTAACATTATGCACTCCATACTGTACAGTAATGCCACTGTTTTGCACATGTCTCACTCTGTATATTTTATTTTATATATTTTATTTATTGTTTACTCTATTTAATTTGTAAAATATGTGTACACACACACACACACACGTAGAAAAATATTTAGTATACACATCCAGAAATGCATATACTATTATATATTGTACATATATTTATTAGTTTCAGATGTAGCCATTCTTGTATTTTGCTTGTTTACATTATTGTATTTTGCACAACTCTGTTGCTTGTGAAGCTCGCACACAAGAATTTCACTCACATGTGCTGTACCAATGTACCTGCACATGTGATGTGACAATAAAAGTGATTTGATTTGATTTGATTGACGTCTATAGCCGTCAATGGCAGTGAATGAGTCAATGGGTTTAACTCATTCACTGCCAATGGCTGGCAGTGAATGAGTTAATTTGTCATTTATTAAAATTATAAATATATATTTTAACTCAAAAGTACAGTTTTTAAGTTCAACCCTAACACTTGTGCGTGTTTTTTATTTTGACAGCGAATGCGCACCTGCGGACCACTTATGTGCACCCCTGGTTATTTAGCTCATCATTTCGCAGCCACAGAAATGATTTTGTCCATGAAACCATAAAGCTGCACTTTCTTTTTGCCTTATAGTCTGATTTGTCATAACTTTTCCGTTTTGCGGTAAGCTTTTCTTTGGCTGTCACTTCTTCACCCTGACCTGTCTTATTTGGCTCAGCAGAACTGAAATATATATCCTGCTGCTTTTACACACGCATTCACATAATGCTCAGCGATCCTCTGCGCGATCAACCTCTCACATGTTTAACCCTTTAAGACCTACCATAGAACCAAGTTCGCCAGAGCTTATATTATATTTTTACATGCTGTGGAGCCATTTTTGGGAGCATTTCAAGTTGCTATACATCAATACAACCATTATAGCCCAAACTTTAATAATATGTCTGCATTAGGTGCATAGTAATTACATAAATTGCAAAAAAGTGCAATAAACTACAAAAAAATTGAAAATCGTTTTTGTTTTTTTAACATATATTTCTAGTTAGAGAAATTTAAGAGGCTTATCCCTCAAAACTGTAAATACAAAAAAGTTACACAAACTAGTTTCCCACCACAGGAAATTTATTTTGAGTGTCTTCATAGTTTTATTTTTGAAATACACCAATTTTTATATACTGCAGGAAAAACGAAAATAAATATTATAGTGCAAATTTGCAAAATAACAGCATATGCATCAAAATAAACTATTTCCAGCAGTGCAATATGAGTCTTAAGCATCCCAGAAACGACACAGAAAGTCATAAAGTCAAACATAACTTTTTAAAACACATAACAAGTAAAACACAAGCTCATAAGGCCCCGATCGTAAAAAACTACATTTCCGCAAAATGACGTCACTTCCGGTTTCGGGCAGGTCATGCGGTCATGTGATAGTTCGCGCTGATGGACGTAGGAAGTGTTACAAACAGCTGATGGATCGGCGAAGCGTGTTTCTGGAATATCATGTTTTTGTTGCTGCAAGTGATTTTTATGCAGTTTTTGCAAAGCTATATGTGGAAGGAAACTGTGACCTAGGACAAGCTGATGGCATAAGATGTAAGTACAACTCCTCCAGTTTCATATGCAAAAAAAATTATTGCGCTAGCTTACTTGGTTGCAGAGCTACCGGGATTTAAAAATAGTTACGCAAAACAGAGCGTGCCCGCTCCGATCGGCTGTAAAGGGTTAAGCTTGCTGTGGGAGATTTCACTTGTCATGTTTGCGTAGTAAGCTAACGATTAATAAGACAATGTCAGAGGAATTGGTGCACAAATTATCATCACTCACAGATCAGTGCTGTCGCTCTCTATACACAGTTCACGCGATTGCAAAGTGAAAGCAAAAAAACAAGCGCAAATTCAAACGCGATTTCAATATGTCACATATTGACAGTGGCTCACCGATGCCAATGACATAATTACCCAGCTACATTTCCGAAAGAATGCAAAAGCATTGACATATATTTTTCCTTCCTACAATAGCCCGACGGGCAGGGCAGAGATAGATTTTGGTAGCCCGACTGGAAAAATAGCTAGCCCTGGGACGTCGATGTGCAGTCATATTCGTTGTGTTCCCACTAGTGCTTTCAGGTTAACCTCGTTAAAATGACCTTAACGCCACAACACGGCAAATCTCCGTTAACGAGCTACCCCTGATAGCCCCGTGCATAGGGTTGCCAACCGTCCCTTAAAATACGGAACAAAAGTACACGTCCCGTATTGAGCTAATAAGGGACGCACTTTGTCCCGTAATACAGTGAGAATCAAAAGTAGTCTATAACTTTTAATGGAATTAACGCTTTGTTTGAAAACATAATTCCCAGCCCCTCTCCTGCTTTGTGACCAATGAGCTGACAGCACACTTATGACAATTCGAGTATGACAATTCAGATTACCGCTCATCTCATTGGTCGAGGAAAGGTCGCTTACGGAGAAAATACCGGAAGACAACAGATGACCACAACAAGAAGCATGGCCAACAGGGAAACAAACGCCGACTCTGCGGTGCAAGTCTCGGACGACAGTACACCTAAAGCTGGGCAGACACTGTGCGATTTTTTCAGTCACGTTATTCAGCACCTGCTCAAACTGTACGGTTGACTCGCAGGGGTTAGAAGTTGGTAGGTCACGATGCAGGGTCTCACACTATACCGCCCGATGCTCTGATGCGACCTGAGTGCTCACACTGTGCCTCCATAACATGAAGGTTATAACAGAAAATCTGTCGCGCTCTCTCTCTCTCTCCGTCTTACACTCACACAGACACACACACCACCACCATCAACTTTGCTAAATTGCTAATGAAAAACACTCATCAGGCAGCTGTGATTGAGCAGCAGTGTAAATCCAACTGTTTTCACGGTTGTTGTGGTCGTGATAATTTTGTGATGCCACATCGAAAAGGCTCGGATGAGCTTTCCAAAGTTCTACAAGTTGTGCCTCCATCGCTTGTGTCCAGATCACACGCTGCACAGCCGTGCTGCTCCATCTTTTACACCAACGTTTACGTGTTTGCGCGCGAGCAGTGTGAGCGGCTGTGGTGAGAACCTCACGAGCGATTGATGATCGGGAGCTGGTCGTGAGGTGTTAATCACTTCTCGTTACCCCACGTATACTACACGATGCACGATGAAGGCCAAAATCGGTCCGATCACTCAAAAATCGGCTCAAAATGGGCCTAAAACCGCACGGTGTACGCCCAGCATTAGAGCAGCAATGTTTGTTCCCCTCAGACAAAGGGAAGAATGGGAAAAGGAAAACACCTGGCTGGAAAAAGTTAATATGGGCATGTGCAGTGAATATCAGCGCTATGTGGCCAGAAGTGTGATAATATAATTTATTTTGTGTAATAAACAACTGCAAGGATAGATGATTACAACAAATAGATGACTAATACATAAAAGTAATACATAGATGAATAATGATGATGAGTTAAGATGCGTAATCATGGGAACAAGCGGGTTTACAAACAGGAGCAGCTGATTAGCATTAGAAAAGCTGAAATAATATTTCAACTGAAGCCGATTGTACTAAATGCACTAAATGTGCACTGTTACAAGAATGTTTTTCTTTCTATTGTTTTCTATTATTTTAAGTTAAGCAGGACAGAGTTCTTTTAAAGAAAGATTTACTTATATTCTCAAAAGTTAAGCATGACAGGCTTCTGTTTAAGAAGGAGACCTGTTTTATTGTGTTAATGTTGTCATTTTGAGCTAAAAATAAATGGCTAAATGATCATTTGTTTCACATGTGTTCATATCACAAAGAATACACATCTACTTAAATCAAATTCAAGTCAAAGGGTTAAAAAAATAATTTCACACACAAAAAAAGAGCTAGAAAATTCACCACACTGGGAAGGGTGAAGACAATTGGGTCGCCCGGCCCTGGCCACGAGGTGTCCCTTATTTATTTTTCAGGGAGTTGGCAACCCTACCCGTGCATGGGGCTAGACGGCCAACACGTTAACGAGCTAACTGCGCTAACACACTAGCTCCCACCCATGTAATTGAGCATTGCGTGGCACATCCAACATACTGTTTTACTTTAGTCCATGAGCGCTTACCTTCAGGGTCATACCTCACATGAAAACCAAAATAATTCCAAACACCAGATCTGAATGAGGGTGGGGGAGGTTCAATTTGCCATGTTGCAAGGAGAGCTTAACTTCTGTCTCGCTAGCTTGCCCTGCGCTCTTCCTTCTGACTATGCTGTCTGTATGGAGCGCTCAGTGGATCTGCGCTCGACAGTGCAGCCTAGGCGGAGTAGTCGAACGCAGATTCAAAAAAAAAAAAAGTTTAGTTTCTGTTTCCAGAGAGGATTTTTTTTGTTTACTTTTCATTGTTTGAAAATCCTTAGTGTTTCTTAGTTTCAGTGTTAGCTTTAGCCTTTTTAATCATGGTAAATGGCCTGTATTTGTATAGCGCTTTACTAGTCCCTAAGGACCCCAAAGCGCTTTACACATCCAGTCATCCACCCATTCACACACTGGTGATGGAAAGCTATATTGTAGCCACAGCCACCCTGGGGCGCACTGACAGAGGTGAGGCTGCCGGACACTGGCGCCACCGGGCCCTCTGACCACCACCAGTAGGCAACGGGTGAAGTGTCTGAGACTGAGACTGTCCAAGCCGGGGCTCGAACCGGCAACCTTCCAATTACAAGGCGAACTCCCAACTCTTGAGCCACAATTATTAAACCTGCCGGCCTCACATTAACCTTTTTATTACAGGTGCGAACTCCCAACTCTTGAGCCACGATCGCCCCATGGAGGGCATATGTCAGAGGCAAGATTTAAGAAAATCAGTTTTCCTATTTTTTCTATAGCATTGATATTGCATTAAGATGGTTATTAAACCTGCTGCTCACATTAACCTTTTTATTACAGGTGCAGCCATAATGATTGTACACACACATTGCATTTTGTGCTTATTAAAGAGTTGAAGTTCAGGCAATTAAGGAAAGGTCATAAGCCTTGTTTGGCGAGATGTCCGGACGATCTATTGTGTAAGTGACTTGGAGCTATAGAGGGTTAAAACTGCATACACGCTTGCAAAACATATATAATACATACAATCTAGGAACAGGCCTGAGCAAAGGCCTGAATCTATTCAGCAACCTGTTGCATTTGAGTTTGCTTAGTAACAGTTGACAGAAGATGTGTCAGAGAGGAGGGCAAGTCCACGGGGGCCTTCAGGGCCTGAAATCATCGCCATATTTGGAAAAGATGCTAGAAAGAGGAACTTCTGTGTCTGCCTTTAGCTCTAAAAATTGATCATTGTCTGTAAAAGATGCAAATAATGTTCTTAAGATGCAAATTATGTTCTTAGAACACGAGAAGGGGCGTTTAACCCTGACGTTATAAAAGCAACTCTTTTGTGTATTTTTGGGCGAAGAAGTCTGCTGATGTGATGCTGTGTGCTTCTTCCCATGGTGTGTTCTGAATAAACTCTTCATCTGATTGCACTGTACTGGGCCTCCATTGGTTTGTTTTTGTGCCACATTTTCGAATTCGGGACAGTCTTTAAAACAACAACTTCTTAATAGAAAATCTGTGTGATGTTTGTTGTGCATGTGAGAATAGTGACGGTAATAATCCAGTGCATTTATAACAAAGGAGTAGGTTTTATGTGCTCTGCCTCCTGCATGGAGGTCTAAACTACACTGAGTATTTCCAGTTTGCCTGTTGCTTTCTAATATCACCTCAATTGGTGTCATATTTTGAAACTAGTTGATGCATTTTAAGCATTTATGCTTAAACAAACCCACTTCCATGAGTAAGAGAATAATAATTTGAGAAAAAATGGTCTCTTTATGTGAGAAATATCAGCTCAGCATGCAGTGCAATATCTAGATATTAACTTACTACTCTCACTGCCTTCCAGATACAGAAATATCTGACCAAACTACAAAAAAAATCTTATATGGAATTTAATAAATATGATTTAATATAATTTTCATGGAACAGAACATGTCATCGAATTACTGTGACAGTGGTGTAATTTAGAGGCCTGAGCTGCTGACACTTCACTTGCTGTCTCCAGTGTCGACGTACTGTCGTGCTGAGTTTCAAAATTAAAAACATCAAACCATAAGCATCAGTTATTACTTTTCAAAGTGTTTGCACAGCAGGGACATAGATCTCGCCTGCACAAGCGTTTCCATGCTTTTTAAAGCATAATAACACATGAAGTGGATGATTTTGTTGACTTTAGTTTGAAAAATCTCTGAAAACTAACGCTGATAAAAAAGATTTCATCTGTCAGTTTTACATTGGGTAGTGTCCATGAGCATTTTAATCTGCTCTTTGATTTTAAAAAAAGTGCAAATGCCTGTAATTCTATAACTCTGATTAATTTTCTGACATTGGTTCTAGAACATTTTCACTTAGTTTTTCTTCTTTCTTGTTTCCAGATCTGCATCTAAAGCAGTGTCCCATGTAAAAGCAGAAAAGTCTCTAAGTAGCAATCATTGGATTTGTTTTCAGAGGATAATTGGGTCATTATGTCAAACATCAGTTTGATATTCACATATGACAAATGATAGAATGAGCTCACTAGTCAATCAGATCATGTGAGCCCTGATTAAAAGTTTAACCTCTGCCTGCTCTAGCCTGACAGCTCACATCCTGATTAAAAGTAGCCATGCATTCACGTGGTACTAATATACATATCAGAAGGTCAGCTTTCAGAAAAGCACCTCATAGTACCTTTGCAGGAAAAACGTATAGACTTTGTACTTTTTACAGGGGGGTGTTTTTACCCTTTTAGTTTCTACCTTATAGAGGTCAGTCATTAATTCTGGTCACAAATGTGCACCTTTAAGTAACAATACAAACAATACACATTTTTTTAAAAGTGCATAACTAAGCACATCTCAAATTATCACCAAACAGAGAGGCAGCACAGACCGGACCATACACATGTTATTTAATGATGTGTTTTCTAATTTAATCCCATAAGTGTGGCTAGTTGTTTTTGTTTCTTGACATACTGGCAACCTTTCCAGGGTATACTCCACTTCTCAAAGCTGGCTCCAGCTGCTCCCAAACCTGAGATCCTGAATTAGATAAAAGGAAGAAGGCAGATGGCTTGATGGCCTTTTGTTAACTTCTGACTCTGTCCAAATAAAAGTCTCATCTTTTCCTATAAAATCTGAAAGTCTCCCACAGATGCAGAATATAAGTTGTCAGGAGGTAATATATGTTTTTGATTTAGTTTTAATGAATAATAAAATGGTAAAACTTTAAAGTTTCCAATTGCATTTTGTTATTTGACAAATACAGGTTACCTCATATCTACATTTAGATCAGAAAGGCACACATGATTGCCTTTAGGTACAAAAATTAATGCTAGGGAGAACCTTTGTGTAAACTGGGGAAAATAAAGTTAAGATATTAAAATATTGCAAATGATGCCCATACCTTTTTTTTTCTTAAAATACAAGCAAATTTCTGAGTGTGTTTTCTGTGCTCATCTGCAAAGTGCTAAAGAGAAACAAAAAAGTGAGAGAAAATAAACATGTTGGCTGAATAAAGATGCAGTATGTCAGTGTATGATTTGAAACTAAGGTCTATAAAACGTTAGCTCTTAAAAAGAATGCAGCTATCAAAGGACGAGCTGCAATCGATCATAGAGGCCTAAATACATGAGCAGAAATTAGGAGCAGATGAATAGTGAGTAAATGTGTTATTAGCACCATTAGCTCAACATCAGCCAATACTAACTAACTAACTAACTACCTCTGGGATTTCACTCTTTACTTGTTTTATTTCTTACTTGTTTTTTTTTTTAGTTTTCTTTTGGGGTTTTCTTAATCTCAACTAATTTTAAAAGAACAAGGATGCTTTTGACTGTTGTGTGAAGAAAACCAGATGTAGTGTTTATTTATATATATATATATATATATATAAACACTTTGTTTAAAGAGGAATATGTTCAAGTACCATGTATACCCCAAGACTGTACTTCTCGTGTCTGGTTGCAGATATTATATTGTTTGCTTTGAAATGCCATGTATGTAGAGATTTTGTAGTCTTATTGATTATTCACACCACGCCACACTGCAATTCGCATCCATATATTCATACAGCTTTTTATTCAGTGCAGCAGCATCCACACCTATGGCATATTTAGAATCACCAGTTAACCTAACATGCAGGAAGCCAGAGAATCCGCAGGATATCACCATGCCACTGTAAGTCTATCAGAGCTTGTGTGAATTCACTGCTGAAGCACAACAAAGATTTTAACCAGCTTCACATCCGAAGCTTGCTACTCACAAATAAGCAGGAGGCTTTTATTTTTAAGGGGCTATAGGAAATACAATGCATTAATCAATTTGCTGTGCTTTTCTTTTAAGCATTCTCCAACTAGATACCCACCCAGCTAGCCTTGATGTTTATTGAGTCATTCTTCTACTTTGCAAGGCAAGGATTGGCAAAGCAAGAGTCACCTTCATCCAGCTGTTACGAACTGGCATGTCCATGTGTTTGTTTTGTGCAGGTGTTGTGTTTTTTTTTATGTTAATTTAGCTGTGCCAGGGCCCTGCTCCGATTGGTGCATGGATACACCGCCCCGATGTGACTGGTTCCAGCTGGAGGACCCGCCCATTAATAGGAGGCTGGAGTGCTACAGTGGCCAGAGGTCCTCGCGTTTCTCCTCATGACCCAGCAGTATTCCTGTGGCACCCGCTGGCTGCAGTGCGCTTGAAAGTTGTGGAAGTGGAATGGGTAGGGGTGAGCTGCCGTTTCTTTTGATCACCCGTTTTCTCCTGTTTTGAGTTAGTTAAGGAGGTCAGACTCTGTCTTTATTTTTGACTTTGTTTTGGTAAGGTCAGGGGTGCGGGATTTGTGTAGATTTGTTTTGTTTATTGTTTTGGCCTTGGCTCACCCTGAAGTGTTGACACTCCCGTTTTGGTTCCTTTATTTCACATTGTAAATAAATCACCTTGTATCTACCGGTTTTGTTTCTTGTGGCTGCTTGGGTCTTGGGGGGGAAGCGAGTGCCTCACTCATGTTATGGCCTGGCCCTAGACGGGTCGTGGAAGTACAGACCTTATTTTGAGTTTGATTCCATAAAAAGTGACAAAAACAGTGTCCGTTGTGCGTGGGAAGAAAACTTCTTTTTAAAGCGAAACCCCCCCCCCCTAAACTTCCAAGCAAGCACCGAGTGCGCTACGACGTAATGGGAAACTCACAGAGAAAGTCGCGGATTCTTCCACTGACCGCTGCAGCACACCTGCACCAAAGCACACCTCCGCCTATGCCACTCCTGCTTTACAGGTGAAAATAGAGCAACAGGACCACTAGTCTTTGATGTTATTTATTTTCTGCTGTGTTTTACTTGCATCTATTTGAAAGGGTGAGTGTAAACACACAAAAGAAATATATTTTATGTGCTGGAATGTGCAGAAAATAAGTTTAAATGTTAAAAAAATTTCTTCCAGTCAGAGAATGTTGCATATAATTAAATTTTTGCTTGATGCATAAAGTTAAAAGGTTAAAACTAATAAAAAAAGTTTTAAAAAGAGACTTTTCCATTTGATTACATTTTGTATGATGGATTATCCAGAAAAAGTAGAATTGGGCTGAAAGATCCATCGCTTTATCACCTCTTCAGGTTGTAAATCGTGTTTTTAAAAAGTAACTAAGTAACTAAGTAATTAATTACTTTTGAAAATAAGTAATCAGTAAAGTAACAGGATTACTTTTTGGGGAGAGTAATCGGTAATTAGTTACTGATTACTTTTTTCAAGTAAGTTGACCAAAAACTGGTGACGAGACCTCGAGGCAGAAGCAAAAAAGATGGGCTACAACGGGACCCATCTAGAAAGAATGGTCCAGGACAGAAAACTCTGGAGATCTACTTTTGGCAGCCCATACCCTGGGAGGAGTAATGGGCAGTAGTAGTAGTAGTATTCTACAGTTTTACTCTTTTACCCCCCTCCCTCCCCTGTCACCCTACTTTTATGTTTCTCCAGAAAGGTAAAATTCTTTAAGTCAAACATTGCATCACTTACATATGTAACTTATTTAATTTCACATGTTCAACATATGTTGAGCCAAAATAACAAATCTGAAGCAGAGCCCCAGCATGCCATCAAAGGAAAGAAGCACATTCTGTGTCTAGTTCTTTGGGGCAGGGAAACGCCCTTGCAAAATGAACAGTATGACTAACATAGACTCCTAAACCCATATGGAAAAGAAATAGTAAAAACTTCTATATGATTACTCATGAAAGTGGCCACTTTCATGAGTAAATCATATAAGGTTTACATGATTTACTCATGAAAGTGGCCACTTTCTCATTACTTTCATATATTGTTTTAGTAAGTATCCAAAACATACAAGTTTCATTATATAATTTTAATTTTTCAAGGGATCTTATATCTGTTTTCACTCTTATATGCTTTTCATACAAGTTTCACACAAGACAGATACAAACTTTATAAGATTTATATATATCTTTACCATATGGGAAGGGACACTTTGAATACACATCAGATCTAACTGTGAAAAAGAAAAATATTCTGTATATCTATACTGATATGACTGGGTAATGTGTTAAGAATGAAAGGATGCCACATGTTTGATGAAAATGAAATGTATCAACCAAACAACCTCCTCTACCTCTTAACTGACTAGATCTGTGCCCAGAGGTTTAATTCACTTCTGATGTACTCTAATTGAAAAATAATGTCTTTGAATATTTTTTTGTGGAAAAGGGCTTATTATGGTCTCCTTTCTTTTTAAGTATGATGTTCATTGGTACAGACCCAGACCTCATCACAGATGGATTGTTTCCTTCCCTCAAGCTATTCAAGCGTTTATTTGAATGAATCAGACTCAGATAACAATAAAGTATTATCATGGAATACTAATACACATTTATGTTTATTGAGTAACTGTGAGGACCCAACCACAAGTTTATGAAAGGGCGAGTTTTAGTCTAAAACAAAGACACTATCCTCAAGCAGCCATGTGAAAGCTGGGAAAAAGGCCAAAAGTTCTTAAGGTGTAAAGGTAGTCCTGTTAAAAATGGAGGTACAAGGTACACCAGTCACACACACAAAATCCATCACAAACCACACATTTTTCTTTTTTCTGTGTAAAATTGTTTTTGAATGTTTTACATTTTTGAGGTTGTTTTGAGGTTGGTATGTTGTTAACTGACTCTTTTGACATAAGGGGGAGTAAATAATGAGTTTAATCTCAAGCTGCTGTGTAGCCGTACCCAAAACCTCCCACTGCAAGTAAGTGTGACTCGATGAGCCTGAGGCAGAATGGAGCTGACAAAGAGAAAAAAACATGAAGAGTGTAATGTTCCCCTTAACTTTTAAATATTAAAGGTAATATACCAAGATATGCTCAGAGGCAGGGTACAAGAGAATTCAAAGCCAGCCCGCTATCATGAAATGTTGCATGACTGACATGTAAAGTAATTTTACATGTTATCTTTTTTTTTCCTTGTCATGCCATTTCTGCTGACTTACATGGTGCAAAGATGAATGATGCCCCAACACCACCCTCAACCATATCCCATAACCAGGCACTTTATAATCCCTAGCCATTTTACCTTAACTTGTCCCAGGATTAGTCATGCAGGCATCATTTCATGGAAGAAGCTCAAAGTGGTAACAAAAATGTCCCTGCAGTAGCATAATTTTTATATTTAATTCGATATTGTTACTATGAGCAAAGCTGCAAAATGAATCTAACCACAAACTTAGGTAAAACTTCCAATTCCCTTGTGTCTTTGTGTCTTCTGCTGTCGGTTGCTTGGTAAGTTGGTTCTTCCTGTACTTAGTCTCTCATTCCTTTCCCCTGCCTCTCCTCATTCCTCAAACGTGACATTTTTTATTCCTTTATTGTTAGTAAATGGCGTTTCTTTGGCTCTAAATCAGTGTTGTGGTCTTTTGAGCGAGCTGTAACAGCTGTGAAATCAGATCCATAGATTAGGCTTTGTGCAAATGCTCTATCAGATTGGATTTTGTGAGGCTGGAGGTCAGGATAGTGCCGCTGGCTTTCTGTGTGTTCTCAATCCATTCCTAGTTATTAGGGGGTGTCAGAATGCATTCATCTGGTGTGGGAGGTTGCCACCGCAGAGATGTAGCATTAGGAGGGGTATGTCATATTATAGACATGAGGCTCTGATTAGCTCGTCCTCTTTATCATGGCACTTGTTAGTTTTTGTGCTCAAAGTTGATGTGTTAGAAGCAGGAAAATGGGAAAGTGTATGGATTTGAGCAACGCTGACAAGGGCCAAGTTAAGATCTCTAGACATCTCCAAAACTGCAGTTCTTGTGTGGTGTTTCTGGTCTGTATTAGTCAATATCTATAAAAGTGGTCCAATGAAGGGCGACGGGGTCATTGGAAGGTAAGGGTGAACTATTGGAATTCAAATTGCTAGAAGTGTTCGTGCTGGTTCTGATAGAAAGGTGTCAGAACATAGAGTCCATTATATTTTTGTTGCATATTGCATGGTAAAAGCGTGTAATAGACACGCTGTTGACCATGTCCATTTTGCACTTTGCCTCGTATGGACACATATGCAAAAGTTGCAGTAAGCTGCAGTAACAGCAGAGGGAAATATTTTAAGTCAGCCTGAAAATAATCTCAGGAAAGCATTTAAACAGAAATTATTAACACATTTATATGTAAATATTTATGAGCCACCTAGCTTAATTGTTTCCAGGGACCCTGGAGTGCACTTCATATGTTTTTTGCTGTTTTTTGCTGGTAATGCAACTTCTGCATGCATTAATTCATTGGTGGACCAGCCTTAAAATCTATAAATTGTTTTTACTATAAATGTAGTCCTGTAGGCACCTTTGTACGGTGGCCCCTAGAGACAAAGCACGTACAAACTCCAAAACACTTGCAAACTCCAAAGCACATGCAAACTCCAAAACACATGCAAATTCCAAAACACATACAAACTCCAAAACACTTGCAAAATCCAAAACACGTACAAAGTCCAAAACACTTGCAAAATCCAAAACACTTGCAAACTCAAAAACACATGCAAATTCCAAAACACAACGGAAGTGCTCCAGGACGCTAGGGGCAGTGTTGAGCTTTTGAGCAGCAGAATGGACCTAAAAATAAATGTTTGTTTCAGTTCTATGAAGCTTTGAGTATTTTGGATTAGTAGCACTGCTGTGTTTGTTGCATCATATTGCTATAATTGTTTATATGCTTTATATATTCTGAGGTAAGTTGATCTATAGTGTTACATCATATTCTATAAGGATGTTATGTGTTTGTATACTTTCTGCCCAGTTTGACCCATTTAGCAGAAGCCAGCCTGTTTAAGGCTCTGATATCTATTCTGTATGACTTAAAGCAGTTATGACATGGTCTGATTTTCTCACCCAATAAAGGAATATTTCATATATCAGTCTACTCTTCATTTTACCAGACACAGTTATCACAGCTTGTACATTTTCTTTTTATAAATATATGTAAGCAATGAGCCAAATTTAGTAATGCCAACATACTGAAGGAACAACATTTGTCTCTTATATATGATACACCTATATATACACTGTCAAAGATACTTGTCTTTGAGTGAAGATTTAAGGTGATAAGACATATAAATAACTGCAACTTGAATCTGTACTGGTCAGTATTTGACACAGAGTTCATGTTCACTGCTGTAATAGCTAATAATGATTAATATAATAACTATAATATTGGCCATATTATATTTACATTACCAAAGTGATATGACTTTAGTCTCATGAACAACATCAGCTAATTGTTATTTACTAACTAATCTTGAAATAACTGTTCAGTACAGAAATGAAGCCCAAAAATCATGTTTTACTGTCCTGTGGTCTCAGCCTCAGATACTTATCAAACCACACAAAGCTCTTGTAGAAACAAACAAACAAATGAACAAAATATGTTCTCCCTCATTTCTGTCAAACCAAGTTGTGTGACACGTTTCCAGCGGTTAGTATCATGGTTGCTAGGCAACCTGGGAAGCGCGACGGAGACTAGACCGTCCCATACAGACAAACTTGCCGTTTATTTTGCAAATCGAGCTCAACACTGCCCCTAGCGTCCTGGAGCACTTCCGTTGTGTTTTGGAGTTTGCAAGTGTTTTGGAGTTTGTACGTGTTTTGGAGTTTGTACGTGCTTTGTCTCTAGGGGCCACCGTACCTTTGAGACCACAGAACAATCACAATATATATCCATATATATATGGTTTTTCACACATATATATACTGTACTTTGTGCAAAGTTCATCTTGGATGGCTGAATAACTGACCTGAAAGTCTCTGTTCCATCACACAACTGAGTGCAATGTCTTTAGCATTTCTGTATTCGCCATGTGTGTCTAGTGTGTATGAAATGTAGAAAACGCTCCACATTTTCAGTTGGGTAAACAAATGGTGGATTAAGATGTAGTGTTTAAGTTTGAATCTATTTCATGGCTTTGTGTGATCTGAATACTGACATTAGCCCCGAGGACACAGAATAAAGAGGTCAGAAAATAAATATAATGTTTCTTGCACAAACACATGCAGACACACACAGCGACCTCATTTCCTGCAATTTGTTCTAAGTTGTTTTCTATTACATTCACTTTTAATCTGACTTTATGTCTTCTGTTCTGTGAAGAAGAACTTTAAGGCCACCCCAGTATTATAAGTTGACTTCATAAATAAAATTAAATAGATCCATGAAAATAAATAAAGATCTTATACATCAGAGGTTTTGTTTTCCAACTTGGCAGAAACTGCATATGTAATTGCCAGCAATGTCTGGAAAGGGTTTAAAAGACAAAGAATTGGTGACGACCTATGATCAGATTAAATTCAAAACAAAGAGCAGGAAAGAAGGCTGTTTATAATCTCTGACCCAAAAAATAAGTTTGGAGGTTTGCAACATCTTTAGTTTGAAACACTACTCTGTTATAGCTCTAATTTTCTTTCCTTTTTTTCAAAGCAATTTTGTTTTCTCTGGTTTAATTCACCGTGCCTTTTCTTGCATTGGTTTCCTTTTAGGAACTGGCATTTATATGGAACATATTTGGTCTTCCAAACCATGTAAGCACTATATACTACAAGCTGCATGATACCTTTTACTTATTTAGTTTGACTTATTTACTACTTATTTACTTTACCCAAGTACTCAGAAGAAACCAAACATGCAAACTCAGAAAAGTAAACTGCACCAACTTTTTAGACCAGGAAAGGATATCTTTTATAAACAGTCTGTGGTCCCAAATCAGAATTTTATCTCATATGGAGCCAATCTGTTCCTATTCCCAGAGAAGCAAAGACTGCCACATTGCCCATGCCCCTGCTGTTTCAAGAAGGTGAACGGTATAAGGTGTCCTTTGGAGTTGGTCCTGTGATGCAGCACATTATGACAGTGTGAGATGGGTCTGTCAATCCCAGCTGGTCTCATATGGATGCTTGTAAAGAACAGCTTGTCATCCTTTTTAAGCTGGGATAAATATTTGTCACAAGAAGGATTCATATTTATAAGGTGATTTAGTGCAGTCACTTCTTTAACCTTAAAAAGGAGTTCTTAATAGAAAGTCAAATAGTGTGTATAATGGTACACAAGCTACAGACTCCTGGCTGAAAAAATTGTGACTAAGGGGCCGGCATCAGAGCCTACACATAGCTGTGCAGGTGTTTACTATCACCAGGGGGCAGTGTCACAATCAACTACCTCCTCATAAATATGACAACCAGATACCGGTGACAGACTTCTCACCTGACTTTTGAAGGTAGCTGCTCGACAGCCACCACATATGACATCCATATATGATGGATGTCATATTGTCAACCTTCATATTTGAGACATCTTCACCTTCTTCACAGCATGTGTGTGTGTGTGTGTTTATCTGCGTGCGTGCGCACGTGTGTGTGTGCGTGCATGTGTGTGTTTGTCTGTGTGCGCGCATGTGTGTGTCTGTGTCTGTCTGTGTGCATGTGTGTGTGTGCGTGTGTGTTTATCTGCGTGCGTGTGTGTGCGCACGTGTGTGTGTGCGTGCGTGCGTGCGTTTGTCTGTGTTCGCGTATGTGTGTGTGTGTCTGTCTGTCTGTGTGCGTGTGTGTGTGTGTGTGTGTCTGTCTGTGTGCGTGTGTGTGTGTGTGCGTGTGTGTGTGTGTGTGTGTGCCTTGTTGAAAAGGGCAAGCAGCAGTTGCCTTGGATGTGAATGTCACTGGCAGGCTGTCTGCTCTCTTCTCTTCACCTTGACACTTGTTTTCTTTCATGCCTTCATGTCTTTTTTTAAATATTCTCTCTTGTCTTTTTTTTCAATCTGGTCTCTCTCGTCTCTTTCTTTGTGTCTGTCTGTCAAATCCTTTCTCATTTTACATCTTTTCTTTAGTTGTTCCAGAAAGGCATTCTGCCCTCTATTTCACCTCTGTCTGTAAGAGCTTCCAGGTAATCAGTCTCTCTCTAACACACACATACACACAAAGACATTTTAATATTCTGTGTTTATTTTGAGACAAACTCATTATTCATGTTTCTTCTTAACATAATTTAAATAATAAATTTATAATAAATTTTGCATCGGATTTTTCTTTCGTTAACAGAACCCAGCAGATTGACTGATCGACTTGTGCGATCCATCTCGTTTCACAGAGCCAGTTGCTACTCATTTCTTCATCCTGAGCAACAGAGACCTAAAATGTCATTTGTTCTGAGTAACAGCTCCCACTCAACATAAAGGCCAAGGAGAAGAAAATTATTCAACTGAGCAGTCAGGAATGAGGATGGCTGCATTTATCTACATGCAGAAATGGCTGCGGACAAGATGGAGAGCAAAGAAAGTGCCACAAAGAGGTAAAAAAGAAGAGGATACAATTGCATAAGAAGTACAAAAACTAAAGGCTATCATGTCTTGATGCATTCTCAATCATCCAGGAAAAGCATATCTTCCCTTTGGCTTCACCTGCACAAATGCCAAGGTAGGTCTCCCCTGCAGAATTGGTTTTCCCATCAGCGGGAGCACAGGCTGGGTTCTTCAAACAGTATCCCACATTCTTGATTTTTAGTTCACAAACACTTCTTGTAATGACTAACTACTCCTGACATTTTGGAGATGTTAGCTCTTTATACAGTAAAGTTACAGTGGGATACAAATAATATCAGGCTGATCCTGCACGATATTGTTTTGTGTTTATAATCACACTTTAAGGTTGGATAACTATCATTAATCTAGGTCACATTTGAACATGTGCATTACTTCTGAACAACAGGAAAAATGTAAAATTTTGAAACTAATTTTTTTCTTTCGTATTTTACTATTGTATTTAACCGAGTCTTCATTCTTCAGTTGTAGATTTGAAGAATAAAGACTCGGTTAAGATGTGAGTGTGTACTTCCTGATAAATGTCTATAAGCTTTGAAAAGACCTTTTTACACAAATATACAGTGGCCTTGAGAGGTCAAAGAGGTCACACTGCAACTTAAGAAAACACTACCAAGTAGAAAACACCACCGCACAGTAGTAAAAAGGCTGCAAAAGCATCCAAAAACACAACGGAAGTTTAATAAAGAACAACGTAATTGTTTTGGAGGAGACAATAATGTCACAGAACAGCTGCAGAAGTGACAAGCTAACAGTAAGTGGCTAATAGCAAACGTGTATCTACACTATTACATGAAAAATGTGATAAAACACATATTACCTTGCATCTTTGTCATCCTCAAGGCACAGAAAAAGCCTCTGCTTCTTTTAAGTGTATCTCAGTGCAGTCCTTTGCATTTTTTAGTTTGTCATTTTGTAGATGACATTATTCATTATTCATCATGTTATTGTCTCCCCAAAACTTGCATTGTGTTTTGTGAGATTTTGTGTCTGGTGTCTTGTTTTGTGTAGTTTTTTTTTAAGATGCAGTGCATTTGAAGTCTCTGGGCCACCATACAATTGCGATAAGATATGGATACATGAGCCCAAATATAATATAATATAATATAATATAATATAATATAATATAATGTCTGGGATGAGTGTTACCACCTTTGAGTCCAAGACCATGGTTCTTAGTAGGGGGAGTGCAGGAGTGGAGTCCAGGTTGCTGCCACAGGAGGAAGCACGTACTTCAGGGTCTTGTTAACGAGTGAAAAGTGAAAGCTTGGCAGATTGATTGGTGCAGCATCCAGCAGTGCAGTTACTGTATAATATACAGTCTGTTATGGTGCAGAGAAAGCTGAGCTTGAAGGCATGTGCTGTTGATTTACTGGTTGATGTTCTTTCCTAACCTCACAGACGGCCATGTGCCGTGGATACTGACCGAATTATCAGAGCAGGTGTCTTGTCTCACACTTAAAGATAGGATGAGGAGCTCAGTTACTCAGAAGGGGCGCAGACTAGAGCTCCTGTTGAGGGGCCTACTGATGAGGTACATTTGTCTGACTTGGATGCTTCCTGATGAGGTATTTCGGGAATCCGTACTTATTATAGAGATAATGTCTCTCAGCTGTCTCTCAGAAAAGCCTCAATATTCACCCAGAAGAGTTAAAGGGACTGACTAGAGACAGAGCGGTCTGAGCACCTTTGCTCTTCTTCCCCTGTAATTAGGATCTAGGAAAAAGACATATCATATTGTGTTGTGTAGCATCATATTTGTATATGGTAATTGCAAACAGTGGATGTTTATCTAAACAATTCCCAGATTTTCCCACTACCAGGGTAGATAGCGTAGACCCTAGGTCACCAACAGGTGGACTGTGGTCCATCCAGACCTATTACTAGATTTTGATGCACCGTATTTATTTTACTCTGTACGTGTTACGGTTCGACGGGGAGGACTCAAGCGCGGGACTCCAGAATCAGCTGTACACAATAATTTATTTACAGAATCCACCTAGTGTCTTTACAGGCAGTGCAGGGCAGTGCAATATACAATTAAGTGAAGGACGGGGCTCTGGGGAAATCCAAGGGGGTAGTCACGCGTTCTCCAAACTCTCCACACTCACGGCCACAGGTTCACTTTTCCACACTCGACACAAAGAATCACACAGGGAGGGAATCCAAGAGGTTAGTTACACAGTTCACTTTCAAACACTTGACTTAGCTTAGCTGTAGACTTAACTTTCACTAACGCGCGGCAGACAACAATCCAGCGAAGAACAGCAGTCGCCTCCTGGCTTAAATGCTAGCCGCCCTGATTAGACTCAGGTGTTTCCTCTCACCGAGGGCGTGAACCCACAACGTGAACCCGGCGATAGAGAAGAGGAGAGAGAGAGAGAGAGAGAGAGAGAGAGAGAGTGGAAGTTTGGAGAGAAAGATAGAAAAAAAACCTCTGATCAGCTGGACACTGATCCCCCTGGCCGTGACAGTGTGACTTTTAGCGTAATTACAACAAGGCTTAATCTGTCCTTTGTATTTATAGTAGTCACAGTACACACACAAACCAATTCTGTGCTTTGGAACTCACCTCATGTGATGCTCCTCAGCCAATTAAATAATTTGTTTAGAGCATGTCTGAAAACAGAAAACTCTGCGAGGAGACCAGATGAAGAAGTTCAAAGAAACAGACAGAGTCAGAGAAACAGACAGAGAAAAAATGAGGGTTAAAGCTGAAATGGTTTACATGTGAAATGTAGCTAAGGAAAAAAAAGAAGAAAAGGGCAACTAACTTTTCAAGACAACTTTTCAAAAGCTCTTTTTATGTTTGAATGCTAACCTTATTTTATTTATTACTGTGTTATTATTAGAAAAACCTCCAGTTTGCTGTGAGAAATATGAATAATTGTTGTTGAAATACTGTTGAAATGTACTTTCACTTTACACTACTTTTTTTATAAGCAAGACCTGCAGCACTGCATGTGGCAGAAGTCACTTCCCAAAGACTTCTTTCACACAGCACGCCACTGGTGATGGGTAAAGTGAAGGTAGTTATCAAACAGTCCTAACATGCTAATAAGGAATGAATGTTTACATGATATACACAAGATTTCCAACAATGTTGCTCTTTAAATTTGCTCTCAAGCTTTTCAACTTGAAATGAAATCCAAAGAGAAATATGAGGAAAACATAGTTCACATAATCATTTGTTATGTGTAAATTGCAAAGTAAACCTTCTTATCTTTGTTGAAGTTTCAGAAAAATATAGTAGAGAGAATCAAAGCATCAGAAAGAATGTCATTGTTTTTTCAGGACGTGAATTTATTTTAGTTTTTTTGGTCAACATGTCCCATCACAAATCTCCCACTGTCCATATGCTGTGTGATTAATAACTAAGTATGTAATTTACTTACATTTCTATGGCACTAGATTACTACAGTCGTCCTTGGGGCACTTAATATTGTGAGTATAGACCTGACAATATTAAAGACAGAAGCCGAACCAGCCTCTATAAGCACCCGTCAGGCAGTACTGATGGGAAAAAAAGCCTAAAAAAAATCCCGCTCAAAAACATCAGGAAGGGCAGCCATCTGCCTCACCTGGTTGCGGTTAAGGGAAAGCAAAGAAAAAAAATGTCTGAATTCTCTGTTTTACTATTATCTTTTCATTTTATTTACAGATAAGCAGAGGAGGAGAAATATAATAATACGAGCCAAGAAATGAAGGTTTCTCAGCAGCCGGTTTCTTTGAACAGCAACACTGTAATAACAGTTTAAGGCACCATGTATTGATCACAGATTTCTACTGTGTTATTGTTGTACTTCTTTTAGCACAATAGGACTGGTATCTTCCATGTGGCGTGAACTTAATGTAGAATTTTCAAAGAACTTGAATAAGTGTGGATCAATATGAAATATAAACGTATGTGACTGCAAGTCATCCACTGTTTTATCTCACAGTAATTAGACAGTTTCACTTTTCATCTCTTTTTACATTCTCACTCATACAATCTCTTTTGTCACTACACTCTCAGTGGGAGAAATTACTGATTTTCCCATTCAGTTTAGTATGTAGGACCAAAGACAATCAGTGGTGACTACAATTCTCCATTTGATACTTTCTATGTGTTAAATTTAACACTAACACTAACCTGTATATTTTATAATCCAGAATCTCAGTAGTTAAGACGGTCTATTTCATGGTAACACCATTTTTCCAGAAAAATGATGAACTGAAGGCCTGAAACAAGAAGCAGTGTGAGATAAATAAGGATCGTATTAAACTGTAAATCATACAAAGCCAAGTTAATAGAATCAAAAGAATAAAAATAAAGTGTTGTGAATTCAATTTAAATACTTTCTTGATTCAACAGGTCCGGCAGTATTCAGCCTGGGTGTGGGTTGTGAAATTAAACTCAGCTTAAATGTTGAAACCAAAAATAGCTTTCTCACACAGGGCCAGGTGGCTTTGGGTAGGTTTTTTCCCCTCTAAATAAATAACATTATCATTTAAAACTGCAATTTGTATTTACTTGGGTTATTATTGTCTAATATTAAAATTTGTTTCCTGATAGGAAATATTTAAGAGTGACTTATTTGCAAAAACTAAGAAATCAGGAAGGGGTTAAATATTTTTTCACAGCACTGTATGGAGCTGGGAATGACTGTTGATCTTGCCTTAATGATGCATGCTCCCCATGTATCACATTGTACTGATATTAATGCCTCAATCTTGGATCAGCAAGGACAGTTATATGGTGAGTGACTGTAATATGGAAAGTTATTTGTTGTTGTATATTGGCCATGTATATTAAAAATTATAATAAGCACAGTTGTTTTTGCTGTTAACTTACTTTAATCTACAATATATCAATAAAATGCATAATGTCACACATGCAGCTCAAAGGATGTTGCTAATTAAAACAGCAAGCAGGGCATTTGCTCTCGCTTCTGTTACAGTTTTAGTTTTAGCTTTCATCATGTTTTATGTTATTAAAGCTTACATTATTATTACTTTTTATTTCAAGTTGTTTTAATAATCAAAATTATTGCCACGGTTAGTGAAGCAAAACGTGTGAGGACCCAAGCGCAGACACACGGAGATGAGGCAGGATAAACAAAAAGCTAGCCTTTATTGTTGGATGCAAAAACACTTCAAAACAACTAACGAAAACCTAAACTGGGGACAGCTAGACATGGAACTGGAAACATAGAACTACAGAAAACCTGAAACCTCGAAACGCTTGGAGAGATACACATGGGATGATGAGCAGAGGTATGCAGAGATAACGCAGACGATCTGCCGAGGAACAGAGGTCAACACGCACAGTATATACACACAGAGGGAAACGAGGAAATGCCACACAGCAGGGAGACACAGCTGACACTAATCAGACAAGAAGAGACCGGGAGGAAGCAAAACAGATTACACTGACATAGGACATGGACTTTCAAAGTAAAGCAGGAAACACACAAACATGGAGGCAAGGATGACAATGAAGACAGAACACAGAGGCCTGAAACGTGGGACAGGAAGGTGTAGACATAACACAGAACACAGGGGAGGCACATGATCAAAACCTAAAGACTAGAAGTCATAATATAGTAAAGAACGAGGGAGCTGGAAATACTGAAAAATGAAACCAAGACACTAGCAGTGAAAACTTATGATGAAATCAAAGATCAATAATAGTACAAAACTCAAAACACTGGGTCGCAGACCCAGGACTGTGACAGTTATTATCCAAATTAACCTTAAATCGTAAAAGGCCATTTAATCTTTCAACAATATCAGCAGCTGGCTGCCATTGTAGCTCACCTGATTGAGAAGTTCTCCCATGTACTGAGGATTAGTCATTATTGCAGAAATACAGCTATTTCTTATTAACTGATGACAGCAGTTCTCCTAAGTGAAGGTCTAGAGCAAACAATAGTCAGGCTAAATTTTAGCTGTGTTGCTGCTGTAATGTAAAAGTGACCACTGAAAGACTCTACAGGACGTATATTGTATGAAACCTGCGGGTTGGCACTTTGGTGAATGTATTTGTTTGAATTATTGTCATTTATAATACAATATTCAACACTCAGTTTGCCCCTGCAGAGAATCAAGATTCTGTTGTTGTTGTTTATGGAGTGCATGCTTTCCTATTACAGTTTTTGCCCGTTGCTTGAACACTATAAACCCATGCTCAGACTAAAGTAACACAACGTGAAGCTTTTGTTACCATACCTTAAACAAAAGCGCTGCTTTGCACCCCTTTATGCAACACTCCTACCCCTTTATGCAACACACATGGTCCTGCATGCTACACTCTATTTCATACATAAGACACTTCGCTCACAAAATGAAATCTCAGGGTGCCATTCGGAAAACACATGTATCCAAAATACAAAACACATCGGATAATTGCAACCACTCAAATACACACCTGAAGGCACTTACTTGCAAAACCGAACACCAATTAGCCAACTACAAAAAGCCCTCAGCGTAGCCATTTCAAGAACTTTGCAAGCATGGATGGAGGGAGAGCAAGAGGAAGAGGAAGAGGTAGAGGAGGAGGAGGAAGAGGAGGAGAAGGCCGAAGAGGCCATGAACGGACCCATATTTCTGATGAAATAAGAGCAACTTTGGTGGACCATGTCATCAACCATGGCCTGACTATGAGGGAAGCTGGGCAGAGAGTCCACCCACATCTAAGCCGCTTCACAGTGGCATCTGTAATACGAACATTCCGACTAGAAAACAGGTATGTCTTCACCTCCATACCTTCTGCTCTACTCAGATGGTTTCATAGCACTGTTCTACAGTATATCACATTACCATATCAAGTGTACGGGGTGCTAATGCTCCTTTTGCAGCCAAAGTGGCTGATTCCTTATATTGAAGTACAGTGTTGTACAGTGGATGACACAGTACATACAGTAAAGTACTGTAAGAAAAATAAGCAAACTGATGACAATATGTGGTTGTATTCCTCCAGAATGACCCAAAGACCTTCTGGGGGAGGACGGCAACGCCTGTTCACACAACAGCAGGAACTTGCCGTTGTGGACCTAGTGAGGGCAGACAATGCCATCCGTCTCCACCAGCTACGACGGAAAATACTTGCAGACAGGCGAGTGTTCAGCAACATAAACCATGTGAGCATCACCACCATCAGACGCATCTTGGGTAAACTCAGCATCACCATGAAGCAGCTCTACAGAGTCCCATTCGAGAGGAACAGTGACAGGGTCAAAGGACTTCGAGCTGAATATGTACGGGTACGTGTAACTGTCCCTTACATTTACAATAGAGTATTGGTGAAGTCCAGTAGCAGCTGAATATGTACCATATCAGTACCACATGGATCTATTCTGAGAGCTACACAGGTACCTGTGTGATGGGGTGAGGGTGCCGTATGTGTAGCACTGTAGTACAGTGACATGTTCCCCTTTTTTTCAGAGAATCTCGGCCATGGATGGAGCTGCACAGCCTCATGAATACATTTTCATTGATGAAGCTGGATTCGACCTGAGCAAAACAAGACGACGGGGTCGTAATGTAATTGGCCAAAGGGCAATTGTGCACGTCCCAGGGCAGCGCGGGGGAAACATCACATTATGTGCCGCCATATGCCTTCGAGGGCTTCTGCACCATCATGCAATACTGGGTCCATACAATAGCCAACACATACTCACATTTCTAGATGCTCTCCATGATATAGTTGTACAGAACAGAGCAGATCAGCCCAGGTTTGTGGTGATATGGGATCATGTCAGTTTCCATCGGGCTGCTCTGGTCCAGGCCTGGTTCTCCAACCACAATCAATTTGAAGTGGTATACTTGCCCCCTTACTCACCATTTTTAAACCCTATTGAGGGTTTTTTTAGGCTTGGAGATGACGTGTATATGACCGCCAACTACATGCCTGCATGCCTCTTCTGCAGGCAATGGAACAGGCCTGTGGCGACATTCAGGTGACAGCAATCCATGGATGGTTTCGACATGCAAGAGGATATTTTCCCCGGTGCCCAGCGGGAGAGGACACTGCTTGCGATGTTGATGAGGTCCTGTGGCCAGACCCCAACAGACGGCGGGATCCATGAGCCCACTTATGCACAATTGTCATGGTTTTTTGTGTTTACAGTATAGTGTTTTTTCTATTGCAGTATTATTGTGTTGTGGTTTTTTTTTTTTGCTTTATCTGAATTCATGGTACTGCGATGTACACTATTGAGTAGGTCTATTTGCGTTTTTGGTTGTTTGGAAATGTGTCTCCTGTAAATATGCCTTCTGAATAAACAATGGAAATCAAGGACTGCAGTGTTTTATGTAAAGAAGACTAGTGTGTTCCCCCTGATCTGTAAGTGTTTGCATATGATGCAAGTATGTGTCATTTTGTCAACAGAGTTACATTTTGACAGAGGAATGTTAGGTTTTGACAGCAGAGTTTAGGTTTTGGGAGTGGAGTTTCATTTTGGCACAGATGTGTATGGTATATTTCCCAGTGTTGTGTCGTGTTTACTTGTGTTTAGAGTTTTGGCACAATGAGCGACGTTTTGCCAAATGTGTTCAAGCAACGGGCAAAAACTGTAAGAACTAATGAGTTTTGTAACTTGTTTATAGCCAGAGTGAATTTGAAAAAGGTCTCGGTGTGTGACAGATTAATTATATTTTTCTTATTTACGTTATGTTTTGTATTACAAGGTGTCAACGGGTCTTGTGGACGTAGTTTAAGTTTGTAAATCTGCTTGTAAAATTACAGATGCTCTAGAGGCGAAGCTTAAAAGAATGTAGAGTTGGCAGCTGGTCCCGAGTAACCAGTAACCAAGCCCTAACTGACGAACTGACAAATCATTGCCCTTTATCTACTACAGTCAAGGTAAAGAGAGCATTGTTCTCTTTGTTTAAATTACAAGTGAATAGAAAAGTCAGAACATGCACAAGTTACAATTACAGCTATCTTAACTAACAACTGTCCGTCAGAATAATCGTAATGTTTCAATGCATGAATTTACATGAATCTTCAGATTCCATTACAGCAGCAGTGTTTATTTATAAGAATATAGTTTTATTATAAGTTTATTTATAAATTAAATATGAATAAATATAAATAAAATTCATATTTGTAGTAAAGTCAAAGTATGTTTTAGCATCAAAATAGAGTTGAAGTATCTAAAGTAAAAGTACTCTTAAAGCAAAAAAAATCTTAAAAGCATGCATACTCTTATACAATACAACAGATCAAACATATTAATTAATTAATTTGTATATAAAGTGGATCATTTTAATTATTTATATACTGCAGGGCAGCTTTATTTATATTATAGCAGCACAATAAATTTGTAGATATATGTTTTCAAAGCTTTAAAATAAATGGAAAGTGCTATATTTGTATCAGGAAGTAGAAAGAAGCGTAGCAAAGAAATATTACACATACATCTATCTATTGTGATGTGTAACATATTTGATACATGAGATTTTATGCATTTTTGAGGCCTCTGCATCATCAGTGGGATTTTTTTCCACCATTGCAGTTGTACCAGAGCACAAAAGCTGGGTTTCCTCATCTGTGAAAGCATCAGCAAAAGGACAAAGCCAGAACAACAGGGTGAAATAAAACTCCACCCCATTGCTGACTTACTCGACCTGAGGCAACCAATAAAAGTGAATTCACAGATTCATGTGAGCAGTTGTGCAGAGAATACAGACACACATTGACAGATAATTACTTTCGCTATCAGCATAAACTACGAAGTCTGCTCTGGAAACGAGCTGCAGAAAAGAGCGCCTGATACTGTGAGTACTAGAATGTTTGTGGAGGTCATTGAGGGGGGAAAAAGATTAGGTGGGTAAAGGAACTTTAAGATTTTTTTTATCTGTGTATCTGCTCTGCTTAAAGCGTCTTTCAGAGAGAAAATGACCACACAGTCAGAAGACCATCTCTCCTGTCCCGTCTGCCATGACATCTTTGAAGATCCTGTTATCTTGTCATGCAGCCACAGCTTTTGTAAAGCCTGTCTGCAGAGATGGTGGCTTGACAAACCAATAAAGCAATGTCCGGTTTGTAAGACGATATCTTTACAGAGTAATCCACCCCGTAACCTGGCTTTGAAGAACCTATGTGAGGCGTATTTACAGAACACAGAACAGAGAGCTTCAAGAGGTTCCCAGACACTTTGCACTGTGCATTCTGAGAATCTCAGGCTCTTCTGTCTGGACCATCAGGAGCCAGCGTGTGTTGTCTGTCGAGATTCAGCAGTGCACGTCAACCACAGATTCAGCCCCATCAATGAAGCTGCGCACACTCACAAACAGGAGCTCCAGGAATGTCTGAAGCCTTTAAAGGAGAAACTGAAGCTCTACGAGGAAGTTAAAGGGAAATGTGTGCAAACTGCAGAACACATTAGTGTTCAAACCCAGGAGACAGAAAAGCAGATTAAGCAGCAGTTTACGAGGCTTCGCCAGTTTCTACAAAACGAAGAGGATGCCAGGATTGCTGCTCTAAAAGATGAAGAGAAGCAAAAGAGTCAGAAGATGAAGGTAAAGATTGAAACTCTGAGCAGAAAGATTGCAGATCTTTCAGGCACAATCAGAGCCACAGAGAGGGAGGTGAGAGCTGAAGACATCTCTTTCCTACACAACTACAAAGCTGCAGTGAAAAGAGTCCAGCAGCTATCCGTGCTTGATGTTCCTCAACTGGTCTCAGGTGCTCTGATTGATGTTGCTGAACACCTGGGTAACTTGTCCTTCAACATCTGGAGCAACATGAAGGACATTATTTCATATACTCCTGTGATTTTGGATCCAAACACTGCTCATCCAGATCTCGTCTTGTCTGAAAATCTAACCAGTGTGAGACGTGCAAGGAAACAGAAGGTTCCCGAAAACCCTGAAAGGATTTATCTCTATCCTTCCGTCCTCGGCTCTGAGGGCTTCAACTCAGATATTCACAGCTGGGATGCTGAAGTTGGAGACAGTCCAGTCTGGGCACTAGGAGTCTTTTCGAGATCTGCCAACAGTGAAGACAAAAAATGTAACTTATTAAAACTTGTTTTCTGTGATGGTGAGTACACAGCAAACTCCAGTGACGGCCCCCCAACTGTTCTCTCAATAAGAAAGAGATTTCAGAGGATCAGAGTTCATCTGGACTGGGCCAAAGGAAAACTGTCATTCTCTGATCCTGATACTGACACACACATACACACCTTCAGACACACTTTTACTGAGACACAGTTTCCATATTTTAACTCAGTGAATCCACACCCTCTAAAGATATCACAACGTCCTCTCCATGTAGTTATGTAACGTGTGTGATGGTCGTTGTTGACAATAATCTTTCTTCTTTCACTTTGACACACTTCATGGATTAGCAATGATCCCAGCAGAAAGAATGTAGACCTGGCTGTTGATCCTGTGCGACCAGTAACCCGTCAGGAACCTCTTGCAATTGTACCATAGATTCTATAAATAAGGATGTAACAACTATCATTGTTTGGTGGACTGAAGCAAACCTAATAATATAATACATGACAAACTCCATCAATTTTCTTCTGCTTATCCAATAAGCAAAAGGAGCATTATGCTATATTCAATAATAAGATTTCATTTCTTTTAATTAGTGAGAGGGTTATTTTCCTGACGCAGCAAGACGACTTGTTTGGCACCCATTAATGCAGGTTTAAGGGATGTCAGCATTAAAGCCCTTTCACAATAAAATGTATTATGCACTGCACTGACTACTAGGTTTGAGGGGACCCCCAAAAAAGTTTTTATGATCACTCATGGTTTTTATGTGTGCTATAAATGCCCACTCCTGTCACTCTGCATTTCTATTGGTCATGTGCATGTATGTCCACCAATGTGTGGTCAAAGTGTTCCCCACCTGGCTCGCTTATGCCACACTGCAGTCTGCTACATACAGCAGGAAACCATTCTTGCTTAAAGAATGGGTGTAACAGCAGAGGGGTACATTAGTCATGTTCCATGTAAAAGGTTTTTTAGCTTCATTTATTTTACCCAAATGTTGATCTTCATATACGGATGGGGCTTTTATCATTATAGATGTGCTCATGATAATTATTTGCATGCAAAGAGTGATCAGAAAAATATGACCCTTTATGCTTTTGCTCTTTTATTTATGTAAGGAAGTATTAAAGGAAGTAACCGTACTTCTTCGACCTGAAATTGCTAAATATCAATCTACATGTTATGGTTTGTTTATGTCTGTGTTAAGCTGCAAAGTAAACAGTGATCTGGTTATGATGTATAATGCAAAATTAAATAAATACCTGATGTGCAGATGAAACAGATTTCAGCTGACTGTCTGAACATGACTCCTTTCATTTTTTTATTCTCTTAGCACAGAAAGCAGCAGAGACCAAACTGTGGCAGCTGCATGGTAAAACTTTGTCTTTCTCTCCTTTGCTGCTCATTCTTGTCGGATTGCATTTAAGGTGACAACAGTCAGCAGAGAGCTTCGGTCGATCTGCGGCTCAGGAGATTTAACCTGTAGCTGTAATCGCTATCGACATCACAGCAGCTTCCTCCTTCCTGCTGTGCGCCTAAGTGTGTAAATGGGACAGTTCTCACCAATTACAGCACTCGTTCCACCTTGGGGGCATAGCAAAATAAATTTGGAAAGCTCTGAGAAGATGCAGAGGAGGGCAAAGCAATGTTTCTCATTGTTTCTAATTACGATTTCTTTCGTGAGTCCTAAAGAATGTGTACTCTCCATTCCATTATATTATGAAGTACATGAAGGTAATCAGTGGTCATTGTATCTCATCTAATTATTACATCCCTTTACATGTCTGAGAGATGTGACAGACTAAACATTACCCATTGATCAATCATGCTTACAAGACTTTAATGTAAACAGACAATGGCAACTTTAGGGGTGTATACAACACTGGCTGTGTTGTGTTACTCAATTTCACAGTTCTGACTAACACACACTGGAAGCGTTATTCATTTTTTGCTTCACCAGTTCTTGCAGTTGTACGTAGGTGAGTGGTAGGAAAAAAGGCGTTTGGCAGAGCGCTCTGTGCTCATACTGGTCAACCATGCCAGACTTGAGAGAGCAGTCAGGTACGACTCCACCCGTGCTGTGACCTCCCAGATGCAACATCCATGTTTTAATGTTTTATGACACACTGTGTCACCCACTGCCGGCCGCAACCTAAACCATCTTAACTGGGCTTTGATCAGGTTGATTCTGTGTAGTCAAAAACCAGCACGAGATTGACACTGCACAATCAACTGCAGAAAACAGTTACCAGAAAATTCAGTATTTGTGAATGATGATTGGTAAAAGTGAGCAGTTATATCTTTCAGCTGCTCCTGTTAATGGTCACCTCAGTGAATCACCTGCCCCTACTGCAACACTCAGCATGACCTCCTCCACTACATCCTTGAACCTCCACTGTGGTCTTCTTCTTTTCTTCCTTCCTGGCAGCTCCATATTCAAGATCCTTTATCCAATATATGCAGTATTCCTCCTTTTCACACGTCCAAACCAACTCAGCCTGAGCTGTCTCACTGATGTACCCGTTTCCAGTGTTTATACAGTATTATATTATCAACTTTTGTATTAATGGGATATAAATTTCAGCCAACAGTGTTCTCTTGCATCAGTTTCTCCCTAATGCTTACAAAAAAGTGACTGACACTTTCTGCACTCTAACAGTCGTATGAAAAAAAACGAACCCCAAAGGCTTCTAGAGATTATTACAACCTACAGTAACATTTGTTGCTGTAAATCCCTCTACATCTGTCATCTGCCTGTTCATCATTTTTCTTAACTGTTTATCTAACTATGGTTATGGGAAGTTGGAGCCCATCTCAGCTGAAACTGAACCTGAGGCTATGTACTCTCTGGACTCTGAAGCTTCGTGCTCTGAGGCAAAAGTGCTAACCACCGAACTCTTTCCGTCCATACAGAAATTATAATGTAGTTATAAAGACATTGAGTTAAGAGGAGATATGCGAGGAAGGAAAGGCTGACCTTAGACTTTACTTCATCGGCTCAAGCTGTTCTTTGGAAAAGTTGCAGCATATGGTAAGTTGCATTATTCTTTAAGTAATATTCTCATTATAAACCCGGAGCCTTCCCTCCAGCAGTTTGTAGTAGGTGTTGATGAATAATGCAAATTGCTTTGAAATCGGATTCCTTCTTCTTCTTTTCTATGATTTTCTGCCATTTCTGAGCTCTGGAGAAAATACTACAATCGAGAACATTTTTTTAGTTTATTAGCAGAAATTCCCAGAAGTCAGAAATTATTACTCAGTGGATTTATAATGGGTTTACAATACATGGGTTTACCGGCCAGTAACAACAGCACTATGGTAACTAAAGACCCATGGTGTTTTTAGAATATATACACAGTTAATTTATGTGCAGTATTAGAATAAAAAATGAGGGTGTTTTGATTATTCTACTAATGATGTCCACCCTCTGTATTTATGTATCAAACCATTCTGTTTCTCTGTCTGTCAGTTGCATTTAAGCCTTTAATCTTTATAAGCACTGTGGCCTGAGGGGCAGAGTGTGTGTTAGAGTATGTGTGCGAACAGGTGAGGCAAATAGACCGTGACAGCAATAATGCTCCGTGTAATGGAAACAACCAGCACATCACAGTGGTGGTTCATTCTGCTCTCAGCTTCAGTTTGCTCTGTGACTGTTACATTTAAAACTCACCTGTTCAGTCCTACATGGGTGGAGGTCTAATAGGTTCAAGTTGAAAGTGCATCAGTGGGCAGGAGAGCAAGACACAGCTGGATTTCCTCTATAGTTTTGAAGTCCAGTGGATTTAATATTTCTGCAAATCACCATTATTTACAGTTTTTTCTGATTGCTTAAGCACATTTTTTGTAACTATTGGCTAATTTTGCAAAACTCTTCACACAAATAAGAAAACCTGTCACCCAATAATCAAAACATTGTAGTTCTCTTGCAAAAGCAAACACAGCTAGATTAACTCTTCACACCTTCGTAAAAATGGTGTTTCCGTATCAAACAGTACACACAAGCCATCATCTACTAAGCACACAATGCGCCAACTGCACACTGATGGTATGAATACAAAACACATCTGGCTTTTGCTTTCTCTGTGCACAAGGTAGGCTATGTCAGTTTGAGCTCATACTTCTGTTATAGATCCATAAGCATAGAGGGATCCAAACTTCAAGTACTGCTGTTTATTCAAACACATCAAAACAAACACAAGTGTTTATTTCCAAGTATAGGATTATTTGCAATCGCCATAATGACTATATGGGTTACTTGGTCTGCAGTGAACATGCTTCCTCTGCCCCCAGCATCTGGTCATCTAGCAATTCTGTAAAGTACAATTTCAGTATTTTTACATCTATGGTATTGGTGTGTTTCTCATTGGCATATGGCAGTGCTACAAATCTTTGTGCGAAGTGACTGTACTAACCGATTCTCATTTCAAGATGTCCTTATGGTACTTGCTACAGTGTAGCAGCTCGAGTTAGGCTGGACCCGTTGGCCAGCTTCCCTCAGGGTCATTCCATGGTTGATTACATGGTCCACTATTGTAGCTCTGATGTCATCAGCAATTCTATTTCTTACTCTTCCTACCCTTCCTCTCCCCCCTCCTCATCTTCCTCTCCCCCCTCCTCGTCTTCTTCTTGCTCCTCCTTGTCCTTGTCGTCCTCTTCATCCTACTTCTTCACCTCCACGTCCTCTTCCTCGGCCTCCTCTACTTCTCACTCTTCCTGCTCCCTCCATTGTACTCTGCACACACAGCTTACCTGTATTATAGTGCTTAGGCTGATTGCAAAGTGAACTAATTATCTAAAAAAGTTTTCACATGTGAAAGTGTGCCAGACAGTTGGCAAATTAGTGTTAATGATAGCCATACATGTGTATACTTTTGCTAGGAGTGTGTTGGAAATTTGGTAATTGAGTGTTGTGCAGTGAATTGTGCCTACAGTTTTGCAAAGTGTGTGTTACAAAATTGCAAACTGAGTGCAAAGCAGTTTTTGTGCTTTTAGTTTTGCAAACTCAGTGAGTGGTTTTGCTATAAGTCTGAATAGTTTTAGAGATTGTGCTACAGGAATCACAGTTAGGGTTTAAGCATTCAGAAAAAACTGTAATGAGAGCTACAGTGCAAATAAGGAAAACTAGTAAATGTGGTCAGAACAAGACTCCCAGAAATAGAAGATGAAGCTATGCGGGAAGCCCACAAGAGCACAAGAGAAACTAAATTTCTGTTACATGTTTTTTGGACATGGGTTACAATACATATGTAAAGATATGTAGATATAAGTGGTTATTTGTGTCAGTGTGTTTATCCCAGCGTTTTGTTTCACTATAAAGAGTTAATAAAAAAAACATATCTATCTGTCAGTTGGCATCTTTGAAATTCAGAAGTGCCCAGAATCCAAACAAGAATTAATTTAAGATCCAAATAATGAACATTTGTATGCAACACAAATACATGTATCATTTTATGTCAGTCTAACAACAAAATATTAGCAAGCCCAAGGTGTTAACAAATGGTTCATTGAAAAGCACTTCTACTAACAAAAGGTAACTGCTGCTCACAGCTGCTCAAAGCACTGAAGCAAAGCGCACTACTGTGGAAAACTCTACAGGCAAACAAACACAGCTACTCACTAGCAGTTTAGAAACACACCTCAAGCTCACCACAGTACTGAAGCTGGCACTCACACTCTGAAACCGGGCAGCTCGTCTTCTCAGCTTTTATAGCTGTGTAGTTAATTGCTGCGTGGGCTGGTTTCTCAGGAGAAATGGATGGCAGCTGAATCGGTGGGAGTGAAGCACCGGCACACAGTAGGCCTGCTAAAGCCACAACAGGTGCAGCGTTAAACTGCCGACACTAATACAAACCATGGAATGCACAGAACATCTTTAATCTCTGCTGGAGACTCACATTACGATCCCGTGTTCTTTTAAACATGCTAGTTCCTCAATTAAACATGTCACTACTAGAATTATAACAAAAACATGCTCTTAATGGAAAATAACAACAACAACAAAAACAAGAAACAACAGCAACACTCTTCTCAATTCATCTCCACCCCTCCACCCTGAAGCCATCTAAGCCTTTCCCACCAGCCACTTCTCCTCTCTCCCTTTGCTCCCTGTCTCCTCTGCCACATGATGTTCATCCCTAAAAGCTCAGAGTTTAATTATTCAGTGTTATGGGAGGTGAAGGAGACAGTTTCATGCCCGCTCTACACGTCTGAATTAAGAATCCACCAAGGTCACAAACACAAAATGACCTGCTTGTGAGTTTCCAAGATGTTGGGTGGTTAACACAGCTCAGTCTACACTGCTTGTTAATAAATTCAGTGATCCTGTGTGCTGTGCCACTTTGATGGCTGCATAATTCATCAGAAAGTCATGCAAAGTCACTGGTATGAGTAAGTATGTGGTACATGTGTATGTACGAGGATGTATATATTTGTACAAGCATTTAAGTGAAAACAAATCCGATTTTGCTATACGCTGAACCTTTCCACACAACCTCCTTTTTACTGCTGTAGAGCTGTAACAATGCGCTTAAAGGACAAACAGAAGATCAAAACCACTCCTTTCCCCATATGGCCGGCAGGGCATTTGTATGGATGTAAAGCTTAGAAGCGACTCGCTAGCTTACCTTTTTCTAAAGACTGCTCACAAGTGGAAACACGTGCTTCCCCTGACACATTTAAATATCACCAACTGACATGCTGAGAGTTGAAAACCGATGCTTTGAAGGATCACTCGAGATTCGTCTAGTCAAGCTTTCATTTATCCATGTGACAACATGCACGCGATGCTCATGTTTAACTCATGAGCTCTGATTCGCTTTCTGCTGACCCAGCCTTTCCCTTTAAGGAACAGGGCCTTGTGCGTAACATGTGTGTAACATGGGTTCAGTGCTGGGGTTTGACACACAGATGGATCAGGTAGATGGCTGTGTTGTGATTGGTAACTTTCTTGGTAGCCTTATGTGACTTCAAATCCACCCAACCATCAATCAGGCACAGATGGCAAAGAGCCTCGAGAACACTTTAACTTTGAAAAGTCATAGCTAAAAAAAAAATTGCTGTGAATCAAATCATTTCAAATACATAGACATCGGCATATCAGCAGCATAATGTTGTGCTCGAAGCAAACAAAAACTTATCTTGAGAAACAGTTGGTGTCACTTTGTCCTACCCTTTCTAATTAAGTACTCACATCAGGCGCTGATAGACAGTCACGGATGAACATGCATACGAATGCTGTTCAGGGCTCACTTATAAAAAATTCAGCTTATATACCCATGTGCATAACATGGCATAGTACATTAGAACCAAAGCTCTGTGAAGTTCATCATTTATGAAAGAGGTATCAATATTGCAATATTGCAAATATCAAAATTTGAGCGGTGGAAAATCTTTGGTGACTGAAAACAAACACAAAAAAAAACCCTGAGAAAACAATGACTTCTAAGACAGAGCAGGTCAGCCAAAATGTGATTAAGTGATATGAAACAGGCCTGTCAGAGAATATACAAAGACAGAAAAACAAAATTACAGATAAGAAATCATGCATTAGTGTAATGATGAGCTAATACCTCTCAGTAATCTTGTCTTTGATCCAAATGACAGGGACTGAGCACAAAAACACAGCGCAACTTCAAACAAAGGACACCCCGGAGGATCCAGCGGCAGTGACTTTTCTGGCCTCAGAGCAATAAAAGTACATTTGGTACTCATTATCCATAATGTGCATTACATGTTTTTTTGTGCATGTTGTTTTTTGTGTGTGGTTGTTTCAGACTTCCTTTTAAGCTTGTACACCAGGATCCAGAGGGAGACATTTCTGTCCAGAGGAAATGTCGCTTTGACATTTACAGCATTTATCAATTTCCATAGAAACAAACAAGAGACACTGGGTGTATGAAAACATGTATAGTTTTTGGTTTGGCGTTTTTACAGTTTTTTCCGAATGCCTAAACCCAAACTGTGATTCCTGTAGCACAATTTCTAAAACTATTCAGACTTATAGCAAAACCACTCACTGAGTTTGCAAAACTAAAAGCACAAAAACTGCTTTGCACTCAGTTTGCAATTTTGTAACACACACTTTGCAAAACTGTAGGCACAATTCACTGCACAACACTCAATTACCAAATTTCCAACACACTCCTAGCAAAAGTATACACATGTATGGCTATCATTAACACTAATTTGCCAACTGTCTGGCACACTTTCACATGTGAAAACTTTTTTAGATAATTAGTTCACTTTGCAATCAGCCTAAGCACTATGAACAGGCCACAGGTAAGCTGTCCATGTGGAGTACAATGGAAGGAGCAGTAAGAGCGAGAAGAGTGAGAATCAGAGGAGGCCGAGGGAGAGGACGTGGAGGTGAAGAGGTTGGAGGAAGAGGACGTGGAGGTGAAGAGGTTGGAGGAAGAGGACGTGGAGGTGAAGAGGTTGGAGGAAGAGGACGTGGAGGAGCAAGAAGAGGACGGAGGAAGAGGACGTGGAGGAGCAAGAAGAGGACGAGGAGGGGAAAGAGGAAGGGTAAGAAGAGTACAAAACAGAATAACTGATGACACCAGAGCTACAATAGTGGACCATGTTATCAACCATGGGATGACCCTGAGGGAAGCTGGCCAACGTGTTCAGCCTAAACTGAGCCGCTACACTGTGGCAAGCATCATTAGGACATTCCGAAATGAGAATCGGTAAGTACTTTGTAGCACTGCCATACTCTAATGAGAAACACAACAGTACCATACATGCAAAAATACTGAAATTGTTATTTTACAGAATTGCTAGACGTCCAGATGTTGGGGGCAGAGGCAGAATGTTCACTCCAGAGCAGGAGACCCATATAGTGAACATGGTGATTGCCAATAATGCAATAAGACTGCATGAAATACAGCAGCGCATAATGGATGATGACACCATCTTTCAAAATATACACAGTGCAAGCATTTCTACACTAAGTCGTGTACTTGCGCGCCACAGAATAAGAATGAAGCAAATTTACAGAGTTCCTTTCGAGAGAAACACAGAACGTGTAAAGCAACTGCGATATGACTATGTGCAGGTAAGCTAGTGTCATTGGTTCTGAATTTGGAAGTGCATACTGTAGTGCTGTGCATGGGCCTGATGTGTTGCATTTGTTTCGTCTTGTCCAGAGAGTGATGGAACTAGAAGCAGATGCAATGGGACATGAGCTACTTTTTGTAGATGAGGCCGGTTTTAACCTCAGTAAAACCAGGAGACGTGGCAGGAACATCATTGGACACCGTGCCATCATCAATGTCCCAGGACAACGTGGTGGTAACATAACCATGTGTGCAGCTATAAGCCAAAATGGTGTTGTTCACCATCATGCAACCATAGGCCCATACAACACTGCACACATTATTGCATTCCTGGACACCTTGCATGACATGCTCACTGTTCAGAGACCAGAGCAGACCCGATATGTCATCATATGGGACAATGTTAGTTTCCATAGGGCTGCTTTGGTCCGCAACTGGTTTACAGACCACCCATCCTTCATGGCACTCAACCTCCCTCCATACTCTCCATTCTTGAATCCCATCGAGGAGTTCTTCTCTGCCTGGCGCTGGAAAGTGTATGACCGTCATCCTCATCAACAGGTAGCCCTTTTACAGGCAATGGAGGAGGCATGTGGAGATATTGACCAGGCATCATGTCAGGCCTGGATACGGCATGCAAGGAGATATTTTCCCCGGTGCCTTGGACTGGAGGATGTCGCATGCGATGTGGACGAAATTTTGTGGCCGGACCCAGAAAGACGACATGATGTAGGCTGATTGTCTTTTTTTTTCCTTTTATTTGTGGCATTCCTATTTTGTGTTCTGACTTTGTCTTGGTTTTGATGAGTGTGAATAAACACCAATACTTGACGTTTGGATCCTTGTATGTTTACATGACACTATGACAAAGGTGTGACCTCAAATTGACATCTGTACACAGAGAAAGCGAAAGCCAGATGTGTTTTGTATTCATACCATCAGTGTGCAGTTGGCGCATTGTGTGCTTAGTAGATGATGGCTTGTGTGTACTGTTTGATACGAAAACACCATTTTTACAAAGGTGTGAGGGGTTAATCTAGCTGTGGTCGCTTTTGCAAGAGAACTACAATGTTTTGATAATTGGGTGACAGGTTTTTTTATTTGTGTGTAGAGTTTTGCAAAATTAGCCAATAGTTACAAAAAATGTGCTTAAGCAATCAGAAAAAACTGTAAAATCTAGTGGATATTACAGTTTTTTCTGATTGCTTAAGCACATTTTTTGTAACTATTGGCTAATTTTGCAAAACTCTTCACACAAATAAGAAAACCTGTCACCCAATAATCAAAACATTGTAGTTCTCTTGCAAAAGCAAACACAGCTAGACTAACTCTTCACACCTTCGTAAAAATGGTGTTTCCGTATCAAACAGTACACACAAGCCATCATCTACTAAGCACACAATGCGCCAACTGCACACTGATGGTATGAATACAAAACACATCTGGCTTTTGCTTTCTCTGTGCACAAGGTAGGCTATGTCAGTTTGAGCTCATACTTCTGTCATAGATCCATAAGCATAGAGGGATCCAAACTTCAAGTACATCAAAACAAACACAAGTGTTTATTTCCAAGTATAGGATTATTTGCAATCGCCATAATGACTATATGGGTTACTTGGTCTGCAGTGAACATGCTTCCTCTGCCCCCAGCATCTGGTCATCTAGCAATTCTGTAAAGTAACAATTTCAGTATTTTTACATCAATGGTATTGGTGTGTTTCTCATTGGCATATGACAGTGCTACAAATCTTTGTGCGAAGTGACTGTACTAACCGATTCTCATTTCAAGATGTCCTTATGGTACTTGCTAGGGGGCAGGGATAGCTCAGTAGGTAAAGAGGTCGCCCCATGATCGGAAGGTCGGCGGTTCGAATCCACTTAACGGCTACCCTGAGGTACCCCTGAGCAAGGTACCGTCCCTACACACTGCTCCCCGGGCGCCTGCTTAGTGGGCTGCCCACTGCTTCACTGAGTGAATGGGTCAAATGCAGAGAAAAACAAGTAATTTCCCCATGGGGATCAATAAAGTATCCATTATTATTATTATTACAGTGTAGCGGCTCGAGTTAGGCTGAACCCGTTGGCCAGCTACCCTCAGGGTCATTCCACGGTTGAGTACATGGTCCACTATTGTAGCTCTGATGTCATCAGCAATTCTATTTCTTACTCTTCCTACCCTTCCTCTCCCCCCTCCTCATCTTCCTCTCCCTCCTCCTCGTCTTCCTCTTGCTCCTCCTTGTCCTTGTCGTCCTCTTCATCCTACTTCTTCACCTCCACGTCCTCTTCCTCGGCCTCCTCTACTTCTCACTCTTTCTGCTCCCTCCATTGTACTCCGCACACAGAGCTTACCTGTATTATAGTGCTTAGGCTGATTGCAAAGTGAACGAATTATCTAAAAAAGTTTTCACATGTGAAAGTGTGCCAGACAGTTGGCAAGTTAGTGTTAATGATAGCCATACATGTGTATACTTTTGCTAGGAGTGTGTTGGAAATTTGGTAATTGAGTGTTGTGCAGTGAATTGTGCCTACAGTTTTGCAAAGTGTGTGTTACAAAATTGCAAACTGAGTGCAAAGCAGTTTTTGTGCTTTTAGTTTTGCAAACTCAGTGAGTGGTTTTGCTATAAGTCTGAATAGTTTTAGAGATCGTGCTACAGGAATCACAGTTAGGGTTTAAGCATTCAGAAAAAACTGTAAAAGCAACTTCCACCAAAAATTCAAACTAAAAATTGTGGACTTATGGGACAAAAACCAGAGAAAACCAGTTTCAAGCAAAAACCATAAAAAAAAACACAGTACCATTAATGTCTCCAGGGCAGTTTGCCCCCGAGGTACATTTGAGAGGAAAAATGTACTGTCAAATGTAGCTGTTAAATCAGTCACCTGCTCTTTTCAAGTCTATTTATCTGCACTCATCATTATAATTAATGCTTCAGATGTCATGGACTTGGAAAGCAGATACGTTTGCCTGTCAAAGAGCCTCTCACTGTGATTTAAACTTATACAACAGAACTGATACAACCCAAGTAACGCGTGCCGATAGAAGCGCTTATAAGGATCTCAGCACAATTCATCTGAATGAACAAATAAACCAGACCCTGTACAGCCCATAATCTTCACGACAGCTAGCACGTCTGTAATTACACAACATCATCCATGAAAATGATTTGAGATAATTACTTCAGCTGTCAGCTCTGCTCGCCACTGTTTGAATATTGATCTTTTCCATTTTTTTAATAATCCTCTCTTTCTGTATGCATCTTTCATTGTAAATGTGTTGCAATTCACCACCCAGTTAATTCAATTCACAACTGTTACAGATTATACTTGCTCATTAAAAAGCCCATTGTGTGCAGGACTTAGGGTGTTCATATTGTCAATACATAATGTCTGAAAAATATGTCTATATATTTTGTCAGGATTACAATGGGCCCTTTATACCAACAGAAAAGCAGATTTTTTTCCACAAAGTCCACCATGTTTCTACAAAGTGTTCTCATTTAGTGTCTCTAATGTTGGTACCATAATACACTGACATTAATGAGATGCGATCATCACTCTAGATTCATAATTTTTCAATGTGGATTGTTGCTGTTGCGAAGGGGTGTCGTTTTTATCTATATAATATTTTCCTGAACATAAACCAAGCTCACTTTAGTTCATAAACATAACAACTAAGCAAAAGTAAAAAAAATAAATAAATAAATAACGACCTGGGGAAAGAAGTGAACCCAAACAGGATAGAAAGAGTCTCATAAGAGATATGCACTCACCACCTCACAACTTACTGATGCAGAATTCTATGTCTAAATCTGAACCATTTTATCTTGCTGGGGAAAATTTCCGTACCCAGTAAATCCAACGATGGTGACGACAGTAATGATGAGACAGACACATTTGTCAAAATGTGTTCCACAATGAGAATGTGTTGTATATGCATAATCTGTGCTTTAAGGTTGATGGTCAAATTAGCCTTTGGCAGTTTTGTGTTTACCTTTTGATTCCCTTGTTTTCACTGTCAGACAAAGCACAAACATACCTACTAATAGTTATTAAAATGGTTGTGGCTTAAGTTAAAATATAGTTCTTCACTAGCACTAATCTTGCATTTTAAAAAATATACATACTTAATGCATTTAAATATGACAAGTTATCCATATTTGACAGAATAGAAGTGCAGACCTGTTTCACTGGAACCAGAAGTGCAACACCATACAGATGATGCAAAGGACACCGTTAGCCCTTTAACACTTGGCTGGGCACAGTTTTTAGGGTTTTCAATTAGGTGGTAGTACCTGTTACCAGGTAGTTTTTTGGTACCTATTCGGCTGTGGTTCCAAGCGTTCTGAGGCAATCCGAAAACGTGGCATCAACAGATGGTATGGCACCGACTGGCTAGTCAGAGGCATCACTTGATGAGTCGTGAGAGCGTGTCCTTCATGAAAATCAAAACAGCCATTTTTGAAACCGGGCAACACTGTGGTCCCTGAGTCTGACAAAAAGCCGAGTCTGATTTTTAAACTATTGACCAAGGAAACACTGGTCCCTCTCTGGCTGTCCCATGCCAGAGAGGGAAGTTTGGATGGTTGCTATGGACAGTCTCAACGGCCTCAAAGAAGGAGATATTGTAGCTGAAAAAAACAAACGAACAAAAAACCATTGCCCCTAAACAGAAGACAGAAAACTATAAAATAATGCAATGTGTCATTTACTTCAGCCATCGGCGTACAAATGCTAATCTGGGTTATTTTCATTTTAATTAGCAGATTTTCTCTTTTAAAAGATCTGCACAACGCAACCTTTTTAATGATGACTGAACAGCTCATCTTCAGTCTCTATGGAGTAGAGCTGCACAGAATGCATGAGTGCACTGTTCACAACAATGTCTGTCAAAACTAGAGAGCAACTAATACATGAAGTGTTGTAAATTCATAAATAATAGGAAAATTGAATTGTGCATCCGAAATAAAGCAAATCTGTCTGAATGTTAAGGGCACGCTACATTTTAATAATGTCTTTAGGTAGAATATAAACATTTCTGAACACCATAATTGTTAAAAAGAATCCATTGTGAAAAGCATCATTAAACTTTTAACTAAATTCTTCTTTTTTTACGCTGTAAAAGCAAAAATGGGCAATTAATGTAAATTTGACTTCCATCTCCTTTCCCAGAAGCAATGCCTTTGTTATTTATGTAAAAGTTTGCATGTTTGTGTTTTCCAATGCAAAAAATGATCATTTCAAAATTTTCTTCTATTTTGTTTTTCTATTTTTTCCGTTTACTGCCATTTTTTGTTTCCTGCATTGAAATACAAAAACAGAGGATGACTGTTGAAAGACTGCTGGCAGACCTGTTCCACCTCAGTGATACTGGGGGGTATTTAATGGGTGTTGTTTGGGTTGTTTTTGTTACTTTAAAGAACACACCAGGATTGTGCAATGGGAAACAGAAGGAAATACTGTATATTTCTGTTGTTTGGTTCAAGCGAAATGTATTATTTTACAATTTTAAATAGAGGTCTATGGTTGAAAGGATTGGAAATGCATCCAGCCACCAAATTTGATTTGACATTGTAGGTTGATTGTTGTTTTTGTTATATAAGCATTCACTTGTAATATGTTTGTGAATCATTAAACTTATCATATAGGCTCTGGAAGGGTTACAAGACACCATCGATCATCACAAACCACACATTGTTATTGCCACAGGCTAAGGATGCAAAAGTTGCCACCATCACCAAGGGAGCAAATTTCGCTGGCTGACTGACCAGGCTGCACCCCCAGGCTGTGTGTGGTTCTGCTGAGTGGGGATTTTCCTCACAAAACTGAGAGGTTTGCTGGGTGAAGACCTCGGGCAAAATAGTGCATTGTTTATATGCAGTTTATGCATCAGAAACTATTCAATAAACTGCATTTTTCATAGACAGAGGAGTTAAGATAAGAAACATTGGAAATATCAGAAAGTCGAGTTGATCTTTTTCTCTTCCATCTGTGCTTGGATTCTCAGTCTGGGTCTTTGGCTGGCTTTTCTTATGGTGTGTCACACATGTCTACTGTAGAATGGAATTTTTTTCATACAGCCAATCAAACTATAGTCTACTTATTGTCCGTACTGCAAACAATGCTGTTGTATTTTCTATCTCTCTGTGCAGGTATGTCCTATGCCCCGACTGGACAGTTTGCTGCTCTGTGAGTTGTACAGTTAAGAAGCATTTGAAGCTGATATTTTCTGTCTCTCTGTGGAGTCCAGAGCCAACTATACACCACAGCCTAAAGGCAGAGTTGGCTTGCTGAGGCCGGGGTGATTGCCGGCTTATTACTTACAGGGTGGTGGGTCTGGGAGGACAACTGCTGTTTCCTGTCGTAGTTGTCAGCGTGTGAAGTGTAGCTGATTGTGACATAGCTCGCCCTGGCCTTGCACTGTGTGTTTTATCCCTTTTGCCAGTGGGGCACTGAAAAGTTTTATCCCTCCATTTTTTTAAACATTGTAGCAGATATTGTTTCCTATTGACCTCAGCAATTTAGCTAATAACATATATTTTTGGAATTTTATTGGTCGTCATCTTTTGCTCACAGCTGAGACTCTTGGTCAGACTGAGAATCTGTGTGTAACAAATGATTTCAGCTTTGTATCACAAGTACAGTAAAAAGTCTCACTGAGCGATACAGCGGACGGCTATGCAACCAACTTTCAGCGTGGTCAACAACACAGTGTAATTACTGCTGCTGCCTTCTTTTTATTTACCATCTTAACATATGCACGTCTCACTTTGAGGTTGTTAAACAAACGACCAAACAAAGACGCGCTGTGCACTGCACATCAGTTTGCGAGCTAGATAACTAATTAGCTGCTCACATTAAAAGCATGTAACTCTTATCTACATATACTTGTAATACCACTCTGGCTGCCCAAGACAAATATCTACAGTAAAGGTACTTTCACTTAGTCTCTTATCCCTTGCAGTGTAACATTGGCAGTCTTATAGCCTGCTTGCTGCAGAATGCAGAAACCAACAGAAAGAAGCTGCTCTGATTATCAGTAAAGTGCTTTTTTCTTCCACACTCTATTATGTTTACTTTCATTGCAAGTTTTTAACCATGTGAACTTTGCTTGTCTGTCTTCTGATTGCTTCTTGCTCTGAAAGTAAGGTGTTGTTTAGTATTCTCATGTGTCTTTGCAGCTCACCTCACTGTCACGCTGAGAGTTCAGTTAAATTCATACAGATCAATAAAAGTATGAAAGCATCCCACTCTTTGTTCATGAACCCACACCAACATCCTTTGACCTAAAAAAATCATTCCTGACGTACGAGTTAAATGAAAAAACACTGCGGCGATGGATTCCTCTGATCTGATGGTAGAGTTCAGCAGCAGTACCGCACTCCCAATAGTGAGCTCCCATATTTAATCAGGGGCCTTGATGGGCAAAACTGCTGCTGTGTGCAGTATCCCATCATGTGTTTGATTCATCAAACACAGACACACACCTGCAAAAATAAATGTAGTCTTCAGCGGATATATTTACTCAGCGAGAACTGAGAACTCAACAAGGCAGTTTGATTATACAATGAGATCAGAACAGTTTCTACTACAGAAACTGAATCTGAGTACTGCTCACTGAACATACTGGCAATATGTGGGTAGGATTGTTTTTTGCAGTATGCTTTGGGTCATTGTCCATTTGCATGTGTGCAGCATTGTCTGATGAGTCTTGTAGCATTTAGCTGATTCTGAGCAGAGAGCAGAGCCGTGTTCACTTTCATCCAGCTGCTTCGTTCAGCAGTCACATCATCAGTAAACACTAGCGACCTGGTTCCATTGGAAGACATAAGTGTCAGAAATTTAGAGAAATTTGTAGACTCCATTGATGCAATTTCTTCAGGACTGTGGGGGGCTGGAGCCTGTCCCAGTTGTTACAGGCGGAGTACATGAAAAACACAGACAGTTATTGACAGTTCACAGTCACGTCGAAGGTCAGTTTTTAGAATCATCAATTAACCCCATACAAGTCTTTAGGCTGTGTTAGGAAGACAGAGTACCCAGGGAGTAGCCGCGTAGACACAGGGATGACATGCAAACACAGGATGTGAGGTGATCCTGCTAGCCATCATGCCACCCTTTGTGCTCGTTCTATTAGATGTTTTCTGTCAAAGTCTAACCTGCTCTTCTCGAGTGTAACCAGTGATTTGCGCCTTGCTGTATCGCCTCTGTATTTCCATTCATGGTGGTGTCTCTTGATTGTAGACTGTGACGATGACACGCCTATCTCCCGGAGAGTGTTCTTTACTTGGATACATGTTGTGAAGGGTTTTTCTTCCCCAGAAAGGAATACTGTAATTATCCACTTCAGATGACTTCTGTGGTCTTTCAGGCCTTTTGATGTTGCTGAGCTGACTAGTGTATTTGTTCTTTTTGAGAATGTAGCAGATTGTTGATTTAGCCACTCCTGTAGTTTTTGCTACCTGTCTGATGAGTTTATTTTTTAAATCCTTCTAATGATGGCCTCTTTCACGTGCACTGACATTTCTTTCTGACCTCTTAGAAATGATGTACTTGATGTTCACAGCTGATTTTTTGAGAAAGCGAGTGATTAGTTTAGTAATTTTCTGCATCCTGAAAACTCCCAAGACTGTCTATTTAAAGCTGTTGGAATCATACATAGGGACAAAAAGCAGCATTACAGAAGATCACACTTGTTTCAGACATGCATCAAACAAATTTTAAATATTAGACAAAGATAACCGGAGTAAATAAAAATTCAATTTTTAAATAATGATTTATTTTATAAAGGGAATAAAATGCTGTCTATACCTGGGCCTCTGTGAAAAGGTAATAACCCTCTGTTGTTTCAAAACATTTCTGTAGCTGCACCCAGGCCTTGTTACTGCCATACAATTGAATTCAGTTCAATTCTGTTTTATTTATACAGCATCAAATCACAATAACAGTCGCCTCAAGGCACTTTATATTGTAAGGTAGACCCTACAATAAAACAACAGAGATAGTATGAACAAGCACTTTGGCAACAGTGGGAAGGAAAAACTCCCTTTAACAGGAAGAAACCTCCAGCAGAATCAGGCTCAGGGAGGGGGGTGGGGGAAGAAGACAGGGCAAAAGACATGCTGTGGAAGAGATACCTGTTAAATTAAGTGTCATATGTTTTTTATTTTTTTTAACAAACATGCTAAAAAAAAATCTGGAGCTTTATTTACATTCCAGTTTCCACAGTTATGAAGAGCAGACAGGGAGTTGACCTAGATGATACTGTCTAGCATACAGGCAGTGGACTTTTTCATCAGATTATTTAACACAATCCTGGAGAACAAGAGGATGTCTGAGGGATTGAAAAGAAGTGTACAGGTACCAATTTTCAAGTACATGGCTGATGTGCAGCGCTGTATCAACTACAGAGGGAGAATGCTGATGAGAATGCTGATGAGGGAGAAGCTACAGGAAACAGTAGCTGAAGCAGGTTAAGAAGAGAGTTGGTGATCGGTGAGCAGTTGTATGGCTTCATGCCATAAAGAGCTCTACAGATGTGACTTTTGCCCCTTCTTGTTTGCTGTGGTAATAGACGGGTGGGCAGACAAGGACTACAATGTTTGCTGATGGCATTGTGATCTTTAGTGAGTATGGAACTGGTAGCTGAGAATCTGAAGAGGGGGAGGCATTATGTGGAGGAAAAAGGAATGAAAGCAAGAAGAAGTAAGACAGAAGGTGTGTGAATGAGAACATGAACATGCAAGGAGTTGTGATAGTGACAGTGGACAAATGTATCTCCCTGGAGTCAATCATCCAGGGCAACAGAAAATGCACAAGACAGGCAAACAACACGGTACAAGCTGTGTGGATTAGGTGGAGACAACTGTGAGGGGTGATTTGTGTTCAGGAGGTAGAGCAGGCCATCTACTCATTGGAACGTTGGTGGTTTGAGCCTTGGCTGCCCCAGTCTGCATGCCATATGTCCTTGGTCAAGATACTAACCCCAAGTTGCTTTCCAATGCTTCCATCGGAGTATGAATGTGTGTGAATATCAGATAGAAAAACACTTAAGCATAAGAAAGTGATCGTATGAATGGGTGAATGAGGCATGTTGTACAAAGTGCTTTAAGTGCTTCACGAGAGTAGAAAAGCACTATACAAAAATCAGTCCATTTAACATGGTAAATGGCCTGTATTTGTATAGTGCTTTTACTAGTCCCTAAGGACCCCAAAGCGCTTTACAAAACCAGTCATCCACCCATTCACACACTGGTGATGGCAAGCTACATTGTAGCCACAGCCACCCTGGGGCGCATTGACTGCCAGACACTGGCGCCACCGGGCACTCTGACCACCACCAGTAGGCAATGGGTGAAGTGTCTTGCCCAAGGACACAACGACCGGGACTGTCCAAGCCAGGGCTCAAACCAGCAACCTTCCTATTACAAGGCAAACTCCCAACTCTTGAGCCACAATAAAGGAGCCATGATTAAAGGACAGCAGCAAGAGTGAAAGGGAAGAATTACAAGATGGTAGTGAGACCTGCAATAATGACAGGACGTGGAGCTGGAGGTGGCAGAGCTGAAGATGCAGAGATTTTCACTGTGATCAGAATGAGCAAATTCAGAAATGATTACATCAGAGGAACAGCTCAGGTGGAGAAGGTTTGTTGACTAGATTAGAGAGATGGGGTTGAGATGGTTCGCACATGTGCAGAGAAGGAATAGTGCATGTATTCGACAAAGGATGTTAAATATCGAGTTGCCGGGCGCCGGTTTAGCTCAATCAGATGAGCAGGTGACCATATGCCGCATGGCTGAAAGCGGGTGACCCGGGGTCAAGTCCGAGCCGTGCCCCTTTGCTGCATGTCTTCCCTTCTCTCTTTCCCTCCACTTTCCTTTCGACCTTTGCTGTACCTATCAAAAAAAAAAAAAAGCCAGTTAAAAGGCAAAAAATATATATTTTGGTTTGTGGATGTAGTGAAGGAGGACATGCAGGGGGTTGGTGGGACAGAAGAGGGTGCTAGGGATAGGGTGAGGTGGACCCAGATGAACTGCTGTGACGATCCCTAAAGGGCGCAACCGGAAGAAGAAGCAAGATTTACATTCAAGTTTCTGCCAGATAACAACTGCACAGATGTTACTGAAAAAAAATAACCAAAAAACAAATATTAATTGAAACAGGAAAAAGAATCTCTGGTGACCTTTCACAGTATGAGAAATACAGCCTTGCAGGCCAGTCTCCCCCAAAAATGCAAAATGGTACCTGTGCAACAGAAGTAAACTAAAAAAAATACCGAATTGAACTGGAATAGTTTTTCTTTCAAGCAACAATCACCAGCAAAGACAGTGACTTCTGGGGCTGATTAATACTTTATTACCTGCCTGCTGTTAAACAGCAAACATCCATCTGCAGTTAAGCTTACAATGAACTTCACTTCATTTAAACAAGTTAGATGTTTTATGTATCTTAATATTTCAAGCTGGATGTTTGTTGTTTTATTATTTAGATAAGCTCTGCTTTCTTCATCTGTGTTTCTGAAAAATGTCTCATGTCTATACTGGAGACACAAGATTCATTCATGTTGTAATAACACCTACTATTACACACAATAAAAAAAATTGTATTTTTCCCCAGTTTATACTTGTTTCAAAATATGTTGGGGGTCATAGTATATTTCTGGTTTTATTGAATGGTTTTGTTTATATTTGGGTTTTTATAGCTTCATGCTTGCAGAGAATTTTCCTGTTTCTGTGATCACAATTAAAAACAAGTCCCATAAATCTATTATATCTGTATTGAAATCTACTGTTTTTTATCTTTAATTGTATTTTTTGCTCATATTTATTTATTTGTTTTTACTATGAACTTATTAAGTGAATTCTATTTTTTGTAACTCTGCTTCCACCTTCTGGAATTTGCAGGTACCACACCTACAATGTGAGAAAATTTGCTCTCTGTAATCATTCCTTCTGTTCATATTGTTGTTTTTTTTTTTTAATCCCTTAAAAATATGCATAAAGGGCAAAGGATGGACTAGATTAGATGGGCCTCTTTGCTTAGGCTGCTGCCCCCGCGACCCGGCCCCGGACAAAGCGGATGAAAATGGATGGATGGATGGATGGCAAAGGATGGAGACCCTATGGTTAAAATGAAGCTTCACTGTTGCCACTTTGATAAATAAAGTGAATACATGAAAAAGAAAGAAAGAAAGAAAGAAAGAAAGAAAGAAAGAAAGAAAGAAAGAAAACAAATCTTTTCATCATGAATATGACTTCATGTAGGAACAGTTTAGGGGGTACAAAGAAAGCTCTTGTTATAAAAGGACTGTAGCTTTGAAAGATCTTAGTTTAATTAATAACTTATTACTTTATTGATTTATTGATTTATTTGATTTAAAAAGTAAAAGCCTTAAATTTCACCATGCTTTCAGTCGTTCACAGTGCCATAGGTCAGCCTACAGGGGAAAAAAAGTTTAAAATAGCAGCAGATAGAAGTGTGACATCAGCCTTTGCAATTTAGGTAAAAATGTCTGAAAAGTCGCCCTGCGACAGACTGGCGACCTGTCCAGGTTGTACCCCGCCTTTCGCCCTATGACAGCTGGGATAGGCTCCAGCGCCCCCCGCGACCCTGAAAAGGATAAGCGGAAGCGGATGGATGGATGGATGTCTGAAAAGTCCTGGAGCGGCCACTAGGTGGGGCTATTTTCACATTTTCTTCAAAAAACAACAACTTTACATTTCATTCATTGCTAGAAATCTGGTCAGAAAGAAGCTGTAAGGGTAAAATCTGTAAATACTAGTTTTATGTTATTAATGACAGAATGTTACAAATAAACGTTACTTAACACCCCCCCCCCCCTCCCAAAAAAAAATGTTGTGTAAATTAGTTGTGTAAGATTTATGTCAAGTTAGCTAGCATCTTATAGATCCGGTGTACTTTTGTATCTACCTTCATAATAAGAGACAGTATGAAGAAAATAAATACGCAATAGGCCCATATTCTCCACTTGCAGAGGTATTTATTTTAAAATAAATAAATAAGCATAAAGTTGTATTACTTCTTTCTTATATCTTAATTTGTGAAAATATGTACATTTATATTATATAATGTATTATATAGTACTAGGATGGTGTAGTGGTTAGCACCATTACTTCACTGGAAAAAGGTCCTAGGTTTGAATTTGCTGTCCAGATGGGATGTTCTATGTGTCTGGGTGGGTTTTCTCTTCAGGCAGTCTGGCTTCATCCCACAGTGCAGTGACATGCATATTAGTTTAACTGCTGATTCTAAACTGTCTGTAGGTGTGAGTGGTTGTCTGGGTATTTAAAATCTTCTACCTCTGTTCCTTGCAGCTTCATTATTACATCTCTCTCTCGCTTATTTACACACATGTATTCTGTCTTGCGTTTACTGACTTCTGAAATATTGTATGCCACAGTTTATGGCAAACTAGCTGTTGAAAATGTCAGAAATTTGTTACTTAAATAAACCAACTGCATACAAATTATGCAAAACTCAAAATAAATCTAGAGTAATTTGAACGTACTCAGTATTCAGTAATTCCCTTGTTTTTTCATACATTGTAGATATGGAGGGCATGGTCTCAGCGATTTTATTTTGACAACTGAGGCCAAAACGCTTCACACTGGCCGTCTTTATTTTGAAGTTTCAGACCGGAACAAGCTGTTTATCTGCCTCAACTCCTTCCAGAGCAGAGCGAGAACCGCAAAGAAGATGGCGGCGCTACGAGCGGTGGTGCTATCGGGGAAGGGGAGGGCTCTCCTCAGCACCCCGAAAACTCTCAGGGCTTCCAAGGTAGTGTAGTAGTATTTATCACACATGAACGTGTTTAGGACACGATTTAATAGAAAACCGGTGCTGTGAGGTGTCTTGGCTAAGGTTAGCTTGGTGCGGACAGCGGGGTGAGACAAGGTCACTCGTGTTCCCACACTTTTTAGGATTTGACCAACAACTGTAGCTTTAATTTCTTAAACGTTTTATCACTCATAACCTCTTGATAGTGATACGGCATCAGTATCTCCAAAATGAAATGCCAAAGACAGTTTAAAGCAGGTTCTCCTCAATGTGTTTAGGAAGCTAGCCGGTGAGCTAAACCATGATGTCGTATCCAGCACCCGGCAAACGTGCAACGTGGTTAAAATATACGTTGGCCAGCGATGCATGAAGATTAATGTGAATTGTTTGGCCACTGTATTTGTGCATATTTAAACTCAGCTGGCGTGGGTCGCGATTGTTGACTTCTGTCAGTAACGACACCCGCTGAAGTCGCTGAGCTAAACAGCTTGCTAAAGAGTTAGCATCTCAAGGACTGAAAGGACTTCCGGTGAATAAAAACCGTCCTCAATTTCAATCGCCAAACTAAATATCTGTGCCCTGTCTACAATTCACTGATGCGCGTTTCAGACGATGGATATAACCGAAAATACCCAAGAAGCTGAACATAATTGTCATTTGGCCCCAACTGAGCTTGTGACCTAGTTCAGGGACAAGGAGACGTTTTTCAGCTTTAGTTTCTTTGAGATCATTTTGTTTTGATTATTGGGGATATAATCTTCAGACTGCGAAGATATGATTCCCAAACTCTATTTGCTTATTTACTAATGCTTAATCAGAGGGAGTATCCCAGTAGAGATGGAGAAGGGCATAGCGAGAAATGGCTAAATTGGAGCATTACTGTTAGTAAATGACATGCATGCCAATCATTAGGCTATTAACTACTATATTGATTTTCTTCCTTAACTAAAATAAAGTACCCTAAATTAATGTTGCCATGCATTATTTTATGTCAGAGGTGGAGGTTGGTGTGTTATGTTTGTTTTGCTGATGTGAGGATGCTGTTATCGCATGCTGCCATTAACACCTGGTTACAAAATCAGCTGTGAAGGGCAGTTTCATAAGGACAACCAGACTGGATTATAAAAAAAGGGCCACTCAATTAACTAAACCTTGCACACAAACTTCTTTACCTGCAGCAGGTTTTACTCAGCCTTGGCCTTCAGCTCATAGCAATTCTTCAGAGTAGAACAAGAATTATTCTTGTAGTCCACAGAGAGAGCTGTGTGATGTTGAAGGATACCAGCCAAAAGGTCAACACAAAGCAGGAAGACCTTAGCCTCACTGGGAAACTGTAAACTTGAAAAATAATTATGTACTCAGACCAAAAAATAAATTGTCAAATGTGCTTGGATATCCAGTAGCCCCGTAGACTTGGGCGCCATGCCCAAGCAAAGTACATTTCAGCTCTAATATAATTTAAAGTAACTTAATCTAATGGATAGTCGGCTGTAGATTACCCTTATTGGATGAGTTTGTTAAAGTAACTTTTTGTGCTTATTTCCATTCACAGGCCAGCATGTCCTTCGCCAGCCTGCCAAGGGGGAAGAAGGTTGCCCTGACAACGCTGGGTGTGGTCACAGCCGGTGGAGCCGGGCTTGCACTGATATTGCACCAGTCGGTTAAAGCATCCGAGTTGGAGCTTCATCCCCCTCAGTACCCCTGGAGTCACGCTGGACCTCTGTCCTCTCTGGACCATGCTAGGTGAGTTGAATGTATACAGACTGTTCAAGTGCTTGTAAACATCCTTTGAGTGATGAAAGGCACTGAATGTAAAACTGCCACTAAAAATTAGCTGGCTTTGAAGACTTGAGTTTGCAGAGAATTTCACTTTATTCACGTTTGTTTTCTTTATACAGACTGAATTTTTCATTGAAAATCTGTTTTGGCAGTTTCAGACAGCTCTTTTAAAATAACTCGTTATGTTTCATATCTTTGTCTCTGCCTCCCACAGTATTCGCCGTGGTTACCAGGTGTATAAGCAGGTGTGCTCAGCTTGCCACAGTATGGAATACCTGGCTTTCAGAAACCTCGTGGGAGTGTCGCACACAGAGGACGAGGTGAAGACCATCGCTGAAGAGGTGAGTCTATATGTGGGGAGATGTGATCCTGTGAATAGTCTTGATTCTGCCAATATTCTAATTTAATCACATAATGGTATTTTAGTCAGACCGAATCTTTTTTTTTTATAAATTGTCTCATTGTTTTTATCTGTAGAAGTAAGTTCTGCCCGTAGGTGGTGACCCATCTCTTCTCATGATTTGTGTTTAGGTAGAGGTAGTTGATGGTCCTGATGAGAGTGGCGAGATGTTCACCCGGCCAGGAAAGCTGTCAGACTATTTCCCAAAGCCCTACCCCAACCCCGAGGCAGCCAGGGCCGCCAACAATGGCGCCCTGCCTCCAGACCTTAGCTACATTGTGAACGCCAGGTAAGTCCTGAAAACCTGTGTTTACTCTGAAAGGTGCAAAATCTGCAGTATCCTTAGCATTAACTCATTTCACCCTTCTGCTCCCTGCAGACACGGAGGAGAAGACTACGTGTTCAGCCTGCTGACGGGTTACTGCGACCCTCCTGCAGGAGTGATAGTGAGAGAGGGACTTTACTACAACCCCTACTTCCCTGGGCAGGCTATTGGCATGGCCCCACCGATCTACAATGAAATTCTGGAGTATGATGATGGTAAGAAGTGCAGGTGCATGTTTGGATAATCTTCTCTCCAGCTACAGAAATGGGAGCACTATTTTCTGTTTTGTTTTTTTCCCCCTCTTTAGAAAGAGTTTCAGTTTGTTGGAGTGAACCAAAAAACGAAGACATGCAAAACATGCCTTTCCTGTTACCTTTTAATATACATACACTTGTGTTTTTGGGTTTCACTGCAGGCACCTAATGAGCTTCCAGGTAGGGGCATAGGAGACTGCAAGGGCCATGCTGTCTGGTTAGCTGTGACTCAAGTTTGAAACTAAGAGTGCAGGGTGGATTGCTCAGTAGTGATCATATTGTCTAAGGCGAATTTAAAAAAATAAAATCGTCATAAAATATAATGGTGGATGGAAATGAATGTGGGAATTCACCAAATAGACAGTAACAAGCATTTAATTGGCTTTTTTTTTGTCTGAAGTCTTCTGAAATTCATGGATTTCAAAAACACTTGCAGCTCTTTGCTCAATGTATCCTTTTCTGGCAGAAAATATTGCCCAGTCGTTCCGCAGGTTTACTTTTTTAAACACTGGCGTTTATAGATCAAAATCTGTTCACCATTCTGAGAGGCTGTGACAGAAAGACGCCTCTTTGTGACTTGTGGCACTCAGAGTGAGGCCTGAGTGAATCCATTTGCTGTGTTGAGTAGCATATTTTAAGTGTTTCCAGTGCGCTAAATTGGTTAAATTAACTCGTTTGCTGCACATAAATGACTTCAATAACTTTATTGCAAAGTAATTTGTTATTACATTGATAAATGAAGCATGACAGTTTGGAGGGGGGGTTGGAAGGAACAAATGAAAAAAGTGTTGCTGATGGTTTCTGTTCTCTTGGTTTCTTATAGGAACCCCTGCTACCATGAGTCAGGTTGCTAAGGATGTGTGTACTTTCTTAAGGTGGGCTGCTGAGCCCGAGCATGACCAACGCAAACGCATGGGACTGAAGGTACACCTCTCACCAACTGGAGTGCCTATTTTTTGTCTTTGCCAGCACTTAAAATGACACCCATTCTTAATTGAGTGATACTCCAAATTTAGATATGTTTAATTAAATCAACACATGCAACTCTGTAAGATATTTTACAGGACACATGTTGTGGGTATAAAATAAGTTTTTATGTCATGCACTAAACTGTACAACTTCTTATGTGACCTTCCTGTCGTCTCAAGAATATTTAAAACATAGAAAACATGTCTAAGCATGGATCTTGGCATTGGTTAATGTTTGTGTTCTCTTTCTCCTATCAGCTGCTGATGGGCTCAGCTATCATTGTGCCTCTGCTCTACTACATGAAGAGACACAGGTGGTCTGTGCTGAAGAGCAGGAAGATCGCCTACAGGCCTCCTAAGTAAATGGAACAAAACGCCTCTCACACACCCCAACCTGGGCCGAAAACGGAGAGGGCTGCGTTCAATGACCCCACAATGCTCACCGTGTGATGATCTTAGCCACATAATTACTGACAAACACAAACATGCCTTTCTGAGAGGTGGAACAGAACTTGGAGTGGATGTACTATGTTTATTCTTACAGATTTTTTTTTTTTTTTTTTTTTTTTACTAAGCTGGTGGCATGGTAGAACAAATATTATGAAATGTTTTGTTTTTTGTTAAGTATCCTGCATATTGTGGTTCATGTTTGTTTCAGATTTGTGGTGTTCTTGAACGCACCTGCTGCAAAGTTTGTTTGATCGGCAACGAGTTAACTACTGGTAGCAGTTCCTGTTTTGACATCTCGTATCAGTCTCTTTGTCACAATTGACTGCTAAGTTGATTGACTGTCCATCTTTGTAAGATACTCAATAGCAATGCAAGTGGTGAGAAGTGAAACATCCAGGGTGTGTGAGAAGTCATTCTTCCACAGTCTTCTCCACAAAGCATGCTCTAGACTTCAGTTTTATTGTACAAAATAAATTATCTTAAAGGAACCTTTCTGTGGGCATGTGTTTTATTTCAGACAGCAGCGAAATTCACACATTTAGATGCTGCCTGTGACGTTCTGCTTCTAAACTTTGTCACATATTCATTAAACAATCTCCCGACTTCTGACCTCCAGAGAGAAACGTCATGGCTTCTTTGGTCTGATTCAACTCTGTATTTCATTAAACTACAGAAAAATAAAATCAGTCACATAAACCGTTTACATTTTCTTTCTATATAGATGACACTGCCGCAAATCTTCAGATTTCTTTGTTTGAAATAAATTTTGAAACAAACAATATTGTATTGATGTCAAGTAACATTTAAGACTTTTTTTTCCAAGCACTTCAACACATCTCCTGAAGTTTTGTTTTCAGACACATTAGCCATGTTAAAGGAAAATAGATTTTTCAAATAATGTGCAAAGTATGTAGAAATAAGACATGATTAGAAAGGAACTTAAAAGAAAAAATTACAATATATTTTTTAAATAAATATATTCTATTGCACTTGATTAATTTATTTTTAAGTGAAATTTTCAGATATTTAAATACGTCTTCCAATACTTTGAATGGCATCATTTGCACTTACATTCAATTTGGCACATTATACTATGATTAAATCCATACATTCAGGTACATGTTTCCCACAGCTACGTGGTGATGCTGGTGTAGAACCTGTAATTTAATGTATTTGAATGACAGCTGGAATGGCTACAAAAGGTTTTCAGTCAACACTAATTGTAAATCCTAATGAATGAATCCTTAGCGCGATACTCCCAAGTTCCTCCCTCAATGGAATCCACACTTCCAGACAAACAGATCCAGGAGACTCTGATAAACTTCACTGAGGCCCTTTACTTCATACCAAGATATTTCCAAACGTCATGGCGGTGATACGTTTCATATTAAACCCTTACAAAATTCTTAAAAATGCAATAAGTGCCTTTTTTCCCCTTTCTCAGTGCATGTCCAAATTAAACCTTATATAGAAATAGCATCCAATAATAAGCACACATAGAATGCATAAATTAATTATACTAAATAATTATCCCACCTTTAAGTGCCAAAAAATATATAATTTGCATATGAATCTTAAATATTTCTTAAACTAATGAGTTATGAAATCTGACCAATTTAAAAATGCTAACCCTTTATATTGATCACATCAAACGTAACAACATTGAATATGACACTAACAGAAATCCTTTAATTACTTTTTAAAAAATGGATTTAGACTCCTACACTAATACTGTCTGACCAGGGCTTTAGCGCTATTTTCCTGGGTATTATCTTCAGTGGATACACATTTACAGTGTAAAAATATGGAAACAGCTTCTCTGTGAAAGTGTGTGTGTTCGTATCTAGGTCAAAGAACGACAGTATTCCCCTGTACCAGTCCAGGTGAACTCTGACCTTTCTGGGCTTTGTTTTCAGTGTAAGAGCCAACGAGGGATCCGATAAGCACCGTGCTATGTAATTACCATTAAAGCATCCTATTCTCCATAAACAGGACGGGCGCTTTCCCTTCTCTGAATGGACTCTGCAGCAACACCCACAAACCAGTCCTCGCTTTCTCCAACCTCAACGTCCCAGCTGTGAGTCCCTGAGTTAAAGCCCTCAGAGGCCAGAACAATGCGACAGTAATCAAACCTCTCGGGGTTGTCAGGGAGCTTCTGTTCACTTTCACGTCTCACACTGGTCAGATGTTCTGACAGAACGAGTTCTGGATTTGTTGTGTTGGGATCCAGAATCCCAGGTGAGTAGGAAAACAGTTTCTTCATGTTACAGATGTTGAAGGCCAGGTTGCCCAGGTGTTTGGCCACATCTATCAGAGCTCCTGGAACCAGCTGTGGGTCATCCAGCAGGGGGCGCCGTTGAGCTCTTATTGTTGCGATCTTGTAGTTCTGCAGGAATGAGACGTCTCCAGCTCTCAGCTCCTTCTCTTCACTGATTGCGTCTGAAAGACTGTCTATCTCTCTGCTCAGAGCCTTAATCTTATCTGTAATCTCCTGACTCTTCTGTTCTGTTTTCATCTTCTTTTTGTAGAAACTGGCACAGCCTCTGAAACTGCTCCTTGATCTGCCTCCCTGTGGTTTGGGCCTGGACCTTGATATGCTCTGCCGTTTTCTCATAGTTTTCTTTAACTTGTTAAAAAAGCTTCAGTTTCTCTTTTAAGGGTTTCAGGGATTTCTGGAGGTGAGCTCTGTTAACTGATGCAACTTCATTAATTGGTTTGAATTTGTGTCTGGTGTGCTCATCTGAATGCAGACAGACGACACATACTGGCCGCTGATGGTCCACACAGAAGAGTTTGAGATTCTCACCGTGGAGACTGCAGAGGGTCTCAGACACTGCAGAAGTTCTCCTCTGTCTCCTCTGTAACACTGAATCACACAGTTTTTTCAATACTAAGTTGCAAGTTGGGTCACTCCTCGATGATGTTCTTTTACAAACTGGACACTCCTGTATTCGTTTCTCTGTCCACCAGTTCCTCAGGCAAGCTTTGCAGAAGCTGTGGCTGCATGAGAGGACAACAGGATCTCTAAATATATCACGGCAGACAGGACAGGACAGATCATCATTTGATCTGAAAGACATTTCTCTCTGGGTGAATCTGAAAGCATAGAAGGAATGTAGTCAGTCACAACTTTATCCTCACTGATATTTACTTTACCTTTGGATCATGCCTTCAGTAAAACTTACAGCAAACTTCAGCATACGGTGTTGTAGCAGGTTGAAGTGCCAGAATTATGGAACCTCCTCCTGCTCTCTCACAGTAGATGCTGCTGATGTGATCTGCCTGAGCTAAATAAAGTTTCGAGTCACTTGAGTGTGTGTGCTGGGCGGGAGGGGATAGGGGTGGAAAGCAAGATGCGGAAAAACGACAAACTGTTACTGGAATATCTCAAGTGTGTTACATAAGGGGCGGAGCTTTAACTCTGTAAAGGCTGAACCATGAAAAAATTGCCACAAAATTCAGTTCAAATTATTTGAGAACCAAACTTTTTATTAAGCCTTCTGTTATTTTTTAAATAAACTAAATACCAATATTAAATATAATTTTTGCTATATCTGGCATTTCTGTATAATGTATTCCTCACTGGAAAAAAACTGCATGTGTGTGATTGTAAACAGTAGTTTTTCACATTGATGATGCAGAGTGAATGAATAATAATACAACACATTTAGCATCACAGGGTTAGGAACTGTCATATATTCAGAGCTAAAATAAGGAATTAATATTAACAAAATATGCTTTCTCTTCCACACATGACAAAAATAGACTTCCACCCTGTTATTAACGATAAGATAAGATAAGACAAGATAAGGTAACCAGTTTACTGCTATGTATTTTTTTATTTTCATTATTTTCATTGTATTTTAAGGTTGTCTCAGTCATTTGTTTCAGCAAACAGGAGTAAAATTCCAAAGCCAATTTAAATGAATTCCAGTCTTTATTTAAGAGAGGAATCTTTTCACTTATTGTAACTCACCCTTCTTCCTGCTCGGCATGAACTATTTGTCACTCCCTCATTTTCTAGTGAACATGTTGGAATGTGCAAGGGATTTTTGATATGCTGCTCTGCAGAAGGAACTAGCGGAGATAAAGTGAGAAAGGCTGGCCTGTGTAGAGTGTAAAGATATTTTAATGCAAAACAGAATTATGTGTAGCATTTGGGTGTGACATCATGGTGTTTTAAAGGCACCAAAATCAGTTTTTATTGGTCAAATTTAGTTGAAAAATATGTAATTTGTAACAGAAATGACTGACAAAGAAAACACTTATTATGTTAAATTTTAAACACAGCACAGCAACAATAGCATTTACAGATGCACAAAAAAAACTTAGAGTACACACTGTGTCAGTCATGTCCTCAAATTGTTGGTATGTTATCTATGTGTCCTCACACACAATGTTAGGATTTTAGCATGTATACTGTATTCATACCTTTGAAAGTGACAGATTTACGACACACATAGCCACATACCCTGTCATCCTCCTGAATCACAAGCTATGTGTGTCCTTATTTTCCTTATTATGTTGATTACGTTCTTTTTTTTTTTAGTGCTTTAAAGATAACATACTTAAATTGTTGTTTAAAAATTGTGGTGCTTATATGTTGGCTGTGTTTGTTTCCAGAGTTTGATGGTTGTAGAGTTTTATTTTGGCCCTTGTGTGTCTGTCTTCGACCTCATGCTGGTGTTTGAGGAAGTGTTGATGCTTTAAATCAGACAGATAATTAGTATTCCCTTCTTTTAAAGCTCCCTGTGTCTGCTGTGTGTTGCTGAATCTCCACATCTCGCAGAGTGCAAACAGACGAAATCTGAGACTGATTTCACACGGGGTCTTAAATGCCATTTGGGAGTTGGCAGTGTTTGTACCTTTCCATTTTAAACAATGCTGAAAATGTTTCTGAAAACCATTTACAGAGAAAACAAGAAGCTGTTACTGCTGTTTTTACATTTCTGTTTCTCATTATTTTTAAATTTGGACAAAGCCAAGGAAGGTGTTCTTCTTTTGTCCCCGGCCTTGTGATAAGTAATGTTGAAATATTGCTTCAACTCTACGGCCACAGTCACACTGAGGTTTAGTTTAAGTGGCTTTTCTCTCTGCATGTAGTCACATCCGTCCCACCTTTCATTCATGGATAAACAAACAAGTGTGCTGTTGATTTAAAGCTGCCCTAGGCCTTCATTAGGAGCTAAGCTGTTTCTGAAAAGGGTTTCCTGCCTGCTGATTCAGACTGCATTCAGACACTACGAGCTTCATCTGCATCACAACACAAACAGATTAAGCTAATAGCATTAGTGGATCTCACTGGATCATTATTATCATTATCATTATTATTAGTTTAACTTCTGCCTCAGTCTTGTAACAGAAGGATGTAGGTTTTTTTTACTGTGAAAACTAAACTGATTTTCTACTTTGCTAATTTAGAAGAAAAGGAGTCAGTGTTGCTTTGTATTTGTTTCATGGTGGCAGTTTTCAAAAAAAGACTTCCCAACCTAATCTCACACATACACTCATACAGTTTATCATCTGGGAGAGAAACTTACACATTTGCACAAATGCTGTCAGATGAGCTGTTTTTGTTTCCTGTGAATTTTGCAAATACTTTTGCCGTCTTGTATTTGACTGGAGTTAAATATTTATGCTGTCTTTAGGTCACACAGACACAATTAGCTGAGATTAGCTCCTATGTGGAACCTCGGGGAATCTTATTCACATGGAAAAAAGGACTTCTTAGTTCTAATTGGTGACCATTGTAAACCTCCCATTCCCATTTAAACCAGCAGTCATCAGTTTGTTGTCCTGCTGCTTCATGCACCTCAGACTAAAACAGGCACTGGCCTCTTCAGTTTATTTTAGACTACAGAGCTAAAGGACCACAGTGTGATCAACTACTGCTTGATTTTTGGATTCGTTCTTTCTTTACAACGACATAAGATTGTTGTTTGCAGGCCGGGGGCCCTCGGCTTTCAGGATTGTTTATAAGTCAGAGTAATCATTATGGCGTCTGTGACAGTTGAAAGCAGGCTGGCATTTTCCATTGATCGGATTCTGGGTTTGGAAAGACCCGGAAACTGCCTGAAACTCCACCGACCCTGGGCAGGTAAGGAACAAAAGGTCTGAAGAGTTAGTAATGGGTAGTCTGTTTGTTACTGATGAAGTGCTAACCTCTGGTCTGTAATACGACATGATTTCCAAAGCATTTAAAAACAAAAAAATCTAAACTAAACCAGTTATCATATGTAATATTAAAGTTTAGGTTTAAAGGTTCATTTTTGTCTGGTTTTTTTGTAGAAAAAATTGCAATTAGATTACACTGAATCACAACATTGATTCATGTTTGTGTCATTATAAAACTGCTCAGTCTGTAATTTTTGTAACATAACATCCTCCAGTTGATACTAAACTTTGAGTATTTCAGTCTGACACTTTCAGTATTTTTTTAAAACCTGATTGGGGGCGATTCCTTATGTCCTATTGCTGTACAGGAAACAAACTGAGTTTATTAGTCTATGTTTAAATCCATTGCTTTTGAAGAACATGCATTTTTCTTCTCTTTCATGTCTTTCTTTGTTCTCCTGCTTGTTCCTTTCTTGTTGTCCCTCATACCAGGTTTCATTTTTATTTTACAGTTGAGCAGTGGCAACAGACTGGAAGTAACCCACTAAACTAAGCTTTCTCTGGCTCATTACACAAAACTCAAAATCAAGCCAAAGTAAAGCATAATTTATTATGTTACATTTATCTACATAATTTTTCTTAAATTATATATTTCATATTTTGCATTTGTAAGATTCATCAGTGTGAAAAGTAAATCTTACTTCCAGTGTTACTTTTAGAATTTGGCTTAATGCTGCCTAAATGTTGCGTTTGATTATAATTGCCGCATTAATGTGAAATGCTCTTTTATTTTTCTCCATTAAACCAGAAAATAATGTGGAGAGCGAGAACAGAAAACAACAGCAGCAGCTAAACTCCCAGCCGACATCAAACTGGTATATCGGACGCAGACCACGCACTGCCTTTACCACCAGCCAGGTAATCAGTTTATCAGCCACTTCTTCAATAATTCTGTTCAATTATGATACAGTAATCACGACATCCATCTATTATAGGAGGAAATACAGGTTTTTTCCTGGGTTAATATCATTGTGTGCATCCTCCCAGGTGAATATACTGGAGACAGTGTTTCAGGTGAATTGTTATCCTGGTATTCAGCTGAGGGAACAGCTGGCAGAGAGACTCAACTTGGATGAGGACAGAATACAGGTAGCTTCATACAGAATATTGAAAAACCAAATGTATTACCGCTTCACGTTTGTCATTCCCTGTCCTTGCTCCTACTATATTTAATTTCAGGACCCAGTGATTGTGCTTTTCCCCTGAAACTCCTTAGATTTCATCCATCAAACTGTTTGCAGGTCTTATAGGTCAACTGTGAGGTTTAAACACTACATGTTAGAAAACAGATCTGGATGTGTGTGCTTAAGTTTCACATAGTCCTGTGCCATCTGCCATGTTAGAGTTGGAGTTGATAAATAATTAGATTCAATTGAGCTCAGTTTTATTTATATAGCACCAAATCACAACAACAGTTGCCTCAACGAGTGTTATATTGTAAGGTAAAGACCCTACAATACTACAAAGAAAACAAAAAACCCCAACAATCATATGATCCCCTATGAGGAAGTGCTTTGGCAACAGTGGGAAGGAAAAACTCCCTTTAAACAGGAACAAACCTCCAGCAGAACCAGGCTCAGGGAGGAGCGGCAACTAAACCAACTGAACTGAATCTTTACCCAGACTATCAGAACTATGAAAATGAGAAATACCATGTCTGCACTGTTGAAAAGTGTTTTAATAAATAGTACCAAGCAGAACTATCTTAACTGTTGCAAAATAAGTTTCTGTGTCATGTAGTTACTTTTTTAAGGCTGGGGCTTTGTGTTTAGGGTATCAGTATTTAGCAGACTTAGTGCATATAATATATGTGTGTATATATAAGAAAAAATATCAAATGTCCACTTAGAATAACCCAGTCTCTCTCTCTCTCAGATCTGGTTTCAAAATCGACGCGCCAAACTGAGGCGTTCGCTCAGAGAAACCCGACTGCAGCTGGTTCAGACAGCTGTGGCTGACCTCGGGGTGGGACATGAGGTCATTGGTCATCTGAAGGTCAGGCTGGGCAGGCGAGGTGACAGAGAGCTCCTCTCTCAGGTTGAGGCAGAAAAAGAAGGCTGACTAAGGACTTTTTCTGTTCCTGCTCTTATGCAGGATTTATTGTTCTACTGCTCCACACATCATCAGTTTCTTCCAGGTTCTGTCTTTTGTCTTTCTTCTGTTCAAAAACATGACAGTGAAAAAAAATGGAGACAATTTAATGTCAGAGTTGTTTCGCACTGTTTTATCTCAGTTAGTGGTACAAATACAGGTAATTGTTTTTTGGCACTGAAAATAAATTCCTCAAGTTGAACATACTGATAAAATATAATGTTTGACATTCTGGAGATTTGGAAGTAAAAATGTTTAGTGAGATCTGCTGTAGATCGGTCTGTGTAATGCTGTCTCTGTACAATCTTATTGTGTCTCACTGTGTAAATAGGTCTTTATTTTATTAGCAATGCACATTTTGATTAAAAACGATTAGGCTACTGAGTCTTGTGTTTGTTTGTTTTTTGCACTGTGAATCTTTACTTTAGCACATTTGCAGCAATGGGCCAGCATTTATATTTTGTGCTTACTGAGAGCTCAAAATACTCCTTACTAAATGCTACTTTGACTATGCATCGCTTTGAACATTTTTATCTAGATGAGACTCACCAGTTAGCCTAACATGTCTTTGAAATTTGGTAGCATCCAGAGAAAACCCATGCATCTGCAACCCCCAAGGAGAACATGCAAACTGTTCTAACCTTAATCCTTCTTGCTACGAGGCAATAGTGCTCACCACTGCACCTCTTCCACAAATCCTCAAATGTTGAGTAACTATGTCCACACTCAAGCATGAAATTTTTGTAGTGCTTCCAGCTCAGATTTTGACTTTTGCAACACCTACTATTAATATGTCTCTTTCCCATCCCTACTGTGTCTCACAGGAACAGTTAACTATGTGACTTGAGCAGGTTTGCCACCTTATTGGTGGTGAAAGACTGCGTAACAGTGAAGCTGGGCCTCTGTCATTCAGCCAAAATAGCTCTCACCCAGGACTCTGGAGTGTTGTATCTCATGTTACGATATGGGCACTGATCTTTTGGGTTCTCTGGGTTGTAGGATGTATGGATTGAGCTTGTTCCACCTCAAAAGATGCACCACTGGATTTGGTTCTGGGGAGTCTGGAGATACGATCAATAATTTAGGCTCTTTCTCAGTTTTTTTCAACCCATTCAGGGACAGGCATTGAAGAGCATACAACCTGGACATGTCACCATCCACCAGTCCAACACTGGACTAACAAAGTGAGACAGCATTTTTACGCCTTAAGCCAAATTAGAGCCACTGAGTAACTTGAAACCACAGTGCTGTGCCTAAACCCAGACATGAACTGCAAAAACATACAAGCTCCTTCTGGTGCCTGACATTTGATACATCAGCTGAAACAAGTATGAATAAGTATCAACATATGTGGGAAATATCCAAAAAGTATCAAAGCATAAAAAATTACAAATAACTGGCCACAGTCAAATAAATAATGAATTTCTTGATATCTTCTGTATTAATGAATCGTTAATATTTCTTTCTTATTTATTTATTTATTACTGGTGTTAATTATAATGCAGTTGTTGATTGCCAATAGCCTTAAATGTAACTACTGATAATCACCACAAAGGTGATTATTGTTGTAAAATGTATGCAACTGTATGTAAACCAGCGTGTCCACAGGTAGACCTTTGAATGAAGAAAACAAGGAACGCAAGGAGAAAGAAAAAAAATACGCGGCCGACGCTGATTGGCCCAAGCTTGCCCCTCGCGTGTCCCGGAAGTGAAAGTTGAGGGCTGGTGTGTGTGTCTGAAGGAATCTGTCGGTAACATTTTTTGTAGCGGGTGATTGGAGGTTTAGAAAATGGACACGTTAAATAAACTGAAGCAGTTTGACGCTTATCCTAAAACTCTGGAGGATTTCCGAGTGAAGACGTGGGGAGGGGCGACTGGTGAGAGGCTTTAATTTGTCACAGAGCAGCAGCCATTCATACATACAGCCTGTTAGCTGCAGCGGCTAACAACACAGCTATTTGCTTCATTTCTCCTGTCAGTGCTCAAATACAGTACACATGAATAAAGTTACAGTATTAGCATGCCTGTGGCAACTCAAGGGAAGCCGGAAATCAAGCAGAATAGATGCCGGTAATATTTACATTTCCGATAACAGAGTAGCGATGCAGCTAGCTCAAGAACAGTTGAGCATAAAGTGTGGGTGCAAATGTAGAGAAACCGGTTTAAAATCACACATTTTGAGGAGTTTGTGTCACAGGCTTTTTGTGAAGGACTTGTTGGGGATTTTTCATGATTTTACAAGACTGTTGACTAGTTTGTAATCATTCTCCTGTGGTTTTTATAGAGTAAAACTATTAATTCGAGAGAGGGAATTCAAGAGGTAAAAACAGACGTGAAAAGGCTTGAACTAAATTAATTATACTATGATGACAATAACATAAGAGATGGGACAAGCATCATTAGAAAGGTTATATACAACATATCTATTATAACGCCGTATGCAGACATTTGCTTAGAGACAGTCTTGTTATCATGATGTGTGAACTACAACAGTATTGTGTAGTTTGGTAGGAACTAAAATTGTGTAGAGGATGATTTATAAATAATGTGAGGTATAGTAGACTTTTTAGTCTTTTTGATCTTCCAACAGGGCTATTGTTATTTATAATCTAGGGATTTTTTTAAACTGGTGACTGTTACATGACTGTCAAAACACATTGTTTTGTGAATATGGAAGAAGAAGAGGGATGTATTTGTATCATCTAAACCAGGGGTGTCAAACATAAGAATCACAGTAGACAGAGGTTCGGCTCACATTTGGACCTTTGTGTTTTCCACTTTCATCGTTTTTCCTCAATTGCTAATTCATTTGATTTTCAAACAGTTTTTGCTTTTGCTATTCAGATTTAGGGACTGAAAACTACTTGCTTAGATTTAGGGAAAGTTAGAACATGATCCTTGAAAAAAAGAGCATTTGGGAGCATCAGTTCTGACTCACTGTTGACCCAGCGTGTCATTTAGTGATGCCAAAGGACAAGACCAAATTTCAATATCGCCTTGACACTGCTGCTTCACAGCAGTGCTAATCACTGTGCCACCATGCTGCACAATTGAGTACATTATGTATATTAAATGTATTCTGTAAATATTAAATGTAATGGTGTCAAAAAATATCTAGACCTAGATGTAGTTATTCAGCAGAAGATCTTTGACTCAGTACTATCCAGTATTCCAGCTGAGCTGACTGTGGTGTAGGCTAGTTTCTGAACTTATTAGTGCCATATTATGTATGTATATATGCAGTCTGTATATGCCAGAATTAGGTGATATATGAATATTGGATTACTTTTGGAAAGAAGGTACAAGTAACAATAATGCTGCTTCTTTTCCATGTTATTGTTGTACACGTATTCCTTTCATGTAGTCACTTGGTTATAGTTCAGAGTTTTCTCATTATACAGAAATGTGATATTGTGTGGTGTTAAAATGCATACTTCCTCTGTCTCTGCAGTGACTATAATCAGTGGTGTCATCATGCTAATCCTGTTTGTCTCTGAGTTGCAATACTATCTGACTAAAGAGGTGAGTTTATCCACTTTATTTTGATGTCCTCTTTAGATGGTGTCATCCTCCACCCTGTGAAATTAAACCCAACACCTGGCACACAAAGTAAAAAATAACAGGTTTTAGTTCCAAATCTGCTTTTTTACACTTGTTTCTGAGCTTCTACATGTGCAGGCCAGTGGTCTAATCAAACATGTCAGAAAATTCATTAGTAGAAATTTCACAATTATTTTTGAATGTGCAAATTCTAGATAATATTCTAGAACTAGAGCTAAATCTTTTCAGTAAAATGTAAGAAAATATTTACTGCCTTGTCTCTAAATATGATGATTATTTTTGTTCTTGTTCTCATATATGATACCAAACGAATACTTTTGGTTACAGCAGACAACTTAAGTCTCATACTGGGGCTTAGTGCAGTGTCTCAGTTTATTTCTCCTTGATAAAGTAAATTTCCAATTAAATTTCCATTATGAATGAATCCATATTTATTATCTGCAAAGAACCATAATCATAAATCTGGTTTCCTCTGATACCAGTTAACTGACACTGATGACGTGGTTTCCAAGATCCTGATTGTGTTAATTTTTTCTCCCGATGATTAAAGGTACAGACTGTGATGATAAAGATGGCCTGAAATACCTGTTAGACTGCTCTGATGAGTCTGCACATGTAAACAGTGAAATAGACTAAAAGTCTACACACACAAGTGTGAAGGACAAACAAAAACAATTTTTTTTCCAGGGTTTTCTCAGAATCTCTACTGTGTTTAGTGCAGAAATGAAGACTAACTTTCTGTTTCTTTGGTGTTTAAAAAAACAAAAAGCATCAGAGATAAATTGTTCCCTGACTGATTAAATACGTTTGTTTTTACTGGTGTTTCTGTTTTACGTGGATGACTAAGTTAACAATCACCTGTGCCCGGCAGGTCCATCCTGAGCTGTACGTCGACACGTCACGGGGAGACAAACTCAAAATCAACATCGATATTATTTTCCCTCACATGCCGTGTGCCTGTAAGTTCTCTTTTCTCAAGAAGCTCCAGACTGATGAAGTTAGCATGCTAATCATAACATATGTTAATGATAAAGACCTACATCTGCTTTTTCTCTTGGCAGATCTTAGTATAGATGCAATGGACGTGGCTGGTGAGCAGCAGCTGGACGTTGAACACAATCTGTTCAAACAGCGGTTGGACAAAGAGCTCAAACCTGTCACCCAGGAGGCAGAAAAGCACGGTAAAAGCTGATGTTACGCTCACCATTAAGGTGCTGATACTGCTCAGCAGATTGGACAGTGTGTGGAGGTGTGCATATTTGGTTTGGCAGCGCAGTGGATTAACAAATAATGTGATGATTTTTTTGTTAGATTGTTTTTGTTCAGTTTTTTCCTTTGTTTGTTTGCTTGTTTTCTTGTTGCAGAGCCTCTGCATTGTAAAATTCTCTGGGCATAGTTTTAAAACAGACGATGAGTCAGCAAACTCGTTCCATTTTCCTGCTTATTTTTTTTGCTTCTCAAACATAAAAACATTCCAGTGATCAACATGCATCACTGATACACACGTAAGATCTGTGACTTATTAATGTTTCCAGAGTCAGAAATATTGAGGAATTTTATAGTTTTGTCACTCCCTAAGAAAATTAAGAAACGTATGCTCACAAATCCAGAAGTCAAGTCGCTTCTCGGCATTCTAGTATAGAAAGCACCACTGACTGTGGGGACTTTTGGGAAATTCCTGTTAATGGAGCATCATTGGTCGACTGTTTCACTCTCACTAAGGTGGATATCTGTTATTGGCAGAACACTAAAAATGAAAGATTCCAATTGGGGAAGCACCACTTGGGAAAAATGTTTGCATGGAGTGTTTTTAATTCCCAGATAAAGGAATGCATGGTGAAACTTGTTGGGAGTGTTTCTTTCTTTTATTGTGCCAGGAGAATGAAAGCATTCTGAAAATGATTTACAAAGAGAGTGTCTTACAGTTCTTTGATGTATAAGCTCATATGTATTTCTTCTATAGAAGACCTCAGTCAACAATACTGTGAATGCAGGAGGCACCGCTACTTAAAAGCTGTTTGTGGCTCTTATAATATGGGAGCAGTTGAACCTTTTGTTTTGCTTAGATGCTGCTCAGGTCTGTTCTGATATCAGATTTCAACTTGAGGATGATCAAGGATGATCAATTGGAAATATTTGTCAGTTTCATCTGTAACTTTGCTTATGTGGTCTCATTATTAACCTCAAAATACAAATATATGAAGATGACAAGAATCTGTACAAAAAGAGCATTTCTTATATTTTTTATAATATTGTCATATTTGCATTACTGACAGGATATTGGGTCTCTTTACTGACATATATATATAAAAAAACACACAACTATGTAATTTAGAAAGGGTTTATCTTCCTCAGAGTTATGTGCTGAAGTAGGGATGTTGTTTGGCTGCTAATCATCATGATTATTTTGTGTTTTATTGTTCAGAGCTCGGTAAGGCTGATGATGGCGAAGTGTTTGATCCCAGCACGCTGGACCCAGACAGATGCGAGAGCTGCTACGGAGCTGAAACTGAAGATCTCAAGTAAGACACAAACACAGGCTGCTCTTTCTGTCTCTGTTTACTGTATGACCCTGTGTTAACTCGCCTTGGTTCTTCTTGGTGTGTGTGTCCAGATGCTGCAACACCTGTGATGATGTGCGCGAAGCGTATCGGCGGCGAGGCTGGGCGTTCAAGAGTGCAGACACCATCGAGCAATGTAAAAGAGAGGGTTTCACTCAGAAGATGCAGGAGCAGAAGAATGAAGGCTGTCAGGTTTACGGCTTCCTGGAAGTCAACAAGGTATGAAGTCTTACACGTCATCCTTAATAACATGGCAGGGCTGTCAAAGATCAGCAGGCTTGTTATCTCTCGGGAGGACATCCAGTGTTCAGAACGAGAATACTACTGAGATGAGTAGTCATCAGTAGTATGTCATACCTGGGATGACACAACTCAGAAAGTCTCAGAATGATACACAACTGTGTAACTTTATGTTGACGTAGCTGGTTCTTGTATTGCAAGATCCAGAATTTCCAGCCTATGAAGAAACTGTTTTGAAAGTTATTAATAGACTTACATAAGTAAATGTCACTCTTATTTGTCTGTGTGGCTTTTAATTCGCCGTTTCCTTGAGCACCAGTTTCAGTCATAAGCTGGCCTTATTTGCCTAATGCAGCAATGTTGTGCCCTGTTATTGGGACCACTGTGTGGAAGATGATCTGAGATGATCTTTGAGCAAAGTTAAAATATAACAAGATAATATTGAAAAAAATAAAATAAAATTTTGTAGCGTTTTTGCAAGAAAGAGTTTAACAGGAGTTTAAAACTCACCTCTTTTCATTGGCTTTTAGAAAGGTTTAATTTATTTGTTTATTTATTTTTTATTTGATCAGCGAGGTGTTTTACGAAATTGTGTTCTATTGTATTTTTATCTGTATTTACTGTACAGCACTTTGGTCAGCCTTGGTTGTTTTTAAATGTGCTCTATAAATAAACTTGACTTGACTTGACTTGACTAGGAATAATATGTTATAAATGTAACTGCGGTTTAAACAAAAACTCCTTTGCAATGCTATCACTTGACATTTTTATCAAAGTGAATTTAATAAATGGATATATCTATGTATACATATGTCTCATGTTTTGTGGTGGGGTTTTTATGCTTTAGGTGGCAGGAAATTTCCACTTCGCTCCAGGAAAAAGTTTCCAGCAGTCTCATGTCCACGGTAAGCTGCCACTCCATTCAGCTCACAGACACACCTAACCAAAGGTTTTTAACACCCTTAGTTTATTTTTATTTTACTAATTGGCAGAGCTTTGTATGTAATTATAGTCAGAAGCCCAAAATACCTTTAAAAAGCCAGAATCTATAGAACTGTTGGGATCTAAGATAAGTACAAAGATTCTAAATAAGAAGCTTTTTGATGAATTGATGTTTCTATAGGCAAAGACACCCAACATATTTTATCACAGACAATTCAGCAGTGATCTGAGACGAACACTGTAGTCTGGAGTGTTTCACCTGGATTTCATCACTGCGCTGTTGAACGACACCTAAATTAAACAGAAAGAATCACTGTGACTATATTTTTCCAAATAAATTTGGAGTGACTAGCAGACAAGTTTATGACGCTATCATAAGGGTGTTTATAAACCTTTGATGGGTATGTTTGTTCATCAGTCTCTCTGTCTGTATTTATTCATTTATCCAGCCATCCATCAATCAAATGTCCACATTGAGCCACACATCTAAATCTGTTCATTAAAAACAGAAAATCATGCACAATAAGCTTGCTTATTATTTTACATTTTGAAAAATGTAAAATAATAACAATAAATATAAATCATTTTGGCTTTAGTATTTATTACTTGTGAAATAAATATGACAGCAATTTGTCACTATTCAGACTGCTTTGTTGAGAACTGATTTTAGCTCAGTGATGAAGATTTTGACATACAGTAGCTGGGATTGCTACAGTGCAGTCAGCTGATCGTGTCTACCAATACAGGATCTGAGACACGGACTCACCGGTCAGCGGATACAAAATGTAAATTTAGGCTGGTTTTTTTATTTTGAAAAAGGCAATGGTCAGTGTGTTATATTATCTAAAATCCATTAAGTTCTGAAATCTTCAGTCTTTTATTTTGAAAAGGTTTTATGATTTCACAGGCAGAAAACAATACATTCTGTTATTCGTGCTTTGCAATTAATGGAAAGAGGTACGAGTGACACTGCATGTCATTCGTGTTGTTTTTCATGCATTGCCTGGGAGTTTGACTGAACCCACATCAGGTTTTACAAAGCTGACTGCAGTGTTTCTTGATGGGGGTCATATTCTGTACTCAGAGGTTTCTCTTTAGAAGATAGCTGAACTTTGAGTTTGTAGATAAACCAAAGTTTTTTTCTGGAGCTAACAAAGCTGTTCTGAACTGTTCGTAGCAAGTTTATTTCAGCCAAAGTGCAATTTTCTCATCATTTTACCTCTCACATAGTGTTTGTCTACATTTTTATTCCTTTTATTCATTTCTTCCTTGTGTTTCTGTTGTGTTTGCCATCATTGTGTATGCATTTTGCTCATTATTGTGACTGGAAGTTGTTGTCTTTTTTTGTCTGCCTGCTAAATGTTTCCCTCATATGTACAGTCACCCCATGAGGTCTAAGACACTTGTTGCTATTTATGCTTTGACTGGTTCATTTAGTAAAATTGCTTATGTGTACTATCAGGATGTGGAAGTTGGACATCTTCAGCTAAGACACAATAACAGTGGGTTAGGGCATTTCTTATTCTCATTGATGACTTAGACCTCATGGAGTACCAGAGCAGGAAATTAACAGTAGCCAGCTACCACATGCTAAAAACATTTATTTTTATTTGGCAAATCTGCCACAACACTACTTCTGATCTGACTCTAAAACTGTCTGAATACCAAATTTAAAAGTATAAAGAATGTGTTTTAGTAAAAACCTGGCTGGCTGGTAAAACAGTGAAGGAAGCTGACGTTTTACTGCACTTTCCACTGTTGATTTTAGTTTCCTATCTGGAACATAAAACACTGACCTTTGTTCTTAAGTTGCTAATGTGAGATCATGACTGAATCTCAACGGTGTAATATTAAATGCTTATCAGAAGAAACAAGAGACAAGAATCACTTGAGGACTGTAAGCGAGGCTGTGGCTGAAATAAACCAGCTTCATCCTTACTCTGGTCCCAAATCATCTCCAGCCTGGACTGACCTTAAACCCTCTGTACTGTGTGTGTCTGGGACTGCACAATTACTCCGACAGGATACAAACTGTTTTCTAAATCACAAGGGGCTCAAACCTTTTAGAGCTGACAAATATAATCCTCCTCAATTGGATATTTTTTTGTGCTGTAAATCTCAAGCTTATAAATCAAAATGTATAATGGAGTTAAGCTTTTAATACTCCTAAACAGCCAAACCACAAACACAAAGAGCTTGTTTTCATTGCCTGAGTTAAGTTATTAGTTTCTTAATGCTATAAATCTAAAAATATTAAGCATAAAAACTCAGTTTGTCAAAGTTGTGCAGCCCCTACTGACATGCCCAACCACATTAATGTAACATGGTTTGCTGTCTACCTGCATTACTATTGTGACTCTTTTCTCTTTTTTCTGTAGTGCACGCTGTGGAAAGTAAGTCCATCCTTTTTTGCAGATTTTATTTTTTTTATTCTTTTGAAGAACAGCTTTAATGCAGTTTATTAGCCTGGTTATTGTTACAATAAATAGTTGCACATAATGAAGAACACTGCTCAAAAAAATGTGGGGAAAACACATTAGCTAAAGACACCCTGAAAAACAAAAGTGAAAAAGGCTCAACCATTTTTCCAAAATCAAACCCAGGACCCAACACATCAGCATGAGGTCTGACAATGGGTCCAAGGAGTTCATCCTCATACCCAAGGGCAGTCAGGGTGTTTTTGCCTAACCTGTAGAGCTCTGTGTGGCTTTTCTGGGCCCTTTCCATATTTGCCACGTGTGCTTAGCATGTACTTGCTCTCATCTGTGAAAAGCACAGGCCACCTGTGATGGGTCTGCCAAGTATGGTATTTTATGGCAAATGCCAGTCAGGCTCCACGGTGCCAGGTAGCCTGTTTTTGATTGCCTGGCTAGAGACATTCAGACCAGTGCCATGCTGGAGGTCATTTTTTTAGCTCTGGCTGTCATCATCCTGCTTCATCACAAATTAGCCGACACCGGTTCTGCTGATGGGTTAAGGAACTTCTATAGTCCTGTCCAGGTCCCCCAGAGTAACTGCTTGTCTCCAGGAATCTCCTCCATGCTCTTGAGGCTGTGTTGGGAGACGGCCTTCTGGCAGTGGCATGTATTAATGAGCCATCCTGAAGGAGTTGGGAGTACCTGTGCAACCTCTGTAGGGTCCAGGTGTCTCCTCATGCTGCCAGCAGTGATGCTGACTCTAGCTAAATGCAACACTAATATAACAAAAAACTGTCAGAAATGAAAAAGATGGGAAAAATGCTAGTGTCCTCCACCTGTAAGACCATTCTTGTCTTGGATGTTGTCTCATTGTTGCCCCTCTAGTGCGTCTGTTGTTAATTTCATTCAAACCAAAGCAGCTAAAACTGGAGTTTTACTAACTTGATGATGTTCTCTGATTAAAGAAGTGTTCCTTTAATTTTTTGAGCAGTGTACTTACTGTGAATATATATATATATATATATATATATATATATATATATATATATATATATACCTATGCTATAATTAAGCAACGTGATGAAAAAGCAGGAGCTAAAAACACAAGTGTTGGATTTCAAGGGGAGTGTTGCTGATGGGTGTTGGGGAGTCCGGCTGCATTTGTGTAAAGCCTTTTGTTACTTCTAAGGGGACCTATTATGCCTTTTCTGATTGGCTGTCATACACGTGTGTGTGTGTGTGTGTGTGTGTGTGTGTGTGTGTGTGACAGTATATACTGTCATACACACACGTGTGTGTGTATGACAGTATATACTGCTCCACTGGTGGACGCTCTTATTAAACATGGCTGAACTTTAAAATAATGAGGTCAGCACACAAGTAATGGTGTGAGACAAAAGATCCGCCTTCTAAACACTCAGTTTCACTTTTTTCCCCCCTACTGGCTTTGTGTTTAGAAATGGGGGATGTCCCTAATGTAGTCCTTTTACTTTAGTTGTGAGCACAACAGGCTTACAGGGAGCGGGAAGGGAGAACTTCACAGAGAAGGCGAACTGAGGAGTTGCACTCAGTATAAGATGAATTATTTTTGACTGTAAATAATGCAAAACTACTGCAGTAGAGTCCAAGAAAAAAACACATGGAGCAGGAATAAAGCAGAATCGGCTCCCTTTAAGTCAGCATCATCTTTAAAGTTTGAAAATGGAAAGATTGTGTAGGTTCAACATAACTCGACATCTGTAGACTGCTCCTCTTCTTTGCTTGATGATCGAAGCTCCAAGTTACATTGTGTATAATAATGGCAAGCATCTGTGGACCTAACATTTCTGGTCTCTGTGCTGTTTTAGTCCCCTGACTGTGTATGAGAAGTAAAATTTCAAATTGATCAAATACATAATGGCACCTATTATACTGGACCAGGCTTACAGCTTGTATAAGAAAAAAAAAAGGTATTTTAAATATGCTTTTCTGAATTAGAAGAGGTATTACTTTCTTTTTTGTCATAAGATTTACTAAACCAGTACTTTTATTACTGCACATACAAGTACTAATTGCAATAAAGGGGTAATACATTACTGCTAAGCATGTGGTGAACTCAAACCTTTGGCGTTTGCTTTAGAGTTTGCCCTGATCAGCTTCTGCACTGTGCAGCTGTCACTTGTTTGTGTGATTGTAGTTCTTCCAAAAAGGTGACGAGTTTGTCTGTGGAGCCATTGTAGAACTTGCTGCTTGTCAGTCCCTCTAAATCCAACCTCCTTACCATAAAAGTGCCCTAAATTTATCCCATTTTAGATACTCCAGTATTTGACAGATATCTACCAACTCTGGAATGAACTTTTGTGCCAGGGAGCCACAGATTCATCCACAAATTGAGTCAAACAGCTGAACAAAGGGGCACTACTCAATCACACAAGCTGATTTGAACACATTTTATTTCATTTACTACACATGGCCTGTATTTGCATTTTTTTTTTTTTTTACTTTTTAGTAAGTGATTTAAAGTGGTTTTGTTTCTTTTGCAGTACACGACCTGCAGAGTTTTGGCTTGGACAATGTAAGTAACATTTTCTTGATCATTTCTCATAATACATACTGCAAGTATGTTACAGTCCAAGCTATCTGGCTGTTTCAGCAGTGAAATTTTATGCTTATTTCTAGTTACTCAGAGAAATTTCTGAGATCCGCTAACTTGTAATCTCTCTTTCTACAGATAAACATGACCCATCTGATAAAACACCTGTCGTTTGGTAAAGATTACCCCGGTCTTGTTAACCCCCTGGATGGGACTGATGTCACAGCACCACAGGGTGAGTGATACAAGTTCTTGTTTTTAATATCAATAGTGCTGCAGGAGCAGCCTGGCACTTGCTCTCAAACGATTCAGGGTTTACTTCTCAGATTAATGTTTCCAAGTTGGACTAACCTGTCAAACAACTGTTCAGTGACAAATTGATCAACTCCTCCAAACTCTTAACTGTGGTTAGAGATGTGCCATTTGTGAACTTCCAGGTTTCCGCTCATGTTTAAAATAGAAGGTTGGCTGGTAACCGAAAGAAACCAGCATTGATAAGAAAAAGTATTTCCCTGTTGTGTCACTGAACTAAATATAATTACTTGTGTTACAAATTGTTTGTTTGTTTTAAAGGCATCAAAAAGTAAATCACATGCCCCCTGAAAACCATTTCACGAATTTGAACTTTTATTGACAAAACTAGACTGTTGGCTGAGAACATGGCAGCACTGAATGGACAGAAAGCTGTGACTGGAAATAGTTGAAGAGTCTCATTGTTGAATATTTGTATATAGGTCTTTCCTCTTGTCTTCAGCAGCGAATACCCATACCAATGGCCATAAAAGTGCCGAACGTCCCTCCACTCTGCATCATGGTCTTTCCTACTCCTCCCATGAGCTCCCGGCCACGCATGCCGATCCTGGAAAGAGAAATAACAGTCTTACTTTTTATTCATGTGACCTAGAGTGAGACACTCCATATTTAGCCCCAAGATTGATACATGTTAAAGCTTTCATTTCTTCATCTAGTTGAAGCAAGCAACATTTACACCAAATTTAAAAATTCCATAAAACACATTTTTAATAAGATTCTTTTCAATTATTGTAGCAAAACATCTTGATGCACAAAATGCACTGTCTGTATTTACCACTTAGAGCAGCACAATACTGTTACATCTTATATAAATAGTTTGTTCCCACACCAAATTCAAACCTACCTGAGACAGGAGAAAGTACCAAACATGGCACCAGCAGCCATTCCTACTGCAAAACCCATCATGAAGCCCATTTTGACCCGATCAAAACAACTTGGCTGGGTCTGGCCATATGGACCTACAGCCACCGGCATCTACAGAGGATTGCAACAAAAAAACAGGTTAAAGACCAGCTAGATAAATTATCATCTTATGTATTTGTTCTTATTCAAAAATTGTAAAACAGACCCTCTGGAATCCTTAATTCACTCTGTGAAAAGCGGCTTGTGGTAGGTCTACAAATGATGACTTGTGAGATTATAATATTTTCTAATTTCATCAATATTAGCTATTTTATCTGCAGAAACAGTGGCAACAGAAACACTCCAGATTACAAAGCCATATAAGTAAATGCACTACAATTACTAAAACTTATAGCATATCATTTTTGTTGACCATTTGATTAGATTAACCAATGCAAGTTCTAGATTGCAACTTATGATTCACCATTTCTGAAACTCAGGGCTGATTCTAGTATTCAAATGTTTTGTCTGATAAAGCTATTCATTCCCCCTTTTTGCCAGGAGAAAAAGCACTTCAGTACCCAAATACATGAACTGTTCAAGATGTTTTTTCCTCATGTTAGCCATAAAAATGTAAACATCGTGAAATAAATCTCAGCCAGCGCTGTCAGTAAACGTAATCTTCTTGGCAATATCAGCCAACAATATTATCCCCATATGAGAAAATTACATGTTGGGTTGTACTCTTCTGAAGAATATTATTCTTTAAGTGGCACAACCAGGGCTTTGAACTTTACTTGTGAATTCAGGTGTCAGAGGCTTCAATGCCTCTGATTTATGTCAAAATAGAAAGAAAACTAGTGCTAGAAAAGCAAGATAACAAATAAAAATAGTACAGTATATAATAACAGATTGTATTTATGCACAAGAATGATAACAAAATAACTAAAAATTGTGTTAAAGAAGAGTAAAGATTGAGATTGTATAAGAGTAGTGCAAACTGCATTAATATAAATCTAAGAATAGCTGCAAGGATGTAGGTGAGCAGCTGTCAGGGGTAAATGTTCAGGTTGAAGCTTGTAAACAATCTCAGATCACTGCAGGGTCGTCATTACAGCTCACAAAGTGCGGCAAGAACCTTGTTGAGTTTTTTGGAATGAAAGTATTCAAGTATAACAATTATGTACATTGTGTTTTGGGTTTCTTTGCCTTAAGGTCACAGAGTTAACCCAGTGATCCCAGTTGTACACGCGTTCCACTACTCTGCAGTTACCATCAGCAATTAGTCGTCACCCTTTCCAGCTGTGCGCATTTCTGTATGTTTACTGACTTTTTGGATATACTTGTGCATCGTTGCCAGTAAATATTATAAAAACATACCCGAGATTAATCTGTAATTTAAGTCACTCAAGTTAAAACCATTACAGCTTAAAGACATTTTAATCTGTTGCCTTGACTCGCATTAATACAAATCAGGTCGTAGACTTACTCTGTTCCCTAGCTGGGATGCTAGGCTAATGTTAGCTTGTCCATAGCTTGTCCATGCGTGTTAACGTTTGCCGTTTAAGGGCGCTTATGTAAGCAAAGATAACAAAGGAAAGTGTGGTCTCCTTTTTGCGAAACCTGTCAAATTCACCTTTTTCTCTCCGTGTGGTTTGTTATGTTAGCTTAGCATGCTAACGTCACCTGTGGCCTTGACAGATAGACGAGGCCTGGTCCCACCGACTGTGTGATTTCTAAAAAGAATGACTCCGAAGTCACGCTTACCTTTAATTGTGTGTTTAAAACGGAGGGGGGTTTTAGATTTGAAACTTCAGGTTTCTCGTGAGTTTGAGCGCAGCTGCTTTTAAATGCCTTTCAAGCAGACCTCCATAACCGGATAGAGGAAGAAGGAAAAGATAGAGGAAGGTTATAAAGAGCTACAGTAACGTGGAGGGGGGAGCAAACAGCGCCATCCTGTGGTTGTGTTTTATTACAACATTTAATAAAATTTTCCCATTTATTTCCATTAAGCAGCTAATTGTGTGAATGCATTCACACTATTGTGTTCTTTAACACATCACTGTTACTCCTTTGTTTTAAGGTCAGTTTTTTAAAACCTGTGATGTAGATTTAATCCAAATTTAAATAATATGTTTTGAGTACAGAACCCCCTCCTGTAATTTTCAAGATTCTGACAAAAAGCTTTACTAATCAAAAACATTTTGGTTCTTTGGGATATAATAATGGATTTGCGGTTCCTGGTCTTCCCTGTCCTTAGTGCCTGTGATCCAGAAATCAATCTTAGCAGCCAGCAGAAAGTGTCTCATTTCCTGAGGTATAGATGAGAAGTGGCACAAAGCTGAAATATAAAAATATTGTCAGGAGAAGGACTCTTCAAACAACTAGTTCTATGCATTCATTTGAAGTTATTTGACATGCTGTGATCCAGCTTTGTAAGCTTCACTGTGTGTGTGTGACTCTGTTTTTAGGGTTTGTCAGATTGTACTGTGTTGTAAACTGAATTAAAAATAGTCCTAAATATAAAACATGTCATGAACACTTGTTTTAATATCTGAGACAATAGAATAGAGCTGTGGTTGGGTTTGAAGTCTAGATTTTTTTATTATGTTTTTTAATGTGACTGCTTTCATATTTTAATGGTAAAAACGTTCCTCCTCACAGCATCGATGATGTACCAGTATTTTGTGAAAATTGTTCCTACCATCTACGTGAAAACTGACGGCGAGGTTAGTCGAACTGTCTCTTTATGTTTACTCTTCAAATGCACCAAAAGCATAATATGTGATTTTAAGAAGTTATTTAATTAAAAAAAACAAACAAACACATAAATTACAGCCTGGATTACTCAGGTTTTTGTTGTGTTTCGGTTTTCACTTTTTTCACCAGGTGGTAAAAACAAACCAGTTCTCAGTGACCAGGCACGAGAAAGTGGCCAACGGGCTAATAGGAGACCAGGGGCTGCCAGGCGTCTTTGTTTTATATGAGCTGTCACCCATGATGGTTAAATTCACAGAGAAACACAGGCAAGTTGTAACAGTAGCTTTCATTATTGCTGACCGTTTTTCAAACACGATAAGTTTTTACATTGTGACTCTGCCACAATGTAAAAAGGTCATCTATAAGACTCAAGCTACCTTCATAGGCCGCATCCTTCGAAGGACCCGGCCTTCACAGTCTACGTGGGCCGGGTCCTTCAAAGACCGGGAAGGCTGTAAGTGCGAGGCTGTGAAATGGGGACGGTCTAGCCTTCAGATAGGCTGGCGAGAATACCAGGATATCATTATGTATTTTTTGCCAAATCTAAATACCAAATAATTTCTCTCTCGCTGTTCAGGTCCTTTACACATTTCCTAACAGGAGTTTGTGCCATTATTGGAGGAGTATTTACAGGTCAGTGGTGCTATTTACATATGCTTTGTGTTATTACCTGTGCAATAAAATATGTATATATTATTAAAAATGTAATCAAACTGTGTCTCTGTGTTTATCCTGCCTCCTGACCTGTGCAGTGGCCGGTCTGATCGACTCGCTCATCTACCATTCAGCTCGTGCCATCCAGAAGAAGATAGAGCTGGGGAAGACATCCTAACAGCGCTCCCCAGTGGCCTCCACGGTGCAACACAGACCAAGACAATGACAGAGCCAGAAGGACAGAGAGAAGAAGGGCAGAAAGGTGGAGGGAGAAGTTTGAAAGCGGGAGCACAGCTCTCCATCTCTCTGTCTTCTCTTAGGTCGAGGGAGAGAAATGCAGAGAGAGACAGAAGTTTTAAATCGTCCAGGTTTTAAATTTCTCTGCCTCTCTTTTTGTTCTTGAAAAAGTCTGGAGAGGAACTTGCGCATTTTTGAATTTTCCTCTCCACACAGGACAGAGACAGAATCAGAGATTGATTTTTCTGTGATTGATTACAAGCACAGCAGCAGATGCACACCCAGCCTCCGGGGGGAAAAAGGACCTGCGCACCGGTCCACTGTCAGATCACTACACCGAATGATTGTTAGAGAATCGTGGTTGACCCCAGTGTCTAGAGGAATAAGAAAGACAGGCCATCTATCACTTATTCACTTCATGTAACCTGGACTCACTGATGACATTTTATAAAATTGAAGCTCCAGTAGGCCTTAAAAGTCACAATCATGTAAAATACAGTTCGTGGTCTTGGTCTTCAAACTTTTTGAGATTACAAACTCATTATTTTGGTTATGTTTGTCTTATTTTATCTTTCTTACTCTCAGCAAGTTCCACAAAAAGAGCTAAACCAACCATGCTCCATTGCTGCCAACTGGCTGTTTTGAATAACAGTTGTAAATCAAATGAATGAAGCTAACTAACCAGCTATTTTAAGAAGTAACTGGGCAGTTGGGTTTTTTTTTTTTAGTATTTTGTATTTAGATAGTCACACATTTGTTGCTTTTGGTCTTTTCAAAAGGGATTTATTACCAAGAAAAATATTAAATTTAGTCTGACTTGCAAATTCTCATCACATGTTCCCTTTATGTCTGTTTCTGTACAAGTGAGAAGATGAATTTAGTGTTTAAATATTGCTAAAATGTAATTAACCCCTCTGTCCCTCCAAAAAAAAGAGTCACGCTAACACCTAGTTGATTCCTGAGATGCACTTTCCCAGTATATTAGTTTCAGTGTTGTTCCTGTGTTGAATGTCTAAAAGTTCAAATACAGCGCATAAACAAAATGTCCGGTGAAAAGATGAAAAATGTCATTTTCACCAATTTATTCTGGCGATGTGGCCTGCAGGTCTTTATCAGAGCTCGTATAAATACCCTGGCCATGTTATAAACCAAGCAAGACCTGAGTGGAGTAAAACACAGGCGTGCTAAATAGATGACAGAAATGTTTCAGTGTTGTATAAATGAAAGCTGTGTAGCCCAGCCCTCAATCTGTGTGTAGCTGGGAAAAAACGAAATGATAAAATCAGAGCACTACAAATATTCCCACATAATTTAAAGACACTATGTAAAGACGTCTGATTTTTCAATCTGCTTTTTTGAGTTGACTTAAAATAGCCTCATGTCGGTGTCCTCCATCATTATTCCACCATCAGAGACAGCTGTCTCAGATACTCACCCCTCTTTCGGCACAGCATTAGAACTATTGGAATTGCTGAACAATAAATAAATTCAAAGACGTGATTAAAATTTTTACTTTCTTGCTAACAGTTATAACATTTAATGCCTCAAAACTATTACTGGAAGTTGAAGGAGTCATTAATTTAAAAATTCTACATATGGCGGCTAAAAAACAGATGTCAGGACTGATTCTCTGCCCACCTGATAACCGAGGAGGGAAAACTAATGGGGATTGAATAAAACTCCCTCGGATTTACTGCTGGAATATTTGTTTAATTGCACCGTTTCCATCTGTCTGACTTTCATCAGGTTTACACACATAGGGACACTATCTGAGTCTGAGGATTACTGGTCTGAGGTTAGTGTAAGAACTCGACGCTATGACATCTCACCGGGTTGGAAAGAAAATACAAAGATGAATCACAATAGCTGACTGGTGGTCTGTGGTTCTAATGACACATCTTCCAGACTGCACTCTACATATCCTCCTCTCCTCAGCATTCCCTTGACCGTTTTAGTCATTCAGCTTTCTTTTCCCCCTAAACCTGAACAGTGAGATTTGGTCACATGACATTTTATAGCGACTGTCAACAGAAAATTGTTGTAATTCGTTTACGGTTCTAGAGGAAGTTGCCTCCCTAGAGGCCAAAATGACCCCTGACTCTTCCCATAATGTGACTTGGAAATGAAATCTTTCCCATGATTTTACCATCATTTTTTGTTTTCGGGATATGTGCAGATGCACTGATCACTGCCTCAGGAGAGGGGCTGAATCCAACAGTTCAACACTTTGAACACAAAAAACGATATTCTTGAATTAGAATACCGAGGGAAGCGGTTGATTTGCTGAGGTTTGTCTATTTCTCTCATACAACGGGGTAACTAAAAATAAATCTGCTCACTTAGACTGCGGTTAAATTATTGTTTGTTTGTGAAATGCGGATGTTAAAAATTTGGTGCAGCCAGTAGCTTTAGATGACGATATTCCTCCTCATCCTCGTGACCCGAGTGTTATTCTCACCCAAAAGCTTCAGTCATTAAATGAGAGGGGTCAGCAGGCAGCTTCAAACCACAAGAAGAGAGCGTGTAAATGTTGGGTTGAGTCTGACTGTGTTCCTGACTCACATGTTGAGTCACCATGTGGTGTCCAGATGTTTCTGCCAGTTTGAACTTCGCCCCTGTTGTTTATTCTGAAGATCATCAGACTGAACCGAAATCTGGGTTTGAAATCGTTGGTTTGGAAACGATCTTTTCAGGCTCGGCTTACATCAATGATGAACAATTTCAAGAACATGCTGTGAGCTTTTTTGAGCCTTGAGTTGAACTGAGGTTTTAGTTCATTTCATAATTTTGGGGGAAGACCAACTTTCAGTCCAGTGTTGGGTATCTTTAGCTTTAGATTCTGCAGCTTGGAACTGGGAATCAGAAGCTCTCCCTCCTGCTGTGTTCAAGGAAAGCTGGAAACCCTCAAAGTCTCACTGGACCTCTAAACTCAAAGTTCAGTTTTCTGTCAATGCAGTGTTGGCCAAAAAAAGTCAGTTGCAAAGTCATTACCAGATTTCCTCCCAGTATTGATGTTTGTTTATGCAAATAACTTCTTCACAGTTCTTACTTGATCAAATCTCATCAAACTGTCCAAGTTTAAACTTGTTCTCAAATATGGTTCAAGTTATACCCACCTTCTGTTTTAACTGTTCCACATATTGAGTCATGATGGTCTTAGGAGGACGGCAAAACATGGTGTGAATCTGTGACTGAAGCTCATGTCAGTGTGGTGGGTCCTGCTTGTTATGACTGTATACTCTAAGGATCTCTCTGTGTGTAAAAGCTTCTGAAATCTGGTTGATTTTGAAAGATCCCGGTTGTTCTCAGTTGTTGATGGTTGTTTTGTTGCACCTTTTAACATCATAATCAGGGGCAGGGGTCGTGTGTGTGTGTTTGTGTGTGTATGTGAGAGAGAGGGAGAGTGACAGAGAGAAATGTATTTATATTTTGATTGTCCTCAAACAGTTTTTAAAATGACAGACAATAAATGTTGAATACACCAGCTTCCACTGTGTGTGGGTTGTTGTTGTTGTTTTTTTTTTTTTATTCCATCCATCCGTTTTCCTAACCTCTTATCCAACTGAAGGGAGTGGAGGGATAGAGTTGATGCTAGAGGCAGGGTACTCCCTATACTACACACCCCCACGTCCACAGCCAATTTAGATCTAACATGCGCGGAGGACGCCGGAAAGCCTAGAGAGAGGGGACGGTGCCAACACTGCATCACTGTGCTGGTTTTAATATTGTAATGTAATCTTAGTACAATCTGTACAATTAATCAAATCAAACCAGAAGCAGAGTTTGGATCTTTCATAGGGAGCTATTATACTTATTTCCAGCTCCATGGTTTGGTTCTTGGACTCTAGATTAGCTTTACATGGTCAACAGTTCAAAATAATCCTTATTTATCTTATGCCTTGGTGTTCTTGTGTGGAGATCCTAAAGACAAACATGGGCACAGCCTCCATGTCCGAAAAATTAAACCAGTGCTGAAGTGTCTAAAACTTGCATCCTATCTGAAAGCCACCTGATGGTGATAGCTGTGGTTCCAAAAAGACTTCCTGTCTTATAGAAGTCTATGGGAAAGTGGATCTTATCTTGACCTCTGTTTGTTTATGGGCTCAGTTACTCATTTGAACTCATCCCGAATGAGAAATTAAGCCTGTTATATAAATTTTTGTCATACTATGTTTAAAAAATGGAGGATTATCTGTGCTATGAAACACTCAATGGCTAATGATTTGTCGCATCAAACTGTTTGCATGTCCAATTGAAAATCTCTGAATCCCTGCATTAGCCCTATGACAGGCTGCAAGGACTCAGAGATTGGGCATGCAAAAAATTTCAAAGGATTCAAACCAGAACCTGTGAAACCAGTAGGTGATGGAGCTACATCCATCTTTCATACCATCTGTGGTGCATTTTCTCAGATTGTCCTCTGAAACAAGCTGTTTTACCTCCCTCTCCCTTTAATCTGGCTTTCAACTAATTGGCTGTCAAAGACATCATACAGGGAGATGAGCAGAACTAAATATCTGAAACCGAGTCCTTAGAGCTGAAGCCTGAACTTTTGGTGGGTATGCTTTGCTTGTACATAGACTGGCCTCCTTATTTATTTTTGGCCTTTATACATTAATTTGTTTTGTTTTATTTGGGTTTTTTTTTTAACATTTTTTTCTTAATTATAACATTTTGACCCCAAAGTAAGGCAAAAGCCTGGAAGATGCTCAAGACACACAGTGCTAAAGCACTAAATTACTACTCCTGAGATTTGAGCATCTTATATTTGGCTTGCCTTTATCATAGCAGAGCTGGGATTTGTGACTTTAATTGTCCTGCTGAATTATTATTTTTCCATCTTTACATAATAAAGTATTAAATACTTTCCTTCTTATTTCTTAATCGGCAGTAGTTACATCAGCCACTAGATGGCGACTATATACTTCAACCAGTCCACTTGTTTCAACTGTCCACACACACACACACACACACACACACACAGAGCGATGGAGCATCTGAATGAAATTACAGCTTGCTTGAGTAACTTCCTGTGTGTGTGTGTGAGAGTGTGTCAGAGCCACGCAAGGCTGAGCAGTTCAGTGTTACAGTCCACAGACAGTAGTTGGATACTGGAAATATAACTGTGTCTGGGTCATAGTGCTCTGTGAGTGATATGAACTCAGTCGCATGTACCTAATGAGCCCCAGAGGAAACAAAAGTGCATATTCAAGTTCATAAAGCCCTGCCTCAGCTGTTGGGTCGTGACTTTATGTGGGGTCATTTCCCATCCAGATGTGGTTGTAAGAGATTTCTACCCATGACTGTGTTTTTGGTGAAGATCTGTGAACATTTAAAGCAGTTTCTTAATTAACTCAACTGTTTTTAATGAACTGATGATCTTATTTTAAATTGCAGAGTTTTTAAAATTATTTTTTTCAAGTTTTCTATGACAAACACAACACTGCAGCCTTAAAAGACTTGCTTAGTGCTTAACTGTTTGAAGTATTATGTGTTTAATAGTATTTTTAGGGCCAACTTGATCCAGACAGCCGAGAGCTGTATACTTAGAACAATATGGTCCCCCGCGACCGTGAATCGGATAATCAGAAGAGAATGGATGGAGGATGTTATCTTACAATATTTACTATTCTGGCTTACCTGCTTTCTGTCTTGGGCGGTCGAGACATCAACCTGAGGCCATCTTTGGGTTTAAATTGAGGGACGATGTGACACCTGAAAGGTCTTAGGTTTAAGGCGTTGTTGTTTGTGTTTTCAGGCTGAATTGTCCTGATCTCTGCTCCCTGGATTATACTGAAAAGTAGCTGTTTGTTTCACTGATGTCTGCCTGGACTTCGCATGTGTTATTGGTGCCCTTGTAATGTAGTATCTGCATGTGTCAGAATAAATTAATGAATTAGAGGGCGCATTTGAGCCCAACATTTGCCCTGATGGTTAAACTGACATCACATTATGCCCAAGTGGATCCTCTCAGACTTTTGGGCGTGGAAAGTCCTACACTGGTGTAAAAAAATGCTTGAAATGAGCACAACCTTTTAACACTGCATTAAGTGCTGCTGTCAAGTCAGACTGGTTTCTGAAGAGGGTTCAGAGGTCAGGTTTGACTACAGCTCCTGGTGCAGTTGCGAAATGTCAGCAGCTTAAGAGCACTTACAGCTGGTGGCACCGTGGATGTAAAATCAAGATAAGTTTAGGGATTGTTTTCAGGCTTTGATGTATTATGTTAGGTTGAGTTTATGGCTGGCCTGGGGTTCAGCTTGTTTTTATAGTGGGTGATTTGCGGGTTTTGGCTGTGGGTCAGGTAGTAGAGCAGGTTGTCTGCTAATCTGTGTGTAATTCTGTGAATGAGATTTTTAGTAAAAAGGTGATATTTAAGTGCCAGGTTATTTACCACTGGTCAGATGTTGTCAGATGACCCGCAGTCATAATTTTTTTTTATTGAAAAGATTAACCTTTGGTCACTTTTTGTTGTGCTTTAACACTGTGATGGCCCATTGCATCTGTGATTTACTTTAAGTCATCTGAACTCTTCATAAAATAATCCCCTCTATCCAATGATGAAACATTTCTATCCTGGCAGGAGTGGTCTCTTCCATGAATTCAAAAGCCCGATCCACCAGACACAAGGGATTACTAAATTGTTCGAGTAGGCGTGCCCTATTTAAGCATCCAGACCAGCATCATCAAAACACCAAATGCGGGAATATCTTTGAAAAAGTGGGCTCCGTCCCTACAGCAGAGATTCAGACTTTTGGAGAATGCTCCTTTGGCAGGTTGTTTTTATTAGTCCTTTATTTATCCAGGTACAAAATCTCATTGAGATTAAAAATCTCATTTCATCTCAAGTCCTGCATCCACATGTGGCTCTGAATCACTTTGTCAGTAACTTTCAGAATAATCCTGCCAGCTCAGAGATAATCTAAGACAATCACATGACCTTTTAAAATATGTATTAATGTAGCTGTTTATTTTTGCAATTTTCCCCCAAAAAACAAACAAACAAAAAATTTACCATGTGTGCATGGTATTGCCATTTTTTTCAGTGCAGTTGAAGGGTTGAGCTCGGCCGTTTTCACACTGCAACTCCTCATCTGCATCTCATCTGCAATTTGAGTTGAAATGACAGATCTGGCATATATCCTACATCTGTCTGGATCTCATGAGGAAAGAGTGAAATTTTCATACACTCTAATGTGTTGGGTAATGTTATGAGTTTCCTGCAAACTCATTTATGTCCCAATACTGAAATTAAACAGGCCAAATAAGCTGTTATGATACTGTAGAAACGTTTGTATTCATCTGTGCACTTTTTCACATACTTTTTCAGTGTGGATGAAGTCACTTGAGGTCTCCACTTGCTGGCAGTAAGTGCTATAACAGCATTTCCACTGAGGGAACAAACTAACTCTTACCCAACTCGTCTTTCTTGCTCATGTGTGATTTATTATTTGTGAAGTCTGAGAACAGATTACAACAAATCTTCTTAATTAAACACCTACGCGCACAGTACCTCATACGGTGTCCCACCCTTCAGCACACACCCTTCTGTGGCTGTGAATTCACATGCTGTAAACCCCTCGCACACACACACACACTCGCACAAGCACACAGACACATTTTATGATAACCTTAAATTATCATTATCGACTTTTGCTCATCTTCACACACAGAGACAAAAGGTCAGACAGAGTTTGCGTGTGTTTAGGGTATTTTGTGGCTTTGGAAATGCCAGATGTGTGCTGCGCTCAAACTGTAGAGGCTGGAACTGATTAAAAATTGAAACCTTTTCTGCTAGTTTTCTGTCTGTGGGATTAAGCAGCAAAGATGAGAAAAAGAAGAAATCTAACTTTAACCCTGTAAAGCCTGAACCATAATGTACCCCTTCTCTCACACTGTAGTTGCTGGAAAAAGCTCCAGCCCCCTCATGACCCTGGATAGATGGATGGATGCATGGAGGTTTTATTTACATATTTTTTGCTAAAACTGGCTGTTTTGTGTATTGCATAACAATATATTGTGCAATTTATTCAGGTTTTTTAATGGAAAATTATAATGTACAGGTCTAGAAACCACATGTATAAAATATGACACACTTGACATTGCAGGGTTAAGATATTTCAAGCAGCATGGCCTTATTGTGGTATTGGAAACAAAGAAAGAAAGAAAGAAAGCAGCTTTAGCCTGCCTACAGCTGCTGTGCATCTGCAAGATGCTTTGCAACCCACTTCTACCCCAGCTCACCCTTTCATTATACCTAATTAAAGTATGATCTGTTGTCAGTGAGGCCTGATTGGCACTTCCTGCTGCCTTCACCACTTCCAGCTTCCCACATATAAACATACAATGACAAGGAGCTCCCAGGCCAGAGCCATGCCATGTATGCCCATGTTACGAACCTGCATTGTATGTCTTTGTTTTGTGCAATCAAGCTCAGGAGTGACTGGTTCCAGCTGGAGGACCCGCCCATTAAATGGAGGCTGGAGCACTGCGGCGAGAGAGGTTCTTGTGTTTCTCCCAACGTCCAAGCAGTACACCTGTGGCAGCCGCTGGCTGCGGTCACTTGGTGACAGTTGAGGAAGTGGAGTGGGTAGGAATGAGCTGCCGTTTCTTTTAATCACCCGTTTTCTCCTGTTTTTGAGTAAGTTAAGGAGGTCATACTGTCTTTATTCAGTTATTATTTAATCAGTTTAGCTTTGTTTTGTTTATTATTTTGGTGTTGCCCGTTTCCCCCTTCCTATGTGTGTCCCGTTTTACTTCTCTTTGTGTTTCCTGCTTTATTTTGAAAGTCTTGTGTTTCCATGTTCAGTGTGTTTAGTTTTGCTTCCCCTCTGGCATCATGTTGATTTTTATCAGCTGTGTTTCCCCAGGTGTTTCCATTTCCCTCTTTACCTCTCTCTTGTGTCTACTTTTGGGTCCACACAGCAAACACACCAGCCCACCAGGTAACATTTTCATTTCCTTTAGCCCTCGGATTATTGAAAACACCTCAGATACGATTCAGGAAAAATTTCCCAGATCTGGAATTGTACAGAATGTTTTGTAACAGTCAAGGGAGTAAAGAATAGAAACAAAGAAATTGGTTGAAACAGAGTCTGATTGTTTTGTTTAAAAAAGAAAAGAAAAAAAAGGAAAAAAAGGAAAACTGTTCTCAGTCGCTGTTATTCTAGAAATGATCTCATTACTTCACTTCCATTAAACCATTATGTCTCCCACCCTGTGTGGAATGAAAAGGAATAGTTTTCTCTTTTTTCTGCCTTCCCATTTCCCATCCTTGCAGCTTCCAGAAAACTGACGCATGCACTGGAATGACTTTATAAACAAATGAGATAAGATTAAATGTTACTGTAGAACATCTCCCACTTCTGCTCTCGCTTACCCTTAGATTTTCTTCTTCCTCCCTCTTCGGGGAGGTTTGCCTGTGATCTTTAGACTGTGATTATCAAGTTTGACTGCATCAGTGATAAAGTGGACAAAATTCCTGGAATAGTTTGTGTGCTGTGGTCACTATACTTCAACACTTCCATGTACATGTAGTGCTTTTTATAAGCTATTACAAGAACACATTTCCAGTAAAATCTGGAAAAGTGGAGTGTGGCTCATATTGTACTGTGACAAAAAAAAGAGATTTTGTCCTGCTTTATTTGGCGTAGTGCTGCAGGTTTCTTTCTCAAAACACCTTCACCACTTTCTCCAATTCACCTCCAGGTAAAGCTGTTTCCTCATGTTGTGAAATGGGGGTGTGACAGGTAGGTAGATACGATGCAGACTGCACTACCTTCTTAATCCAGATTCATTTTGGTTCACGAACATTTGCACAGTGCAGCGCACATATTTCCTGATTGTGACAGTAGTTTTAAATATTTTTTTTGTGCTGGGTAATGTATGGATAGCTCATTTTACTGGGATCAAGGAAATAAAATAAATTACAAAATGCTAAACAAACTGTTCAAGTGCTGTACTATCTTATATAATATGCAATCTCCTTCTTGTTTGAGCTAAACACTAAAAAATACATCTGATTTTAATCATTTTCATAGGTATTTGGTCATAAAAGCTAATCAATTTTAATTTTGACCCAATGATGGCATTAAAGGAATCACAATAGTTTCCAGAATTCAATCTCTGGGCAACAAGCTTCAGTGAAATCAATAGCAACCTTTATTGCTATTAGAAGAATAAAGTTTTCCGTCACAGTTAGGGTTAGGCATCAAAATACTTGATTTGATTCAGAAAAATTATCTTGGTTTGAGTTTGAATGGACACATTCAGCACTATTAAAAATCTCTTAAGTCTGACAGGCAGAAAGCCCTGAGAGCAAAGTCCTCCCATGTGCCAGTTCAGCTGGTAATTGTAGGTTATGAAAAGCCAAACATGCCAAATGTGGTGTAGAGCTGTTAAATTGGTACAATTCCTTATGGTTATATTTTTGTTACTACGGTACAGCTTGTACTCTTAGATTAAATACAACAGCAGGGCTGTAAGGGTCTTTTTTTTTTTTCTTGTGTCTGTGTTTTAGTATAAAGCTTTGAATGACATAAAACCATCAAAACTGATGAACACCAGTGATTCTTTGAGGTTTAAAAGCACATCAAGTCCATACTTTCTCTCTTTGTCAGCTGTGTGTGTGTTTGTGTGTTTCCACATACTCATCCACCGACTTCCTGTCTCTGGATTGTGATGCCATCAGAGCGAACCGCTGAACTATCAGCTGGGATCTACTAGCTTCGGATGTTAGCTTTGGGATTTGGGATGCGCGCGTGCGCACTCTCTCTCACACACACACACACACACACACACACACACACACACACACACACACACACAGGAAAAACCTCTCACAGTGGTTTGTTGGTAGAAAAATGAAAGGCGTAGTCAGTAGTTCTGGGGACCAGATGTTCTGTCTGGAAACCAGGAATGAAAATGGACAGAGCAGAGCTCAGTTTGTTACACAGAAAAGAAAAATCTGATGAATTACAAATAATCTATAACAGGTGGGATTATCTCTTATTACACAATTGCCAAGTTACTACACATTCAATATAAACCGCATCTACTTGCTTCAGCAGGTGGTGAATTCCCTCAGCGCAAAGCACTGATTTGGTGATTCACAAGTGTCTAGACATTAAGGCTAAAACTGAGCTGCAAATTGAATATTTCTTAGCATGTCTAGGATACACCTAACAATTTAAATACAGTCATTTAATGTTGTTGAACAACAGTCAGAGCATTTAACAGACAATTTAAAAAAAAACCTCCTTTCAGGCAATTCAGCCAGGTTTACACTGGGTGTTTGAAAACTATTGTAGAACACAACAAGCTTTAAGTTTGGCTTTCTATTAACTTCCCAGAATACAAAAAGCACTGGTACTGTTACAGCATTGTTGTTCACTGAAATAAAACTACCTGCTGATGTCCTAAATGTGCTAAATGAAGCTAAAAAGGCACTGGAGGTGTGACCAGAAAATTACCCCAAAACATCACCACAGTGCAACGCCCATCACTGTAAACTGTGCACCACAGTAAAACTGTCCAGTTTTACCTGCATTTACTTTTCTGTATAACCTGGACAATATAAACATCTTCTATTTTTTGTGAGATGCATAACCAGATAACTTACAAGTACTAACACGTCATACAGATGTACGTTTTAAAATAAAAATGTAATAAAAACTGTAGTTTTATGTTTTACAGCATCTGTACCTTTTTTTTTGTTTTTTTTTTGTTATATTAGTTGTTATATTTGGTATATTTGGTATTTGTTTTATTTGGCTGAACCATTAACTGCCTGTGTGGCATCAGCTATGAGGACTGCCAGGCTGGAGCCCATGAAAATGTATTTTTCTTGACAGCAGGCTGTTTTGCATTAAAATACCTATTGGACCTAATTATTTATTAACTAAAGGTGGAACATTCTCTGGATTATTCCAGCCCTGTTAGTTACTCTCATTTATGCTTGCTATTAAAAGATGTGATCCTCAATAAGGATGTGAGTCTGTATTTTAGTGTAATCTGGCATGAATCTTTCCTTCTGTTTACACTAAATGTAGATGCAAGATTGCAATGTCAAAAGTAACTTCCAAGTACAAAGCAATGGTGTTGCATAGTGAACTTACTTCTGTGGTCCTCTGGATTGTCATAATGTGGTCTCCTGTAATTTGGCTCATTAGCTCAACAACATGAGATATGAATGAATAGTTGTAGATTAGGAGGCAGAGCCTTCATCTTTGACTCCTCTCTTCTGTGGAACCTTTAGGCTTAAAACTTTCCTTTTAGATGAAGCAAATAGTTTGGGCTGGATCAGCTGATGCTGAACCTTGCGCTAAAATAGGCCAGACTGGAAGCTTCCAGTGATGCATTTTTTACTTGTGTTTAGAAACCATTTTGCATTTAATTATTATTAGTTACTATTAATCTCTGGCTCTCTCCCACAGTGTGTCTTGGCTGCCCCTCCCTGATGTTGGTTCTGCTGAAGGTTTTTATTCTGTTAAAAGGGAGTTTTCCATTATATTGTCACCAAGTACTTGCTAACAGAGGGTCGTCTGATTGTTGGGGTTTTATTGTTTAGCTTTCTTTCATTTTTCACTGGCTATTTGTTTGTTTTAGTGAATAAGAAACAAAATTATTGTACACAAACTTCCCCTTTCCTGAAAGTTCAGGAAAGTCCTCTTGCCAGTGTTCATAAAAGACAATGTTCTAGATAAAAAAAACACGATATGCATCTAACGCAGCCAAACAAAGGGTGCAACGGGTAATTGGTGTGAACGTTAGATGGACAGGAGGACCTTTCCTCCTTTGGGTATCCTGTCATTTTTGTCCAGTCTCAACAGCAATCACACAGGGTAACAGGCGACAAAGTGGACCAAAGGGATTTTGGACAAGATGACTGATGAACTTCCTTTACCGATTTCCTCTGCCAGCTAGATGCAGACAGTTTTAAAAATGACCATACTTCCCTTGATGAACAGACAGCTTCATTGACTCATGGTTGTCGTACGAAGCTGGTTCATTTCTCCCCACAACGAAAAGGAAAATATCAAACATGCACCAAATAGCACCAAAAAAAAAAAGCTGACCATCATTTTATTCTTAATTTTTCAGGCATTACTGTGCCTCTGATCTGTAATGACTCACGCTGAGGTTGTTCTGGGCTTTTCAGCTTATGGAAAAAAAACATCCTGATTTCCAACATTCCTGTGGGTAGTTAAAAAAGTCATTACTTTAACATGAGTAAATACCAAATAAATGTTCAGTGTTATAGATTTTCAAACTGTTTATAGCACTTTTCACATTGTTGATTTTTATAAACTACTATGGTATATGAATTTGGTTATTGGTCAACTAGGTATTGATAAAGAATTAAGTGCAGGAAAGTGTGTAAGTTAACATGTTGACTCATATGAATAACTCACCCCAATCCCACTATACAGTAATGAAAATGTCATGATATTGTTAAATAAAATTTAAAAAATTGATCATTTCCTGATTTCTGCTTTCTAAGCATTGCTTAAGACAAAGATGCTACATGGTGATATTAAAAGAGCACCAGTCAAATATCCAGTGGGGCCAAACAATCTATAAAATGTGCTGTAAATATAAGACGTGCTGTTCATTTCTACAACATATCTACAAATCCCTTCTGTACCATTGTATAGACTATCATTTATGTACTGTGCTTTCATTTTAGTACTATATCCTGACCACCGTAATAGTATGCATCTGTGCACCTTCCCTTCCCTGAATTAACAGTGTTTCTCCTGTGAGTTGTATAAGTGGATATTTGGTTTAAGACAAGTTAAACATTATATCTGTTTCTATAGTTTGTGAAGTTATTATAACATAGTGCTTATTCTGCAACACTTGGTTCAAGATGATGGCATACCAATGCTTAGACTTAGACAAAGCAAAATGAAGTCATTGCATTTGCTCCCAAAATCTCAGAAATATACTTTAATAGGCATTGAACTGGCCTCCAGCACCATTGTGAGGAACCTTGGAGTCAGTGTGTTGATCAGGATACGTCCTTTAACTCACACATTAAACAGTTATCTTAGATTTAGTCTTCGATGTATTGTTAAAATAATTAGTATGTCGTTACTGACAAATGATACTGTCTACAGTACTCAAAGGAGCTTGCAAAGAAAAGCGTCTGGACTTAAAGAAGTCCAGACGTTAGAACCTTAGAACTGAAGAGGCTTCTTCAGTTCTAAGGTCAAATTTGACCTTAGAACTGAAGAAGCTTCTCGGATGAGAGGTGAAACGTCTTCATGTAACTTAAAGAAGTCCAGACGGTTTTCTTTGCAAGCTCCTTTGACTACGATGACCTGGATGACTGAGAACCTTCACAGACATATGTCTACAGTACTGTCATTTTTTGTTGTTCTCTTTGGAAAACCTTCAGTAGATCCAAAAAACAGAGAGCACTAACAAGAACCAGAAAGACATGAACATTTCCCCTTTATTAACTGCTCCTCAGTGGCTCCCTGTCAAATCCAGAATTGAGCTGAAAATCATTTTCCATACATATAGTTCTGGTTTCTATAAGCACAATGGGAGATGGAGCTTTTAGTTTTCAGGCCTGTCTCCTGTTAAACCAGCTCCTATTCTGAGTTTGAGTTCCTGTTGTCAAAACTGTCACATCCATAATCAGATATGTGCTCTGACTGCAGGTCTTCCCATGAAGCCCTTGACACTTCTTCTCAATTCCCTCTTTGTCTCACCCCATGCATTTACCCAAGACTTTTTGCGTGCACCTCTTATTTCTGCTCTCGTAGTTTGGATTTTGACTTGGATGTTGTTCATAGTCTTTCAAGCTCCAACCAGTCACAACAGATGGCTGCCTCTGTCTGAGCCTGGGTATGCTGGTGATCTCTTCCTGTTTAAAAGGAGTTTTTTCTCCCCACCTTTGCCAGGTTTTTGCTCATAGAGGATCATGTAGTCAGTAGGGTTCTGATACTAATATTGTGTGGTATAAACTTACAATATAACACATTTGCAGTGACTGCTGTTGAGAACTGGTGTTATTTAATTAAAACCAAAGTATTATTATTTTTTGCTGGTTTGCTTAATTCTCTGATGAGAAAGAAAAAAAACCCAAGTGAAACATATCTCAGACTGCTTTGTCTGAGTTTCACTTCATGATATCCTAACAAGCTGTTTTATATTTAAACTTGAGGAATTAGGAGTCAGTCCTGACTCTTAATATCCCTCTTTTTCATTTTATTTATTTTTTTTCTTTTGTTAAGGAGGAACTGAAGGCAACAGACAGCTGTCTAATGAGTCAGTCTACCATCAACTATTATGAGGAGGAACTTCGGGTTTTTCCAAAACATACATGTTTCAAACAATAATAATCATAATTACGAAGTTCTACATTCAGTGTTCTTTAAATAGCATGGATTCAGTCTGCACATGTCTGGCTGGCTGTGGTCAGACTGCTGACAAAACTGTTATTGTTAAATCAGTTACACACCCTCTGTTACACACTGGGATGTTTCCAGGTCACATTTCAGCTTTTTGAGAAATATTAGTGTAAGCAGCCAAAACAGAGTTTTGTACTTCGAAACAGGATTAGGGGCTTGGAGGGGTTACTTCAGGTTTAACACTGGGTTTTCTCACTTAACAAATGGATTTGGTGCTTACCAGAGTAGACTGTACACTACAAGGGCAACTTCTGCTGCAAAACTAACCTGCTCCAGAGTAGGTGATGTACAGGATGTGTGAGATTCATTTTGTAATTGAGAAATTAAATCAACTTTTAAATGTAAGACTTTCTGATAGGTCAGAAGGAGACTGAGAGGTGACAATCAGTGATGTCAACTGGCAGCAAAATAATTAAGAGGACTAGCATGAGGATAAGTGTTTCAAAAGGAAATACATTTCTCTGGTAATACTTTAAACATGAAATATTCACACTTCACACATTTGTGTGAAACAACACAAATAATAAGCGGGTAATACTTGAAAAACCCAAGGTCAGCATACTGTCTTACTGTAGAGAGTCTTCAGCCTCCACTAAATCCTCCTGTGGATCCTGTGGTGTTGAGAAGTGTTAGGAGAGAGAAAAGGCAGAAAATGTTGGACACACCTGTGTAGGCACCTGTAAATGCATTATCTCATAATGCATTTACAGGGTTTTTTTATTGTTCAACTTAAATTATGGAAATTATTAGTTGTTGTTGTTGTTGTTGTTGTTAAACAAAACGTGATGAGTAGAGGTGGGCAGATCAATCCAAATATCGATTGTATCGATACCAACACTGGTATCAGTATCGGATCAATACTACCGCAAGTGAATCGATACTTTGTTTCTATCCTCAAAGTCCAGTATGTATCCCACTGTCCATCATTCTCTTTTGCAGTTCCACGATGACAGGTCGCCAGTCTGTGGCAGGTCTAACACAGAGAGACAGCCAGTCAGTTTCACTCACATTCACATCTACAGACAATTTCGAATCCCCAATTAACCTAACCCCACTGTATCCCACTGAACTGTGTTAAATACATTTTTATCTTTTTTTTTTAAAATGAAGAAATATCATCACGTTAATTCTTTATAGCCTATGGCAGATTTAAATGACAGAATACATCAAGACAGACTCCTCTCCTCTACACAAGCTCCCTTAGGTTAAAAGTATCGGTATCGGTATCGGCAATACTGTTCTTAATTTACTTGGTATCAGATCTATACCAAAATTTGCAGCATCTCCCAGCACTAGTGACAAGTGTCATTAGTGACTATGAATTTGTGCAATCATTATATTCTACTATAGTAATACATGGTCAGTATGATAGCACACATTCAGAGTTGGTTGCGTATTTTAAACTTACATGGTTTCAGTCTCATTTGAGTCCATCTCCCGTCTGCTTTGGCCATCAGCTGACCTGTGACATAATACAGAGGCTAACATTCAACAGAAAAGCCCAAAAACATTCTTTTATAGACTTTTTCAGATATTCTCTCTGACTCTATATTTATAGCCATATATCACAAAAAAATAGCTATTTCTCTGATTGTTGTTAATTTAGTCATTTTATCATACTAGCTAACACTCAGAGTGGATAACATTGCTTAAACAGGCCAGACAACTACATGCCGTAATGTAATATTAAGCTAATATTCCATTCAGTCAACCCAGCAAAAAGTCAGATTTTGAGGCCCTTTCTTGTAATTTCACAATTTTGGATGAAATGACATTAGGATAAAACACTTTACAATTAATTAGTTGTTCTTTGTTAATACTTTGGGTTTGTTATACTAACGTGGCATCAGTAAACATGTCCAAAATCAAGCGTGTGCTGATAGCATACAGCATACAGTCTTATGGCAACTCTAAAGCCATGTTAGGCCTTAAATAGTAATATAATTCAACAGGACATCCCTAGCTCTACACTTTTATAGCTGACATTTTGCTATCTTTCCAGTCCTACTGACCACAGTGTCTAAAGCTCACCAACTTTAATCCAGTATTATTCATTTGCACTGTGAAACCTCTTTGGATTTTCTGCGCAAACGTGCACTGGGAAAGAGCATGCACTGGGAGACCACAAGTTGATTTATTGAGTTGATAAGGTAATGTAAGAAAAACCAAATAAGGAAATGATATCCTGGCTATACTGAGCTTCCCTCACAGCACAGGCACCAAGACAAGTGGGATATGAAATTACCACTTGTCTTGAAGGTGGGGGTGTAGGTTTCCTGTTGGTGCTACTTGAAAGTGATGAGCACAGCTCTAAAGTACTCAGTAAATGACGTATTGTACTCCTAGGACAATCATCTTTTCATTACAACATTCTGTTATGAATTGCACCTGAAACCGTATTGTGCGCCACTTTATATCATGCACCGTCTTCCCAAAATTGTTAAAATGCTAATGCATCAGGGTCCCTCCCTGTTTTTCCGACATTCCCTGCCTTTCTGGATTCCCTCAGTCCGCCCACCTCCTCCAAACAGGAGGTGAATCAGTTAATGTGATTCACCACACCTGATCTCCATTACCTCATCACAATCCTCGCTGGTTTATTTGTTTTTGTTTTTTACATTTCCAAACACGTGTTTGTTAAAAACACTCCACTGCATCTGGACTGCATTTGTGGATGGATTTGTGTCTTTTGTCTTTGTTCAGCTGACTGAAATGAATCACCAGTGAGCTTCCCTCAATGGTGACTTATAAAGGACCATGTTCATCTGTGAGTCACTGTGCTTTATTTACTCATTAAAAGCCTATTTAAAAAGTCAGTATGAGAGCAATTACCTTTGTGCACATTGTATAGGCTAATCCATTACAATGAGACACAACAGCTACAGAGCTTTAAACTGAATTAAGTGATTCAAATCAGCAAAATGTTCCCACCACAGCTCAGACTACAGACTGGGATATTCAAATGAAAAAGCTGAAGGTCACAGTATGATGAAGCCAGCAGAACTACAGAATCTGCTGAACTCAAAGATGCTGCACTGGGAGGTGTGGTCTTTTAAACTCATCAGAAAATGTGAAACCTTATAAGCAGGGTTTGTACCCTTTAAACTGTGCGTGGCAGGCCACCTCACTGAACTGCTGTGGCTCAAACGTGTGGTATCCACAGACAGTCCTGATTCTGATCTAATAACATACATGGTTAAATAACTTACCAGGTGTTTTACTTTATATTTATGGTGAGACCCAGTCATGCAGACCTTGTGGCTTCCCTAACCTGATAATATGGGCACCAAAAAATGCACGAGGTTCCATGTAAAGTAAACAGCATGTTCCTGGTCTCAAACATTCCATCAAAAATAAACTTGACTTTATGGAAATGGACTGGAATTTACCAATACATTTAGTTATTCTATGCACTACATCTAACTTGTAGCCACGGCCAATTTGGAATTGCTATGCAACCTAAGGTGCATGTCTTTGGATTGAGGAACTAAACCCACACAGCCACAATGAGAGCATAGAGACTCCCACAGAGAAGGCCTCAGAGTTTCATAGTTTTCTACTGTGAATCAACAGTGCTGACCACCGTGCCACCCATCGTCCAGCACTGCACTTTACATACATACAACACCCTATTAAGTTTAGGGTCATAAGTCTTGTCTATGTCCAGAAAACCTTATTTTGCCTCTGCTCAAATCCATTTAAATATGCCAGGTGAAGCAAACAGCCAAAGAGGGGAACCTTTATGCTACATCTTGAGTGTTAAGGCTGGGAATGATGTCCCACTTATGACCATATTCCAGAATCAGTAGGTTGAAAATGTCTTGCTAGGTTGTCAGTGTGTTGCTTCCTAGCCATTGGTATTGCTAACAATACCTGGAGTACAGCATAAGATTCTTTTTTGCACTTTAAAACACTGCTGCATGAGTAGATCCTGGTCGGTGCTCTGCATAAACCTTAATAAGGGAGTAACAAATGCAAAGAGTGGTTGTACAAATTATAAGTTCTAAAGTTTTACTACTGTTTATGCACGCTATGCTAGCCTGATTTGGTAAAAGATTCATGCTGCAGATGCCCATCTTCCAGCTACAGCATACGAAAGGGCTGTTCTTTTCATGATGAAAAAACAACCTGGGTCAGAGTGCAAGTGTGCTGGTGTCTGTAATGAAGAAGGACCTTTAGCGCTAGCTTGGAGAATGACTGAAAAATACAGCTATTTAATCAAAGACATGTCTGGAGAAATGTACGCCAGCTAAGATAACAAACTCCTGGTGTAGTTTCTCAGCAAGTTAAGAAAGTCATGGTCTGCTGAATGGTGTTGCTGCTAAGCTGAAACAGAACAAAGAGGACTTGTTTGTTGCAGATAGAGTCATAGGAGGGGAAACATTTTTCCCGATATGCAACTGGAAAATATTTTAGTGCAATAAAACCATGTGTAAATGGATGGAAAAAATGCAATAATAGATCAAGTGTCTTTGAAATAATGCAACTGAGGTTGTGCAGGAGTTTCATGACTTTAAAGAACCCTTGAGGCTTAAAAAATCCCCACAGTTAATGTCAGCTATAAAAAAAAAAACCCTAACAACTTATAATTTAAAGATATGCCACAGCCATAACTAGAGGTGTGTGCTGCAACATCCACACACTGCAAAAGCCAAGTTCGTGTTAAGATAGTCTTACATGTAATATTAAAATTCTGACATTGATTTACTTTTTCTTTCTGGTTTTTAACACACTTAAGGATCTGGGATCATAGTAACATGACAAGACTACGGAAACATTTCAGACATTTTTACAGAGAACAGGTGAACCGGTGAGTCTGGACTCGTGTGATCAAGAAATGCACGAAGGGCTGCAGGACAGATGAAAGTGGGCGGACCTGAATGATAATAGTACAAGCTGCAAAAACAAATGATTTACCAATTACAAACAAACTGGCAACCACAGAAAACCAGCCTGTAGTTTTTTTTCTCCCTCTTACACACCATGTGACCCTACCATTCAATATCATTTTACTATTTCACAAGAAATATGAATACCAGTGCCACTGTCATGACCCTAAATTTGACACTTCTTCAGCAAGTAGCTATCTCAGTTTAGCACAAAGATGGGGAGAGGCAAAGCAGTTAGTCAGGGTTTAAGCAGTGGCAATAAAACCTGCCATTCAGCAGTGACACTTTGCATGTAAGTAAGTAAGTAAAATTTATTTATATAGCACATTTTACAGATAAAAATCACAAAGTGCTTCACACTAAGATCAGGTTACAGGAGGTTAAAAAAAAGCTCCAAGTTGACCTCAAAATCACCCTCTTATGCTTGTTTTTCAGTGGTCAAACAGACCTTATGGGACCTACAGGCAGTTTCCCCCTCCAATTAAAGTCAGAGCTGACTGGAGATGTCATCACTCTTTACCACCTTCAAATCTAGTGATGAGTATGATGGGTGTAGGCATGCACAAAAAAAGTTTGATTTCTATGTATTCATTAAAACTTGGCATTTTAGACATATTGTGACATAATATAACTTGTTAGCTGTTACAAACTGCTTTTTGCGATCTTCTGGCAACTACAAATGATTTTGATTGAGTAGGCTACACTCTGACTAGGGAGAGTAGTGAAAAAGAAAAAAGGAGTGCTTTAATCTTCATCAAGCTTTGTCTCCAGAGGATAAATGTCATGGTCTATGCTCGCTCATGCTTCTGACACACTGTCTGTTGGACTAAAGCCATTATCAGACTCCTATCATGCAGTTTGATCCTGACATGTTGCTCCTGTTGTCCTGTGCAATCTGCAGACATGGTGGCTCCAGCAGCTTCTTCTCAGGGGGGCAGATTCATGCTGTGAAAGCACTCCAACCAGCGCATAGGTATCATGAGCAAATTAGACCTTATTCAGCAGCTTTCACTGGTTTGTATGGTGAAGCAGATTATGTTTTATTTGCTACTTTAACCCAATAGGAATGTACAGGCTCTGGCCATGAATATTGTTTTTCTCTTCCATTTTACACCTCTGAATGTCATGATGTTTGTAGGCTCATAAGTGCATATGTAAATGTAGTCCTGGTTGTGGGTGTGAGGAACATGAGCCTCCTGAGCAACAATAAAACTTTGCAACTTCATTGCATATTTTCTCAAGGAGCCAGAGGTGAATCATTTGTGCATTTTACACAATATGGAAGTGAAACTCCATTTTTCATAGCTTTTAAAAGCTAATGCAAGTATTTATTACTTGTCTTTTTTCCAGCAGAATTTGTGAGATTTATGGGCATGTGGCTTATTCAGCCTATGTTAAAATACCTCCAAGGTCAAACCAAAGCTTAAAACCACAGAGCCTGACATACAAAAACAGGAGAAAAGAGATAACAAAATGCTACACATTCCATATGCAGCTCTGACTACTTCCATGAGGGTATTTAGAATTGCCTCATACCGCATACTCGAGTACCTACATGTTCATGTTAACAAGCATAGCTACATGTACTACGCTACAAGTACCCAGATGAGGTACTCATAATGATTAGTTGACTATTTAAAGCTATACACCTACCACACACCAAAAGAGAAGAACCAGGCTGATTTGTTGTACGCATGTTTAAAAATGTGGGAGTGTGGTCAGACTGGACCGCAACACGCCCCTCCAAACAATTTGGAGCTTGTAGGAAGATGGTGGTGATGCAGCTTCAGGTTTGATACTAATAATATGTCACTAGTGTGGTGGAGATTTTTTGTAGATGTTAAACAATCCACCCACATGGGGCCACAAGCCAGTGTGCTCCTAGTTCCAGACCAAAACTCAGAAAAATGATGAGGGTTGAATCAGGTGAGCATCTAGTGTAAAGTCTTTGCTGAATCAAACACGCGGATCATCAACTAATAGAAGAAGGTTCTAGGAAAAGATGGAGACAGATGATCTGCTGTGGTGACCCCTAAAGGGAGATGCTGAAAAAATAAGAAGTTACATTTTTGTCTCCAAGTTGAAAACTTATAAAAGCACAACTTACTGTGTTGAATTCATGCACTTTGACTTTTGACTTTCATGTTTACTATGACGCACATAGTAAGCACATAGTATGCTGCACAAAAGGTGTTGCTTACATGATGGGGGCAGGTTTGAAAAAGAGAAAAGCCCACAAGCTGGCTGTTGACACCACAGCTGTCATGCTGGCCAATCAGCTTTCTGCAGCCACCTATTCAGTCACTCACATAAGCGTTCAAAAATACAAACACAGGGTTGTCACACGAGCTTTAGGTTGTAGTGCTTTTGCCTGTGTAAGGGCTCAAAATGTGTGCCAGTGAGAAAGAGCGCTTTAAATGTGGCCCTCCCCCTTCAGATCCTTTCAACTGAAAACTCTCAGCCCTTTTTTTTCTTAACCTCCCTCCACACATTCCTCCACGTGCTGTGTGGACGCCACGTCAGCTGTGTCAGCCTGACTCTGCACTGACTGTGTGTGTCTGTGTGTGTGTTTAAAGAGCTCTGAAGGACCGACTGCTTGAGTTTACAACCTGTGAGGCTTCCTGCAATAAATACCACGGAATCAAATAAAAATCGCGTTCAACAACCTAACAAAGTACTCCGTGAAAACTGAACTTAAACATACTGAGACCTTAAGAAGGAAAGGTCAGAACACATAACAGGAGACACAGACCAATCCTAAATTCAATGAGTTTGATTAAGGCTAGGGAACATGGTGTGCTTTTGGTTACATGTTGGTTAAGCCCCAAACAAGTGCTGCCACTGAGTAAATTTCTATGAGAAGTTAAAAGGAGTTAATTTGAGCATTTTTCCTCTGGCCTTTAGTGCTCCTTATCCATCTAGATTACTGTGGCGCACCCCGTTTTAGAGACATTGACTATAGCCTGCATTCTACCGACAGTAGTGGAAAAGCCCAAAAATGCATTTTAAAAACTCATCAGCAGCGTCTCTTTCCAGAAATCATGACTCAGTTACTACAAAAAATCTTTTTTGGTAGCAGTTTGACGTAAAAGCCTGCAGCTAACATTACAGGTCAGCTGAGTGTTTGAATACAGTTGCGTTGTAAGTAGCTGGATGTTTGTTTCCACAGTGTGACACGGTGCCACAGTTACTGAGTGTCATTTAGAAAGAAAAAAAGCCCATGATCATTTCTGCAAGATATTTTCTAATATCTTTTTTTTCAGATGCATTTCTTGGCTTATTGAGCACCACACAGAAAGTGGCACGTTGTTCCATTATATTTTACAGTAGGCTTGCATTTCTCCAAAACTGGGCGACTCATTCAAAAAAAAAGTATATTAAAATAAATCCCTGGATGCCAAAGGATTTTGATTTTGAAACTATCCCTTTTGCCATAACCAAGGACTGGGTCAGATGTCGAGGACCAAGAAATACATAATAAGAGGTGGGCTACTGGAACAAGACACACATAGACTAGGACTAAGAACGTGAAAATGGCAGGACTGTCTGTGCAAAGATTCCCCCGAGAGTCTGCCACATCTGTGCTGCTTATGGATGAGAAGTTTGTAAGTCCCGATGGCATACACCTCCTAAAGTGGCCGAGAACAACAAGAGCTAATATCCTCTGAGAGTTTCAGTTCCAGACACATAAGCAGCTGCTGGCGAACCAACTGCAAATGTCGGTGTTTGACAAGAAGCAGACGAGAGCAGTACTGATAGATGTGGAGATCCCAGTTGACAGCAATATCAGAAAGAAAGAGAATGAGAAAACTGAGAAGTAAGTGGTTGAAGGAACAACTGGAGCAGATGTGGAAGTCCAAAGTGGTCCCAGTGGTACAGCATTAGGAGCTGTAACCCTCAAACTAGGCGACTGGCTGCAGCAGTTTCCAGACACAACATCTGAAGTTTCTGTCTAGAAGAGTGTAGTCCCTGGTGACAGCTAAGATACTGCGCAACTCCTTGGCCTCTGCTAGACAACAGGAGCTTAAGGAAGACAGCACCCATATGTAATATTTCATTCATATATAAATACAATTCAAAAAGCAGTCAAAAACATCTGGAACTGTTCCAAATGCCTCGAACAGTACAGCCCTTCAAAGCTATGTATGTAAGTGTAGAGGAGTAGGCATGGATGGCTATCTAGAGAGCAGAGTCAGGTGTAGAATCTGTGACGAAGCCTTTTTTTTTTTTTTGGTCTCCGGGGTGTCGAGGCAGCAAACTCCTGCCAGCAGATTCCTGCCTGAAATAGAGCGAGTGGAGGATTTCACTGACCTGACCCACTCAGCTGCATTGGACACATCATATTCTCTCTGATGACATAGTAGCACATTTATTCTTGGAGAGGACTCTGAATGAGGCATGCTACAGCTGCATGAGTGAAGGTGGGGCCAGTTGCTACAGTATAGCCGGCCAATCAGCAGTGTTGGTGCCACCTCTGCTTAAACACATGATCATGAGTGAAAGAGTGCCGTGTGGATCACTGAAATACGTTTTTTTTATTTTACAAAGGTGCATGTTTTTGGCTTTGTGACAGGAACTTTCTCCAAAGTAAACTCTAGAGAAAGGTCATTCTTTTTGTATTTTTTTCCATAAGTTGTATATGATATAGAGCAGGCTGGCATTTAGCCTTACAAATATAGAATGGCTGTGCGGCCAAACACAGTTCAGGCTCAGTGTCACTCTGTGAACACTTCGTCACTTTTCCTGGAGGGAGAAAGAAATACTCCCGCTGCCCAGCTGTCCAAAAACAGTGCTGGTGCTTTTGATTCCCAGAAGATCACCCAGTGAACCTGCTGAAGCAGGATAAGGAGGGGCGGGTAGGGAGGTCGTCAGGTTCTTGGGTTCTGTCCCAGTCGTGGTGAGAAGGAGCAGCAGGGGAATGTGTGTGACTGCAAAAAGCCGCCAAATATGGAGAGGATGGATAAGCATCCAAACACGTCCCCTTCAAATGGATTGTGGTGTGTGTGCATGTGTGTGTGCACGTGGGGAAAAAGTTATCTTGATCTATACTAGTGTCAGCTGATGCAGGCAATGTATCATGCTTTTATCCAAAGATTAAATAAAAAAGAAAAAGAGACATGTTCAAACCACATGTATTTATGAACATAAAGGATAGAACATGATAAAAGACAGTAGAAGGTCTCAGAAATTTCATTTATTGAGCTGCAGTTTAACTATAGTATCACTCGTTATAAACGCAATTAGCCTATTAAATGTCCATTATTGGGCAGAATGGTGAAATGGCGGTTAGCACTGGGTTCCTGGGTTCAAATCCTCCACCTGGCTGAGGCCTTTCAGTGTGGAGTTTGCATGTTCTTCCAGAGTCCACAGGGGTTAGGTTCATTGGTGATTCTAAATTACCGATTAATCATCACCAGTTAAGTGTGAATAGTGGTCTGTGACAGACTGGCAACCTCATGAACTCATTATTGTTGATAATCAGTAATGTAACAATATTTTGTTACCAGGGAATTTGCGGTAAATGGAACATCTTGGTAAAAGGCATGTCTTTACTACCTGCCCTGCAGGCGGTTCAAACGTATTCAGTAAGGAGTGGTCAAAATCGAACTCAAGTTTAAAGATTACTCCAGCTTTTTGCATTAAATGTCAACGTGGCTGCAAACCCACACTTTAGGTGCAATAGTTAACCTTTGAGGGCGGCCCCTTTTCACATTTTGATTGCAGTCACAGAGTGGCAGAAGTGGATAAACACAACATTCTCACTGGTTATTTCATAATGTTTGCTGGTTATTAACCGCTCTGCAGAGTCTGCAGTCAAACACAGTTTTGACTCAGTGCCAGAACAACAAAAAAAACACACATTTTGCCAACCCAGTGCAGACATGTAATCGTCTTCCTCTCTCCCACGTGTTCTTGCTTTTTCTTGCTTGCTTGCTTTTGGTTTTCATTTGAAGAACACTAAAGGAGAAGCTACTTCTTTAATTTGCTGGGCAAACTCAGACAAGTGTGGCTGCTGAATGCAGAAGTGATGCAGCACAAATAAATATATAGCAGATTATGATAAAAACACTCTTGGGGTCATGATGATAAGTCAATTTTCTTCTAAAATGTGACTGAAGCAGCTTGTCTTTGCATTTCTCGCTCTCCCAGTCTTTCTTCTTGTAGTCCTAAAAATAAAGTCCAGTGGTAAGAACACTCCACCGCACTAACCCTGATCTCCCGCCCTTTTTCCACCCCTCCTCCTTCTGGTACGTCCCAGAAGTTCAGAGAATCTTCCACAGTTCCAGTTTCAGGGAATGCTGGGAACGTCAACAAGCTGCCAGCTCCAAAAACTGTGGCTGGCCTTAGACACGGTCTGCCTCCTTCACATGTAGTTAACATGTGAGATTGTTAGCTGCCAAACATTCTGTATGTTTGTACTTCTCCCTATCTGATTGGTCCACTTCAAGTTTGTACAGCTACCTTATTGGGTGGCAAGAGAACTTTGTGTTCCTGCAGCATGTGTACCCAGCAGCACAAAGCATCATTATATCTAATGAAAACTATTTTTATACAGTTTTATTTTTTATGTTATCTTTTACATTTTCTTGTTTTATTTGTGAATATGTTGTAAAATGTGATAATCCATCTTAAACTGTCCTTTTAAATTCATTCTCTACTGTCAAATCCTTAAATAGCAGCAAAACTGCAGCTGATAGACTGAAAACTAAAACTACCCTGAGCAGGTTATGTTCTGAGTTAGGTATGATATAGACTCTCTTCTGGGAGTATACTTTTTATAGGTGCAGGCTGTTACACCATACCTTATTGAAACTACTGAATAAAGCATGAACTGTGTGCCTCATCGGAGTGTCCAGGTATTATTTTAGTCATTTAGGAGATGTACTAAACTAAACTAAACTAAACTAAACTAAGAAACTATGTTCTTTATAGATTTCTAGTCATCTTTTATCATCCTCTGATAGGGTCTCTGATTGGAGAAGGTGGCGCTCGTAGGGATCATTTTCTGTGGAAGAGTCATATGACTCCTTTCAGACTGACCAAAAACTGCCACCAGCACGTTTTTTTTACCAGCTTTGTGTGAATGTTATCCCGACTGCCAATGATAGGGTAAGTGAATCTAGATAATGGAAAGATACCTTGGGTATACTGAACTCCCTTTGTAGTAGAGCATCTTGATAGAGGACAAAAGAGGAATTGTATTTGCAATATTTCAGTCTCAAAAAAGCACCATCATCAAATGAGAATTTGGCTTTAATTTGAGAAGCGTTTTACTTCACACATGCTGCTTGACATACATTTGAAATTGATTTAGTTGGGGGTTTGCTGTGAGATAAGGTTTCTTTGTTCACTTTTTGCTTTTTTTAATTAATTACAATGAGAACTTTATTTTAAGGTTATGAAGCAACTGTCTGTATTAGTGTGTTTTTCTCTCTCTGTTTTTCTAACCAGTGGAAATGCTGTGGTAAGTAATTGTGGTTTCTTCACTGCTCCTTACATACAACACATGGGCCTCAAAGATGGTGGTCACTTGAAACGCTTGAAAGATTTTTGCCCTTTTTGGGTTGCAGTAAGTTGTGGTACAAATCGACATGTAATCACATGGTGGCTATAATGCTTTTGTACTCCCCACAGCAAATACCCCACCTATTTTAAATGCTTAGTTTAGGCCATGTTGTAGGCGATGAATTGTTTTATTTTAGCATTTAAAGTATCACATAATAAGTTTGAATTCACCTTGCTTTAATCGTGTTCTTTTGTTAATAGTTTTCAGGTGTTCCTGAAACTTAAAATTGTTTAATGCTGTGTTGGCTGTGACTAATGATCGTGCAAAGTCCGGTAGACACTATGTGTACAGATGTCAGTCGCACCAGCAAACTGTGGGGTCACATATTGGAACTGTAGGGTCATCATCTGAGAGGACTGTCCTCCTCATGAAACAACCACAAAGGTCATTTGTGTAAACTGTTATTATGAACTATAGTTACCCTTTAAAGTTAAACAATGTCTGTATGAATAATGTTTGCTTGTGTCATCGCCTTTAGATGTGGCAGAATGAAATTTAAACAAGGGTCTTTACCAAAACCATGGCAAGTTAAAATAAAATCAAAAATGGCCATGCATGTATGGTTCGATCATCACCACTTAACCTACCTCCTGACGGCAGCTTCTTTTGGTCCTTTTGTATCAGAAAAAATCCCAAAAAGTTCTTTCTACATGGGTTGCTTCAGAATTTAGTAACAAAAGTTTTATTGGAAGACTTAATTATGCAATATCCTTCAGAAAAGAGAAAATACAGAAGTACAGAAACGTGTGCTTATTCTATTCCTGTAAGTAATTCCTGTTACAACTGTCCCTAAATGGATTCATTATTACTAAAACATTGTGTACACTCTTGTTCTAGATCATTTAATGATTAATAGTGAAAAAACAAACATGTGATGAGGGACTCACAGGACAGTAAAATTGTCTCCATGGGGCTAAATGGGTACTCAGTCATACAAAGGAGAAACTGTGACTGTGAGTTCAGAGGCCTGCAGGAGATTAACTTCAGCTCAATAGGACAGTGTGCTTTGTTTATGTCTGTGTACAATATTGGCTGAGTGACAATAGAATCAGTGTAACTACTGAGTATACTATAAGCGGGGCAAGCCAGAGGGTCAGCAGGAAGAGATGAGTGGCTTCGGTCCTGCGTCAGCTGCTGTATTTCTTTCTATAAAAACTAGCGTAAAATGTTGTGAAATTATTCCTTTAAAAGCAAAAAAGGGGTTGCATTGTACCACAAACGATTAAAAATTGTACCAGGAGCACATTTAAATGTCATTGCATTTTTTTAGGGGAAATTGTGCGCTGGTACTTCACCAGACATCTACATAAATGAGCTTTTGCCTTTATTTTTCTTTCTGCACTGATCAGAGTTACAGACTGGAAAGGACTCTGTTCTTATCACAGCACTGATACATTCAAAGGTTAGCAGTTCATCCTCTCCACATATGTACCTATGAACAATTTAAAGTGTGGTAGAAACTGGAGTGCTTGGAGACACCGGGCACAAAGCCAGACACACGGAAAACACAGAAAGGAGGAGCCCAGGAACCTCACGCTGTGAGCAACTCCAAGGCCTTGTAAATATCAACATTACCAGAGCTTTGTTCGTTTTAATGAGGCCAGTGTGGCAAATGGTTTTTGAACTTTGCTCAACTTTACCACGTTGCAATGCAAAGCCATTAGTTCAAATTCCTGGTAAAGTAAATAATCCCTTTTTACTTTAGCACAGGATAAAATGATTGGTTTGTCTAGGAGACCTTTAAATTCATGGATTCTTTACTCAAACTCTCCTTCAGTGATTACATGTGAAAGGACTAGTTGACAACATGTCTAGAAATCAATTACTCCTTCTGTGAACATAAGAAGCACTGTGATCTTCCAATTTTTATTGACCAGATGTGCAATATCACAGGTCAAAGATGAGTAAAAGATAAATGCAGACAAACTGCTTCAGTCTTTTGGAATCTCACGAATGTTTGTAATTTGACCCCACCACGTAGCACTAAAGTCACGCTTCACTCTGTGGAACTCATAATCATCTAATCAGTTCTTTTAATTTAATAAATGGTTCTTCTAGTTTTTCTTAATTGCCAAAAAATAAGTAACTGCGGGGCAGTTAATTCTTCTGATGGTGTTTTGACTAGATGCAAAAACAAAGCCAACTCTGCCAGATGTCTAAACAGCATTGAGACATCTGGTAAGGTTCTTAAAAGCTGTTGTTCAAAAAACATCCTTTAAGGTCCAAGGTCAATTGTGTACTGTGTTTGAGGGAGATCCACTGCTACCAGAAATCTACCGAGCTGCTGATACCGGGGCTTTTTGTATGAAGTTTCTGCATGGTCTCACTTCAGGTAATCCAGCTTCCTTTGGCAGTCCAAAGACATGCACAGGGTTAGACTAATTGCTCACTTTGTCATAGGTGCAAATGTGAGAGTAAATGGTTGTCTGTCTCTGTGTTAGCCCTGCAACAGACTGGTAACTTGTCTAGGGTGTACTATGTCTCTGGCCCTATGACAGCTGGGATAGGATAAAGGCCCCCGCAACCTTGAATTGGACAGCAAAGGAAAACAGGTAGATGCATGAGTCTGTGTGGTGTTCAGAATAAAATATCTGGGGTAACTACTGGCTGATCTGGTGGTGAACACATATAATTTTGCAGCTTCTTTCCAAACTCCCAACCACTGTGCTGGCTTTAGCCAGACAAGACAAATGAAAAGCAAAATAATAACATCGCAAGCATCCTTTATCAAAATTGAGCATAGTTTCAGTTCTGGTAGGCCACATAGTCAGCTTCAATGATATTTATGTAAAAATCCAGCTACCATATAGGGCATCCTATATGCTGCTTGGATGTTGCCCTATATGCTATGAATGCAAATAGGGGAAACTGTTTTAGACTACCTACAATTGCTGCATTGCAAGCCACTTTGCAACCCAACATCCCAGCTTCTCCTTTTGGGGTGTACCTGACTTAATGCCTTGTGCTTTACATGTATGACCTGAAAGGCAGGAGATATTCCCAGAACACAAAAATACTTTTTTTTTTAAAGAAAAGCTAGCCGCACCATGGTCATCAAATAATGTTTCAGTTTCTTGCTCTTCTCAAATGATAAATCGAGACTTCGGTCATGTGCACGTTGTGGATTCCTACAACTGCGGACAGAGATATGTTACATCTATCTCTTGGTCATATGTGCAGTTTAACAAAGTAACTGCTAACAGTTAGATAACAAAGTTCATTCATTTGTCAAAAAGAGAGAAAGTAAGAGGGAGAGATGGTGGTTTAAAGGAAAGCATTGCACATGATTCCTGTAAGTTCTTCACACATCTGCTGAATTCAACATTTTTACAGAGTGTACTCAGAGACAGAGATGTGCGCCCTGCGGTCTGCATGCAACACGTTCTCCACGCTTGCAACACAAAGTGTCCGGTACATCCTATACTTTCTATTTTAAGCAGAAAGGGGAAGAGAAAACGGGCAGTTTGGCTGATGGAGGCCTCTTCCTCTTCCTCCTGTTGCACAGTCATGAATGGGGAAGTTCTGGCTGGGTGTACATATGTGCAGATTGGAGGGAGATATGCTTCCATTCATAGTTTTTATTCATTCAGTAAATACGTGTACAAAGCTCATAGAGCAGTTTGATTTTCTGCTGCTTGATCACATGTGAAATGCAAATCTTAGTCCAGCAGAGCTATGAAAAGATCTACAACTGACCTGCCATATACTACCACCACTATCATGACTACTGCTACTACTAATAGTATAAATAATAATGATAATCATCATCATCATCATCATCATGATGATGCTACACCTATTACCCTGTGTATATGGCATAAAATTAAAAAATGATTGCATTTGGGGTCTTAGTCATATTACATTTTTTAACAACAAAACCAAACAGATTTAAGCCAATATCACATTTAAAAAGCAGTTTTTTAAACTTAATCTCTCACATATCGTGGTGTCAGTGAAGTTCAGACTTCCTCTTTTAGTGAAAGGTTAAAGGAGTTTCTTCACTGCAAACTATGTGTTAATGTTGCTGCAAGTGTATGGCGGTCCTTTTGCAGTGTGTTCTTTTAGCTGTCAAGGTGAGAAATCTATAACAAAAAGAAGAAGTACGTGCGGACAGTAGCACTAACATCAGTGCAGAAAATATTTTCACTACTACAGATATTTCAGTCATTTTTATTTAGGCCGTAACTGCAAAGCTGTCTTGGCTCACAGTCAAGTATTATGATCTTGCATGATAAATAGCATGCCATTTGATGGTGACACACTTTCTGTGTTGCGTTTACGGGTAAAGAATGACACAAAGGTCAATTTAGGTTAAGGTAAAGGTGTTATGCAAGGTGAATAGTGATCCATCTGTCCATTTTTTTTCTGCTTTTCCATTTTGTGTAATCCCACACAAAATGAACTGGCATGTTTATGGCACTGGACTTTTCAGCCCTATCTTCATAATTTGCAGCAATAGATAACTCATCAGTACAAAATCTTGTCTGTTGTCACTCATCTTCTTTTTTCTCTCAGCCTTATGTGTTTGTCTTAATCATGACTATCTAAGGCTTTTTGACAGCTCCTTTCATGCTTTCCCATTTGTCAAAATTAAAAGTCACAGTGATTCAAGTAGTACATGAGATACCAGGGAAGCAGACTTAAATGCTCATGTTCAGAAAAGCATTGAATTATAGGCACTAAAGCAGCTGTCAGTAAGGAGGCAGCTAACAGGTAGGTTGATAGGCCATTGTCTGTGACTGGCAGAACTAGCTTGAAAAACATGTAAGATTACAACATAAACAATATGACAATAAGCTGGATGGATTTTTTTTTATATACAGTGTTATAAAAGTTACTATTATACTCTTGTACATAGGCTTTGATTTTTGGAAGTTTTGCAATTTTTTTGAATTTTCACATCACCAAAGTAAATTTGAAATCAAATAATAATGTTTTTGAAGTATTGCATTTTTTTCTATACATAGTGGTTGATATAAGTGGTTCAAAAGTAATGGGACACCATGAGCTTTCCTTTCGTTTTTCTTTTATCAGCCCATTGTTTTGGTGTAGGCTAATTTTGTTTTCATATGTCCACAAAACTTTTCCATAACATCAGACTCCTGTGGATGTTTCTGGCCCAAGTGTAACAGCAGGTTGCACATTGCTGTAAATACTGTTTTTCCTCTCGTGAAGGTTTTTCTTGATTGTAGACTTCAACAATGATACACCTGCCTCCTCAAAGATGTTCCTGACTTTTAGTTTAGTTTAAGAATGGAAATAATTCTCTGATCATGCACTTTCATTTTCTTCCATTGTCATTCAAGCCTTTTGGTGCTGCTGAATTGGCCAGTGTCTGCTACCTCTCTGATGGGTTTACTTTGATTTTCAACCTAATGATGCCTCCATCACTTGTGTTGACATCACTTTGGACCTGCTATTGTAAAAAAACTGGCAAATACAATCAGCTTTCAGGTATCAACTCCAGATATCTGCTTAAGTTGTCATGGAATAATGAGGGAAACAGCATGTCAGTTAATTGTATTTTTGAGCTTCTGAAAATGGGGGACTATGCATAAAGATCACTGTAATTCCCAAACACTTTTGTTAAATCCCATGAAGATGAAAATCTGCACTTCAATCAAATCTTGTTTGATGTTAAGATCCGCTGTGGTGGTGTAAACAGGAAACACTGCAAAGATCGGTTCATTTTCCAAATGACTCCAAGACTTGCCAAGGCCCACAGTTGATTACTTGGTGCATAGCAACACCAAGACTGCCAAAAATGCATCAGTATGATGGGAGTCAGAGCTGCATGGAGGCTTTGTCCGGCCATCCAAACTGATCGTCCCATGAGGCAACCGCAGTCAGTAGCAGTCATGGTTACTGTGGCTGCAGGCATATCTGAGTAGACAGTCTGTCTTTACCTGCTCATGTAAGCAGTGTGTTTTTGTGCTCACTCTTTTTTTTTTAGTTAATACAACAGCAATGTGCAGAATGTGGTTGCAACATTGTTCTCTTAAATTAGTGTGGTGGGATGTGTATGTCTTCATTCATATCAGGGGAAGTTTTTCTGAGGAAAACCTACCTTTTAAACGTTTTTCAACTTAAAGAGAAGTCAGAAGTTTCAGTAACTTTGTGTGAGCATGTCTGTGTACGTGTGTGTGTCAGCAGCCTGGAGGAAGTGAGATGCCTGTCTGAAATCAAGTGATAGTGTGTGACTGTGAGTGAGCAGATGCTGCGTGTTGCATAATGCAAAGAGCTTTCTTATCAGTGGGTGTGTGTGTGTCTGTGTGTGTATACATTGATGTGATGTGTCTGTGTGTGTGTTAAGACAGCAGTGTTGTTGTTGCTGATAACACTGTGGGGTGGACCAGTGTTTTTCTGTTTTCCATTGATTGCCAGTCGGGATTCATTTATCTCCCCTGACACAGCAGACAACTCATTGTGTGCTTAAACACATGCACACACATACACAGACACACGCACAAGCAACTGATTTCCTCTCTCTTAAAACCCAACATGGGTGTGCAGGACTTCTGTGGAACTATGTAACTGTTAATTGAGACCTCTGCTGTGAAGTTTTTGAGCGCCTACAACGCAGCCCATGCAAGTGTCCGACACTGTTGTCATCATTCATGTTTTTGCATGGTGCATTATGTGTCAATCACCTTGTGGTGACAACCTGTTGTTTTCAAAGAGAAACAAATAAAATTCTGGTGCAGGTTTTCCTCCTCCTGCGTCTCCTCTTTTTGTTTTGGTCATTTTTTTTGTTGGAGAGGGAAAGATATTTTTTCCAAGTCTTCGCTCCAGGAACTTTCTAGTATATATACAAGCCCTTATATTTTAGTGCTGATTGTCTTTCTTTCACTGATAAATTCAAAAGCAGCAGAGAAAAGAAGATGGGAGGCACTCAAGGAATTAACCACACCGAACAGGCCAATCAAAATAGTTGGGAGCTGCATAGACTTGAGTGGAGTTCCATTTCCAGGAAGGTTCATGTGTCATTATGTCACAGGTTACATAGGGGTTCAGAGGTTTGCAGTTATGATGCACCTGTGGCATATATGTAGCACTTAAGTATAAACTGCAACACTGATGTGGATCTAGCTCAGGATCAGAGAAAGGGGTCAAAAAAGAACCTTGTTGCCATGGTTGATAGTGTGAAGCCTCCCCCTCAGTCTCGAAAACGAATCTGTTGCTAGCACGAAAGATTACTCCGGTTAAAATGCATTTGCTTTAAAGTCATATTTAATGTATTTTAAACAAAAAACAGTTTCCCATCGCCAGGAGACCTGGCTGCTTACTTTTCTCTGAGTAGTCTATGCATTACCAAAACACAAAAACCAACTTTTTATTTATAAATTAGTGTCATTCACTAACATAAGAAGAAGTGAAACAAAATCTGGTATTTATGGAAATTCTCACCTGCGAAACAAAAACTAATCAAAAATCTGTGTATAAGATCTGAAGACAATAGCTGTAGACTTGTATTTAATAAATGTTGTGATGCCTGTGAGCTAGTTTAGGCAGGAAGCTCAAGCTGGACTGCCACATACACTTTGCTCACCTCAATTATTGATCACAGTATTTAGGCTGCAAAATTTCTACTCTGCCACCTGAGCATTCTCCTGTAGGCTTTAGGTTATGGTTATTCATCATTTTCTTATTTCTCTGTGTATTATATTTGTGTGGGAGTGATGAGCTTGGAGCCTAGATACCAAATAATTCTAATGATTCTGTATTATAATTCGGGCTTGTGCCCAGAAACATTATATAAGCTTGCAGATGGTGTTTGAATGTGAGGGACACTTTTTTCAGTTTTCAGACTTTTGGCGGCAAGAAAAGGAAGCAAAGCAAAGAATTTTTTCCAATCTGAGGTAATGTCTCCAATTAAATGCATCAAGAATGCTGTACATAAATGATAATATGTGCAGAAGCAAACAAGCAAAACTTTATTGGTGTAGTCCACGTCCTTCCAGGTGGAAGCACAATGGGCTGAAAAAACTGCAATGCTCCACAAGCTACTCAGAGCACATCTGCATCCTCTGGATGCATAAAGTGAATTTAATACACTTTACCATCTATAGGGTGTTTGACAAAAGGACACAACATGTTCAGAAGCTGCCTCGAGCTCTGCAGAAGGGAGATTACAAAAAACTCAGGGTCTGTTAAAGGAAACCTGCCAATGAGCAGATTAGGTTCACAGAGAAAGTAACTGACTCTGTTCTCAGAACTGAAAACCAACGCTAGGCTAACGAACTCCCAAGGTTTCACTAAAAATGCTTTCTGGAACTTAAAACAGGGTTTCTATCTCAGATTAAGTCAATTTAGGGTTTGGGGGTCAGTTAATTCTCATTGGGGATTTTCCTACTTTCATATGTCTTCTCAAAGGCACTTACATGATACCCATGTGTTTTTTCCAAGAGGTTTCTAAGAACATCTGATTAAAAAATTTGCAGTCAGATGTTATACATTTGATACATTTTTGGAGGCTTGGAAATGGGTTTATCAAAGTAGGATTATGCATGAATTACAGTAGTAGATAATTTTATATCACTGTATTGTAATTATCAAATTATATTTAAAGTTAAAAATTTAAATACTGTATTTCAATCCATTTCCCCAAAAAAGCAGAGGCACAGATACTGGGCTCATCAGTGACATCATGCTTCATGGGATGTATGCAGAGGGACTTCTACTGAGGTCGATTGTGGACCCGTTGGCCTGCAAAGAAGAAAGTAGTTGTGTTCAGGCAGAAGGTTGATGAAACTGAGTGCTTCTGCTTCAGCAATGGTTGCAGCTGTATTTTTCTTATAACTTTGCTAGACACTGAGGTTTGTATGCTCTAATTTTTTCAGCTTTGTCCCACTTTGGATAAATGTCCTGTTCTGCTTCTATAGCTCTGACTCGTCTCAGTTAGGGTATATAAGGTATAATAGCGATGTACTAGATTGTACTGTCTTGTAACACAAGGCGCACAAGAACATTTTTAACAGTCTATCCATGTGTTTAAACTGCTCTGATGGTTGTCTGACAAAGTTTTTATTATCTACTGGCTTGCACGACATTACATTGCTGGCTACAAAGCTGTGGTTTAACTGTGTTGTTCTCTGTTTTTGCTCCATTTGAAAGTTGACATAAAGATAAATGTGTTCGTGACATAAAAATTGAATTGTATTTGAAAATGGAAACATTTTCTGGTGATTTTTATTACATACTATATTCAGTCAAAGAGGCCAAAAAAAAGAAAAAAACAGAATAAACAAAAAATAAATATACGCAGTTTTGAGGTTTCCGTAGACCTAAAAGAGACAACCCACTATCAGGGCAAAGCGTGTAATAGACACACCGGTTCACTATATTCATTACATGCTTTGCCTCTCCAAAATGTGAAATGGACATGCATGCAGAAGTTGCATTACCGCATGTAGAAAATTGCATTAACAGCAGGGGGAGATAATATATTTAAAGTTGTTAGTGAACAGAAAACACAGGAAAAACATTCCAGGGTTCTTAATCATCAGAAACGATTAAGTGTTCATAATGTCTTCCTCACTCCTGAGGATCATCTTCAGCACTCCAGATCCAAATGTCCTGTGAACTTTGTTCATACAAAATAAGAGAACATCTCTTTATTGAATAATAATATATAACTTCTTAATTAATAATTTGTAATTATCTAGTTGTATTTATGGGTACAAACTTTTTTTTAATAGTAGAGAAATGTGTGTACCACTGTGCATGCTGTTACGTCATGCTGAACATGTTGGACAGCTAGTGTGCCAAAAAATGATCAAAGTCCTTTCCCACTGCAGGACAACATGATAGGACATCTAAAAAAAAGTTTGCATGATTTCAGAGTTGGTTACCTTAGAGATAAATATACCGGGCCTTAAGTATAGTGAGATCATTTGAAAGTGTATGACAACATTTTGACATTTTGACATCTTCACTGAGAGTTGTCCATAAATGAAGGTGATGTGAGGAGACAGGAGTCTAGATGTTGGTGCACAATAGAATGTCTGAAAGCAGAATGGTGGAAATGCAATGCGGTTTAAAGAACAGAAACTTGCTGATTGACTAAAGAAAATAAGATAGACAATAGGGTGTGGTAATACTGAAATCATGAATGAATGGTTTTAACAGCGTGGGAAAGGAGAAGTGAAGGAGAAGGCACAAGAACGCCAAACACATTAAGCCACAGACAATAAATAGGAATAAGAGAGGTCACTTCTTTTCAGTATTAACATGATTCGATGTGATTTCAGTCTCACGTGCCAAGTAGGATATAGCATATTAAATCGCAAACAGAGGACTTTTTTTTATATTCATCGATGTCCAAGATTTGTTTTATGTTAACCAAATAACTAATTATGACATATTACCACATCATCTGCACAACCTGCTGCATTTGATTATAAGACACTATTCAACAGCTGTGTTAAAAGGTGGTTATTCTCATGCATGGCACATATTTGGTTAAATGTACATTCCAACCCTCAGTAGAGTTGCCTTTGCAGTGCAGCCGATATTGCAGAGTTGGTGTCTACGCCGTGATGAAGAATAGTGGAGAAATTGTAGCGCTTTCAGACAGAAATGCTTCCTAAAAAAGTTTAACGCAGAAAGCCTTTTTGAGAGTCAGGGGAGGTAATATAAAGAGTAAGGTCAGTCAATAAAATTCAACCATACTCCTTTACGGAAGAGTAGGCTTTATTTCCTGCGTCTAATCAAATACCATGCTGACTCATGATTTCATTACCTGCTCTTGTTCCTCTCCCTGCTCTCTATAGGGTTTGCCACAGCTGATCATCTGCCTCATCTCACTCTATCCCTGTCATCATTTGTAACTTATTCCGCGCTCTTCCTCTTTTCCTTCTGCCTGGCAGCTCTGTCCATTATCCATCCTCTGCACACATCCAAACCTCCTCACCCTCGTCCCTCCAACTTTGTTTTCTCTGGGAGTTCTTGCTTTATTAAGATTTAACTAAGTGCAGCAGTGCAAAAATATCCAATACAAGGGTTGTTGCAAGCAGTTCACTTGATTATATAAATATGTTTGAAATTCAAATCTGTGAATATATTTTTTTAAAGAACATCCAGTGGTCCTGATACAGATGAAGTTAGGAAACGAGAGGCCAGGCAGATGTTGTACCATAGTGTAGGACACTATTATAATCACCACTCAACTGAGCAATTGCGCTCACATATCACTAAATACAACTGCAAAACCAGGTGGCACCATTAATCATACTGGCCCCATTGTGCACATTGGCTGCCAACAGGAAGACCTGAAGAAGTGAAAAATCACCAGCACAAAGAATCACTAGCACTATATTTTAAGATACCAAGAGAACAAAGAAGGCTATATATGGAAAGAGCAAAAGAGTTAACATATAGAGTCACACATAACATAAATATAACAAATATGAAAGCATATCCTAGCCTTACATACACATGTATTCAGTAAATACCACACAGCCCAGGCTCCTGCAAGTTTTTGAGTAAGTAACTGAATAAGTGCATTAGTCTCTATGCAAGAAAAATAAAACAAGAAGTCAACTGTTACGTCATTAAGACCACTTTTAACACTAACTTTTATGACATACCTCTGGAGGAAACATCCAGCACTGATCAGCCAGAGTAACTCATCATCCTGGAACACTCAGAAGAGACGAAACCTCAAAGTATAACTTACCACTGATGCATTAGATGGCATTTGTATAGCTCCGAGGACTCTTTCACTGAGAAAGAGAGAGGCCTACTGCACCTGATGCATGGCTTTTTGTTACCCAAGCACCTCCCGCTAATGTTTGTTTTATGCTGGGGTTGTGTGTCTACCTGCAGAGTATATGTTGTCTAGTCTGTGAGTAAATCATGCATGTGCTGTTGTCGGTCAATCAGCCAGTGGCAGAGACTGAGGTTGAATGAAGAACTGAAGTGAAACCAAGTGTTACGAACAATGAAAAGTAACGACTACAGCCACTGTCTGTGCTTTTTATGCTGTATTTTTGATCTTTGATGAATCTTCTGTGCTTTTCTGTTTCCTGGTGAACTCCACTGCTGCAGACTTGATGGACGCAGCAGTGTATCCAGCAATGTGCAGTTGGGATTTTGGAGGACTGTATGGGAGCACGTTTGCAGTGGGTGAAAACCCTTCTCCATAAGCAGGGGAAACCAAATTACACAACCAACACACTCAAAATTCCCAACACTGATAAATCTCTTAAAAATTCCCAATCACTACATTCCCAAACCACACAACCGGAGCTGTCCATCTGATGGACTCGTTCCTCATCCTGCTCATCCTGATTACTTCTTATGAAAATCTTTACATCTTTAAATCTGCCACTTACAACTTGGCCTCCTGTCATTTTGTCATCACCAAACTATACATCATAGCAGGTCTCACTATCATCTTCAAAAATGTCCCTTTCACTCTCACTCTATCCTTCCCTGAGTCTTGTCTCCACCCACTCCACCCTCTCCTTGGTATTTCAATTGCAGTTTGGTTAGGTTTAGTCACTAAAACTACTTCTTTTGATGCAGTCGACAAAACCGCTTGGTTAGCTTTAGGAAAATATCATGGTTTGGGTTAAAATAGCCGTTTCAGTTTGACTACGCTGGAAAGCATTTTTTTTCTTGCAGCACACTTCAAAGGCAAATTTCTCAGCTATGAGAAAAAACATAAAGAAAACTGCATGTTACTACATGTCACATGCACTCCTTGAATCACATCTTTTGTGTAAAGTCTTTGCATCTAATACTAGTATTTTTCCATCTTTTCTAAAGCTGTGACACAACATAATTATGCCAGTGAGATTTTCTTGGGTCAGACAGTGAGCGTGAGCCTGGCAGTTTCATAACTACACCAACTGCAGGTGAACTCTGGGTGAAAAAGGTAAGTGCAGTGAAAAATGTCTAATACGAACGAATACTCCTCTTTGAATGTCATTGCATTGGCCTTTTCAGATTGAGTAACTGAGATACTGATGGGTGTAAGAGCTAAAGCTTGCCCTGATAAAAGCTATTTTCTGACACTCTTTGGGGTGTTTGGTGCTTTTTTGGAGACAAAAGAACAGGAACCAACAACTTTGTTGATCTTTCTATAGTTAATATAGTTAGTACTGAACTGAGGACATTCTCCAGCTGTTTATACCCTATAGCGACACTTAATTGTAACCATAACTCTAAAAAAAATCACAGTGCTTTTGAAGTTGTAAAGATCAAACATGTATCCTAACTAATGTAGATTTAAACTAAACTTTGTCCACACACACACACACACACACACACACACACACACACACACACACACACACACACACACACACACACACACACACACACTCTCTCTCACAGAGTCCTGGAGAAAGTTCAGCAGGATGCATTGTTACATGTTCCTGGCAAAGCTGTGGTTACTCCTTTTGATGACTACCACCAACTATGTGCAGCCACACACACATACATGCGCACACACACACCACAATAAGGCTGTTCCCAGAAAAAATGCTTCCCGACTGCCTGTCCCTCTTCCTCTTTCTACTCCCAGCAGCTGACTGAGGTCAGTCAACGCTGGCTTCCATTTAAATCCTTGAAGGAAAACTCCACCCGTAACCACTTAAAACTTTAAAAACCAGCTGCTGACGGCTGGTGCGTTTTATGTTTTCTGGCTCTGTTTGGTGTTTTATTGTATTGTTTTATTTCCTGGCTGTGATGTAAAGTCCAGATATTTCCAGTGTGTTGTTCTGAAACAATAGTAATTGTAAGCGTTTGGTGCCAGTTTGTCCGTCATCGTTGCGAAGGCGTGCACAAAAATGACCCCACATTAATGAATTTTACAACTGTACACTACACACTAGTACAATTAAAATGAATTCCATATTGTCAGTCTCTGTCCATGCATACCTTGTTCTTGCTCACTTCTCATCAGTACGTCCTGGTCCCTGACACTTGATATGGACCTCATTAAGCCGGGCAATGTGTCCGCCAGCATGACTTGAGTTGTGTATTTCTTACTCATGTTCCAACCCTGTAATACATAGACATGACAAATGACAACTGCAAGATGACTCATTAAAATTCATCAAGAAGTTGATAGAGCGTTTATTTTGTTTAGCATTTAGTATTAGTATTTATTTTAGTATTTATTTATTTATTGTCATTGTCAAGAACAATGAAATTGCGTTTGGGGCTTCCATACAACCCCCAAAAAAGAAGAAAATAATAAATACCCCTTAAAACCCAAGTGTACATATTTAACCCAGTGTGACTCCAATGCAATAAGACAATCCTTAGCAATAATGTTCGTAGAAATTCAGACAAAGACCTGAGAAACATGACAAAATACAACAATGCAACCCATTCAATATTATTGTACTGTGAGATATGATATCAGATATGATAGTTATCTATTTAAGAAAGGGGGGGGGCAGGAGGGGAAAGAGAATAAAGATATGATGCACCAATGCAGACCAGTTCATTGCTATTAAGAAGTTGGATATGGTTATTGTCCGTGAGAGGGGGGCAGAGAGTTCAGGAGCCTCACAGCCTGTGGATACAGGCTGTTGGCCAGTCTGGATGTTCTGGCCTGTATAGACCTGTACCTTCTCCCTGAGGGCAGCAGATGGAAAAGGTGGCGCGCAGGGTGATGTTGGTCCCGCAGGATACTGTGCACCCTCCTCAGACAGCGAGTGGGGAAGATATTACTGATCTCTGGCAGACTTGTTCCAATAATTCTGCCAGCTTCTTTCACCACCCGCTGGAGTGCTTGCTGATCGGCCTTGGTGCAGCTGGGGAACCACACTAGAAATCCATACGTCAGAACGCTGCTGATGGCACAGTTGTAGAAGTTCAACATCAGAGATCTGGGAATGTGTGCGCTCCGCAGTCTCCTCAGGTAGTAGAGGCGCTGTTGGGCCTTCCGTACAACTGAGGTGATATGGTTGCCCCAGGACAGGTCCTCGGTCACAGTTACCCCCAAGAATTTAAAACTGCTCACCCTCTCCACCGCCTCACTGCCAATGAAGAGAGGCAGATGGTTGTTATGACCCCTCTTCCGGAAATCTACAATGATCTCCTTGGTCTTTTTGGTGTTTAAGACCAAGTTATTGTCGTGGCACCATGACTCGAGTTGTTGCACCTCTGTCCTATAGTTTGTCTCATCATTGTTGGATATAAGTCCGAGCACTGTGGTGTCATCTGCAAACTTAACAATGAGATTGGACGCGCAGGAGGAAATACAGTCATGGGTGAACAGAGTGTATAGCAGAGGGCTCAGAACACACCCCTGAGGGGCACCGGTGTTGACCACAAGGGTAGAAGAGGTGTTCTTACCCACTCTGACACTCTGTCTACGGTTAGTGAGGAAGTCCACAATCCAGTTGCACAGAGAGGAGTTAAGTCCCAGTTGGTGGAGTTTGGGACGTAGTTTGTATGGCCGGATGGTATTAAAAGCCGAGCTGTAGTCTACAAAGAGGAGCTGTGCATAGGTATTCCTGTGTTCCAAGTGCTTCAGTAATGTGTGCAGCACTGTGGCGATCGCATCCTCGGTTGACCGGTTCTCCCTGTATGCAAACTGGTGCGAGTCCAGGGATGGTGGAAAAGCAGCTCAGTTTTGTAATATGTCCAAGATGTACCCCTCTTCCTGGTAGGAAATGGTAAAAAAAATCCCAGGAGAAATCCTTTTAAGCACCCAGGAGACATCCTAATCAGATACCCAAACCACCACAACCATCTCCTTTCGATGAGGAGAAGTGGTAAGCCCTTCACCAAAGGACTAAACTTGCCACCTTATCTAAGTGTGAGCCCAACCACCCTTTGAATCTGCAGTCTTATTCTTGTAAACACAGTTCGAAGCCATAGGTGAGCATAGAAATGTAAATCCCTCTTTAACACGACAGACAGTACTGAATCCACATCACAGCACACGTGGCACCAATCAGTCTGTCAATGTCCTCAACTCATGAACAAGACCTCAAGATACTTGAACTCCACTTGAAGTAGCTCAGACGCCCCAATCCAGAAAGGGTCGTTAACCTTTTTACAGCTGAGAACCGTGGCCTCAGACTTGGAGGTGCTAATTTTTTAATCCAAAGTGTCTCACACTCAGCTGCAAACTGCCCCACTGCAAGCTTGCTACTCGATGAACCCAGCAGGACAACATCACATTAAAAAAAAATTGAACCTTTTGTTTCACATACAAAGCAGAAGATGATGAGCAGGGCCAAGTGATAAACCTTATGGTAATTTCATGTGAAAATATCAGACGTGTTTTATTTTTGCTGTTATTATTAATTCTCACTCTTTGATGGCTCCCAGGCTGAAGAATCATCAAGGAGAATTTGATTAACCTGCTCAAACTGCAACATTATAAAAGCTTTTGTATCTCTCCTTACCAGCTTTTGTTTGTGCTTGTTTAGCGTCGTTATAAAAATATCCAGAAAAAACATTTTCCTTTTTCCTTCTGTTTACCTGGCAGCACCCACGTTTCATGAAATAACTTCCTTCCTGCCTTTGATTTGCAGTTTTGCAGTTCACGAATGGCAGTCTCACCTCTCTGGAGCTGATTGTGGCCATTGCTCGCGGCAGCCAATATTGTAGTGTAGGTGGCAAAATGTTGCTTTTCAGCACGATGGTAACGTGGTGTCGACTTTACATGCAGCTCTGCGACACACCAGCACTAACGGTTTGAGAAGGGCTCTCATTACACAGTTTGGTAAGATCCTGCGGTGATGCCATAAGAGCTGTAATTTCAAAGGAATGAAGGAAGACCATTTCTAGTCTTTCTCTCTGTGACCTTAGTGACCTGCAATTATGACAGAAGGAGGTTTCTAATTTTGGAACATTTCCTCTTTTTTTCTTTCTTCTGGTAAAGAAGGTGACAAAGTTTCCCTTGTAGTAAGGTGCATTTACCTGAAGTATCCCGGATACGATGACTGTCCCACTGTGGACAATATTCAGGATATGAGGCTAATATGGAACTCTATAGTTGTAATGATAAACAGGATAACGTCAATTGTTGCTGACAGAGGTTGCATCAGACTTTACAAAGCAGGCCGGAGTCCAAAGGAGATTTTCATCCATTTTTTTAAAATATGTAGTAGAAGTCTGTTTAAACTGTCAACAGAGCCTGAGGTGTAAAAGACAAGCAGTTCATCTGTAAGTGACAAAAACAAGCTGGCCTTATTAGATGGGTCAGGGATCTGTTTCTCCTCTTCATCTTTTCCTCCCCCCACTGTTTTGGTCCGCAGCCCTTAACCACCACCCTGCCAACCCCCAAAAATCCTTAGAGGCAGCTAAAAAAAGAGTACAATTATGCTCTTATTTTAGCTTATCTGAAAGGATCCTCAGGGTCCACCAGCAGCAATTTACAGGTTTTAGCTATCAGGAGAAACTGTCTTTCCAAAATGTCAGCAAACACCCTCACTTTAATTACATGACATCATCAGTAATATATGTGGGGGCTTTTACGAACCCCCAAGGGTTTAAATTAAGAAGTAAAAATGGCACAGCATGATGATGTATTTCAAAGCATTAAAATTCCATAATGAATGAGTTCTGGTTTTAAGATGACTATCGAAAAATTCTGCTAGGGGCTACCGTTCATGCAACAATAACAACTTTTGTCCCAAAATGTTTTTAAAAATAAGAAAAACCACCATTATTAGAAAGATCACAGTCATGACGTGGATGTTTTCATTTCACTCACTCGGAATAACTAGATATGTGGCGTGTCTGAATTTCAAATTCAGCAGAGTAATCATACAACGTGAGGTGATGTTGTGAGAAAGGATTTTACTTCCAAAAGAGGAAAATTTAAATGACTCTTTGGCATCTGGGAACTTGAATGTTTCGAAGCTTTTGAAGGTTCTATTAAAGATGCATCTCAGACCATATAGCTTCTGTTAAATTACCAAAACAAAGGACACACTGGAGATTTGTTTGTTTGTTTTATTCCGCTTTATACACTGACAAATTGTTGTGCAGCAGATTCTTGGTTCATTACTTCAATTTCTACATCACTGAAAAGGTCAAGGTTGTTTCTGTATGAGACCTGTAAGATGACACAAGTTCCTTTTTTAATGCATTTTAGACACTGATGCCATTCAAATGTCATTTACTATTTCATTAGTTACCTTGCCCCATAGGTCAGTATTTCATTAGTGACCTCTGACAGAACTCTTAATGGCAACTGAAATTACTTCATTTAGGTGTCATGTCATGTTTAATCTAAAACTCTTTTTGCATGTCAGCCTTTATCATGGAATTGACAGAAATCCATAGATAAAGTGGGGCTTTTCTAGTGCTGTCCCCACCGAGAGGAACAATTGGCTGCCAACAGCCAAATTCCAATCGGTCCCCTACACCCCCCTCCCCGATGAACCTTACTCCATGGGGAGTCATGCTTGCAGCAGCAGGGTTTCTAAGCAAAGCAGTATGGTAGATATGAGACATCCTAGCCCTTCTCCAACTCTAACATGAGGGTTTCACTTCAATGGAGAAAATGGAAACTGAAAAATCTACCTATTCTGTTTCCATTTCATTCAAGTGCTTATCTTATGATTACATTTCCTTAATATTTCACAGCTTTGTAATAACAGATGGATTTGTTAATATCAAAGGCTTTTAATGTGGATGGATTATTATTATGGAGGTTATTGGCATGTTGGTGTCCTGCAAATAGATCTTTGTGGTCTTCTAATGCATAAACTTTGCAGCTCAGACAAAGATACTATCCCTGGACCGCCTTAAGCCAGACTGCCTAAAAAGCAAAGAAAATGACTACCAGACTGAATAAGAGGAAGCAATATGCTGTGTAATCTTCATGCAATGACAATGAAATTTCAGTATAACTTGTTTCATCAATCACCTGTTTTGTAAGAAAAAAAGTCTGGCAAGATCTGTGCTCTTTACAGTGTTTAGATCGATAATATTTTGGTGTAGTTTCACTATTACCTGCAACCATGTTCTGTTCGATTCTTTTTCAGATCTCTAACACTCTGGAAAAAATGTGACCCACCCTGTTCTAACCTGTTAATGAACACATAGAAAAATCTGCAGATGTCTTAGACTGTTACACATTTTTGCAGTTGCTGCTATGATTGCATTCATAGGATCCCTTTGTGTCCTAGATTAAGCCATTTTGCAGGTCTGGCTGTATTTGCTCATTTAAGGGACTTGTTTGTAAAAAAAAAAAAAAAAGTCAGAAATTTTTTTTTTGTTTGTTTGTTTGTTTGTTTGTTTTTTTTGTGGGTTTTTGTTTTTGTTTGATTTGGTTTTTTTGTTGTCGTTTTTTTTTTTTTTTTTTTTTGGGGGGGGGGGGGGGGGGTATTTTATTGAAAGTTCTAAGCAGGAACCAGCCCTCCAGCTCACACTTTGAAAACCACCAGCGTCAGTGTGCACAGCTTCTATGTGAATGAGCTTTGCTGTCTAATTAAAGCAGCAGCAGCCTGTCTGTCTGCGCAGATACATGCTGCCGGATGAAGATTCCTAATAAGGAGGAGATCGTAGCGGAGAACACACACAGTGTTAATCCCATTCCCTGGTTCCTTCTCTCACACCCCTAGGCTTTGGCTGTGTGTGTGTGTCCTAATAGCTTTCTTATGCCATCCAGTTCACTGGCCGGTCAGTTGGTTTGTCAGTCAGTAAGTCAGTTGATAAACCTTTTACCTCATCACACAGTTTAACAGAAGTGAAAGCAAACACATCACATGCTGAGAGGTTTTGTGAAGCAAACCTCAAACTACTCTGATTTTAGCAACATTTTGCAGTTTGTAAATGTGTTAAAGTCTTGTTTTAACTTCACTCATAACTAATAGCAAATGATCATCTGATCTCAGCTGAGTTTAACAAAGGTTTCATGTTGTGGTGCAGATGTTTGAGGGAGGATTCATGTGAAAGCATCTGGAAATCCCAGAATTAAGAAATTAGTCAGAAAACGAAGAATCCAGTCATTCGGTCAAGATGTTCAACATACTCAGGTGAAACTGGGCCAACCACCAGTCAGTTTGCCAGTTGGCCTGTAGGTGGCACATTAATCCACTTATTTAGCCTGCTCCCTGCTCTTTGTGTGAATGTTCACTGCTGCTGTACCAAAATGTTCTTGTGATCTCTATCTGTAACCCCCCCCCCCCCCCCCCCCCGAAAAAAAAACAACCATCTTCTAAAATGTGGAGCAGCAGATTGCTTCTTTAGTGCAAGTTCAGTGCAGCTTTGCTGTTGTTGTCTGTGTGATATTAATACTTCACCCTCTTGTGAAAACACAGAGTACACTTTCACACTCAGCAGAAAGTAGTTTACATGTGGCAGACCACCTAGGGGGCTGCGATTACATCTAAAGACGCAGAGTATGCTCAGAAAAGCAGTGTGTGAATAACAGTGAATGAAGAAGAGCTGTTACTTTACATGTTTGAATACATGCTGGGGTCTTTGAGCTTATAATAAGAGACTTTTTTGTGGAGACTTATGCATATCATAAGTCATGATCATCTTAGTAAATACGTAATTTAAAAAATAGATACAGACACACTTTTAATGCATGTAATAAAGCTCATTTTAAAATCATTGGCACGTGTGTTGGGTTTAATTTAATTTATAGAAAGGGGTTGGTATAAGATTTCCTTACAGTGTTCCTTGGACTTTGCTAAGAACTCACGTGAACAGGCTAACTGGCAATCTGATTGGCCGACGTGTCTGCACGTGTACCGGCAAAATCCTTGACGGTTACGTAAGTGGAGCAGCGCAAGGGACTCACTGGATGGAGGGCTACAGTGTCCGAGTGGGACGACTGGAAGATAATTTATTACAAGGAAGGATCTGTAAACGATCAGTTAGGAAATAATGGAGGAAACAGTAAAATGTGCATATGTTGTGTTTGTTCGTTCCGTTTTGTTTGAATTTATTCTGCAACAAAATATACAAAAACTACATCATAGATAAATAAAAATTAGCATTTTCTGAAGAATAAAAAGGACTGTAAAATATACATTTTCGTGTTTGAAATGTTTAATTGTGCATAAGCTTAAAGTGGAGTAGGTGATATGATGACGCTTTAGGTCCTTTAGTTTGTAGTAGTAGTAGTAGAGGGGGAGGGGTGGATGGTGAAACACTCTCGCAAGAGTTGGATTTGGAGGATAACGTGGCTCTGAGAGCACTCAGTCCATCTGTATGTCAGCCTGTCTCCCCTTCTCATATTACAATTAAAGGGACAAAGAGGGGGAGGAAACGCGGTATAAACCCCTTAACCCGTAAAATGCGTGAGCGTATCCTCTACATTCTCCAGTAATGAGTGAGATGTATGTGTTACTCATTTTAATCTCTGAAATATATCATTTAAAAAAATAATAAAAATGTTCATTTTAACACCTCAAGTGTGGTTCACTTGACTGTTTTATCATTTAGACTGTCAAAAAATCACTGTTTAAATGGTTTTATATTGGCTTAACTCTGTTGTAGCTTTCAAATGACGCCTTAAGGCGAGAATGAGAAAAGTAGGCAGGCAGTGAGCAGTTAGATACCCGGCTTTTTCTCAGTCCACGTGTGTTTCTTCCCAACTTTACCCGCCACCGTATTCCTGGAAATCAAGCAAGCGTATGTATCACTCCGCGCATAGTCCCGGCTTCAGTGTGCAATTAAACCAAATTGCCGTCACCCCCTTTTTTTCCGCGTGGACTTAATCAAAAGAGAAACCGACTGCGGTTACATCAGCGGTGGATATGATTGCCGTTAACGACACTTTGTTGGCTATTATGTTTTGGCGCGAGTTTAGCGGCGGCGGAAGGATCACGGCGTACGCCCTGTATTAAACTCAGTGACCGCTGCAGCCACACCTACTCTGGCTGATACAAGCGGCGGAGGAGAGAAGAAAAAGCAGGATACACCCGAAATGCTGCCCTGCACAAACTTCAATTTTACACGCAGAAAGTTTCACTTGGGCAGGATTTTCTAGTCGTTTTTGTCTCGCTGTGGACTTTGCTGGATAAATAGGGCATTTCTACTTTTTGTCTTTATTTTGAGTGCACTCTCCTGTAAGGACAGTTGAAGGTAAGACAGCTGTTTTATCGGAAACCTCATTGCACGCATGTGAGAATGGGGGTTTTGTGCATTTCTTTGTATTTTTTTCTCTTTTGGTGTATCTTAGCGGTGCTTCAAAGAGGAAAAAATGACTGCCGGTTTCACGTGGGGTCCCGGCGCTGTTTAACGCATCGGGGTTTAAATGACCGTCAACGCCGGTTAACCTTTAAATCCTTTTACGGACTTTGTGCTTTTACGAACGGTTGACTTTTACTTTTCTTACGGAGATTCATTCTTAGACTCCGTGTAGTTATTTATATTCTATTTTTCTAGTGTGTCACCTTAGTGAATTTGGTTAAATGAATCATTGCACAATAGATTCTGCAGATGCATGAAGGCAGGACGACCTAACAGCAGATGCGTTCAAAAACTTAAGGAAATTCGTGCTCTTCTGTTTTCACATTCCAGCTGTGCTTGGTCTCAAGTATTTTTGGTCGAAGTCCTTCTTTCGTGCAAGAGATATTTTGGATACGTTAAGAGAGAGGGAAGTGTAGAATGTATTTAATATTGCTGCGTAATCGTTGTCTGCGCTCTGCATTTAAGTTGTAGCTCAGCTTTTCCCAGGCCGTGATGGTAAAGAAAGGCAGCCTTTAACTCCCGGACACACACTGCTGCTTTTGTTCTCCCACACTGCCTGCTATACATGCACATACCATACGACCCCACAGGAGTATTATAAGAGTTCCCCCTCCCCCAAATAGGACCATAGGTCAGGCTGTTCCAGCTGAAACGACCTTGGTTAAATGAGAAATGCTCATTTTTGTTTTGTTTTTTTTGTTTTCAGTGAAACTTTTTTAAAGCTTTTGTTGTTAAAGCTTTTGGGAGTGGCTTCTAATTGAGTAGAAAATCAACATTTAGTGTCCCATGCATGTTTTTGCGTGTGTGTGTGCTTAATAGTGTATTTCTGAACAGAGTTGGGGAAACTGTCCTTTGTGTTGTGCCAGAAAGCTGAGGTTTTTTTGTATTTGTTTAACAGCAGCAAGTGGCCTAAGTATCGTAGCAAATGCAACGCACCCATTCCTTTAGACTCACTAGAGTATTGTTTTCTGTGTCAGCAGTCAGCCTGACTTAATTTGCGAGTGTTTTATTATTCTGAGTAGGAACAATGTAAATGGTGGAAAGAGGTGTAAAGTTTCTGTGTGTCCCAGCTGTTCCTGTGATGTCATGGGTAGGGGGGTATTTTTTTGAGGAGGAGGGGGGGGGGGGGGGGGCTTAAGGGCCTCCCCAGGAGCAGAGGGGCGGGGTTATAGTGATGTAAACACAGATAAAAAGGTAGAGCCTGCAGGTTGGGGACTCAGTCTAGAGGAACAGGTTAAAACTATCACTACAACAGGTGTTGCTGCTGCTGGGATTAACCCATTAGACGCTGACTCTGCGCTGCTGTAAAGACACTACTGGATTAGCTTCTCTGGATTTTAACTTTATAAGCTCCACTACCTCTTAGATTTTTAATTTATACCGTTTTTTGTTGTCGTTGTCACAGATTTCAAACATGTTGGAAAGTTTCACTCAGTCGCAGGACTGGTTTTGTTCAGAGCCGCTGCTCTTTGATGACGAGTTCTGCCAAAGCCTGATGAAAGACCTCCAGGCATTACCGACACCTCCGCAGTCGCCCCCCATGAAGTCTGGGCTGGGTGGTGATAAGCCTCTGTCCAAGGAGGACCAGCTCAGCTACGTGTCGGATATTCTACTGGAGGACCATGACATGCAGCTCAACTGGCAGTGTGACTTCTTCCACTCTGATGCTGAGAAAGAAGGCGAGCTTAACCAGCCCTGCTCTGAGGAAGCTGAGGACTGCCTCTGGCAGTGCCTGGCAGCTGAGGAGAAGCTTGTCTCCTCACTACTCGGTTGCAGCCCCGTACTATCTGACATTGATACCCGCATCTTTGAGGAGATCGCCGGCTCCACACTTGACTGCCAGAGCCTTATGGAAGCTCCGGAGCCCAGTGAAGCCACATCAGACTACGGATCAGTTGGTGGCGAGCTGTCCACATATTCATCTAGCGACTCTGGTAAGTTGAATGTTTTCATTAAGTTGTAGTGCTGATGATCAACTCTTACTTTAATCTCAGTCCTGCTTTGTTGTTGCAGTGCTTATCAGTATAAACACCCACACCCAGAACAGCCTCACTGGCATTTCATTGACAATTCTGTTAATGTTTACTGGCACTAAGCCCAAACTGTTCTGTGTTCAGCTTATCAAGACAGCAGCACCCACCTTTAATCTGCAGAAGCCTTAATGGCTGAAGTGTGTTATTAAGGTGTGGGTGAGGTTTAAGATGTTGAGTGACATTAAGTAGATTAGGGGTTTTAAGAGAAATGTGTGTGTGACTCATGTTTAGCAGTGAGAGTTGTGGCTCAATCTATTACGCTTTTAATGAGTCATTTTACTGCCTTAAGCCCTGCAGCATCTCTGGGCTAGAACGGAGATGGCAGATTGGCATTTATATTAGTTTTTCAGTGGTTACTATCTCTTAGGATATGATAGCTTGTTGTGATTTGGTAATTCCACTGGAATTCTTTGTGGATGTTGTAAACTTTTAACTATTTCAAGTTAGATTTTCACAACTGACTGGTGTCCTTCGGTGGGCTTTGTGCAGTCTATACGGTGTGCCACAACCCACCAAGATTATGACATGGTCATGGGGGGCCAAAGAACTACTCTAATTTTTAATTTTTTTTTCTTACAGAGGAGGAAATTGATGTGGTGACTGTGGTCCGCTGTTCCTCAAGTTCTTCCCCTGAGCCTACATTGGCTGAACGTCAGCAGAAGCAAGAAGAGGAACAACGTGCTCGGCAGCGATACCGCTTTGAAATCCAGCTACAGCACAACTACGCTGCTCCCTGCCCTGCATCACCGCCGCCATCAAACAAGCGTGCACGAGGGAGCGATGGCCCGTCACGCTTCCACTGCCTTTCACGCAGTTCTTCATCAACCTCATCGCGTCACTCATCCCGAAACTCAACAGAGACGGAGGATGAGGAGGAGCGGAGAAAGACTCACAATGTGATGGAGAGGCAACGCCGAAACGAGCTAAAGAACTGTTTCATGCGCTTGCGTGACAACGTGCCTGAGTTGTCGCACAATGACAAGGCATCTAAGGTGGTGATCTTGAAGAAAGCCAGAGACTGTATTTATAGTTTAGAGGATGAGTCCCACAGACTGCAAACCAGGAAAGACAAACTTAAAGCCAAACAGGAAAAGCTGAAAGCCAGACTAGAGCAGCTCCGTAGGTAACGGACCAGGATTGGACATTTGTAGGTTTTCAGAGACTTCTTGGGGGGGGGCGGGGTAAGGGAAGAGACTTTGTAGATAGATGGGAGTAAGAAATGGCTTTTCCTGCTGGAAAGCGCACATACAGTTGTTTCTGTCATGTAGACTGTATATTCACATGCACACAGTTTCCCTGGACATGATATAACACACATTGCCTCATAATTAATCATTGTCATGCCTTGACTGTAGAGTGTAGTGCATTTCTTTTTTTTTCTTTTTTTCTTTTTTTTTTTTTTTTTGGGTCCCCCTGCCACCTCAATACACAAGACAAAGACAACATCCTGTCATTTCTTTTGCGTCATCTGTGGGAGTATGTCAAATGTCAATGATTTAAAGCAAAGTCTCAATTAGACCAATTAACTGGAAGCCACTGCAGTACAGTGTTGTAGTTTAATGAAACTTGAATATTATTTTCAGGATCTTTTATAGCCATATTGACTATGATCCCTCCATTCTCACAGGTCTTTGGTGGCTTTAGAGTTAATTGTGCTTTGTTAACTTTGACTTAATGTCATTACAAAGTTGTGCCTTCAGCCTTGTATGGCTTTTATGTTTGGGCTAAACACAACTATTACAGAATGATGTATGTTAATCCCAACGCTGTACACAGCAATGCTTGGCCACAGTTCAGCTCAACACTAGTTCACTCACTGAGTCATGTGTTATCTGTTAAGCTCAAAGGTGAGCCATATTAAGTGGACTTCAGGTTTGTTTTTTGTTAAGACTGAACTGCAAGCTTTGCAAAGCAGCCAAAGTTTGGGCAAAATCTCTAACATTTATATTTTGCGTGCGTGTGTGTGTGTGTGTGTGTGTTTGGGTTTTTTTTTTTTTTTTTTTTTTTTTTTTTAATAAACAAAAACAAAAAGAGGACAGACTCAAAGTTTTAAATAGTCGGAGGAGGCTGCAACAACCGCAATCATAGTCACTTGATTCAGTCATTTTTCTTTTGTGTCAGTTCAGGTGAGTAAGTGTCATTTTGATTGGTCAGTTGGTGGCCCTTGTACTTGGATCAAATTGTAAAAAATGAACAGTGTTTAAAAGAAACAAAAATCACACTACTTATGATTTGAAATAAATATTTTATGTAAAGACTTATCAATCAACAAGGGCCACTCACTAATAAACATTCCCTGTTTTGAAAGGTTGGATTCACAGGCTGTTCTATACTCTCGCTGTAACACACAAAAATAGTTTAAGACATGAACATGTCCAGCAGAATCCTCGACTGTCAGGTGATTTATTTGCTGATGTTGCTATTAAGGTTAATAATGAAATGTGCAGATGGCCTAATTAGGTTTTGAAGTAAGTTCTTCCTAAATCAGTAAGTATTTGACACGTTGATAGCCAGAAGCAGTTTTGCCTTGAGATGCATGCTGTTCAGGACACTGTCTCCTTTGTTTTCAAACCAGTTCTTTCAGGGAAGCTTAATTGTATTTCTGCAAATATTTAACTGTTCATTTCATAGAAATTAGTCATAACTGCCTTGTAAACATAAAGTGAGCAGGGATGACTCAATTTTCTTTAGGAAACCTACCTCCACCTGGCTGCAATCGGGCCTATGATGTTTTTGTTTGCCTTTTGTTCTGTTGTACATATTGTACAGTTTTTGTTCAAGTGTACATTTAATATTGTAATATAACTTATTTTAGTCTTATTCATTCTTTGTTGTGAATGCACTTTTTTTTTTTTTTTTTTTTTAAATAAAATTTAAAGTGTAAATTAGAGATGAAGTTTTTAGTGTGGTAATTTATTATGTGTTGTCAGAGCACTTACCAGAAGGGACAATTGGGGGGGGGGGACTGTGACATGCTATTAATGTCTCTTACAAAAAACCACTTGATCAATATACCTGAAACTTTTTATCGCCTAAGAGAACATATCTGTTCATACCCATTAGTATGAGCTCATCTTTTATTGTAAATAACAGTCTATTTTACAAGAATGCCCTGACAAAGTAATATAGTAAAGTCTGTGGAAGTTGCATAGTAATACACATATACAGCAAAAATGCACCAGTATAGATGCTAAAGAATGAAATATTTGTTAGCTGGTTCCCGGAGAAAGGAAGAGTAAATCTGACTTCCAAATAAATCTGGAAGTCGTCTGCATAAACATGGAAACTCAAATGATGCTTCTAGGACAGGGGTGTCAACCTTATTTTATATTGCGAGCCACATATAGACCACTTTGATCTTAAGCAGGCTGGACCAGCAAAACTCTTGTTTCTGTCGGTGTCAGGAAGCCTTTTTTTTTTTTTTTTTTTTTTAATGTTGTGGCGATTGCTTTTTAATTGTCATAAAAACCAGATTTCTATAGTTGAAAGTGGAAAAACAAACATCTGTTTTTCACAAAGAGGTTTTATTAGAGACGTAACTCGTTTTGCAATTTGTGAAAGTTGAAATTTTCTTTTGTACTGGATAGTAGAAATTAGGCTTTCAGCTGTTATTGTACTCACCAATAGACTGGTGTGTAATAAACAAGCAAATAATGCACGAATTAGGGATTTTTGATGGGAAACTAGTCTTTCGAAGCACACAGAGAGAGCTATGAAGGAAGTGCAATTTTATGGTGGAAGCAAGACAGCCAACGTAAGTGGAAATTCATTAAAAGTCTTTTTCAAAAGTGAAGTATAGCGTAGTGATCTTGTTTTGCCGTTCAATGAATTTTGGTTGGAGAGTGATGAAATCTGGAGTTTCAGAATCTGTGAGATGTCGGTTTTCCGCACCCGATTGGCATTTCCTGTACGTGGGATCCACGCTTTGTGTTTACATCTGTTTGCTGTTTTAGCTTTTGGTGGTCATTGAAATTATGTTGTAAGCTTTTAGCTAAGATTCTGACTTTTCTGTGGATACCACATGTGTATGTTTAAATAACAGATCAAGTTAAATTAGATGTTGTCTCTCTCCCTTTCAAACAATCGAAATGTGTTGTGGGAAATGTAGTTTATGATCACTGTGTGCTTTTAAGCAGCAAACGATAAACTTATTTTAAGATAATCATTGAGAAGTTCACGCAGGACACATAAAACGGCATGGCGGGCCAAATTTGGCCTGCAAGCTTTGAGTTTCAGACATGTGTACTAGAGGATTATTTTATTGTATTAGCAGGTGCACCTTGTTAGCATTAGCTTAACAATCCACTCTCTTGTGTAAAAATACTCTCTTAAGGCCAAGAAAACCCCAAAACATTTTTCAACAACTTTAATGCTTGAAAACAGAATCCAGAAATCAATTGGTGATGTCATAGATTTTACATCCATCATTTATTTACAGTCTATGGTTTTAGCATAAACTGTTATCATAAAAAATGTTCTAGACAATATGCAACCCTAGACAAATAAGGAGGAACATGTGTTCCACTGTTTTTCTGGCATTACACTGGTTTTAAGGTTTTACTAACCCTCCTGTATAGCCCCACACTTATTTTTCCTACTTCTCCTCTTCCCTATCTTCTATACTCTCCATTCCCAACCATTTAGGTGAGCTAGGCTTAAACTGGCAAGACAAAAAGATGTGTGATCTGTGCAAAGGTTTTAGGCAGGTGTGAAAAAATGCTATAAACAGAATGTCTTCAGAAATATTAATGATTGTTTATTTGCCCCAAATGTATTCTGCAGCAGGACAACAGACCCAAACATACAACCCATCGTCAAAATAAAAAAGAACAAGAAGTACTGGAAGTGATGGTATGGCCCCTACAGAGCCCTGATCTCAACATCATCGAGTGAGATGCTCTTTTGAATTCAAAGGATAGTCACACCAAATATTGATGTAGTTTAGATTTCTCTTTTATTCATTAACTGTATTTTGTTGATTGATGAAAATAAAAGATTAACACTTCCATTTTTAAGAGCATTCTTTGTTTACAGCATTTTTCCTCACCTGCCTAAAACTTTTGCACGGTACTGTAGTACTGGGCTAATCAGCCAGAATGAGTAAAACTCCTGTTAAATGTACAGGTTTTTTTTTTTTAAGTAACAATTTGTCCAATTTTTAATACTGGCAAAATATCAACAAGAACGTGAGAATTATACTTGTCCCTATGATGACCTGCGTGAGATGTTATTCCCACTGCGTCTGGCTTGCAAATTCATAGTCCTTCTTCTGTTTAAAAATGCTCACCCTCACACACCTGTCACTCTCGCGTATCAACGGTATCTCCAGACCGCTCCCATGTGTAGAGATATGCAAGCATTTTCCCAGGGCAAAGTGTGCTCAGCAGCAATTGTATGTTGTGCAATCTGAGCTCATTCCATGTGTTGCAGTCTGCATGTGCAATCCGTGGACATGTGCCCAGTAGGTGTATGTGTGTGTGTTAAACTCCCTTGAGTAATCTCATCCCTTCTATATTCACTTTTAGGGAAAAAAACACAGTACACTTAATTTAAAAATCACATTATATTGAGTAAGAGAGTAATGTAAGGATAGCTGTAATGTGTGTGAACATATGTTCTTTATGATCACTAAAAAATAAACATGATTTAAAAATGCTCACCCTCACACACCTGTCACTCTCCCATGATTTAAAAATTCCATTTTAGGGCAAAGACGGGGGTTGAAGGTAAGGGTAATTGGTACTATGGAAAAAGTGTACAGAAAATAAATGTAAGTCAGTGTAATATCACATTAAACCATCGACATGCAGCTTAGTTTACAGCTATGTAGGTCAAGGTGAGCAAGTGGTTTTGTGACTGTCAGGTGGATCAGATAGTGACTACAAGATTGGTCAAGATACCATAAAAGCCTTTTTATCTGCAACGGCAGATTAGGCTTGTCGTTTTAAGAAAGGGAAGCCTGATAAGTCACTCAAACAACATTAATATACACAAGTAATTATTTCAGCTTTCCTGTTCACAGTATTCAGTTAAAGGGACGTAAAAGTGAGAAGGTGGAGCTTTGTGTTTATATTTTTCCTGCTAAGATTGGGGTTAAGATTATCTTTAATCTGATTGCTGATTACCACAGTGTATTTCTCTGAATGAATCATGCAGGTTTATAGTGCAGTCTGAAGTAATAGCTCTTTCAGCTGCTTACCTGAGAATTGACTGGTCAACCAACAACTGACCAACAGACCAACCTTCAGTTCTTCACACAAATATGCACATCGCACATGGTCAGCTTATGCTTCTGATACTTTTTTCCCACGGTATCTTTGGTTAACATTTGTCACTGAGCAGCTTATGCTGCCTTCCTTGCCGACCTTGGAAGTCGGGCATCTGAACTGTGAGTGACATCACTCCTAAGTTGAGCCCTTTCCAGTGATAAAGTAACATAAGCAAGAATAAATGGGATTTGTTTTGCTCCTTCAAGGTAGACCTAATCATGCATCAAAAGCAGTAACGAGCAATGTTTGATTTTTTTTTTTTTTGCACTTAAAAATAGCCCTACAGCACATTCATAGGTAGAGCCTGGTCAATGCTCTGTGTATGGCATATTTAGTGAGTCGCCAATATATAGTAGTAGTAGTACTAGTAGTACAGACTAAGTTTTACAATCTTACTTATGTGTAATGTGTACTAACGCCACCTTGGACTGTTGACACAGGTTGGTGATGCTGCTCCGAGTTTCCGAGTTGAAAGCATTCCGACTGGGAAGTTGGAAATTCTGAATGGCTCAGATTGTTTCAGGTTGGTCACTTTCAACTGAGATGCTCTAAATTCAACACATGGTACACTCCGCTTGAGAAAACCCAACAAAAACTACTGATACCATGAAGGGTGCAGGATCTCCGTGTTTGCTTGGACCATTGAAGACCTTTAACGTAGACTGAGAAGACAGTGTAAGAAGTTCTTCTGTGTAATGTCTACAAAAGTCCAGATCTGCAGTGCTCATGCGACTTATGAAAGAGGACACAAAAAAAATTCCAAAGGCTGAGTATTTGACATAGTAAGGTTTTGGGTGGAGTGTTTAAATTCAGGCTGGAACAGACCAGGCCCAGTGTGTGTGTGTGTGTGTGTGTGTGTGTGTGGGCGTTGCACAGTAGCTGGCTGTATTTACTTCTTGTGTGGTTCTGTGACTTAAATATTCTGAGTCATTTATTCTGATCTGCCACATCGTAAAAAAGAGAGAGAGTGAAGATGAGACATGGAAAAATAATACGAGGGAGGAAACAAATGAAAAGAGTTTATAAAGAGAAGGAGAGAGAGAGAGGGGGGGGCAAAAATAAAGCTTTAGAGACTAAAAGCAGTGCCCATTTTATTTTCCAATGTGCAGGAAATAATGACAGACTGAAAAGAAATGTTAGAACATAATTCACTCCAAACCACATTCTGACTACAAACCGTGAACCACAGTACAACACACTCATCATAAGTGTATCATTCTGACTCTATCGTGAAATCTGGTCCCCATATGATTGTGTTTTTGCAATCTGAAATACAAGGAGTGGTCCAGTGTGAGGGTTGGGGAAGCATCTCCGTCACTAAGAAGCACACACTCGCAATGTCTGACAGGAAGTTTTGGTTTTGTTATGCTTTTATTTTGAAGTTCACTAACCACTTTCTCTTTTGAAGTCAACTTCCTGAAAGCCTGATTCAGGGAGTGCTCGCATGATTATGGGTAATGACGTTCACGTTATCTTTTTTTTTTTTTCCTGCCTGTCCCGTTTGGTTCTTTTGCGAGGCGAGGAAAGATGCCCAACGGATTTACTTTACCAAATAGACCATCCCAGCCTTGCCGTAATGGTCTATTTGATTCACCTTTTATTGTTTATTTTATTTATTTATTTATTTATTTATTTTTATTTTTTTATTTATTTTTTTATTTTTTCACTTGCTAGATACAGGACAACTTGAATGAGGAAAAGAAAAGGGAGAAAGGAAGAGGGGGGAAAAACAGTGGAGAAGAGGGACGGGGATAAAGGGCAAAAAACCCCCCAAAAACCAACTAAATAAACAGACAAAAAAAAAAAAAAAAAAATGCATATATCAATCACCTGGATCACCTGTTGAGAAAGAAAAAAGAAAACAAGCAGAAGAAAACGAGAGCAATACAATAAACAACATCACAATGATATATGGGAATATGACAGTAAATACTAAATATTAAACATTATTGTGCACCACATAACATCAACAGAACACAGTGTGCTTTGAGGTAGGAGCCAAAAAGGGTGTCGTTTGTGTGTGTGAGCACCCGTGTGTACACCTGTGAGCATGGACGCGCTTGTTTTTTAAAGGTTCCTTCATGTAATGATCTGCTAGAGGGTGTGGGGGGGCCACAGCCCCGTCCTCCAGGGCATGAAGCAGGTATGGAGGAGATCAAAACTCCAGACATCCAGAGGCCCTCAGAACACAAGAGACCAAGGAAGACCAACAGAGGGGCAGCCGCGCCACTGTCCCAGAAAGAGCTGAGGAGAGTCCCAGATGAGGGGTCACTCAGCAGCCGCGGAGCAGAAGCCAGGGGGAGTTGCAGTGACGTGCCCGTGAGCTCCGCCGGCAGCCAGCTGTGCCAGAGTGACCGAGCCCCGGGCCGAGAGGCCGAGGGCACCCCGCCCCGGAAGTGGCCCGAGTGAGCCCCAGGCTCCAGGCCATAAGCAGCCACCAAGGAGTGAGCCGGTGTGTACCCGGGCGCCCACCCCCGGACACAAAGAACCACCAACGCACCGATGTCTGAGGGAGTCCGCCACTGGCAGGGGAAGTGGTAGTAGGGGGAGATAGGCCTCCAAACCTTGGAGGGCCTGAGATGTCCCCAGAGAGGTGGCGTCTGATACCCAACCTGACATACAGTATAGGCACAGACATACAGGCACACACAGATACAAACATCCATTCCCACCCTCATGCTCTCATATGCAATTACTCAACACTCACCCAACGTGGAGACAGACATAAAGAGACGCTGTACACACGATCATACTCCCCAAGCGTACTCTAAGAACCGGGTCTAGGTACCCTTGCCCCTGGAGGGGGAAACTGCACCCAGACCCAGGTGGTGTTACCCTTTTTCCCTGCGGTGGGGAGAAGCAGACTGCCCCGACTCCGCAGCAGCAGGGAGGCCCCACACTCCAGACCGCAGTCGGATGGCCAACTCCTCCTCCCGGCCCCCCGCTCCAGCCGGTCGCAGAGAATGGGGGTGTGAGAAGATAACGTTCACGTTATCTAATTACTCACTGTTAGTGGTCTAAACCATTAGATGAGAGCTGAGGGTGGGAGGAGCCTGAATCTTCAGTTTGATTTGGCTGAAGATTAGCTAAATAGTTTGTATATTATTTAGCTGGGTTTTGTTTGTATTCAGATGCATGTGGGGTGTGTTAAAATAAGTGCAGTATTTTACTGTATATGTTTATTTGTAGCTGGAGTGTGTAAGGGGAAATCTCTTAAATTCTATTGGTGGTATGATCCGCCTCTGGTTATGATATAACCAGAGTTCTGGAAAACGACTGAAGTCTGTTGTGGTTGTTTTTTCTGTCATCTGGTCTCCTTCACATTAATTCCCGTCCGCTACATCCAGGGAAAATCTTTGGTTATTAACCCCTAGTTTATGTACTGATTAGTTGAGCTGCTGTAGTTCTGTTTGTTTGTTTTTGGGTTGTTTTTGTAATTGGATGTGGGTGAAGTCAATGAGTGACACCAGGCACCTTATTAAAACAACAACATAAAAGGTTATTTGAGGCCTTATATCTATTTAACAGTGGAGTTCTTTCAATAACCTAAATTAACATTTTGTAAATCAAGTGGTTTCTTTTTAAAAATGGAAGTATTTTAGCCACTCCTTATTAGCTAATATTTGAAGCAGTCAAACAAATGTTTCACTTGTCTAATATTGACAGCTACATGGTAATTATTGTAACTGACAACTGAAATTACCAGCTAAAACTTAGTGACATGCAAAATTTTCATACCCAGTCTAGAAATCCACTAACCTGTTAATAGTTAAACGCAAAACTTCTTTATGCACAAGAACTTAGTTAGATAACTAAGCAAAGTTAGTTGTGTAATAGGGAAAAATGTGCCCTGAAATTGCTGTTTGCCATAAGCAACAGGACAGCAAATGGTACTGATGATAAAGGGGAGGGGTGACAATGGCTGGTGAACATTTTTCCTAAATTTCACTTGATCCAGTTGTTACAAATCAAATACTCCAGCTAGCGTTAAAGGGTGTGCTCATTTAGAGCTCCGTGGTTTTATTCTTGGACTCTGCAAGAGCAACGCATGTCTCAGATGGTCATATATGGATAGGCCCGCTTACTGATAGCATGCAGACCTGGGAGTAGAAATAAAAATTGAAAGCTTGAAATTGAGTGTTTAGAGGAGTCAGAAGCCTCAGCATTTGACTCACAGCATAATAGGTTCCCTTTAAGGATATACACCAGACATACTGAACATTAGCCTTATTTCAGAGCTCTCAAATTTTCCTACCAGATCAAAAGGTAAACAAGAAAGTTGTTTTTATGTAAAAAGCTGATTTTCATTTGTCAACAATGCCATGAATATTCTGCAACTCCATTTTAATTCTGCATAACTGGTGTTTAAATTCTTTCTCCGAGTCTTCACATTCACTGTAAATAAATATGACACAAAACTCTGATTAAAAGTCTCCATGTGATAAAACGATGATCTTTCTTTTGGACATAGATTATAAGGCAGCTGTTCTCAGTCATCATCTTCATCATCATGTGTTCACCTCCTAGATGTTAAATCCACATTTAGCTTGGATGTGGCTCAACAGCCGGTAATCGGTGGTCTTTCTAACTCAGTCTTAGCTGACACAGCTGCCCTACATTCCCCTCATCTGTAACCCATTACCCAGAACCCTTTGCTCTTTTGCCTGGCCAGAAGCCTTCCCCAGGGCTGTGAACAACTATGATGATGCGTTTCCTGTCTACATGTTACTGGCTCTGAGAGTCATGTTAAAATAATAGGGCTATTATATCAGATATGTCACGAGTGTAAGATCCCGAGGCAGGCTGGTTGGCACACTGTGTGTGTGCAGGACAGCCAGTGGGGCTGCCAGGAAAGTGTGAATGCCTGTCTGTTTGCTTATCTGTGTGTGTGTGTCTGCGTGTGTGTGTGCGTGCGTTTAGTTTCTATCTTTTTTGTGTGTAGTATAAGTCTTGTTAAATGATTTTCAAGCTGAGAAAATGAATGTAATTTACAGTTAGCCTGTTCTAATGTAAATACCTTCACATTGAAATCGCAGACCAGGAGCCAAATGTGTGAAATGTGCATACTTATTGAAGATAAACTTCAGATATTTGGTGCAAGACTGCTGCATGGAAAATGTTGTGAAAGCTTGCTAAAGGCACATTGGCAGATTTCAGAAAAATATGAGCATTTTGCGACTAGACTTGGGAAGATAAGCAATCAAAGGCATAAAATTAAAAACAAAATAAAAACTAATTCCAATTGCAATTCATTACAAAATAATAAATACATTATTTTACGAGCAATTTTTACTACAACATACTAAACATAAACAGAATTTACTTTGTTGGTGTGTAGTTAATATCTGACAAGACTAAGAGTGCATTGATGACACCCTGCGTTGTGCAGTGGCTGATGGATCACTTTAAAACTGCCAAGGGAGATTTTTAGTTATTTCCTTTGCGTTATCCCCTACAGGCACCAGCGTATTTACACTGATGCCATTTTCCCTTTATTTTTACTATATATAAAACCACATTTGTGAGCATATGTTTTGAACATTTTCTTTGAAATTATTATATTTACTTGATATTGTAGTCCAACATCCTCCATGTCAAATACAGTTGAAACTTGTTTGAGTAGCTGATTAGAGGCTTTCAGCGTTGACACACAGTTTTCAGTGAATGGGGGGTGGGATGCTACATATAGTAGTGTCTTATGGCTTTCAAGTGCAAATATGGTGGAGACAAGCAGGCTGTAGGCTTTTACCTGATCACTTAGAAGCTTGTTTGCTTTCCGATTGCACCTTTGGCTTCACTGCACCGCCTCTGGGTTATCTGATGTGAAAAGTTCTCATTAACACATCATTAGCATGCAAAAGGAGCAGATCACTGTCTGTCTCAAACATTGTTATTCTTTTGGCTCTTTTCTGGTCTTGTTGGGGCGCAGGTTTGAGGAGACTGAGTCTGTGACTAAAACTCCACCCTGGCTCGTGTTTCCAAGCAGGAAGAGAATGCCAGATAAATTTAATGAACCTTTGCATAAATTCAATAAGAAAGATCTGTGTTCTTAGGTCTGCCTGGAATCCTAGGAATCTGAGCTTTTCCTCCTGCACTCTTCTCTTTATTCCTTCTGTTTGTCCCAAATTTTCCTTATTCCTAATTTCACAGTCTCGTCTTTAGTCCAGTGACACTTCACATCATTTTTCAGGCCAGTTTTTTTATTTTTTAAAAACACATCTTTATCCTGCCTTTTAAATTATCTTCTCCACAAACACTTAATCTTGGATTTTCAGTGAGTCTCCTAAGACGTTTACATCATCCATTGACTAACTCTGGTTGACCATCACTGCTATTGTCCTATTTCCTATTTTCAGTCAAGACTTATGACTTTATGTCATCAGACATAAAAACATCAGAACTCTTCTAAATCTGTTTTTTTTTTTTTTGCTCACGAATAGTTTTGCACAAATTTGAGAATTAATTTCTTCTCCTTGAGCTGCAGTTATTCTTATATCTTACTGGTGTTTTCATCAGCTGTGTGTTGGATATCTTACCTCCCTCTTGATTGGTAAATGCCCGTTTGATGATACAATACAGTTTCCTGTTGTGAAAGCTTTGGAGAAATATATCAACATATATATCAATTGGAAAACTCAAATAACTGCTATAGAAGGACCCTAAGCTATAGTGCATACATGTTCACAAAGGCCAAGTCAGAAATAAATCAAAGCTGCCTGTGATGAAGAGTCATAAGAGTAAAGGTAGCTGAGCTGGAGGTTCATGTGTAATATGTGAGCTTTGTCTTGAAGTTCACTTGCTGCCTAATGGTCTTGCATTTGGATCATTTTTCAGTGCAGTCTGAAATGCTTTAACTAAATCAACAAATTGTTTTCTAGACATAAATATGTGATTTAGTAGCCAATACACACCCAAACAGTGAGTGAAAATGAAGTGAAACTAAGTACAAAAACAAAGCTCCCAAAGGGGGACAGTCACCACCGCCCTTCCTGCCTCCTCATGCTGTTTCAAACAGGCTGGGGTTGTTATTTTAAATGTGGCAAATGTAGCCCATAACTGTTATGTGTAAGGAGAGAAAGACTCAAATTACATAGGTCACTTTTTTTAAAGATACTGTGCTTTGTCATTTTCAACATGAAGCCATGTTTGCCTAATGTTGACTCAGCTGACATCATTACTCAAAGATAGAACATTATCATTGCTCTATTTAACCATTTCAAGTTCTGTATATATTATTGTCAACAGTGTTTGATGTGTAAAACTGACAAGTTCTCCTTTTAAAGAATTTAACGAAAGAAGTTGAATTCACCCCGGAGAAAGTTTTTAAATGAACCAATGAACGCTGATTTGATACATGATGCTCTCTTTCACGTCATAGAAGACTGAAAGACCTGAAAGACTTTGCAGTGAGCCTTTAGTTTAAAAAAAAAAAGTGATACATCACACATCCTTCCTCCATCAACCTGACGATCAAAAAAACCATAAGAGCTCAGTTGTTTGAGGTCAGGAGACTGCTGATTGCACACTTTGATCAAGCTTATAGAATTATTTCTTCACAAAACCAGGGTTACTCAGTGCATGCAAATTAAGGAGATTAGGGGAGGTCCCACTCATTTGTCATGTAGAGTGGAAAAACAAATGCAGTGTCTTGAGAGTAATGAAAATTCCCCGTGACATCTGACTTGTCTTTGTGGTTTTAGCTAAATGTGTCGGTGAGTAAGTGAAAGAAAAAACGGCTTGGTTTTAAGGTTAGATGTAGATTCAGGTTTAGAATAGTGAAAGACCTGCTGCGAGATTTGGTTGTATGTGGGTTTTCTTGACATTATTGTGTGGAACTCAATAAGGTCAGTTTCAGACCAAAAAGATGGGTGACTACTAAAGTAAGTAAAGATGAAATGACAGAAATAGTTTTGGTTCATCAAATTCTTTTTAAAAGCTATTTATCTTGTCTGGCATTTAAAGGATCTTAAAATACAACTAATTATGAATTTATTAGTCCAGTCTGCAAGTATATATAATGTATAGGACCAAATATATATAAATCAACAGAGAAGAACTTTTTTTTTAAAAGAAATACTAAAATACATGCCTCTCTTTTAAATTGATTTTCACCTTATATGCATCAAAGATCAAAGATCTGGACATTAAAGCTTTATTCTTAACTCATCTGCAAGTTTGCCAATGAATGTTTGGATCCGTCATCAAGTGCCTGCCAATTTTTATGACAGAATCTCTACCCACGCTCATTCCTACAGTAGAATCATTAATACCACAACATTTATCTGTGAAGTGCTCTCCTGGCTGATTTTAAGCCATCCATTGCCGTTGGCTTTGTCTTACAACCCCAACAGTGGCTTTCTGTGTCGGTCTCACCTGGTCACTTTCATAATCACATGACCAAGACTGGTTCAACTCTCTGTTGCGCTCCTAATGCAAGTGGGTCACTTCCAAATGGCTATCCCTTTGCTGCAAGGTGACATGGTCAAAATAATCCACTGATCTGAGGTATGTCAATTACTTGTATCTCCATTTATTTATTTTTGTTTCTTTTTTGAATTATATTTAAATCTCAATTATGTGATATATTTGTTAAAGTATAATACATGCATTATGTTAAAGTAAAAATATGTTTTAAAAAATGAAGGTTACAATTGCTGACCAATATAATCATGACTTTTGCTACAGCTCAGTGGAATTTTTCAGACTGTTCACTGAAAGCATCTAATACCAGGTGTGAAATCCAAACCAATGGGGGCAATGGGGGTTCAACTGCTTTGTCACACCAAACAGAATATAAGGGCTCAATGAATATGTAAATATGTATATATATATGCCACATGCAAAGATGCTTTAAAGTCCAGGTATTTCAGCCATCACAATTGAAAAAATCCGTATGTATCAGGTAGTTGTCTTCATTTAAATTAAACGACCAGCACACACAACCCTGATGGGGCAGGGGTTAGGTAGAGCCTGAACTTTTGAATGGCCTATGGAATGTTGCAGGGTGGGGGAGGGTTTTGGAGCAGCGTCTGAATGGGTGTAACAGTGATCCTGTGTTGGCTCTCCTCTGGTGGGACAAATGATATGTTGATAGTATTTTGGGAAGACCTTGTTCATGGCTCAGTGAAAATTTCTCAAAACACTGAACACGGCCTCTGGGTGTGAGTTCTCTGGTACATTTACAATCCTTTGCATCTCAGTTTAGGACTTTTTTAACCTTGTTGGGGGCTGTAAGCAGCTGCGGGGAAGGACTGTGTTGAACCCTTTTCTAACTTTAATAGTAAGGAACTAACTTGCTTTTGGTACAGGAGCTTGCAAAGAAAACCTCCTTTAGGACTGTTTGGAGTCCAAAGATTAGGAGGCGCTGGGAGATCTTGAGGACAGCAATTCATTTGTTGACCCTACATGCTCATTTATCAACTTCTACAAGCACATTTGCCTTCCAAGCCAAACACTAAGGTACAATCACCATAATCCCTGATTTATAGGTCAGCTCAGGGCTCTCAGATGCCAGAAAGAACAGGTGGTACAATAAAGTCGATATGGATACATACTGGCTAGACGGGAACTCAAGAATGTTATCAAATGTGAGAACCAAGCCAAGGTAAGTTTGTTTCAATCAGCAACAAACCTGCATCTGTCAAGAAAAACACTGGAGGCAATAACACATTATAATAAGAAAAGCTCTGCAATTACCCTAACCCCTGGACAAGCTGATGAACTAAAAAGACTTACCACAATAGGCTAGAGAGGTCCTCTGTCATGCACACTAATGGCCCACCCCCATCTTTTCAAGACAAGTCTCCTCCTTACCAAATTACATTGACATCTTCTACTTCTCGCTTTCTTACCTTAACAGAGAAAGATGACCATAGGCTCTTCACACATCTGAATTTAAGCAAAGAGAAAGAACAAACAAAATACTCAGCATTTATCCTACAGATCCAACCGTTTTTTGGATTATCCAGTCAAGCTCAGCCTCCATTAAAAACTGCAGCACTTGCAGCGTTCCTAATTTTTGTAGCATGGCTAAGCGCACAGTTGACACAAATGCAAAGTGGACACATTAGAGGCCACATCCATCTCTACAGGCATCTCTACAATCCAGCAATGCGGGAGCATAGGATTCCCAGAAGACAGAGTTGAGAGAGACTGACGCAACAGTTAGAGAAGCTCATATTTTCAGCAGAAACCGTAGGAAAAACGTGTGTATGCATGTGTATGTGTTTGAAAGACTTCTTTTTTTATACCTCTCTTATTACTATACTAGCAGAGTCACTCCAAGTATGAAAGATTATGGTACTTTATTGATGTCCTAGCATGCCTGACCAATATTCTGGTGAATGTCTGCACCAGACTACTCCACAGTAATCTGGGAGTACACTAAAGAGTTCCAAACAGGAAGCCACGGGGGAAGGTGAGTAGCTGGGCACCTACTTATCTGCACTTCCATTCTCACATTCCCCACTGCTTATCAACAATGCAAAGGTGGCAGAGTCTGTGAAGTTTCTGGAGACCACTATCATCAGCAGCATAAAATGGGATATCCAATGTCATCAGCCAAGCTCACCAGAGTGAAATCTTCCTCCAAATCCTCATAAACATTAACATCTTCTTGAAAGTTTGCAACTAGTCCTTCAGAACCTCTATTGGGTAAGTCATCAGCTACTCCATCATTGTGAGTTACCTTACATCCTCTACCCACACCAAACACAGACTGGAATGCAGTGTACATCCAGTGGGCCACACTCCTGCAACATGATGCTAGAGCATGGAAGCAGGGCTAACAGGATAGTACTGAACATCAACCTTTTTGTCTTTTTCTGCAAAAAAGAAAAGTACTGGAACATGCACTAACTGAACTTGTCAGAGGATTTTTTTTTTAGCATTGAGGAAAACCATAGAATAATAGCAGCCTTCCATTTCAGGAAATATTATGTTTACTATTAGATGTAAACTTTCCACAGTTATGTTAAGGCATCGTGTTATCATGTTCTCTTTCACATGCTGCTGTTTGGCGTTAAGTCGTGTGTTTACTCTACACATAGAGGGCCTCTGTGTGTAGCTTATGCAGCTAAGATGTTTCTCTATTTCGAAGCTCTCATAGACCACAGTGAATGTTTTTGTTTTCATGTAAACCTGTAAATAATTACAACACAAACAAAACACATTTTTACATGTAAAATACAGAAGAAATCTTTCAGACTCTGCACTTCTTTTAGGGGAGACATTAAACATTTAAACAATTTTTCATATTAACAGTGTTAACTAAGAACTACAAAAAGCCAGCTGTCCTTGAGGTAAGTCTTTTTAGATAACACTAAGATAGATAAGAAGTCCGTTCAAGTAAATCAAGCTACTTTTTGGGCACCGTGCACAGTGTTTCCACTGTGGGAGCCTCCACTGGAGGACTTATTTCAGAGCACTTTGAAGGGAGAAAGAAGTTCTTGATCTTGGGTAAGATCTTCTGAGCAGCACTGAAAAACCCCTGAGCTGTTGTCAGCTGCAACATGAACACAAAAAATAGAATTTTAAAAATTCATCATTTCACCTGAATCCTGAGGAAGAACAGCAGAACGTATAGGAAAGAGATAGCAGGAAAGTACAGTAAAAGAGGAAAACAAGATGCAAATCGGAGCAGTAATCGAAGAACAAGCTTCATCCTGTAGCTGCTGTGTTTGTGTGCAGGGCTGGCAGTTTAAAAATGACCACACATCAGAGGAAGGCAATTTGTCCACGGAGGGACAAAAAAGCAGATTTATCACATATAAAGAATTTGGTAAATAAAGAACACAAGACACCAATCAGCAAATTTCCTGCTGAAAGAAGACTATTAAGAGATGTCTACAAGATTTTTTTTCCTTAGCTGGGGTTACAGAGGTCACATGAAAGTGTGACCTCATATACTTCACTTAACAGAGGGCCCCCACTTGTAGGAGTGTAATGACCGAGCATCTGCCTGGGAAGATCCAAAATAAGACCTTGCATATTTAACATACCATCCCTCATTATGGACCTGCCACATATGCACTGTGTTGTATTCAGAGAGTGGGTTACAGAGTGAAATATATATAATACACATAAGTGGCTTGTTTTTGTATAAATGTGGCTTTTAAAAAACAGGCAGGTCAGTATTTTACCGTTTGTAAGTATAAAAGTCCCACTCAAGTATTCATGTATAGCATTTATTGCACGAACAGAAGGGTACTTGCACAGAAGTGAAGGGTAGAGAAAATGATACTGCACTGCATCAAACCCACACTTAAACAAGATGGTGGGAATATTCAGGTTGGTATGTTTTGCTGTTCTAGAGTTGAACACCTGCACTAAATCACTGCATTTCCTACTGATTTGGATTATATTTATGGGGGAGAAAGGGAGTGTATCTGCAGCAAGAAGTCACACCCAGTTTCCTAACCCAATTTAAAAGAAAAGTAGCTCTCCATCTCAGAGTAGATTTTCAGAGCAGGAACACATCTTTGCTGGTTGTAGTGCAAAGTATTTCTATGGACAAGCAGCTGTGTGATATTAAAAAACAAGTTGGGCTTGCAAGTCAGCAGCTTGGGAAGACACACACACAAGTGCTGGGGTTGATGAGCCACCTTTTCTAAACTGTAAGAGCATTGTCCACTAGTAAACTGTTCATGGATGACACAATTGTTGGGGGTGTGTAGTTCACATAGCAGGGTGGCCTGCACAATAGGGTAAAGTCTTTGTCCAGGAAAACACTACCCTCAACTCCACTGTGTCTTTGAGAAATGGGACTCTATTATTCAGAGATGTACTGAAGTGGTCATATTTTCTTGTCAAATGCAAATGCTCTTTCAGGATCTCGTCTTGTGACACACTGGTACACAAGTTACTTCTTTATTGTCATTTTCAAACGTGTTTTTTTCTTTTTTTTGGGGGGGGGGGGGGGGGGGGTGTTAGGTACTGAAAGTTCTAAAAGAGCCACACACACAATTTGGTTAGGTTCACATCAGACTACTCTGCACATGGGAAAATTATGCTAAAGGGTTACCCAGTCCATTAAAATGACATGCCAGTTATCTTCACTGGTGTCTTAGTGCATTGTTTGCATCTTTCTTCTGTCTATCTTCTATCTTCTTCAGGATTCAAGTCTGCTTTGAAAGAACTTCTGAAAAACCAAAGGAGCTCTGACAGTCATGAACCTTCCTCCATAATTACCTAACCTTAACCCCACTGAGCATTTTTCGGCGGCTCTTGAAAGCAAACAAAGCAACACATTCTTGAAATCACAATAAGGTCTTTGGAAGATCTTCTAATCATGCTGGGATATCATTATTCAGTTATCAAGATTTGCATAAACTTGGCGAGTTCATGGCAACACAATGTCATTAAAGCAAAAGGGAAATGATATAAAACACTAAGATATTCTGTAATTTTTCACTCAAGTTATTAAGAAGACATCATTGTTTAAAGTGGGAGGAATCGGAACGAATAAAAAATAATAATTAACTATACTAGTAATGTCGGACTTAGATTCTGTTTTATGTTTGTAACTCTAACAATAGCAGCTAGTTAGAAGCACTCTCTTCTCTGATTGTATGTGATTAGCACACTGCTTAATGGCCCCTTAACATCAACAAAAGCTCTTCATCACAAAACCTCCTCATTTATTTCATTGAGAGCACTGTATTAGTGCAGCAGGGGGTTCTTCCAAAGAATTACGAAGTGGGATTAGCTGCCGGTGCTGGGAGCATTTTTTTCTCTGTATAAATTCCCCAAAGAGTTTTGCTATCTATCCAATTCTTAAAGTGACCCAGATGTTTATCATGGATCAGTCCCTATGCAAATGTAATGAAAATCTTTGTAGAATTCCAGAAAATCTGCATCAGGAATTGCAAATGATTGCGTTTCCATGTATTACTTTTATGCAAATATTTGGGGAGATAAACATTTGGAGCGTGTGTTATAATTGGCAATGAACTACTTCAGAAGAAAGAACAGTATATGTAATAAAAAGCACATTAATCAAAGGTTAGACAAGAAAAAGAGTAATAGAATGTAGAACCACTGTATTTCTTTGATTACCTGAAGATTAAAACTTTCTTATTACTCCACACACATAAAACCTTTTAGTCTCCTCGATGGAAACTTGATGGAATTTTATGCTCTTTTTTGTCATTGTTCTTCTGTCATCCTCAAACCAGTCGCTACAGATGGTCGGCTGCCCCTCAGCTTGGTTCCTCTAGAGGTCTCCTCCTGTTAAAAAGGAGTTCTTCCTCCCCACTGTCAAGAAGTGCTGGTCGTAGTGCCCCGTCTCTCTACTACTGTAGGATCTTTACATTAGATATAAAGTGCTTTCAGCTGAATGGATGTCATGTTTCATGTACATCATTAATGTGGCTTTCGGATGCTAAATATCTAAACCTGACATATGGCACTATCAAGGCCTTTGAATTGGTGAAAACTAGCAATGAAAAGGCCTCCTACTAGAATGTATAAAAAATGAAGGCATATTAAGCTTCAACTTTTATTCCATATTTGATCTTCTTTCCTTTTAATAACCTACATGTGAGAACAAGACAAAATTATCAAAAAGGATTTATTTAATAATAACAATGAAAGACTGTATATAAAAGATAGACATAACCCACGTGAACAGTTGCCTTCTGTGTTTTAGGAGCTAGTATTGGACTGTATTTGAGCAAGATGGTGAAATGCTAAGTTATCAGCTGAAGCTGTCTGGCTTGGCTAATAAGTGTATCAAACACATTTTGGGTCCACCACACAAACATGGATGCAATGCAAAAAAAAAAAAGACCTGAGCATCACAGACTTCTTGGATGCTTTGTTTCTACAATTTGCTGTACAGTAAGCCGTATTATGTTAATTAACTGCATTAAGAGGCACCAAGAGGCACCATCACCACAGTCAGGAGTCGACGGCTAACATGGAGAAGAAATTTCATCATTCATATAAATTCTGGTAGCAAACGGAGAAACCCAGAATCTGAAAACCAGATTTGTTTGTAAAAAGTTTGTCTCTATTTCTCTTGGTTATCCAGTATGAGATATTCACACAGCTCTATTTTACTTGACGCTCCGCTTTTAAACACTGAAAATTTACCACAGTCTCGATTTGAATGTGCCTGCTCTTGTTTTGCTCTCTCTAAACCAATTAGCCCCTACACCCTGTTCTTTAATGACCGTTCACCATTAAAACATGGATTGGAGATCTTTGCACAGCACATTTTATGGCTCAAAACAGTTCAGGTGAGGCTGGAGGTGAAAGTAATGAAAGGTATAGGACAGAAAGCCTCACGGGTCCCCTGAGGATTAAGTGAAAAGGTTGCTACACCCAAAGGACCCTTTCTGATTGAAACTAGTTTTAATTTTTAATCACAGTAAATAGCTAAATAGCTTCAAGTTCAGTCAGTAACAACAAGAACACAGAAACCAAAACAACATGGTCTCCATGGTAACACCTGGGTAGTGCTGTCACTATCGCCTGATGATTTTTGAACAGGATTCTCCAAACACAGTGTTTGCAGTGTTTACCTGGATATTTCATTTCTAAACACCATCCTGAACCTACAAGCATCTGTCGCTATTTGCTGTGACTCGACAAACGCTTTGGAAAAATATCGACAGCTAAACAAGTGTAACAGCGACTCTTCAGTGTTTCCTGAGCCCAAATGGACCCAACATTTGTGACCCAACATCTGAGAAAATCTGGTAAGCTTTTCTCGTGTGAGCAAGCAAAAGCTTTTTTTGAATTTTTTGCTCAAAATGTGTCTAAAGCTTTCATAATCTTAAGGAAGCAGAGTACACTTTGGAGTTTAACTTTAATTTTTAATACTTAAACATTTGTAAGCACTTTTAACAAAACTCTGTGAACATTTGTGTTTTTAGAACATCTGTAGGACTCAGTTTTTGCTTCTTCTTGTGTCACCTTAAACTTCTAATGCCACACATCACACTGTGTGATTGATTTTGGACTACGTGCATGTTTTTATCATTCAGGCATCTTGGCCAGTGCAGACTAGCGCTGCTGATATGAAACAGCAGCAGGAAGCTAACAAGATTGCTGGAAGTGAAACGGTGCAAGAATTAAAAGATGCACTCCATTTTGCCACTCAGGAATTGAAGACTGCAAAGGAGGAAAATGCATCTTTGAAGGAGAAGATTGCCGTCCTTGAAGATGCTCACAAAATGGAAGTGAGTAGCCTCCAAGAAGAGCTCAAACTCAAGGATGAGGCGCTTCAAAGATGTGTGAAGAAAAGAAGAGCTCAAACCAAAGCCTGGGTAGAACTCCTCCATGAATCGACCATAAAAGACATGGAGATAAACACCAGGGAACAACACTGGAGCAGCAAGTGGCAATCAACCGAGAAGAGCCTGAAAGAGGAGAAGAAAAAAGTGGAGGAGCTCCAAATTAAGAACAAGCATCTGATGGAGAACTTACAGGAAAATCTGGACGAATGGAAGAACGTCCTTCAGGTAAGCTGTCTCTGCTATCATTTCACTTTACCATAATGTCATGTTTGGTCCTAACAACTTCTGTTAGACTGAGTCACAGTTCAGTAAAATACATTTTACTCTCTCTACATAGGAGCTTGCACTTGATGCTGACAACCAGGAAGAAACCCTGGAAACAAATTCCCAAGAGGAAAAACTGGAAAACCACGAGGGAGAAGAGGAGGGAACGGACAAACCAAGAAAGGACAAGAAAAAGCAGGAAGAAAAGGAGGAAAAGCAGGAGACAAAAGAGGACATCGAAGAAAACCTTGAGGGAAAAAGTGACGAGAAGATGGAAGATAAAAGAGCAACTGAAGATCTGAACCCAAACCTCTGCCTGGTTCCCATCCCTCTCACTCCCTCCGACTCTTGCCCTTTACCTCCTGTCCCTACACCCCAACTCAACCCCTCTACCTCCTCCCTACCTTACCCCCCCTCTCGTGCTCTTTCTTACTCTTCACCCAGCTCTTATTCTTTACGCAACACCCTCAGTCTCCACACCTTCCCCCAATCCTCCCAACCTTACTCGGTCTCTCGTGCTCCCTCCTACTATTTACCCTTGTTTTCCAAACCTGTGCAGCCCATAAACTCTAATGAAATGTTTCATCTGCTTTTTTGTTCATTTTAAAATAAACATGTGAAATTTCATTAAACTTACAGTCTTTGTTTGGATCATTGTTTTTTTTGTTTTGTTTTTTTTTTACCTATAACACAATATTACACTTTTGTCCAGAAGAGATTTATTTAAAAAAGTATAAGTCTCATTTAAGTGATCAAGAGTCTCCTGTCAAAAAGGTTTAACAGTTTATAAAGGTTAAGTTGACAGTGACAGACTTTATTTTAAAGAGCCCCAAGATAAGAAACATGTAGCAGTTAATGACCACACTTAAAATGGACATTGGCAACAAACTAGTGTGTAACTGGTGAGATCCAGCAAGAAAAAAAGTATTTTCTTTATTAAGACTGTTTATACAATGCATCAACTGTAATGCTATTCTTTAAAATGTATTTTTTTAAGGTTTCTACCAAGTTTTGCTTCAAATTCAAGAAAATATTTGACTGGTAATGCAGCACCAGAAGAAACAACCAGGTTTTTCATTAGTTACAAAATGTAGTTCTCTTGTTACCATACAAAGAAGACACTGCGCCTACCATGACTGTCTTCTACATACTTCCTGCTCATCTTCTGTCTGTACCCTCAGGCAACACAAGCACACAAATGTTTTTCCTTGTTTTATTTAACTGAAAACCCCCATAGACTCCCTGGAGATGCCACATCAGTCACCTACAGTGGCCCTTAGGGGACAGCAGAAGTCAAAGCTCAAATAAAACAATAAAATGGAAAAAGCGATGAAATGCAACAGATTGTTGCTACAAATGTCAAAGCACTTTGGGATTTTACTACTTTTACCTAACATAATAAACACATAAAATATCCTCTTTGCCATTTTTCCCAAGACTAACAATTTTATACTACATTATCTTTGTTGTTCTTAGTTTTTCACTTCTACTATGCTGCACTGGACAAACATTTATATAAGAGGTAAGATTTCTCCTTCCTGATTTCCTTATTGATCAAAGGTTAATGATTAAGCTAGAAGAGAAAACAGGAAAAAAGAAATATCTACAAAAATCTTAGGATAAGTCAACCAGTAATACTCCAAAATCGTTAAGCTTTTCGTTCTTTATGGAGTTAATTTCATGGTTGTCAGACACAGCTGCTCCTACTGAGTGACAGGACCTGTTGGTGCACGCCTGCTTCTGATTGGTCTGACTAGTGCCTGATGTTAAAACATATTATCTATTAGTTTGACTAGATCGAGAACTTCCAAATGTAGTCTCAGTGCATGGCAAGTGTTGCTTGTTTTGCAAAGTAAGACATTAAATCAGAAGAAACGTGGAGGTAATTTGATGGGTTTTTCTCTCCTACCCTCTCCCCTTGTTCTGAGCTGTGGATATTTTTAAACAGAGATGTCATTGGTGGGAAAACACTGACAACTAAAATGATCAGCACCTACAGTCACACAAAAATGATTTACTTTAAAATATCCATTCAGAAAAATATACTTAAAGCGAAATAAAGGTTTGAACTGAAAGAAAGAACAAACCTCTTACAGTCATTCTAACCTCCAAAAACGATACAGACTCAGGTAATAATCAGAGATAACAAGATGATTGCAGTGGCCTCCTACTGCCTCCCTTCCTTCCTGTCTATAATGACCTTTCTTTTACTGAGGCTGCAACAAAGCTTGAAACTTTTATGTAAGCCTGTCAAAAGGCTTTTGCCCTCATTTTTGTCATTCTCTACATGTCTGCATGCTTTCAGCAGCATCTGAATCAGCTGATGTGAGAACAATTATATTTCGAAATTGCAGCTGTTCTAATTTCAACAATATTTCCTTGCCATGCTACGTAATTAATTTCATTTATAATGTTATCCCTGAACATTTGACTACATTTTGTGCAACACATGTGCAAACATGCATTGTAACTTCATTTCACTAGCTGGGCCCACGTCCTCATTTTAGGTTTGACAGCGTTTTAGTAGGTAAAAGTGAATGCTTTGACATGAATTGAGCTGCGGTTTGGGGAAGGCCTCGAAGGGGACTGGCGATGGCTCCCGGGCCTGGCAGATCCCCATGTACTAAATAGAAGTGAAGAAGTTAAAGAATTGAGAACAAGGAGGGAGGGAGGGTGGGGCACGTAAACAAGAATGATCAGCTTGCAGAACTGAGGGAACTTATATTGATGACAGCCTGAAGGAGCGTGTTTGGAGGCGTGGTCCTGCTCCTGAAATTCCGATACATAATCTCCAATATAAAAAAAGAAGTGCACATTGAGATGAACCATTAAATATGGCGTAAATAACCAGGAAGATGTCCATCCATCCATCAACCCATCGATCCACTACAGCTTACTGATACAGGTCACTGAGGCAGCAAAGAAGAGAGGCAAAACTTCCCTCTCCCAAGCTCTTCTGGGATGATACAGATGTGTTCCCAAGGGGTCCGAGAGACAAGATTGTTTGATATAGGCAGCTTACCCTGGTCTGTTCTCCTAAAGTAAATGGGTCCTGGGTGATTCAAAAAAGCCCATGAAAATAACATCTAGCCACCAAGGAACCCTGCTTAGAGCAGAAATACAGGCTTGGGGGAAGAGGTCATTGGGAGGCATCAGGGGGCTGCATGAGTCACACTAATGGACCAGTTTTTGAAAACTCTGAATCCTGTCTAACCTGTTACAGACTGTCTTCATTAGCATTACTTATTTTCTAAACATATCACTCTCTAATAGACCTAAACTTGTAGAACAAGTTTACTTAAGGGAAGCGCTGGCATACATGAAAAAGAATGGAATTCTGAGAGAATTGTGGATACATTCGGTAACAAATTGTTTTCTTTTCCTTGGACCAGTGTTGATACTGCATCGCGGAAATAGCCTGTTTGCCAGACTTCTGCCTGGTAGCAAAAAAAAGCCTTTTTTTTTTGTGTGTAACATATGGAGCCATTTTTCACAAAGAATCATAATCTCCCAAGAGATTCATTTAAGTAGAGTAAGAATAAACCAACCAAGAATAAACCAACACAGAGAGACTGAGGAGGAGCTTCTTCCCGCAGGCGATACGGTCTCTCAATCACACCACCACACAGTACTGACCCACACATATAGTTCTTACACACACACACTGGACATTCTGGACATTGTTTTCACTTCATCACTTAAATCACTTTAAGCATATTTGCACTGCACAAGACATAATGTGGATTGCACAACACTGGTCACTACATTCTTCATTTCCAGTTAATACTTGTACAGCTGCTGTTATTGTGTGTATATATATATTTATTTATTTATATTTCTTCATACATTCTTATATAGTTCTATACTGTATATTGTGTATTTTGTTGTACAGTTATTTTATTTTCAACTTTAATTTATATATTTTATCTTATTCTTTCCCAGTTAAATTTACCCTTCATTCTAATTTGTGTTGTACAGTTATTTCATTTTTAACCTTAATTTTTTTTTATATATTTTATTCCTTCCTAGTTAAATTTACCCTTTTTAATTTTTCATATTTATTTCCTATCTTATTCATAGCCTTTTCCTTTTTTTTCTTTAGGTCACGAGCAGTTGTCTAAGCATTTCACTGCATATCGTACTGTGTATGACTGTGTACATGACAAATAAAATTTGAATTTGAATTTGAATTTAAAAGCCTGACAAACAGGTCTTCTTCTTTTAGATGCATCCATTAGGGGTTGCCTCAGCGAATCATCTACCTCCCTCTCACCCTATCCCTAACATCCTCTTCTGTCACACCAACCATCTGCATATCCTCCTTCACAACATCCATAAATCTTCTCTGTGGCCAATCACTTTCCCCCCTGCTCAGCAGCTCAATATTCAATATCCTTTGCACAACATCTCCACTTTTCTTCTTCTGCACATGTCTAAACCCTGCACCTCTAACTTGAAGTTGAACTTCTTCAAGCCATTTCAACCTGAGCTCTCACTCTGATTCACTCATTTCTAATCTTGTCCATTGTGGTCACTCCCTGTAAAAACCCTTTTTGCAGCTCTGCCACCTCCAGCTTGGCCTTCTGTCTCCTTGTCAGTGCGACTGTCACCATACCTTACATCACAGAAGGTCTCACTACCTTATTTCATCTCCACCCACTCCACCCCACCTGGACTTTCTTCTTCAATTCTCTTGTGCCATGTGTCCATTGCTTTGGATGGTTGATCTCAGGTATTTAAACTCATGTGGATGTGGATTGCACAACACTGGATATTATATTTCTTCATTTCCAGTTAATACTTGTACAGCTGCTGTTATTGTGTATATATATATTTATATTTCTTCATACATTCTTATATAGTTCTATACTGTATATTGTGTATTTTGTTGTACAGTTATTTTATTTTCAACTTTAATTTATATATTTATCTTATTCTTTCCCAGTTAAATTTGCCCTTCATTCTAATTTGTGTTGTACAGTTATTTCATTTTTAACCTTAATTTTTATATTTTATTTTATTTTATTCCTTCCTAGTTAAATTTACCCTTTTTAATTTTCATATTTATTTCCTATCTTATAGCCTTTTCTTTTTTCTTTAGGTCACGAGCAGTTGTCTAAGCATTTCACTGCATATCGTACTGTGTATGACTGTGTATGTGACAAATAAAATTGGAATTTGAATTTGAATTTGAATTCATGTACTCTCTACTTTTTGAATCTACACATTTCCCCTTGCCTCCCTCTCATTCACACACATCTATTATGTCGTGCTTCTACTGGCCTTTTTTGCCTTTTCTCTCCAAAGCATACCTCCACATTTCTAGGCTTTCTTCTACCTTCTACCTCAGCTCTACTCTCACTGCAGATTACGACATCATCTGCAAACATAATAATCCACGAAGACTCCTGCTTGACCTCATCTGTCAACCCAGTCATTACCACTGCAAGCAAGAAAGGGCTCAGAGCAGATCCCTGATGTTGTCCCACGCCTACCTTGAACCCATCTGTTACTCCTAACTCACCTCTGTCATGGTGTCCTCATTCATGTCCTGCACCACCACCGTTCTTCTCCTTCCATGTCTTTCTGCAGATCCACAAAAACACAGTCAAACTCCTTCTGACCTTTGCTATACTTTTCCACCAATTGCTTTTCCAGCATGATACCATTTTGCACCTCTTCTTGACTCAGCTTCAGCAAGTTTTTCCAAAGCTTCATAGTATGTCTCATTAACTTTATCCCTCTGTAGTTTCTACAGCTCTGCAAATTGCCTTTGTTCTTTAAAAGCATGTATCTCATGTAAAAAGTTCATTATTGTTCAAATAATTTCCAAAACAGGCGTAACACAAGTAATTCAAAATGCAATATGGAAGTGCAATAATTACAATTTCTGTTAATATTTCTTGAAATAGTAAAAAGTACTTGTTACACATGAAAAGCGTAACAAGTACTTTAGTAAAAAGTAGCCATGATCTACAATCAAGACTCCAAAGCCTGACTCCTCTCTCGCCTCCACATACTTGCTCAATCACAGTGTGACATGAATGTTGGACTGTTGGTTTCGGAAACTCACAGCAAACACCACAACAATGGAGCGATGGAAAGGTGTGGAGGAAGGGGCTTGCGACACTATCCAACCATCTGTGATACAGTGTGGAAAGACCACAAACCCTCAGACTTTAGTGTTGTTTTGTCTCTGATCGTCTTTGCAGCTTTTGGGAGGTTTGCAATTTGAAGACATTTTTAAATTAACCATCAGCCCTTTGCTGTGAAGTGTCGGTTGTCTAATTTTGGACTGAGAGGAAAACATAGTAATATTTAGAGAAAACAGGAACACATCATAGAGACCCCCAGACCACAAAACACACATAAAAATACCACCTTCACAACTTTTATTGTAAAACCTGATGCGCTGATGGGAAATCAAATACAGAACTGAAAGTGGGCTTGCAGTGTGTGCATGTGTGTGAGGAAGTTTGCAGTGGGCTGGGTGAGTAAACACTAACGGATGGGGAGGTGGAAGATGTGTGATTGCTAACGGTTCTTTCACACTTAAAGTAGCAACAGCGGTTTCTTCATTCATGTCAATGAGATCATTGTGGGGCATCACCAGATACTGCAGAGAAGAAAGGGATTATCCAGACCTTTTACTGCAATACAAGCTCATTTACTGCAGACAGCAGCTAGTCACACCACAACCCTGTAAATTCAGTTTACAGTAACATGTCGTACATTGAACAACATTAAAGACTTCCTTCTTAGACAGTGTATTGCCAAAACTAGAAATATTCTGTCTCAATAATGCTGAAAAACTAGTCCATGCATTTATTTATTATCTGGTGTCTTAAAAGATCACAGAGAAGCCTTCCGATGACGCTCAGTGCTGGAGAATTCTTTAAAGCATGGTCTTTAAATAAACATCCCACCAAATTCCTGGACATCCCGGATGTTAGTTTTTTTCTAGAGGTGTTTGTGAGCCCACGCTATGATTTCCATGACAGAATCAATTCAATTCAATTTTAATTCAGTTTTTATTTATATAGCTTACTACTGTAAGGTAAAGATCCTGCAATCATGCAGGGAAAATCCTAACAATCAAAACAATCAAACAGCCCTCTTTGAGCAAACACTTGGCAACAGTGGGAAGGAAAAACCCCCTTTTAGGAATAAACCTTCAGCAGAATCAGGCTCAGGGAGGGACAGCCATCTGCAAGGACAAAAGATGCACTGTAGAAAAGAGCAACAGATTAATAATAACTAATGATTAAATGCAGAGTGTTGAGTAAGCACATAGTGAGTGAAAAAGGTGCATTATGGCCTCCAGCAGCCTAAGATAAGATAAGATAAGATAAAACCTAGACCTAACCTAGCCTAGCCTAGCGTAACTAGGCTCCAGGCTGGAGAAACTGATCAGGAAGGCTAGCTCTGTGGTCGGCATGAAGCTGGACACTCTGGTGACAGTGGCAGAGAAAAGGACATTAAAGAAACTGCTGGACATTATGAACAATGCTGGGCATCCTCTGCACACGGCCATAAACAATCAGAAGAGTCTGTTCAGTGACAGGTTGCTTCTCCCCAAGACAAGAACTAACAGACTTAAAAACTCCTTTGTCCCACACGCCATCAGACTGTTTAACTCCTCCCTGGAGGGGAGAGGGAGGGGAAACAGGAGGACAAAGGAGGGGGGAACAACTAAGCTGTAGTGCCTCTTCACCTCACTGTACAATACCTTGTGCAATACTTTTTGTAAATAGTCAACAGTGCAATAGACTCAATACTTGAAATGTGCAATTCACTTGTATTTTTATTTTTTATTCCTATTTATTCTATTTATCCCCTTTGTATATTTTATTTATATTTGTCTCTGTATTTATATATGTGTGTGTGTGTGTGTCTCTGTATTTATATATGTGTGTGTGTGTGTGTGTGTGTGTGTGTGTGTGTGTGTGTGTGTGTGTGTGTGTGTGTGTGTGTGTATAACAATTCTGTAACTGTAACTTCGGTCGTTGCTGTGCTTTTTTTGGAAGTCGAATTTCCCAGAGGAACCCACCCGAGGGATTAATAAAGTTCTATCTTATCTTATCTTATCTTATCTTAACTAAGGGCCCTAGCTACAAGCGTTGTTAAAAAGGAAAGTTTTAAGCCTTGAAAGTAGAGAGGGTGTCTGTTTCCTGAATCCAAACTGGAGCTGGTTTCACAAAAAAGAGGTCTGAAAGCTGAAGACTCTGTCTCCTAATCTACTTCTAAATATCATAGGAATCACAAGCAAACCAGCAGTTTTAGAGTGAAGTACTCTATTGGGGGTGCTATGAGGTCTTTAGCCCTAAATATTCTATTATTCTATATTATACTTGTATATGCGTAAAAGGACTATTTCTAACAAATTCTGCCTCTCTAAGATGCTCTTTTTGCATCCAGTCATGTTACTGATCCATTGCCAATTAAAATACCGTTTACTTTTCCAGCCTTTATTTTGTTCCGATCCCAACTTTTTGTGCAAATGTTCCTGAAAGGGACCATTTCCTGCTGTGTGCTACATGTGAAAAATGACAGCTCTTAAAAATCCTGACCTGATTCTCACTAAACTGTCCAAAGTGCATGTGTGAAAACAGTCTGTGTGTATTTAACCCCCCTCCAAATCAGCCAGCTTTTCTTTGCTCGTCTCCACTAGAAGATGAAAGGCATTTGTTGAATATCAAACAAACTGACACTTGACCAGACTAACACAACTACCTCCTCCTCCTCCTCTTTTTCACCTCAGTCACATTCCTAGAGAGACATTTAACCCCACTCCATCTACAGATGGTGTGAATCTGTGAAATTAAGCTGTAAACCTTAGTGATGATCCAGGGAAGTGTCCTGATGAGGATAGCAGTAATACCATAATCAATTTCATTTTCTTACTGTTTGCAAATAGTAGGATCTATAGTTATAATTTAACTTTTTTAAAAAATGTTTTATTGGAGGCGAGTGTCCCTCTGCCCGTTAAAGTCTATACTTATAAACCTATGTGATATTTTTTTTCCAGAGTACCTATCTGGAATGGTTTGTCTGTTGTTAGGCAACTTCACACAATGTCCTGTTTGATTCTCTTGCACACAGAGAAAATTTTAACTCCATTTGGAAATTGACCTCACCAATTCATTACGGTTAGTAAGGTATGCCGTGATTAGATCACCATGGTAAATTATACAGAAGACATATCCTTGGCTGGAGCAAAATATATTAATAGTTTCTACCTATTTTTTTTTTTTACTAATTCTTTTAATTACAATATGTAACTACAGTATATAGACCAAATTCTGTGGTCTTACCTCAGGAAAAACATTAAAGGGAGTCTAAGTTGTGCAGTCAATGTAAAATCAGCACAGGAATTTGCACATAGTCAGCTGGAACTCAGTCTACTTTGTGCAGAAGAGTGAAATGATGCATTGAAATGCCCCTTCTTAATATGTACTCATGCAATACCTGAAGCAGTGTTATCAAAGACAACTCATAACCACTGTTATGATACCCATTATCTTTCACTGGTCTTTTAGGTTTTATCAAGCCAACTAGGTGTTTTTATCAAAACACCTAGCTATGATGGGGTTTTTTATCCCTCAGATAAATTCAGCTTCCGCTTTGGCAAAAACTTGTGAAAAATGGTGACACTGCTCTTAATCTGTAGTTTCGTATATAAAAATTTGGCATTAGCTGGACTATGATAGCATTTTGTTGTTAGCATCCTCCAGTTAGCATGCTTCTCTTACTGTATGTCAGATACCAAAATGGCTCCAGTTCACCTTCAGACAGCAGCAGTCTGAAAGGTGACAGATGACCGCACAGCTGCGGCACACACACACACACACACACACACACACACACACACACACACACACACACACACACACAGCTGCAGACATTGAATCAATGTTTCATGCTGAAACTGTCTGCAGATATTAAGATATATGTAAAACTGATAGATGCAAACAAATACTGACATGTCAGGACAGAATCAATGGATAATTGGATGGATGTTGGTTTGGCAGAATGTGATTTGTGAAGGAGAAGCAGAGGACAGGTGAGGGATCGTGTGTGATGGCGTGTTTGCACACAGTGTGACAACAGGTGTGTGTATGTGTTGAGTCAATCATCGCACATGCACACAGTGGGATCCTTTTTGCTTGACAGCAAGACGAATGAATGCGACAGATGCAGCCATAACTTTTACTTACAAAACACTGAGTGTGGATATAAGACACAAAGAAAGAAAGAAAGAAAGAAAGAAAGAAAGAAAGAAAGAAAGAAAGTTCGGGAGAGCAGAAGAGGTAATGAATGAATGGCTGGAGACAGGAAGAGAATGAGAAAAGATAAGATCAGTTTTTTGGTGAATGGGAGGAAAGGCATAGGCTTGCTTTTCAGGCACAAAAAAAGAAAAGTGAAAACAGTTTATGGCTTGATAAAGGCTCAGAGGCATACTTGGAGGAATTAAATTAAAAAAACAACAAAAATGGACACATCAGTTCTAAATCATGATTGTACCTCTGAATACTATCACTGCATAAAAGTTACATACATTTGTGAGATTTTGAGGATTACATGAATAGCATTTGAAGCACTCCACTGCACCAGCTTTAAAATATCCTGAGACACCAGAACAATTAGACTATCTGAGAAGCACTGCATGTAATGTTTTTACATCTCCTGTCTTTCTGCTCAGATCTCAGCGTTTAAAAAGCAATTACAGCAATTTTTTTTAGTTCAAAACTTGTAAGTGCAGGAGGAAAACCAGAATTTGGATTACCCTGAATACACTGAGTCATGTAAGCTACAACTTTGTAGAAAAAAAGCTGAAAACTTAAGAGTAAGAAAGAAAAATCAAAAACTATGCCTTTAGTCTATCAAAAAACTGCAGATATAAATATGTTTATCATTTTACAGACACTTAGTTTCGCCCCCAAAAGATGAAACACTGAGCTGGCGTTTCAAGATTTATAAACTCTGGAGCAAGTTTTCTAAATGCAGAGTTTTTGGATGAGAAATATGTCATTTTATTTATGACTGAGAGCTAGAGAAAAACATTTCTTTTTACAGTTAACTGACTTACTTAATTTGCTTGCTAATGAGGACCTTCTCTTGCTGTACTGTAGCAACCAGTGGCTCACGCACACACAAATCTCAAGCCAGAGGAATACCATGCACAAGCACAAGAGCTTGCCCTCTATCATACTGCAGGCAGAGGTGGAGGGACTCATTTACACTCATTTAAAGCTATGTTTCTGTGTGCTGATGTTTGGACTGCATCATTAACAACAACATGGAAGAAAATATAATTTTTAGAATTTCAATAATCAAGCTGGATAAATATTTAATCTAGTGTGAACACAGTGTTTATCTTAAGATACTTCACTTTTTGGACTTAGGTCAGCCTTAGGGGGTCCAGGGATGGAGAACCAAGAGATTTGGGGGTGAAAGGGTGAGTAAGGTGTTGAGGGGATGGGAGGAGGGTCACCGGCTAATGATCTTAAATCCTTGACAGGTCAAATGTTTTCATGAGGATCCACTTCCAGGACACAATGGAGTCCTGTTCTTCCTCCGAACTGAAGCAGTCTATTCATTTACAGAGCACTGACCTTTGACCCTCCCCTCCCCCTCCCCAAAAATCTCCTGTGGAGAAGCAGTTTCTGCTTCTGACTTTAATACATGATTGTTGTGGTAATTTTCCATTTAATGTTATGCTGCTTTTGTACAGCTCATCACACCAATGTGTGGAAAACTTTATGATCATAGGAGAAAGAGGCCTTTGTGGAAAAGGAACCTCATCAGCCATTCCAACACATTTTCCTTTCAAGTCCAATGATCCAGGCTCTCCTGACTGCCTAAACTAGAGATTTTAAATCTCTCTAATAAACAGAGATAAATGTTTTATTAATGATCATAGACTGACAGCTACTACTTTATATTTCTGTTTAATGTAAAAATATCTACTGGTGTATATAAAACTTTCTTAATATTTGATTTACAGTTTCCTTGTTTTCTTTTTAAGTTTGGGTTAAATGATTAATGACATCCAGTAAAAAAAAGTCACTATTAATAAGCTACAACATGAATAAAAAAAACAGTTTAACATTTACAGAAATCTTTGAGCGTTGTCGCTCAGCTGATACAGTTTTACAATCTAGATGGCAAAAATCTGTGTGTCTGGAGGCCATCTACCCCCTAGCGTCTTATTTCCATGGAGCATTTCACTTCACAGTCTGATATCTTCCCATTTTACGCTTTCCATGTATGGAAGTTAATATTCTTTTCACTAAAATGGAATTTGTTTTGCAGTCATATCTCTACCAGCCAGTGGGCAGAGCCCAACTCAATACATCTAAGCAGCTGACAGCAGAAAGGAAGTTACCACTCATAACCAACAGTGTGGCAATAATGTAGCACAATGCTGATTTTTATTTTTCATATAAATCAAACATGTTATTTTTCTGAAATGCACAAACACAAAACCCATGTGAGGCAGATCTTGATGCAGGTGAAAGCTGATAGATTCACTAAAAACATCTAAAAATCAGTTGGAGTTTGACTCTACTTTCACTTTCTGTTTTTTGTTTTATTATCTCTAAACGTTTACCACAGTTAATCTACTTGTTCTAGCATACAGAATGTTACCTACATATGAGAAGTTACTAGCAGTGACAAGGTAAGTTTCCCTGTTTTGGCTGCACACCAAGCTTTTATTTTCCTGGGAGATTTCCTGACCAATTACATTAAGTGCCATTAATCTATAGCCACTGCATCATGAAATCAACATTTACAGCATACTGGTGTAGTAAAGCAATTGATTTGACCGTGGCTAAATTTATATATATAGAGAGAGAAAAAAATGCTTTTCCTGCACCACCCCCACATACTTCTCTGTCACTCCTGACTTCCTTATGCAGTACCACAGTTTCTCTCTTAACACCCTATCATACGTTTTCTCAGCAAAGACAGTGAAACTCCTTCTGACCTTCACTACACGTTTCATCTTTGCTTCTTAAAGCAAAGATCGCACTTTCTTAGCATGAAGCAGTACTGCTGCTTATTGATCATTACCTATTTTCTATAACCTAGCCTTAACAACTCTTTCCCACAGGTTCATGGTATGGCTCATCAACTTTATCCCTCTGTAGTTACTACAGCTCTGCACATCACCTTTGAAAATTAGTCCCAGTACACTTCGCCATTCCTCGGCATCCTCTCATGCTTGAAGACTGTCCAAGAAAGTCCACTGCCCTCTCTCCTCGACACGTCCACAGCTATGTCATTTGATCCAATCCCCTTTCCATTGTCCATCCTTTCAAACAGCTGTCCTTCCTACTTCCCAATCCTCTCCACTTCCTGCACGATCGTTGCTCAAGAGTTGGCAGTTTGTCTTGTAATCGGAAGGTTCGAGCCCCGGCTCCGACAGTCTCGGTCGTTGTGTCCTTGGGCAAGACACTTCACCCGTTGCCTACTGGTGGTGGTCAGAGGGCCCGATGGCGCCAGTGTCCGGCAGCCTCGCCTCTGTCAGTGCGCCCCAGGGCGGCTGTGGTTACAATGTAGCTTGCCATCACCAGTGTGTGAATGGGTGAATGAATGTAGTGTAAAGCGCTTTGGCGTCCTTAGGGACTAAGTGAAGTGCTATACAAATGCAGGCTATTTACCATTTTACCATTACTAACCTGTCTCTCTCATTTCCTTCATTCATTAGCTCCTCAAAATACTCCCTCAATTCTCACCACACTTCCTTTACTTGATCTCACTGTCTACTTAACTGGGCATGTGTCTCCTTCTTTAGTGTCAAACTTCACACACAACTCAATAAGTATTTTCCTTTTCTTTTGCTACCTCTCTTTGCTGTACACTTAGCCTCCTACCTATACCTCGTTTTCTCTGCCAACCTCCAACTTCTCCTTGTCCTCTTTCCTCTGCCCAGAAGATATAGGAAATACTTTCTTGGCAGTTTCCCTCAGCTCTACAGCTGTACTTTCCCAGTCTTCTCTACCATAGACAGATAGATATTGTCGCCATAGCAAGCAGAAGCATGTTTGGTTCTGGTTTTATTTGCTGTGTTTCACATTTCTCTTACTGCACATATTTTAATTCAGGAAGATTTCTGTTCTAGCCATTTAAAGTCATCCATATCTGGGTGGTCTCCTGTGTTTTGTGTTTGTCCACTTCTGAGTCAAGAAAAAGGTGTATTCTTCACCCTACATGTTAACCACAGTGATATTTTCATATCCATGTGCCACCCTCTAAGGGACAGTTCATGGGTGGAGTTGAAATTTTTACAGTGAAGAAATGGGGAAATTGTTAATCATATGAAAACCACCAGATGTCCATAAAACAAATGAACAAAAACTGAATTTCCATGCCACACTTGATCTTCAGTTTCTGTATTAATATTAATATTTCCAGAGAACTGCAGAACATTTACAAAAAGTAACGCAAAAGAGTCAAAATCTTAGGTATTACGAAAAGCAGTCTGTGGTAGTGAAAGTAGTCTTTTTTAAAATTCAGATTATAATGAAAATGTTTTCTTTCTCTGCCCCTGAGATTACAGAAATGACTGACAGTTTAAACTCATTGTATACTGTCTTTAAATTATAAGATTTTACTCATCGGGGCAAAATAAAAATGCGTGAACGTCACTGCAAAATCACTCAAGGTCAGAGCATGCAGTGCTCAGAGAGAATGCAAAAATCCAAGAGCTGCATCATGGCAGGCTCTTCAGGCCCCGGATAGCATGTTAAATGGTAAAGTTCTTAGCAAGAAGCTGGGCAATTTTCAGGCATTGAGTCAACAATGGACTCCACTGTGTAGCAAAGTATTCGAGAGTAAAATCTGTCTGACAGCTAAAGTTTTATTCTCACAGCTATTATATCGTGGGTTGGACTTAGTTTGTCACACTGCTTCTGTATTTGACCTTCAATCTCAGGTCCCCTACCAGAGACCTGGGAGCTTGAGGTCTTCGCAATTCCTAGGACTGCACTCTTCTGGACAGAGATCTTGGATGTTGCTCCTGGGAACATCTGCTGCAGCCACTTGCCTAGCTTGGGGGTCACTGCACCAAGTGCTCCAGTTACCACTGGGACCACTGTTACATCTTCTCGAGTTCTTCTCTCAGGCCTTGGTACTTCTCCAGCTTCTCGTGTTCCTTCTTCTTGATGTTACTATCACTCAGCATAGCTACATCTATCACTACGGCCATCTTCCTCTACACATATATATATAATGGATTGGATTTAAATAGCTTTTCAAGGCACCCAAAGCGCTTTACAATGCCACTATTCATTCACTCTCACATTCACACACTGGTGGAGGCAAGCTACGGTTGTAGCCACAGCTGCCCTGGGGCAGACTGACAGAAGCGAGGCTGCCATATCGCGCCATCGGCCCCTCTGGCCAACGACCAGGACAGAGAGCCCGGGGATCGAACTGGCGACGTTCCGGTTACAAATACGCTTCCCAACCCCCTGAGCCACGGTCGCCCCATAAAAAAAAAAACACCCAGCACATAACAGCAGGGTATATAAATATATATATATATATATATATATATATATATATATATATATATATATATATATATATATATATATATAGTGATTATATATTAGTGCCCTGGTATTTAAAATCCTTGAGCTAACAGAGGCTGTGCTTTAACTATGTTTGTGGATCCTTATTTGAATAAACAAGATGTCCTCCCTCTGCATAATATCTTATTCACATTCTGGTGTGTGGCTTTTGCTCTGAGAGGACAACATGTACTTTGAGGATGACTGTGTTGAACAGAAACTCTTTTCTCAAAACTGTAACTCCATCCATCCATCTCTGTGTATAAATTCAACATAACACTGTAAAATTACAGGGACGGCTTTGAGGACAGAGGAGATCATGTTTGTGTGTGTCCTGCTGACTACCTATAAAATTAGAGGGCCCAACTGTGGGTTTTATAGAGTTGTAGTCCGTGTGTGTGTGTGTGTGTGTGTGTGCGTGTGTGTGTGTGTGTGTGTGTGTGTGTGTGTGTGTGTGTGTCTAAATGTTCTCTAACAGCCTGTGAAATTACAGGGAGAATGATGGAGTAAGGATACAAACACACTGTGTGTGTGTGTGTGTGTGTGTGTGTGTGTGTGTGTGTGTGTGTGTGTGTGTGTGTGTGTATGTGTGTGTTTAAGGGAAATAAAGAACCATTTCAGCCTAGATGCTAACATCTATAAGCAGTAAACCCTGACACTAATGTTAGTGTGAGTATGCAGTTAAAATAGTTATTCTGCTAACTGTTAGCATGCAAACTCAACAAACACTGACCTCTTTTAACACACAGGGAGGGAAACATGCTAAATCTGATTTGTAATGATGTTACTGTTGTTCATTTGCTACTCAAATTAATTTTGTTAACTTAATTAAAGAGAGAGAACAGTTCATTGATGCACAACAATTAAATCATGATGCTCTCACCAAGTATCAATTGAAATTTAAAGAAATCAGTTAACTTGGTCGAAACTACATGTTGATAAATTTTATTTTTTATTTATTATACATCCATCCATCTCTTCCACTTATCTTTAGCAGCATCACAGGGGGACTGGGGTGTATCCCAGCTACCTTGGGATAACAGGCAGGGTACACCCTGAACAGGTTGCCATCATGTCGCAGGGCTAACACAGAGAGGCAGACAACCATTCACACCCATGAGCAATGTAGAATCACCAATTCACCTAACGCCATTAATTGCGTGTCTCTGCATTGTGGGAGGAAGTCGGAGTACTTGGGGATAACCCACGCAAACACGGGGACAACATGCAAACTCCACACAGACACCCACAGACTCCACACACAGACTCCACACAGAGATAGTGGATTCAAACCCAGGACCTCCTTGCTGTGTGGTAACGTTGCCAACCACCATACCAATGTGCCCCCCATATATATTTGGTATCCTTATTTATAAATGCACATTTGAAGCGCATTTTGATTATTGATCAAATCTGCTCACTAAAGACTTTCATGGTATTCACACCTGGCAGTCATCTTGTCTGGTCAGGCAGATTACTTACAGAATTTCATCCAATATGAATTATCATGGAATCATTTTCCAATAATAATGGCAAATAATAATCAGTTTACTTACTTTAAGGGATACCGCAGAAACTGGCAGCTACTGGTCAGCAACAAAACCCTTGGACTAACATTATGTACTACCCCAAGTAGAGATTTAAAGTTTTCTAGACCCCATATAAGGTTTCTGTACGGGAAGACAAAGAAAGAAAGAAAAGTTTTTGGCTACAGCCCAATAATGGAACAGAAAAACAGCAGTAGGACACGTGTCACTATATAAAAGAGATCCCAAAAGAAAAGAAAAGAAAAGAAAAGAGAACAAAACAAAACAAAACAAAACCCTTCAAACAAACAACAAAACAAATCTTAATTCAGTTTGCATTTAGTGTGTAGTATGCACACTCAGTTTACACCTGGTATTACATGCTATAAGGGAAAATGACCTTTAACTTAACCACATTTGGAAGTCATTCACTCTTCACTCTGTCACTCTTCTATTGTGAGTGAATTTTAAGAGGTGCAAATGCAATTAAAACAGCGTGACCACATCATCCTTTCAAGTTGAAAGGTCATCAAACTCTGCCTGTTCCAGCTAAATGAACTGTGACTGTGCCAGCCAGCCCTGTCTTACTAATCTGGGCATTTAAATACTATTAATGGTTTTAAATATTGAAAGTGTTGAAAGAATATTGGTTCACTTAAAAGGGCAAAGTGGTACTCTTTACTTCATCCATATTGGGACAAAAACAGAATTATTGCTGTGGAGGTAATTTCCCCCAACAGTGAAATGATGCCTTACAGTTTATGAGTCACAAACACTTTCAAGTTCAAAGATGTCTTGTGTAAACAGGTTTTCCCACAGACTTTAACCAGACTTGCAGCTGGCATGCAAATCTTTATAATGTAATATGCAAAACTTTTCCCTGCTACTTTTCATATATTGTAACAAATCAGTGTTTGCAATTTTTTGCACCAGCATGCAAGAACATTTTTCCTTTAAAAAATATAGACTATTAAATACTAACACAAACCAAGCTTTCATTCTCCAACTGCAGCATTTAAAAATCCCCATCAAATGGCTTCACAAACATATGGTCCTGGTTTAATAGACCACTTTGTGGGAAAACTTATATCCAGCGTGGATCCCACAAAAAAGATGGCACATTGTTTCCCCCCATATAGCATGTGCCATCTTTTTTTCTTTTTCCAAGAAGCAGCCATTTTTTCCTGGAATGTTGCCCATTCCTCTTGCCCCCCACCACTCACAGCTATGATCCTCGGCAGCATCGCATTTCCAATGTGTTTTTGGGAAAAGGTATAGAAAGGGAAGGGGGTGTCCTTAAAGCTGTGGCCTTTACAATCTGCAGGGGCCCAAACCGTTCAGAGGAACTCCCTCTCTGTTCTGTATTGTTGGGTCTGTTTTGAGATCTGACCTTGAAAAAGCGTCCTGACTGGTAATCAGGAGTTTTTAAGATGATCAAACAGTCTCCATTATGATGGAGGACAATGGGGCTGACAGGAGAGGCAGGGGGGCTGAGCAAAAAGAGATGACAATGGGTTTCCTCTTTCTTTAAAACTCACTTGTTCTTTCTGTTCCCCTCATATAATTCAAAGGTTTTTTTTCCTCTTCATGTTCACCACTGAGCTGTTTACCAAAAGGTCATAAAAATGTCTCCAAAATCTTACAGTGTAAAAGTTTTTTTTTTAAGTAGAGTTTTTCTTAAAGTTTAATAAATAATAAAAAATATTAATGACTGGTATGAAAAGTTGCTAATTTTCCAGTCCTTTAAAGTTTAAAGTTCTTGTCCCAATGCCACTTTTAGTCACATAACAAAGCTCCTCTTAAAGTTGACAAAAGCAGGAAAAAACATTTATTATTCGTTATGATGGTCTTATCTTTAAACGAAGAGTAACAAGGAGGTAATTGCCATTTGCAGATATGGTCATTTTCATTTGAACAATTTGGAAAACAGAAGCAATGAATAAAGAGAACAGAAAACAAAAGGAAATATCACAACACCTTTTGTCTCTTTGACATCAACTCTAGGGAGTTTTGTGGATTCGTCGCATTCACAAATATTTTGAAACCACTGATGGGATATTTTTCATATTTGTCCTTAAATACTGTCCGTCAGACACATTCACATTACTGGAAGAACTCTGTTTTCAGTCAGCACACATGATGGTCCTTTATTATCAGCAAAGTCACCAGATTAATAGATAAAACTGCAAAATGAATAAAATAGATAGTGTGGTTAGCACTGTTGGAGTTTGACTTCACTGTCCACTGGCTGGGGCCTTTCTGTTCTCCCTGTGTTCGCGTGTGTTCTCTCTGGGTACTCTGCCTTCCTTCCACAATCCAAAGACATGCAATTGGTCGGGTTAGGTTAATTGGTGATTATAAATCGCACACAGATCTAAATTGTCATGTGTACCTCTGTTATACCTGCGACCGACTGGCAACCTGTCCACGATGTACCCCGGCCTTGCCCTATGGTAGCTGGCATAGGCTCTAGTGCCCCCTCCCCCAACTCCATATAGGCAGAAGAAAATGAAAAAATACAATAAATAATACATACCAGTATTTAAAAGTTAAGCCACAAAGGAGTAGAAAATGAAACAAAGAATGTTTCTACCTGCATCTACAGCCCAAGATCATATTCAAATAAAAACTAACCGCAGTGGCTCTTACATTGTTTTTAAAAACTATACATTTTTAAAATACACCAAACCACACGGAAATGGCTCTAACTGAGAATTTAACTTCCGCAGGATGCCATGCATCGTGGGAAAGGAACCAGAAAACTGTTGCAAACTGGAGCAAATAGGTTGTACTACTAAACACACCCCAGAACAAGGATGTATGTGTGGCTTTGTCATGTGGTTGCTTCGGTTAAAAATCACATTATTGGAGTAAACATGAACAGTTAGTGAAACTGCCTGTCAGACCACCTGCCTGTCAGACCACCTGTTGAAGTCAAGACTTCCAAGAAGCAAACACACAAACTGTACCAAGTCTTAACTCCTGCATGTTAAGTGTGCCACTGCAAATGAGAAATGTATAAGGGGTGAGTTCAACCATTTCCCCTACAGCCAATGGCAGAGAGAAGAGCCGTCTTCCATCCAATAGCATTCAACGAAGTCCTCAGCCAATGGGTGGCCGAGAACTCCACGTCTCCACGTGCAGATGAGCAGATCCCAAACACTGAAAAAAAGAGAGATATTTGGAGCTGAAAAGCGGGGTGGGGGGTAAAAGAGGGCTACCAAAAGGACAAAATGTAAACTGGAGGAAAAGAACAATCACTCACATACACTTAGAATCACATTTTTGTATTAATTTAAGATAAGAACTTTATTCATCCCGAGGGAAATTCTTTTGTCATACACATGCTCAATGCAGCAAGACAGACAGAGGGACAGAGGCATATCATATATAATATATATTAAATATTATGATTATTTTTTTATTTCTATTGTGCCAACAACAACAACAACAACAACAACAACAACAACAACAATAATAATAATAATAATAATAATAATAATATAACAACAGCTGCCTCAAGTCACCTAAGAATAAGTACGTTTACAATAAGTTTAATGTAAATGTGGTAAAGAATTCAACTAAGCCACAACTAAAAGAGCAAAAGTATCAGCTTAATTTTCTGTCTGATTTTACCATACAGAGCTGAAGAAATGGAAACACATTCTTCTATCAAATCTCTCTCTCTCTCTCTCTCTCTCTCTCTCTCTCACACACACACACACACACACACACACACACACACACACACACACACACACACACACACACACACCATGGCTCTGAATCTGTAAAAATCTCTAATGTGGATCAAACTCTAATGTGTGAATCAGCAGGCTCTCAGCTGTTATTTTTCACACTGTACAGGAAGTCATTTCCCCTCAGAAGTTTTTGTTGTTTGTTTGTTAAGGCAAACACATCTGTGTCATGTTCTTTTTTCATCTAGCAGCTGCACAACTTCTAAATGTTCTGACAGCAAACTGTGACTCGATTTAGCCGCATGAAGATCTGGACCACATTTGTAATGACAGTGTTGATGCATGTGTGCACACATGGAATGAAAGAAACACTAATGAATCTGGGCTTCTATTTCTACAGAACTGGGAGGCTAAAATAAACATGGAATATGTTGCACTTCTTGATTCGTCCATAATAGACGTTAAATAGATTAAGGGTACAGTCAATTATTATTTTTTGAGTTTATTCAAAAAGAAATAAGAATATTGCACTCTCATAAACATGTTGCTGTTCCACCTTGAGTAGAGTGAAATGAACATTGCTGTTTCACCCAACTGTGTTTATTTGGGTAGAAACCAGTCCCATACATAGTACAACGAAGGCTGAGGAGAAGAAAACTTGTAAGTATTTGGGTGCTGTGGGAGCAAATTTTAATTAGTGTTTGCTCTTTCAGACTCATGATCAGAAGGATCATACCTATGTCTCATCATAATAAGAAGTTCCTGGATCTGGAAACAGTGTCCTCTTTCTCCCGAACTGAGGTAAGGAGTCTAACACAGAGAAATGTGTATAAACATGCCTATTTACTCCCAGAATTGTCAAAATTACGTTTTGTCAGCAGAACATGCAACCCTCCCCCTCCCTTCTCTGGTGAGCTAAACAACAACAAAAGCTGGTTATAAGCTAACACTCTGATGAACACTTTCATTAGCTTCTCACATTGTATGAAAGTGTATTCACCAAGTTTCCAAACTGAACAATGTTAGATGCACTTTTAAGAACGTTTCACTAATGCCAGCTAATAGCATCTAATAGCAAAGCTTACCCAGGGATGTCCTTGACAACTCCTGTCAGTATTGCTGACACTAGACAGAAGCAAACTTCACTGGTTCATTGATTTGCAGACTCCATTCACAAAACTTTACAGTTTCTTTGAGAGTAAATAGATGTGGATACCAGCAGAGATTAACCGCAGACTAACTGGCAACCTGTCCAGGGTGTGACCCGCCTCTCGCCCTAAGACAGCTGGATTCGCTCAATGGATTGATGGATGGAAGTTAAAACAGGGCTTTACTCTAGCTTAGCTTGTTACCTAGTAAAGACTCTTCGATGATGAGGAAGAAGACAGAGAATCATTCACCTCTAGATTAATGTGTTGTGAACACTTTATAATAGCACCTATGCAGAAATAAATAGAGAGACCAAATGTGGTTTGTTACAGTATCACCAATCACCAATGTGGGTGTAAACTCCTTAGTGGTTGCACCTACTTCTAATACATTCTTGTCTCAAACTTTCCTCAACAAGGGGGAAGCTACGTCACACACAAGTTCCTTGAAGGGAAAGTTAACCATTTGTAAACTTAAAGGAGGGCTGTTACATGGATAAACACATTTGGGCTCTTTGATTTATGCTTTGACGAGGGGAGCCCTGATGTAGAGTTTTCTTTCAAACACAAGCTGGTCTTTTTAACTGTCTGTTTTATCTCAAATCAAATAATCTGCATGTGTGTATATTTTTATATGCCCATTTATACATTTCCTACACCAACCCTCACATTTTGCAAAGTTTCTCAGTAAGAATTGCACTCCCAGTTTATCACGACTAATAATAATATTACTTAGAAAAAAAAGAAAAAAATTCACACCTGCAAGCCATTCAACCTTCCAAGGCTTTGTGAAACTGCTTTCTCATACTGAAACCACACATTCGCGATTAGACACACACTTTGTGGCTTCTTGTAAGAGAATGAATGCCCATTCACTCTGAGAGTATATTTATAAGTTCTGTGCACATCATTTATACAGAAACTAAACCGTTTCTCTTGATTATTACCTGTAGACCTCAGACTTTCCAAATATTCAAACTGGACCCGAACTGGGTGGCAGATCTGTTACTGGAAGGTCTGTACACAGTGAACTGAGCAGCAACACCAACACAGATGATTCGTAGTATATGATATTTTATTGAGAACATAAAGATGTTGTCTCTTAGTTTGTTTTTATTTCCATTTGATATTTATTGGTGAGGCATGACACAAAATTTGGTTCAGTTTTGTCCTACCTTGCAATGGTAAACAATCGTTAGAAAGTTCCTGGTTTCAGATCTGGATTCAGATCAATCGCTAACAGTTAAGCATTTATAAGAAGGGCTGAGCCACGGGTAAAACTTTAATTTAAATCCACCTATAATGTTTTGCATAATCCTGCTAACCAAAGGACAAACCAAATCAGTTAGATAATCTTGTTTGTGGAGGTAAAAGAAGGATGTTCTGCTACGCCTACTTCTGTTTCCTCTCATGCCTCTGCCCCAATTCTAGGTCTATGCACAATCTCATTTCCATGAGAAACCTTCTAACCTAAGCATCTCTATGGCGAGAAATTCAAAAATCTCAATGCATTAAAGGGGCACTACACCCATGAAAGTCAGTTTTTTTTAGTCATAGGGAGCCTTTGAAATGACAAAGTGTGTTCTATAGTTCTGGAGAAGATCTGTGGAAATGACTCTTGACATCACAGTTTCGGGTTTGGAAACTACACAATTTAGATGCAGAGTAAGTGCTGCAAAGCAGGTAGGTGTAGAGTTTAAAATGTGGGTGTTTACCAAGTAGGCCAGATCTAAAAAAAAAAAAAAAAGATGCTATCAACTTGCATTATAGGAAAAGAGAGTCCCCCCAAAAAAGAAACATAATGAGAAAAAAAAACTCCACTAATTATGAAGTTACTAGCTATATTAGTTAAAATTGTGTTTACTTCATGTTCAAGAGTTCTGATACGCTCCATGAAATAACTGTTGTCAAAGTTAGAATCATTCTTCTGTTACATGTTACCCATGAACATTATATAGGTGGCTTTTGCAGGCCTCTGGCTCTTGTTCGCTTCACACATACATGTATGTTAATTTGTCCTGTAATTGATTTTATTTTCATTATGTCAGTGTATAATGCAAGAAGGCAAAAACAGTTCATCATAGACACCAAACACATGAATAAGAATTCATATGTTTATTGTTCTTCTTTGCGAACTATATATTTATTGCATAAGACAAAGTGATCAACTACAGTGTCATTGTTTGAGGAAGACCTATTTGCAGATATGCACGAGTCCGTGTCACTGTTCTGGGTGATTTGACCAAGCTTTTTGAGTTTTGTGACTTCTTTGTATTATAATGTTTTCCATTATTTAGTATGGAACGAGTCCTGTGTTTGTTCTGTTTAGTACTATTTCTGTTTCCATGGTTTCCTGTCGCTGTATCATCCTTGTGTCTCCTGTCAAAGTCTGTCGTGTTCTCTGCGTATGTTTCTTCGGTTATGTCTCGTCTCCCCTTCCTGTTTACATTTCACTCGTGTTTCGTTCTCTCTCCCCTGTTTGTCATGTACGTTCATGTGTGTTCTCCTTAGCCTTCATGTACTCTGTATTTGTTCTTAAGTAATGTCTGTGTTTCGTCTCCCATTTCTACTTCCCTGTCACCATTGGATTTCGTTAAGTTCGTTAAGTTCGGTCGTCCCTCTTGTGCATCTCCTTTTGGGTCCACACCACTATTCACCAGCCACTCGGCAGTCCATATCGTCCATATCCTTTTACAGCTTCAGAGTAAACAGACACCTCTCACCCAACATATTGACAGCTGAGGTAAACAGCAAACTGACAGCCTACACTCACTGCAGATGAACGAGGGTTTGCCATGGTTCAGGGGCTAAAAATGTCAAATACATCAAAACATTTAATTCACACCTACTAGTTGACACTTATCCATTTATATACATGAGCTTTCATCTCTGCTCTATTACATCATACAAGACTGTTGTTTAGAGCATTCTGATGCCTGACTTTTTGACTCATTTACACATTGACCTCATTTATTGAAACTTTGGTCAGGTTTAATATTAGCATTCACCCCTATAACATAGTTGTACATTTCAGTTAAAAAACTGTTACTTGATTTTCTTTGTAATCCCCCCTCATCCTCAGACACTCATTAAAGCTCTTGGAAACCTGTGTCATGTGTGCCTGCTGATAGAATAACAGGGAAATTACTTGTGGCTGCTTGCTGGGCTTTAAATGTCATCTACCCAAAACAGAAGACTGAAAGACTCTTCAAATGGAAGAAAATGGAGCCAAACGCCTAAAGAAACCCACTTCAAAAACAATTTGACCTTAGCTGTAGAGCACCAGTCACACTCCCATAAACAGTGAGGGGTTTACCACTTTCCTCAGTGGTCTTTTGGCAGACCTAAGTTATCGATTCTTCATTTTCTCCATTTTTAGTGGCAAAGCAGGGAGCTGAAACTGAAAAAACCCAAGCCCGTCCCAGACTGACAGTGTGGTTTTCTTCACTCTGTCTGTGAGTCACTGAATGAGCCTCACAAGCTGGAAAATACAGCAGGGGAACTTTCTCTGTGCTAAGAGTGTACATATACTGTATGTAATGGTGGTTAAGCATATAGAAACAGACGTGGGGTATGTGTTTGTGTATGTGTGGTTTATGCTTCACTGAGTTTCACTTGTCTGCAATGGAAGCCCCTCCAACGTCAGAACTTAACCGGACTGTGAAGTTTCCACCATATCAAACAGAAAACTAAACACACTGACACAAATACATTCTTGATCAATAGATCAGTTTTAGATCAGCAGTTTTGCATTTTCACTTTTCAGAACACTTCTCTGAATACGTGATGCTGTGCAGAAAGAAAAGCCATTGGTCTAGGAAGCCTTTAGTGGGCGGGGCTAAAAAAACAACTGAACGATTGATCATCAAAAATTCTTTGCTTGATTCCTGTCAAGGTCATGCATTTTCTAGTGAACTGTACTACAAGTAAAATAGCATCTAAAATGTTTATGCAAATAAAGTTTAGAGGAAAAAGTCCACTCAGGGTTTCTGAATGGAGTTTTAATGTCAACATACACAGTATACATCAAAAATCATTGTTATGAACACGTTCTTAAATAATTTGGAATTTGACAAAGTACGTGCACATTACATTTACGTGTGTCGTCCAAGGTAGCCTGGTTCTTCAAAATGAGTGTAAGCCTTGCAGCATGGTGATCGTCTCATTTCCATGAGATATTAGTGCAAAATCTCAACAATACAGAACTTGAGAAAAGCTTGAAGAGACTTTCTGGACAAACAAAACTTTGATAATTCTTTGCTTCCAGTTCTTTTACTCCTATAACAGCAGGGATGCAAAGGTTTTGTCTGAATGGCGATACCTATCATGTAGGAGAATAATGCGAGGAGTACCTGCAGCCTCAGCACTGGTAATAAATGCTGATGTGATTGTGGTGACATCAGTGTTCATGAACAACACAACCAATGTGGTAACCATTATGGGTCCTTTATACAGACACTGTACTGGTCTGTTATGGAGCACAATCTGAGCAAGAGGGCAAAGCTGTTGATTTAGTGGTTAATTTCATTTCATACGCTCACTGATAGTAAGAATACAAAGGCAGATACAGGTGGTAGAAATGTGGACATGCATCCAAACAGTATCTGGCTCAGCTCTGGAGATAGGATGGGGGGATTAATAAAATGAGCTACTGGTCCTCAGTAAGGCTTCAGGAATATCCAGATGAGAGGAGACCCTAGGGCAGACCTGGGACACACTGCAGATGTTATATTGCTCAGCTTACTTGGTAATGCCTTGGGAATCCCCCAAAAGAGCTGGAGGTTGTGTGTGTGTGTGTGTGTGTGTGTGTGTGGGGGGGGGGGGGGGGGGGGGGGTTCTGTCCTTTTGACCCAAAACTGTATAAATGATGGAAGATGGGTGGATTTTGTGCTTTATTTACTATTTTATAACAAATAGAATTATAAGATGTTATTTAACACACAGAAATCCTGGGGCTTTGTAACTGTTAATCCAGTCCAGGAATATTCATATGGTATCTGGAAAATGTATACATGCTCCAACAATGAAGGTTCCTTCTGTGGTCTGCTGTGCACACTGTTCATGAAGGTGTAGGCACATAAACAAAGCACAGAGTGGGTGGAATTATTCCGAGCGCAACATGGAGCTCCTTATGGTGGCTCTAATCTGGGCATAAAAACCACAACTGATTACATTAACAGATCTTTGCTACAAAAAAAGTGCAAAATATTCATATAATGTGCTGATAAACCCAACTGATGACTATATGGCATTAAGGCTAACACAGAGTTGATAATACTCACCTCTGTAACTGTTGGCTGAAAAGCTGTTTTATGCTGACAGATGCACAATGAGAACAGTTCCTGAGATGGAAACATAGTTCTATTGTCACCAGATTGGATTTCAAGCAGCATTGAGGCAGATTATCCTGTTTAGCATTATTGTAAAAACAAAAAGAAAGAAAGAAAGAAAAGAAAGCGCTTCACTTTCTACTGTAAGCAAGCAGATGGCTTTTTTGCTCTAACAACAGAAACAGCTGGTGGTTTGAATAGAGTTTAGAGGATTTATTTATAAAACAAAACAAACAAAAAAAAACCAAGCAAAAAATGCTTAAATCCACTTTAAAGACATCCTTCCTGTGTTTCTTTGTTTTACACAGATGTAGCTTTGGCTTATGTGTCGTACAACTGCTTTTGTTGTGGATTTGTTTTTTAATAGTTTTTTGACAGATGGTTCGCTGCATCAATACGACACAAATTCATGTGTAGCACGCACACACAAACACACAGAGATGTCTTCACCACACATTCAACCACATATTCTCATAGTCATATGACTCAACACACAGAGACATGCGCACACAAACGTTTTCATTTTCTTCTCAAACACCTCCTTGGCCAGTAAACACCTCCATTTCTTGGTTATTTTTGTTGTCAGATTAAACATTTTTTATTATTATTAACATCCTTCTGCTTAACCAGAAACATGTTAACAGGAAATACTTTTGAAAAGGTTTACATCAACATCCTGGTAAACTGAACTTCTTGAACACTTCCTTATTCATGGGGCACAACATTAGCAGACTATTACTGATTAAACCTGACCAGAAATGTACAGCAATGTCAAGTTAAAGTCAGCGTGTATTCATTAAAGAAACCAAAATAGACATACTATTTATTAATGAAATACACTTGTAGAATTTGCCATCCTTAGTGTTTGGACGCGCTGGACCCGAGATGATACTCCTTTCTTGTGGAACTAACTCTACAAACATTACTATAAGTGCCTCAAGCCTTTAACGTCTTTTAGAGTGTAACTTTTATATCCAGCAACAATTACTCTGGGATGCATTGTGTTTTTAATCATTTAGTGTCTGGAAAGCCTGTGCCACATAAAACATATTACTGGGCGAAAATATTATATTTATTATTACATATATATTATATTTGTGCATGTCAAATTTAATATCGTTTGATTATTAGTGCATGAATGACATTTGCTAGGTGCCATCTGGCTTTTAGTTAATAAAGTGAAAAACATAAGTGAAATGTTAGTCATGTGTTTTCTGTGAGTCACCTGTCCTGCTAGTAACTTTTTGACTCTGGTAGAGTTTCTCTTTGTCACCAATTTTTAATTGAACTTATGTTAATTTTTAATGGACAGAATTTGTAAACACAGCCAAGTTATGGAGAGTGGACACATGGGTGGTTTCAGTATCTCATCTCTCCTTTTTGCAGATTATCTGATTCTGTTTGTTTCATCAATACCCTGGGGCACTGGGGGCACTGGGGTGAGCAGGGGCTTTTCAGCCAAGGGTGAAGCAGCTGGGAGGACAACATAGTTCTTAACTTGAGTTGTGTTCCAGTAGTAGAAGTGCAAGTATCTGAACTTTCAATGCAACAGACAGAAAGACATGAGCTTCTTTTGAAGGGTGTATGAGCCTTAAGAACCAAGTATGCCTGCTTGGATGTCACTTCACGTGCCAATGGTAAAATCATCACACAACCACATGTATTTATGCTCACTGTTAAGGCACCGTTAGCCGCAACAGTATTCTCCTACACAATAGGTGTGGGCACTCAGATAATACACATCAGTGCATATATAGGAAAAGATGAGTTGACAACAGGAAGCAAAAAGGTGTTTTTTTTCCCCTAAGAGTCCCATCTTTTCAAACTGTTTCGGCATCATCATCTGTATAATCTGTGAATCTCTGACCTTGTGTACTGACATAGCGTTTGATTTGTCCATTTAATCATTAGTTATTATTCATCTCTGGCTCTCTTCCACAGCGTATCTTTGTATTGTCTTCCTGCCCTCATCCCCAGCTGGTCATGGCAGACGGCCGCCCTTGTCCTGCTTCTGGAGGAAGTTTCTTCCTGTTAAAAGAGTGGTTTTCCTTTCCATTGTCGTCAAAGTCCTTGCTCATGGGGAGGTCATCTGATTGTTGGAGTGTTCAGTGTTTTCTCTGTTGGGTCTTTACCTAATACTATAAAAACGCCTTGAGGCAACTGCTGTTGTGATTTGGCACTATATAAATAAAACTGATATAAATTGAATGGGGGAGGGGCTCAGAGTAAAGCATCACATCTATCTGTGAATCCTGGCTTGAAAGAAGCCAGTTGAGGTGGTTTGTAATATGTTTGTATGTTCAGATCAAAAAGTTTAATTTTAATATAAAGGAATTTTCTTATTCCAGGATATAATATGATGCTGCCTTAGACACGAGCACCTCCCTGTTATTATATTTGGTATCCACAGCTTTACTAGCTGCAAGAGACAAAAACATTAGTAGGTTAAAGCTGTGGTGGGGACATATGTTGTAGGTTGGTTAGCCACAAGACTGGTTCACGTCAAGTATGGACCTCTGTGGTTTGTACTTTGTTTTGTTTTTCTTTTTTCCAAATGCTGTTGTTTTGTTTTCCCCTGACTTTTTACTTTTGGTTTCTGTCACAAAGTTGTCTTTCTGTTAAGTAAATTCTTAATTTATTCAGTCATTTATAATTTTTTTACACTGTCCGAAGTTTTGCTTCAAGTTCACCAAGTCTCTCCTGTTTTGGCTTTTACATGTGTTTGCTAACAGCCCAGTACATATACCACTTGCTTTGTACTCACCAGTTAACAAATCATCCTGTTGAATTCAAGCTTTCCAGTACTCCTTATGACCTTTTTTGTGATTTCTGTTTGCATTCATTTCTGCAGTAATTCCCTGCAGTTATGACCTTTTGCCTGGTTTTTGGACATGTCCTTTGTTGCCTGCCCTTTGCTGGATTTATGTGCCTCGCCGACTGTCTGTGTATGACCTCTATCTGGATAAATGATTTGGATTTTACTTTTACATCCTGCTTTTAGGTCTTCATCCTCTGTAATTGTCAAACTTCACTGCCGGTTAGGTATAAGCACTTCCACTAGGTTTGGAAGAGATTGTGGTTTGAGTATAAACAGACCTTTTCAGTAACCCCTGCACACCATAAAATGCCACCCTCCAGTGGGACAAACTCTGATGATAACTTGAGCATAAATGATCAATCCCAATGGCTTTGACCAAACTGGATATTTTACTCCCTGATAATAAAATCCGCCGTAGAATTAGCACCTTGAAGAATGAGGCCAGTGGCTTAAAAATGCAACTTCAGAGTCTAAATAAAGTCAGAATGCAGTGGATGAAATGTACAAGTATGTTTGTCATTACATACCACTCATTCATTTTTAGAGGTTAAAAGAAGGCCACATGATTAGCTGAATAATGGGGAAATCTTCAACAGTTGAACTAAAACATAAAATATTTCCAATTGACTGAAAAAAAAACCTATTAACAGTGAAACTCCATTTGTACCATTATCATACAGTTCATTTTTTCCACTGATATCTGATGTATAGCAAAAGTGTCTTATCTCACATAGGAGTTCACTAAAATTTTTGGTGCTATTTATGGAAATATAGACTACCTTCACTACAGAGCAATCAAAGGTTAATCTCTGGGTTCAGACAGATTAACAGTAAACAACACTGATCATACGGGGATCTTTTGTGCCTGTAATGATACACAACCACAAGTTCTCAAGAGACTCTCTTCTGCAAAACACCCACATCCTCATCTGCATGTTTTTCATGGGTTCAAGTTTGGGGTTTTTTGAGGTAACATTTCCCCCTGGAAAATAACTGGGCGAGTCAGGTGATTTTTTTTTCATTACCCTGTTTTTGGGCTGCTTCACAGTCATGGCTTCTTCAAATTCACACCCGAGGTTTCTGGTTCAACTGAAGTTACGTATTTCATATGAAACGAGAAACCCAAAGAAGGAGTTTCTTCTGGTTTCAAGGAAGGGATTATTACTTAAACCTCTCAAGGGACCAACAAATCGAAAATCAAAATCTCATTTTATTTTTAATCATAGTTTCAAAATCATTAAACCATAAACCATGTGGTTTTGTTTTTAATATAAACTAATGACCTGAGCACTACTGGAATTTGTCAGTACTAGACAAATGACAAATCCATCACAAAAAAAAAAAAAGAAGAAAACTCATGCACACTAAGAGCAAGCCAAACTTTGATAGTGATTTTAAACACCAGCGGAAGGTATGAGAAAGAAACACCGGAAACCGCAAACAATCTGTTTGAGTAAGTCAGGTTATGGGCTGCGTAAATAGAAAGAAGGATAAATACATACATAAGCAGCTGTTAGCACTGTCCACTCACAGCAAGATAATTCTAAGGTCAAGGTTGCTCGTCAGCTTTCCTCCAGCAGTCCAAAGAAATGTATGTAAGCATAACTGCTGATTGTTGACAGGCTGTAGGTGTGGATTTGTACATGACTGGTCACTATCTATGGACTGGACTTTATATAAAGAAGGGCTTCTCGCAAATTCAAATTTTGTCAGTCAAATATTCTTCGGGGGGGTGGCTGGGGGTAAAAAATAAGCTTCTAGCTTGATTTCAACTCACTTTAAAGAATGTGCAAAAGTATAAAAAGAATAAAAATAAAACAAGATTCATCTTTTGCCTGTTAAGAGGTAACTGAGCTCCTGTATGTGCACCTCACCAGTTTAACAAAAAGTACTGCAAGCATCTCACAGTACTTTTTGTTACTGAACAACAAGCTACCTCCTTCTTTGAGAGTTTGAATTTCATCTTTTAATGTTTTATAAAGTGCAGGTGTTTGCTCTGACTTGGATTAATAGCTGGTAACCTTCTTTTTTTTTTTGAACCAGCTGCAGTGATGACAGGAAGGATGAGGGACCGTCATCAGGATCACAGTTACACTGAAAGATATGCAAATATTTTAAAAAAACCTTACAAATTTACTTAATCACAATCAGCACACAATTCACAGCAGCTGCATCTCACACACTCATCTCACATACTGGTCCTTTAAAGGGAACGGGAAATACCTTGGCTTCCGATTTCTAATTTGTTTATCAGTTAGGGATGAGCACAGCGCTTGTCGTTATGTTGATAAACAAATGCGCAGCGTCAGTCAAATATCCGAGATGGTGCTGACTGATATCGAAAGCATTATGCTGATTGTGAAGAAAATGTTTCAGGGCAGAGTGATGGACTCGGCTTCTGAAGCCGAGTAGCCACAGACTACAAAGGAGTGCCCATGCTGACTCTCAACCACTGAAGAGCCCATTATGGTCACCAGATTGGTCGTGCTGAATACGAACAGTGACATCACTACAGCCTCATCACCATTTATATCAGTGCTGTGGGCGCTACACTACACTTTCCTGAGCGACAGGCATTGCCACTTGGGCAAAGTGTGATGGCAAGCCACACATGGTAAGCTCCACACCTCACCACCAGTTGATCCACTTTAGTTTACTTTGCAGTCACTACTTTAATATATTCTTGTTCAATATTGTTTCTTTATTAAATTTATTTATTTTTCCATCACACCTTCCAATGTTTAAATGGCGTGCACATATATTAACACTGCAAGGTCAAAGTTCTGATTTATGTTATATTAATACATCTTTCTTTGTTTGAATTACCTGGGGTTTGGCTTCTCCTCCTGTGTGGCAAAGGGCTGGGAGAGCTGAAGTACCACTGACAGCCTAATTGGATAAAACCACATGCTTCATTGCCTGGGGGGTGTTTCATGTTTGTTTAATTGTTTTGTATTAGTTGGCCATTTTGGTTCCCCCCATGTGTGTCATTTGGTTTAGCTAAGCCAGTATTTAAGTTCTCCCTGTGTCATTTCAGGAGGTCAGTTTGTCTTATGTTTTTGAGGTTTCGGTAATTGTTATACTATTTAGTTTATTGAGTTGACCTCTTTTATTGGTCTGCCTGTTTAAGTTTTTTTGGCTTTCTTAAATATATTTTCATATTTTGGGGTCAATAAAACCCCTTTTTTGAATTAAGCACCTGTGTCCTTTATGCTTCACTGCTTGGTCCCTGACACAAAGCATTTGCAGTGATGGTGGTATAGCTGTAGAAGATTTCAAAAGAGAAAACAAGACCATAACGGTTTTTATTCGCGTGTTTTGTTTTTCAGACACATTTGTTTTTCTACATAAAGTATCTTCTTTTCAAGCTGTTACAGCATCTCACTCTGAGCCCATGTACTGATGTATACAAAGCCAAAGTTGAAATTTCAGGATAATATTCAATATAAAAATGAAATGTTCAAATTAAAGCCCTCTATGATATTGCATATATGTATTGCAAATTGATGTTTAACTCTCATAACATTAAGAGGATCTATCACAAGACCCAACAAGATAGCTGATCAAGTTGCTTCACTAACTCATCTGCGCACAGAATTTTGTAGAGATTAGCCTATACAGCTGTGGCAGTTGTTTGACCTGAAACGACAACTGTAATCTCCACTTTTTGACTTTATTCTCAAAATTATTATATCATTAATACTAATAATCTTTTTATATATGTCATTGAAATATCAGTGAAAGAAACCCAAACATTAAACCCAGCCACGATGGTCATGACACCCATGTGACATGCATGATACCAAAACTACACCGGAACGTGGTTTGTGCTTGTGAATGTGACGTGACTTTTGGTGTGTGCTGCCGTCTACAAAGATTACAACAGCAGGTACCGTGGGTCCTTCAGACCACCAGCAATGTGAAACTAAGTGTCACAGTGGGGTCAAGGACTAACTGAAGGTGGCTACTTTTATCATGAGAAGTGAGACACAATGATTACTGTTCACTGTCTGCAGTTGACTGGCCAGTGGAGGAGGACGTTACATATACTGTGAGTCACTACACAAGCTGTAAAACATAGAGCTACTATAGGCAGCGGAAGGATGAAGCACCTTTAAGTTGTGATGGAAAAACAAATCCGACACTTTCAGGATGTGTTGCAGGTAAGAGCTGTGGTCAGAAGGAAGGCTATCAACCTTTACCAACCTGTGCATGATCACCTGGTTTGAACAAACTGATGTAGACTTCTGGTTTCCAAGTACACTCAATAATGAATATATAATAAATAAGCTTTTATTAACTCAGCAGTTCTCAAACAGGGCAATCACAAAAATATATGGTGTAAAAGGTGCTTCTTTTTAGGGAACCGTTGCAGGAACTGAACAGGTACCTGAAAAAATGTGTGCATTTCCCTTAATTTTTATATATGTTTGTGTCCTCAGGTTACCTTTTATCAGACTCTCTAACAATTGAGAACATTTCCTGGTGTAGCTAGGTTTGTAAGCGGATGACTCATTCCGGTACATCAGAAGCAGTTTGTTTAACTGACACTGATATCACTATCTTCACAAGCTTTACAATTAAATGCACTTTTACTTTTAGTTTCCCTCCTCACCAGTACCAAGTGAAGCACTTTAACACATATACTACTGCATTTGAGTTATATGATTAAATAAATAAACAATTACAATATGACATTACATTGAAAAAAATACACAATAACAATTTGTGCATTTTGTCAGTGAGCAGGTTTTCAGACTCCTTCCCAATAAATGGCTTTTTGCACATCAGGAAGAAGTTAACCGAGTAGAATCTGTAAAACGGGATAACCAGGAGAATAAGAAGAATAAGAAACTTCAGGTTTTTTTAAATGATATTAAGATCATGATACGAACAAAACGTTTGGACTTGCTGATCTGGCTTCACTTGGAGAAAAGGTTGTCTGTATTTAAAGTCTTTGCTCTTCATTCAGTGGGCTAACCATAAATAGGTCTACTACCTGAAAGGAAACCAGAGTTCTCTTTAGTTTCTTTTTACTGTGGGTCTGAAAGCAGCCTCTAAAGGTCTTTGTGTGCGTGAGTCATTAAGCGTCTCAGAATGAACAGAGAGTCGATTGGCCAAGTCAGAAAGTGACTGTGTGGCCGTGAACTGTGTTTAATCATTGACGATGCTACAACCAGAGAACATTAATTCTGAAAGTCATGGTGGTCTCTATTTGAGCCTTCACACAGCCTGCCATTCTGTTTCACTTGTCAGCCAATCAGATTCCTCTACGGGTACAGGCCAGGTGATTGATTGGTCCATAATTTGAATTGAAACAAAGCTGATTGTTAGCAAGTTATTACCAGCTATGACAGTGAGGCTGTGTGTGTGTGTGTGTGTGTGTGTGTGTGTGTGTGTGTGTGTGTGTGTGTGTGTGTGTGTGTGTGTGTGTGCGTGACTGTGTGTGTGTAGACAGCTACTGTAGATGAAACTACCAAATAGGTAGTTTAGAGTCATTTAGCAGATGTTTGGTTTGTCTGTAGACAAATTGTGTCAAAAAGAAATTGACACAATTTGTCTGCTCATCCCGTAACTGGTGACTAGTTCCAGACAGCAGTTTTTTCAAAATGGGCGATAACGCGGTATGCAGGGATCACAGGGAATACTTTATGAAATAAGAAATATATACATAGATTATGATTTTTCAGGCTCATTGTCTGCTCCTTCTCCCTCATACAGATTTATTATATGAAAAGAGTACGGTGGCCCTGAGAGGCCAAACAGACTGCAACTTAAGGCAACACCAGCAAAAAGAAAAACGCTGCAAAAGCACACAAAACACGACGGAAATAGGAAAAAACAAAACAGAAATAGGAAAAACGACAACGGAAATAGGAAACAACAGATTTCCAAAAGCACAAGGGAAGTGTTTCTGGGGAGACATTAACCTGACGGACCAGTTGCAGGAACCCAAAACATGGTAGATGTATTTTATCAGGATTCATATAGTACTGATGACGGGTTTTTAGGCTAATACTTAGGTTAAGACCCTTAACTCTCATCTTTTCTTTCCTCACAAAACCGATAGATCCTCCACTTCTTGTAAGTGTCTCCCAGCGCAATTCTTAGCATATTTTGGTTTCTGCAACTGGTCCGTCAGGTTATTGTCTCCCCAGAAACACTTCCCTTGTGCTTTTGGAAATCAGTTTTTTACCTATTTCTGTTTTTGTTTTTCCTATTTCTGTTTGTGTTTTTCCTATTTCCATTGTCGTTTTTCCTATATCCGTTGTTGTTTTTCCTATATCCGTTGTCGTTTTTCCTATTTCCGTTGTGTTTTGTGTGCTTTTGTCGCGTTTTTCTTATTGCTGGTGTTTTCTTAAGTTGCAGTTTGTTTGGCCTCTCAGGGCCACCGTAAAAGAGGCTGCACAGGCACCTGAAAATGGTTTTGGGCTGAGTAACTTTACTTACAGTGCAGATGTAAATATTCATTTTACCTTCTAGATGAAAGTTATCTAGCCTGAAAAGTTTTGAATGAATTCTGATAAAACCTCGAAAGGTGGGGTCATGTTAACAACCTATTAAAATTTGACTGTCCATCAAGGTCTTTAAGGTCAACTTAATGATTTATTGGTCACAAATTGACAGAAATCCTGATTTTTTACAAGTGTGGTGTGTATTGTGAACTGTGAGATTAGCAGCACTTGGGTTCAGCTGCTTATTTGGAAAGGTATTTGCAGAAGGGGCATGTTTTGTGTCCCCTATAGAAACATCCTATGTTCACAAAACTTTGCAAGTTTAAAAAAAAAAGAAAAAAAGATGAAGGCCTAAAGACAAGTGTGGTTCCACTCATGAGGTCTGAGGAAATATATACGGAGCATATATCTGCATATATCCCATCTGAGGCTTGTAAATCCTTTGTAAATATGTTTGGCTCCAAATTCTTCCTCTTCTGATTTTGGCTTTAAATTCAGTGAGAAGATATTTCATGTTTTAACTAGTTTATTTCAGAAAAAGTCATACAACAATAACCACTGGGACAGAGAACAGTGGAAGATAATGTCACCCCTGCTATTCCTTTTCATCTCTTTCCACTCACATTTTCACATCCTTTGAACCCTTTTAAGCGATTTTTTTCTTCATAGGCGTTTCCTTTTCTGTCACGTGTTGATACTGTGACGGAGTTGGATTTTTTTATGTGCAATATTGCAGGCGTGTAAATCCCCTGTACTGCGTATGGCTCAGTTGTTCCACAAACAAAATTAAGTTACATTTAAGCAAAAGTAAAAGCTGAAGGCTAAATTCTCTGTCAAAAGGCAAACTATTTGCATATTGTAGTAAAACAGCACATTTCATTTTTGTCTGTTAGAATTAACGATTTTAAACTAAGAACATACAACTTATTTTTTTTGCGCAGTTCTCATGGAAAATATGTTTAACACTAATTTAGTCTAATTCAAAGGAATATGAAAAAAAACCTGTTTTGCTTTCATACAAAACATTTCAATCTTTAAAAATATATAATTAAGGTGTACAGTAACTTACTAACTCTGATTTGGTTTAATTTTTTTATAGAACAGAATTCAACTTTATTGTCATTGCACATGCACAGGTACAGGGCAACGAAATGCAGTTTGCATCCATCCAGAAGTGCTTTAGTGATATAGATATATTACAATATATATTAGCAATAATATAGATATGTGAGGACCAGGATGTCTGAGGACAGGTGGTTCTTCCTCAGAGTCCTCAAGAAGAAGAGGCGCTGGTGAGCCTTCTTGACCAGCTTGGAGCAGTTGGTCGTCCAGGTGAGATCCCGGTTTATCCCGGTTTATCCAAGGCTTCTGGTTGGGGTACATGGTGATCCGTTTCTGGGTGGTGACACTGTCTGTGGTTTCGGAGATGTAATCCAGTACAGATGAGGCGTACTGGTCCAGGTCTGTGTGGGTGAACATATTCCAGTCTGTGTTTTTAAATCTGTCCTGGAGCACTGCGTCTGTCCCCTCTGGCCACACTTTAATTGTTCTCACAGCAGGTTTCACACGTTGGATGAGTGGTGAATACCGAGGTGTGAGGAGCAGGGAGAGATGGTCCGATTGTCCAATGTGGGGGAGGGGTGTGGCTTTGTAGGCTCCAGCCAGGTTGGAATACACATGGTCTAAAGTCTTGTCTCCTCTGGTGTGGCAGGAGACATGTTGGTGGAATCTGGGGAGGACTGTCTTTAAGTTGGTGTGGTTGAAGTCGCCAGCAACAATAAAAGCAGCCTCGGGGTATGTGTAAGTATGTAAGTAAATACAGAATCGGACATGTTAAAAAGGTTGTTGAGCTAAAGCAGACAATGAACATGATGAGTGATTTTGGGTTATAATCTAGAAAGTGAGTTTCTAGAGTTCTGTAAGTTTTTTTTCTTACACTATTATTATTTCCATCACTATATAATTCTGGATTTTTACTTTTTTCCTGGATATCATTGTGAGACATACATAACATAGCAAGATGAAGTCTTTTTCAACCCTTTTGGCAGCATTTTAAACAATGCGTTCTTTAACTTTTCAAAGCCAGATGTGACCATATGGGGACAAGAGGTGTAAGTTAGCAGCTAATTGAATTTCCTTTGTGAATTTCCCAACAGTGGGGAATAATAAATGCTATCTTAGCTTAACCCTCCAACACTGACATAAGTTTTATAACACTATCACTCTCTCTTTTTTTACGATTTGTCTGTTTATGCTTGGATCATTTAATTCATTGTGTGTTCCAGAGGACGTCAGATGTCAGAATTTTCATCTAAAACACCTCCTCATCTCACATATCCAACGTGGAAACTCTGAGCAGCTCTACCACGCCCAGGTTAGCGATCCAAGATGGCTTCAGCCAACATAAACAGTATTAAAATTATGAAACTTTTCTGTCACTGTTGTGTGTTTGAGGCTCTATCCATGAAAGCACTGTAGCAGTGTTTTGAAACATTGAAAAAACAAACAAAAAAAACATTGTACTGTATTGCTACTGAAGCACGAATTGCTGCATTTTGCTCAGAAGGAAATAGAATCCTATGTTTTCTTGCTTTTCCAATTTTCTAGCTGGAATCCATTAATCTGAATACCCTGAAATTTTATGATTTAGTTGAATATAAAATGGCACAGATAATGTATAAAGGACAAAATAACTTGCTTTGCCCCAGTACTCAGAAGCTGTTCAAAGTCAGAGAGAGTCAATATGACTTAAGGGGAACAGATTTCTTTAAAAAAAAAAACAAGATGAGGACAAATATAAAGCAGAGATGTGTCTCTGTTAGAGGAGTTAACCTGTGGAACCTGTGGTCATGAAGTCATTTGAGTGCCTGGTTCTCTCCTATCTCAAGACCCTCACGGCCCCCCTCCTGGACCCCCTGCAGTTTGCATACAGAGCCAACAGGTCTGTAGATGACGCCATCAACATGGCCCTACACTTCATCCTGCAGCATCTGGACTCCCCAGGAACCTACGCCAGGATCCTGTTTGTGGACTTCAGCTCTGCCTTCAACACCATCCTTCCAGACCATCTCCGAGGCAAGCTTTCCCAGATGAATGTGCCTGATCCCATCTGCCGGTGGATCACTGACTTCCTGTCGGACAGGAAGCAGCATGTGAGGCTGGGAAAGAATGTCTCGGACTCCCGGACCATCAGCACCGGCTCCCCTCAGGGCTGTGTTCTTTCTCCCCTGCTCTTCTCCCTGTACACCAACTGCTGCACCTCCACCCACCAGTCTGTCAAGCTAATCAAGTTTGCAGATGACACCACCGTTATTGGACTCATCTCGGACGGGGATGAGTCTGCCTACAGGAGGGAGGTTGAACGTCTGGTGTCTTGGTGCAGCCACAACAACCTGGTGCTGAATGCCCAGAAGACAGTGAAGATTATTGTGGACTTCAGGAGGCACACAGCCCCACTCCCCCCCATCATCCTGACTGACACCCCCATCACCTCTGTGGACTCATTCTGCTTCCTGGATACCACCATCACTCAGGACCTGAAGTGGGAGCCCACCATCACCTCCGTCATCAAGAAAGCCCAGCAGAGGATGTACTTCCTGAGGCAGCTGAAGAAATTCAACCTGCCAACACGGACGATGATGCAATTCTACACTGCAATCATCGAGTCCATCCTCACCTCCTCCATCACCGTGTGGTACGCTGGAGCCACTATCAGGGACAAACAGAGACTGCAGCGTGTTGTGCACTCTGCCGAGAAGGTGATTGGCTGCAGACTCCCATCTCTGCAGGACCTGTACACCTCCAGGACACTGGGGCGTGCAGCTCGGATCTCAGCTGACCCTTCTCACCCTGGAGACAGGCTGTTTGACCTGCTCCCCTCAGGCAGGAGGCTCCGGTCCATTCGCACCAGAACCTCTCGCCATAAGAACAGTTTCTTCCCCTCTGCTGTTGGACACATGAACAATAACCGTATGACTGTTCCCGCTACTAACACATGACCCTACGCTGTGTTCACTGCATCATTCCATGTTTAGCACTGATCACCACCTGCACTCATGCATATATCTTTCTACGTAGCACTTTTAATTCTTATTCTTATTTTTATTTTTTCATGTCTATTTAAGCGTAATTTATGACAGTATGTTTGCACTGAAGCACCGCAGCAATTTCCTAATGTTGTAAACCTGCTCAACATTTGGCAATAAAACCCTTTCTTTTCTTTCTTTCTGGAATAGTTATGACAGTGATTTAAAAAGGTGTAGTTCATTTTCCTTGTTTAAAAATATGTTTAAAAATAGAGTATTAGAAAAATATATAAATCAAGAATGAAAAGAGCAAAAAAAAAACCCCAAAAAAAAAACCTTTTGATTCTTTTGCTTTGATGTAGTTACTTATCTAAGGTGGAAAGTTTTTTTTTCTTGTTTGTTTGTTTGTTTGTTTTGTTTTGTTTTTGTTTTTGCTTTGTTTTATTATTTGCTTCGAGCCCTGTGTACAGGAGCTGCATGCAAAAAGATATTTTGTTAAAAGGGTTGGCGTAATAAGCAAATGCTTCAGCCAATACCTTTTGATTAGCCTTGTCTCATGCTTTCTTGCTTTGTGGTAGATCTTTGTTCTGTTTTCACTGAGATATTTGAATGCTAATCAATAAAAATCAAATCAAATCAAATCATTCAACTTGGGAAGACATCACTTCAGAGTTCTGACTTTCTGACTCTGTAATAAGCTAACTCTTTGTTCCACCTTCTCCGAAAGGGTTCCAGTTTTCACAGATGTCTTTGATATTCTGTCAGTACATTAACTATAAACCAATCTGTGTTATTTGTCTGATAATTCCATTAAAAATGCCCAGAACAGCATTGACCATAATCCACTTCACAAATTTAATGAATTAGCAGAAGGTGTAGCCCAGCGAACAGCTACCAGCTATAGCAGCCTGGAGCCATCTGTGAAAGGATTAATTAGGGTGGTGAAAGGAGGCTTATGTGTCAAATGGAAAGTTACCCACATCACAATCTGGTTTCACGGCACTCTGTTATTATATAGTAAATTTAAAATGTTGTGTTTCTCAACATGAATTACCCCAGACCATTATTTTTTAAGCAAAAAAAAAAAAAAAAAGTAAGAAAACAGTGGAGGCGGAGGGATGGTAAGTCCTGAATGTCATGCTTCATATATGTAAATACGTCACAGTTTTTCATAGATTTATAAATATGTTATTAATTACAAATATTTTTCATGGTTATCTTTAGGTATTAAAATACTATTTTGTTAGTTTTATAAAATCATAACTGTTGATGTAAAATGCAACCTGGTTGTCATGTTGACACCTACTGGCTTTCTCTAACAAAAAAAAAGATGCAACATATGAAATATGATTATGAGGACAACCCGAGGGTATACTGGAGCAGCGTGGTTAACGATGCAAGCTGAAGGGATTTCTCTGTGGTGAGGGTGTGAACTGAGCGATGACTGGAACATAGCTAAGAGATAGAGGGTGGGGTCAACAAAGGCAGAACAGCCTAAAGGGAGCCGAGGTGAAGTCATACTGAGAAAGTTTGTTGATCTTTTAGGTCACCAGAGTGAAAAGACTCCTCCAAGTATTTCCATCACTTTCCATCAAATTGTTCTTTCCACTTTAACTTTGGCTGTCTGTTTCAGTTTTGAAAATGATCATTTACATTCACTAACTACATGAGATAGGTTAAGAAAAAGAGGCCATGCAATAAATCATATTTTTTATCATGCTTTATCACGCATCAGTCGGTTTGCACAAACTACAAATAAATGGCTGCGAGGGATGAAAGAAACAAATATTTCTATCATAGAAAAAATGTAACAGCCAGTTTGTAAAGCTAAACTACTACTGAGAAACTTTGTGTTGTTAAACTTCTAACACTGGTTTGATTGAGTGATTCCTTCTGATTCGTCAGTGTTTCTGTATCAGTTTACTGACAACAGGTATGCAAAACAGAACTGTTAACGGAAAGTTCTAATCTAATTGTGAACTGGTGTAAGCTCAAAGAAGGGACTGTGTAAACAGAGCCTACAAAGCCTCCACAGCGCCTGCCTCCCGTCAATGCTGGCAGTAGATAAGCAACAGCAGAGATAAGCTCTGCCCTGACAGGAATGTTCTAACGTTTCGGTTGCCTCATACTTCAGGTGGTCGCCTCGGGTCAGCTTCCACTCACATGCAAATGCCATTCAAATACTAATCTTTCAGTGACAGGGAATTTGAATGCCAAACCATCTTGAGCAATTCCCAGGAATTTCGGCATGTGTCTTTTTTGGTAGCCACTGAAGATCTGTTGATTGAGGTGGGGGGTTGAAACAACCCACACAGGCCAGGGTTCACACATGCTTTTGTTGAATGATGGCTGAAAAATGCTTTTGGGATTTTCCACGTGAAAGTGAGTAGACAAATTCCACATGAAGGTTCCTGAAAGCACTGTGAAGTGCTAAGTAGCAAGATGCATATTAAAGCAGTGGCTCAGACGTCTTCTTGCAAGACACCCTTAAAATAGTCGAAAAAGTCATGCCACCAACCCCACAATTTGAGAACAGTAAGGATGCTGCCTATACTTAGGCTATGCCCACACTAATGTGTTTTCGTTTTTTGGCCTCCTGTCCACACTGAGACAGCGTTTTTCCTTTTGAAAACGCTCTCGAAAACGCATACATTTCAAAACGGAGTTGTCCCATCGCAGTGTGGACACTCGAAAACGCAGACTTTCTAAAACGATGACGCATTTTAGTCATGTGATGCAGTCATGTGACCAATTAAACAAAGATAGCGGAGCGTATTATACGGCAGTTGTTTTGATTGCTCTCAATTTTGACAGCCCTAAAAAAGATTAATATCAGTTTGTACATGCTCCAGATAGCTTTTCTTCAAATTCTTAAATTCTCACTCGCTTTTGCGCATGCGCAGGACTGGAACGTAGCGTTTTCGGCCATTTCAATGTGGATGCACAACTCTGTGAAAACGACTGAAAACACTAGTGTGGACGTGGAGCAGTTTTCAAATCTATTTGGGCTAGTGTGGACGTAGCCTCACAATACCTTTAAATACCAAAATTTCAATTGTTACTGTAGGTAGCATAAGTGGTATATGTACAGAGGCTGCACATATCTACAAGTTCTCTAATCTATCCAAACATGCTAACGTAGAAGAGCGTAGAAGTAAGATGTCGACTAGTGCGGCTGCTGAGCGTTATCCGGGCTCGCTGATAGAAAGGCAATAAGAATCAAGTGATAACTCTTTAACTAAAGACAATATGCACACAATGCTAATGTGCTTTTTTAGGCTAAGGTAGGAAATGCTTCTGAGCTCTAAAGCCTTAATTGTATTTTGTGTTATTGTTTTGTTGTACATTCAGTACCGTTGCACGTTTTTGCACCAGCGCACTTATTGTCAAATGTAATGTTCTGGTTGTTCAAACTGTTCATTCAGAAAAAATAAACGTATAAATGCCGCAAATCTGTCCAGGAAAATTAAGAAGTCGATGTGAACGGCTGCATTAACAGAAACATTTTTAATGCATGAAATATTCATACAGATTTTACGCGTCCAGTGTGCGAAGGCCTTAACCCTACTGGTGTTGGTACGGACTACTAAATGATACAGGAATCAAATTATTGTATCCGCAAACTAAAAAAATTAAACACAAAAGACCTTCAAAGCTTCAAAGCACCAACAAACACACAGAAATGCACAGAAGTTGTTCGAGAAGCTCCTGCTCAGTGTTTTTATGTTTCAGCTGTGCATTTAGCGCCCTCATGATCTCTCCTACTGAACCTTTACTTTTCACGCTGTCTTGTATTTTGGATCAGATACACGCTGAAGACACATTTACAGGAATGCAAATCTTATTTAAATGATTTCAGCAAGAATATGAAAGTGGTTATTTTAAAGCGCAGGCGAAGTTACAGCCTGTGTTCAATGGTGATGCACTGTAGAAAAACAAGTATAAACATGTGGAGGTGGAAAGGTCACTATGGTGGAAAATTTCTTGTTTTTCAGTTTGATCACCAGCCTTTTAAGAAAGCACCTTTAGCAGAGCAGCTCACTTGTGATTTCCAGAGACATTCAAGCTGTTGACGGGAAGGACAGGGTGGGTGTGAAGTCATGGTGGTGCAAAAGCAAAAACGGCTCACAATTCAATTTGACCTGATGACACACTCCCAATTTTGAAAGAGAATTCACACTCATCTGTTTGTTGTTTCTTGCTTGTAGCTTGTAAGCATTGGGCTGCAGCTCTTTCAAGCAGGTGGAAGAAAGCCTTGAAACGATCTGTTACAGCTCAAAAGCATGAGCAACTCTACAAGCCACTTTGGTACCCACCTCCTCCCCATCTCCTCTGTTGTTTCTGACTAGGTTATTGTCAGTTCCATCATTACTTATGATGCCTGCTCCATTCAATAAGGAGGTCTTGCTTCTTCCCTCTCTGCATATAGGCTGTACATGAAAAGATGGGGAGGTCCCAGAACAACGCAACACTCCCAAATATTACAAATGGAATAATAGTCCTACATTTAATACAGTGGTCCTCAAAGAAAGAAAGAAAACCATTAATGGTCATTCAAAATTTTATTTGTTGAAAGTCTGTATTGAGGCTCATTCTAAGTTTTTGTGTAATTGTAATATATTCAGTTGTTTAAACAAGAACACAGTATCAGGGTCATTTGTGTGATTAATAGGATCAGCAGTTTCTGGACCTGCCAGGAGTCATAAATCAAAATATTGAACAAAATAACCTGCTAGCGCATGTGGATATATAACGTATCTGACAAGCTACCATATATGGATGTAAGGGAAGTGCCTATACCCAGTTTCATTGTAATTAATTCATTCTTTGTTAAATAATTTCATGTCTGAAAAAAAAATTGCAGCAATATTGCCATCCCTAAAGCCCCACTATGGCATGAAACCTGATCAGTGGCTTTTACTGCCAAATGTAAGAACTGTAGGAGTTTGCACTTGTAGCTGCATGTCAGCTGCCTGTGGTTCAGACAGTAACATAGTGTGCTGACACACAGGGCCATGAAAAGGATCATACAGTCCTTCCAGGAAAGCATACCACATACATGTGTCTGAGGTCTAACCTTTCCAGGCAATGTGACTATGTGAGTATGGGTGAGAGAGTTGGCTTGTATATAAGTACCTCTAAAACCAAAGAATTGAGATTGCAAGGCGTCCGTAATCCGCTCTTCATCTTTCTTCAAGGCTATATTCCTTCTTATTTGAATTTCTGATTAAACTGAAGTCGACTTCCATTATTTCTACTCAAGAGTTGTCTACCATATTGGACATGATATAGCAACTGTTTAGTAAGAAAGAAATGTGTCTCCTGACTGGGTGACAGTGGATCTGGAGGTTTCTGGGTCTCGCTGGGTAAAAACTGTTGCAAAAAAGGCGCTGAACCAAAAACCTCCCAGCGATTGCTTTGTAGTTTTTTTGTGTTTGTCTGCAATGACTTGCTGACTATTAGCATAAAAATGGAGAAGGTTCACTGTCAAAGTGAAAGATTTGCCTCAGTGCTGTGAGAAAACGTGTGACACAAACCAATTCCGGTTTGTGTCACACATTTCGCACTTTCACTACAGCTCAGAGAGCAGCTGGGCAATGTTTGTAGATAACTTCCATTCAGACTATGACTGCAGCAACATAGCAACAAAGCATTCACAAGGTGGTTTTTATCAACTGGTTGAGGAGTATACATCTTTCCCTTTAGACAAGTGGTTACCAGATTTTCACAGATTCGTCGTTTGGCCTGTTTGACTGGGGCCTTATTCATTTGATTATACATTTTCACCATGAGTGTCAGACGGCCAAAGTGGTGGACAAGTTAATGTCTATGTTAAAGTCTATGGGTAAGCTCTAGTGCTCCCTTGATCTGTGGCCTCAGTGAAACACTCTAAAAGAATTTATCAAAAAAACTGCTTGTTTCAGGTCTTACTGACTACAACACAATATTCATTTAATAAATTATGGTTCCCAAATGAGCCAAAATAGACGATAAGTCAGACAGGTTGCAACCACGTAAGGGTACAGTGTTCCTCAGTCAATATGACTATTAGGTAAGGAGTGATCGCAGACTTTGTGAAGAACAGTTGATGAAACATGTCCCAAGTTTTGGAGCAAGACAAGTAAACTCTATGTTTTGTTCTTTATTGTTTCAGTTACACTGATAGTAAACGCCTTTTGTTGAATGAGTGTTATGGGGCAAACAAAGGGAGGGGGAGACGGGTAAGTAACAGACAGTTTAAAAAAGACTCGAGTTGTTGTATGTGTAGAGTGTTGCTAACAGGTGTTGACAGCATATGATCAAAGACCACAAGTTTAAAGATCAAAGCATCTGGACAGAGTTTATGATACTGTGAGAGGAATTTACAACTCTGGAAGTTATCACATTGATTATCGTTCTGTCTCCTATCTTATTTTGACATAATCAATAGGAATGAGCCCTTGGCCATTTTGACTGGCCAACAGCAACTGATAAGACATAGTATGGTTGATGTCTTCAGTGTTTTCTTATCCTGGTTTTTCAGTCTAAATGATTTTTATCTTTCCAAAATGTTCCTTGCATTGTTTGAGTGCTCCTCGTGACAATAGTGACACAATGAAGCACTCATCGTGTCACTGTATTAGTTGAGGGCTGATAGAATATCTTATCCTCGGGCAGTTTTTGCAGCATGGATACTGAAATATTTTTTCAACTTGTTGTCGCTTGTCCACAGTTTATCGCCTCCTCTGCAGCCAAAGATGTTACGTGAGTTATCAGGATCTCGTGCTGGTTGAACCGGGTTTTCTTGACACTTTCACAGCTGACTAAATTTGAATAGTAATTTAGTATTAAGAAATAACAGCAGAGTATCTAGTCTCCACTCTAAACTCCTCAGAATGTTCCTTATTGAATGTAACCCTAAATAAAAGTTAAGATTTCATCAATATGTGCATCCATTTTTGAGAAAAGATACACAAAAAAGCAATTCCCTGGATTACCCACTGACATGCTTACACATTCAACTCATGCTGTGCCAAAAGTTCACACATGGGGTTTCTGTTTAGTTGGACTCGCAGCCAGAGGACACACGCATGCTGTACACAGTGAACTATTGCCTAACAGGCTCCAACAGGAAAGCCTCTGAGTTCAGCACTAAGAAATATGAACCGTCAACCCCAGAAGGAATGAATGGGCTGTTTCAGATAAAAATTTGGATGAGCACAGCAGTGCAAGACTGCTGCACAATAGAAGATTTTTAGGAATAAGAGCAGGAAAAGACAGAAACGAAACAAAATAAAACATTTCTTATGTAGACTAAGGATGGAGTGAATGGAGATTACAAATATTAATATCAGAAAATGTCAAAAACATGTTTCCTAGAACTGATTTACCCTGGAATTAATAAACCACCCTTCCCAGGGTGTGTGTGCCTCATTAGCGGAACTACAAGCTTCAGTTCCTCTATGACAAAACAATGATGTCACTCAGTGCACAGTGGTCAAAGTTCAAAGGTTAGAAAGGGTATACAAAGTCTGTGTAACCTCACTGTGGCCTTTTTTAAGGAAGGCCGAGAACCTTGGTGTGTGAAAAAACCTGGCAAGGACCGAGTCTCTAACAGTATCATTCTACAGTGATATATCCTAACAAGTCCTCAAATCTGATCGGCCATAGCCACTAACAACAATCCACCAGTGTGTTTGTCTGTTTAGCTGCCTGCTCTGGTTTGTTTAACATAGCTTTATTTGTAAGGCACTTTTTAAAGTATAATACACTCTGAAAATAACTAAACTGGATTCATGCAACACTCTCAATCAACTTAGACTTCTCACATCACAGGCAATAAATTCAAATTATCCCATTTTGTTTTCTATGATGTTAGTTTGCCCTGAGACAGTGTTAAGCCCCTTTTCCATTGGTACCTACCCATATGGAAAAGATATATATAAATCTTATAAAGTTTGTATCTGTCTTGTGTGAAACTTGTATGAAAAGCATATAAGAGTGAAAACAGATATAAGATCCCTTGAAAAATTATATAATGAAACTTGTATGTTTTGGATACTTCCTAAAACAATATATGAAAGTAATGAGAAAGTGGCCACTTTCATGAGTAAATCATATATAAGTTTTTAATATTTCTTTTCCATATGGGTACTTGGATTGACTCTCCACAGCTCGCCACAGTTTCCAGTGTTTTCCATTAAGCCCTTTTTAGTACCTGCTTGGCCGGGGTTCCAAGCGATCCGACCAGGTACACAGCGTTGTTTTTGTAGCCTTTTCTCTCGTTGCCAGGTTTCAAAAATGGTGGTTTTGATTTTTATGAACGATTCGCTCTTAAGGCTCATTAAGTGACACCACTGACCAGCCAATCGGTGGCATGTGCTCTGAAAACGTCACATTCTTGCCTCAACGTCCATATTTGTTGTAGCATTTGTGTCACGTTTTAATTACAACACAGGACGTTTGGATGCATTGCTATGACAATAACCAGGCACATTAGGTGGTACTCGATTGTAATGGAAAACCAGTTGATCTGAGTCAAGTGGAAAGCTGTGGCAAGTCAATCCAAGTAGGTACTAATGGAAAGGGGGCTTAAATTTAGGCATTATCGAGTGATTTTGGTTGAGAACAAGATCAAAGTTCGGGTTAAGATAAACCTCTGCACAATATTAATGCACTCACTGAAGAGAATGTGTCACACGTTAAGGTAATGAGTGCAGAAGTGCTAAGAACTGCAGTTCTCCTAAAGAATTTGGTGTTCCCTTTAAAAGTGAGTCAGTCACCAGTGAGTAAAATGGCCAGTTTTACAGCAGAAACATGCAGCCTGGTGTAAAACCTGTTCTTTATCTCTTCTTCTTTTTGTCTTTCAGTTGGTCCCTGTTTGAGTCACCACAGCAGATCACCTGCCTCCATCTCACACCAACCCTCTCTGTTTCTTCCTTCACTATGTCCATAAACCGTTTCTGTAGTCTTTCTCTTCTCCTTCCGCCTGGCAGTTCCTTTGCCCCATATATATTCACTACTCCTCTTCTGCACAAGTCCAGATCATCTCAATGTTGCTTCTTTAAATTTGTCTCCAAACTGCTCAACCTGAGCTGTACCTCTGATGGACTCATTCTAATCCTGTTCCTCCCAACAAAAACAAAATCTGCACCTCCTGTCTTTTTGTCAGTGGCACAATCTTCAAACCATCATCACTCCGTATTATCTAACTAATTTATGTCATATCGTTAGTTCATGTATTGTAACTTATTAGGGATAGATACCAGATGGAGATATCAGAGAAAGACACAGCACTCAAAGAATGGAAATCTGTAAGTGAATTCTCTGAAAGATGATTTTTAAGTATTCTATTACTTGTTCTAATTATATTTAGAAACCAATAAGTTGGGGACAGAGCAAGAATAACAACCTGCAGCTAGCACTTCAAAAGCACACACGTGCTATCCAAACAAACCATGACGTCCACTGAGGTAAAAACAGGCATGAGCTCCTTGATATACAAAACAAACAAACCCAGAGTAAAGACACAGAGATCAGCATCCACTGTGTTCACGAGCAGAGTGCATGATCAACTGGATCCATCCGATGCAGAAACACTTTCCCTGCGAGTCCTGAGGTGTTTTACTGTAATCCGCAGTCTGTTTCATGTGTGCTCATTCAATTTCCATCAGGTAGTCATGTTTATGTGTGATTTCTATGAAATATATAAAATATCCTCAAAGAAGCGCTGACATGCTAATGCGGATGATGAGTTCTTGAAATAATTAAAATGATAACTACTTGTTTGCTTTGTGTTTCACACATGTACATGTTTAAATTACACAGTTTACACGGAGATTGTGAACTTGACCTTTGACACACTTAGAAAAAAAACACCTCACTGGTTAAGTTGTGTTGTAAACACTTTTATCTGTTTTCATCACAGCAGCCTTTTTTTCTGCCTGTTCCTCACTTTGGATGTGAAACAATTGAAACAGCTCAAACTGTGAAGGTCAAAAACATCTGTTGTTGAAATGCAGATGTTGCCTTTGCAATTTATAAGCCAGAATGCTGAATTGTAAAATTCAGGATATTCACATCTTGTACTGGTTAATAGTCATGTTGATGTTCTAATGTAGCTACATGCTTGTGCTGATAGTGTCTCTAAACCATGAGACTAGAAGGGTTAGGGATCATTGTCCTTGGCTGTCAGTCTTTGTCAGCTATCTCAGCCAGTTCCATGTATGAAGCCAAGTGGAGCTTTATACACTGCAATTAATGTTAAAACGTTTAACAGGGATGGGCCAGTGTCCAGTGGAGCTTTTTTCTTTTTCTGAACTCGCTGACTCTTTCCCCGTATGCAGCTTGCATTCCAATGATTGCACTTTGTAAATAATCACGACTGATGTAATTGTGTCCTTCTTTGAACTCTCTCAGGCAGAGGAAGTCTGAGAGCGTGTCTCTCTCAACATCCTTAGTGAACGTTCTCAACTTGTTTCTCCCTTTCCTTGACCACGTTTTCTTCATCATGTTTGGGTGGCTTTTCGTGTCCAGTATGAAATGCACTTTTTTCATCTGCCTGGGATCTTCCAGTTGCTTCTGCATGTAAATCAGCCCAGGAAAGTTTTCACGTTCTACATCTAAGCCTGTGGACTGCCACTGGATTTTGTTAAGCAGCGCTATACCTGAATACGCACTCCTTCACACAGTCTGGTGAGAGCGTTTGCACGCACAGTACTTCTTGGTGCAAGATGTAATGAAACATAAACAGTTTTCAGTTCATTAACTTCTGCTATAAAACCCTCTTCCTCCCATATTTGGCCATGATTTCTTTCCATCTGAGTTCACAAACATACACATACAATGCTATTTGTTCAATATTGTTCAGGTACATTGACTCATCACGGGTAACTGACTATGCTGGAGCTGAACTGATATTCTGTATTTGCTAACTAGTGATGTTTGTTGCCAATTTTAAGGTCAGAAATACAATCACAAGGGTGATTGTATTTTTGGAGAGAGGCATATTATTATTAGCTTTTTAATTATCTCAGTTTTGTTTTTGAAATCTGAGATTAGAAGCTCTGATGTTATAATAAATTTCATTTAATTTGATTTACAACAACAGTCGCCTCAAGGCACCTTATACTGTAAGGCAAATAAGTGATAATAAAGACCCTAAAACACAGCACTCTTTCTGTTGGCCATCTGTGAATGGCTTCTTGCCACTTGCTGTTACCTGAACTGCCTCAAAACTACCAGCAGCCCTGGGGTTTGAAGATTTGAACCAGTTCTTAGAGCGACTGTTGCACTGCACTGCTGTCAGTTTTAAACAGCCTTTCACATGATCTTGTTTGCGTTGGTTTTACCCAGGTTTTTTCACTTTATGTCTCCTTGCTTGTACTCTCTCATTCAATCAGAATCAAAATCAGAATACTTTATTAATCCTAAAGGAAATTATGTGGGTTATAGTTGCTACAAGACAGAAAGATTACAGAGGTGGAATATATATGATTGACATTTGACTCTAACCTGTGAACAGTGTCATTTTCTATTTTACTGTAGACAGTGTTCAAAAAGGTGTAACTATTGCAGTATTTACAATGTATTAGATGAAGGAGTTGTACAGGGAGATGGCCACGTGCAGGAATGACTTCCTGTGTCATTCAGTGGTGCTTTTTGGTAAACTCAGTCTCTTGCTGAACATGCTCCTGTGACTAGCCAGCACGTCATGGAGTGGGTGGGAGTTATTTTGTCCTATGTTTTTTGTTATATGATTATTTTAGATAAACAGACATTTTTAAATGTGCTATAGAAATAAACTTGACTAGGGAGCAGGCAGGAGAAGTGGGGGCGTGCACTGGAGAGAAGAGGAATGAAAGTCAATAGCAGCGTGAGAGAATATATGAGTGTGAATGAGAGGTGGAAGGTGAGCATGCAAAGAGTGGCAACAGTGGAGGTGGATGGGTTTAAATGGCTGGCGTCAGCCATACAAAGCAACAGACAGTGTGCAAGAAAGGTGAATAAGAAAGTGCAGGCTGGGTGGAGTGGGTGGAGATGAGTGTCAGGAGTGATTTGTGACAGAATGATAGCAGCAAGAGTGAAAGGGAAGATTTACAAGGTGGTATTAAGACCTACTATGATATATGATCTGCCACTAACAAAATGACAGAAGTTTGCAACCTCTGGTATAAATGAAAACTCTTGAACGTCAAAGAACTGAAGCAACGCTGTAAAGAGTGGCCGAAAACTCCTCTACCGATTCCTCCATCACAACAATGGGAAAACCAATCAAGCCAAATGATAATAACTTCAAGTTATTGCTGCTAAAAGTGGTTCTACAATAGCTGTTCATTCATAGGGTGTACTCAGGTTTTTAGACTGCATCTTTGACCGGATCAGTTTATGATACATTCTTGTTAAACTGAAATTTTGTGTGGATAGACCAAAATATTTTGCAGCTTTTTGAGTTATCCCAAAAAACAATCAAACAAACTGAAACAACTGTTTGAACCTCCTTAGCAATGACAACCTAAGTGTATTTGAATATAATGTTTTATTGTTTTTGCTGAATGTGAGCAAATGCCTGAAACCAAAAGTTTCAACAGACCTTAAAACCAGAGGAGTAGGTTGTTACAGCAGGCTGTAATCATGTGTTCACTGTTGCTTTTTTTATACTGTCACGATGTCCACTGACTTTGGAGCGTGTGCTGTATTGTAAATCCCCTCTTTCTACTCTTTTCTTCTTCCCTGTCTCTCGCACACACACAGAAAGTCAAGCACCGCAGGGACGTACTTAACAAGTAAAAACAGGAAGTTGCTCACATCCCACCACACATTCCACACACCCTTGCACACACAAGCCCCCTAAAGCACACAGATAATGGAAAGAACAATCGAGGGATGGACAGAAAAAAGGAAACTCTAAACCGCTGCTTTAATGCTCATTGCTGAGGAATGAATGGAATACCACTCGTGTCCCTCTAGGCTTTCCTGCAATTGGCTGAGACAAATTGTGTGGGTGGCAAGGAATTCCGTGATTGGCTGCAAAGGAATGCCGGGACCGTTTAAATTGGACTAGGTTCAAGTTGCTGCGTAATTTAATATTGAAGTGACTAACAGACCTCTTCCTCTTCTCAGCGATTTGAAAAAAAAAAAAACTCCATTTACTTACGGGAAGGTTGGCAAACCAGACACACCCTCTTGATTTTTTTCCCTTTTTTTCATTTATTGATTTGAAGCAGAATGCCTTACAACACACTGAGTCACCGGATGTTGGCAAAATAAATACCAGCATTTAACCACAATACAAGGAAGGTACAAACATCAATTGATGTGGAAGTTATTATGAAAGATGAGGGCAGAAAGAAAATGTAAACAAGTTTTGTCTAAGAATACAAGGGTCACTAACACTTCCTTTCATCAAACATTAATTCCTGGGAAAAATGATCCTAGACTGATTAATGAATGAGACAAATGTTTGGCCAAAAGCAACGAAGGAAAGGACAAATAAGGAAAAGAGGAAATAGGCAAAATGGGAGAAAGAAAGGAATAATGAAAATGAGCAGGGACAGGAAAATTGAATCCACAAGAAAGAAGAAGGGGAAAGAAGAAAGAAAGGGAAAGTGGAGGGAAAGAAACCAAAAGAGAAATATGAAGAGAAGAATAAAGGAAAGAAAGGCCAGGGAGGTGTCGAAAAGAGAAAAGAAGAGGGCAACACAGAGAAATATTATAATAGAGGAAATGGGGTTGGCTATGAATACAAGCTCAGCGACAACTGAGGGACTTTTAAAGCAATAGACTAAGGAAAGTATATAAAGTTATAGCATTGAGGATAATTATAGAACACTGGAGTCTGAAAAACAGGAACGTGAGCATGCAGGAGAGGAATATCATGATGCCATGAAAATGTGCTCAAAGAGGATATGAAGGAAGACTTTCTCTTTTTCTGGGAAATAGAATTAATAATTATGCAATACTGGTTGTACTGGGAGCAGGTATGGTTGTGACTGTAAAACACGAGTTGAATAAAAACTCAATGACTGATAATTTTAAAATAAACTCCAAGCTCATGTGTAACGATACATTTAAAACAAATATTTCATCTTCTCCTCTTTGGTCTTCATCTGAAAAACAAAAATCCAAAATTAAAACACATAATATATAGTAGAAATTAATTTATTGCCACTTGACACGTGCACAGCTTTGAGTTGCATCATTAATAGTACTCGACCTTCTGACTTCAACTCTCCTTGGCCCCAAAACACACACACACACACAAAACAGGCCGTGACCCCGTCTCATCAAAGGTTACCGAGGGTCATCGATGATGAGGACCAAATAGGATTTAGGACATTTTCACATCTCTAGTTCAGTTCGTTTGATCTGAAGAAAAGAATCTGGCACTTTACTCTTTTTAGGTTCAACACACAGATGAGCAGGTGTGTCGCTCACTGGTTTGTTTTTTTTATGTCATCCTGAATCATCCGCACACACATGACAAAATCTGATTCAGGTGACTGACGGCAGATCAGTTTGCAAAAATGAAATGAGTGATGATTACTGACAATCACTTCAGGCAATGTCATAGCTAAATATAACCTTTTCTTTGTTAAATATAATTTTGACTCCAATTTGCTAAGCTGTTATTTCATTTTTTAAAAATTCAGCTCTTGTGCCTGATTTTTATACCTTTTGTTAAAGGACACAAAGCTTGTTTTGAAGCCAATGGACTGCTGCTATGTGTCTGTGAGCGCAAGGGAGGGAGAAAAAGGAGAGTGGAAAAGTACTAGCTGTCACCGAGCAGAAACAGGAGCTGGAAGCATGTAAATAATAATAATAATAACCACTGCAGCCAAAAAGAGTGTCTGACAAGCCCAGTTGTAAGTAAGCTCTTAAGACTCGACTGTACACTGTGTTCTCGACTTCCTGTTGGGCTCGCTGTAATCACAGCACAATCTCAATTCCCCTGACTTTTTCCAACGCAGATGCCTGAAGATGAGTAGGGTGACCTGGACTCTGAAATACACCCACAGTTCAGCAGATCTGAAAGATAGTCTTTCACTTCTTGCTGCAGAGGTTTTTGGCACAAATATGTAGGTCTTTGGAACAGGCAAAGGCGTAAGACATAATGTTGACACCCCGCATGTTGGTATTAGCCATTGAGACTGGGAGACGAGCTCAGTCCCTCTTGGATGACAAGACCCTCAGGGATGGTGATGATTCATCATTCGGGACAAACAACAGACTTTGTCCTGAAAACTGGGCTCCAATGTGTGCACGGACACATGTGGTAGTAATCTGTTCAGAAGCCAGACATAGTGTCCACTTGAGTCCGGTGTCTATAATAGTTTTAGTACTGATTTGGTAGTGTTTACTGATACTGAGAAGATTTGTCTAATATTTTGAATCTTGTGTGATCTTGGTTGCTGCTTGCCCCATTTACCACCAACTTCCTTTATTACATTAAATCCAATAATGGGCTTTTATGCAACACTGGGATTACTGGATACTAGCATTAGAACTAGAAGACGATTTTCAGGGTGACAGTCCAAGTAAAGCTCTGTTTCTATCCACTCATCACATGGGATTTCACTACCATTAACTGCTAAAGGTACTAGTGGTTCTGTTCCCAAAAGCTCAGTAAGTGGCGTGACAGTCTGTCTACATCCTCGAGAAAGATGGCCCTCCTGACCACAGCGGTACCAGTATCTACACAGGTCACCAAGCTGTCGCGGCCTAGCTGCACATTTGGCACATTCTCTCTTATACTCTTCTTGCCCTTAACCTTGTTGCTTCTAAAGTCTACAGTGTTGGGAAGGTTACTTTTAAAATGTATTCCACTACAGATTACAGAATACATTACAAAATGTATTTTGTAATGTTTTCTGTTACTTACTAAATGAGAGTAATGTATTCTGAATACTTTGGATTACTTAAGGAGCCTCCGGGATGTAATCTGCCAGCCATATTTGGACAACAACCTAGTCCAGTCTCCTTCATTTGATTCTCATGTTAAACACATCAGAGCTGTTCTACAGGGATAACAAAGACATGGTGTCAAACTCACACTGGTGTCCACAGAAGTGTGACGTCTTCAAGAAGAAAGTGCATTTCCTCAGTTGGATGTGGCAGTGGCTGCTCAGATAAATGAGCAGTGTTGGGACTAACGCGTTATTAAGTAACGCGTTACAGTAACTACGTTATTATTGTGGTAACGAGCACGGTAACTAGTTATTATGCCAAAATCAGGAACGCGTTATTCGTTACTGGGATTTAGATAGGGTCGTTACTCGTTACTTCGTGTGGTGGCTATCGCGGAGCTTCCACAGATTCAGTAACATTAGCAAGTGTTGGAGGCAGCAGGTGGATGAAGGAAAAGAGACCCGAGGCGGCCGCCGGTCCAAGTGTGAACTGAACTTCCGGTAAGAAGTTATGACCTGCAGTCTCTCTGGGTCAGATATAAACCAAGTTTAGGTGGAGTTTATTTTCGTTATTCTGACTTTTTCCGTACTGCGTGCTAGCTAGCATGACCAAGTTTCTATACAGCTGGGTGGGTGCTATGAAGTTAATGATGTTGAACTTTATTTTGTTCATAAGTTATTAGAGTTGCCAACCGCCCCGTCTGGTATTCAGAGAAAATATTACGCGTTTCTTATTGAGGTGAAAAGGAACAGTTTGTCCCGTAATTCAGCTACAATGAAAAAGGCACAAAGCTGGAGTTATTCTGTGTCTTTACGCTGCACAGCTGCCTCTTCTTCTTTCATTCTCCCCCCTCTCTCTCCCGTTTCTACTTCAATCATGAAAACTGATCAGTGATCAGCTGATCGGCTCTCTTGTTTGTTTATCGCTCACTTTGCGCCGAAAGAGGAAACCAGCGGATGTCGCGCTAAACAACAGCAGCACGTTTAAGCTTGATCAGCTGTTGTTAGAATTTATTTAATATTAATTTCTAGTATCAGCTGATGTTTGCTGGAGCCACAGCTGCAAAAAAGCTGCTGGTCATGATATGGTTTGGTTATCTGGTGAGAGGGAAACATGAAGATGAAACCAGGAGACGTCCTTACTGAATCATCAGAGCTGAACAGGTGATGGAGAAACAGGTTTACCGTATAGGTGACATGAATGAGTTGAAGGGAAGTTATGAGCTGTTTCTGAGAGACAAATAACCCCAGGATCCTTTTTTAGGTAGCTGACAGCTGGTAACTGTGCAGGGGTGGATCTAGCAAAGTGTTGCCAGGGGGGCCAGGTAGGGCATTAACAGGGAAAGGGGGGCACAAAGAAATACTTTTCTGTCTTATTCTCATTTAAAACGTCTCGCTTTAAAAAATAATTATCTGAATCTTTCAACAAACAATTGATAGATTGATACATATATACCATCAGAACAGTACATCACTGTCACAACAGCGTTTGTTTTCATTCAAAGGCTTTATGATTTTTCCTATAATGGTGGGCCGGTCTCTAGTCAAAATGCCCGGGCCAATTTTCTGTCCCAGTCCAGCCCTGTAAGCAGCTCATCTGCAGTCTGGCGTTACCTACATCTTCCTATTCAGAAGGCAGAATTTCTGAGTTCTGAGTACAATCGAAAGCAGTTTTTGTGTTGGATGTAAAAGGCGCACATGACTCTGTGACGTAGGCTAGAATCATGGCAGCAGTCAATGACGGTCCAGGCGTGGGATTTCTCTCGTGGAAATATGCACATTATCTTTTCCTTTCTATTGGTAGGTGGCACAGTGCACTTGTGGCAGGTAAGCAAGCTAGAAGACTGGCAAAGTTATGGAAGCAACACATTAACAAGAGAATTCTGAGTAAAACCAAAGTTACTTTCCCTAGTAACTAGTTACTTTGAAAGTAACGAATAACTTGAAGTAACTGAGTTACTTTTGAGAGAAGTAACTAGTAATGTAACTAAGTTACTATTTTAAAGTAACTTACCCAACACTGTAAATGAGTGACCGGCAAAGTAATCCATTACAAAAGTAAGCTGTCATTAACGCAGAACTGCTGCTGTGTTTCAGGCAAGAGCAGTATACAAGCACTATAAAGAAATATAAGAAATGTTTTGGTAAACTGGACTGTACATACTATGTTGTGTATTGTTTATTGATTTAATGCCTGTCAGTTACCCTGTTAACTAAGGGCCGATTACTCAAGGGTAATTACAGATAATCACTTAGAAAAGTAACGCAGGCCAGTCATGGTAATGCAAGCCGACAGTAACACAGTAACTTCTGATTAGACGTTGACATTAAAATCACAAAGGTTTTTCCTACAAATGCATATTCGCCTGGCTGTGTCACATGAATCTGTGACAGCTGTTTTTATAAAGCAGTTAATCTTTATTTTCTTATTTCATGTAAACAGGTCTTCATGAACACAATCTGAACCTTGTATGTAAGAAAACAAACAGAAAATTCCACTTTTAGATGAAGAATCAAGGACTCCGGTGAGATTATTATCAGCAAACCTACGAGATGTTATAAGAGAAAACAGAAGCGAGTTCTCACGCCCTTACGGAAAAAAATGGTCCCATAATGAAATCCCACAAGCACACAACAAGATAAAGAGCTTTTTTTTTTAATTATTAGACAGAAAGTAGTTTGAACCTTTGAACTGATGATTAAAATGTGTTAGAAATGTCTTTATTTGCATGCAAAAATGCAAAAGCACAAAAAATAAAAAAATTACGTTGAATACTAGACCTGGATGAATTTAGTTTGCAAACTTGTACTCAGTGGACTTAAAGAAGAGAAGAGAAGAAAAGAAAAAAAAAGCTTAATCTTCAACACCAGTGTTCCCAGCCTGAAGCAAGTCCTGCCATTCACTCACACACAAAGAAACTGAGAGATGCACTGCTTTGTTCATCTTCTAAAGCAGTGACTGTGTGTGTGTGTGTGTGTGTGTGTGTGTGTGTGTGTGTGTGTGTGTGTGTGTGTGTGTGTGTGTGTGTGTGTGTGTGTGTGCGCGTTCAATTGTGCTTATGTGAGCAGATCTTTAACTCTCCGCTGACCTTTGACTTTCCATGTCTGTGTCTCGGTCTGTAAACGCAGCCTGTGATTTTCCTCCAACAACGTGGCGCACATCGGTTCTATCGCAGCCGTATCAAGACTTCTTTCTTGACCATGGTTACTTGGTGTGTAGTACAAACATTCAAAACATACAATGGCATCTCATCTGACCAACAAGTGCTTAGGCTGAGCTTTTAACCAGGGCCCTGCTAGAAAGTCTAGCTATGTCAGTGTCATTTACCTTTAACTCTTTATTATTTGATTATTATCTACTGATGTATGCCTTATTTTATTTCATTGATACATCAGTTGTCTTCCTAGTTTGTTCATGGAGTATGAATTTTTACCTAAATTTTATATGTATATTAAATGCTTCTGTAAAACACTTTTTAACACTGAAAGTATTATTAAAATTAAGTAGTTTTTATCATTACTATTCCTCTTAATAAAAATATTATAAGCTACTTTAATTAAGCAAAAACTGTGCTCAGAAAAGGCACTAACAGCCACTTTTCGCCATATAGCTACAGTATAATAACAAATATTATAAAACTATACATGGTTTATATGGTACTTTTCATTTCACTTTTTCATCCTTCAAAAACTGAGAAAATATGATTCTTCTCTTTTTCAGAGGATTTTAAATTCAGATTAGTTTCAAATTCCTGTCTACGCTCAACATAAAGTCGCATTAAGCCGATATCATTTCAAACTTGTGTTAAACTGTTAGCCCAACAGTGACTCATAACCAAACACCTATAGCAGTTTAATCTATAAGACCTCTGGATATTAAAATACACTACATTGATGCAATTTAAACAAATGTAAACACACAGGTAAGCATTTTCTCCTGCTAGCCTTTGTTACTTTACCTTCTAGCAGCCATTCCCCAGAAGCCAGTGACTCTCTTTTTTAACTGTAATACATGGGACTCAAACCATCTCTCTATAAAACACAGATAGAAAAAGACCCCTAAATCATTGCACCCCAAATATACATGTAGCATTTCTTCAGTAGCTTTCATAAAGCTGCCATGATGAGACACATAACAGCGTTCGTCTCAGCAGATTCGCGCAAAGTGAACCGAATACTTTCTGCGAGAGTGGACACCCAACATAACTCAGCTGACCTCTGTAACTCCATCTGGTTTTGATCATGAACCAGACACGCCCCTGGACTTCGTAGCCATCCCACTGCTCTGTGTCCCTCATTCATTCTCTTTGCTTTTTCTCACACTCATTCATACACTCATCCTGTGCTTCTGTCAGACTAAACAGTGGAATAACAACCAGTGAACGTGCCGTTCGTCTGCAGGGCGAGTGTTTACACAGTATCCCCTCTCCCACTCTGCGATCACTCTCTCTTTCGTGCACGCTCATTGTCGTTTTATCTCTTGATGTTTTTCCAAGACTGCTGTTCTTGCTGTTTTTCCACTCAGGCTGTAATGACACAGTATGGACGTTAATGGACTGTGCACATGTGTTTTGAGGAAAGAAGAAAGGGATCATATAGCACCTCAAACACATAGTGATAAGGTCCCCCAGCCTAACAATGACATCATCAAAGTCCAGTTCAAACAGCTAAAACAATTATCTTAATGAAAAAGATGAAATAAAATGTTTTGAAGTATTTTAAAGTTATACATTCAACCCTGTTAGATTGCATCAGCGCATCGACTGACTTCCTGCTGCCCTCATTTTTTACTGTTGCAGATTAATTGTCAGATTATAGTCTGCGGTTTTCAGATTGTCTCTCAGATAAGGCCCGATTTAGGCTTCTGCAGGGGAATCTTTGTAAAGCCTACGATGTAACACATGTAAGTGTTTGACATCAGTGCTGACATTTATGCCCGTGTTGGTACATTATGTGTTGATTACCATGTGGTTGTGTCTCAGGGTTTTATAAGCAGTGTCAGCCATGATTGAATCAGGGTTAGGGTTAGCTAACTTTTTCCCTTCTGGGTCCCCACTCTTTGGTGTGGTCAAACATTTGTCCCTCAGGTTTTTCTACTTCTTCACACATCCGTTCTGATAGTTTCAGCAGTCTATATCCAGGAATTTGCTGACATTTGTGAGTCCTTATTTTGATGCTGTTGTTCATTTTGTTGCTTATCATCCTCTACCTGATAAATTAAAAAGCAGACTGAAATTTATAAAAAGAATCAATGATTGTGAATAGTTGTGGACTGCATTGACCAGCTACAGCGTATTTGCAGCTGAAGTTACCATAATTTGTCTCACTTCCTTTAACTTAACATAAGCAGGGTTGGACATTTTTAAAAAAATTAAACATTTTCATGAACATGAATATACAGAACTTTATCCAGGATTTTACTGCTGGCTTCACCTGGATGACATTGAGCACAACGAAGGTGCTATCTCCTTGCAGCTGCTTTGCTCACTAGCAGATTGCCCCAGTCAACCTTAGTTCGAATAGAGCATGTCGGCTTGTAGGCAAACACTCACTAACTAAGTGCTAAACCATAGTGAAACTGGAAACAGGGAATGGTCATCTTCAAAGTAAAACTTTACAGCTGAAAACTTAAATGTTTCGAAAGATCCATCCATTCGCTTCCGCTGGAGCCTATCCCAGCTGTCATAGGGCGAGAGGCGGGGTACACCCTGGACAGGTTGCCGGTCTGTCACAGGGCTAACACACAGGGACAGACAACCATTCGCACTCACATTCACTCCCGCATTCACACCTATGGGCAATTTAGATTAATCAATTAACCTATTCCCAATAAGTACATGTCTTTGGACGGTGGGAGGAAGCTGGAGTACTGGGAGAGAACCCACGCAAACACGGGGAGAACATGCAAACTCCACACAGAAAGACCCCGGCCTGATGGTGGAACTGAACTCAGGACCTTCTTGCTGTGCGGCAACAGTGCTAAGCACCGTGCCACCGTGCTGCATTGCATCTTTCGAAAGATGCAACTTTTAATTTGAAGACAAACCTTCTGGTTTGATCTAATTGTTTTAAGTTTCCGTACCACTCAGTAGGTAAGTAAGTGTTTGCAGAGACGTTGGGATCTTCCACTCGAACTATGGGCGACCCCAGCAACCTGCTAGCAAGCAAAGCAACTGCAAGGTTTAAGAGCAAAAGACAGTTTGGCTCTGTCTTTTGCAAACTGCTTGCAATCAAAGCCTGCTCAAACATGATTGGTGAACAGAGCTTGGACTACAAGCACGGCATATTCTTGCCCTTTGCCTACAAATTCAGTTGCCAGAGATTAAACAGTCAAGACCTCAGCTTCATGTGAGGGTAATTTTGACTCATGTCAAGAGCTTAAAGATGAAAAGAACTGTGTAGCAGGAAGCACTTCCACTTGCATTTAGTTAGTCAGCCTAACCGCTGTGTGCATATGTTTTAAACTACTCTGACACGTTTGCCTTTCTTACATGAAGCACACAGCAGGTGGTAGCTCTCACAAGTGGAAATACTCTGTTTGGTTTAGGGAAGGAGATTTAGAGTTTGGAGGAGGGAGTACACATGGCACAAACTGACTCACCAGGCAATAAGATACGCGATTGAGCTTGGCAGCCTATACCACTATGTCATCAACGTGCAATGTAGGGCGGAAACGCTATTGTGGCGGAGGGGGTGGTTTGTGTGCTTGCTTCGGCAAGCGCGTACGTAAATTGGATACGATACAGAGAAGATTAGCATGGCCCCTGCGCAAGGATGACACGCTAATTCGTGAAGCGTTTGTGGCACAGCTGCAGGGGAGGGGTGGAGCAGCGGATTCAGGGCGTTGTGTCAGCGGGAGGCTGGTTGTCACAGACAGCAAGCATCTTCTAATCTGGCCCTCCCTGTTTCAGTAGCCGCCAGGCTCGGAGGAAGACAGCCGATCGGAGCGGCTGATAGGAGCGGAGCTGGCAGCGGGGATCGAAATGACAGAGGACAGACACTGGAATGTGTAAAATAAAATAAAAGTTGCACAGAACAGCCATATCTGGGTCGTGTCAGGTCCTTTTACAGCTATATCATGAGGCCAGAAACTAAAACAGCTATTTTTAATTGTTGCACTTTGTAGCATTCAAGTTATATATAAAACTACTTTTTAAAAAAAGGATCTGGTGTGAGTGCGAACATTGCAGCACAACTTGATAAAGACCACGTTGAAGACCACGTTCAGTCTGCCAAATGCTAGAAAATGTATAAGCCTCCAAAGGGCACGTTCCTCATTCCAGTGGTGGAAAAAGTATATTTAAAAACGACTACACTTTTTTCTAGCCATTTTCTACTTGTACTCTGTTACAACTCAAAGAAAAAAAAATGCAAATTCTGTTTGATTACAATATATCTGACAGCTTTATTTGTTACTGTGCAAATCATCAGACACAACGCTCCATGGATTCTGCTCCAAAGCAGGGCCTCTGTGCTCATATGCATCAGACACTAGGGAGCGAACAGGTTAAAGACCCTTTAATGACTTCACAGGACATCAGAACATGCAGCTCACTCGAGCAGTGCATGTGTGAAAACAGTGTTGATATTTTTCTTTTTTTGTTTCATTTTGTGATTTCTGTGGAACTGAGAAAAAAAGCTATCGCAGTTTTGTTTTGTTTTTTTCTCACTGATTTCCTGTTGTTACGGAAGCCCCACCTTTTATCAAGAACATGCTCACCCCAAATAAAACCACACATCCTCTCCAATGTTGCCTTTTATGTTTTTATTTCATCCTTTTTGATTTATTTTTGTCTTTATCCCCTGCACTCTCTTTGTGTCATTTTCATGCTCTGGCAGCTGAATGTGGAGCCGGTCTGTTGTCTAGTTTAAGGGGCATGTGTGATTTTTCATGCTGTGGATATCGGATGTGAAATATCTCCCTCTCTTCCTGAGACCCTCTGCTCATTAAATCAAGTCTGTGAAAGCTCCTGGGGGGTGGTGTCGAGGCAGGGGGCTGGGTAGGGGGGCACCTGTGAGCCATTTGTGGATCTGACCCCTAATTTTGAGAAACCCCCCGCAGTAACGCAAGACTTCTGGGAAAGAGAAAAGTTGAGCTGTGCTTTGAATGTAGGAGGCCTTCAGTAGCTGATAATGACATGTCTGCTGAGTGTTCAGCAGTAAACAAAAAAAGGGTCTTTAAAAGCCATACAAGAGAGTGAACTAAAATTATCACATGGTTTAAAGGTAATCCTTAAGACTGTGATACAATGGGTACCCCGGAATACTCACTGAACTGATTCGGTTTTGTCACCTGTGAACAATGAACATATTTCAACTTTTAAACCATCATAAACTGGAAAATTTCCATAACTTCAGATCAATAAGTGAAGCTTCTGTGTCATGATCTAAACCTCCAAAGGTGCAAAAAAAATGCATCTTTGTTTATTTTGCCTGTTGAGCAATTCTGTGGTAAATGTGGTTAAACTTATTGTTATTTATTTGTTAGTAGCTAAATGTAAATCCATTCATCTCCAAGGAGAACAGATATGCTGCATCGGATTTAGCTACTTGCTCACACACCTGCTTTCTTTGGCTAAAGTAATACAATATTATTCAGTAACTATTATTGCAGGGCAGAGTGGTGCAGTGGTTAGCAATGTTGGCTTACTATTGCCTTCATTTCCACTATTTGGCTGGGGTCTTTCTGTTTGGGGTTTCTTCTTCTGTGCACGTTCCTCCTGTGTCTGATTTAGAAAATAGATTTTCGATGAAATAGATATTCATCTCCCCCAATAAATGGAAAAAAATGGATAGATGGAACAATATCTTTAATTATAAGCTAATATGGTAATTAGTAATAATTAGTACAAATCCAAGGTATGCAAAAAGCATGCATAAAACACATTCACTTATATGGTTACATTTAACATCCCAGTTGACCCCATTTCCCATTTTGCGAAGAGATGTTACTCAGAAATCTATTTCTTTTTTTTTTATCTGATTGATTTTTGGTTTGTTTGTTTTGTTTTGCTCTCTGTTTTTCTGGTGATATTCTTCTTATTGTTGTTGTTGCTGTTGTTATTATTATAACTTTAGGACTTTTTGGTAAGTTTGAATACAGCAGATCCACATCAGTAACATCTGCTCTTCTCTCATCCTAATTCCTCATTATTTCTTCTTCATATCTTTCATTGACCTCATGATGGTTTCCAGTGAAGTCAACCTAAAGTTAGGAAAAGCCTGGACTGTGACAGTCACTGAGTCTGTGTGCACTGAAAAGTGTTACTTGTTCTTCCTGCATCACAAATGAAGGAAGGCTGCTATAACCAACAACAATGCATGCTACAGTACATGCAGTAAATGCAAACCAGTTCTTATTAGCATTTTTCTGAGTTTCATAACTTGAAACTACTTAAGCATAAATCCAACATTGAACATAGCATTATGGTAAAATGGGATTACTTGTGTGCATGTGTGTGTGCATGTGTGCTATCTTGACCCTTCAAGCACATAATTCCCTCTTTGGAGTTTTCCATTGCAGTCCTGAAGAAATTCCCACGCCTTCTTAGAAATGACTGAATGGAATTCCTCAAGCAGCTTTTCTCATTCTCCTTTCCTTTTTTTTTTTTTGTTGTTGTGACTGCAAGAAGGCTGCAGGCCTCCATTCATTCTCTATGCTTGTCTTTCATCTCCCTCTTTATTCTTTTATGCCCTGCTCCTGCTCTCATAACCTGTGCACATCTTGTCTCACTTTCTCTATTCTTCTTTCTATGATTTTTTTTCTCTTCATTTTCCTTTTCTATATTTCTTTCTGCTATTATGGTAACTGCAGTGAGAGTGAACCACTTTAAAGCCCTGCTCTCTTCCTGTAAGATTTCAAGGCATGTTTTCTTCTTGTTGCCATGTTTTGACTTTGACAGGAACTTGCTGCAGCCATGGAAACGGAGCAACCTCACTTCACCTGTTTGTGTATATGTGTGTGACCGCAGACCACAGACATACACTAATACCCACATCTGCAGATCTTTTCAGGTTGTTCTGTGATGTTTGTGTGCTGCCAAAAGACAGCAAGCTGCAGGGAAGCTTCCTGTCTGAAAGGAAGAGGCCAGAGTTGATTTTGTACTTCTAGGAAACCAAAGTAGTTTTATCACATCAGAGACAACCGGAAAGAGCTGTAGTATGAGGCTGTAGGAGGAGCTGCTGAGCATGACTTTATTCCTTTGTGCATTTATTTAATTTTAAAGTTTAATGTTGTGTTTTGTGTTTGCTTCTCGTTGTGTTTCTTTGTTTTGGTCATCACTTTTCGTTGATGCATGCATGCAGAGAAGTGACATTGTTATGCAATAATAAGGAAGTGACATGTGGTATATTTTTAAATAGATTTAGATAGATTTGAAACCAAACAGTGCTGTTGCTAGCCTCGAACAACAAGCAAAAAAAACACACTGCAGATTCTGACTTCAATACTAAGATCCAGCTCACCCCTGTTATAATAATTCAAAGCTAACTATACTCTTTAAATAGTTTGAATCTAACATTTGATTCTAACTTCAAGCTATTTTTGGTTGTCAGAATTATCTCTACTTTGTGAGTGTGTGTGCATGTGCACATGTACTAATTCATACTTCATATAAATTAAATACATGAAATGCAATGCCTTGCATGTGCTAAAGAAGAGTTGTAAAGACATTACATGCAGCATGATGATGAAGACAGCATTAGCATTTATACATTGTGGTAAAAAGGATGCACATCCTCTTTCTATTATAAGACGTTCTATCAGAAAGAAATAATCTGAGAAGCTCCTAAAATTAGGTAAATACAACCTTACATGAATTAACCTACATGAACTAAAGAACATGGCATACGTCATCATTTTTTTTTTTTGTAATTGAAACAAAAATTAAGAAGCAGTCCTGTGGAAAAACTAAGCACATCCTTATTGTTTCCATGGGAACTAACAGGGTAATTAGCAGCCAGGTGCTGCTAATCCAATGTGCTACATTAACGCATCATCAGCAAATGTGAGCACCACAGCTGGACTGGCCATTGGGCGTACCGGGCATTTGCCCGGTGGGCCGATTGTGATTTTTTGTTTTTATGGGCCGATGTTTTTTTTGTTTGTTTGTTTTTGTAACGGTATAAACAATGAAAGGTGATGGATTAGCCAATTGGTCATAATGGACTCTGAGGAGCTCGGATGCACGCTCCCCCTTGCTTGGGCAACGGCTCTGAAAGCAATCTTATCAAAGACAAACAGAAGGAAATAGTATTGAGGTGGAAAGCAATGCGATTTGTCCCGGACCTCAGAATGCAAAAAAGACACAAAGCTGGAGTTACTCTGTGTCTTTACGGTGCGCACCTGCCTCTTCTTCTCTCATTGTCTGCCCCTACCTCTTCTGTTGCTACTGATCAATGATCAGCTGATCGGCTTTTCTCTCTTGTTTGTTTATTGCCCACTTTGCACCAGAAAGAGGAAACCAGCAGCACGTTTAAGCGTGATAAGCTGTTGTTAGAATTTATTTAATATTACTTTCTAGTATCAGCTGATGTTTGCTTGAGCCACAGCTGTAAAAGCTGCTGGTCATGATATCGGTTTGGATATCTGGTGAGAGGGAAACATGAAGATGAAACCAGGAGATGTCCTTACTGAATCATCAGAGCTGAACAGGTGATGGAGAAACAGGTTTACCTTTCAGGTGACATGAATGAGTTGAAGGGAAGTTATGAACTGTTTCTGAGAGACAAATAACACCAGGATCCTTTTCTAAGTAGCTGACAGCTGGTAACTGTGCAGGGGTGGATCTAGCAAAGTGTTGCCAGGGGCTCATGTAGGGCATTAAAAGGGAAAGGGGAGCACAAAGAAATACTTTCTTATTCTCATTTAAAATGTCTCACTTCTAAAAAAATAATTATCTGAGTCTTACAACCAAAGTGGTCATCTGATGTAAAATGTATTGAAATCATACATATACCAACAAGACAGTGCACATCACTGTCACAACAGCATTTGTTTTCATTCAAAGGCTTTATGGGCCGGTCTCTAGTCAAAATGCCCGGACCAATTTTTTGTCCCAGCCCAGCCCTGGTGAGCACCTCTTTAAAAGCACAAACGTCAGCATGTTAAATGTTAAAGTTAATTTTAATAGAAAACTGCTAAAAAGAGTTAACTTTCTCCTCCATAGTGGTGTGAGAGACAAAAAGTGACACGGAAAACAATTATTTATTTAACTTTATTGTTGCTGCTAAAGTTGGTTCAACAAGCAACTGAATTATGAGGTGCACTTAGTTTCTCACTCAGCATTTCTGCATTTTTGGCTCAGTGTTTGTCAAATAACACAACATGAGAGTACATTGAAATACAGGTTAAATTCTAATGAGTTTTAAAGTCAACATTTGGTATGACCACCTTTATTCTTCAACACAGCCACAGCCTCAATACATATTGACACCTATTTGAACATAAACTGGATTCACAGATTTTAGGTCTTGTTCTTGTATAATTTGGCGTGTTTCCGCCTTTTCTCCTTTGCTTCTTTTTTTAAGTCCAAGACATGTAAGACAAACTTTTTTTATACATACAGTACAAACTTTATTTTTTCTCTTTTAAAGTCCTGTAAAAACAATTTTTATAAAGCAGCTTTTACTTTGCATTTTAATGACTATTTTGTGTGTTTTCACTTTTTTCCAGTAATCTATCTGTAAAGCATTATGTAACCTTGTTTTATAAAAGTGGCATTAGAAGTAAAGCTTTTCATGATAATTAATAACTGTGACTAGATTTTCCACTTATTGTGACAATACCAATACTCTAATTTTATATTTCCAAACTAATATAGAAAATGCAAACACAGACACTTCAGCGTGTCCTGGTTCCACAGGTAACATCTTGCATATCTATCATCCAGGAGGCATTTTAGTAGAATAATTACATCAGACTACAATCTACTTTTTAACTCTGATGTGCTAGCAATTTTTTTGGTCCAAAGGTTCCCTTATCTTTTGTCTTGTCTTCCTTTTCTCACCCCAGCCGGTCGCAGCAGATGCCCCCAGCTCCCTTAGCCTGGTTCTGCTGGAGGTTTCTTCCTGTTAAAAGGGAGTTTTCCCTTCCCACTCTAGTCAAGGTGCTTGCTCATAGGGGGGGTCATATGATTTTTGGATTTTTCTCTGTATGTATTATTGCAGGGTCTACCTTACAATATAAAGCGCCTCAAGGCGACTGCTGTTGTGATTTGGCTCTTTTTAAATAAAACTGAATTAAATTGAATTGAACTGAAAGGGTCCATCTACAACACAAAGTTTTAATTAATATGTTGCTGCATGGTTTGGGTAACTTGTTCTGAAAAACAAGTAATCCAGATAATTCCCACACTGAAATCTTTGTTGGCTGAGTGATTCTTTTCTGAAGTATTCCAAAATTTAGTTCCCAGGAAATCGTGAGGCTATGTACCGTTGTGTATGAGATTTTAAAAATGGTATTTAAGAACATGCAGCACATGAGTAGTGAAATTATAAAAGCATTAACATGACAAGACAGCGACTTCAGTGAATGCAGTACAACAGGGGTCCCCAATCCCAGTCCACGGGGGTCGGTGTCCCTGCAGGTTTTAGATGTGTCCTTGATCCATCACAGGTGATTTAAATGGATAAATTACCTTCTCAACATGTCTTCAGTTCTCCAGAGGCCTGGTAATGAACTAATCATGTGATTCAGGTGTGTTGACCCAGGGTGAGATCTAAAACCTGCAGGGACACCGGCCCTCGTGGACTGGGACTGGGGACCCCTGCAGTACGTGCTTGAACCCTGAAACAGGTTTATCGTTACTTTGGGATTCATTTTTAAAACATAAAAGTAGATGTTGCTGTTCCTTTTTGCACAACAAATCTATATTCAAGTATAATTTTTAAAGAAGTATAACTCATTCATTTTCTTTATTTTACAGCAATTTTGCCTTTTTTTTTTAAAGGGGGAGTTTGTACACAGCATCTTGCAACAAATTACATAATTTAAAATAGATAAACTAGAATACAGATAAAGAGTTACTTGGGAAAGCTAATAATTACCTATACTTCAATGCCTATGCCAACTGTATATATAGAAGTAAATGTGTAATGTAAAGTGTGGAGGAACTGGACAAAAAAAATCGGCCTTATCAGCAAACCTCCCCTGTGTACATAAAGATTAACCAAACAAAAGTTCTGGAGCCAGCGGTACTTCCATTAGCCACATCTCTTCACTAAGTTAAGTCATCTGTCAACTCACTTGAAAGGGCAAGAAGGCACTCCCACATTTCATAAAGGTAGGTATTACCCAGAAGGCCATTCAACTGTACTATGTACTCACAGTCTGAGGCAATATGTACTTGTGCTGTCAGTAAACTGAGAAAGGTTGGGCTTTGTCAACCTTTCTCAGTCACAAATGCTGGTCTTGCAGTCAGGAGTTGGAGCTATCACAAAATATGATATTTGCCATGATATTTGTATTTTTTAAAAACAAACAAACCAAAACTTTCACTCAGTATCAATTTTAGCTTATTTACAACATTGTTTATTTGGATCAAGATGCTCAACACAGAGGGCAATAAACCAGTCCAGTATGTGAACTGCTAAAGTGTAAAAAGGTAAATTTATTTTCCAAATAGTTTACATTGTAGAAAGACAAAAGTCCAACAATATCTCTAATCAGGTGAATGTCAAAACAAAAAATATATATTTATCTATCGTAAACCTGCAGTACTCAGTTTGGTGCTCTGTGTTAGGTCTACAAACTAAAGTTACTCATTTAGGCCAGCTACATAATACGTACCTGCAAGTTAAAGGGCAGAGCAGTGTGTTTTAATGAAGCATCTATTGTTAGATCAGAGCTCAGTGAACAGAAAAGTAACAATAGTAGAAATAAGAAGCCTGAGGATGAGAAGAAGTTAACGATTACATTAAGAATTAAATCTGGAAAAGTTTGGTCAGCTTCAGTACTTCAGTCAACAATGTAATGGCCTAACTGCACTTATGTAAGTGACAGTAAATATGACAGTAAATACACAGATTCACGTTTGTTCCATCCTTCACTCAGATTGAAATCAAACTAGAAGCATTTCAGAAGCTCCTGCATAAAGTCTTATTTTTTCTTGCCTTATTTTGAAAATTCTGTCGTTCCTCTTCCTTACCAGAACTTGCATAAAAGTTTGAATTTTTGTTTATATTTAACAATTAAATGGTAAGAAAATGTTTGTGTTTTCAGTACAACTTCATGGTGATTTTGGTTTATGTTTCTAGTAAACTTTTTTTAATTATACAAAAAGATATTACTTGGAATAATCAGGTGGAAAAAAGAAATACCTGCCATTCCTAAAAGCTATTCATCCATCTTTAATAATCTGCCTGTCTGCTGTTAATATTTCAACATTTTCTCTCATTCACTCTTATCTTTCATTTTCAGTCACACATTAAGAAGTCTGACCTGCTGGCACATGCCCTAACCCTTAACTGCACACACGCACACATGCAGAAAAATCCCATGGGAATCAGTGTGTGGGTGTGTTTGGCTTGGCAAGCTCTGCATAATTTCATTTCTTCATGTTATCTAATACACAAAGAATAGAGGTGTACATGTGTACCTGAAGTCTAAAGAGACCAGGAATTGATGCCAAAACCTCTGCAACACCTTTATTTATTTATTCCCAATTTCATCACAGCATTTAAACACAACATTTGTTTGAACATATTTCACAAGTCTTTTGCACCACTTGGCAAAACCAGAGCTGAACTTTGCACACGTTCACGCACACGCACAACAGCTTCCTGTGAGTCCTAGAAATATGTCAGATTGCTCAGCCAAAACAATGAAAATGCTCGAGAGGATTTTGTTTTGCCCAAAGTTCAGCCTCTCAGGCATCTCAGATTCTCCATCCAGGAGTTCAAAGCAAAATCCTTCAGTATTAATGGCAATATCCTTTCTTTGTGGGTATGTCACATCATGTTCTTGTTATCAGAGCATGTTTATAGTAAATTATTCTTGGAGCCTCCTAGGTTTGGGTCACAGATTCAAGCAATAACTAAATGATGTTTGTTAATAAATGTAGTTTTGTGAAATCTTAATGCAAACAGTTACACAAACATTCTGATTTATACAATGGTGAGCATTCAGTTAGCATTAGCATTTGCAAAACGATCACTAGCTAACTTTGGCTAGCAGCAATCCTAATTTTATAACATATTAATTACATGGTATAAATAAGGAAAACCCTTGAAATGCTTTTATATGAAAAAGGGTATTTTTCCCACATTGCAAAGCTATGACATCACAAGAACTTGACTGGTCATTTGCAATTTTGATCCTGGACCAAAGTTAATGATGTAAACGCTATTAATGACGTTGTGCTGTGACAGTCATGACAGACTGGGGGTTTGTCTGGGATTCATTGCCCAGACTTCTCTAACTCAAAGAAACTAATACAAGATTCACTTCCATTTTAACCTAATCATTTATGTCTGCTATATCATCCTGATTATCTCACATCAGAGCAATTCAGTAGTAACACAGCCTATTTATCTTGCGCTGATGGATGGCATTACCTTGAGCTCCAGTAACACTGTGAGTAATCTTGGAGTCATTTTTGACCAGGATATGTCCTTCAGTGTGCATATTAAACAAATATGAATGACTGGTTTATTCCACTTGCAAAGCATCTCTAAAATAAGAAGCTTCCAAAATGATGCTGAAAAACTAGTTCATTTATTACTTCTCGGCTGGACTTCTGTAATTTTTAGGAGGTTCTCCTTAAAATTCCCTGAAAAGCTTTCATTTGATTCAAAATGATCTTGTGAGTGTACTGTATAAGGACTCTTATATTGGTTTATCTTTGCTGGCTTTCAAGGTTTCAAATAATCAATTGTATCTTAAAGACCTCGTAGTACTGTGTCATTTCATCCTCAGACTGTGGGCTTATTTGTGGCTCCTAGAATACTTAAAAGTAGAATGGGGGGGAGAGCCTTCTGTTTTCAGGCCCCTCTTCTCTGGAACCAGCTCCCAGTTTGGATTCAGGAGACAGACACCTTCTCTACTTTTACTATAAGGCTTAAAACTTTCCTTTCTGATAAAGCTTACAGTTACAGCTAGATCAGCTGACCTTTAATATTCCATCAGTCACGCTGCAGTCGGACTCAGCTGCTGGGGGATTCCCATGATTCATTGAGTGTTTCATCTTCATTTACCTGTTTCAGTCACTCTGTTTGTACATAACTCTGGATTTAATTATTAGCTATTATTAATCGCAGGCTCTCTTCCGCAGCATGTCTTTTGTCCTGTCTTCATCCCCTCACCTCCAACCAGCTGCAGCAGATGGCCGCCCCTCCCTGAGCCTGGTTCTGCTGGAGTTTTCCTGTTTAAGGGAGTTTTTCCTTCCCACTATCGCCAAAGGGCTTGCTCATAGGAAGTCATATGATTGTTGGGGTTTTTTCTGTTTTCTCTGTATTATTGGAGGGTCTTTACCTTACAAAATAAAGCATCTTAAGGCCTCTGTTCTAATTTGGCACTATATTAATAAAAATTGAATTGATTTGCTACTGTCTTTCAAATTGTACTGACTTTAAAAACTATAGCGCCACTGCAGACACCGCCTACTCTGAAGCTTGGTTTCAGATTTAACAGAAGTTAAAGCCTGGACTAAGATTATTAGTGCTATTTAAGCTTTACATAATGTATTTCACATGAGATGGCTGGCTTAAATGTTTTCCATAATGAAACGAGCACTATAAAGGAAAAAGATTCGTGTTTTTTTTATTCATCTTTATAATCATGGTCTCTCTGTTTTCTCAGTTTGATAGTAGTGTGAGTTTTACTGACAGAGTGATGCCTCTGTCATACACCGGCACGGCTCTGTAAACAGTGTCCTGCCCTTTCTCATTGTTCAACATGGGAAAGTATTTAAGAGTAGGAGTGAATCACACTGTCAGCTCTTCTGGTATTCAGTGTGTTGCTTATGTTCAGTTTCTGTGGAAAAGAGAAAGATAATAAAGTCAGAGTCAACTTTACTCTGAAGTAAAGTTTAAAAACAAGTTTTAACCATCGTGTAAATGTTATACTGTGCCTTCTTAGGATGTTCATGCACATCTTAAAATAATTCAACCTAACAAACCTTAAATTATGACAATATAGATGCCTGTCTGGTAAGTCTCAATAGTTCAGTCTTAGATGGAGCTAAGCTAGTCATGTCTTAGTTATCTGACCAGTCTGGTAGATGTTTGAGTTTCAGGAAGGTTTTGCAATCCTCTTGAACTTTTATTTCCTTACTCACACAACTGACTAATCCTTCAGTCGTGCAGAGCTGTCCCTTACATATACCACAAGTCTATAAAAGGTTTAACCAGTCCTTCAGGTATTTGTCAAGTCCCTCAAGTTGCACACTTTTGACTTGAGGGACTTGCACACTTTTGACTGGTCAACCACACAATATATGTTTAATCCTTGTGTCAGCAGAGTTCACAGTTAACCAAGCCACAGTAGTAGCTAACACAAATCATTCTCAGTTCATCAGAAACTGATGACTGATGGATCCAGTTCACTTTAACTTGAGGGGTACCCCCTTTGTTCCATTTGTACAGGGTCCACCCTCAGTAAACCATCACTGTTTGGTTAACAAATAATATATATATATGACAAAGTAGGTCTGTCTTGAAAAAGAGATTTTAATATTGTGAGACCTTTACTTGTAAAAATAAAGGATAACAAAAGCTACGTTCTGACCTTTTACAAATCTCTTGAATATTTCCTTTTCTGCTGACACACAGTTTCATCCTTTTCCAGAGTCCAGTATACAGATGATGTGATTTCCTGGCTGTTGATCTACTTATGATGACATCACAGAAAATTGGCAGGCACACGGATATCTCCACAGACCCTCAGACTCACCATCTGATAATGAAACTTACGTCAATCAGACGCGAGCAGACCCTAGAAGAGTCATGGACACAGAATCTGTAAGACCTGTTAAAATCTGCATGGTGACAATATGTAAAGAGTATAGTTAATCTGTTGGCACCTTCAGTGCTACTGAGTGGGCATCATGAGCTGGCCTATCTGGAAATTAAAAGTATTCCCAATAGTGCAAACCTGTCTGAAGTGGACTATCTATGTCTATCTGGCTTCAGAATGTGAGTCCAAAGTTCACGTGTAAACTGTAGACATTCAAAAAGTTTATCAGACACAGAACTATTTAAGCCCGTCGCACTTTTAACCACGACTTTATCATTTTATCGGCTAATTCAAACACTGGGTCATTGAGTGAGGGACTTGATTTTCTTGGTCAACAGCTGTTTGTAATCTATGAACGACAAGCTGTTCAGCTCCTTCAGAACCAAAATTAAAATTTTCCGCAGGAAAATGTGTTGTAATAGTTTCTGTGTAGATAACAGGTGTCATGAGAACATCACTGCTTAGACAAAAGATCACGTGTTTCACAAAATATGTAAGTTCTGGAGTGATTCTAAGTAATTTACACAGAAATATGGTGTGGGAAGTTATATAGATATACTTGTGTTGTATGGGGAGTACGGTCTAACGCAGGGGTGAATCACATGTCCCGTCATGATTTGGAGCTTGGTGGGCCTGGAGCAGGTATAAATGTGTGTGTGTGTGTGTGTGTGTGTGTGTGTGTGTGTGTGTGTGTGTGTGTGTGTGTGTGTGTGTGTGTGTGTGTGTGTGTGAGAACTCCTCAGGGAAGTCTATTAGTTTTAAAGGTGTCACTCAGGAATGGAAAGTAGCACATGGGCGTAGACGTATATCCCACGATCCTCTGGGACCTAGTTTTAATTTCACAACTCAAATGACACACACTGTTATAGATACATTGTTACTGACTCACTTGTCATCAATATCCTCTTCTTTCTTTCAGCTGCACACTTTTACTCTCGTCTTTCCTTCTACTTCTTTGGTTACCGTTTTCCTCCTCTCTGCCACCATCTCTTTCCACTTCACTTCCCCTTCCCTCGTTATTTCTCTCCCTCTGATGTACAGATGAACAGTTTGGACATAAATTTTCCCGTGTACATCTCTGTAACAGGCAGTAACTTGCATGGCGGGTGTACACGCTACGTTAATCTCCTCAGGCTTTACGGTACAGCTTTATTACAGCTTTTATGTGAAGGATGCCTTTGATTCATTATCTGAAACATTGCACAACTTCATACACTGCAGCACATTGAATAAATGTAATTGCAGAGACCTCAAACAATAGCAGAAGATGGACGTGTTTCAACCTTTAGGACATACATTAATCTACTTTTAGATGTTGAAAGACTGAAGAGAGTTTAAGTTTGTGTAGCCTGGATTAAAGGTAATTGTTTATATCAGATTAATCACACTTGTATCATCAGATGATTCAAGAAAAGACAAGTTTACACCAAGTAACACCCTCAGGGCCAATGTGAAATTGCATTGGCATAATGCTTTTACTTGATGGTCACTTAATGCTGGCTTTCATGTAACAACTGGTTGAGTATTCATATGCAGTCATATTCCCAGAGTTTCACAACACTGCCATTATAACCTGATATTGGTGAGTATTCCTCTGCTGGTACTTTCTTGTCTAATAGGTTTGCTGCAGAACCACTCTGCAAAGTCAATATATAGCAATGTCCCACTTGGTCAGTGCAAATTTGCAGGTCAAAGTTTGACGTTTGTTCAAGTTTGACCTGAAAGATCATGCTGTGAGATAAGAATTCTCCAGAAACAGGCGCTTCAGTCGGTTTGAGCATTCTGGTGCATCTAGTTTAGTTCTTTAAAAGCCTAAATGCCTTCTCCATCCACATTGAAAGTGTAAGTTTAATGTATTATTTGTTCCCTGACTGGTTCTTGGATGGAATTTCCACCTCAACCAATAAACATTTGCTTTATTGTTTTGTTTTGTTTTTTTTATACTGTAGGTACAGTTTTATTTGATGTAGGAGATGTCTATTATGAAGATAGTACATGTGCAGTTTTTAGTGAAAGCATGAGGTTAAAACATGTATTAGATGAAAGTTATTGTTAAAAGATGAATGTTTTCATTTTTGTCCGTTTCCTTTATGTCTTTTTGTTTTTCTCCTCTTTGTTACCTTAATGGGTTTTATGGGAAAAACATAAAATGCGTTGCTATGTGAGGACGGTGGTTTTCTCAGTTCACTGGGAGAGCTACAGGTCTGAAGCAAGAAAGCTACACTTATTAGTTAATCAGGGTTGTCCCTCGTCACTTAGCAAGTTGTGTTTTCTGCTATGGGACAATTTCCTGCACTCAGAACACGCTCCGCTGCCACAGGGAGACGTAAAGTGATACGTGCAGAGACACATTATGGGCCCCTTTACTTCCTCTGGTAAGTGCAACCATGATAAGAGTCTGGAAGTACATACTGTGGAGGCATTTGCAAACCGTGAAGACATTGCACAGCGAGGAGCACTTCTGGCTCTTCCTGCTCCACCTGCACCTGCCCTGAAAGGCCATGTGTCTCTAACAGTTCACTGGACATTATACGGGATTCATCGCAGCTGTGTTTTGCAGTCATCTGTCTCATGCACGTCTGGTCAAACACATACTGTATTTCAATCAATACAGTGGTCTACAATGGCTCCTTACATGATAGTTGCCCTCCCTTTCTTGAGGATCCTCCAGCTCCACTTTCCTGGCTGTCAGTAAATAGAACGAAAATTTTATCTCCAACTTTTATTTTCCCAAACAATGTACCAAAAAAGGAAGTTAAGGCATCTCTTCTAGGCTTTACTTCTTTAATCTTTGCTAAAATTTCCAGCCCCTCTGAATCACATTACACCTGCACAGGAAGAACAATGAAAGAAACCTGTTACTAGGAACTTAACTGACACTATTAAAAATGTTGTTTTTATTTCTAAAAATTGCCCACACTTTTCAAACCACTTTCAAATCCTGGAGAAAAAGTGATTTATTTAAATAATAATAAGACCTGCTGCTTCTGCCAGCTTGACACATGCACGCATGCTGTAACAGATGCCGGCTGCTCTTGCTGCCTTATTTGGTCGTTCCTGTGACACGCTGCACTGATACACGTGAGAGTTTCAAGACTGTTCCTTTCAGCCAAAAGATCACGTTTCAGTGCACAACTGCACACAGACATGGACACACAGAGCGTGCACGTAACAGCTGCTGCAAGCCAAGATATTTCTCCGGAAAAAAGATAGTCGAGAAAAAGAAACTAAAGGAAGCAACTTAGAAAGGAAGATAGGGGAAAAGGTGAAGGGAACAAAATTAAAGGAGAGGACAAAAGACAAAGAAGGGCCACTTCAAGTTTATTATATGCATGCACTTTAACTTTTTTGCATGTTATCTAATGTTAATTAAAATTACTCTGAGAGTCAAAGTTTAGATCCATTCCTAAACCAATACATTGCATGAAATGGCATGCAAAAAAAACAAAAAACTAAATATCAACAAAAAACACACAAAATGTGTTCAAGCGCTTTCATGATAGCAGGGTGTAGATAGAAAAGAAGGAAATCTTCAGCGCTTCAGCACAGCAGATGCAACCTGCCGTAAGATACTTTTTTCAACACAGAAAGCAATGAGCTTAACCCAAAGAACTGAAAAAAAAAACATGGAAAAGGCTCATTTTAGTGCAGTGAAATGGCTGGAGCGTTATGTAGGTCTTCAAAATGCATATTAGCAGTATTCACACGATTGGCATTTGACAGCAAATTTTGTGGCAGTTGTTGCGTCAATTTTGATGAGACCAAGTTTCCTCAGTACACAGAAAGCATCTCCAGAAGAGGAGATAAAAGCAGAAAGAAAGATTTGATGTAGAAAGATTTGCTGCTTTTACTCAGTGGGAAAGGAAAACACCAAGTGACGCATCTTTACAGTGGGAGCAGACTCCAGACAAATACATACTTTCTTATCTTCTGTCCACAGCACAGCTTTCTCGCCTTCAGGGTGACTGCAGGTACAAACATAAAACAGAAAGATGTTGTGAAGCAGCTTCTCTATGCTTAACACATTGGGAAGCTTGAATGAATTATTTTTTTTAGTTTATCAGTACTTGTGAGTGTGCATTTCTTTCTTTCTGCATAAACCTTTGTCCAAGAGCAGTTTCCTGATGGTGGAATCTTGTGAGTGTGTGAGATGTGTCGAAGTATGTGATCAACAGTGAAGAGGATACAACCCACCAAAAGTAAAAATGAGAAAAGGATCCACAATGTAACCTGTCTACAGCTTCAGCTGGACCAGTGATGGTAACAGCTCTCAGAGCATCATTTGCCAGTAAAAGTTGGCTAATGCTAACTATTCAATTCAATTCAATTTTATTTATATAGCGCCAAATCACAACAAAAGTCGCCTCAAGGCGCTAACATGGTGACAAGCAAGCTAAAGAGGCACCTGGAAACCAAACATGCCTTCAGAGATAAACTAGATTTACTTCAAAAAAAGCACTGAGTTTCATGCAGAGACCCTTGGGCTGTGAAAATGGAAATGAAGTGGTAACAAAATATCATGCTATATCTATGGCCTGTCAAAAATGGCTTTGTCTGGCAATACAATCAAAAGAGGAAATGATGGCATGTCTGATGACAGAGGCTATTCTGCAGATATGATGGCCAGACGTGCAATGGAATTTTGGCTTTCTTTGGTCTGCATGGCTCTAATTTGGTCAGTGTTAGTTTAGACCGTTCAGTACACATATACACATGTATGTGTATGTTCATCCACACTCGCAAAAGTATTCCTTTCACTTATGCTTTTCAGGAAAATTTTCTACTCTATATGAACGACGGCAGTCTTGATTAAATTCATGAAATGACAGAATTTTTCTGTTTTTTTCTGCATGGAAGAACCCTTCCATGATATTCCTGGAAATCAGTGAGTGGGAATTAGATAATGGATGTAGCAGAGGAGCACACTGCACTCTCCGGACATCAATCACCATATAAATGTCAAAAACAGCTGAGCTTGCGGCACACATTCAAACCCACAGCGGTGCACACTCACACACATGCACACGCAGCAGATCGATGAGCAAACTGACAACACGGACATTTTTAGATACATAAACACAAGCGAAGAAACAAGCAGGAACACACATCGCCTAGCTCTTTCACGTCAGGTCATTTATTCACATAAAGCAGACATGTGCGCGAACACAAACACATACACACGGCTGGCCTGCGCATGCTCCCACCTCTCAGCTGCTTTCAGCAGATCGCTGGAATTTCAGAGTCAGCAGGCTTGAAACAGCAACACATTCAGCTCTGGATAACAGTAAAGTGTAGCATTGTGGGTTACAGTTTCAAAATCACTGCAATGGCTTTTATTTTTGCTTTTATTTAGATACATCCAAGATATGTTTTGAGATTTATGATGAAAAAATGGTTTTGAAACATCCACTCTTCTATCATAGAGTGGATGTTTCAAGCCGAAATCTGCACTTACATTAACAAATTATTGCAAGCTTGCGTAAGCTGCATACAAGCTCCCAGCGATGCCTGTATTTCAATCTGCTAATGACATCATTTGTAATATGTGATGCTGCAACCATTTTAAATGTCTGTAAACAAGGTTACCAAAATAGTCTTATGAAAATCCGCCCTTGGCTCTCAGTACAAATGTGTTCTGTGTTTTCCTGTGGGAGGGAAGCTGAAGCCTGCAGACCACCACAGGATACGCCAGGACATGCCCAGTTTCTGTCAATAGAGAGAGACAGAAGGAGACCCTGGTATTAATTAAGCTCTTTTTGAGTTGAGCGGAGAGAGAGAGGGAGACAAAGAGGGAGGTCTCGCTTGTCTTTTCCTTTCGGGCAACTCAAATTCAAGTCACAATACTGTTAGATCTATAAGCAGTAGTCAAATATAGACATCATCTGCAATCATCTATAATTATACTGTATATATGTATATATTAGGGGTGCAACGATACACAAAATTCACGGTTCAGTTCGGTTCGATACTTTGGTGTCACGGTTCGATATTTTTTCGATACAAAAAAATGTTCATGCCTTTTTAATTTGTCATTTATTAAAATTATAAATATATATTTTAACTCAAAAGTACAGTTTTTAAATTTAACCCTAACCCTTGTGCGTGTTTTTTATTTTGACAGCGAATGCGCACCTGCGGACCACTTATGTGCAGCCCTGGTTATTTAGCTCGTCATATTGCAGCCACAGAAATTCTTTTGTCCATGAAACCATAAAGCTGCACTTTCTTTTTGCCTTATTGTCGTGGTCTGGGTGGTTTTCCACAGCATCAGCTCCTCCCCACTGGGTGGAGTCTTTGTTGCTCCTCACCTGATGGCAATCGTACCAGCAGTATTTATGACCGGTGCACTCAACTGGTCTTCGCCAGATTATCTGCCAACTTTAGTCAGTTCTCGGCCTCACGTCCGTTCCTTGGTGACTAATCGTGTGTGTTAACCGAATCTCTGTTTTTTCTCGTCAGCCTCTGAAACCCACCTACCAAGCTCTCCTGGATACCAGTTGCTGCCTGCCTCCCTGCATTGCATGCAGCACCCGCCTGGACCTCTCCTGCCTCCCCCCTCCACGCAACCCCCACCTGCAAGCTTGTAAGACAGCTCAGTGTACTATCCTTGGATTCACTCGCAAACCTCTGTGGGATTCCCCTGACTGCTCTGTCCTCTGTTTCAGTGCCCTGGCCCGCCACAGTTTCCCCTGCCCAGTACCTGCACCCAGTTATCCCTGCCATCTAGTTATCACCACAGTATTTTTCTCTCGCCTCAGACACCTAGTTTATGTTCATTGATTCAGTCTGCACTTTCTGTTAGCCTCTGAGCATTGTAAGAATAAATCTCTTTTCGTTACACCTCACCCCTGGCCTCCGGTTTTGAATCTGCACTTGAGTCCATCCCATGTCCACGGGCCACTGCGCCTGACACTTATAGTCTGATTTGTCATAACTTCTCCTGCTGCTTTTACACACGCACTCACATAAGCTCAGCGATTCTCTGGGCGATCAACCTCTCACATGTTTAAGCTTGCTGCGGGAGATTTCACTTGTCATGTTTGCGTAGTAAGCTAACAATTAATAAGACGATGTCAGAGGAATTGGTGCGCAAATTATCACTCACCAATCAGTGCTGTCGCTCTCTATACACAGTTCGCACGATTGCAAATTGAAAGCAAAAAACAAGCGCAAATTCAAACGCGACTTCAATATGTCACATATTGACAGTGGCTCACCGATGCCAATGACATAATTACCCAGCTACATTTCTGAAAGAATGCAAAAGCATTGACATATATTTTTCCTTCCTACAATAGCCCGACGGGCAGGGAAGAGATAGATTTTGGTAGCCCGACTGGAAAAATCGCTAGCTCCAGGACGTCGGGCTAGCGATATTGCGAGCCCTGTATCTGATTGAGGAATCACTCATCTTTGGAAAAGAGAGTTTATTACAGAGAAATGTCTCTTTCCAAAATAAAAGCTATACTATCCGCTTCTTCTGGGCTATATTCTCAGCAGCATAAGGAGAATCATGTGCTAACAGCTGTCTAAATGACTCGGCTAAAGTTAGTAGCATGCTTGTTGTTTTTGTTTGCTTCCACTTGTCTTTGCACTAGGATGATGTCGGCGTAAACGTGCAGTCATATTCGTTGTGTTCCCACTAGTGCTTTCAGGTTAATCTCGTTGAAATGACCTTAACGCCACAACGCGGCAAATCTCCGTTAACGAGCTACCGCCGATCGCCCCGTGCATGGGGCTAGACGGCCAACACGTTAACAAGCTAACTGCGCTAACACACTAGTTCCCACCCATGTAATTGAGCATTGCATGGCACATCCAACATACTGTTTTACTTTAGTCCATGACTCGCTTACCTTCAGGGTCATACGTCACATGAAAACCAAAATAATTCCAAACGCCAGATCTGAATGAGGGTGGGGGAGGTCCATGTTGCAAGGAGAGCTTAACTTCTCTCTCGCTAGCTTGCCCTGCGCTCTTCCTTCTGATGATGCTGTCTGTGTTGAGCGCTCAGTGAATCTGCGCACGACAGTGCAGCCTAGGCGGAGTAGTCGAATGCAGATTCACTGAGCGCTCAACACAGACAGCATCGTCAGAAGGAAAGTTGATAAAATAAATTACAAATGTTGTATTGTTCGATACATATGCGTACCGAACCGAAAGCACTGTATCGAACGGTTCAATATCGATACGAATATCGTTGCACCCCTAGTATATATATGTTTTCCTGTGTAACTGTATTTAAATATCGCTAAATTGTGGACCAAAATGCAGACAAACCTCGACCTTTGGGGATCCCAAGCTGTACTCCATGATGATCCATAATCTTCAATTTTATTTTGCGTGACAGGTATATTCATGTCTCTGTTCATCAGACAGAAACACAGACAGTCAGAGAGAAAAGACACATGTCTGGGCATGACTCGAAAAAAGAGAGACCCTCTCTTTGTTATGAGAGGGACAGACGGGGTAATCGGAGAGGGTGGGAGGAGAGAGAGAGCGACAGGAAAAACTGCAGATGAACTCTTCATTGTCTCTGTCTGACACGTGTGCATGAATGAAGACGTGGATGAGAAAGAATCTCATTAAACTGTTTAATATGCCACCTTTTATTTCTGATGCACAGTCCGGCTGAATTATCGGGAACAAAAGAAGTCAGCAGTGTTGTTTCACTGACCTCGTATGGATGTGAAGAACTGACCTTGCTTTTTGTGTTTGTGTCACTGGGAGTTAAATCTGGGGGAAACACGCAGAGGAAAAGGAAATTTCTCTACTTATTTGTCTGTCAGATTGAAGGAAGGAAGGGGTTCGTCACGATAGATATTACAGGTCAAAGGTCATGGTCAGGGTTTATATTTGGATATGAGGAAACCTTCACAGGGATGCCAGAGTCGGGGATTCCCCTTTTGCTGATCTAAAAGATTTAGATCAGATTATACTTTTTTTCTGACTCACTTCTAAATTATCGAAGTGGAGAAGTCACTTGTGAAGACACGGTGTCAGACTGTGGAATCTTTGGTCGTGTCAAAAATAAAAACAGGATATTCTAAATTTCTGACTGCACGTGTACTACCACTGCTCTTCTGTGTCCCCAGGGTCGCTGCCAGCAGACAAGCCCCAGGGGCATCGCTGTGTGTCGCTATGTTCACGACTGTGTCTACACTTTGAACTCGCAAGGAGTTTGTTAAATACTCTGTTTTTGTTGTGTTATTGCTTTAAAAAATCTACATCATGCAACGCCCGCTTCAGCTGCCGAAAACCAGTCCGACCTTATCGAGATGAACGTAGCACTTGAAAACTTATTAACAATGTATCTTTTCTCCTAGTCTACCAACAGCAAATGTAATGAAGGCAAAGTTTCCAGTCAGTCACTGTAAGTCGGTTAAAACTGTAAACTGCCAAATTGTTTCAACACATTGGAAGATATTGTAACACTCATAAGGAGGCCCAATAACCTCAAACGTTACAACACGCAGCCCACAAGTGTTACTTGTGCACACTGCTTGCAGGTCTCTGGGTTACTGGGTAAATGGTGCAGTTGAAACGCTAAAACCAGTTTGCTGTAGCTTTGTTGTTTGTGTGTTGCTGCAAAAGTCAGAGGAGCTTCTGAAGAAAGATAGGTCAAATTTTAAGGCGTGTGTTTGATTAATATCTCTCTCTCGCCTAGTGAGAAAGAGGGAAGTTTGGGAGAAGTGGCAATTTTTTTCTCTCCACTTCTGGATAACAGAAAAAGTCCAGCTGGCAGTTCAACAGGTCATTAATTGTTATTTCCTGGAGAAGGGGGGAGCTGTTCTACATTGGTGGGAGCTGCAGCATCTTTATTAAGGTGTTTCACTGGCTTTTGTTTACAGTTTAAACTATTTTTTTTTTCATATATGTCCGTCTAACCTGCACTGTAAATATGCTACACTAAGCCAGTGCTGAACAGACGCTCTGACAAAGGCTCTTTCTCCCTTCACCACTTAGCAATTCTTCATTTCAACTGTATTATTAAAGGTAAGATATGCTTGCTTTTTGGCTCATGGCAGTTCAGAGTCTGAGCAATGACTTTATGGCTTTATTTAAAGTGGATTAACCCAGAGAGCCTTTGCACACTCTGCGGGACAAATTAGCATCCCTGCTTTTCAACCTTTCCTCATCACCTGACTTACACACCTGTACTCAGTCCCTTCATCAGCTCCACCTCTAACCTGAGTGTAAACAGTCCTGCTTTTTCATCCCATGACATGGTCAAATGTCAGTAAACTTTGAGTTTATGCCTCATTTAACAGAGCTGTTACACATTTGTATCAACAGGTAAAAGCAGCAACAATTAATTAACGAGACAAACAAATGAGAAATAACGTGTTTTTTTTTAAAGTGAATTAATTTTTTTTTAAACACGCTTAATTCAAGAGAATCTAAACTAATGCCAGTCTTCATCAGAATCCTGTTTATTTAATTGTTCATTTGTTTTCCAACACATCTGATCAGGTTAATAAAACTGTAGTTACATTTTTTTAAAGGCTTCATCTTCAGCCAAGCAAAGACAACACAATTTTGTTACTTTTAATGAATGGCAAACAGCCGAGCAGTGAAAACCATCTGCTAACTTCGTATTCTATGTGTCACTGATTCAAACATAATCATAGTGAAACCATGCATGTCATAGTGAAACCAGTTTCTGAATGCTGATCCCATTAACCTCACCACGGTCCTCAGTGAATCAAAGGAGAGAACCACAGAGTGCCGAAGTCACGTTACACTAACAGCTCTACGTTTATTAATCCAGAGATAAGGGAAACACTTGTCTTTTCCAGGAGGAGGGTTACATTAAACCCTGACTCTATAAATGTCTTTATTCATAAAGTTTTGCATTGATGAGGAAATTAATTTGCAGGTTTATATTTTAACAAAATCTGAAATCCCAATAGGACACTAGTTCACTTTTCAACTTAACATCAGCTCTTTTACAATCACTCGGTCATCAGTTTAAGGATGGAGACACTGATTATGTCACAAATGTATTACCAGCTCAGAATAAAGTCTAGAGTCTCCGTCTTTTAAATACTGAGACTGTGAACAGTAATGCAGCTGTCAGGCTGTCAGACAGTCAATATTTTCCGTGCCTCACTGTTCAAATCACACTTTCTGTATCTGTTTAAAGTCTTAGACACAAGACACTGATCAATGATCAGTCAATTATCGTGTCGTAAACGGTCACACTGAGGTAAAATGTCTCTCACAGCTCAGATCTGGGAGATGATGTGAGTAGTTTAACAAAGACGAAATGACTGAGACTCTGAAATTGAACTGATTGCATTTTAAATGTGTTACAGACTGAGTGTAATCTGATGATTGATATATTACTCACTGGGAAGACCAGAGCAGATCTGCCCAAAGGTAGGTAGCCTCTGTAACAAATCAGCAAACCGTGTCCAGGTCAGAGTCCACGTGCACAGCACCGTGGACCTTTAAACTGTTTAGGATCATGGATCCGGCCCAGACTACCTTACTGTCTTATTTTGTCCCAGCACGATCTGTATTCCTCATTTATAATGGCTCATTCTCCCAAAAGTACACTCAATACAAATTAAAAAGATTATAAATCTGTGAAACATTAGATCTTTCTTATATTTCTCTTTACTCGTAAAAGAGAAATATATATAAAAATGAAGTTATTACATCAGTACATTACATTACTTTAAAACCTGAAGGCAGGAGTCATTCAGTCTCTGTCAGGTTCCAGCTGGTAATCATATGTAAATTTAGGATTCCAGTTTCAATTAATGACAATTTGGGTAAATGATGATCAAACAGTACAAAAAGTGTTAATTTTTTTAATCAAACGATTGTACTGCCTGTGATGATGGTGATTGAGACGACTTATTTCTCCCATCGTGTTTTTTTCACATAAATCTCACCGTGAGCACGACGCACACTCGTATTCCTCGGTCCACTGGATGAAAACAGAGGCTCTGCTTTTTATTTACCCGTTACCGTGGTTAATCTTGGCATCTGAGCCCCTCTGATGATGGCTTTTTTCTCTACTCAGGCATGAACTTCATCATCTCTGAGTTTATTTTTAAACTCAGAGTTTGTTGAACCTGCTTCCTGGAATAGGGCCCAGCTTTCACAAGCAGCAGCATTCCAACTCCTGGACAGGTGTTGCTCAGGCACAGCTAGAAGTCAGTCATGTAAATAATCCTCTGCACGAGTTAGTCAAGAGAGGCTGTGCGTCAGGCCTCTTATCCCCACAAATAAAGACAGGTTAAATACGCTTAAATCTTTTGGCTCATTTGTTTGTGGTTGTTTATTAAAATTATAGACTTTTATAAAAGATGAGCCTCAATGTGGGAAACAGCTGAAATCAACTCCGGTTGCTAGAAGAAAATTGATAGTAAAGACATTTATGGGAAATCCACAGTGTGCTCTCTTGATCTATGGCCTCAGTAAACACTTCCTCAGTAAGTTTATGGTCTCAGCCACAAGTTTCAGGTCTTATTGAATGCGGTATTATGATTATTGTATAAATTCCAGATAAAGCACGATATGATTTATGGCAGTGCTACTGTGTAATTGAAAGGCTGCTACCATATGTGCATGCAGTATCTTTGGTTTCTCAGATCAGCTTCTTGCTTGTCACGTCTACTTTTAAGTATGTGTATGTGAAGTGCGTGAGAGTGCTGCAGGACATATATGAGGACAGTGTGACAGACACCAGGGAGGGGAAAATAAGAAGACCATAGATGCGGTTTATGGATGTAGTGAGAGAAACATGGAGGCAGATGATCCTCTGTAGCGACACCTGATGGGAGTGGCTGAAAGAAAAAGAGGGTGATGGCAAAAATGCTCACTGAACAATGGGTGAAGTCATGGTGCCTACATATATCCATCTTTCGCACACAGTTTATGAATAGATCAACAGCCAAAATAATACTAACTTCTCTGTACATGCGCTTTTCTACTCTGTTTTCCAAAAAAGAAAAAAGCCTTTTTGCTAAAATCTAAACAACAGAATAAGTTTAAAAAAAAAAAAAAAAGACAGACTTAAGTTCTCTTTGTTCAGATGGGGTCATTCGGATTATTACTTCCTAGTGACTGATAACCAAACATCTGTTAGTAATAACTGTGAAATCCCAGCTGTGAGCAGCTCTTCACTGAAAGACACTCCTGAGCTTTAATCTGCTGCCAAGGAAGCACAATAAAACACGGTGACTGTTAATGGCTGACAAAAAACTCTGCAATGAAAATCATTCCTAAGCTACCTACGAAATGTGTCATTCATTCACAACCGCACAGTCACACTGGGATCAACTGCCGTGGATCACAATGACACATTGCATGTTTGTAGCATGAGCGGGGACATGAGGGTATTAGAAGATTTAGGATTAAAGTTCCTAATTTCTCTAATGTATAACTCTATGAAACAGCAATGTGGTGGGCACTGCAGCTACTGCAACTATACATAAAAAGCAAAAACAAAATCCTGGCATTGACACATTGAGACTGCATCCCGTGGTGCACGACGCAGGATTTTCTCAGGTACTGAGAGTTTGATTGTTCCTGTACGTCCCAGTTTCATGGTTACCTCAACACCTTGGGATCTTCTGTTGTATTTTTCAAGCAGTCCTGGCGCAGTTTATGTAATGTTGTAGGGTCCTACCAAGAGACAACACCCCCTTTTGGGTCTTCTACAGCAGAGAGGAGTTTGATTCAGTTTGGGGGGGGGTTATATAGCATCAGTCACAGCAACAGTCGACTCAAGGTGCGTTCTGTTTTAATGTGATGACCATATAAGAGAGAAAAACCGCAGTGATCCCTATGAGTAAGCGCTTGTCAAGGAGAGCGGAAGAACATCTTTTACATCAAAACCAGGCTCAGGAAGGAGTAGCCAAGGGGTCAGTGTGAAGAGGAATGTATATTTGGAAGATGAAATTACTAAATGTAAAATGAATTGTCTCTACTATATCTGATATAGTTGGCTGATATTTTCCACAATTTAATGAAGCATGTGAAGGACAAATATGCTGCCTGACTCCCATGGGCAAAGATAACTCTGAGTCCTTTTCTGTAATTGGATATTCTTCATATTTGAACAGCTTACATAGGGCCGTGTAGCAAGGCACTGGGAATCATCAGCCTATTTCTGAGTCAGTGCTGATGTACCTAAAAAACAACCACAGAGCTACGGTTAGGGTTAAAGATTGTTTGTGCTTCTTTCCCAGAAACTTCAGTAACACATTATGCTTTTTTTTTTCATTATCTTGGGTGAAAATCCCACATAACGCATGCTTATGCTTTGCTTTTCCTGGGTTAGGGGAATCTTAAAAACTACAACAACCTGCTACTTTGCGGCAGCAATTTGTCAGCTTTTCATCACAGGGAACCAAGCAGCATCCATAAACAAATGTGTTCTGGTCTCTACAGAGTCCTGACCTCAACCCCATCCAGCAAATTTGGGATGAAACAAAATACCAGCTACAAAGTGAGGCATCATTACCCTTAATTAGTGTCTGACCTCGCTAAAGCACAATTACCACTAGACAGAGAAACCACTAACAACCACCAACCTCGTGCTTTTTGTCAGTGGACTAGGGTACAATCTGCATTCAATTCTGGGTCGATTACTCTGCTTTGGCCACATTTATTCATTGGCTCCAGCTCCTGGGCTAGTGATGGAAAGATTACGCCCCTGCAGATACCTGAATGTTTGTCTCTTTTCTGGTATGTTGCTCTTCGAGACTGCTCCTTATAGCTGCAAGTGAGAGCAAATTCATAAGTTTGAAGTCTCTGACAGAAGCACAACCTGGAGAAAAACATAGGACAAGTTATCCACTTCACAAGACTGCTCAGCAGGTAATAACTCTGACTGGCTCCTGCTTTAGCTCTGCACCAACTAACAATGACATCTTCTGCCATTAACAAATCAATCCCTTCACAAACTCTGTGCTATAGAGACCTCTCAATATAATGTGTGACAACCAGAGAGGCGTACTCCATCTAGTGACAAAGGAGATAGATAGATAGATAGATAGATAGATAGATAGATAGATAGATAGATAGATAGATAGATAGATAGATAGATAGATAGATAGATAGATAGATAGATAGATAGATAGATAGATAGATAGATAGATAGATAGATAGATAGATAATATAACCACTTCAAAGACAAAGAAAGACAGAACCTCATCATTGAAGTTAACCTGGAAAGGCTGACCTGTAAACCTCTTGACACTAATAGCAGATATACAGATATTACCTGTAATCAAGGTTTTTAGGCACTGATGGTGTGTTTCAGACTCTGAGCAAACTCAGAACTGAGCAGAAACTCCACTTCTGTTTTTGGTATTCACCTGCAGTCTCAGTTTTTATGGTGTCTCACAAGGTTTGTGACACAGCTTGGTGAAGCTCACGCATAAGTTGAAACCTCAGCTCAGCTATAGTTTTAAGTCAGCATGCACCACCTAGAAGAGGAAATCAATCTGTATTCTTGTCTTTACACTGACTCTTTATGCAACTGTGGCACTTTAAAGTTTGAAGATGAAGACTGAAAAATAATCAAACACCCCAAAGAAGATTTTTCCAGTTAATGAAACTCTGTCACCGAGATCTTTCTCATATCATTCAAGACATGGAGAATGGCATCTGTTCTCCTGCTAGAGTCTAAGGAACCATAGTCCTGTGTCCTTGAGCGAGGGCCACAGTGTGATTCTAAGTGTATAAATGGAAGGAGTGGCTGACAAACAGTAGCTTGTTCACTCAAGCGCTTTGCATAAATTAAGAATAGTGAGTAGACTTCTAACAATCTCCACCACCCTAACCTCCCAGACACCTTTGGCTGACAATAGCACCAGCGTTAATGTTTTACAGCACCGTATGATAAACTTCACGGGAAAACAGTTTCAAGAAAAAGAAGCTGATAAAATCTTTCTAGATTTCTTTGAGCCACAACAGCACAATGACCCACAATCAAAAGGACTTCTGTTTAATCAGTGAGACTAACAATTCAAAGAAAAGACACACTCACAGTATTTGTTCTTATTTGCACTAAAGTGACCTTTCAGCATACCTAACATGAGCCGATGATCATACAATAAGGGGGAATTAAAGCTGTTTTTAAATCTTCAACAAATCCATGTGGCTTAAACATTTTTATCCTAAAATCAGGTGATAGCAGATGAATCTGTCCAGATGCAAATGCTGCATTTGTTAAGCATCTAGCTGACCCTAATTGTGTTACGATAGATCTAACATGAAATGCTTACAGGTCTGCTTTTTATCATCAGTATATTAGCAGAATTTCTTTGTTCAATATGAAAATGAATTGTTATTATGTAGCTGTTTTGAAAACGATGGTCAACTAAACAAAAAAAAAGACTGGGACTCCCGCATACTCTCCACTAAGCATTACTGATCACACTACGCATATTTATTGGCTTCAAAAAATCTAATAAAACTGACATCAAATAACACAACAAACACAATCTAGGCAACCTTAAAAACTTTCCAGAAGGGAGATTCCTGGTTCCTGGTTGATTAAATGGGGAAAAAATATCAGACTGGATCAGACATTATAGACAGCCTGAGGCTATGGCAGGAAACTGATTCAGGCTTAACTTAAAAACTAATCAGAAATGAAAATTTGAAGCCTAAGTATAGAGTACAGAGGGCGTCTGTCTTCTGAACCCAAACTGGGAGCTGGTTAGGCAGGCGAGAGGGGGCTCTTGTCTGGTTTTAAAGTCTCCAGAAACCAGGAGTACACGTGCAGTCTGGGAAGGAACTGCTCTACTGGGGTAATATGGTACTATGAGGCCATTAAGATGTAATGGGCCTGATCATTTATGCCTCAGGAAATGAATGAAAATTTTTCTTTAACCAGTGAAGAGAACCTAACATTGTAGAACACAAAAGCAGCACAGGCAGACAAATGTCATATAAGCAGTTAATGGCTAAATTGCATTAGGTAGGCTTTTCAGTACATTTCATTTTAAATGTGACATGTTTTATGGTTCAGCTGTGCTTAAAACTGTTTATTTAGTGCCTTATAATGTTTAAACATTCACAGCTGTACATGTCATTCTCAGATGTGTAAGTTCAAATGTTACTGATAAAACAAACTTTAATGTGCCGTACACTGAGTTATACTCACTTACTGATATGTGTTTTATAAAACACATATCAGTAAGTGAGTTGTGAATAGGGAGTGGTAAATGTTCTAAGGTCACTTTTATTTGTCAACTATTTGAACAGGATGTCCGATTCTTGTTTATCAAAAGATTTTTACTTTCTTTACTGCTCCACACCCTCATCCTAACAAGCAAGGAACTCCATATCCAATCTATCATTACAATGACAGCACTGTTGGTAGTGAATCATTTAACTGTTATAGTTTTCCACCTGACCAGGAGCAGGAACAGGAAGTACTAACTAGGACAATATACAGTGAAGCCCAACACCCCCACACCTGTTTAACTGTTCTAATCTCTGAAAACATTTATTGCCAGTACCACCTACAATTCAGTGTCTGTTATGCATGCTGACATACTAATGACGGCAATAATTCTCATGCTAACAAAGTGAATTAAAAGTTACTCCTTCTTCTTCTTTACTAACACTGAAAAAGTTAGTGGAGATCTTTGTTCATGTGAAAACAATATTTTCTGTATTACTTTAAAAATGCACCTAAAACAAGAAAATTAGCAGGGAATCAAGGAATCAAGGCTTTCTTACAGGATGGGTAAATGACCTGTTAAACTGTTGTTTTGGAAATATTAAAATGAGATAGATCCATATCTGAGTGACTTAATTTAAACTCGCTTTTAATACTTAAGATAACAGCTGTGTTTGTATAGACAGTTACAGGAAGTGGAAGGAGTTTTGTTTCATTAGAACAGAATTTCCCTCTAACGGTCACAACCTGGCAGGTGTGGATCAACGCACCTGTAAATCTTACTTACAGGTGAGTGTGTGTGTGTGTGTGTGTGTGTGTGTGTGTGTGTGTGTGTGTGTGTGTGTGTGTGTGTGTGTGTGTGTGTGTGTGTGTGTGTAGTCTTCATTTCCATCACAGTGTAAATAAGAGCAAAGCTTGTCCCCAAGTTAAATTTGGAGTTACGATATGTATGTGGACTACAGTTAGTTTTCCAAGACTTTCAAATCACAGCACGCAAAATATTAACAAAATATTCAAATAAACAAGTTCTATTCAAATTTGCCATGTATTTTTTTTTTTGTTGTTGTTGTTTCTTTCCAATATCTACATGAGATTGAGAATTATAAATGTAACTTTCACCTACTCTCTCGCTTGACTGTAGTGGTTTGTGAATTTTCCACAAAAAGCTACAGAAAGTTAATGGCATAGAAATGAAGCCCACTAATCACTGATGTCAACGAATGACTTGTTCACAACACAGCAAAAAGCAAACAATCCACATAAAGATTTTTTTTTAAAACATCATATATGTCTGTAGAGATTTTCTATTCTCTTTTGTCAGTGATCATTTTTAAACTGCACATAAAAGATTTTCTCTGTGATTTTTCTCGATTACAACAGCCATTGACTTTTGGATGCAGCTGCATGTGAGATTAGCTGGTGTTTACCCTGCTAGCTCCCTGCTACAAAGTCTGAGTGATGTCAGGTTGTAGTCGTGTAAGAAAAGTACAGCTGATACTGCAGTAGTGTGAATACTATTTCCTACTATAATACTGCATATCCATACCCGATTCGAGTTCATGTGTGGAATCAACTTATGTCTAAACCTTCTGCTCTGTAAGTGTGCTGATCAGATGTACAGATCAGCTGGATGATGTCTTGACCAACACCTTCAACAACTACCTGAGCCAGGCAGTTTCAAATTCACCCCCGGCAGCCTATTCTGTTTCAGGAGGCTAGGCTTGAAACCAGTCTGCACTAACCACCTCCCTGGACTCTCTCCAGTTTGGAAACCATTCATTCGCACTTGCTTCAGCCTCATCACATTTGAGGACCTCTGGAGGAGGACGCTTGTGTCAGAATACTGTTCACAGACTCTAGTTTAGCATGCAACATAATCATGCTTCAGTATGTCCCAGGAAAACTGAGCTCACTCGACATCAACACCTCTCACTGTAACTGAGTCATGTACTTTCCTGACCGGGAGGCCTCGGGCAAGTTGGATTGGCACTGACCCTCACAAAGAGCACAGGATCCCTATGAGCTGCTTACTCACTTTAGTGATTCATCATTGTATTTTCCGTCCAAACCACTTTCTCAGGTTGCAGATAACACCGTGGTGTGGGTCTCCTCAGCAACAATGAGTCATCAAACAAAAAGGTGCAACTTTTTTGGTGAACAGGCGTGGAAACAAAAAACTGTCTTTGTATGTTCACAAAACAAAAGGATTGTCATTTTGTTGAGGCTTTCCCCCACCACCTACCTCCCCAGTGTATATTTCAAGTTCCTCAGTACCATCTCACTGGATAAGAAAGAAGGGCTCCACTGCTCATTAAGGAGGGCAAACTTCGCCTTATCATCACCACCCATAGACATTAAAGACTAGATATGCACCAATCCTTTTATTTGTTTGTTAACTAAATTAATATATTTTCGTATTTACTCAGAAGAAAAAAATTGCACTTTATCTTTATATGTGATATTTGTAAATGGTATACTAAGGAGGAGTAATGCTATATAAGCACTTGCTAATACCCTAATAATGCTTAACAATGTGACATTATTATAAGTGCTACCAAAGAATTTAATTTAAAAAATTGCCACTCAGAGAAACCATTTTTCTCGTGCAACATTAAAAAAAGGTCCTTGCGAGGTTTTGCTTTGTCATTCACTCTGGATGATTTTGGTTGCTTTCAGCCAGATACTGGACTTGCTTCTTGCACCGTGTGACAGGTCATCTCTACCTGGGAGTGGATAGTATTTCAGTGTCTCTGTTACTCTAGCTGCACCCTCGGCTTAGACGCGCTGTGCTTGTAGTGCTGTTTTTTTCAGCAGTCACTCTGTCAGCTGGTGTGTCCACATCAGCGCTCTGGAGCTGCACAAGCAACACACTGAGTTAATGTGTTACTAGGTGTGCATGTACACAGTGTACCTGGAAAATGTCATAGTGGTGACCGTGTGTGTGTTTAGATTCTATCATGTGCTAAGAAAGCGTGCAGTCAAAGAAGTTAGCATTTACATTTTTGCACTGCATGCAGCTTTGTGTTTGTGTGTGACTGAGAGCCTTTATTTATTAAAACAAAGGGTGTAAATTGAGCTTGACCCTGACCTAATTTGTCCATGTCAGCTCAGGACAGGGTCATCATGAGCTCACGGGTTTCTTGAAAGTATTTGAAGGCATCATTTTATTTTATTTAAGTTGCTTCATTAGAAAAAACAGATCCTAGAAGATGATTTCTAACAGTATTTTCTAAAGTCATGGCTCCTGCTCCTGACAGCCATGACAGACAGTTTGATGCAGTTCTGTCCTGATGCTGCTTGACAGTGGTCTCGTGATAGCTGATAGCTCATGATAGACTATCCCAAAAGGAGCAATCTTGCTGACAAAGTTCTTCAATAAGCAGGTCTGGAAACTCAGCATCTTCATCTAGGAAGGAATCCAGGTTGTTGTTTCAAATCCTCTTATTTATATACGAAAGGGACAATTAGGGTGAAAAAAACAGATTTGAGGAATATTCGACATTGTTCCAAAAATAAAGTTTAACTTGTTAGAAAAAAATGTTTTTTATACTTCAGATATGCACACTTTCAATTGATTACGGCTTAGCTGCTCAATCATGAGCTGATGCAAACAGAGCACTCAACAAATGCCATGTTAATTCACATTACAAATAGAGTAAGCCAAGGGAAAAGGGAAAGTACACTTACCCACATGTTTACAATGATGATGAGTAGAGAGAGATGCTGGCCACCAACAGCTGAACCTCCACTGCGCAGAAAAACATGGCAGGCTAATGTTTCCTGGTTTGGGTGTTAACAGGCTCTTTCAGCCACAATTTTACAGTAAATTTACTGGAATTTACTTGAAGAGGTTTGAATGATTCCTCCATAATTTTCTGATTCTTAACCTTGGAGCAGGCAATAGGTTCATCTTCTGTCTAAAACAAGCTGCTTTAGCATACACACTATAAAAGATGATGTGGTTTGTAATGTTAAAGCTACTGTGGTGTCACCCACTGTTTAATCCATATATGAAGCCTCAAGGTGAGACTTGTCAATCACAAGTCATTAGGCGAGCACATCCTGGATAATTCTTCAGTCTGACATTCAGAATGACAGAAATTAACACGATGCCCCAATATGAGTAAAACTTATTATGCCGGAAAGTGATTACTGAGGTCCGGACAGAGGAACGTTTTCCTATAGACTTCTTTAGAACAATAAGCCTTTTTGCAATCATGGCCATCGCCCATTAATGGCCATTACTAAGAATGCAGCTCATGGGTCAGCTTCATTTTTCGAACTCAGAAGCTTTGACAATCTTTTATACTGTGTGCTTTAGCTACTCCCTGGTTAATCCCACCTTTCCTTTAAGGTGTTTTTGATTGGCTAATCCTCCACAAATAAAAATGAACAGCAGGTGGGCGGGGCTTTTGAGCTTGCAGATGGAGCCGCCTTGCCAGAGACAACCATACAGGGGCATGTGCTCTCAATGACATCATAGAAAGCTAAAAGCAGAAAAAAAAATCAACATTTAGAGTAATTTGGGGTGTTTGACACATTATGTGAAATTTTAATCAGTATATAAAGAAATGCAGAAAAAGCATGGAGGGGGACTTGAAGCTCAAACTTAAATATTCAGGATATGTTGAGTCCTAAAATCATCTGGCTCCCCTGAACACTGAAAAATGAATTTTCATGATACAACATCCTGAAATGTGTAGCTTACTTTCCAAACCTCAAGCTGTTACCTAACTTAGTAGTAGATTCACTCTTTTTTTCCAACCACAACCTGAAAGGGAGTTTTAAAACAGATGCAAAGCTGGCTGCAGAAAATGTGCAGGTTGCCCAACTGATTATGTTACCAAGTGTGAGCATTTGTTGACTGGAGCCTGTGTTGCTTCAGCGCAGATGGTTGGTTGTTGCTGAGGGAGGAGAGCCCAAATTATCTGACTCAATCAGGGGTTTGAACCCATAGCACTTCTCCCGGAAACATACCAAGGCATCCTGCCACAGAAACAGTTACAACCACAGACAGAGGTGTCATAATGCAGAAACTGTCTGTTTTTTTCCTTTCTTGCACTTAATTTAATTCTGGAGAAATTCTATATCTTTCTATTGTGTACACATTGTGCATTACTTTAACAAAACTTCAACAAAAAGCGATGCATTAATTTAGTTATTTACCCCTTAAAGAAAGTAACTTTTTAAACCACGTCTACAACATTGCCATAGATGTAATGTAACTACGAGTACAAATATGTCTGTATGAATATGACAATAAACCTTACATATCACCAAAGTTTTAAACATGGAGGCAAACTGTGGCCTCACAATGTGGTGCCTTGCTTTCAATATTTTAACAGTTTTTATGGGTTTCCAAGGAAGTCCATGTGTTTTTTTAGAATCAGCATTAAAAAAAAAAGCAAAAATATTAAAAAATAAAACATGAAAACTAGAGGAACGAAACTTAAATTTAAGATTCAGACTAAACGGCTTGATAACAGCATCATCAGGGCGAGAAATGGGTTCTAGAAATCACTCCACCTCCCTGAAATGCATAAATTCCATTTGAATGAGCCAAATGGAGGAAACACGCCTGAAAAGATGCACCTGGTGACAAGAAGTTATAGATTGTAGGTTTGTAATGAAAGCTCTCAACTCTGTGACCAACAGTTGCTCGTCATTTTGCTGACTTTCCAAACGGTGACAGAGACGCTGATCGATAACGCGGGCTAATGTCGCTGCTTGCACATCATCCCACCATTCTACATAATGACATTGTACGTAATCACAAACTGAGACCAATATTTTCTTATGGCCATCTCTCATAGTGTGACAAATAGAGCAGAAAGTTATTACAGTGCTTGTTGGAAAAATATAATTAGTGCTGCAATCATTAAATATTAATTAAATGTCATTTCACTTAATTTGCTGCCCTGAAATGTTAACAGCTATATTTGTCTTTGATGGGCCAAACCTGAACTGTCCGTGTGTGTGTGTGTGTGTGTGTGTGTGTGTGTGTGTGTGTGTGTGTGTGTATAATATGCAAATATTTAATATATGAGCATGTGCGTGTGCATCTTTCTAATTCTGTATACACAAACTTGGCACATTTGTGCAGTGTATTGCCCTGATGACAAATTCAGCTGGGTGTGTTGTGTGTATGTTTACATTTCCTTCAATGATTTAGATGGCAAACACTGTAGTACCGACCTTCCTGCACAGCTTGTTCTCATCCCCAGGATGTCAGTTAGTGCCAGTTTGTAAATTATGGACACGGTGTCCTTTAGTCTGTGCTGTGACGCATGTTGCTTTACAGGATCAACGAAGATCCACTCTTAATTTACCACTTACCATCTGTCAACAAAACAAGTTATTGTTGTGAAGGGCTGTCTTTTAACCCAGTCCCTTAATCTAACCAGTGAGTGAATACAATGAACCAACAAGTGGGGAAAAAGTGGGTCTCTGAAATGGGATGGTTAACTCTTAGTTGTTGGATTAAAAGGCTGGAAAATGTATTATGTCAATGATTGTGCTCACAAAGAGAGGTTCTACATATATATGTATGGATCCAGGGACAGATATTCTGGGTTGTGTTCTCACCGGAGTTAGTATTGTCAGTGCTTCACAGTGATATAGCATGTTTTCACCGTGGGATGGGAGAAGACATAAATTCCACTGCAGTCTACGGTTTTGGTGTGAACAGTAAGAATGTTTTCCAGTGGGGTCGGGAATATTGAGAAATCCTGTACAAGCAGGATCAAGAAAACTGCCATGTTCCAAAAAACACAACTTCAGTGAATAGTCTTTCAGCTGAAGTGTCAGTACAAGATCTTGTTTCAGCATCAGCACGCATGATTGCCATTGCACTTTAAAGTGAACTTAACAGGTCAAAGCCCATCACGAGCTAAAAAGAAGTGAAAAATTCTGAATTCAGAAGTGTAGAAATAAAATGTCTGTACCACTTGGTAAAAATAAAACATAGATATAGACCAGTTAGGAAACTGGCAAGAGATGGACATGTGAAAGCTTCAAAGTCTCAACCGTCGCGGCACAGAAGAGTGTGTAACTCCTCAGTAGTTAACCATTATTTAAACTTTTAAAGTCGGCTCTGTGTTTGTGAGGTCTGTGGAGGGTCAGGCTCCTCCGTTCAGCTGACCTGGACTTCACACGTTACATCGAGTTTTCCTAGAAAATTCTGGTGAATGAAACCTTTGAACATTTCTCCACCAGCTGCTCAAACGATGACAGACTGAGTGAGACAATGATGTCAACCAGGTTCAGCAAGCAAGGTACAAAAATGTGAAGCAACATGATGCAACATAAATGCATTTCAAATCAGTGGAAGAGGGAAAAATTAAAGGATATGTCTTTCTGTCAGCGTCTTTACTTTGAAGTGTGCGTGTGTGTGTGTGTGTAGGTGTGTGTGTGTGAGAGTGAAAGTGACTGAGGTGAAAGTATGTGAACATGAACATGTGAGCCACATGTGAGCCACATGTGCCCACGTGCTGCTAAGAACACACCAGAGATTCAGCATGTGATACAGTGTTGCAAGGACACACAAACACAGCTGTGCTGGTTCTTGCTTCTGTGCCACAAAAGTTATTCAGTTAGCTTTAAGTCTTATTGAGGATTATTTAACAATACACTTACATTTTTGTTGTGTCTTTGTATCAGGGCCCAAGTGAATAAGTACAGTAACACCGGACTGAAGGCAGCAGATGTTTCAGATATTGTAAGACATTAGAAACAGTAGTTTACACAGCAGAAACTTGCTTGTGTCCAGGTGGCTCATGCTGCATGGTGTCTGCTTCTCTTTTTGTCATGTCTAAAATCAATTTTAAATCATTGAAAAATCATAAAATGTTTTGATTTTTTAATGAACTATTGTATCTATAACTTGTATCTGCAGTTCTTTTAGTGACCACTTGAGGGTGGGAGTCCAGCAGGGAGTCAGTCCTCACATGACCTGACAGCTTGAGGAAGAGAGTTCAGGATGTGTCAAAGAATAAAGGTGACCATACCAAATACTGATTTTCAAAAACTCTGTTTTTGCCTTATTTACTGCATTTCACCTATTTTCAATTTCCCTAGCAACGCATAACAAAATGAGTGGTGGTTCGGGACCTTTGCACAGTAATCTATGTAATATATGTTCTGAAACTCCATTAACAGTTTCTGAAGTCACATACACTGTCTTAAATCAGCTCTGGATGTGGCACACTGGCACGAGATGTTACATGACTCTTGCACTCAAATTCAGTGACAGCACATCTCTGCAGTGGTTATGGTGTTATCACTAATAAAGTGTTATCTGGACATATATGTGAGTTATTCCTGCCAGCTTTTAACAACACTTCTTTATGTTCTTTATATCCTTTATATGCAGCCCTATTCAGTAATGAGGTTGGGTGACTTCAGTGTGTCAGCTGATTTGTCCTTTTAAACATTATCCTGCATGTGTGTGTGTGTGTGTGTGTATTTCTGATAAAACTCTGCTGCTGCTGTCACACCTTCACTTCCTGACTATCACGTTCACATCACATGAACGCCGCATGCACACATGCCTTTCTATAGCTGTGAGGACACTGAGTCACATAATGGATCCCCTATTCTAACACAACTGAATGCCTCAACCGAAACCTTACCCTCACATACGCCTAACCTGACCCCAGCGCTCTGTTAGAAAATTAGCTCCGCTTTCCTCATTCCTGAGGTCTAAAAGTGAACCGAGTTCTCACAAAGGTAGACGTACAGCTGCACACACATCACACACGTAAAGCATGTTCCTCCCCTGCAGCTTTACTTTCAGGCGAAACTCGACCAGCATTTTTTTCTTAAGGGCAAAACGAACACACACAGAGAAACGGCTCCTGTTCATCCCACGAACATGTTCACATTTGTGAATGAAAGACACACACCCTCTCCCTCCCTCTCGCTCTCTCCCTCGGAGGAATGCGTTCTTCAAAGGGCTCCAGAAGCTTCTCAGTGGCGGGAAAATGCAAAATGAAAATCTACACTGTAAAAAGCGACGAGCATGCTGCACAAATATTAACAAAGACCTCATTGGCACCTCATTTAAAAAGGAAGATTATGAAAAGCATGAATTTTCTAATAAGATGCTTTTAAAATTATGTCAAACATTGCATCAGTTTGGATGCTTCTTAAATGTTTTCGTCCCGTCACTGCGAGGATTTGCACCACAGGATGCTGCTAGCTTTGCTCCGTCAACAAATTTAAATAACATGCAGCTGCATCCTCATTTTAAAGCTTTAAAACTTTCCAGACTGTTTTTATCTAAGTGAATCTAACAGTTTCAATCTGTAAGCGCTTGCAAATAGATAACTTGTGCTGTGCGATGAAGGTGATGCTGAACTGGAGAACAGTGTTGGGGAGTAACGGAATACATGTACCTCCGTTACGTATTTAAAATACAAAATATGAGAAACTGTATTCCGTTAAAGTTACCGTTTAAAAAGGTGGTATTCAGAATACAGTTACTTTGTTGAAATAAATGGATTACACTGCGGTACTTTCCTGTTTCATTTTGTCGCGGGTCAGGACTGTTTGGGTTTTGTTTGACAGCTACGTTCTTTTGTTCCAGGCAGCGTTACGGTTGCCATGGTTACAGGGCGACGCTCTCTCTCTCTCTGCGACTGTGTGTTTCCTGGGTGAGAGAGCGCCTTTTCGTTGTTGCTGTTGTTGTTGTGCTAAGCTAACAGGTAGAATGCTACAAGCATAGCTCTAAAGAATGTAGCATCATGGGCAATGTAGTCCGTGTTGCAGCGAGAATGGACTGCCATACACGTTATGTGTCTGTGAGCGCGAGGAGGGAGAAAAAAGGGAGTGGAAAGGTACGAGTTGTCATCGAGGAAAAACGGGAGCTGGAAGCATGTAAATATAATAATAACCACTTCAGCCAAGAAGAGTGCCTGACGAGCCCAGTTGTAAGTAAGCTATTAAGACTCGACTGTACACCGTGTTCGTGTTTTCCTCCGAAAACAACAAGTTCCGTTGGAGCAGCCTTTCAACGCCTCTCTCTGTCTCTCGCAAGAAAAGTTGACCCACACAACAAAGTAAAGCTATTTTTCGGCTGCGAGCCGACAGGGACCCCGCCGTATTAGTCAGAGGTCCCTTTACTACAGTTCGGAGTCGCGGACCTTCAGTAATAGTAATAAATCACACAGCAATAGTACATTCACGTTGTTGTAAAAAGCATGATAATATATTAAGTAATCCAAAGTATTCAGAATACGTTACTGTCATTGAGTAACGTAACGGAATACGTTACAGAATACATTGCATGTATTACATGCATGTATACATTGCATGTATTCTGTATTGTGTAATGAAATACATTTTAAAAGTAACCTTCCCAACACTGCTGGAGAATGAGGCTTATTTTTGCTTTCTTTTTACACTGAAGAGAATATTTTATGAATATCTCAAAAGGACAACTAACAGCTTTCATTTTACCTCACTGCTCAGACTGATTAATATAAAAGTGGGTAATAATTTGAAAAAGATGCATTAACTTTGTTGTGGTTTATTTCCATTGTAAACTTGGTCGCAAATTGTATTTCAGGTGGTAGGCACAGCTAGTTTAGTAAACAACTAGCTGTATACTAATTGGTAGGTCAGTGTTTTGATTCCCAACTCCTCCAGTCCATATGTAAGGTCCTCGAGGCAAGTTACTGAACCCCAGATTGCTTCCCAAGTATTCATCAGTCCACTTAAGGCACAGAATAAAGAAATATGTGAATGTGACTGGGGTGGGGGAATCCCTTTTTAAAAAACAAATAAAGCACTTTAAGTGCTCAGTTAGAGTAGAGAACCACTATTTAAGTACTAGTCTAGTGTATTACTATTTAAGTATTTAGCATTTAAGTAGGGACAACATGAATAGGGCCAGCTTCTTTGACCCTCGGTTGGATATAAGTGGTAATAACTTTCATTCATGCATACACAGTTTATATGATCATGTAATAATCCGAGTCATCCGTCATTTGTGATTGCTGTTCATCATGTGTGTAAAAATGTCCCCACACAGCGCGTCAGCACTGTAACTCAACTTTTTGCAGCGTGACCACCCACACACACTCTCACTTTCTCTCCCAGCTGCTTCTGTTTCCCTTCGGCTAGCTCAGCCCCTCCTCCCTCTCTTTCCAATTGGCTGCTGACTTTTTCGCGGGCTTTTCTCTCCACATGACTACTACTGCTGCCGCCGCCACAGTCAGCGGACACGGGAACAAAAGTTCAGCAGGGTGGTTTCCCCGGCGACGCATCTCTGAACACAACCTGCTCTGTAAACAGGCCACAGGCTGGAGGCCAGCAGGCTGAAACCAGCAGCACCAGGAGCAGCAGTTTAACAGATGGACGAGTCCACACAAGAAGTCTGAGTGGGAGATTAAAACTCAATGCTCCTTCTTAAAACAGCAGTTGGCAGAGTTCATGTGCATCTGCCTATGTATCTGAGTTAAGTTCAATACACTTTTTGCTGCATATTTTAGTTAGTTGAAAATAAAAAGTGGAAATCGACAATTTATTCACTGAGACTGGATGGAGTGAACTGCCGTCCTAAAACCTGCTGAACTTCTTAAATCTGCCCCTCAAAAGCACCCTGCATATTATAATAATTCAAGTAAAACTAAACAGTTTTAATCAGCCCACTCTAGAAACTATCTGAAACTAAAGAGAATAAATGTAAAAGCTAATTAGAAAATACAAAAAATATAACTCCAGTTCTAGTGCGCGCTAGCCGATGGTGGATATGGTTTGCAAATTTGTAGTATAGGGTGAAGAAAGACTGTATACAAAGGATGGATGTAGTGAAGCCATTAAATCTGCATTCTTTCTCATGCCTATCAGAGAGTGGTTTTAAGACGTCTGACTATATAGAAATCTGTGGGAAAACGGCTGTCAGATCATTGAATCTACGACCTCATCAAACACTCTCCCGATGACTTTATGCTCTCAGTTGCTCGTTTTATTTGATGAAACATGTTATTCACTTGGTGAATTATGGTCCCCATTAGAGTCAAAAAGGAAGATAAAGTAGATCATACTTCAGTCCCTACTATATGAGTGTGTATTGTCCTCTGCTTCAAAGTCAGGTCCACACCTCATAGTGAAAACCCTCAACTTAACGTGCAACTTATGTATGCAGTCTGATTCACTTATGGCTCCTCTGTGTGTTTGTGTGTGTGTGGTGTTGCTCCTATAACTCCAGGACTCCAGGACCATCATTGCATAGCTTTGTAGTAGCAGCATTTTTTTTAGATTTAGTGGATTTATTTTTGATCACAGGCTCTTTAGGTTTATAAGAAGTTCACAGCCTCTCTTATAGCAGTAACCATCAAAGAAAAGCCATCCTGGTTTTGCTTTCTGGAAGCAAACCTTTTCTTTTGCCATGTGGAGCCTTTTTTAAAACTACACCATCACAAACTAGTGATGGTTCAGACGGATTATGATGCTTTAGGAGCAACACCAGCAGTAACATCAGATTGTGCCTGTGGCTGTGCTGTGCTAGAATTCAGCCTCACCCCATAATTACAAAAGTGATTTTGGCAAGTGCTGATTATCCACCTGCTGGGATCCAGCTGGGTGCACAGACACAGTGGACTCCAACTACAGAGGACAATTTCACTGGGTCAAAAACAGTCTTGGACCAAATGTATTATTTTATTTCTTTTTATAGACAAGATATGAGCCAAACCCAAGTGAAATTTGCCCTGATGCTGGTACATAAAGACAGATATGACAACAAAGGTTTAGTTTCAGATAATAAGTAATAATCTCTCAATTATTTGAATTTGGCTGCATTCAAACTCCGGGTGGCAGTTGTGACATCAACCACTGATGTGTGATCTATTTTTAAAGATGGGTTTGTGACGGCTCTTCAGGCTGCAGGTGGTTTATTTTAGAATTAGGTCAGTTAAGTTGCCTTCTATGTTACCGTTACTTGTTAATATAGATGTTTCTATTTATAAATATCCTGAAGTTGTAAAACCACATATCAAATATCGCCCTCCTAATCATCACCATCATCATCATCGGCGTAACTGTTTTTGGGTTAAGAGGTTGCCCAATGACTGTTTGCTACCCATGTCACATTGTGTGAGCCGTGTGTAGGCTTTTACCAGGTCGATATAGATTGTTTGCTCAAGGATGAAGTCTCTTTAATTAAAAAATTAACAGCATCCATTCATCTATCTCCTGCAGCTTGTCTCGGTTGGGGTCATGCAGGTGGCAGAGATGCCCAGAATTCCCTGTCAGAGACATAACCTTTCCGGCAGGTCTCCTTCTAATCGGACATACATGGAACACCTCACCTAAGAGGTCCCCACGATGGAGCTTTTTCAGACACTCAAACCACCCCAGCTGGCTCTTTTCAGTATGGTGGAGTAATAGTTCTACTCCAAGCCCCCTACCAAACGACAATGTTCAAGGATCCAATTTCATCAGCCGGGTCCACATTGTACCAGTTCTGTATGGCACCTAATGCAGATGGTGCGTCCACATAAGACCATGTACCAAGATCTGGCCAAGAGATACTTGCAGGTGAGATGACTAGACAGGACTTATTTTTATATAGCACTTTTCTTGTCTACCTGAGACTTCAAAGCACGTTATACAACATGCCTCATTCACACAGACACTTTTTCTACGCTTAAGTGCTTTCTGTCTAACATTCACACACATTCACACTACAATGGATGAATCTGAGAGCAACTTAGTACCTTGCTCAAGAATGTTTGGCATGCAGACTGGAGCAGACAGGGATCGAACCAACAACTTTTCGATTAGTAGATGACCCGCTCTGATCTCTTTGGCTTGAGAGACCCTACCATGGGCCAACTGCCCTAGACAGCAGAGCTCCTGGGATCACAAAAGTACACAAACCCCCGAGGCGTCATCAGGAACATCCAGCCATTAAAGCTAATCAACAAAGATAGTTTCATGTTTTGGTGGATTTAGAGCTTTTTCAAGCAGCTGGATAAATTGTTTGGAAATTCTCTTAAATAACTGATATTTGTTTCTCATAAGAAAAGTAAATTATTTATTAGATTTTCTTTCCCCTTCCTTTTCCTCCATCCCATCAGAGAGTTGGCTCTGTGAGACAGAGCCCTCATTATTCTGAATTAGTGTAGGTGTAGTGGCTCTCTCTTTTCTTGCCCGTTGGTTTTATCTAACTAAATTTAATAAGGAAAAGCAGGTGGTCATGAAGTTTGTTCTGGTTTCAAATCCAGTCAGCAGCTGTAAGGGAGCAGTGTACATGCATTCAGCCTGAGGTCCTGGAAGGAAAGGGGGAAAAAAAGGAATACCAGCGTCAGATCAATGAAAGCAAACAGAGGGAGGTGAAACTTGGCAGGCCGTTAGGAACACGATGACGTGTGTTTACTGGACAGATCAGGGGTTTTGTCTTTAGTCAACGGATCAGAGTGGAAGGGATCGCAAGAATAAATGAAAGAGCAGCATAAGAGTTCGTTATGAAGTCAGCCCAAACTGACCCACTGAGGACCTCTAGTGGTAAAAGGTGATTTTTTATAATTTTAAAAAACTAAAAAGCATTTTAAAAGTTTATTTCAACACCAAAAACAACATTTATGTGAACCTCAAGCTCTTCTTTGCTGTTAAATATTCTCCCAGGTCCGTTGTTTTACTGCTTTCTACGCACTCATTTATTAACAGTATACCAGCATTTAGTGAGATGATGATGTAGTCACTATAAAGTCATTAATAATTAATAATCAACAATTTTTCACATTGATTGAACTTCTCTTATGAAGCCATATTTTATATGATTGCTACACAAATAAATACTTAAATACTTAACTCTGCTCGTAACTACATTAACAAACGACTGTTTGTAAAGGATCACGGTCAGCAGTGTGTGCCGGTCTGTTTAATGTCTGCACGCGGTCATTTGTCACATGGTGTGGCGGCAACATGACACAAATAGTTTCCATGGTGAGGGCACCCTGAAAGGGCCAGTATGCTGTCCCCTGGCCAAGCTGACCCAAGTTTGGCAGGAAAACTGTGTTTGAGTGTGTCTGTGTGTGTGGTCAAGACTGGTGTAGCAGGTCATCTTTCAGCACCGCAATGACCTGATCCAAACAGTCAGGAAAAGGGTGGATTCAGGACAGCTCAGCTGGTTTAGAGCCCAAAATGAATGAGTTTCACAGTAAAGGCTATACTTTCACACTGTCGTGTAAGAAAAAAAGCAAGAGGAACTCAGAGTTCCTTTACACAGTGTTTATAGATAGAAAGCAAACACACTCAGGTTTGGCTTAGGGACTGATTTGAAGCTGGGATCAGTTGTTTGGTCACAGTAAAGGTTAGAGTAAGAGAAATCGGGAGTCATGTAGGACAGTGTGCGTCCTCACAAGTATACAAAAACACAGTGTGCGAGTGTGTAGTTGTGTCTTCATAGTGATGGAAATGGTTTTAATCAATGTAAACACAGGCTGATCCAGAGTCAATCACCTGGTCACATTTTATCACCATTATACAGCCCTTCTGTGTCCCATCTGTTATCAGTAAGGAACGCTGAATGTCCTTACCACAAACACTAAACCATAAACAGTTAGGCAAACAGGTAACTCTCCAGCACCTGTGTACAAACAGAGGCTCAAAAATCTGGTGTATTCATCTGACATCTATCGTTTTGTAATGCTTATCCGGGGGAAGGTCAGAGCAGAAGCAGTCTATGTCTGCGTCTACAGTGGCCACTTTTCATGTAATGGAGATATAAACTGAATTCTTAAGAATCTGTTTTGATCATTTCCAACTCTATATTTTTTTTCTCATAACCCACTAGAGAAGCTTTGTATGATCTTACATTCAAAATAATCCTTATTCGCCTTAAGCTGGGTCTTGGTGTAGCCCCTCAGTCCACTTACTCTCTGACATTAGCTGGTTAGTTCGCTTCTTCTTCAAGGGCGAAATCTAAACTATCTAATTTCAGAGATTTATGAGGGAAAATATGTCCATGAGGCATGTCTTTCCACAAGCTCCTGTTCTCATCCTCCGACTATTTGACACAACCGGTTCAGCCACTCAGCTGTTCCATCCACCACATCGTTACAGCTTCAGTTGTAGGAAAAAGTTTGGTCCCTCTGGAAAATCAAGTCACCTCTGGAAGAATGTACCTGCCTACCTGCTCTCCACCTCTGCCCCCTGGTGTGAGTCCCTTTGGCATCCAGTCTAACTCCAGTCATTGTAATAAATACCTGGAAACTTGCTTGGTGTCTCTGCGTCTGCGTTTGGATCCACTTGTTCTGGCTAAAATCACGACACAATGAACCTCAATGTTTCATCGTGGGCCATGTTTAAGATGAACATCCTTTCTAACAGCATACACATGTAAATAAGCATGCCAAAGTCTAGGAGGTTCGCTTTTAAAATGATTTTTTTTCAAGTAATAATGTCAAAAATAAATTATATTAGTGTTGGCTCAAAGGTTTCACATCTGCTTTTGAGACTCAGAGTTCAGTTGGCTGGTTCCTATAGCAACACTGAATTACTTTTATTGTAGTTTTTTATCACTCTTGAAAAATGAAAAGTAATTCATTTACAAAAAGTTAGATCTACAAATATTCAAAACCTGAGGCAGAGCTTGGGTTGCTCTGGTCCGTGTTTCTCAAATACATACATTTGGCAAACTGAGGGAAAGTCTGGAAATCATTTCTCTTTAAAAGGCTTTAAAGTTCTCTCTTCTTCCTTTTTCCTCATCATCCCTGCGTTATCTGTGGGATTTTAAAGGCCAAGTTTTTCCTTTGTCTTGCCGCTGTTTAGTTTCAGATAACTGGCAGGTTGAGCACACAGTGTTTGATTTTCATGTTATCAGTAAGCCTTTAATGTGACTCATCCTGACTTTGCTGCCACCGCTGATGATAAAGAATCATGATAGCTTTTTCTAGTGAAGCAGCGGTTGAGTTAGACACTGTAGGGACAGTTTCGTATAAATAGTGTTAAATTTTAACGTTACACTCCCAAACTGCGCTGAACTTAAAAGCAATTGTCGCGCTCATGGAGATACTGACATCAGCCGTCTTACATCCGCTGAACACCTGCCGAGCAACATCACAAAACCTGACTCTAACAGGTACATCAAACAAAAGCAAACAACCCGTGGGCGTCTGAAAAGTACAACAGAGTACAAAAGTATGCTGTGTGTCACAGTGTATGTGTGACTAAGCTCCAGCAGTCTGCACTGTTCAGAATAAACATAAACATAATCTAGGCAAAGCACTTAAACCTTTTCAGAAACATAAACAATATGAAACTTTGCAAGCTGATGTCTAAAGCGCCGAGTGACCTGCCATAAATGGACTAGTTATTATATAGCGTTTTTCTACACTTACCTCACCCAAAGCACTTTTTTTAGGCTTAAGTGGTTTCTATCAAATATTTACACATCAGAGAGAAACTTGGAGTTAGTATCTTGCTCAAGGATATTTGGCACACAGGCTGGAGCAGCCAGGGATCAAACCACCAACCTTCCAATCAGTAGGTGACCTGCACTACCACCATCCCAGCCTTAATAGTATGTTTCCATACACAGTTTACATTAATCTGCACAGCCACCTTTATTACAGATTAAGACAGTGGATATCAAACTTTTTCTGTCAGCTGACAGCCCATTCACCGCGATGATTTTGGTTTTTTAATCATTAATAGTAACAATAATGATGATAATGATAAAAAAGAATCCATATTAAACTTTGGGTACTTTTTGTAATGCATTTCTCACATGGTGGTTTCACCCAAAACCTCTGCTGAAAATGACCCACACCTTTTTTAACACCTTGACTCATGTGATGAGGCACATGATTAATGGTGAGTCACAACTTCCACAGGGGGCATTGGATTTTTTCTACGCTCAGGGAACCCAGTGTGCCAAAAGCAAGCCTGAAGTCTTTGAACTTTCCTGTCCAGTCACAATGCTTTCCACAGTGGACTCACCCTGCATCCTCACAAACTGCTTCTAGCGCCCATCTCTGATAGGGACGAGTCTATGCGATCACACACGAACAATAGGACTCACTCTGTCCATGACAGCGCATTATCATCATTCTGAGGTAAGCAGCTAAAAATAGCACAGTGTTACTTCCTATCCATGCACCACCAATCTGGTCATCATTTCCCTCAGTGATATCACAATGACGCAGAACTGGGGACAAACAATAAATCAAGCAGATGAGAGATTTTAATTTCAAGGATCAGAACTGAAGCAAATCCTGGTCAGTCACATAAAGTCATCTCAGGAAAAGGACCTGAAAGGATCAAAATGAAAAATCGATATATTAATGAAAACATTAATGTATATTAATCACATTTTAATGTTAATAAACACCATTAGTAACATTCAGTGACAAAAAGTGTTAATGAAAACACCAGGAACAAGAAATGTTTTTAAACACTGAAACAAATAATGAGCTCGGCTGCGACATCTGGTTTGTTCCATTCAAATGAATTCATTGAAAATGTCATTAGTAATCCTCTTTAAATAGCGTGGGTAATCAGACAATTGTAAATTAATTTTTAACGATCCTCCAGAATGATGATTACCTTCAGACATCATGCTGGAAGTCAGAGGACTGAATATCTCAAACTGCTTTCAACTTTATTCTGACAGACAGAGCAAACGTTTTTGTATCTGTAATATTTTTGATAACAGCTCCATCAACCATTTTTGTCTTTGGTATATGTTTTATTTCCTTAATTTCTGTTTTTTCCTCGGTGGACTTTAAACTCAGAGGTTCAGCTTCAGCATCATTTTTTTTGTAAGCATCACAAAGCCCAACTATTTGTTTCTTTATTAAAGTATTTCAAGGACCTTGTTGATCCTTGTCTCTGTGAGACACATGAATTTATCGAACCAGAAAAGTAATAAACACTGATTTTTAGTATGCTTTATAAAATTGTTTTTCCCTATTATCATAATCTCAGTTAAGCCAAACATTAACAGGAAAACAGACTAAATATTCAGAATTCAGATTTTAAATTCAGATCCAGCTATATTTTTATTGCATTTATTGTTTTTCCCCCCGATGTGCTTGTCCACATCGTGTGAAATTTGATCATGCTGTCAAAATCAAATGATGAAGAAAGGTCTTCCTGCAGTAGAGGCAAAACTTGAGGTAATAAACCATGAAGCTGTCTGGACCCACAAAATGCTGAAAAGAAAAGAAAAGAAAAGAAAAGGGCGGCTCCCAAAGTAAGTCAGTCCCTAAGAACTCAACTTAAAACCGAAACGTTCACTTTCTACTCCTTGCAGCTATGTTTCCATTATTATCAGCTGTATGTGCGGGGATTGTTTTCAATGACTCATCTTTTTTTGGTTTTTATTAAGGCTTAAGGACATGTGCTTGCTTTGATGGACAGGTGTGCAATTGTGTGCAGCTATACCATATACCTGTCTACTAAGGTTTACTTGTGTCAATTCATCTCACCTCCCCATTTGTCTTGGTGTTGTTGAAGCCTTTCTTAAGGTAGCCGATCTGTGTATGCGTTGTACTGATACAGTTTACAAATGCTGGTTGCTAATTGAGCTTGTTAGCATTAGCTTTTAATGTTTTTCTCACTGTGGTTTTATGTCTATCTTTTATATACAGTCTATGATCTTCAGGTTTGTGTCCACTGCACTCTCGTATTTATGTTCCGTTCGAGTCCGTCATATCAAGGTTATACATTTTGTGAGTAAAGAGTGGTTTCATGAGTTCTTGAAGCCATTCTGTCGGTTCCGACCTATATGAGCGGTGACTTTTGTTATCAGCAAAGTGTTTAATCTACAGAGCTGCAGATTAAACACCTTGCATGGTTTTTGTTTTGAGATCAGCTGCCTACATTTAACATCCGGAAAGTATCAGCAAGATGGGATGCACTAGAATATCATACACTGTGTTAGTGGATAATTCTGTATATGCAGGTGCACAAGTGTTTTTATTAAAGTGATTAGAAATGTTTTATTAGGTTTTTTCAAGCATCTCTTTAAGACACTTTCTAAACTATACAGTATCAGCTGGGCTTCATTCTGAAAAATCGGATGAAAAAAAAAGGTGCGGAACAAGTAGCAGGAAAAAGATATGTGGAGATCTTTCAAGTTTTCTGTACATCCACAGCAGGAACCCAGCTGAGTGTTGTTGGAAGAGGATAAAATGACTTTAGTGTCTGTGCTACAGCGCAGGGAGGGCTGTAGCTCATTTCACTCTGGATGAGTCACCGGCTCCGAGTGAATGTTCACAGAGTTGATCTCACCATCATCCATTTACCATGACTCATCAGGACATTCACATAAAATGTTATTTCAGCCTAATGAATACACTTTTTATTTCAAAACCATGAACAAGAACACACAAAGGAACAAACAACTCGGCACGATCCACGAGCCTCAATCCTCTCTCTCTCCCTCTCACAAAGAGGGGAAACCTCTTGAAGATAATGATGCTTTCAACAAGCGGGGACGATTAGCATCAACTTACTGGAAAAAAAAAAAAAAGAGCATGCTAGCAAAAGCTGAAAACCCCTAAACGCTACGTGATGAGATGGGAGCATTAACAGGATAGAGATAAATCTGTTTTTAGTATGGACCATTGTATGGGCAGAAATCTGTGCCATCAGAAACTGAATTTGAATAAGTTCAATTTGAATTTGAATGGCTCCGATTGAATCTGAATTGTAACTTGAATAAATGCTTTTGAAAACTGAATTTGAATTAGTCTAATTTGAAATTGAATTTATGGTTTGAAAATGATCATCACTAAATTGAAATTGAATTTATATTTTGAAAATGAATTGATTTGCTTTGAAACTGCATTTTATCCTTTAAAAATTCAGCTCTCGAATAATTTCAGTTTCACTTCTCACCATTCAGTTTCAGTTCTACAATTCAATTTCAGTTCCAAAATTCAGTTTTTTGGAACTTACATCCGGTTCCGGTTCAAGCGCAGATTAATAGAACTACGTTTTACTAGCGGACCGAAAGTGTTACTGACGGGAATCTACAGCGTCTTGAGCTGAATTAAGACTTCAGAAGTCATTCGTCATGTCGAATGACCAGCGGATAAACTCTCAGGTTGCTAATAAATGTATTACATGTATAAGAAGAAGCGTCATGTTAACAAATGATAGCCGTACAGTAACTGTTATGCTTATTGTAGCTGTTAGCTAAAAACGCTAATTTAGCGTAGTTTGCCCTGAATTCAGCTTTGACAAACAAATATGATCGACTGTTTCTAGTAGAATTCCAAAGTTGTTGTCTTGGACCCTCTCAGAGTACCCCTCTGTATGCTTGCAGAGACCCCTACAGTAAGGAAACATGCAAAACGGTGCCCAAACCTTTGTGTTTTAGCTTTATTTATGTCTTACACAGCATCCCAACTCTTTAGCTAACTTAATAACTTTAGCTAAAGTGAATAGTTAGTCTAATTCATTAGTGCAGCATTACTGGATCACCTCTGTTTGAAGTGATATAATGTGATATACAACTATCACTGTGTTTAACTACCATAATAATTCTTAGGGTACTGAGTGAATGCTTAATTAGATATATTTTTTAAACATACTGCTCCATTACTATGTTTGACAGGCTGAAGTTGTCGGGTCACCTCCTAAATCGACCATCTTTTACAGGTGTTTTGTGCCAGAAATGGAGTGTCCACTGAAGACTGAAGATACTGAATCTCTACGCCTTGCCCTTGATCCCTCTTGTGCCTTCATCTAGACAAGAGACATTAACTTAACCACTCTCATATGCTCTGTACCTACATCACCTTCCCTGACAGTCGTAGCTTGGCTCATCTGAGGGTGAAATTATAAGAATGTGTTATTTTGCAAAGTGCTCTCTAGTGTTCCTAAATAAAATATGGCATTGAGGTCATTTCTTTTGAATTAATCCCTTCTTCTGAAATATAAGAACCTCTTCTGGTTTTAATGGCACTTTGGATTTCCTGACTTTCTGTTCCACTTCCAAACCCAAATAGATGCTGACAAGCTTGACACAGTAACATGGAAGAGGGAAAGACATTGGAAAGGACTACTACAAATAAACCTAATGCCTAACAATGAAAAGTGTAAAATAAGAACAACAATAATAATAATAATAATAAAGATAAAAGATGAAGTAACAAGTTTTTAGTTTTGTTTATTCCAAATGATCATCCAGATGTCTGTGACATGTGATGACAAACACCATAATGGAAGGCCTTAGTCATCACATGCTTAAACTCATCATATATTTTCGCATATGCTGATCAGGCAGTCAGACATGCTGTAACTGTGTGGTAGAAAACAGCATGAACACCATACGGCAGGGGTCTCAAACTCCAGTCCTCGAGGGCATGGAAAAGTTGCATGACACTGGCCCTTGAGGACTGGAGTTTGAGACCCCTGTCATATGGAATATGACAGGTGTGGTTGAACTGCATGAAGACTCTGAAGTTTGTCTTCTCTTCTGGCAGGACAGGAATGTGGCCTTGTCCTGTGAGCCACTGTAAGGATGTACTTAGAGTAGAACTGGACTGTCACCGGCCTCAGGCTCTTCACCCTTTTCAAAGACAAAGCAGTCATTTAGATAAAATATTAGATATTGTTTACCTGTAAATGCACAAAGAGAATTTAGAAATGTAATTATTGTCAAGAGTGAACAAGCGCTGATAGTGTAATCTACAGCTGTGGCCAAACGTTTAGAGAATGAGAAGTGTTGTTTGCTTATTTACAAAGTTTGCTGTTTCAGTGATAGTTGAATATCACATTATATCACTTCAAACAGAGGTGATCCAGTAATGCTGCACTAATGAATTAGACTAACTATTCACTTTAGCTAAAGTTATTAAGTTAGCTAAAGAGTTGGGATGCTGTGTAAGGCATAAATAAAGCTAAAACACAAAGGTTTGGACACCGTTTTGCATGTTTCCCTACTGTAGGGGTCTCTGCAAGCATACAGAGGGGGTACTCTGAGAGGGTCCAAGACAACAACTTTGGAATTCTACTAGAAACAGTCGATCATATTTGTTTGTCAAAGCTGAATTCAGGGCAAACTACGCTAAATTAGCGTTTTTAGCTAACAGCTACAATAAGCATAACAGTTACTGTACAGCTATCATTTGTTAACATGACGCTTGTTCTTATACATGTAATACATTTATTAGCAACCTGAGAGTTTATCCGCTGGTCATTCGACATGACGAATGACTTCTGAAGTCTTAATTCAGCTCAAGACGCTGTAGATTCCCGTCAGTAACACTTTCGGTCCGCTAGTAAAACGTAGTTCTATTAATCTGCGCTTGAACCGGAACCGGATGTAAGTTCCAAAAAACTGAATTTTGGAACTGAAATTGAATTGTAGAACTGAAACTGAATGGTGAGAAGTGAAACTGAAATTATTCGAGAGCTGAATTTTTAAAGGATAAAATGCAGTTTCAAAGCAAATCAATTCATTTTCAAAATATAAATTCAATTTCAAATTAGACTAATTCAAATTCAGTTTTCAAAAGCATTTATTCAAGTTACAATTCAGATTCAATCGGAGCAATTCAAATTCAAATTGAACTTATTCAAATTCAGTTTCTGATGGCACAGATTTCTGCCCATACCATTGACTGTTTTCTACAGTCAATGGTATGGACTAATTGAGCTCAGAAATGTAATGGCCAGCAGGGGGCATTAACACTTTTTCTGACAGGTTCATGTTCTGAGGTGCTATTTTCAGTTTGTTTTTTAATACAATGTTTTTTTTAGTGAATTTTGATTCCACTGGGATTCATAAAAAGACTGACAGCAGCCAGTGCTACCCCTCAGCCTACTAACAGATGTACCCATGGTATCAATTTGAAATTCCTACATCGCATTCACAAGATTTTCAGAAAACTTGACCTATGACCTTGATCTTAAGACTGAGGTCACATTCAAGATTTTCAGTAGATATAGCTATGGTAACAATTTGGAATTGGTACGTCATTTCGTTCTTGAGTTATTGCATATCACAAACTTGGGCGTCCATGTCACCTCCCCCCCAGGATGACGATGACGCATAATCAGCCTTTTGCAGCTGAGGGGTGATAAAGGAATATAAAACAGTTTTGTGATCGACATATCGCTCGTGCGATATCAGCTTGCAGTGTTCCTCACATTCTCTGTCTGATCAAATCACCTTAAACACAAAATAGCGAAAAGCCTCAGCTCAAAACTTCATAATGAGAGAAGGTCTCTGTGTGTTGGCCCTGAGACAGCCTGGTGACTTGTCCAGGGTGATCCTTGCCCTTCACTCTGTGACCGATGGGATGTACTCCAGACCCACAGTAACCGGAAATCCAATAAATGGAAGAAAAGGGATGGGGGGGATCATGTTATATACAGTATACTAAATACTGTGGGATATACGAGGTACCAGGGTGGCTTTAACTTTTACTTACAGGATCTAAAGTGCTGCTCACAGACTGTCTCACTATTAAAATGTAGTTTAATCATTAGGAGTATATTTTAACATATATAATACCTTAAGTTTATTTTCAGTATTGTGGTATTCAGAACAGAGTTGGACAGTGTGAAACAGGACAAACGCAAAGAATCGGAGGTGAAATTACAGGAAAAAAGAATAAGACTTAAGCATGTTTACTCTCAGAGGTGCATGTAAAGGCTTTATACTGTTTTGGTCTCTTGCATCCTCTGCTGGTACAGAGAGAAACTCCATCTGCTGCAACACTGGTGTAACACAGAGATTTGTGCACTGTCACTGTGATGTGGGCTTTGACTCACTGAGCAGTTTGCCTCCTTCAGTATTTGGGTCAGCATGACTCACCGCTGTCACAGCTTCAAGGTTTTATGTAACAGTGACTAAGTTCCTTACAAGTGGACAAACTCACCTGTCTTTTTGTGTGTTTTGTATGCTTATGTGGACAAGTATCATCTTGAACCTCTTAAAGAGAAGAATGGGTCTGGACTGTGCTGACTTCAAATCTTCAAAGCGCTTTTTTGCGAGTTTGGTCTCGGTTTCAGGATTCATAATAGAGTCTGGTTTAGGCTGGGATTGGAGGGGTTAATGAATACATTATACCAACAACTGTTCTCACAAAGATTTAAAAAAAAAAAAATGCATGTGTCTTTAATTCAAGTCCCTCGCCTCCCACCTGCTGCCCCTGAGCATCAGATGACTCTGAGCAACACAAAGCTCAAAAGATGACTCAGTGCCTTATGAAAGGACAACATGAGCCAAGTTACTGCTTTAGCCTGCAGTCACAGCTGCTGCCATCTTTACCTCAACTTTCACCTAAATTCCAAGTTCACCTGCTTCCACTGCAACAATAACAACACATACTCTTGTGAATGTAGTAGTCATGCCTACAGGTGAAGACTTCAGGGGAGTTGCAGCCAAGTTAAGTTACCGTGTCGTGTTGTACATAGTGCTGACATGGGACAGTTTTCCAGTTTCATTATACTATTTATGACTGTGCAATGATAATAAAGAGTTACCTTATCTTATCAAAGTCACCTGTGTGGGAAAATACCTGCCAGCAAGCCCATGCTTCCTCTTCATCTTGCCTGAGGTCATGAATGTTATTAGCATTAGCTAGGATGGGTGCTAACAGCCTCCCAGTAGCCAGTGTTGTTACATTACTGTGTCAGTCCATTACATGCTCTGAAATTCAGTGTAAGATGATAACCAGTTAGGAATATAAAAGTTAAGCTGCAGCCCCACCCAAATGTCCTACTGAGCACAAACACATGATCTTCCTTCTAGTGTTCAAGTTTGAGCACAAAACCAAAAACCAGCCCAATAAGACTTCAAAGCCATCACCAACCACGTGCAGGTAGGACCTGAGGCCCCAATGCTTTTGTTACCTGCTGAAAGTGAGGTCAGGTCAGCTTACACTCAGCTTTGGCATCACACTGGACTGTTTGCTGCCTTTGTGTTAGCATGCTGTCCGTGCAGATGCTTGCAAAGAGCTAATGTTGTGTCAGGAGTAGAACATAGCCATTTGCATCTTGGATGCAGTTTGGACTTTACCATGAAAATAAAAATAAGTGGTCATGTCCTCGCTCCTAAGGTGTTATAGACGACTCCACCATCCTCCTCCTCCCTTCACACAATGAAATCAGCTGATTTGACAAAAAGGCATTTTTTAATGGGTTTTTTTTTTCTTTTACTGCCCATCATTCAGATTATTGAGGATCATTTCAATAAATTCAATAAAAAAAACAACTGTAATCGCTTTTTACTCGTCCGCCACTTCACTGGTCCTACAGAAGCACAGGTACCACTGCTTTTGCATGGCAGCGTGAACATTACAGGATAAATCATGCTGAGCTTCTGTAGTTGGGCAAACAAATACGCAGAACAGGGCCCCTTTAGGATACATATCTTCTGATGTGGGTGGGGCTTCTGTCCTGAGATGACCACAATAGGGATATATGCTATTAATGACATCGTACAGTTGTAAGAGTAGAAAGGAACTAAAAGCACTTTGAGATTTTGGCTCTTGGTGATTACTTGTAAAAATGTTGAACTCTTTATTTGAAACGTTGGCCATGTTTAACATTAACATCCATCCCACTAACAGAATATATAAATGGCAGAAAATAAGGAGCAGCGTAAAGGGTCCCTTTTGAGGACACTGTTATGTGTGTTCGCTGTACTCCGTGGAAAGGATTTTGTATTTGTACCCCACACACGCCTAAATCACACCCCAGAGGATCATGTGAGAGCACTTCAGTTAGAGGAGGTGCTGGCTGGTACTGTAAATGATAAAGTAGCTGCAATACAACAAAAATAAGGACAAAAACAAAAGATGAATGTTTACTTGCAGTGTTTGACCAAAGTTTTCAGAACTGCTTATTTTGTAGAGTTTCAGCTCTATGAATAGCTGTCAGCAGTCCTTCAGTTTTCTGCATATTGAACATTTTATAGAAACAGAGCACTCCTACAGCAAATTTATACTGCTACAGGTGTAAAGAGTACAGTAAACAGAACACAGACAAAAAAAAATACCAGAACCAATTAGCATCAGCATTATTATTATTATTATTATTGTTGTTGTTGATCCCACAGCGAGCGTCAAAAGATGAAGAACAGAACATGTCTACATTCTCTTGGTTTATATCATCTAGATGTCCTTTCAGTCCTTTTGTTTAACAGTCTGATGTCCAATCAGGTATCAGATCCTCAAAGACCTGGAAGTTCACTGGGTTTCCTCCTTTAAAGCTTTTCTACAAAAAAAAATATGATGAGCGACGATCACTGGCAGCGTCAGATCCAACCAACCACGTCATCAGATCAATAATAAATCAACAAAATAAAAGTACAATCAGGATACGTATACGTACATCTTTATATAGATTTATAGACTTAGATCTCTCCCAGGAATAGAAGCACTAATATATACATACACAACTGCTGTGGGGCTCATTGGGTCCAATCAAAAAGAGAGGCTTAAAGACGAATCAGAATGAAGCTGCAGGAAGTCACAAAAAGTACACAAAAGTCTCTCCGGGAACTGACCAGGACCAGCTGACCACAAAGCAGACTGCATTTCCCAGCATGCAGCAGGTCTCTCACAGGCAGCTTCAAAGTAGAACTTTAGAAATACTGAGGCCCAGAGCTCCTCGCACCAAAGAAATTAGGAGCTACGAACCAAAATAAAAAATTTACCAGTTGAATTAACTTAAATTTTCCTGCTTTAATGTCGTCTCAGCAGTTTCAGGTATAATTTTGGTAGAAAGTATCATAATTGCTATCATGTTATAATTTTCTGTCCAATAGGCACAGACTGTACATAAAAGATGGATGTAGCCTCTGAAATCACCCACTGCTGGCACGAGCAAGAGGGCAATCTGAGAATCCCAGAAACACTGCACAGCTTAAACTAACCCTCACTTTGCTTTATGAGACTAATAGGAAGAAGAATTAAAATGAAAATAACGTTGTATTCAAAGCAGTGACAGAGCCCAACAACTCATCAGGAAAGGGAGATCACAGATAAGTAAGAAGTATGGTTGTTTGTCCACAGACTTCTTTTTCTAACAACATTTGTCCCCCGTGTTGGCTGTTAGTGAGAATGCAGGTATTCACTTAAATATAGAAGCTACGTCCATGTTTTATATAATTTTTAAACCAAAATTTTAAGTTTTAAGAATCAGAGGAAATAATTTATTAGAATGTAAAATTTTGAGCTAAGAATTAAAACAATGTGGAAAAATTTATAATTCATTAATCAATTATTTAAAAAAAAAAAAAAAAAAAAAGACCCCCCAACACAAAAAGAAAAAAAAACCTTTTTCTTTGATTTCTAAAATTGTAATTTGACTATTTATGGATTTTGGACATTTGACTGTTTTGTGCCATTTCCTGATCTTTTATAAACCTAATTATTGTTGGATTAATCAACAGAAGAACTACCACATTAAATTATTATAAAAGTAATCAGCTGTTGCTCCAACAAAAATTATTTTAACCACTCAAATTCGCCAAATCTTTAACTGAGGACAATCTGAGTCCAACATGCTAACAGCTCACAAATGAAGAAGATGGGCAACTTTTAGAAGCAACACATCGGTTTAGCAGCTGTATTAGCAGGAAACACCCAAGTAATGAGGCTGCCATGGTAAAATATGCTAAGCTACAAATTATTTCTTTAGTCAACTTTTATTAACCTGCACTTGATGCTATATTTTTCTGGTTCAAGCACAGGAAGTGAGCGCCCCCAATTTCTCATGGCCTTAGACTGAAGTGCATCAGAAGACAAAACTCCAGGTTAATTACTGAAAACATCTGAGGTGTGACTTAAAGGACTATAAACTAAAAAACAAAATAAAACAAAAACAAAACAGGGAATAAAAAATAAAATAAAGAGACTTATACGATTTAGAAGGTCATGATTAGCAGAGGTAAACATTTTACCAAATTGGAACAAAGATCAAAAATAGAACCAGCTATTTCAGTCCAACCAAACTCTGTAGAAAAAATGTTTAATTTAAAGTTACGACAGTTTGAGGCTCAGCAGCATTTTATCCGAGTTGATTACAGTAAATCAACTAAAACGAATGTTTCAGAGATATTTCAGTGGGTGGAGTTGAATTGAAAACTTCAAGCAAAACCTAAACTTCACTGAATATAGCAGATCCTTTGTTTATAGAAACTAATTTGAAAAATGTTTGTCTAAATGATAAAAGCATAGTGCTATAAGTAGCTTCTGAATTTTCCAATAGTCAATATGGAAAAATCACAAGGTCTTTGTTGATACTCAAAAACAATTTTTAAACCTGTAACTAGAGCTGAAAAAAAATAACTTAGTTTAATATAATCTGAGTAATTTAGAAAAACGAGACATTTTTTATGGTTTTCTCACATTTTATATAATAATATAACTCTTTTTAAAAATCGAAATAATTGTCAAGTTACATCTGCTCCTGATGCCCTTCAAACATGACTTCAGCATAACTTTTACTACTTGTGAATAAAACTGTATTATTCAATGTTCCTCGTGCCAACATGTTAGCGGTGCTTAAATCCGCATCATTGATGTCCTATAACTATACAGGGGAACAACAACAAGGAGGACTCCTTAAAATATTGTAACCAGGATATGCACACTCATCAAGTGGACTTCAAAGGCACATAACATGAATTATCACGACATGGCCTACAAACCACCCAGATTCAGTCATGCATTTACAGAAGACACCAGAATAAACCGATGCATAGGTTCTGTGGGTTCCAATAATAGTGGAAATAAAGAGAACTACAAACAATTACTTTAAAGTTGTTTTGGATTAATGTATATGTTGGTCACCAAGTAACAAGAAATGCCAAAAACCTATTTCTTGGTATTCATGTAGTATCTTGTCCACAATATCTCTTTAACAAAATTATGTTTAAAGCATTCTTGTTGATGCAAATATCTGTGTAAATAAATCTAAAGACTAAGTCTAGACTAAATCTAAGTCTTGAAACATGGCAGCGTTTACCTTATAAAGTACATTCAAACCATCAGTCCCCTGTGGTAGTTTTGTTCTACAGTTCAGCTCATCATAGCCAGCTATGTTTAGCAAAAATGCAACCCACATTTGTCAAGCCGCTTCTTCTGAAACATCAGTGTTGCCTCATAAAGTTGCCAACAAACCGCTGTCTATTTGTGACTTTTGCTCTAAAAAAAATTTGATGCTTATTTACACAGCAAACCAGAGTTTTTCCCCACAGTAACATTTTTCATTGTATTCCACAAACTCTCACGTTCAGAGGAAACATTTGGAGTCCCAGGAGTGGCACAAATCTCCAATCTAAGGTAAGAGCAATCAAGTGACCTCAGACCATATGCCACTTAAAAAAATATATATATATATATATATATCTCAATATATCTCAAACCCAGTCCTTGTGTCCTCAAACTCTTTCTTGTTCTACCTTATTTAAATCTAAAGCCAGATGCAAAGTCACGAGTGTTAGCATTTGGCTCTTTGAGATGACCAGAAACCAACTAAATACTCAGATCAAATACACCAGACAATCACTGACCCAGAGTCAGTAAATTCGAAACTCCACGATCATGGTTCAACCACTGTGAGTCCACTGAACTACTGATAAACCCCGCCATCCTGGGAGACTAAGCAGAAAGCAAATCAAACACAGCCAGGCCAAAGATGCTAACAGCTTCCTGTTCTGCCTAATGACATTTTCTGACCAGGAAGTGAGTACCAACTAAAATAATCAAATCAAAAGTTCTTTCTGTAAGACTGAGTCACACAAAAACTTTATCCACAATCAAAATGCATGAAAAAAAAAGGCAAAAAGACGTTTGCTGCAACAACAGAAAAGTCTCAAAAATGCTTAAAACATAAATTTAAAAGGGCAATCAAGTAAATTTATAAAATAAAACAAGCAATGTTGAGTTCCAGCGAAAAAAAATCAATCTGTCAACACTTTCAAAGTGTGTTTGAGTTTTCTCTGTGCTGACACACTCTGATATCTCTTCAGAAACCAAACTAAACTTAACAGTTTAGCAGAGAAATAAAAATCTGCTGGTCAGCCTCATTTGTGATTGGTTGGAGGGGGTAGGAGAGGGGCAGAGCGATCATTGGTGATGGTCCTTCTGAGCTTTACTCCTCTAAGAAGGGTCAACATGTTTCTGTTGCCTCCTCCATCTCCTTCTTCTTCTTCTTCTTCTTCTAGGGTGACCTGCTCAGGGTTTTGGTCCTGGCTGGAGGGTGGAGGAGCCTGGGGCTGGTAGTTGATGTTGTTGGGCACACCGGAGGGCTCTGCCTGAGTAGTGTAGGCCTGGTGCTGCTGTTGCTGCTGCTGGAACAGCTTCTGTTTCTGCTGCTGGTTCAACTGCAGCTGATACTGATCGTGCTGAGGCTGCAGCTGCTGGGCTTGCTGAATCTGGGGCTGTTGGAACTGCTGCTGCTGCTGCTGATGTTGAAACTGCTGCTGAATCTGTTGCCATTGCTGGAACTGTTGCTGCTGAATCTGTTTCTGCTGCTGGAACTGTTGCTGCTGAATCTGTTGCTGCTGAATCTGTTGCTGTTGCTGGAACTGTTGCTGCTGAATCTGTTGCTGTTGCTGGAACTGTTGCTGCTGAATCTGTTTCTGCTGCTGAATCTGTTGCTGCTGAATCTGTTGCTGCTGAATCTGTTGCTGTTGCTGGAACTGTTGAATCTGGAATTGCTGGTTGTGCTGTTGCTGTGGTTGACTGTATTGCTGATGTTGCTGGTATTGCCTCTGTTGCTGTTGTTTGACACTGTTCCCTCCCTCAGATGGCAGTGAAGGAACAGTGGGTATGGGCACTGGGATGGGCATCTGGCCTGGGACAATCTGGTAGTATGGGGAGGAGGAGGGTGGTAAAGCACTAAGGCTCTGGGTGGAGGTGCAGAGTTTACTGTGACCTAAACCTACAGAAGAGGGCACTTTGAAAACGTTCTCATCGCTTCCGTTGGTTCCGCCGAGGGGTTTGAGTGGAACCTGCGGGGTGGAGATGGGGATGGGAACCCCACCACTGATTGTTCCTCTGCGAAAAGGCGGCTTAGATGAAGGTTTGCGCCTGATGGTTGCCGTGTGGGATGGCATCTGGCGGTTAGACACACCACTCAAGTCGGACTCAGCCAATAGGCTGACAGTAGAGGCAGGACGCTTGGAGTGGATGAACTCCCGGTACTGGAATCTGAGGTCGGAGTTTCTCGGGATGGTCGATGACTTGTCGAAATCTGACTGGCTGTTGCCGTGGGAGAGGTGATGTAAGGAGATAGAGTCAGTGTCTCCGTGGAGAGAGATGGACTCATAGTCGACTGCAGAGATGGGGAGAGAATGTTAAAATGTTAGTTGCTCTGCTTTCAGGCAGACCTTTCATTACCTCTGGATTATCTCAGTGACATTTTTTTTTTTTTTTGTAAAGGGTTCTCATCCGCTCACCTGACAGACAAACAACAGAAGCAGCAGGAGCACATAATCACATCAGTGACTCACTGTCATGTTTGTGAATGAACAATTAGGGGATGCATCATTGTGGAAACTCTTATCAAACAAAAACAGGGCAACATGCAACCTAATTACTTTTAAAACGCATGCAAAGCTCCAGTTCAATGTTCCAAATAATAAGGTTAAAAACAGACGTCAATTCATGGCAACGACATTAAATTTGAAAAGGTCAAACACACACACAGACACACACAGGAGGAAGTAAATTACAGACAAAGCAGCTGAATTTGTTTCTAATGTTCTGTTTGTTTTGGGTTCCAAAATTAAGTAAAAAAAGGGACTACGTAATTTAAATGCTTCTGGCAGCTTCTCATCTGCTAGCATCAACACCAGAAATATGAAATGTGAGTAATTAATGTCTTTGCAAGCAAGTGTGATGGGAGAAACCTCAGTCTCCTATAAGCTGGGTGACTAAGCTAAAAAAAATATATATAAATAAATAAATTCCATACCTGGATTAACGTTGTATCCAAAAATGTATTAATTAACTTAATGGGTAAAATAAACAATGTCAGCTTGTCCGCCTGATGCCCTCACAGCAGTGTCACAAGATTTAGCCAATTTTTACATCACTTTATACTTTGATACAAAAGGAGCTTTATTTATTTATCTATTTATTTATTTTAAAGGATCTGCTGGGTAAGCAAGAAGTGACTATCCAGAGAAGTGTTGCCTCCTGGGCACCATGCTTCACAAGTGAATCATCGATAATTTGCTGATGTTTAAAATCGCAGTCCTGAAGCCTAGAAAATGCTTATGTTTTGTAACACTAACACTGTAAAATTGAGAAGAGAGATTTTATTTTCCTTGTGCTTGATAACCGAGATAACAAGAGGAAACTGCAGCCACTAATGATTAGGTTATTAAAATTGGCCATACAAGTGCCCTGACAGGCACCAAAATTAATAATTTTATCGTTGCCAAAAAGATTCTAATATTTGAAAATAAGGACAACGTTTATTGCTTCTTTTAAATAAACAGTGCTCTTTCAGCTGATGTAAGATCTTTAATAGATGAACCAAAAGTAGATTTGATGGTATGTTGGACGTGACATAAGCAGACAGGCAGGCAGGCAGATATACAGGCAGTCAGAGACCTACCATAGATAGGAGGATCTCTCTTTACAGCTGGAAGAGAAGGAAGGCAGTTTAACCAAGAAAACACAAAACTACTCAAAGAAATACAACAGGAAAAGAAGTAAAGATGAGCTGATACACCAGAAAAGCACAGAAAAAACAAGTGAACAGCAGGCAGGTCAAGAGAGTCAGTTTCACTGTCAGAAATCAGAAATGACACCCACTAAAGGGTAAATCCGAGAAATTCAGCCAGACAAGCAGCAATTCACACCAAGGTTATGGCTCCGTGAGAGAATGGGTTTCCATTTTCATAATAAACACAACATCTAATTGCTTTATTGTTGGCGGTGCTGCTGCCACTTTAGGTTGTATTTGGATCACATGATGTTCGTCTCGGCCACATAGTTGGTTCAAACAGCTTTTAATCAAGAGCTCAATTCGATTTTCTATTATCTCTAGGACAAAAACAACAGCAACAAAAAAATCCTAACAGCACAGTGAGCTGTGTTTAGTATAAATAAAAAGAAGTGTTGTGCTTTAATGTACTCACTGTGGGTGTGTATAGTGTCCTCGGAGCAGGACGGGGTGGTTGTTTGGGTGCTATAGCCGCTGGAACAGTGCAGAGAATCTCTGCTGCTTCTCGGGGCGTCAGAATTCAGCGCACCCAGTGACAATGCCAGCTGATCCTGGGCCAAGCAGTGCTAAAGGAGTGAAAGAAGGAGACGGATGAGGTTACAACTTTTCAACTAACGAAAGATCTATATACTCCCACAAGATCATGCTTCTCATTCACTGTTGACCATCCAGCGGTCAAAGCTTCTGTCCAAAGTGACATCCGCAAAACTTTTGTCAAGCTTTTGAAAGTGTGGTTGGAGGACAGGGGGTGTTTGTGCTATTTTATGTAAATATTTTAAACGTATTCAGCATTAATTTTTAGCAACCCTTTTATTTTTTTATTTTTTTATAATAAACTACTTTGGATTGAAAAGTGCTATAAAAATAAAATTCAATAGCAGAAATAGGACAGAAAGGCATTTTCTTGGCTCATAATCGGCCTTCGGGATTGTGACGAGGTAAATAAGCACAATATAGTAAAGGCAGTGCATTTAGATCATAATCATGAATAAAAATACGTTTTATTTAACGTTTCATTTTTTAAAGTGTTAACATTCTGTAAATGTTTTCATTATTTCCAGCCAAATCAACTTGAGACACCAAAAATTCCTCTATGGAGGAAAATCCCTGTAAAAGAGCTTTTGCATATGATCGACCTAGCTAACAAACAAAGCTAACAAAGTGGCTCACAACTTTGTTAGTTTTGAGACTTTTTAATAATCTATGCTCGTCCTCTGCCTCCTGCTGGGTTATCAATATGCCTGCATGTTCAGGGCTCCAGGTAAAATAAGTTCAGGTGTCTTTTAATTCATAAAGTCAATTAGTGATGAATGTAATTTGAGTATTTGGAACAAGTTTTTTTATTTATTTATTTTGCTTTAGAGAAAAACCACAGAAGCAGCCCGCTCTGAATGTCATCTTTGTAGTTTTAACTCCATGACTGTCAGACTCAGAACATCACCTGTGCGTTTAACCACAGGATGTTTGCACAAGAACCACCAACCACCTTTTAGAGCCTGTTTAGCACCAAAAACACCAGTTCACCACAAGGATCTGTATGCTGGCTGAGAACATCAACTGTGACAATTTCACACAGATGAAATACAAAGAACTTCTCTTTTTTCCCCGAAGCACTTAAACTGTCACAGTGGAGTGCCATAACAGCACCTCCTGGTTCTTCCTGTCACTCCCTGAAAGCAGGAAGCAAGAACATGGGAGGACAAAGAAAAGGAGGAAAGCAAAACAGACAAGGTACTGATAACAGTAGAAAGAAACAAAAGAGAAGAGGAGCCGCCATAAGATTAGGGGTGCAGATCATTTTAGTCCTCTGATCTCCTGCTGCCCTCTGGTGGATGATTTGGTTATTTTAAAGATCCAATTCCGCTGTTTTTGAACTCTATAATATACCATTGAAAATACACTTGCATGCATTTTCTGACTTTTATTTATTATGTTTTGTTTTAATAAACAGTTTTTCTTAGTTCATAGACTGGATCAGTAAACAAAAAATATAAACGTAAAATAAACTCGTGTCTTCAGGGATGTTTAGTACAGCATTATTTTACTTTAATATTTATCATTAGTTTTGATTTTTAATTCGTTCTCGTGAATTTTTTTGTTACAGTTCCATTTCATTTCAGCAATTTCCACAGTGGTTTTTCTCATTTTAATTCAGCTGTTATTAGTTTGTGGGTTTTTTGTTGTTTTATTTAAACAGAAATTTAAATACATTCATGTATTGTTTTGTATTTTTCTTTTAATTTCTATTTAGCTTTTTATTAGTTTTTCACTTTAGTGTTGTTTGTTTGCTGCTACAGCTTTGATGTTTAAAAATGTTTAATATTTTGGGTTTTTGTTTTAACATTTGTGTTGTGAGTGTTGCAGGTTTACATTATAATACACAAACAACCCTCCCAGTCTCAATAAAGATGGCATCAATTCCTTCCGTATGCTTTCCAAGCAAACACAGTTTGTTTGTTGTTTTTTAAATTATTTTAGACAGCACACAAATACTGTTTCAGTTAGTTTCATGTAGACTGAAAGATACAGATGAGATTTTACAAGAACAATCACCAGAATCCAAATATGCTTTCTGTGGGTTTTACCTTTCCAGATGCAGACATGGCGCGAGCTCGCTCTCCATGTATGTAGGCATTGTGTGGAGGGGCCAAGAGGCCGTTCTCCGCCCCTCCAGTTCCCCCAGAGGCCAGCTGATTGGTGGACCCAACTGAATCCTGTCATTAAGAAACCAAGTCAGAGCGGATCAAAGGTACAAATCATCAAATGTAGAATCACAAATCAACCGCAGAGAGTACAGAGAGTATAGTTCTGTTCAGCCATCATAAAAGTCTCTGGTGGAAAGAAATTGACAGAATATACATTTGTAATAAAAGCTTGTAACTTACATCCATGTCAGCACAGCCATCAGTTTTAATCAGATGTGTAAGAAACAAGCTCTATTTTCTATATATCAGACTTGCATAATGGCTGCTGATGTTAGACCATCAACACGACATGTTAGCAGTTCAGCCAGCGTTTTACTGAGAGAAACATCACACAGAAAATACTTATTTGTCATTTTAAAAATATCAATAAAAGTTCCTCATTCAACAGCAACATGAACCCTTAATGATTTTGTTCTTTCTCACGTAATTTTGAGATAATTTCCTCAATTTTAAACATAAATTTACATTTTTATTACAGGACGACTGACAAGACACCACTGACAGCAATAATGACACCAGTTTAAAAGGCCATTACGCCAAAATTCAAGAACAGAAAGGGCGTCTTAGCGGCGGGAGACAAATAACAGGTTTTTGAGATAAGGAGAAGGCTTGCTTTTGAGGTGGGATGAAGCAATCGTGTTATTTATTAAATAACAGTGTTAACAAGGAAAAAAGTAAAATAAATATGTCACGTTTGGCTTTGTGTAAAGCCATTAGTGGACGGGTTTGATTTTTTTTCTCTTTTTTAAAATAAAACAAATTATTACATTCACTGCTACTGAAAATAAGGAGTGGGATGTTATGAATCTTTTAAATGTCCAGGTGATCGTATATCAAAAATATATTATGGGCAGTTTTTTAGAATTCCTAATCCAAAAATCCAACATCAACTAAGCTAAAATGACCACAGCATTTCCAGCTAAACTCCTGGCTTAGAGAAAGCAGTCAGGGAAGAGACCTGACTTTTTTTTCCTTAAAAAAAAAAAAAAAACTCTAAAGAAGTGTCATTTTGAGTCTAAAAGCTATCAAGAAAAGTAAGGGTTTTTTTTATTGAATATTAGTACAGTACTTAACTGTAACACATAAATCTGAAACATAAGCATAAAAAAGTTGACACAAAACCACTTTTAAAGAGAATGAAAAAAAGAAAAGAAAAGACACTGATAAATAAACAAATACTGCAAATACTCACACAATTACAGAGTCCCTAGAACTGTACTTGTGAAGGCTCAGAAACATTTTTTATGGAATGGGATCAAGAATTACGTCTAAAATTACAACAAAATGGATTTGAGATATGAGATCCATCCTGGGACACTGAGGGTGGAGGAGGCCGTAGACAATTAAAGGTGAAACTGAAGGTGTGAGCTGATGAAAAAATGTGGAATTAAAAAAAAACAAAAGAGGTAAAATAGCTGGAGCCAATGTGACATTGAAACCAGATTCACACCAATGGAAGACAAAAGGGTCAAAATCACAGGACGGCACTCGGGTGGTCGGGAGGAATGTAATAGTTATATAGTTTTTTCCTCACAGTTTTCAAATCCCTGCGGCTAAAGCGGCGACTCTCAGCGGGGCGGTGGCCATAGCCAGCTGCGTAACCATAGCGACCACGGCTGCCGTGACGGCCGAGGCGAGAGGGGGAGTTCCCTTCGCTGAGAGATCGACCGCTTTCATCGCAGCCGGTGAGCAGATAGGGGGAGGAGCAGCGCTACACACAGGAAAGGGTTAGAGTGGCATGTGTTTGTTTTTGTCGTTACTGTTACAAGCTTTTATTTTGAAGATCCTTAAAGCTGACAGTGTCATTTTAAGATGTGGATGAAGCCTGAAGAATGTGGAGTGTACAGCATTGCAGGAATGGTATATTTAAGTGAAATGCACCTTTAAAGATATTGAAAATATTTGACCAGAATTTGCTTTATTTATTGCGGAAATTTGATTTAAAACTATAAAGTATATAAGTTTGAATGAAATAAGAGTATCTTAATATCACTGATGTACAGTATATGGCTAGAAATCAATGGACAGCCCCAAATGCTACACTTGTGATTTCTGGGCATTAATCTGCTGCTAACATTTGCCCACATTTGTTCCCATTCAGCCAGAAAGGTTTTAAAGTCCAACAATGAGGTTGGGGGATCTGGCCTAAAGCTGAGCGCACACACACAACTGTCAGGCTGATTTTAAATGCACTTTGGAAGCGTCGGCCATAAGCTATTTAAGAAAGATGGACATAACCACCGTGCCCTCAGCTATATTTTGCATTTTGAACTGTCAGTACAGCATTTTTGGTGCTGCCATTTTACATATATACACCTTTTTTAGCCAAATGTTAAAATATTTGGACAAGAGGATGAAGTGATTCTCTGTTAACGTTAGCAAGCACAGTATGGATGCAGTGCAGAAAGTTCATCTGAATTAGAAGGAAGTTGCTTTCTACAATTATATAAGAAAGATTTACCATTACTGTCCTGGAAATAAAAAAACTGAGCTAAAAGACACAGGAGTGTGTGAAAAGGGATGACCATGTACTTTTGGCCACATAGTGTACAATATATTCTTAACAGTATTTTTGAGAACAACAGAAATAAAATTGTTGTAACAAAGGTTAAAAAGTGCGTTACCTGCATGTGTAGTCCATCCACAGCACAGCTGATAGAGTCCAAAGAGGGAACATGTCTCACTGATCCTGACTGGTAGCTATGAGGCCAAGACACAGAAAATAAGAAATGAAGAAAGAAAGAAAGAAAGAAAGAAAGAAAAAAGCAGCGACTGTCTGGAATGTGAAAATCACATAATAAAGAACTTATTTAAGAATTAAAAGCCATAAACACTGCAAAACACAACAAAGTGAAAGAGGAATGAAGTTGCTGCTATAAGCTCAGTGAAAGTTTGAAATGGAGCCGAAAGCCAGTAATATAACACGCTTTGTTGTGATTGTCTGTTTACACTCTCATCCTGGACATCTCGAGTTATCACCTCTGCACAACGTGCACACTCTCATGTGCGTCAGTCATAAAAAGGCACGACTTTATGACTGTAACTGTCCAATCTGACACTTTGATTATCACAACTCAGAAAAATATGTAGTCTGAGCCTGGATTTAACTTTGACTTGCATCAACTTGCACAGAAACAAAGTTTAAGGTGTGATTTTTAAATATAGTGCAGTACACACAGTAAAGTTACAAACACTGTGACAAAACATCAAAATGAAAAGAAAGCAGCGATGCACACTGATATTATTAGAATGTGAAATGAAGTGATATGAAATACTGTATGTTGTAAACTGATATCAGCTTTGGTGTGTAACCCACCTGCTGATGCTGCTCTTCCTGGAGAGAGTGTTACTGGGAGAAGCTGGAGGTGTCTGATAGGTGTAGCTGAAATCAGAACCTTTAAGGTCCAGGATCACCTGTAATACACACAAAAGACAGCTGTGGTGTTTTTCCTTTTATTTTCCAAAGTTGGGATGTTTCTACTGAAGGCATAAAGCTCAGAAATACAGGAAGTGCTGAAGCTGGAACTATATTCAGTGGTGGATTAATACACATTTGCAACTCCAGTGGGTATTACCAGAACCAAGTTAGTTAATGACAGTGTGGGTCAAAATAAAATACAGCGTGTAGTTTTTTGGACAAAGATGGGTCTTCGCAGATAAACCATGCTTTGCATACATACACAGCACTTTCAGTAGAGCCAATCACTGTTGGTCGTAGTCTTTTTCTGACATTTGCTGAAAATAAGACACAAAATAAAAAAACAAAACATCATCTGCCTTGAAATTGCTAATGTACTTGGGCGGGGCCTTCCAGGCATATTAACAGCCACCTAAATGTTTCTGGCAGCTTGAGCATTTTTTATAATCTGTCAGAGAAAACAATGTCTTCACTCTTATGTTGAAATTTAAGGTTCTTTTAATCTTTTTCATTCAAGGGGGAAAAAAGAATTTTTTTATTTTTTTTTTAATGCAAATTCGTTTTTTTGTTGTTTTTTTAAATGACAAGGACCTGCTGATTAAATGGTTTGTCATGCTGGGCTACTTCTTTAGAGAAGCCCCACCTCCATGTGTTGAATTGCTTTGATCTGCAGTAAGCGGAAGAGCCACAAATCATAACCTGTTGCAAAAACTGATCTGTGTGCTGCAACATTAAGTTCACCAAGGTTGCAGAACAAGAGCTACTGTCAACTTGTCACAGCACTTGGCAATTAAAATATTTGTGGATGAGAGTCTCCCACCACAGAGAATCCAAATCTGGGGAAAACAGAGTAATAGCACTAAAAGGGTAATATTAGGCCTGCAGAGGGTGCTAGAGAAAAACTGAGAGATCAGTAAAGATGGAGAAGATGGTTAAGGTACCTGCTCGCTGGCTGGTGGAAGTTTATTGGGTTCAGCTGTCAAGTTTGTCAGATCTTCCAGAATGGTCTGCAGGTGTGTCACCTCACCCAGCATGTTGATCTCATGGTCCTACAAGACAAGCTCCTTTTATTTTACTTTGCCAGATTAGAAAAGTCTGAAAAAGTCTTGTTCTGTATCCCTCTTTCACACACAGACACACACACAACTGACCAGCACAGGCTTCAGCATGCTGACAAAACTACAGTATCGAGCTCTTTCTTCTATCAGTGCTCTGCACACAGCTCGCTTCTCGGTGTCCTCCAGCACAGCGTAGCGCACATTGACGTCCTGCAGCGCGTTGTCCAATTGTCCCCGAGCTTCATCCTTCCCTAAAACACAAACAGGAGGAACTGATGGTAGATCGGTCCAGATGATAGAAATATATGGAGACAGCAGAAATGTCTGTAGTCCAAAGCAATTCTGATATTTTAGCTTCATGATACAAATCACCAGTATTACACACACACACACACACACACACTCCTGGAACAATGATGAGAGGACAAGAGTATGTAGAAGAAAAGGCTCATGATAGAGCCATCGTACAGACGGATGATGGCCCTAAACGTACAGCAAACGCAACTCAAGAAACCCTTAAGGCAAAGAAATTGACTTCTCCACTTCAGCTCATCTAAAAATGTTTTTCACTGCAGGAAGGAAAAACTGAGGATAAAATTACCACAAACAAGCAGAAACAGAAGGCAGCTGCAGTAAAGATCTCAAAAAGAATCCCAAGGAATGAAACAGCTGTGTGTGGAGGAAACCACACAGAAACTTTACATAGAAATTCGTGCAAATGAATGATAGGCATCGTTTTAGTTTTCCAAACACTTTTAAACCTGTGAAAAATGCTATGTTTAAAAACCATCTGTAATTTTGTAACAGTATATACATTTATTTTGTGTAAAACCCATCAAATGAAAGCTGTGAGTCTGCACTTAATTACATTATCACCACAATGTTTCCCACTGTTTAATTTTAATTTGATTCGGCGTTAATTTGTTTTTCGAAAAATGAGGATATTATGCAAATGTCCTGATGCTTGATTACACAACAGTGAAAAAATTCCCACCACGCCATCTGTGGTAAAAACTTTCACAAATCCATCCTTAACTTTTTGATCAACTTTCTACTGCAATATAACAACCAGCTAATGTTAAATCTAAAAATATTTGCTTTTGGTGTATTCATGGTGTGGAGGCAGTTAACCAAAGCAAGTATCACAGTTCTTATAAACAACATTAACATCTCTTCCTTATAATGAGCAATACTGTGTGTGAAGGAAACCACACAGGCTCACAATGTGTTACCCATATGCTACCACCAGAGGGTAGAACAGCACCACATAAAAGCAGTGAAGAGACACATGCAAACACACGCACACACGCAGTCAGCTGTTTGTCACACACCCTGCCCGGCCTTATGTTCAGCGCACACAGAAGGATAAGTGCCTAAAATGTGAAAATTAGTATGGCAATGTAGGATTTCCCAGCTCAGATTAAGAAGACTGAGCGTTTTGTCGTTAACAGGCATCTTGCATGCTTAGAATTCCTTCAATAACGTGTCAGTAAAAGGCTCTGAGTAATTGAGGTGCTTTAGAGTGGGATGGAATTTGAGTTTGAGGAAGAGAAACGGACATTGGTTTCCCTTTCTCTGACTCCTTTGATTTGATTTACTACATTGTTTACTGGACTCTATGCCAGCATGTGAACCATACCAGGCTTGTCACATGAGTCATGAGAAGCCCTGAAACCCAGCTCACCACTGCAACAACCTCGAGTCTTTGTTAGACAATAATAGCCTTTACAAAGCTAGCCATGGGACAGTTCAGGAGTGATCTGCCTTGAAGATGATATTTTACAGTTCTGTCATCACCATTTTAGCTCTTATTCCTCCCTGTAAAGCAGACTGGGTATTATGCTTAGCTGATGCCTAAACCCTGAAACCTTTCTAATGGCCATTAGGGAATAACTCCTTGTTAGTCCATGACAAAATTACCCTATTGCTCTATAAACTTAGGAAACACTTTCCAGGTGAAACTCTGATCTCAAATGCTGGTTTCGAGTGTTATTAAAACCAAATTATATATATTTTTTACATTATGGTCCTCATTTGACTCACAAAGTAAGATAAAGCAGCTGGCCTCTTATGAGTGTGTAGTATCCCCTAGTTTCTCAATTAGAAAACACCAAGATGGCAACTGTAAAAAAAAAAAAAAAAAAGTTTAAAGTTTCACAACAAAACTTCGGTAACTAATGGGTGGCATCATCTTGTCTTAATCTTTGATACAGAGTCTATTCTTTTACACCGCCAGCCATTAGACCTGAAGAGGGCACATTAACTGAGATAAAGTGAGCAAAGGCTTATATATGAACATTGTGATCATATTGTGATCAAGATGGCGCCGAGTATGGCAGCCTCGTCGCGAGCTCCCCCAAGCACTACTGGAACTTCAACATTATGCACTCCACACTGTATATAAATGCCACTTGTTTTGCACATATTCAACTCTGTATATTTTATATATTTTATTATTATTATTATTATTATTATTATTATTATTATTATTTTATTTTATTTTTTTACTATTTAATTTGTAAAAATGTGTATACACACACACACACACGTAGGAAAATATTTAGTATACACATCCAGAAATGCATACACTATTATATATTGTACATATATTTATTAGTTTCAGGTTGGCCATTCTTGTATTTTGCTCGTTTGTGTTGTTGTGTTTGCACATCTCTGTTGCTTGTGGGGCTCGCACACAAGAATTTCACTCGCATGTGCTGTGCCAGTGTGCCTGCACATGTGATGTGACAATAAAAAGTGATTTGATTTGATTTGATTTGAACAACTGAATTCAAATATGACACACAAAGTGCTGAATTGTGTTAAATGCCAAGTATTTGGTAGACTGAAATCCTAACGTCCTGGATCCTTGATTCAAAAAGCATCAACTTTTCTCCAAATTTATTCAGTCTGGTGCACTCCAAGGTTCCAATATAAAGATTACATACAAAAAACAATCCATTTAAATGCTGCATCAGCTTTCAGCTAGCTTACAATGTGCCAACTGCATCCTGCACCAGCACATACGGTCATGGCTGTTTTTATGAATATGGACTCGTCACTGACAATCATCAAAATGTAATTTTTGCCATTAAAAAAACCCCAAAAACCAAAACACTCCTGAAACACACTTTTGAGTCAAAGAACTTTTTTTTTTTTCTCACCAGCTCACAGAAGGCTCTGTCTCTTCAGTGAACTGTGATCAAATCCGTTCCCTCATTTCTTTCTTTTCCACTCCAAACTAACAGTCTTCATGCCACACTGACAGGCTGTAGTATAAGGTCAAAGCTGCATAACTAACAGATATTTCCACGCAAGATTCTCAGCGTCTCTCCACTGGAGCCCACAAGTTTCCACATCACACTTCTGTAAGCTGCACACTGGACCTGCTTGTACCTACATGTGCTAAACTCATTTAAGGTGAGTGCAAAGAAACTTTCCCCTTTTCAGCAGACAAACGTAAAAACAGCCTTCTGGTGTCAGAACCGGCACATACGTCATTCTGCTGCGAAGTTCAAACATCCAAGTGGAGAAACAAAAAGCAAAGCACATTTTTGAGACCAAATTCTTCAGGATAATTTTCAGGATTCCCTTAAGAATCTGACCGATTTGTTGCACTAGAAAGATTCTGAAACTGAAGTTAAGCTAAAATCACTTCAGGCAATCTGAAATGGTGTGTAAAAGACATGACTTAAATGTTTTATGGCATTTATAACACATGCTCCATGTGTCGCCACTGTGAGCACAAAGAAAGTCAATGTCAGTGCAAACTGCTCCTCCACAAAATTCAACAGATGTTTGATGTCACCAAAGCAATAAGGATTATTTCTGAACTGTGAATCATTCAATGTTACTGGAGGAGGAGAATGTTACAAAAACATTTCAAAGGATATGGGGGAGAATGTGACAGAGCAGAGATGTAACCAAATGAATTTTAGAAGTAAGTCTTGTCAGTCCAAAGCTCCTGGGTGGATTATTTATTTATTTCTTTGTTAAAGGCAAAGGGTCAGTTTAAAAACCTTTTCCACTATAGTCTAGATTTCTACTAGAGATATGTGAAGTCACAGTATGGCTGCATTAAAAGCTCAGTACAAGTGACAACACAATCAGTATCTGTGGCTCATCCCCACAACGCAATGATCTCAAGCCTTTAAATACCCTCAAATTAAGAGGCAACCCCCTACACTGAAAATTGAAGCGGGAAGTCTGCCTCCACAGACTTGAAACTTGTATTAAGCTCTACTTTCCACATGCTTCAGCACAACACACTCTTTGAGAGCAGAGGGAGGTTAACTACCAGGTTTAGTGGTACAGAAAGTCTCTCATAGATTTCCCTTCAGGAATAATTAAGTGCCACTGAGGAATAACAGAGTCTGTAGGTGTAACTGTTTGGTACAGTGTTGTCTGGTCTGAGTCTGGCGGTTCAGACCCACAGGTAGAGAGGACAAACAGAGTTCTGACCTGCAGACCACCCAACTGTGGAAACAACCACTGGATGTAAAAATGAAGCCCAGAGGCGGTGAAAGAAGTTTTCAAAGAATTCAAAGTATCATGTTTTGCAAAGCAGCAGCTTTCATGTTTCATACACAGTTTCTTCATTTTATTTTAACTTGATATTGCTCAAAGAATATCTATATAGTCTCTGACACTTTTATCTGTCAGCCTTAGATGAATTTTAGTTTGAGAACCTAAATGCAGGTAAGTTAACAAACACTATCAGTTAGGATAGATGCCACTGGGCTATATGATATAGTGAGTATTTTCATACTGACTACATTTTATTTGCAATATTTTCTTACTGAACTCCATCACTTGCAAGCAGATGATTGTTTCAAATGAAGAATTACAGCCATCTAACATCTCATATTACAGCTCACAGCCACCTGCAAAATCCCACAAACTGATCCCCGGGCTTATCTGTTCACCAGATTTCTGTTCAACTGTTCTTTAACAAAGCTTGAAATATTTTTCCAGCAAACATGGTGCAAACAAGACCTCTTTCAAACTTCAACAGCGAGAAGTAGGAAAAACAGAGACGGGGACAGCAAGTCCTGTGAAAAACAGTGAGAAGCAATTTCCACAGCCAAACACAAACCCACACACACACTGAAGACTCTGTGCAGACGTTAAGCTCAACCTAAACACAGCCTGTTCCCTCAGGTGTGTGTGAGAGCATGGAGAAGACTGAGGATAATTTCACGTTGCTAACAGAAGCTCAGTGTCCGCGTGTGCTGTTAGTCTGACTTCTAGGCTCTGTGGAAACACACACAGGCTGCTGTTTCTACAAGGCTCTAGCTCAACACCCACAAAAACACAAAGACCTGAACTCAGAAGCTCCATCCTGCAAATTCATGCCGTTAAAGGTGAAACACAGTTCACGCAAAGCTAATTCTCACCAGCTGGGAGACATAATGTAAAAACACCTCATGGATGCTTCCAAATGTAGCTCCAGCTTACCTCAATGCATTTGAGAATTTGTTCCTGTGGCCATTTTGACATTAATTTTCTCAATCTCTAGATTTTTATGGCTTAACAATGTATAACACACAAACGAAAATGCCTCAGGCAAGCCAAAATCTAACAGAGCTAAATCTAAATTAATTCTACTCAAGTCACACACATGTAACCTGAGAAGTTAATGAGAGGAATCTTTTTCCTCTGGACTGCACTTCCCTGTAATCATCTGTCAGTCAAACAGTATGAGGAAAGAGGTCACTTATCAGTGTGTGGAGCTGCTTCCACACAAGCTGCAGTGAATATTGTCTTTGTAAACTGCAACAGCATGGCTGAATAGTGCATTTTTATTTTTGTACAACAACAAGACTTAATGACACAAAAGAATAGACTAAATCAGGCCCCGAATACATATATAATGCACAGTGGTGGTGCAGCGGTTGCAGTAAATGCAAGGTTAAATAATGAATGATCAGGCCCCATCATATCTTATAGTATTATATTATCTCTGGAGCACTTAACTCTCTAAGTGCAGCCTTGTGGCTCTTATAGTTTGCAAAGTAGAACTAGTTGCAGAGCTTCAGCTATCAGACACCTCTCCTGTGGAACCAGGTCCAAGTCTGGCTTCAGGAGACAGACACCCGATCTACTTCTGAAAATAGGCTTCAAACTTTCCTTTTAATTTACAGATAAAGTTGGATCAGGAGACCTTGAACCATCCCTTAGTTATGCTGCTATAGGCTCAGACTACTACTCTTTTCACCGCCCGTGTGTTTATATGCTGTTAATGCATGTCATTAACTTTTGTCTCCTCTTTCCTTTAATTTGTATTTTGGCCTCATCGCTCCATGATCCCATTTCTTTATCTTTCCTCTTACCCCCAAAACCAGCCGTTGCACAACACTCCCCCTTTACTGTGCCTGGTTCTGAAGTGTCTACTTATGTCTACTTACTAAGTAAGATCGTGTGACCATTGGGGTTTTCTCACTAATATTGTAGGGTATTTATCTTCCCATATGTTAAGTGCATTGATGTAACTGTTGCTCTAAACTGCTGCTATAAAGATCAAAAATATAAATACAAATACAAAAGTGTGAAAAGGTAAATGCAGATGTGGAAGATATTCGTATTACTGTATACAACTTTACTAATTGTAAAAAATACAGAATCCCAAAAGGAAAAAGCAGCTGTGGGCAGCTATAAAACGAATTATTCTTTGTATTAAATGCAATTATTGTGTCTAAAATATGGTTAACCAGATTCCACATCAAACTTAAAAAACGAACATTTCTTTGCTCTGTGTCACTTGCAGTTTTGTTAGACTTTAGAATCTAAAAATCTAACAAAACTGAAAATTGAAAATAAAAAAGGACATGACTGTCATTTAACTTAATGTTTAAGATTTCTCCTAATCAAACTTTGCTATTATCATTTGTTAGTGGAGTTCATCTGAAAAATTCCTCATAGTGCCAACAGTAACTCAGCTCAAGTATGAATTCAAAAACCTCCCAGCCACCACTACATCTTCCATGGACCAAAAATGTAACACAATCTGAAATGAACTCCTAAAAACATACCCAACTACACACCCAAGGAATTAGACTTGAGCCAAAATATGATCTGTTCACTCAGAGAAAGCAAATCCAACCTGGTTCTTGGGTACTGGAGGCTTAGCAGATCAATTAAGACCTCTTTAATTATATCCATATATTGATACCATCTCTCATTATTTAGTGCAAGGTTATTATAGCTAACTAGAACTAAAACTAGTGTAAAAACATCCATGCTTTTAAAAAAAAAAAAAAAAAAAGGGCCCGGGGAATAACCAAAATGACTTTCTCTGCACACAAAGGTAAAATAAAAAAAATATAGAGGGCAAGTATTTAGTTTTATGAAGACTGTTCAATTTCAACAGCTTGTAATGCCAAATGATGCCTGCAAAATAATTTTGAAGCACAATGACTAATTTTGATGCTGATGTCCAGCTGCTTTTAAAAGCTTACTCATTAAACAGTCTAGACCATCTGCGTCACATGCTGATGATGTCTTTGGTGTGAGACAGGTGGTTAGGCAGTTTTAGGTGATGTCAAAGGTTTCTGCAGCACTCTCCAAGGCAGGTTGAAACCAGCACAAGCTGTATGCAAAAACTGTCTGGATATTCAAATGAGGACATTTAACGTCCTTTAACCTCCCTGCTCTTAATCTCTTAAATCAACTCGCCTCCTTTTTACCTCATTGTTCTTGCTGTCCTTTTACCTTACTCTGCTTTCCAGCTCTATCAACCTCTCATCTTTATTATATTCTTCCTTTGTCCTCACTATTTTCCACCATCAAATACTTCTCTTCACTTCTTCGACATCTTCAGCCATGAAGCTTCGCTCGATTCTCTTACACTCTGGATTTTTTTTTAACTCTTTCTTGCCTTTTAGAGCAAAGCAACAATACCGCTTCCTCCTCCTGCTCCTCACTATGAACGTCGTCATCCCCAGCGTCTGATGGCATCAGTTATTCTTTCCACCTCCATCCATCCATCCATTCGCTTCCGCTTATCCTTTTCAGGGTCGCGGGGGGCGCTGGAGCCTATCCCAGCTGTCATAGGGCGAGAGGCGGGGTACGCTCTGGACAGGTCGCCAGTCTGTCACAGAGCCAACACACAGGGACAGACAACCATTCGCACTCACATTCATTCACACATTCACACCTAGTGGCAATTTGGATTATCCAATTAACCTATCCCCACAAGCTGCATGTCTTTGGACGGTGGGAGGAAGCCGGAGTACCCGGAGGGAACCCACGCAAACACGGGGAGAACATGCAAACTCCACACAGAAAGACCCCGGCCTGATGGTGGAATTGAACTCAGGACCTTCTTGCTGTGCGGCAACGGTGCTAACCACCGTGCCACCGTGCTGCCCTTTTTCCACCTTTTATCTTTTATTCCATTTCCAGAGTTTACACGTCACATTTTCTGTCTCAACTGTCTTCTCTTTCCAAATCTCTCTACTTCTCCTCTTAATGCATTTTTCCATTATCCATCTTTTTTTAAATACAGTAAACACAGCTGAGTCATAGAGATGATGACTTTAACCCATCACTCTCATGCTCTTCCTCCTCCTCTATTACCAGAGCAACACAAGGATGTTTAAGTTTATCAACCACGCAAGATTTGTTTAATCTCCCTTCATTTCCTACCCTCTTCTGTATCTACATTTTGTTATAAATTAAGTTTATATTTCTCGTGTTAAAGAAAGCATAAACACAAAGCAAGTATAAAATGTATAAATATAAGGCTGGTGAGGTGGCAGAGGCAAACGTTAGAGGGCAGAACGTTGAACCAATAATAAAATAACATAATAATTTCCTAAAATTAACTATTAAAGTCTAGTTAACAATCACTGATTACAATGCATTATGGAAAATAAATGGTACAGAAATAAAAGATGAGACTACCTTTTAGAAACTGAAGTAACTTCTACTATCCTGATTTGCATCTGTATAGCTCACAGAATGGCTATTTACATGTAAAAACCTCCTCTAGGCCTAAGGGGCTGAGGCAGTGACCTTCTTGTGCTTGGAAAATTACCAGAAATTCAAATTTCATGGCAATATCTGACATTTCCTCGACATCTTCTGCGCTGCCAACAAACGCCCGTGAAAAACAGCAATTTGAAAGTGCTGTTTACTGATGAAAACACTTGTAATGCAGTGAATCATTGCAACTTCTACAACTTAACCTCTACTCAAACGAACATGTTTTTAGGTAGTAGATGACATGTAGTGCAACTTTTAAAATGTGAAAACAAGTAAAACTCGAGCTATGAACTAGTGTTGACAATAAAAGACATGACATCAATTTTCTAAAACACTTAAAATCACCTTTATGTCTTATTTATGTTTCCCCAATACTCTTCCCATCATCTGCCTCTCTCCCACACGCACGCACGCACACCAGTTGTAGATTCCCTATCCGAAAGTGGTTAAGCACCACATAATGATAGACTGTACACATTCACACACAGAGAATCATATGGGATGAGATGATTAGTGAAGGAACAGATGTTTACCGTTATGAGGTCTTCCTTTAATTCAAACATACATCAGCAAAAACAGACTACAAAAATGAGCCTGTGAGGAGGAGGAGGAGGCAAAAGATGATTGCACAGCGAGGAAAACTGCTAAAAATACAGGAGTTCAACATAGTTTCATGTAGGTGTAACTATGATACAACAATATCAATGTCTGGACTATGATCGTGCAGAAAAAATCCAATACTGCAAAGCTTCACTGGGAACAAGATTGAACAAAAACAACATCTTCAATACAGCTAATCCATAAAATGACAAAACGCAGTGGGCTTTATTTCTGTTTAAGACTCCTTGTACCAACAAATGGCTCAGCAGTTAGTCTCTCAGTCTGTCCCTACTTATTATATGGTGTCTACACACACAGAGAGCACTGTACAGCAGGATAATTATAATGTGAAGCCCTGATTGGTGACTGTTTTGGTGCATTGTGCAGGGGAGGGAAAAAAAAATGCTCTCATGTGCGTGTGTGTGTGCTCTGTGATTACGTGGTGACAACATGTGAAGCTGTGGTTCAGTCTCTGTCTTTGAGTTGCTTTTGCTTACTTGTTTACTTATGGTCTCTCACAGCTTTGCAATTCTCATAGAGAGCGTACAGTTCATTCAAACCTCAATTTCAATTTTTGCAGCCTTGTCCATCATTTCTATAAACAATTACTGCATTGGACAAGCTTATTTCAAAGATAACTTTATAATACTTTCAGTGTTACAGTAAAACATGGGATGATTAGAAACACTGCCAGCCTTGTCTATATGCTTGTCACTTTCAAACTGACCTACATTCAGAGAAGCTACATTTTTAGCATCAACTTGATTAAAGCTTTTTAGCTTTAGATAAAAATTTCCCGCATAACAGCACCAGCTCAGGGCGGATACGTGAGATCTGTAACTTTACATATTCAGCACAGCGTTATCATTACAAGTAGAAAGCACAGCTGAAACCATAGACCCAAGCTGTAATTAACCCAAACTTTTCTTCAAATGCTCTGACTTTCTACTGATCTTTTAGACTGCCTGAAACTAATGTGGTCAGTCATTTTGAGCTCAGAAGTCAGAATAAAGGGAATGTTGCAGAAAAAAGACAGAAAACAGAATTAAGGACCAAAAAGGAATAGGAGTAGCAGAAACGTGTTCAGGGATGTTAAATTCACAGGCATCACTGTTTACCCTGGGCGGGTCTGCACTTGTGATGTGTGCTCAAACTATTTTTCTATCTTTGCATTTGCCCATTGGATTTTGTAGAGCCACAGGACAGAGAAGATATTTGTATAGAGGCCTTGAGGTTGCATTTCAATCTTCGTGTATGCATGTATGTTTATGAATGCAAGCCTGTGCATTTGTGGCATTTCTGTTTTGTTTTGTTTTTTAAATTTCTTTCTTTCTAGCATACAAGGCCTTCTGCAGTCCTTCCTAGCAAGCTTTCAGTTTGTTTGGTAATGGGATGTCAAGGCTAGCTGCAACCATTGCAACTGCAGGGTGTGTTACTTTGATAACAGGGGAGGGAGTGGCACAGGTATCTGCCTGCCAGTATGCCTGGTTTCTGGCACAAGTCCAACTGACAAGCCTGGAGTCTGACCTCAGGCCTCACTGTACAGAGGCTGCTCTCACAGTATTTATTCAGTGAAAAAATATTGGCAGATTTAAAATAATGATCAATTACAAAATTACTATAAGCACAATAGCTGACTATACCCCTCCATTTTGGGTAGGGAAGACATTTAATCTCATATTGACTGTGCTAAAAGTGGCAATTACCTTACTGTCGTAAGGTAATTGCAGCAAGCCCCAAATCAAACACAAGCAGTCCAAGAAGCACAAAGTAAGTGGAAACAAATCCACGTAATTCTAAAGTCAAGACCAACAAGACCAAACAAGATTAACAAGCCCGAAGGAGATACACCCTGAGATAAGATCAAACAGTCGCAAGGTAGCAACAACAAGCCCCATGTCAACAAGTCATTATTTACCCCAAAGTCCGAACACAATTTAAGGAACAACAAGTTCCATCGCCATACAGGTCAGGTCAATGAGAATTTCTAGTGCAAAACTAACAGTGCAGTTTTAGTACTACAGATTATTTCTAAACCCAATAAAGTTAGGTGTATCACATTTGATAGATGAGTTTTTGAGACCACTATTTCTCCAGATGCTCCAAATTAGTACAAAGAAATAAGCAAGGGTGACTGTTTACTATTGATATTTGCGGGGTGAGACAGTATTTGAGCTAAAATGTCAAAACTTTGAAAGAGCTAATTTTTTTATATACTTAAAACCAAAGTGGTGCATAGTTGTTCTTTTAATACATAAATATGTTTTAAGATTGGGTTTTTCTTGGGGCACAGATGACAGAAGGATGGCCATGAAATAATCCGTCAGAGAGCTGAAAACACTCATGTTAACACAATGAAGGCAGGATCGAAAACATTCATGTTGTTACTACAGAGATTAGCTCACTGTGGAAGATGGCTTACATATATAGAAGGTGGAGCCTTCTATGAATAATAATAATAATAATAATAATAATAATAATAATAATAATGGATACTTTATTGATCCCCATGGGGAAATTACTTGTTTTTCTCTGCATTTGACCCATTCACTCAGTGAAGCAGTGGGCAGCCCACTAAGCAGGCGCCCGGGGAAGCTGTAATATCTCCATGTTTTACAACTTGTATATACACATGGGGAAAAAACTGTTTTGTCCTTTTCTTGTTTTCTGTTGTCTGAGTGCAGCTGAAAACCTGCTGGAGGTGAAATGAAGGTGGTGATTCTTACCTTTCTTCACCTTCTTCTGCAGTTTGATGGTGTCTGAAGATTTCTTCTTGATGTCTGCTCTGGCCTTCTTGTACTCTGAACCACAGGAAAAAGCAGAAAGTGAGGAAGCTTTTGTCTTTGCCTAAGTGTCTGTGAGTGCGTGCTAGCCTGTTGACATACCTTTGGCGTGGTCTTTATCCAGCTGACTGGCCACTTTTTTCCACTCCTCCATTTTCAACTCAAGAGGTGTGATGAGACCTTCTGAGAGGGACCTGAGGGCAAAAAGAGATATAGACTCACTTTATAAAACACTGTGCCGAAACATTTTTTTTAAAATAATTAACACTGTAAATCAAAAGAGCACTTTAGTGAAGTTCCAATAAGGGCCTAAGGGTACATCTTTCGCCATCTTACAATGCTGTGATTGCAGCCATTCCCCAACTACCTGTGAATGGTACTCATGGTCATTGATCAGTGGGTTTTGGTCAGTGGTTGTTGATCAATGGTCATGAGAATTTGCATAATTATGATTAAGGAACTGACCTCCCAGCCCATTGTTCCTTCAGTGGGCTGTTTTCAGTCATTATGCAAATGTACTGTTTATAAGATTTGGGGAAACCTGCAGTCAGCTGAGACTGAAGAAGTCACTTGGATGAGTGACGAAACGTTTCTTCCACAAAACGCTACGTCCAGATGAACAGAATCAACTTTTGGAGATTTACTTTCCTGGATGATTGAGAATGAATCAAGATACTTATAAATTGACTTTTGTCCATCCGTTTACAGTAACTAAAGGAATAGTAAACAAAACTTTAATTACATGTTGACCAGTGCTCTATCAATTTTAAAAATACCAGCAATTGTAGGTTCTACTACTCAGCCTCCTAGTAGATACATCTATGGTATCAATTTTAAAATCCTACATCATCTTGTTCTTGAGTTAGCGCATTCATAAGGTTTTCAGAAAACGTAACCTCTAACCAGAGGTCAGAAGTCACTGAGATCCAAAATGTTTAGTAGATGCACCCATGGTATCAATTTGAAGCGCCCATATCATCTTGTTCTTGAGTTATCGCATTCACAAACTCAGTGTGAGAATTCAATGCTTTTATACGCTCATGTTACTGTGGATATCTGGAGGAGAGAAACTGCACCAAACGTCTTTGTGATGAAATTGTATCGATCTTTATTGATTTACTCTTTATTTACTCATGGTTCACACATTTTATTGAGTAAGACTGGCAACAAGTCATCAATTAAAACCTTAAAATCAATTCTAAAATTACATGGTAATAAGAATGATAGGAATAAGCTGTACTTTATGTAGACTTACATGTATAACAGCTTTCAAAATAAAAGAGGAAATAAAAGCATCCATGACCATCTCTAGATTTCCTTTTTGTATAAAACTGAGCTGACCTTACTGAGTCTCCGGAGCTGCCTAAAACATGACTGAACATCTGAGCTGACAAGCTTTTTGTGACTGAAGTGATCAAAAATGACACCAAGGTTTTTACAATACGGCCCCATATTTAGTGAATGAGAGCCCAAATGTGTTTTGGTATATGTGTTAGGTGCTTCCATTGTACTGTTTTTCATAATTTAAACAAACTGGCCACACCGTACAAAAGCAGTTTACAACAAACAATCTGAATAGTAACTTTAATCTAGACTTCTTTTTCTTCAAATGAGTGGTTCAAATAACTGAACTGGGAATCTGTGCCTGCGTGCACTTGATGCTAAATTATGTGCTGCTGCTGTGTCTTTACTATGAAGCTGCTGAGTTAAATATTAAATAAGGCTGTAAAAGCACAACTTTATTACTCAGTAAGGGACAGAATAATTTAACCTGAGCATTACCTCAGCAGGCTGGAAAGAGACAACTTTACAATTTAATAATGCAGCTGTTATAGCAGATATCTGCTACCTTTAAATAAGATGTTTTCTTTAACATTCTCATTTATATAGATGAAAGAAGATGGAAGAACAAAACTTGTAGGGGACTCCAGACAGGCAGCACAGGTACACCTAATAATGTGGCTTCTGAGTGCATGTGCCGTGATCCGCATGAGACACAATATATGCGTCACTGACTGACACCTCTGCTAATGACAGCAGACAGTAATGACAGGACAGCTGTAATGTTGCAGTGACAGTGATAATGGGTGAAATCAGGATAGCATACAAGTCCAGCTTTCTCACACACACACACACACACACACACGGTGTTAACATATGTCTGTTGGAAATAATTACCCAATTCCCACACTGCCTGATAAATGGTGTCACCGCACCATCATTCAAACCTTCACCTGCCTTACCTCCTTCCTACATAAAGATTATATTCAAAGCTGTGTGTGAGTGGAGGGTGAGAATTAGTGTCTTACGTGGTAAACAGCTTAAGTTTGGACTCGATGCTCCGGTGTCTCATACACATCCTGGTTAGCGCTGAGCCTATCTCCTTGGTGGCACCTGGAACAATCAGAAAATAACTTATTTTTAAAAAGAAAAAAAAAAAATCAGAATAGAGTTAATTTTAAAGTGCTCACAAAATTTAATAATAAAATGTAAATAAATTACATTCCGGTATTTGGCATTACGGTATATAGCTTATATAGTTGTTTTCTATGAGATTAACTGTACAAATGGATACAGAGAACCACAGGAGTTATCAGTCACGGCTCTATTGATCTATAATTCCTAACAAGTGTTAGTGTTGTTTTTTTAAGGGTCCAACACTGCTGATCAAAAAACACAAGAGGAGAAGAGCAATCTTCCTTTCAGGACATGATTCCTGCACCAAGGAATTCTTTTCCTTTTTTTTAATCCACATAAAAACAAAAAGCTTCAACCAGACCTGACGGAAAATGAATTAAAATAACACAGAACAACATGTTTTTACAGTTTTTAATAAAAACAGTAAAGATATCTTCACCCAAGCATTTATTAATTTATTTTTTTAATCTGAGAAATAGTACTTTGTGTGAGAAGCACAGTCAGTGGCTTTACTGCCTGGGACTGATCATTGTTACGGATGGAGTCCACCCCCACGCTTAAGTTTCCTGTCCGAGTCAGGAAAAACCCATCTTAGCTAACTAGCTAGTCCAGCTCTGTGGTCTTCAAACATTTTTGTTCAGAGGCTGATCATTAAGGAAAACCAGGATTTGCCAGTAATGCAAAAAATCTGTGTGTTCATCAATACGCACACCTGTTGCTATGCATGCTCTTAGCATGAATTAAATAAATTGACATGTAATCCACATTATTAGAGAGATTTGGTTGGATTTTGTTGGTATTTGCTGACTGTATATTTGTGAAAGACATCAAAGGAGCTGCTGAAAGGCCAGACATAAGACAGAGTCAACACCTCTGTCAGTTTAAAAGGAGCTCTTATCACTGCGATTTTACCCAGATGACTATCATCAATGTGGCGACTCTTATTTATTTATTTTTTTAAAGCTTTTTGCTGCTGCTGCTGAAAAACCAGTGAAGGAAATCTAGATCATAACCTAGATCATTATGAGCAGATGACAGGATATCTGTCAGGTGTTTGTATAACACACCACCTTAAACTTTCTATACTTCAAAACAACGTAAGGGCTCCAAAAATCTAAAGGTTTCTGAGCTCGGCTGATCTAAATGATATCTCTACATGGAACTAAACAGAATTTCCACATCATGATTTTGAGTGTCTGGCAACCCTTGCAGCAGCAATTTATGTCTAATTGTCCAGATTTATATTAACATACGTAGTGAAGACATAGAAGGACTTTGACAAGCGGTATTAAGTGTATTTATGTTTCGCCAGTAGAGCTGAATTTGCTCATTAAGTTGCAGTCATGACAACAGACAAAAACTAATCAATGAAAATTATCAACAAAATCGAACATGTCATAAAAAAGCTAAATGAAGTTTAAAAAGTCTAGTAAAGAGCTTGAAACATACAAAAGCTAAATAAAATAAAAATGGTGAATAGAGTAAAACTGTAGTAGAAAAAAATTCTGAGATGAGTAAATGAGTTGTTGCCCGTAGCCTGCATGATCTGTAAAACACAAAAACAGGAGCTGAACTGAAGCTCTTGAACATTGTAGCAGTTTGTGTGAGGTTGTTGCTTCATTAGAGGCTATTTGGAAATCAATCGGATTAAAATCTTATGACGAGTGGTGTAATGTGTGTTGAAATAATAGGTGTGTGTCTCATTTTGTTAAAAAATTATGTAAGAAAGACACCACCTCCTTTAATAACCAGTTTGGGTTTATATGATGTTACAATGTTAGCTTCATGCTGAAATGCCCACAAAAGCATGACAAATGCAAACACAGCCAGGACACATTTAAACACACTGACTAATACACATTTGATAATGAGCTTGTGTGCACATCAGGAGGTTAGCTCTCTCAGTCTCTTTCTCCATCTTTATATCATTTATAAAAGGTATTCCCCATTTTGCTCCCACTTTAAAGAACAATGATCTGAGTGGGTGAAAGCCCAGAGCTGTGATTTTTTCATGTTATGAATCAAGACATCATATATGAACACATCCATTACAATCTCCAAACCAGAAATAGAGAGAAGTGTTTGCATCTGTTAGTTTGATTGTATATTTAGGCTTGATGTAACACTATGTTTGCAGAAGGGATAAATACTAGAATAAATACCAATAGATGCCAAAATACTGAAAAGGCAGTGGTACTTGTTTTTCTTTGTTACCATAGTACCAAATGTACTGAGGTGACAGTTCTTCTAGAAATGAAACAGGCAGCGTACAGCTACAAGTGTTGTAGTCCAACTTTACTTGACGAAAAATAAAAAGATACCCCACAAGAACAGTAAAAAGTACACGTAGAAAATGGTGATTGGTGCAGCTGCCACGACAGCTCTGCTGCGACACACTGATAAAATTGATAAGGAAGGTTGAGCTGGCTAGGGAAGTAATTTGCATTTTAGGGGGAATGACCAAAGGGGTGAAACTGATTTGCAAAAGGAAATATGCAAATGATTTTATCGTGTATTTTGGATCAAGGGAGGAAATACTTACAATTTAGCAAAGCACCTAAAAGACCGACATCCAATATATATGTTTTCCTGAAAAACATGTTATCATTTTGTTTGAGACAGCTGGCACTGCCGCTGTGAAATCAACTCTGCTCCATAGGCTAAATGTTTGCAATGCCTAGTATTAGATGCTTATGATAATGTAATGCAACTATAATATCAGCAAACTATCCTAACATTTCCATTAAAGCCTCTCCAACAAAATGTAATTAAAGATCTGCCACTGCGTCTATGTTTTAAAACAAGCTTTTAATAAAGGAGTTTTGTATGTGGGATGATCACTTTGTTTTGGTATCAAGTTTGAGTGTCATGATTGAGGATCATGTAATTCTGGTGGAATTGATACTGACTACAAAATTTCTGGTGTTAAGACATCCCTAGTTTGGAGAGACTTTTTTATTTTATTTTATTTCACCGGGATTGTTTTCGTCAGTAAAATGGTGAGGTCTGTGGGGACGCCACGGTGAGCCAATTTACACACAAAAACCAGACTAAAAGAGTTAGAACTACAGGCCCAAAAAAGAAAAAAAAGTGAGGAGAAAAACCCACACAATTCAGGCAAGTTTTATGATTTAATAACATTTTAGCTGATCAGCTGAAATTAATTCAGTAGCCTAATGGTCACTAATTACAGTAGGCCTATTCATTCAAGGTTAAAAAACAAACAACAAACAAAGCTCTCCTGCTGATATAGCTTCCTTTCCTTTCCTTTGTAAAGTAAGTAGGAAATAAAGTTCTCAGTGTGTGTCCATCTCTCTGTGGTTACACATTTTGCTTTTAGGCCACCCAGGACGCAGTATGAAAGATGGATAGCACTGCCATTAGTGCAGTTTGATGGCATCTCTTGTCCAACTCTGGCAACTATTTGTGTATTTCACCAGGGATGACAGAATGACTAGACAATGAAGAAGCTTACGTAACCTTAGGACCACTTCAGAACATTTTAATAACACCATAGAAAACGCGTGAACGTAACACATCAAGTCAGTGTAACAGGACCAGTTTCTATACCAAGTGTTTCTTAGTACAGAAATTACATGAGTTCACCAGGGGCTTTTAAAAGCCCCTGGTGAACTCATGTTTAAGAAACCAGCTTGAGATGATATGAGTGTTGTGGTATCCTGTTCAAAGCCGCCATTAAGAGATGAGTTCACTGTGGTCATATAGGGACAGACATGGTCAGCAACAACACTGTGAAAGGCTATGATGACTAAATCTTGCTCAGCTGCCACCATGAGGCTAAAAACCACAGCAGCATGAGATGTTAATGCAATCATGACAGGTACCATTCTTTACTGTTTACACCAAATTGTGACGCTGTCATCTAAATGATACAGCAAAAATGTATACAGAGATGCTTATATGCATATGCTTGTATTATTAAAAGGAATATCTAAGGTTCATCCAGGTTGCACTGTGTTGAGCCTATTGATATCTATCATACATGCCCAGTTTTTTTACAGTCTGTATTGTTTCTTAAGACTTTCTGTAACTGTATTATGGAGAGATAGGTAGATATCTATAGATAGATATACATGTCAGATATGTGAAGCCTAACGGTGAGTACGCATTCAATTCCTTGTGGATGAGCAGTTTCTGAAAAAGACACTCATGCCGTTTCAACTACCTTTCCCAATGCTACACTTTATCTCCAGCAGTAGTCTTGACCATGTCTACATTCTTTAAAGCAGTGAGATTCTGCCACGTGACTAGCCGATTAGGTATTTGCTATAAAGAGCAGTTGGGCATAAAGTGGCTGGTGGGTGTATGGGACCTTTATTCAGATTTGTTCCACATTTTGGAGGTCACATAAATGTTGAGGCAGAAGAACTAGAGTGGGGACAGAAATGCCTCTTCATTTCAACAGTGAGTCCTCTGTCGTCCTCTGCTCATCATAAAGGTTTCTTTGTGTGACTCAGTGTGTCTGTGGACACAACACTTCCTGTTAAACTGTTAATGTTTTAGCGTCTGAGACAAACAAACAGAACCGTTACTTCCACAGCCCGTTTTCCTTTTGTTGTGTTTTGTTTGCGTTTTTGTACAACAAAAATGACAACTTTTGACAAAGCAATCCTGTTAGTTCATTCAAATTAAAAAAAAAACAAAAAAACAAAGGCAGTTACATTCCTAAACTGGTTACAATCCTAAGCACCAGAGGTATGTGGAAGTTGCTTTGGTTTTTTTTAGATTGATCTGGTCGGTCAATCATCCTTTTCCATCCACCTACTTTCTTAACTGTTTATTCGATTAACTTAAGATCCCTGGGTCTATCTTATTTCTCAAAGAACAAGAGGCTGGGTATACCCTGGATGAGTCGGCAATATACTATATGACCCAGAGTCAGGCATACAACAATTTACATTCTGACCAACAGGATTCATCAATAAACCGGACCTAACATGTATGTCTGGAACCTGGAGTACTCAGTGAAAACTGGATATAAATTCATTTGAAGAACTGAAAAGTGCCTTTCCAAGCTATTTGCAGCAGCTGATTAGAAGTGCTAAACAGTTGATAAGAAGTCTAAAAGATATAAATGGCACAAAGTCATCAAGGCTAAAATTAGGTTAATTATGATGCAAGTGAAAGTACGTAGCTGTTGTCTCAAGGTCCTTTGTTTTCATTTGATAAGACATTTAACTGGCATTTTTGGCACACCCATTCTACTTACACTGACTAATACTACCCGACTGCAATTTTTTAAATATAAAGCAGGCCTCAAGCAGGTCTGTATCGGCTGCATATCCAAAAACAAAACAGACACTACTATGGAACCATTAATTCTACCTATAAAAGAGAGGAGTTTGCAATGGTGTTGAGGAGCAAGATTGTCCTTTCTCTTTTAAAACAAATGTGGACGTGCTTTCAATGTTTTTCAGGCCTCTAGCAAAGGTCTTTTGATGATTTGTGACTGTGTGGGTATGTTCTGTGATTTCAGCTCTCCTACTCTGACACTGAATCGAACAATTAGTGACATCCACTTTACTCAGCTCTAGTGTGATGAAAGTGATACAGCAGATTTTCAGCAAAGAGACCGAGCTGTGTGAGCTCACACTGACTCATTTTGTGTCGTTTGAATATCTAAATCAGAGACCTGCACAGGGAGGAAGCAGGAAGGCTCACATAGGCTGCAAAGCTGACTCATAACTGACACGTTTAAAACAAAAGGACAATTACACTGGCAGATCAGGTGTGTCTGCTCATCCACTCAAAGAGCAATTTAAGAGTAAAACTGAACTGACTATCACATTAACACTCACTCAATCGTCCATCATTTCATCTGCCTCTATAGATCCTCTTTCTTTCTCTCTTATCCATCCTCAGTGCCCCTCCCCCTCCTCCAGACTTCTGTTATCCCCTTTACTTCCTTTCAACCTCCTCTCTGCTGTAACTAAACAAAATAATTATGAGCCCAACATGTGCAGCAACATGGTGGACAGCATGTGTAACATTCATAAACATGTACTCTCAGGTATGAAGTTTAGGTTCATTTCATGGGTGGGGCGAGGTGTGTTTATTTGCCTATTGCACTTCAAGTTCTCAGCTCAGGTATCAATTAAATCTTAAATGTTACAGTCATATCATCATTATCTTAATACAGCTACAGCAGATGTTCCAACAGGCCTAAAAATATATATTTTTTAAATCTTTAAATACATTTTAAATCTCTATTTAAAATTCTAAGACATAACGATGGCTAATGAGCTTACAGTAGACAGAAAATGAACACCGTCTGGGCTGGTCCCTCAGTTCTAAGATTTTCTGGGCTTTTTTAGATAAATTTAGTTTCGTGTCATGGTTCAAGTTAAGCTCAAATAACCCTTGCTGTATAAACCAGATCATTCAAAAACTTCACACAGGTTTGAATGTCTTGAACATGTTTTAAACATGTCATACATACCGGTACCTGCACAGAATGAAATAGGTCATAGTTAAGTACATTCACATAAAGAAAAATAATTACCTTTCCATCAAAACAGCTGCGGTCAATGACGCTTCTATCATGAGCTAATTGATAAAGATTTTTTCAATCTGTTCAGTCAGTGCAGTTCAAGTTCTACATTTTTGCCATCCTGTGTTCAACATCCAAAGTATTTCCAAAGAAGAGTTTAATCATTCTCTCTTCAACTATACATACTTGTATACAGAGCTTTGATCAATTAACCACCAGCCTAGCATGCATGTCTTTGGGCAATGGGAAGAAGCCATAGTACTTGTGGGGAGCCCACATAGCTACAGGGAAAACATGCCAACTCCAAAGAAATGCCTCACCTGGGGTTCAAACCAGGAGACGCGTTGGTGTGAGGTGACCGTGCTAACTACTGTACTACCATGATGCATATACAGTGCACTTATTGGTACTATTAACAGTTAAATATTTGTCAAGTGAATATTCATTTCTTTTGAAATATTAATTTATAAAATTTGATTTATATATTTTTGTTATTGTTGACAGCCCTAAATGTACAACTGTAGCAGAGGTAAAAAAAAAAAAAAAGGACAGCTTGAGCCAGATGTTAAAGTGTAACATTCTGTCATTTAGATATGGATCACTTTAAGGTAACGTTCCTCACAGCATCGTTCAGACGTTCCCATATTTACCATTTTTATTTATTTATTTTGTTTTCTTTTTACATTTCCATTTGGCAGTTTCAGGTCTCCAAAGTTTAAAGCAACAATGTAGATAGCTTTCATTTTGTTTTCCAAATAACCCAGTGCTTCCATCATTTCCTAGAAATTACAGTTATCAGAATCAGAATACTTTATTGATCCCTGGGGGAAATTATTTTTTGTTACAGTGCTCCATTTTAAACCAACATTAAGACATTAAGTTATGACACCCTCCCATTATTTTGCCTCCATATAAGACAACAATCAAAGACCTTTAACCCTAACACATGGTGTGAACATTTATTTAATAAGACATGAATCACACATGGTGTGAAAAGGCTGTGAAAAGGTTGGGATTAGGCAATCAGCTCTCATGGATCATTTTAGTGTAAAGGTCAAATGCAATATATCAACAAGAATACCCACAGGGCTAGTGAAACAAAAGTGTGCAACCAGGTATTGAACAGTGTGGGCGGTTCTTGTGATTGTGTTCAGACATGTCTAACAGCTCCGTGTGGCGTGGAGATGACTTCAGAGAAAAATGTAACCTGACAAGATCAGTGTGGGAGTGAGTTTGTTTTTGATTCTCACATTTTGTTGTGTTCTGAATTTGACATAATGCAGATTTAAAGCTCTGAAGCAGTTTAGAAATTGCATTTATGAATTTGAAGTCTTTTTTAAATACACCAAAAGGTCAGACGTATTTGGTTACCAGTAAATCATGCTTGACCATGGGTATCATACAACGCTGTGTCTTTGTGAGGCCTGATATATGCCATTTGCGGTCCATTTCTAATATTTTTGCCAGGAGCATTTCTTTCTTAAATTAAATCCTGCTCAACTTGTGATGTTCTTTGCTGAATTTTCTGGCACAGAAAGCCAACACACAGACAGCATATTGCTGCCATCTGTGTGCCAGCAGATTTGTGTGAAGCCATTAGCTGGAATGTGTATTACATCAGCTGACATAATAACGTTAATACTGCCACTATTGTTTGAAAACACCACCCTAAATGTGGTTCTGTAACTTCCACTTTACAGAAGATCCTTAATGACCTCCAACACCGATTTCCACATCCTTTTGGCGAAACACCAGTAGTTAAAACTTCACATGCCCATAGACGAAGCAGGAATCGTATATAGAGGTTGTTTATTTTAGGCTTCAATCACACAAGCTTAGAGCCCATCAGCAACCCCTGAAAACTATAGGTTGCTGAGGAAAAAATGTTTACTGCCTGACTAGTTAGCAAGTAGTTGCTAGACACTCCTTGCTGTTTCTAGGTGAAATCAGTCACAAACAGGGTTCTGCAATAAAAATAAATAAATAAAATTTTAAAAACTCCTTTGTCACTAGCAGATTGCTAAGGTTCCCTGTAGCCTACATGGAACACACTGACGTCTGCAAACACTCACCAACTGCTTGCTGAGTGATAATGAAACCATGAAAAACACAAACTGGAAACAAACTGGCATTGTGGCCGACTGTGGCAATCTATTAGAGATCTAAACAATCACGAGGAGGAGGAGGGGTACAGTACTTTATACCTATTTGCAACTTATGTCACTTTTAGCAATTACTCGCCAACTGGCTGGGGAATACCAATTTTTCCTTAGTAACCTGTGATCACCAAGGGATCACTGACCAGTCTCTGGGACTGACTTTCTTTAAACTATCAGAAGCCATAAATAATAACTGAAAAGAATATTTGATCAACTGCCCAGCCATACTTAAAGGACACACTCCAAAATTTTGACAGGAAACCACATCAGACAAATTAATACTCAAAGCATTGGCATCAAACTGTTTTGATCTTATTTTTGTCTAATTTAGGATTATTATTTAGGATTTTTTACCACAGACATAGACACAGAGTTCTAAAAATATTGAAATATAATTCACCAAAACAAGATATATGTAAGTAAATAAGAATTACATGACTACAATCAGTCTTAAGTGGAAAAAAAAGGAAAAACAAAACTCCAGTCACTGATAATTTCCCTCCATTTTCCAATGACGACGCCAGAGAAACAGTGCAAGGGCTGTTTGTCCTTCTCCTAAACCCAGATTTTCCAGCTTCACTCTCCTCCTCACTGCTCATAATGTGGCCCTTTCAGAAAAGCCTGTAAGTGTGTATGTGTGAATTAATTCCTGTCATTTTTTTTTATGCTCCTGAGTTGTTCCACCAAGACTAGCCGCCAGTGTTTTCTTTTCCTCCAAACCTACTGTGATTGTGGCCATCAGGAGAAGAAAAAAAACCCTATGTATCATGAGTTTACATAGTTGATCAGTTTAGACTCAAAGGCCTTTCAATTTCTGCATGCACTGTGGCTCATTTAACCTTTCCCCTTCTATTGATCCACTTGTTATTGATTAACTGACCAGCTGACCAGTCAATATAGAGAAAACTGCATGTTTACCTCTGCAATACTTGAGCAAGCAAACATGCAGAGAAAGCTGACCTTAGGAAACCTCTGGTGGAATTAGTCAGGACTCAGTAGGTCGTCTTGTGATCTCTGTGTGTGTAACTGTGTGTGTGCTTTGAAAGCCCCATGATGCTAAAGACGTCAACAGTTCCTTGGTTACTGAGGAAACCAGTCATGTGGAATCAAGAGAGGAGGGGAACCTGCTTTGAAAATCAGCTGATTGTGATGAGATTTATTGAACTCTAGTGCTGTTCTTATTGTCACACTTTAAAATTAACATTAATAAATACTGGCATTCATTTACTCATAGAAATTAGAAGAGGAAGACACTCAAAGACTTTAAATCAATGCAGGAATTAGTTAGTTCTCAGTTAAAGCCATGAGAAAGAGGAGAGCCTTTATCATTGTTTACTGAAATATAACAGAATTAAATCACATGTGATTTAATTGGATAACCCATCCTATCCCCCACTAGTACTGCCACAAACGATTATTTTGATAGTCGACTAGTCAGATCATCATCCATTGGACGTAAAACGTACAGCTTATTGCACTAGCATGCATCTGCTCTTATATAACTATCATTAGCTTACAGCTTTAAGTGTTTAAGGTATGTGCTAACTAAAAATAAAGACAAGATGATAGTTTATTAAATTTAAATGAAATTTGCAGATTGTTTCGGTGGTGTTTAATAAACTCCTTGCTATCTAAAATATAACAGGACACCGGAGTATATTCTCGAGCACCTTTAATCTCTTTTCAACTTTAATCTCAGCCAAACAGATTTACTCAGGAACAAATAAAATACTAAAAAAGCCAAACAATAACATTTTTAAGTTATCTAAGTGACTCATATATCATGTTTAACCTGAGTAGCGAAAGACGGCGGTGGGTTTGAAGACGATTTGCCGGGAGTCCGGTGTTCTCACGGGCTCTAGTGAGCCTTGCCCCGGGCTCGCTATCGAGCTAGTGGGTAACAGACGTCTCCGAAAACGTCGGAGCTCTTTTGAAAATATGTGGTGTCTTGATAAACTGAGCAGATATTTGAGGTTTACACAGCTACATTCTTGCCTAAACGTTTATTTTGTGACCCAGAAAGAATAATGAGAGTAATATTAAAACTAACTAGCTGCCGCCATTGTTGTAAACTGCGCTGGGCTGTGCTATGAATTCTGGGACACAGCTTCTTCTTCTTCGGGGTATAACGGCAGCTGGCATCCTTGTACATGCAGTGCTGCCATCTTCTGTTTCAGTCCGTTATTACACTCTTAAATCCTACTACTTATTCCTGCGTCTTTTGGGATCTTGCAAAGCTTCAAACGACGCGTCGACTATTAAATCAGTCGTCGACGATTTTGATAGTCGACGTAATCGTGACTAGTCGACTAATCGTGGCAGCCCTATCCCCCACACACACGCATCGGAAAAAGAGGTGACATTAGCCAGTCAGCAGCCTTAGACAGTATCACCTCTTCCATTTAGGGATACTCTAACCGATCAGGTGTTGATTGCTTTAAAGCAATGGCTCAATGCAATGAGTTCATAAGTGGCTTTAAAAGCTCCGACTTATTTTCTAAACCAGCTTCTTGTTGAGAATTATGGGGCCTTACATTAACACATTAACCCTGTGACAGACTGGCAACCTGTCCAGGACGTTCCCAAACGTTCACCCTGTGACACCTGGAATAGGCTCCAGCCCCCACAACTCTGAACTGGAGCGTATGAAAATGAATGCATGAATAGATATTAACACACCACCTTAAGGTCTGAAGTAGCTGCAGCTCAGTAAGAAAAGATGCCTCATAGTTCTGTGGATTTAGCAATAATCTGCCAGTTTCAATTGTAATCATGCCAAAGTGCTCAGTTTGGTAAGCAACAACAAAAGCAGATAAAGGAGGATGAAATGTCTCACAGGACAAAGATTTTCTGGCTTTGCTGATTTGTGAGGTCACCTATTAGAATATTTTTTAAAAACTGGATGTTTACTAAAGTGTGCCAATGCCTGTAACAGGAACCTATGACAAAAAAATCAACACATGAGAATCAGCTGCCATCAATCAAACGGCATCCTATGGCATAAATGTGACTTTATGACGTTTGGAGGGAGAGACAGTTTCATATTTTTTTGATAGTTGCATATGTGGGAAGCAGACTTTAAATAAAGCTATACTGTCCAGTCAAAAAATAAAATCTTCAATTACAACAGTTTACCTGTGTGGTTTTATTTCGCATGCCTTTTCTGGCTGTATTCAACAACTGATGTTACAGGTATTGACACAACAAGTACAAGTACCTCGGGCTGTGGGTGGACAATAAACTGGACTGGTCATGCAACACAGAGCACCTGTATAAAAAAGCCCAAAGCCGACTGTACTTCCTCAGGAGGCTGAGGTCTTTTAACATCTGCAGGAAGCTCCTGAGGATGTTTTACCAGTCAGTGGTTGCTGGAGTACTTTTCTATGCTGTGGTGTGCTGGGGGAGCAGCACAGCAAAGAGGGACTCATCCAGGCTGGAGAAACTGATCAGGAGGGCTAGCTCTGTGGTCGGCATGAAGCTGGACACTCTGGTGACAGTGGCAGAGAAAAGGACATTAAAGAAACTGATGGACATTATGGACAATGCTGGGCATCCTCTGCACACGGCCATAAACAACCAGAAGAGTCTGTTCAGTGACAGGTTGCTTCTCCCCAAGACAAGAACTAACAGACTTAAAAACTCCTTTGTCCCACACGCCATCAGACTGTTTAACTCCTCTCTGGAGGGGAGAGGGAGGGGAAACAGGAGGACAAAGGAGGGGGGAACAACTAAGCTGTAGTGCCTCTGCACCTCACTGTACAATACCTTGTGCAATACTTTTTGTAAATAGTCAACAGTGCAATAGACTCAATACTTGAAATGTGCAATTCACTTGTATTTTTATTTTTTATTCCTATTTATCCCCTTTGTATATTTTATTTATATTTGTCTCTGTATTTATATATATATATATGTGTGTGTGTGTGTGTGTGTGTGTGTGTGTGTGTGTGTGTGTGTGTGTGTGTGTGTATATATATAACAGTTCTGTAACTGTAACTTTGGTCGTTGCTGTGCTTTTTTGGAAGTCGAATTTCCCAGAGGAACCCACCCGAGGGATTAATAAAGTTCTATCTTATCTTATCTCTCTTATCTTACAACACAAGGATGCTGTCAGCGTCTATGAAGCATGAAAGTGGATAACGAACAATTAAAGTCAGCTGTCACTGAAAGTTGTCCTGACACGTTTCCACATTGAGAAACAGCAACATGGGGTGTTCAGCAATGCTGAACAATGCCACCTTTGACCAAGACACCAACTGATACCTGTCACTCATGTCTGTCTGTCTGTCTGTCCTGGTAGAAAAAAAAAATTCAAATGCACAACTTCTCCGTTTCCCATACCACAAAACTATGACATCATGAGTATTACCATGAAAAGCAAACAAAGTGCCTACACATAGACCCGCCAAACCAGTTCTGACATACATGTAGTCCCCTGCAGGCAATTCAAGGGGCTGAAAAGGAGAAAACAATTACGGAATTTACAAGATGCCAGGACTTGCCAGTGTTAAAAGTGAACATGTGTAGGAGTGTGTGTTAAATGCATTGGCCCTGCTTAAAGTCAGCTGTTCCTTTTTCTTTTGTCTGCCTTTTCTCTCACACACTGGACAGCTGAGTTGAGACTGCAGAGAATGAGGGGGATGAGGCAGCTGTCAAAACACTATGCAGATGCGCGCGCATGCACAACAGAGGAATGCGTCTCATCAACGCGCAGTGTGTGAAGGCTATATCAGCTTCACATTGAACTAAGTGCCAACAGATGGTAACCTTCCTACATCCACCGCTGTGCCAAACAAGAACCAAGGTTTGATTACGGCACAAAATATAATTAATTTTTATAATTTGGATAGTAATTATAATTTCATTTATTTAGCATGACTACTCATTAAATTAACACTTTCCTTTGGGAGGTGTGACCATGCACAAAAGCATGAAAGGGTGCGTGGTCAATATAGTTAAAACAGGGGGTCTGACTTGGATGTTTAGTATGTCCATTTTCTTGATGAACAAAGTGCAAGTGAATTAAATACCATTTGTTTTAATTACACTTATGGTGACATTCCTAAAGCCCTTGAGGTGAGCTCCGAATTATTTTATATTTAGGAATTATAAGACATTTTAGAAGAAATTTAAATATAAATATAGCCCATTTTAATTGAAAAACAAACATAAAATAGCAAAAAAAAAAACAGGTGGATGATTTGATGAGGGATACACAGGAGTCTGGCACAAAGTATTGGATGTAAAGTCCATCTTAAAAGGGCAACAGCTGGTCCCTGCCTTCCCTCCTGACAACATATAGATTGGGAAACAACAGGAAAAGACATTCTTTGGAGATCTCCACAGCAGCCAAACAGAGGCTGATTGACTGCAAACAAGGCAACCTAGGGCTGTGCGATATGACCAAAATCTCATATCCCAATATAAGACATTTTTCATCCCGATAACGATATATTTCATACAATAGTGCATTTTCTGTAAATTCTGTGAAACTCGGGCAACTCGACTTGCGTGAAGTGTTTTCATCTGGGCGTCGTTTATCTGGAGTCGAGTGTTTTGACCGATGCATGAAAGTATATATTTAGAAGTTGCAATAGCTGTCATTTTCTTTGTGAGTATTTATTACATGGCGTGCTGCGGGGGAAAAGCCTGTTCTAACATTTGAGTCTAAGGTTTATTTTGAGCACCTGACCACTCTTATTTGCTTCTCATCCATAAACTCTCTTTATACACTTTCACGCGATTCTCACGTGGGTGGTAGAAGAGGTTTGTCATGTTTGAGTCTGTGGTGTTGACCGGTTTGCGGCATAATTTGCATAGTAGTTTTCTGGTCCATGTCAGACTTTTCATAACCAAACCATGTCAATGCTACAGAGGTAGCCCCTTGCTTAGGAATAAGGTCCTCGATTTCTTTTGACTGGTCCTTCTGTTTGGAGCTACCTGGTTCTGCCTCATCTTCACTGGCCATGCTGTTATTCTCTGTATGGTGACCAAACAATGAAAGAAAATATTGCCGTAAACAGTGTATTTTGCGACGCCACTAAACAAACGATAGCATGTAACATGAAACGATAGATGTTTTAATTTTGGCATCTAGTATATTTCGTTATATCACACAGCCCTAAGGCAACCCAACCCTCAGTCATGTGGCACCAAATGCAGACTGGGTGATAGACCCTTACAGATCCAGAGACAACTATTATAGCTATAAACAGTAAAAACATTTCTACAGATTCACATTTTAAAACTTTTTACAAAATCTATTTCTTCTAGATAGATTTTGCTGAGTAATGTCCTTCTTCTAGGGCTGCATTAAACAGCACGTGATTTCGGGTGCCGGCTAAGTTGGTGAGCAGGTGACCATCTGCTTCTTACATCATACATCATTAGCAGTTTCCGAGTCCAGACACCTCTTCAGTTTCCAGACTCAAACAAACACTGCGGCATCACTAACAGTTAGAAACTCTAAATTCTTTAGTCTGAAATAATAAACAAAACACAAGCTTTGTAGTGAAAATGAATATAAAATATATAAATATATAAAATAACTATGAATACCCTCCGATTATGTCATTCATATAATTGTTGCAAGTTCAGAAATACCAAGATACAGATTATACAAGGCAGAACAGACTTCTGATGTTGTACCAAACAGGTTCTGATTAACAATTCTCTCAACCTGAACTGAAACATTTTGTGCCTTCTTAAACAAACTTGAATGAGTTGGCAGGCTGTATGAAGTCTTCTTGTAAACTAAAATTATGCTTCAACATTGCTCACTGGGGGATCAATGAATTGCACTATTTTCTAGGCCATAAGCCACCTGCAAAGGTCTTACAAAAAGAAAAAAAATGAAAACCTACAGCATCCATGTTTACTAGCTTGCAATCAAGCCCCGACTTCTTGGCACACTGCAGTTTCTCTTGGCATGTTAGGGTCTACCACTGAATGACTGTAGTGTGACACTACTGGAAAAACTGAATATGCAAGTCAAGAGGAATGTATCTAAAACCTTCCACATTTTCACCACTCTACTAATCTGTATGCAAGTTTATCTTCTGTAATTCATGATGCTGTAATTTCTGTTTAAGTGACCGTTTTCCAACATCTACAAGTCAGACATGATACTAACGCTGGTATTGGTACTGGATCCATACCATCATGACAGGATCGATACTTTACTTTTTTCCTCTAAGTACAGCATGTAGCCCACTGAATTGTGTTAAATAAATTATTTTTTAGGAAATGAAAAAATATACCTTAAACATGCACCAAAAAAAGATCTGAACGTTTTGAGTTGACTGTATATTTTATTTAAATCCATTAGCACATTTAAGGAACAGAAGATGACCCAAAGTGCTTTATAAACAGGCACATTTACATTCCAGGTCTCAAAGAACCCCAACTTCAAAATACAGAAGCTGAAAGTTGTGTTTTGTTGTGTTAACTTATTAATGTGGAAATTGTAAATCGTAGTGATTTAGTGGTCGATTATGATTCACCCTATAAATCATTACACACTGCCCTCCCCTACATATGCTGCCTTTATAAGTTAAAAGTATTGGTATTGGCAATACTGGCTCTGTATTTTTTTTGGGTATTGGATCAATACCAAAATCTGCAGTATTGCACACCAATACTAAACACAGCAACATAACCCTCCCACCAACAAGCATGTGGGAGGTGGAACACTAGTTACAACACTATTGGTAAGCATATTTGAATAATGTTTATATGGAATTAATTTGTACAAGTAATTCCTTCTAGTAGCCTATCACACTTTATTTTATTTTTTTTAATTTAGACTGACAAAAAGTCCTGTAATCTGCTGCCAATTTAGAGAAAACACAAAAGTTTATTTATTCTGACTCATTCTTTTTTGAACAGATTTTGGAATTTCCAACAGACAAACGTCATTGATTGGTTATGGTGGCAATGACAGTTCTTACAAAGAAAATCAGTTTAAATAAACTAAAAATAAATAAATAAATAATAGGACTTTCGTATAGCGAAGATCAGAACTAGCCAAGAAAATTGTGTGATGTTTTAAAAAGTTATTCAATTTCCCATTCTCTGAACCAAAGAAAAGCAAAAAACAACATTTGGGAAATTCCAACCATTAATCCAATCTTAATGGATTCAGAGTTGCTGAGGTCTGGAGCCTATGCCAGCTGGGTGAGTATATGAAAAACCGTAAACCTTATATGTTGGAGATTTTGATCGATTCAGAACGCAAAAATGTTCGTTCATTTTTTATTTATTTTTTTTGCTACTTGGATTCAAGTAGCAGGAACTACAGTTTATCTGTGACCTATGAAGGAAACATGTGATGAGGCGGTTTACAAATTTTGTCTACAGATTGTATCCTAAAGGCTGTTAATCAATTCACTGTCAACCCTCTCACTTATACACACACACACACACATTTTCTTTAGCACTCCCTGATTCAATATTTCCAATAATAACCAGAACTACAAGAAATCATTTCAAAATCTTGGCTGAGACTAAACAGAGAATCCCACATTAAAATGTGTCATGGTCTTAACCATGACACAGAGCCTTTTACAGCCTTAGTTACAGACAAATTTGCATTTCTTCTATACATTTTCAACAAAATTATTAGACTTCTCAGATGACCTGAGATGTTACCTGAGGACATGCAAACCGAAAAGCACCCACAGGCTACAGTAGGATTTGAATTAGTGACTGCTTTTTGTTCAAGTTTTTGTTGAGTATGTCCAGCAGACTAATCACAGCCCTTAAAAATGTTTAATTAACTGTTCATTATTTATTAACATCAACAGCATAATCTTCATTAGTTGAAGTAAACAAAAATAGCATTAGATTAAACCTGATATGTAAAAAGCTTTTTCTGGTGAACTAGAGCACTTTATGGCATTTGCCTGATAGAACGCAATCGAAGGTTCTTTAACACACAAAATTAGCCATGTTGTCACTTAGCCCGACTTATGGTGAGGAGGTATACCCTGGACAGTTTGCCACTCAATCACTGGGCCATCAAAGAAAGGCAGATAGAACGAGCAATGTACTGACAATTAGCTAGGGGCTTGTCCTGCCACATACCATCCTTTAGTAGCACAATGGTTAATGGTTTTTACTTGATATTCTATCCCACCCACATACTGTCCACGGAGAGTTAACAGCGCTAATTAGCTCCCTCATGATGTTACTATTTATAATAAAAAGAGAAACAGTGAAAGATCACATTGTGAGGAGAAAGAAAGGGAGAAAACATTTATCTTGATTTGCTGTGAGTCACATAAAAACACAGAGCAAGATGATAACAACTGGGCCACAGACAGTAACGTGTCAACTGTGTGTGTGTGTGTGTGTGTGTGTGTGTGTGTGTGTGTGTGTGGTTACCTCTGGTTCCGGTCGCCATGTCTGCCACCTTCTGAAAAGCATCCAGGAAGGCTCCGGTCACCACGATGGTCGTTCTGAAACAAACAACACGTGTTACCTGTCGTGCTTAATGTACACATAATATCATTCCATCATGCTATCATTTGTTCAGGTTTAGAAAGCAAAAGACGCCACTGCATTAACTCCTCCAAGAAAAGCCCAACACACAGTGTCATGGCAACATGCGTAGGTAGACGATCAACTGGTTGAAAGCACAAGCATGACATTGTAAAGAACCAACAACTCTTTAGATGGATTAAGTTAAATACCACACAAAAACCTCCTTTTTAGATTTTTACTAGCTTTAGTAAATACGCTCTATCGCACTGATGAGGTGTCTTGCAGAGCTTATTTGTGCTTCGGGTCTCAATCAAGTTTCAAAGAGACACAGGCTCACAATTTAATGGGCATTGCGTCCACACTTCCGTTGGATGGTAACGTTTAAAACGAAAAAAGTCTCTCACTCTCTGATGAACATTTGCATGAGGCTGGAACTGTGGTCACGCTCAGACTCACTGAGGACCACGAAGCCGCCAACGCAAACAAATTAGATGTGACGAGAAGGACAAAATCTTAAATGAGTTCACACTTGAGCAGTGTTTATCAGAAGTTCCCATTTCAGAGGGTGCACACTGGTATCAGGCATGGCTTATTTGATACAGAATCATAAACAAAGTGACTACAGCATACAGTATGTACCTTTGGGGTTTGGACAAACTGTTAAAATCTGCAACAGTGGGAATAAATAGGTCAGGTAATCAGACACATAAGTGCCACCATAAGAACTTTTTCTAAATCTGAAAGACACACACACACACACACACACACACACACAGACACAAAATCAGAAGATGCATCCCGAACAAGCCTCTGCACTACTCGAGGAAAAAAAAACCAACCCCCCCCCCCCACTTTTATTATGAAAGTCAGTCTGGTGAAGATAAATGAGTCCAATCACCTGCAAAGGCCAGTGTTAGGAGTGCAACTGGAGACCTTGAGAGGCGCACATCAGCTACATCAATGGATCTTTTGTCTGTGTATGTGTGTCAATTACCAGTCAGGTCTATGCTTCTATAGCTGCGCAAGTGCATGTATGCACACACACGCACACACAGTCATTATCTCTGAAAGCCAAACTAAGAAGATCATATGACACTCCTGTCTCTAGTTTGTGCATCTGACCTCAGTGGAAATTCTCTTTCATATTAAGACCAAAGAGTTCTTTCTCTCTCTCTCTCTCTCTCACACACACACACACACACACACACACACACACACTTAACAATGCAGTTCACAAACAGGATAGGCTGAAGACAACAATCCAATTTACAACAACTTTTTAGAAAATATGGAAGAATAAAAGTGTAAACATTAAAAAATAAATAGTCAAATGACTCAACAAATTAATGAACCAATTACAATAATAATAATAATAATGATAATAATAACAGCAACAACAACAACAATAGTAAATGCTATACAAGCACTGCTCAGTGGTTATTTGATAAGCTGGAAATATAAAGCTCACATCTAAGTCCTCATGTTTTTAAATCAGATATTGGGTTTGTATCTGTGACATTATGTTTTTTCCTATACAAACTGAGACAGACTAATTTTGTTATTTAAAGATTGCATTAAACACTCTGCAGGTTAGTGCAGGATACAGGTTAGTTTGCTGTACTGTGATGGATTTAAAGTAAACAACAGTGTATTGGACTGGTGCACAGTGGCTGTGGTTTCATGGTCAGAGTTAGGTTACATCAAGTGTAGCAGAGATTGGTTTAATTTTAGTTGATGATGCTTAGATCCACTTAATGAATTCCATCTTCATACCAACTTTATACCATCTTGAAAAAAGACAGCATGAACTGGAGTCGTGTTTTCTTAACTGTCTGTGCTCAAGTGCCTTTAAATATATTTTATTATACCACACTGTTTAAATCGTATTTACCAATTTGCTGTGCCCATATGATTTTGCATGTTGTCCTATCAATGCACCAGCAGTAGACTTATAAAGGTAGGAATAAATCTGGTGCATTAACCAGAGAACATGTTAATTGGTGCACACTGTCCATAATTATATATAATAACTGAACAGAAGTAACTAACAATAATTTAATTTAATAACTTTCCAAAAACACCTAATAACAGTCCCAGCATTGACAATGTGTTGTAGCACATAGACACACAGTCAGACTACAAGAAACATATAATATAATTAAACACACTCTTGAAGCTCTGTATGTGCAAATATGTATTTGATCTTCTCCATCTAAATCCCTCACTGAATGAACACTCTGGTGGTGCTGCAGAAAAACACAGAGTCCCAAATACTTTAGCAAGACTGAAAACCCCACTGGAGCCTAAGAGAGGCTTCAGCTTGTCTTTTCAGCTTGTAACTGCTGCTTTAAAGTTAAACTACAGATCTACAGACCAGAGTCTGACTGTTTTGTTTGTTTGTTTTTTTTAGCTGAAATCTCTAATTAATCTCTAACTGCAGAAACATATTTTTTGCTATTAAAAATGGTGCAGCAATGAGCCATCACTGATAAAAGATGTCAAGTGAAACGGACTTGTTATATTTATTATAACTGTAAACTCATTTGAATCTTTCATTTTTAAAGAAGTGTTATGTCATCATGTCTGTTATCAGCAAAATTTCTCTGCTAGTCAAGCTTAACAGTTCATGCATGAAAAGAGACAGGAAAAATGGAGTTAACTGTTTCATCACCCTCGATGATCAGCCTGAAAGTTAAACTTTATTTTGTCAATTCTGTACTACAAGGAAATACGTTTATGCGAATTCCAGTGAATATTTATATTTACACATATATCCTAAATGTGTGCCCAGTATGCAGAAGAGTCCAACTCTTCTGCATGCCTCAAGCTATTTGTTGTCAAAACTTCCTCCTTTTGACTACGATTACAGCATTTTACCAGCTCAACTGCATCAGACAATGTTCCATTTTGAGGCCTTTGGACCTCTTGCAAATCATGACATGCCTGTATTTTGTGTTTTCATAATTCAAGCTATGAAATACTACCTGGTGAAGTTTTAGTGTTAATGAGGCTAGAAGGTATCAAGAAAAAGTGAATTAATAAACAAACAAACAAACAAACAAACAAACAAACAAACAAACAAACAATCTTTATTGGTGGCTGTATGAATAAATATAACTGTGAAGTTAATGTGTGAAATAAAGCTTTGTGTGTGCAAATTATCCACAGCTGATCTTTTAAGTAGCATTAAACATTAGAGCAAAGTGGATGCCCTTTATTTATGCCTGTATCTGTAGCTTTGTGTGTGCATAGCTGGCTGACTGGCAGGGCTAATGGACTGTGAGTGGCTACAGCAAGCAGAGCGATGCTTATCAAAGTAAACTGGCCTACTGGGAAATTCAGCAATTATACTGTCATTAAACCAAGCCAGCTACTGGACAGAATTAGCCTGGGTCAGAACATGTGCAGCTTTCATGTAAAACGACAGAATACAACAATGACCAGTAGGGCTGTTTGATATAACGATATATATCGGATGACGATATAAAAACGTCTATAGTTTCATTTTACGCTATCGTTTGTTTCGTGGTGTCGCAAAATAAACTGTTTACGGCAATATTTTTTCACCCTTTTGATCATGGTTTTGATGGTCACTGTGGTGGCTATATTAATTTCTTAAAGTTCTCTCTTTCTCTTATATTTAATATAACCACACTACAGACAGACAAGCGCCTGTTTTTATGCGTTGTGGTTAGCAACAACAACGGTAACAGCATCGCGTGTCCGCTTGTTTATGTTCCACATAAACCTTTCACAATAAAGCTCAAGATCCTTTTGAGACTTCAAAATAAACTGAATCACATGAAAGAGCAGATTATTTACGGATGAGAAGTAAAAAAAAAAAAAAAAAAGAGCCGCCGGGTGCTAAAAATAAACCTTAGACTCAAACGTTAGAACAGGCTTTTCTCCGCAGCACGCCGTGTAATAAATACTCAAAGAAAACGGCGGCCGTTACAACTTATGTCTAAAAATGTATAGTTTCATGCATCGGTTAAAACATCGGTCTCCAACCTTTTTTGCGCCACGGACCGGTTTATGGCCGACAATATTTTCACGGACTGGCCTTTAATGTGTGGAAATTACGGAGGCTATCACTTATCACCTGACCAAAGATATGGCTCCCATCAACACTGTGCAAAACGAGGGATTTAGGAAAATGATCAACACCCTAGACAAACGCTACACAGTGCTGTCCCGCAACTATTTTTCTATTGTTGCACTACCTGCTCTAAACACGCAGTGTCGAGCAACGGTGGAGACGGAATTTCAAGCAGTACAACATTTTGCGGCAACAACAAAACGTGAGACATTTGTTGTTTTTATGTTTATTTTATGTTCAGTCTCAACTGTTACGAAGTTGATGAGCAGTTAATAAGTGCAATAAATATTTATACTGGAAAAGAAAATCGTGAGAGAATCGTGATCTCAATTCTAAGCCAAAAAAATCGTGATTCTCATTTTATGCAAAATCGTGCAGCCCTACCTTACACTCTAAAAATCTCTTAGTCTCTTAATCTCTAAAAGCCCAAATCTCTTAGTGTTTCATCTGCGACCTAAAACTGATGTCACAACGACACAAGACAGGATGCGGTTGATTTGTCATCGTGGGCAAATATTTTCTATGGAAAAACGAACTGAAAAAACATGACTAAGTATTTGGCAACATGCCATCCAATTATAGTTCAGGGAAACTGACAATGTTCTGCTGAGTTGCAGGATGATCAACAAGATTTTCTGACTGATAAAAGATATCAAACAGTCACATTCCTATTTTAAATAGGGATGGTCATGACCTTCATATATTTAAACTATGAAGTTATTAAAAAAAAATTCTGGTTCATTTAGCAATTTTTTCCCTTTTAAGATAAATAATTTCCCTTACTAATAGGGGTGGGCAGTAGAAACTGTATACGGTAGAAACGATATGAATTTGGCCAACGGTAGAGATTTTGACTATACCGCTCTACCGTGAAAGTGCATGTTGATAGTGTCATCAAGCTGCGCCTGCTTTGGTCGAAAGCATCGCAGCAGCTGCAAGCAGTATCATCTGCAAATTATGCTGGGCGACAGTAATAGTGAAGAGAGGAAGCACGTTTTGGAATTTGAAGAAAGCCAAAAACTGCGCTTGAATGTTGAATTCTCTCGCAGCTGCTCTATTCCCATGTTGTTGCAGTATATTAATAACTAACCTCGTATTGTGGATGGATTATCTCAGTTGTTGTCCTGACTGAAGTTTGGTTCGTTTACAGCATCCTGCCATGCGATTGCATTTGACCCTCACATTAACTTTTATCGAGTGGAAAGAAGTTAGCGTTCATCCTCTAGCTTCACTGTTTATGTTATGCTAACATAGCTGTGTCACTAGCAATCACGTAGCACATCATTATATATTATATACTGAGGCTCCTGACTACGGAAGCCGTAATGCTCCGGCAATCCATCAAGTGGTGTGGCTTCGTAGTTCACCAAAGTGGTACTAAAACATTTTTGATAGATTTTTGAGGGCCGTGTCACACATAAAATCGGTTCAAGGTCAGTAAGCACAACCAGAATTCATACATAAGGCACACCGGATTATAAGGCGCACTTTCGATTCCACCTTTATGGTGCAGAAAATACGGAAGAAAAAATATATTGCGATATATATCATTACTGCAAATGCTTCAAATTATACCGCGATATGGATTTTAGGCCATATCGCCCAGCCCTACTTACCAACACCAAAAACAGTTTGCAAGTCACTATTAACTCATTCACTGCCAGCCATTGGCAGTGAATGAGTTAAACCCATTGACTCATTCACTGCAACTGACGGCTAGAGACGTCAATGGCAGTGAATGAGTTAAACAACAAAAATATAACACTCGGTAGTGAGAGAATAAATAGAGGAGAAACATGCAAAACTGTTAAAACTAACATGTCACTGTGACACACTTATGACATGTTCAACAGCTTGTCTTTGATGATTTGATGAGTGGTTGAAAACAGTATCGTTGCGTGAAACGGCAATATCTGGTTTTATACAATAGGTTATGACCAAAAATTTGTGATACAGTTAGGAGACCTCATCTATGGGCTCAAAATGTGGTCATAAATATTTTGTACTTGTAAATCGGTTTTGTACTTGTAAAAAAGATTTGTATGTGTAAAAACAAATTTGTGTGTGCATAAAAAAGATTTGTATGTGTAAAAAAAATTTGTGCGTGCGTAAAAAAGATTTGTGTGTGGACTTAGCCCAAAAAAAACCCTGCAAGTTACAAGTACGAATTTTGACCCTATTTTTCTTCCTTTAAGCTGATTGGTCAATGTCATGTCAATCACAAATTAAACAATCCAATCAGAGAACAGATGGGTTTGGCTGTCGGAGGGGCACTTTTTTGAACTGCAGGTCCTTGAAGGGTAATCTCTATATAAATATCCGATAGCAGCTAGGTCCCCTTACTTTCAGCAGCTGTTGAAAGGATAAAGTTGTGGTATGTCAGTGGTTAGAAATACCATTATTACTTTAGGATTAGTTTAACACAACGTCAGGGCTGACCCGGGACCATTGCTGTGAGTCACAGTGCGCAGCATAAAAGTCCTTTCACATCGGACGCAGGATGTGCTGCTAATGCTAACTGCTAACTAAAAGCAAAGGATCCAGAATTTGTTGCTGGCTGCTGGGCTCTGTGGGTTTTTGCAGCAGCTCTACCTGTACTAGATGCACCTGCTCCTTGTCGTTTTTATCTCTGACTTCATGTGAACTACAAGAGTTTGTGGGGTTTTTTTGCTAGTTCTTCAAATGTTCAATAAAAACATCTATGCTAATTCATAACGAAGAAAGCTTTGTAATGAAGACTGTCATTTCCAAAACACTGCCCCCCCCCCCCTGCGTCCGCAGCGCTGGTGAAAAGGCTGTGGAAGTCCCTGTATTAAACACGTAGTCCTGTGACACAAAAATCACCAAACTCGGACGACCACAGACTGTTTTACTTCGTGGTGATGAAGTAAAATGCTGGGTTGGCATGTAAAAGGGCATTTATTCCCTTCAAAGACCTGCAGTTCAAAAAAAGCGCCCCTCCGACAGCCAAACCCATCTGTTCTCTGATTGGATTGTTACATTTGTGATTGACATGACATTCACCAATCAGATGAAAGGAAGAAAAATAGGGTCAAAATTCGTAGTTGTAACTTGCAGGGGTTTTTTTTGGCTAAGTCCACACACAAATCTATTTTACGCACACAAATTTTTTTTACAAGTACAAAACTGATTTACAAGTACAAAATATTTATGACCACATTTTGAGCCCATACTCATCTACAGGTTAATCTGCTCTACAGGTGAAAATGTTTCATGTTAATAATGAGCTGCTGATTTAAAAACACACACAAAAAAGGGGTTAAAATGTGCCTCTTACCTGAGCTGTGACTGCAGTTTATTTCCTTTGGATACAAAGTCCTCCCATGTAGGATAACTGGCCTGCGGGGGGGAAATGAGAAGACAAATGAGGGCATTAAACCTCTGTAACACAAGTCAGGATGCAACAAGATTCCTTAAGTCTAAAAGAGATGTTAACAATATTTCTTTCACAGCCATAATCCTGAAGGAGTTGTAGCCTTAACGAAGGGAGAAAGGGGCATTATTTAGGTATTAGTATTAAACTTGCCAGACATTTGTCTGCACAGGACTGGAATGTGTAGAAAACAAATCACACAAAACTGAACAGAGACGCGTAAAGCTGAAACATTTGACCTATTTGAATCCAACAGGAGCATTCAACATCAACACTCTGTGAAACAAAAACTGAAAAATTACAGTCCTAAGGGGAGTTCATATTCCAACAAACTATGTTAAGAGAAAGAAAGGTGCTACAGAAAATATGTTGTCAGTGCTTTAGCAGAGCATTACAGCTGCAGTATTAAATCCAGTGAGGATTAATGGACTCCACTTAAATGAATTTGGGATTTAATCAAAATGAAAATCAGGATGACAGAAAGAGAACAGAGGTCTGAAATGTACAAATGCGGGGGGGGGGGGGGGGGGCAGCATGAAGGTATTAAAGAAAGTAAAACATTTAGGTCAAATGAGATGGAAAATCTAAAAATAAATACTGAATATAAGTGAAAGGTTTGACAAAAACCTTGTTTTCTATTTTGCTGGATAGTTTATTGCCAGTTTTCAGTTAACTAATGACAGATTTAAGCAATAAATGCAGCTCTTAACTGAATCCTAGGGGATCTAACATTCACATATATTTAGAGTTCTCCAGATTTTCTCTAACATAACAAAAAAAAAACAAAGCAATTATCAGCTGTTCGGCATGTTACTTTTTGCTTCTAGATGCGTGTTATGACAGGGGATGGGGATTCTGAGCCTGACAACTAATGAGCAGAAACACCCGAGTGGCGCTAAACATGAGCAAACTAATGTTCTTATGCAGATGTCGCTGATTTGCCATGAAACTGCAGTTCACACTCTGAATCCATCATAATGTTCATGATGTCAGTTTTAACCTGCACTCAAAAAAAACAAACACTGAAAACATGAGAAATTCAACTGATTAATCAATTAGTTGCCTAATCCCTAAAGCTTTAAATCTCCTTACCAATTTAACACACCCTAAGGGCTCAACAAAAACAAAAGATGGCATGAACACCAGGGATCTCAATGCAACACCTACTTCACATGACGTCATCAGTGCACTAACTGCTAGCTGGAAAGCCAACATATTAAAATACCAAAGTTAGAAAAATGTTAGTAGTTTGGAGACTTGTCATGGCTACTTTTTTTGTTTTGTACAAACCCCTGGAAAAAAATCTTGGGAGCACCAAATGTGCTTACTTGCAACAAATAAACACATCCCACATAACAGGCAAAACTAGTTTTTTTGTGAAACATACTTCAAGCAAATCAAATTAGCTTAATTAATTGCATCTTTAAACATATATATCATAATCAGTTCTTTGGTCAACAGCCTGAACTGCTCGAGAAACTGACTTCTTTTTTGAAAGGAGTTGTATAATGCATTCCAGCTCTCTTTTTGAGGCCATGCTTACTTTCGATCAGCCAGGTCCAACTGCTTGTCAAGGTTTGCAAACGTGCTCTGGTAACTGATTTACATATTCAGATTTATTCGAGTATTTGTTTTAGAAATGTGTTCATTTTCCCTCTACTCTGTCTGGAAAAAAATGTAAAACTAAAAATTTAACTGAATTTGCTTCAGGGATCTTTTACAAAGCCAGAATATTCAGCTATTAAAACAGTTGTGTGTCATATCTGTGATTTATTTACAATTTAACTTTTTGTATAATTTCTTAAAATTTTTAGTTTAATTTTTTTTGCAGTTTGTATATTTGTTTGTGACTTAAATAACAAACTGTTAAAGTGTGGCAAACAAAAAAAAAATCTCCCTGTCGACTTCATTCTCTCTGTGTCATTGTCAGTACTTTTAGTTTAAGAAGAAGAAGAAGAAAGTGTACTTTATTGGTCCCCGTGGGGAAAATCCCTCTCTGCATTTAACCCATTCACTCAGTGAAGCAGTGGGCAGCCACTGGGCGCCCGGGGAGCAGTGTGTAGGGACGGTACCTTGCTCAGGGGTACCTCAGGGTAGCTGTTCAGGGGAATCGAACCCCCGACCTTCCGATCATGGGGCCACCACTCTACCTACTGAGCTATCCCTGCCCTGTTTAACACTTATTAGGAAACTTTTATTGCATTTGCACTACCATAACATGTTGCAGTCAACTCCACTCACATCATTTCAGTTCAACCTTTTATATTTAACTTCCAAAGTTGGGAAAGTGATGTTTAAGTCTAACTTGATGTTGATTAAGACACAAGAATAATTGCTCAGGCACTTCTTCAAAGTGAGTAAAACAGCTTTTAAATTTAACACTAGTATCACAGCAGGTCTCTGTAACAAAAAAGAAAAATAAAGAGACCATTGTTTTGGAGCTGGAAAAAAGATTAATTATTAACATATCTTGTTGGCATTTACCGTTGAGGGGTCAAAGCTACTTCTTTATCTACATTTTGTAAAAGCGGCTGAATGATTATGTAATGTAACGCTGGTTCATGTAGGCTCTGACCTTGGGTTATATCTGAAGGAACAGCTGCTGGTGCAGTGTCCTGGTTATTGAATTAAAACACAGGAAAGCCCTGCTCGAACAGAGGTCCGATTCCACTTTCTCTCTCTTTATTTTCATGAACCCAGTCACCCTGTCTGTCCTCTGTCTCTGCTGGTCCACCAAGGAGAGGATAATACCGATTTAACCCCTAACACAACAACATTAGCCTCTTAGCTCTACACTGCTAAAGCCGTTAGCCAGCCCCCGCTTTACAGCTAGCCAAGTATGCACGCAGCATGGGGCTGACAGGTTTACTAGCTGCAGGGATTTAGCTGTGCATGATGAAATACTGCAGGTGGTGGGCAGAATGTCTCTGGTGAACATCTAACAGCGAGCCTGTGATGAATAGAAAATTACGAAAATTAAGAGAAAAGGAAAGACTACACTCCAAATCCATTTCTGACTTGTGGGTGGAGGAGTGATAGGATGAACTTGGAGTAAATTTGTACTGGGGTTTAAGAAAAAGCTTATATAACTTAGGATAATTAAAGTTGACTTAATTTGAAAACTTATATATACTAACATATATATTAGAGCTGGGCGATAGAACGATAACGATATGTATCGCGATATAACTTTTACTCGATAGAGAAATTAAGCTATCGCGATAGACCTCGCCGCTCTTGTCCTCTTAAAATAAAAATAAAAAAATTAAAAAAAAAGGTCAGCCAATCCAAACTAAGTAGCGCAGAGCCGAACCAATCACAGCCGCAGCGTCACGTCGCGTGACTTGTTACGTACAGCACAAGTGCCAAGCCGCACGTGTGTTTGTTTGGGAAGCAGCCAGCGGGTAATGGAGGAAATGAGTGTGCCGACTAGAAAAATCAACCGAGCGTGACCGAAGAGAAAACCGATGATGGTTCCAATGCCGGAGAGATTGTCGAACGGAAGAGCCATAAAAGTTCCGTAGTGTGAAGGTATTTCGGCTATTTCAAGTCTGACAAAAAACAGAGTAGCGTGCACTGTAAATTGTGCCGAAAGCAAGTCTGGAAATACAATAAACTGGTGCATGTGTCACGCTGTGCGCCACGTTATTGTTTCGGTGAAATGAATTTCTACAATACTGTTAATTCTACTCTCTGCAGTGTTTAAATGCTTACATATACACACAGTTACTGTCCGTCCACACATACGACTCGGTTCTGCTTCTATGCCGCAGCTTTGTTTACTTTTTCCCACCGAGGCTTCTAGACTTCTGATTGGCCAACATTTCTGCACGGTTAGGAATCTAGCGCCACCTGCTGCTTTGGCATGTTCATAGCAGCGTTTTCCTTCATTTCTGCCTTTATGTGTGGACGGGATTATTTTTTAAAACGAAAACGGAAAATCTCCGTTTTCAAAAATACCCGTGTACGTGTGGACGTAGCCTCAGTCTCTGACTGGAAGCGCTAATTCGTCATTCGGCTTTTGTCAGACTAAAGTAACTGTTAAAACTGTTTGAAAAGCTCAGCTATACAACAAGGAGAGATTGAGAATTTCCTTTTAGTTCTCAGTTTATTTGATATTGACAAAAGTTAGTCAGTTTTGTCTGTTATTCTGTAAAACAAACTAAGATTTATTTTTAGAATTAATATTTTGTTTCTAAGTGGAATTGACAATTTAGTAGTCTGTTTCGTTTGTTCTATTTTGAAACTTAAACGCTTTAGCGGCTGCCTTTTGTGTAGTTTGCAATATTTGCCTTTATTTATCTGAAAAAGTCTCATGTTCCTTAAGTACATCTACCCTGTTGAACTTATTATGGGAAATAAATATTTAAATAAAAACAAGCTGCTGATTATTTCACATTTTACTTGTGAGCAACGGCACATTTAAATCTTACAAATATAGTTATTTGGCTTATATCGTGATAGATATCGTTATCGCCTGAAATGAAAAAAACATATCATGATATGAAAAAAATCTCATATCGCCCAGCTCTAATAAATAAATATATATATATATATATATATATATATATATATATATATATATATATATATATATATATATATATATAAAAACACCCAGCACGCCCCTGCGGGCGGTTTATCCTTCAAGCTCGGGTCCTCTACCAGAGGCCTGGGAGCTTGAGGGTCCTGCGCAGTATCTTAGCTGTTCCCAGGACTGCGCTCTTCTGGACAGAGATCTCCGATGTTTTTCCCGGGATCTGCTGGAGCCACTCGCCTAGCTTGGGAGTCACCGCACCTAGTGCTCCGATTACCACGGGGACCACCGTTACCTTCACCCTCCACATCCTCTCGAGCTCTTCTCTGAGCCCTTGGTATTTCTCCAGCTTCTCGTGTTCCTTCTTCCTGATATTGCTGTCATTCGGAACCGCTACATCGATCACTACGGCCGTCTTCTTCTGTTTGTCTACCACCACTATGTCCGGTTGGTTAGCCACCACCATTTTGTCCGTCTGTATCTGGAAGTCCCACAGGATCTTAGCTCGGTCATTCTCCACCACCCTTGGGGGCATCTCCCATTTTGACCTCGGGACTTCTAGGTTATACTCGGCACAGATGTTCCTGTACACTATGCCGGCCACTTGGTTATGGCGTTCCATGTATGCCTTGCCTGCTAGCATCTTGCACCCTGCTGTTATGTGCTGGATAGTCTCTGGGGCATCTTTACACAGCCTGCACCTGGGGTCTTGCCTGGTGTGATAGACCCCAGCCTCTATGGATCTTGTACTCAGAGCTTGTTCTTGTGCTGCCATGATTAGTGCCTCTGTGCTGTCTTTCAGTCCAGCTTTGTCCAGCCACTGGTAGGATTTCTGGATATCAGCCACCTCCTCTATCTGCCGGTGGTACATACCGTGCAGGGGCCTGTCCTTCCATGATGGTTCCTCGTCTCCCTCCTCTTTCTTGGGTTTCTGCTGCCTGAGGTATTCACTGAGCACTCGGTCAGTTGGGGCCATCTTCCCAATGTATTCTTGGATGTTCCTTGTCTCATCCTGGACTGTGGTGCTGACACTCACCAGTCCCCGGCCCCCTTCCTTCCGCTTAGCGTACAGCCTCAGGGTGCTGGACTTGGGGTGAAACCCTCCATGCATGGTCAGGAGCTTTCTTGTCTTTATGTCAGTGGCTTCTATCTCCTCCTTTGGCCAGCTTATTACCCCAGCAGGGTACCTGATCACGGGCAGGGCGTATGTGTTGATGGCCCGGATCTTGTTCTTACCATTCAGCTGACTCCTCAGGACTTGCCTGACCCTCTGCAGGTACTTGGTGGTTGCAGCCTTTCTAGCGGCCTCTTCATGGTTCCCATTTGCCTGCGGGATCCCCAGGTACTTGTAACTGTCCTCTATGTCTGCAATGTTGCCTTCTGGTAGTTCAATCCCCTCAGTTCTGACTACCTTGGCCACAATCTGACTTGACATAAAGAACCCCCTCCCCCCACCTCCAAACAATCTAGGAGCTTCTTTTAAATTCATTTAAATTCATTTTATATATATATATATATATATATATATATATATATATAAATAAGCGAGTACGTTTTTAAATTAAGTCAACTTTAATTATCCTATCTCTATCAGCATTGGCATTAACACAGTACAGAGTTGATCTGTGGAGAAACAACTTGATATATTTATTTATATTAAAGTATAACAGCAGTAACCAGTTGGTTTAACAATGTTTTAATGCAGCTTTGATTAACCAGGGCTGTAGCACTGATGGGCAACCACACCCTTCCCTCTTTCAGTGATGGGAGGTTGGAAATGAACAAGGTACAAAGCAAGCAGATGGCAGCTGAGCAAAGCAGCACTGTTTCTGGAATACCTTAATGTCAAAAACAAGCAGTCGTATGTCGCCTTTGTCAAAGTAAAACGATATAACCACTTGACTGAAGTGCTGCCTAACCGTTTTCTCCATAGGCGTGGCATTGTGTGACACTCATTTCAGAGACATTTAAAACATTTTAAAACACTACAATTTTGTTATCAAATTGTTTTAAATTTAATGAAAGTTTTTTTAAGCAACAATATATATGGCCAATGTTTAAACATGTCCATTTGATTGTGCTCAGTTCTAAATGTTTTCTGAGGCTTTTCTGCTTTTATATTTTCCAAGTTTAATCAACTAATAAATTGATCATCAAGAACATCCCTAATATTTACCATAAGCTCTCCAGAAAAATGGCTCCAACTACCCTGTTGATTCCAGAGTAGTGCTGTGTCTCTCATTTTGGATATTTGTTTGAGGACATTTTCTCCAAATGGACCTCCTTAAATTTTAACTGAAGACCTATGCTCTACATTATTCAGATTTATTCCCAGTGACGATTCCCTCCACTGACTAGACAGAGTACAACAACACTGACTTGTAATAAGGCAGTAGTCCATTGCATGCTCTGGAGATACTCTGCAAATTTAGGACCAGCCTGGTCAGGCAGTCCAAAGCAATAGATTTTGAGTTTCACATGGCAAAATATTCAAAGGGAAACTTATAAATTATATTATTTGATAGTTAATTTAAGAAACGATACTAAATCTGTGGGAAACACTGAAATTGATGTGAAATTAATTTCTAACATCTAATAGCATGAGGTCTAACCTCTTGTGCCTGGGTATATGCATGTTTTGTACTGTATGGTTGTTGAATTGTGTTGCTGCAAATCTCTGATCATTTTTGGGTTCACATATGCTTACCCAGGTTTATTAGCGTTCATATAAATTTAATCTGGTCAAACTGACATTTCTTTCCCATAGATTATGTTAAAATTTGCTTGAATTTCAAAGTAGAAATTATGACCAATGTGCTGAAGTCAAATCTAGTCTTTCTTTTATACTGCCTACAAATCTTGGTAATCCGTACTAATTAAACTTGGACTCCTTTTTAAAGTTGAGCAGACACTAAGCGTCATCCTGGACAAGAACGTCAAGCTACAAACCAAGAATGCGTACCATAAAAAGCACATCCTGCTGCTTGTATTTCAGTCTGTGCAGCTCTTGGAGGCCTCTTCTTGTTCCCCTGCCACCTCTCGGCTAAACCTAAAATTCTGCCTGGCTTTGTTGTGACTGCCAGGAATGTCACAGTCGGTTGCAGACAAAATATTCCAGCACTGGTTCTGCAGCAGGCAGGGCTGAAGAGACCGCAGGCAGCCAGAGTATCAGGGTCCACTGCAGCTTGATACTAAGAGGTTTCGAGAAGTGGTTGCTAAATTAGGGTCCCAGGACCCACAAGGGTCACTGATGATGTCCAGCGGGTTCCCCGAGACAGCTGCCGATGAAACAACTGTCTACTCTCATCTGGCTGGACAGCTATTTTTACATTTTAACTCTACTACATTTCTGGAGTGTTAGTTGAAAATGCAAATGGAAATGTTAGTGGTATTTACTGTTACTCCAAAATGCCATTTGGGTCTTTTTTCAGTTTAAATCCAAATAAGAAATTGTCCATTTCTAAAACATCAAAAGAGATGCACCTATTGAAGCTCCCAAAACCTTTCCAAGAGTGGCAAATTTAATTAAACAAAATGGTAACTCTTTACACTGCTGTTGTTAAGCACATGGGAATATCACAGCGTAGAAATATGAGCCATCTGTGTGAAAGATCCTTGATTTGGAAGCTTTCTGGTTTCCATTCGTAGTCCACTTTCAGTCCAAATTGAAATGAATTACGTTGAAAACAAAGGGAACTGCATTTGACGAAATATAACATGGAAACAACAGCCCTTTGTATGCTGATTTAGCTTTTAATTAGCTTTTTACATTTATCTATCTGCTTACAAAACCAATGAGCAACATCTGGAACAGGAAATCAAGCACTGGGTAAGCTGTTGTTTGCTATGTGTTTACATTTTCTTTCCTGATTTCACCAGATGTCCTGAAATATTGACTGTTTCCCCTCACATACAAATTCAGCATATTAGCCAAAAGATTTCTTGACTGGACAAACATCTTGAGAAAGTTGAGGGTAAACAGGAATGTCTCCTCTGGATGAGTCCGACTCTACCAGAGGAAAAGGGGAAAGATGCAGAGAAGACAGCTGGTAATGGGTATCTACAGTTAAAAAAAAAAAAAAAGCTCTGATAGTTAAAACTCAAGGTACTCTTAGTAAATGTTTGTGTTTATATAAGAATCTATTTTTATATATGAATAAATATTTGTCTACAATTTTTTTTAAAGAAAATCCTAAATAAATTATTGACCTGGTTGCAGGGCTTGAATTTCAGTTCTGAGTTGCAGGGCTTGAATTTCAGTTCTGAATTGCAGGTATTGTAAACAATATCAACATACCTGAAAATCTAGCAGGTACAACAACTGGCAATAAGTGCTGCAAAGGTAGACTAAAAATCTCCCTTAGATGTGAATGAAACTCTTGCCAATGTACACAGATAGAATAGAAAAGAACAGAACAGAAATATCCTTCACTGTTCCTCATTGGGATAATTCAGGTGTTCCAACAGAAAAGTGGCAGACAGATGGAGCAGGTTCAAACGTGCAAACTCCAAGCCATTCAGTTAGCTAAAATGCAAATTAATCAATGAGGAAACACCTCAGCAAAAAACGACTGACTCTGGAACGATTAGTTCAAACGTAAGTCCCACTGAAGCCAACGCTTACGATGTGAATCCTCAAGAACATTATATAGGTAAAGCCAAGGTGAACCATTAGTTCAAACATACATTTCTTGGTTAAGTGGCTTATAATATGTTTATGTAAATACCGTTTAAAAAAATCTGTTCAACTTGTGACCAGTGCTGAGGTGGTGACGTGATGGGACAGAGGGGATCAAGAAAAAAACAAAAAAAAGAAGAAAAAATAAAGACAGAAAAAAGGATGACAAAGCACAATGTGAGGTAAGAATAGGACATACTGTACTTCCAATCGGTAGTATCCCTCCCCTAAAGTCTATAAATAAGATTAAAGGAAACATTTAAAGGGGAATTCCCCCAATGTTGAAACCTAAATTTAATCCCTGAGTTGTTTTAAAATCAGTGTTAGGTTTGGTGTCTGATAATTACTATACATTTTCACTTCTTTTAATCAAACAGCTTTTATACCTGCTTTAAGCTCTGCCCAAGGAGTGGAAACTGTACGTAACCTCCACTGGCACTGACACAGTAAACTCTATTCACACAGCCTAAGCTCTCCTTGTAGAGAACACATATACATACATACATAGACAGACATACAAACACACACTGTTATCCTATCTGCTTAGTCAACCGGGCAGCATTAATAGGTATAGAATTACCTCGGTGTGTGTAGTCACCTGCCATTAGCATCTAATCCTACCACGGTAATCCTGACTTGCTCTACTGACCAACACAAAGAAATGATGCAGCGAGAGAGAGGAGAGATAGACGTGACATCTCAGGAAAGTGAGTATACTGCCCTGGTGACCTTCCTAGAGTCAAGGATTAACTCAGCCACTCATTCAACTAGTCAGCCAACCACTGAATTCATTGGTTCATTCATTCAATCAGCCAGACAGAGATATAACATGAGGTTCAGATACCAGTGAAAAGCACAATTACTGGTGCAACATACTAACGTCAATGGGATTATCAAAATAACAAAGCCATGTCAGAAATACTGAAAGAGGTTATGCTTCAGTGCCAAAACTATTTTGTAATCAAACCCTCCTGAAACCCTATGCCACAACTTCCCCAGAAATTAGACTACATGTCACCTCAGTGAAACCCACAATAACTGCGATTGCGTTTCCTACCTCCTATGCATTTCCAAAGAAACCGCCAATATTTGAATTGACTGGACGAGGCCAAACTCAGCACCAAGTATTGTTTTGGTGGCAAAATTGCAGAGCAATGTACACACACCACATACATAAGTATAAATAAGTATAAATGATGCTTCAACACAAAAGTGTAAATTAACCATAATGCTACCCTAAGCTATGCGAACAGTTAGTGTTTCAATTACACTTTCTGCACTTGCAAGTTCACTACGGTCTGCTCGAGTCTGACAGACCTGTGAGTCTTTGAGGTTTTGTTCGTTTTTTGCCGCAAGAATTCGGCAACAGAGATTTTACGTTACACTGCATGAACTATGCATTCTGTCCATGTGGTGGACTTCCAAGAAGTACAAGAACAGAGTATAATAACAGGAATGACTATTTGGCCGTCATGTCTCCAGCTCTCCGAGAAAGTACAATCAAGGCATCAAGTAGTCTGAGACGTTCCCAAAACAGTCTGGAAAAATAGCTAATACTTGCTAATACTTCTGCAGTGCACAGCAAAAGTGCTAGAACAACAAGAGATTAAGAAGAACAGAAGCATATATGCATATGCATATATATGCATATATATATATGCATATATATTGCTTGGTTTATTTACTATGTACTGTCTACTTAATAATTCAAGGAGTACTTAAAATAATCTTTAAGCTTTTCTTCTGCGCTGTGTAGCATTTTCCATTGAATTTCTTTCTGTCCATGTAACTGCATTTTGCTGCTGTACAAATATAGTTAAGTACTTTAGGTCTTACTTGCACTTGTGCAGCCATGCGTGCAGCTCACTGCATAGTTTGTGTGTGTGCTTTTTATGCTCCATCTTTTAGAAAACACAAATAAACTGATAAGAGTTTGTGTAGATGTGGGTATTACTGACAGACAGGAGCTGTTATTTTCCAGGACAAGCAGGTTTCACATGAGCTTCAGTTAACAAGCTTAACCTAATGAAAGGATGATATTAAGGCTAAACCTCACTTGTATCCATCAGTCAACATGCAAAAAAAATGCCATTAATTTATATAGGCAAAAAAGACTAATAAAAAAAAAAAAAAGAAATTTTAAAGAGATTTTATTGAAGAGGCTTTGACCATCCTCCAAAGGAAAATCAGACAGCTGTAATAAAAAAAATTTTTAAGACGTTAAAAAAAATTAAAGTTTTTCTATTTGAGTTTCATTTTGATGAAATGGTAAGGTGACACAGACTCATTAGTTCAAATGTGGACTAATCATACTTGCATCCATATTCACTCCCTAAAAGGGCAGTTCTGTACAGGGAAAAACCCTATGTTTACCCTAGTGAAATGGATTAACAGGCATTGTTTGGTTTCCATCTTTCACATAGGAAGCTGAATCAACCAATTGTCTTGCTAAACCAGCAGGACCGAACAAAGCATTGCTGCAAACTGCCCAAACAACCCACAGTTACCTATGACCTCAGTGTCTTTGAGTACACCTAGAAGAGGTGCCACTTTCACCAAGTCTCAGATTATCGGATAAGAATGCAGAATGGTCTGTTTAAATGTTAACTTAATCATCGGAAACTAACCACTGTTTGAGTAAAGCATCAATCTACTTAAAAAAAAACAAAAAACATCTGGTCACCTAATGCAAGCCTTCCCATCTTTTACTTCTAATTCCACAGTTTTATTAGTGGAAAAATCCACTCTTGACATGTGTGGGTCTATTGATACACACCTTCTCATAAATCACTGAGTGTCACACCGTGGAAAAGTTATTTGCTAAAACAATATGATGGCTGAAATTCCACAGAAACCAGTTTGAAAGCGAAACCTGGCGATTACGCACCACTAAGATGTGTAAGTTTTACCTTCATTTCATCTTCATTTCATTAACAGAAAACATTGTTGTAGGCTTTTTGGTTGCATTTCATTCTCAGTATCTCACTGACCTACTGGATAATGCACACAATGTTCTAATGAGCTCTTACTCTGAGCGTCATTATTTTTGTTTGTTTTATATTGTTCAATAAATCTCCAAAAATCTGTTGGATGCATGTTTAAACTTATCTAGAAAACCCAGATATACATTTTGAGTTAGACTGACCCATTTGTGAAAATTTTATACTAAAACAGCTAAAAGAAATTTTTCAAAAAAGAATTTTTGTGTTTTTCAGGTTTGAAAAATGTATCTATGCTCAATTCTTAACCTAAAAATGTAAAACTGTATTGTATTATTTATTAGAATTACAAATGGCTAAATGCTCACTTGTAGCACATTCTTACATGATTGAACTTCTGACAAAAAAAGAAAAAAAAAAAAAAACAACTCCACTATGTTTATAAGAAACCGCTGAGCGACCACAGTCCCCACAGGTTGAAGATGGAAAAGTTACCAGCATCACAAAGGGGGCAAATTTCACTGTCTGGCGGGTTGACTGTGCGTTTTTCCCTGGTAGCTGAGACGGTCGCTGGGTGAGGATTTTAGTCAAAATAGTGCAATTTATGCAGTCTATGCAACACAAACTGTTTAATAAATTACATTTTTCGGGCATGAAAATACTTGCAGACAGTGAAGTTAGGAAATTTTGAAGAGTCCAGTTGTTCTTGATTGCAATATTGCTTGGCTTCTTTTTGGACACAGCCTTTTCCTTCTGGAAAATTCAATCTGAGTTTGCAGCTAAATAAATGACATTTTAATTGCTTGAACAATTTATATCTCTGTGTGTTCTTTATAAAGAACTTGTCCCATTTATAAATATCAACTGAACCACAGGTTTCCAAAGTAGTATGTCAAAAAGTAATCTGGCAAACCATCTGTCGATACAAAAATCAGTAGCAATAATCCGAAAGTTCACAAACTATAAAGTCCCAGGGGCAGCAGATGTTCACACCTTGGGAGATCTGCATGGTAACAACAGTGGAAGTGACGGATCGTCAAAGCCATCAGTCATGGAGGTTGAGAGACCTTGAGTAATTTGGAGAAAAATGCACCCTTCAATAATTCCACCCACATAAACCTTTAGGGTTTTACTTTCTATCGATTTGTCTTGCTGGCCACAGGCTTTCCTAGTCTTCTTGACTGGAGCCGAACTAAGATGTGAGTGAGCTTTAATTGAAGAGCAAAAACACAAAACTGTAAAGAAAGAAATGGAATGTGCTTGATTTTTTTTCTTTAAATAAAAGACTGATTCATAGCAAGCTATTGGAAATAAAAGACCATCATTCACTGGCACAACCCTATTTTGGTCGCACTTTTAAGGCACAGGAATATCAGTGTTTGTTTTTGAGATTGTTCATTCAATAATGGAAGGGTATGGCGATACTAAAAGAATTTTTTTAAATAAACTAGAACATAACCACAAAGTTTTCTCATCTGGGATAAAGCACAGCTGAAGCTTAGAAGTTAACTTAATAATTACTACGTTAGCTTAAATATATATATTTGGAAATATAAACTAGACATTTTGTCCACTGGCCTGCCAATTATGTCGGAGGCAGTCGGCGCACTCAAAGGAACTGTGCTGAAGGCATCAGAAAGCAAAGGGGAGAGAGGGTGAGACTGTTCAAACAGCACATTGATAGTTTGTTTGACGTTATGTTTGAGTAACACTGGTTGACTCAAAGACAGAAGACTAAAAAGGAGTGGGGGTTGATGGAAGGATGTGTCAACGCGAGTTAATGGTTTGTTCTATAAAGTCTACGTGGTCCACACTCGGCAGTCTGATCTTTTATCTGAATTTCTTTTTCATAAGAAAATGGCAGGGGAAAAGGGACTTTCTCTTCTTTTATTATACATTCCTTGATGTCACGCAAATATTTTTTCTTTCAGTTTGCTCCCGTACACTTTGTTGTTCTCTCCTATGTTTCATGATTTTTTTCTTTGGACTGCATCTTTCCCTACTTTCTTCATATAACATTTGTAATACCATAAAGTTGCTCACGTAGTTTGCTATATTTAAGAGCCAAAAAGGTTACTCCTTAGGGTCCACAAGCACCCGCCAGGCTCAGTCAGTTGATTCCAGACTAAAAATATTATGCTGAACCGTTAGAAGTACAATAGGAACTAAAAGAGATGAGAGATAATATTTCTCTATCCATGTGCTTCCTCTTCATTTATACAACAGTGGCCATTTTGCATCAGACACTTCATCTCAACATTGAATTTTCATATCAGGTAAGCTGTGACTCCAAGATATAGCACTTCTATTTTTCCATCTCTCCAACACAGTCCATGGCCAGTTTCTTTGTGCAGAATGTATCACTCTCATTTTGGAAATGTAGAAATGTAGTGTTCTGCTTCATCCCCAAAGAATATCCTGGTTCACAGTCAGTCATACTCCAACTCTCCTCTCCATAACTGAAAAAGTTGGTACTAGATATGTCCTGGTTAGATCAATCAAACCAGGACCCATAAGGCTGCAGTGCAGAATAAGGACAACCATCTGCTTTCCAAAATTCGAAAGACTAAACCTAACCCCCCTTTGTGTATGGCTTCTCTTTTACCACAGGCGAAGTCTAATGAGAATGAGAATAAAGAGTCTAAAGAGTTCTTTAATTTTGGTGAGATGAGACCCTAAGCAGGCTGCTTTTGCTCAGATGATAACATAGCAGATCAAAATATAATTGTTGCTGTCCCCATTCAGCCCTGTTTAGTAAATGGTAAATGTACTTTTTTTTAAATTGCTAATTATAGATTTACAGAAAAGGATGAAATCCCCAGGCTCAAGAAGTCTGTTATCTACCACTTTATGAGTCAGCTTTGGTTGATATCATAGGCGTTTGTTGCAGCTGCCCTGCAACAAACAGAACATAAAACTGTGGAAAAACATTGTAGTACTTTAAACTCTTTACTATATTATTTTAGGCCCATTAGTTGATGTACTTGTAGTTTCTTTTAACTCTAGTTACAGAAATTCATTAATGCATTGTAGACAGACTGAACAGATGCCTTGAATGTTTTCTGAATATGTGGCTCCTTGTAGTTTCATGTTGAAATGCTCAATATTTCATCACTTCATGTTCTCAAACCAGCAGTTAAGTAATTTTCTTGGCTCTTTCCTTAATCTTCAGTTGTCGTTTTCCAAAGTGCTGACAGGGGTTCCCGTTAGGGTGGAGAAGAGGAAGTAAAGGACAGCAGATCTCCATGTGACCATTTCTTTGCATATGATTTGAGTATCTCTTTCTCTTCAGTCTTGCCACTTAATCTCCTTCTGATTAGGCATCCATTTCTCCACATCTCATAAAAAACATTAAGCATTACAGAGCTACAAAAACAAAAAAGATGAAAATTTCCAGTTCTTGAAAGAAACTTTCAACTCTTTTCCTGCAACTAATTAAAGGTTCTGCATCAAGAACTACCAAATAAGTATGTAATGACTACTGTTCATAGGTAATGTATGTAATGATATCCAGGTGTTTGTAAGTTAAATCCAACACCCTCTTTTAAGCTGAACTCCATGCACAGTCAAGTCTGTTGCTGTATCGTGATTCACCAGCTGGATCCTCGTGAGGTTGCGTTTCTGCACGTTAGAACAGATCAGCCTGATCTGAAAGGTTGCAGTAAAATCTGAGAAATGTAGTCTGTTTAAATGAATAAGACGGGCATGATCAGTTTGTCTTCACAGGACTTTTCCTGCTCAAATTTGCCTTCAGGGGTGATTGTATGCTTAAGCATTATTGGTTTGAATATAGTTAAGGCAATGAGGCTAGGTTAGTTTACTCAGGGTTTAAACCAGTGTATTGCAAGCTCAGCAGCCTACATGACCTAAGGTGACCTTCCACAGAGCCTAATAATCTTTCTTCTTTTTTTTTTAATAGAAAAGTTATAAACTTATTATCTTACTGCTGCCTTTAACCATTTTACACATAAAACAAAACAGGAAGTTTGACAAAGAGATAATAAATAAGGTTAATGTCATACCTTAATACTGCAGCTAATATCTGTCCACTTGTAAGTTCAGTAATTAAGAAATACAATACGCTAGGCCAGAATGTTTAACACATCTTAGTGCCTCATAAAGGACAGCTTGAACAGAAGTAGACCACATGAATAAAAGCCCTGGATAATAACATTAAAACCTTTTTATTAAGGTGTATGTTTATTATTTTTAGTCAATATTTTCAGTGTTGTTCATTTGTTCAGTTATTTATTAACTTCAATATCATATAATTACTGAAATTTAAAATTTACTTAACTTTTAAATTACATGTATATTTACAGTTTTAATTTTATCAAGAGGTTTTTTTAAAGGAGATAAACGACAGACGGGGGAAAGAGAGGTCTAGACTGCTCACAGGGATTCACAGGGATTTGCATGGTAGCCATGAAGACAGCAACGAAGAGCATACACCCAACCAACACTTCAGTCATGTGCTGACAAAATTAGAACAGGTAATCCTCAAGACAAAGTCAGCTGCAGACAACCTTCCTGACATTTTAGCTGAACTAGAACAGGGCACAACTGTAAAGGGATATTAAAAGAAAACATAAAAAGTATTGTTTTTTTTATCCTGATTATCTAGTTTTCATAATTGATGAAAGACCAAATTGTTCATGAAATTAAAATCTTATCAATTCCCCAGCTCAACACGCAGTTAGACATTTCTTAGTCCTGAAAAATACACTGGTTTTTGGCAAAGAAGGAAACTTGACACTACATTTAGCTTCAATTAGCTAGCTTATTCTCACATTGGCACAAAACATCATTTTACCCTTGTACTCAGGAAGCTAGCACTCTTTAATGTGTGCAGTTTGTTCATTTTCTCCTTACAGCTCCATTAAGTAATATCTGGAAAAGTTCAGAGCTGCAATGAACTCTGCACACTAATCTATCATATGCTCAGAAGAAAAATCATAACAGTGTAAAGCTGGTGAGCACTAAGCTTTTCTCAGCAGGATTTTACTGTTTTTTAATGCGCTAGAGGGCAGCTTACTGATGACAATGATCGATTTAAAAGCACCTGAATGCATGTAGCTTTACTTTGTTTGATCATTTTATCCAGGGAGGAGGCTCAGGTCTTTGTTCATTGTCTCAACTTTAAAACATCACCTGAGGCACATCTCTTCTTTCATTTACTTTTTTCTTTTTCTTCTTTGTCTTCTGTTTTCCTAATTATCCATTTCTCAACCTGTTATTTCTAATGTCCCTCCTTCAGTTCTGTATTTGCTCTCATTTTAATTATTCTTCCTCCTTCCCTCACAACATAACCACACAGATGACACACCTTTACATGTGAGTTTGTTTGGCCAGTTCTGAAGAAACGCATGCTCATTAAGAGTGTGTGTCCTCGCCCACATTCACCTGAGGCTGCCTATAATCCTGTCAACAACACTAAGACTTCCCTGAAATCAGCCGCTCCCACACACACTAAACTATGAGGAACCATAAACGTTATATGAGCAATGTGACAAATGCAGTGTGACGTCACCAATAAAGACGGGGGGGATACAGTCAGAGCATGAAAACAGAAGTACCAAGGATGTCAGGATGGAAGGATAGATGTGAGCAAAAACAGATGAGTGTGGGAGGTCGATGACTCATAACGCCACTCCTGATATAGCCGAGACAGAAATCAATAATCCGTCTGTCTCTCTCCAGGAGAACTCAAAGGTCTAATGAAGCTGCAGCAGCATGGATTTTCTTCTGATAGGTAACATGTCTTTGCATCAAAGAGGAAGTTGGAGGAGAATATAATAATGAGATGATGAGTTGAGATTAAAACACAGCTGACCACTTGTAAGCTCTATAAGATAATGTAATTATCTTATAGAGCTGTGGACTGGAGCCTCAATTTAAGACAGCACAGAAAGTCTGCTTGCTAAGGAGTCTTAAGTGAATGAACACTGAGAGCCTCTTTAGCTCTTGGACGCATTTCCACACATGCTGTTAAGACAGTCCGTGTGTTAACTGATGATGTAAACATTCTGCCGAGCTCTGTCAGACACAAGTTCGCAAAACTATTCAACAGTTATACTCTGACTCTCCAGCTTTTTTACTCGTGCTATTAGAACACTTCAGAAAATATTCCCCCTTCGTCAGACTAAAATTTCTAAGTGAGCATTAAACTTAGGATTGGGACTTTACTGATACCAAATAATCCAAACGACAAGGAAACACTTGAACTATTAATCTTATATCATCTCAGATGATTTCTTGGCTAAAGTTTGATCTATTTTTTTCCTTTCTTTTCTATGATGCCAATTATCACTGTCCATCAAGGACCCTCAACATGGACATTTACTCAGAAAAAAAAAAATTACCCTCATCCTCCATTTCCCCTGTGCTAATTTTTTTATGTTAGCCTGGCCATAACTTGCTCAACCTCGAATCTCCCCTCCCCCCCCCCAAATCTATGGATGTCACCTAGGGCTGTCACGATTGGTCGACTAGTCACGATTACGTCAACTATCAAAATCGTCGACGACTGATTCAATAGTCGACGCGTCGTTTGAAGCTTTGTAAGATCGCAAAAGACGCAGGAATGAGTAGTAGGATTTAAGAGTGTAATAACGGACTGAAACAGAAGATGGCAGCACTGCATGTACAAGGATGCCAGCTGCCGTTAAACCCCGAAGAGGAAGCTGTGTCCCAGAATTCATAGCGCGGCCCTGCTCAGTTTCCAACAATGGCGGCAGCTAGTTAGTTTTAATATTACTCTTATTATTCTTTCTGGGTCACAAAATAAACGTTTAACATATTTTCAGGCGAGAATGTAGCTGTGTAAACCTCAAATATCGGCTCAGTTTATCAGGACACCACATATTTTCAAAAGCGCTCCAACGTTTTCGGAGACGTCTGTTACCCACTAGCTCGATAGCTAGCCGGGGGCTAGGTCACTAGCGCCGTGAGAACACCGGACTCCCGGCAAATTGTTTTCAAACCCACTGCTGTCTTTCGCTACTCAGGTTAAATATATATGAGTCACTTAGATAAATTAAAAATGTTATTGTTTGGCTTTTTTTTTTTTTTTTTTTTAGTATTTTATTTGTTCCTGAGTAAATCTGTTTGGCTGAGATTAAAGTTATAGTTTTTACACAGCTGAATAAACGTCAAGCAGACAGCTGATTATCAGAAGTGTGAGATGCTTGAGAATATTCTCCGGTGTCCTGTTATATTTTAGATAGCAAGGAGTTTATTAAACTTTACCGAAACAATCTGCAAATTTCATTAAAATTGAATAAACTATCATCTTGTCTTTATTTTTAGTTAGCACCTTAAAAGCTTAAAGCTGTAAGCTAATGATAGTTATATAAGAGCAGATGCTGCTGGTGCAATAAGCTGTACGTTTTAAGTTCAATGGATGATGATCTGATTAGTCGACTAATCGCATAAATAATCGGTGACTAGTCGACTATCAAAATAATCGTTTGTGGCAGCCCTAATGTCACCTAAACACCTAAAGAACATACACCGTTTATTTTATTGGAGGTGAGAGAGAAAGACACTTTAACTCTCAGCAGCGTCTCGGTGTTCGTTTACCAATGGGAACTGAAGGAGCATTCGGATCTAAAAGTTCATTATGCTTGATTCAGCATTGTAATAATGTGGGGAAAACGCACAATCCAACACATTTTTGAGATGATGGTGAAACATCAACCACATATTTCACTGCAATCCATAGTCCATTTAAATTAGGCAACATCCGGTCCTGGGTGTGGGTGTGCATGTTAGTCAAAGCTTCCAATGCTGCAGCCCTTGCTCTCTCTCTCTTAATTTTAAACGATGATGGCCAAATGTAAAGCAGATAACAATGCCACTACCTAGCACAGTTAAGCTGTATTTAAATATAGAAATTAAATTGCTGTATGCAAGTTTGTGCTGTGCAATTTTTTAACTCTAACTTTCATGACACCCTTTCCTTTGCTTTTGCTATTCTGTGGAGGTCAAAGTTAACGCCCTGGCAGACAAATTTAATTAAGCTTATATTCATTTATTTTCTCGTTTTCATAAAAATTATAAATAAACTTCAAGGAAATCCACTTAAATGCAATGAAGAGTTCAATCAATCCACAATTTCTCCAAAGTCAGTGAGTAATTAATATCAATCAAATAATCCATAACCCAATATTTCGCAAAATAATTGTGTTTAAGATTTTTGCTGTAAGAAAGAAGAATAAGTGTAAGAATAACCACTCCACTGGAGCAACGCATAACCACATCAGGACATGTGTGGACAATAGCCTGGAAGAAAAGAGGGCTGTTGGTGCTATTATGATTCACTCTGCTGGGCTATGTCATGACACACCCATCACCTTTTTCTGAGGAGTCCATGGGGGGAAAAAATGAAGTTATATTTACCATTAATATCTACTTAATAATCCAGACTGTAACTAGATTAACTGAACTGGTTTCTCCTTTCCATTATGTAATTTTTTTCCTGGCCACCATGAGTTGAAGCACTGTCACTTTTTTTCCTAGCCGTCCAATGGGGAGAGGAAATGCAGGACTACTACTGCACCAATCAACTCTTAAGTCCCATTTGTACAAGTGCCGAAGAGGGAGAGAAGTTTCGTCTAAACACATAAGTGAGATGTGCTAACATTAAATGACAACAGCATCCAGTATAAAACTCTCACACAGAGCTGAATTGACACTAGTGTAAATAAATTAGGTAAATAATGTAAATACGCGGTTATATTTGTTTTTATTTAATCCATCCTGGTCCTGCTAGTTCCTGATTTATTCTCTTACACAGGAAATAATATTCTCATGTTCTTCCTTAAAGTCTGATGAAAAGCATAATCTACATAGGGATAATCCTGACTATGGATCAGTACTTAGTAACAGAACTGGAAGAAGTTGGATCAGTGCATCACAAAATGACCTACAATCTGCTAAAAGCATCTGTGCCTCCCTGCCTATTGGTTAATTCAGAAGTGTGAAATCTTCACAGGCACGTTATGATGCCCGGAGGAGAGATTTATCTGAAGAGAGACTCTACTTAATTAGACATGACTCTGTGTGTGTGTGTGTGTGTGTGTGTGTGTGTGTGTGTGTGTGTGTGTGTGTGTGTGTGTGTGTGTGTGTGTGTGTGTGTGTGTGTCAGATGGTAGCAGTGCCCCTATTGGGTCTGTGCCATGTTGGTGAACCAGGATATGATGCCACACACGCACATACACTCGATCATAACCATTCCTCTTCCTTGTTATCTGACAGCAGAAGTGACTCATGTGTACTGCTTGCTGTTCTCACCACAGGACGTCTGCAAGTTCCATCATGTTACGCGCAAAACGTTTAACTAATTTTCCTCAGACTCTTCATCACACAGAGATCCAGTAACAGACAACAAACACTCACTCACTACAGCAACATGACCCCTCTATTAGAGATGAAGGTCTGCTTCAATCAGAGGTGTATTATTCAGTCCAAGAATGTGCATTACAATGTTGAGAAAAATAAAAACAGCTCAAAGTAGAGCTGCTATAGCTTCCGTGAGTCACCCGAAGATCCATTGTTACACAATATCGCTGTATTTCTGAAGACTGAATCATCTGCTGTAGGTTGTTTTCGTAACAGGACACCAGAAAAGTGTACAATGAAGGAATCCCAACAAGTTGCTTCTGTTCATCTGCACGTAGCGAAGAAGTCACTTGGATGAGTTATCTGGATGATTGAGCACGCATAAAGATACAGTGAAGCAAGTTCAACACAAACAACCTTCTTTTGCATTACCAGGCTTGACAAAAGCTAAAACCCCCAGTTGGAGATGGCAGGTAACACAACGGTGGTTTTCAACTTCCTCTGTTAAGCATCTGCTTCAGGCTCTGTGCGCGCTCACATGTCATATAACAAAATGATCCCTATGAGTGCCACCTACCACAATATTATCTACATAATGATGACCTATAAGAAACATAAAAATGTATAACAATAAAATGCAACGCTGTTACAAATAAGACAAGCTACTGGAGAAAATCAATACTCTAGTAAAACGTTTCAGTTTTCATTATTATTTTATGGCTGAGTATGTGCTTTTAACAAGATGGTGGCGCATTAGCGTTCCGGTACATTAACCAGACACATTTAAACATTAAATGTTACTGTCCCATAGAATAATAAAGTAGACAATTAATTAATTTGACCGACTGACTTGGTATTCTTGCTGTTTGTTCTGTGTTCTAGCACCTGCAGAATGAAGTATTAAAATATGTACACATTTTTGCATCACCAGCTGAATCCTGCACATCACAGTGAGAATACAAAGCAGTCTTTATTCATCAGGCTGCACATTTTAACATTTCCCCAACAAACAATCTATATTGCACACAAAACGTGCTATGAATAAAGGAAACAGTGAAAACCTGGAGCTTGCATGCGATTTCAAACCAGACTGAACATAACCTGCTCTGGTTATATGTTCAGCAGAAGTTATGATGGTGATTTAGCCAGGTAAGGAGAGAGCAACTTCCATGACACAGAAAACTCTGACTTTAAGCTTTAGAATACCTTGCTAACCTATTAATCTTACTTCTTACCACCCCCTCTGACAATACATAATAGCAAATACTGACAAAGAAAAAAAAAAGTTGTTATTGAAGAAATATATCAAGAACAAGGACATTTGGGCTTAAAAATAAATAATTAATAACAGGTACACTCAAGTACACAGCCATGCTCAAAAGTACAGAGATCATCCCTATAAAAACCAAGAACAGGACTGAATATACATCCATTACTCCCTTCATGGTCACCTCCTGGTCCAACAACATGGCTCAATATGCCTCCCAGTATACAGTTCCATCTTTTAATCTGTAATTCTATGGTAAAAATGTAAATGAGAAACATAAACTGCTCTAGAAGACTGCCAAAGTTACCTTACTTAACAGTAAGCTATGGATTTTTCTGTAAATTAAAGGTCACTTAAAAAAAGTTAGAAAAATCTTGGTGATTTGGTAAACAGACTGGTACTTATATAATGGTACTCCTTTCTACAGGAAGAGCTAGGGATCGATCAGCTGACCTTCCCATTGGTAGACGACCCACTGTACTCAACCCAACCTTACCCAAATATAGACATTTTGGCACACCAATCGGACCGGACACATTTTTTTTCTTAAACATAGCACAATGGTATTATCCTATGTTTTTAATGCATTGCATACATTACCTTCATTTTGGCATGACCTAAAAGCCCAAACAAGCACAGCAGGCTGAGTTTACTTCAGATCATATTTATGCATCTATTTTTATAAGCTGAGTTTAAAGGAAATCCACAGTGAAAAGTAAAATTTAAAAACTCCCAAAGTCTGATTAACTGATTCCAAAATGTCAACAAATGGCTAAACCTGATCAGTAAAAATCACCCATGCCCATGCCAGTGCCAGTACGTGAAAGGCCAGTAGAACCAGAGCCATTTGCTGCCTATTCTGGACCAAGGGGGGGAAGAAAAAAAGAGATGAGATTGGAAAAGAGAAGCTGCTAACTATGAACATCTGAGAGCAGTGGAACTCAGACAGACAGGCAGCAAAAGGGCAGAGTGCTTGACAAACATCAAAGGGTGCACAGCTGGTAAAATCCACCCCCATCCAGCTCTCTTACCCTCTCAGATGGCCCACTTCCAGTTTTAACCTCTGCTCATTCATTACCTAATCAACATCAGCAGCACTGCACATCCAGAAATCCCATGTCAAGCCTTTAATAACCTAAATTTCAAGCTTACTCGTGCTTTCCTGAGACTCTATATTTTAAATTCCACTTTGTTTATGCATTTTTTAGATGTTATGTCCAAATCTGTCCCAATCAATAGTTCATGACAGTCATAATTTATTTATATATTTATATATATATATATATATATATATATATATATATATATATATATATATATATATATATTTTTTTTTTTTTTTTTTTTTTTTTTTTAATATATATATTTTTTTTTTTTTAAGTGTAAGTCTCACGGAGAATAAATAGAACTGCCAAATCAGCATTGCAAGGGTCAAATCTTCAATACAATATTATAACAGGCTTACAATATTACAGGCTGCTGCCATGAAGTTACTTAATATGAAGCAGATATGACTTTTGAAGTCTGATATTACAGGTAACCCAATATATTGGGATAAGTATGCAAAAAATAAAGGGGAAAAAACAGCTTGATTAAAAAAAAAAAAAGATGTAGCGACATGTAATGAGATGACTTGTATGTCCGGTTTTTTTTACCTTCATGTCGTTCATGATGAGCTGGAAGAGCCCTCCCAAGGCGCTGCATTCTTTCTCTATTCCCGCATCCATTTTTTCCACAGGCTTGGAAAAATCCTTCTCAACTTCACAACAACTTTTTTTTACCTCCTCCTTGAAGAGAAAGAAATAAAAACTTCCAGCAAAGTGTTGAGAAACTCCAAAAGAAGAATCAATTGAGGCTTTTATTTAATATAGGGAGCGGAGTTACAACACCCCGAGGGCAAAGTCCGCTTTTTAAAAAAAAAACTGTTTAAAAACAGCAGTGGAAAAGGAAGAAGGGGGGAACACACATGAGTCCAATCCGAGGTACTAATGCTGGGCTTCAGTCAGCCAATGCTACCAGCCGGCCAACTTGACAAACCTCCGAAAAACCCACACATCATGCCTGAACCAGCAGCCTTCTGTCTGGAAAATGTCGGGCACTGTTTCTAAACTTTAACCCCGCTCTGCGTTCACTCCCTGCGGACGGAAAGCCCAGCTAACCACAGCGAGCTAGCAAACCCGGCTAACTCCGCTAGCAACCTGTGTGACTGCGCGCGCGTGTTTGTGTGTGTATGTGCATCCAAAGGAAAACACGCGCGCGCACACAGTCCGGGATCAATCCGTTGGCCCAAAAATAAACCGACGCGGCTTTCAGCTGATGTGCTGCTCAGGTTTAACGTTCTGAAAGTCGTTGTTTCCAGGAGTGTATCCGAGTGATTTACGTTTTCCTCCTGCGAGTTTTAACGACAGACGCTGCCCCGTCCTTCTCTCCTTACTCCAGTGGGAGTCCTAACCTGAAGTGAATGAGCGCGTCCGCGAACTGCGCATCAAGGTAGCCGAAGTGACAGCGCCCACATCCCGTCAAGAGTTTCACAATAAAAGCCATCAATCTAAAATTTCAGTCACTGTAGTTTTTTTTATTAGTTTTAATTTTTCTGTCATTTCGAAATTGCGTTTTCACGTTTCGGCGAGTTATAATTTAAAAAGGACCAAACTCACAAAGCACTTGCTGTTTTCTTATTTGCTTCTTTCATGTTTTTACTGGCTGGGGAACATGTGCTCAAAATTTTGAGATGGACATTTCCAGTTCCCATTGAAATCTATACATGTAACGTTAAACAGTATATTTAATAAATTCTAAAAGGCACTTTTTGTTTCTTATTTTACAGGAAATTTATACATTAAAGCAAGGTAAGTTTTTCAGCTCTGCGCAGCTTTACTTGATTAAAATTACCTGCCTGTTCCTGTGTGGAAATGAGACTTTAAAACAAAATGCATTTGAAATACAAAAATATTGTACATGGAGGATAATAGCATACAATCTCTTCTCATATTACTAATTGCCTAACCACACGCCAGCAAGCACCTGAAGCCCACTGAACTAGTTTGTGAACTGGTAATTTGAGATGAAATTACTTTTAATTTAAGATGACTTCTCTTAGATAGTAAAATTTTAAATAGAGTGCTCCATCAGTACTTTAGGAGTTTGTGACTGCATCTACAGATTGACTCATGTGGTCAGTTTTAACCGCTAATTGTTGCATATTATTATGGATACCAATTTTTTTGCCAATCAGCACTCTCATCTCAAGCAGTTCTTGCCTGGAATTTATTACCTCCAAATATGAATATGTTGCCTTAAAATGTTTCCTATTGAACAATCAATTAGGTCACATGATCTGACAACAACAGCAACAACATTTATTTGTTTGGGATAACTTTTATAAATTTATTTTGGGGTTTTTTTTGTTTTGTTTTTTTTTTTGCTATTTTATTCTAATAAAACTCTTTCCTGGCTGGGGACTCCAAGTGAAAATTAGTCTTCTTGGCTAAATGTGATAAATGGATATTTTGCCTCTGTGTGAAGTTTATTAAACCATTATACTTTTACCAAAGTTCCAGTGGCGGCAATTCATTTTTATTTTGTAAGCAAACAAATAAAATAACTCACTTTATTTTTGTCCTTAACATCTTGCACAATCCCTTATTTTATATACAAGAAATTATCTTGAAAAGTTGCATTTGAAATGCATTGATAAGTAGACCTGAGTCAAAATGTGTTTTTAAAGGTTTACTTTGTTGGGGCTTTTTATTTGTAGTGCTACGTAATTTCCTGTCGAAGCAGCGTTCGGCTCACTTGAAGCTGCTGCCTCCGTGCATAGTGGAGGTTTGTTGTGTGTTGAAGACGCGGCAGTCTGCCGGGGCGGAGCTACAAGCTGTGACTTTAATGTGACTTTACTGGGAGATGACAATAAGAGCTAAACTGGTCATCAGCCAGTTTAACACGAATGGAGTCTTTGCAGAAAACGTACTTGTGTCTGTTTATTCATCACTTCTGCCAAAACTGACTTGTAGCAAGTTGTCTCTAAAAATCTGAGAATCGCACTGTGTAACGAGGTATTTACTCTCAAGGCTTTACCTTAGCCTCCACTGACACTGTGAGGAACCTTGGAGTGAGTTTGGAGCAGTGTAGGTCCTTTAACTTGCATATTAAACAAATATCTAGGAATACCTTCTAGAGCAGGACAATATGGCCAAAAATATTTATCACAATATATATTTGAACATTTGCGATAATGATATAATTGACGCGAGACAAAATACTTTACAGGCTTTACACACTTCACAACTTTATTAGTGCAAAAAAAACCCATCAATATATTTTCAATTAAACAAGCAGTTATTTTTTTATGTGCATTAAAGCTGTATAAAATTTTAACAGCGCAAATGCAAATTCCTTGCTGACGTTTTAACCAAAAATAATTTCCAGTGGAAATTGGCCGACATATCCATATGTTGAAGCACAGTACCTATCACTCCGCAAGGCTCCTGAAATGGTAGCCGTAATGCTCCGACTGTCATGGTCCTGGGCCATGTGGGCCCAGTATTCTTAGTTTCTTATATTTTTGTATTTCGTTCCTTATTTAGGCCATGTTTCCTAAGTTGTCCTGTTGTGTTGTTCCTTATTTGACTTCCCCTTGTGACTTTTATCCCCTGTGTGCCCCTCTATGTATCTGTGAGCCCTCATCTCCCCTCCTTGTTTCATTCCATGTTTCCCCAGCCCACTATGCCCGCGCTCTCTCTCTCCTCCTGTTTGCACCTGTGTACTTCCTGTTTTACTTTGACAGTCTCCCGTCAGTGTTGTTTACTCCTGCCATGTCTTGTTATGTTTATCTGTGTCAGCTGTGTTCCCATGTGTGGCCACTTCCCCTGATCATCCCTCTTGTGTATTTAGTCTCTGTGTTTCATGTAGTCTGTGTCGCGTCGTCTGTGTTACCACCCCCTGTGTTCCGTATCTCCAGCCATAGCTTTTCCTTAGTTTATGTCCAGTTTAGGTTTCTGTTTGAACTATTACTCTTATGCTGCCCTCACTCTGTTTTGTTCCTTTCATCAGCCAGAATAAAAGGCTCGCTTTTGTTTAACTCCACTCCTGCATCCTCGCTTGTGTTCGCTCCTGGGTCCACCACACACATTTCCGCACGGTCTGCCTCCGCAGACCGTGACACCGACAATGAATCAAGCCATGCGGCTTTGTAGCTTATCAAAGTCGTATTAAAACTAGTGCTGTCAGCGTTAATCTTGTTAAAATGACATTAAAGCCATAACCGCGTTAACCCGGATGCCCAGTGTGTGGCCAGGTTTTTTGGCTGCTTAGATGTTCTACCAAAAATTGTGCTTTGGTGTGTATCTGACAGACAAAAACCAAACCAGTTCCACACCACTGAAGTTGGCACCATTTTTACAAACCAATTCGGGTTTATCTGTTTCAATCAACGATCCGCTTTCGCCCTTCTAATTCTCTGTCGCCGCCATGCTTTTTCCACCATGTGTGTATGAAAACAAAGGCACTGCGCACTCGTTTTACCCATATTCTATCGCGATATTTCATTTTCTTATCATTGCCTAACATTATACCGGTGTTACCGTGAACGGTATGATATGGCCCAGCCCTAATACCTTCTATCATCTGCACATTATTGTTAAAACAGCATTAAATTAAAATGATGCAGAAAAATAAGTGCATTTGTTACTTTTAGGGTGGACTCTTGTAATTCTTTATTGTCAGGCTGCCTTAACAGCTCACTGAAGAGCCTTCAGTTGATCAAAAACATGTAAGTGAGAGTACTAAAGAAAAGATATATCATATTTTTTCTCATATTAGCTCATTTTCATTGGCTCCTTATTAAACCCACAATTGAATTTAAAAATCTCTTTCTCACAATCAGATCCCATCATATCTTAGAGAACTCATAGTAATAGTGTGATAGTATAGTATAGTAATAATATTAACATAATCGCTGCATAATCGCTATCAGACTGCAGGCTTACTTGTGGTTCCTAGAGAATTGAAAAGTAGGATGGGAGGCAGATCCTGTGGAACCAGCACCGAGTCTGGATTTGGAAGATAGACACCATTTTTACTTTTAAGATCAGGCTTAAAACTTCCTTTTTGATAAAACTTGTATTTAAGGCTGAACCAGGTGACCCTGAACCAACTTTTAGCGATGCTGAAATAGACTCAGCAAGCTGGGGGACTTCCCGTGATGTAATCAACACTTTTCTCCACTCCCTTCTTTTCACTTCCCATGTGTTTATATGCCTCTGTTTGAGGTGTCTTCCTGTTTATAAACAAGGTTCTGTCTTCCCACTACCACCAAGTGCTTGCTCATAGTGGATTACGAGATTGTTTTAGTTTTTCTCAAATATTGAAAGATCTTTATTTATTGTATTAAGCACCTGAAGACGACTGTTGTGAAGTGGCGCTGCATATGAAATTAAATGAAGTGAAATTAAAAAAGAGGAAATAGTTACAGTTTCCAACACCTGGTTTGCAGTTCAGTGAGGGCCACCTGATGATTTGCTACCAGGTTTTGCTTATATTATTCTCTAACGCTTCGCCTCTGAGCTGTCTTTTCCACATTTGTCCTGATGATTATTTAAAAATTTGGGAGTTGTGTGAGTTGGATTACATTTATAGCACTCTTGTCCGTGAGGAGCCACAGATGCATTTGGCTTCAGAAATCCTTGTCTCTGAACGGTTTAGTGTGCTCAAACCATAATGCCTGCACAGGAAAAAGGCGTCTCAAGGGTCATGTTATCTTACAGGCCACACTTGCTGTTTTTAATTCTTAAAAAAATTGAAATTAATCATTTGGAGTCATTTGTTTTCTTGTAATTATAGTGGTGTCCAGCTGTTTCCTCTTTATTGTCTGCAGCTGAGTGAGACTTTTTTTTTAGATTGCAGCTTTAAGAAACAAATAACCCAACAGTCACATCCAAGCCATGGACCAATTAGTCAGATGTGAAAGTAGGTGACTGACCTCTGTTTTTTCATTCTTGACGCAGGTCTTTTGACTGAGAACAGTCCAGAGGAAAGCACCATAAATGCTTTAGAGGAGAGACTTTCTGAAAATGTGGCTCTTATTGCCATTTATGGCAGGCAGGATTTTTGTTTATAAGTGCAGAACAACATTTAATAAATGCTAATATTTATAAATGGAACCTATTATGGTTTTCAGTATTTTTATATTGTCATGTTGGACGTTCGTATTATGCACAAAGTTTCACATACTAAGATCATCACGCACACAAGTAAATATGGTAATTACAAATTCACTTCAGACCAGTCCAGCTCTATCTTAGAAAGAGCAAAGAGCTCTTTTCTACTCTTTGTTCTTGATGATGTCACAGAGGCCATCTTCTCAGGACATTTTTGCTGTGAGGCAACAGTGATAACCACTACCCCACCTTGCTGCCCCTGCAGAAGAGTCCAATGATAAAAAAAATATCGAGATTGAAATGAGCATAAAAAGCATTAAAAGCATAAAAAAGCATTGCAATGTTACTATAACTGGATATAAGTAAATAGTGCATTGATTTTTTTGTAAATCCAAACTCAGTCATTCAGCTCAAAAGTTTATTGCGAACAGCTCTCACAAAACCTTTACTTATGTAGGGTTATGAATAAGTTTGAGTGCATCTTGTTGCCGTGTTTTGTTTTTTTAATGTGGTTGCTGTTGTTAGTATGAGACAACAGAAAAGCCACACAAATATTGTTTTATTACCTACTAAAAATAAGCCTCATGAGCAATGCATGCTTGGCTAGTGAACTTGAACAAAGCTGTATAAACCTTAAAACCTTAGCTGACTTCACATAGGAAATAAAGTCAGGGTTGTGTGGGATGTGAGTAAAGATTAAGCTCTGATGTCATGTTGTTCTTTTTCAGCATTTTGGTCATCCGAACTTTTTTGAGCATTTTCCCTTTTGTGAGTATAAGATTTTGCTCCCCATGCCCAATGGAGGGTTAATATGACTTCTTAAAATGACTTCTTTTAGTGTTACCTTTGCCCCCAGGGCTAGGGGGTTGGGGTCATTCTGTGTGGAGTTTGTATGACTTTAGTTGTAGGAAATGCTAAAAATACAGTCTCCTCCCAGATTCAAAATTAGCTTTGGATGTGGGGCAGATAAAATCCATAGAACAAAACATGCTATTAATGTGCAAATGTGGCTCATAGACTAAAGAGCTTTGAATATTCAGAATCACTTATCTTTAATAGTAAAACTATAGTTGATACTTGTGTTTATGATGTGGTGGCTGCATATTTTGTACTATGTACACATGTACTGTTTTTGCATGTCTCAAAGATGACCCAAATTTCAAGTAGTCTGCGTAATGAAGGAAAATGCTCCCATTTCCCAATGGAGACAGGTGTTGTAACATAAAAGAGGTCTTCATAGAAGACTTTTTGGCTGTAGCTCAGGTGGCAGAGCAGGTCAGCCACTAATCAGAAGGTCGGTGGTTCGATCCCAGGCTGCCTCCTGGCTGCATGCCAAATATCCTTGGGCAAGATACTAACCCCGTGTTTGCCTACTGGTGGTGGTCAGAGGGCCCGGTGGCGCCAGTGTCCGGCAGCCTCGCCTCTGTCAGTGCACCCCAGGGCAGCTGTGGCTACAACGTGGCTTGCCATCGCCAGTGTGTGAATGTGTGTGTGAATGGGTGAATGACTGAATGTAGTGTGAAGCGCTTTGGGGTCTTTAGGGACTAGAAAAGCGCTATACAAATGCAGGCCATTTACTTTTTTTACATTAATGAGCATTTAAAAATGTCCATATATGTGCTTGGGTATTGTTGATAAATGCTAAAGCCTTCTCAGATGTCCCATTTAGTTCTTTTGTGTTGGTCTGTTCCGGTTTTAAGCACCACTGTAAGCGACAGGAAACCACCATTAAATGACTCACTAGCGATTATGCGCTGTCAGTTCACTTAATCAAACATGCAGGCTGTTCACATTCACTCCATATTTATTATGTGGCAACGAGTACATAATAAACACAAAGTGTGTACGAATGTTTGTGTGTGCGTGCATCTGTGTGTGTCTCAGTGTATTTTCCTGATTCACCCGGCAACAAGCTGAGTCACCACTACACCAGCCTTACTACCAATCTTGTTCCCATGGCTACCAGCATGCCACAATGGTATGTGCTCATGTTTGAAAGTAAGTAAGTAAGTGTGTGTGTGTGTGTGTGTGTGTGTGTGTGTGTGTGTGTGTGTGTGTGTGCGTGCCTAATCACTGACTACCATATACCAAACACAAATGTGGTTTACATGGAGACCAAAACATCTGCTCAGAATAATGTAACAACAATAAAGCAGCAATTGTTCTATTTTTAAACCAGAGAGAAGGTTCACTTAGAAATTTGATCAAACATCTGCAAACACTGAACATCATTGTGCCTTTTTTAAAAATAAAGTTAGACTTTTCAGAGGTAGCACATGAGTTACACAGAACAAAAAAAATAGTTGTGGAGAAAGAGATCAGATTCTGTACTCAAGTAAAATAATCAGAGAAACAAGGAAAAACATTCAAAAATGAATTTTAGGTTGAAGTATAAATGTGTTGCATTATATTTTAAGGCGTTTTTTAAACCAGTTATTCATATCAAATGATTTTTTTGCTGTTTTAATTGTACGAATGAATACATCAACACATAAGGTGGAATACTACGACATACTAAACCACTGTTGTTGAACTGACAGTTTTTCTAATGAGCTAAAAAAATATCCTTTAGGAGGATAACCAGCAGCAGATTTACTCTAATTATAACCACTTGAAGTGATGCTGCAGGAAACATTTGTTTGTTCTCCACTGCAATGCCTGAAACATATTTTTACATAAACTCATTTGATGTGTGTATTTTATATCTATAGTCTAAACCGATTAATCGACAGGGTTCAATGTTTCCTTTGTCAAATGTCATGTAAGAAAATTATTGTTAAATTTAATCTACAGGGTGGCCCATTTATATGGATACACCGTAATAACATGGGAATGGCTGGTGTTATTAAAGTCCTGTTTGTGGCACATTAGCATATGTGAGGGGGCAAACTCCTCAAGATGTGTGGTGACCATGGTGGCCATTTAGAAGTCGGCCATCTTGGATACAACTTTTGTTTTTTCAATAGGAAGAGGGCCATGTGACACATCAAACTTATTGGTAATGTCACAAGAAAAACAATGGTGTGCTTGGTTACAACCACAAACTGCTGGCTGTTCATCTCTGGTTGCATCTTTAAGTTCGTTTGTGTTTGTCTCCACCTTGTGGTCAATTTATTTTACTGCAAACCAGTTCACTCTTCAACAGAAAAATGTTCTGACAATAAAACAATAAAGTGGGTGAGTTAGAGTTTCAAGAGTTTGTCTTTTTTTTTTTAGTATTACCTGATGATGACATCAGTTGCTGTCTCTATAGACTGTATAGAGTAATGCCATGAGACTGAACATGGAGAAGAAATCACTCAGTTGTTGGTGAAGAAATAGCACCAGGAAATTATTTCCCAGGTGGCTCATTCTAACTTGATGGCTGGTTAAATGAGATATGATAAAACTCAGGATAGAATAATGACCTGGGCTGTGTCGTATTGTGCTAATATGTCCCGAATTACAACTAGTTAATAAGCTGTCAATTCCAAAAGATCCTTTACCTTAAATAGAGGTCTCACCAAAGTGTGCAAAAAAAGATGTTTTGTGATGGTTTGCTGTGCAACGGAATGTGCTAAAGCAATGCCTTTACACGACATCTCTGCAAAGGTAGTGACCCAAGTATGAACTGCTGAATATTAGACAAAGCATATAAAATTTATGACTTGTAGGTTCATACACAATGATGAATGCAGTGGCTCAACTTTATGTTGTTTGCAGTGCAGGAGTTGTTGGTGGGTTCCATGGGAAAAGAAACACTTGTTTAGGAAAACTGGTAGGGAGGGCAGGGGGGGGGGGAGAATTAAATTCAGTATGTTCTGGCTCTGAGAGTTATCAAGGTAGTTTACACTGCATAATTTGCTCCAGGGCAAGAAACAGCAACATTACAATACCAAGCTTAGAAAACTTGCAAGGGGAGATAGTTATATTGCTTTCATCTTTAGCTCTAAATTGCTCACCAAGTGGGACACACCTTCTGTGGTGTCACAGCGAATGAAACAAAAATCATAAACAGTGAGGCTGGGGGAGTGAGACTCATCTGTATGTGTCAGTGCAATCAACATGCTACCAGTTCTTGCAGAAAATTAAAAAAAGAACTGAAAGCTAGTCTGAAAATGCAAAATGGGTTGTTATGATATTCTTATCTAGCCTCATTGTTCTTGTGGTTAAGAAGATTTGGTCTGTACAGTTCTGTATGGATTTTGTCAAGTGAATGGCTCAGGATTCAGATTAATCCCCAGGTTTTTCAGAGCCCAAAGGGACATCCAAACAGGAGCTGATTTGCTCATCATCCATCACTTTGTCCCTTTGGCGGTTGGTTGCTAGAGTTGATTGAAGACTGCAGTTGCCTAGGTAACCCTGTAATATATTAACATATCTATCATATGTCAGTCAGTTGTATCCTTTGTTTTCATTGGTAGTCGCTCAGTCACTTGCCTCAAAGTTAAACTTGGGATATGCCTACTTTCTATCACCAACCTTTTCTTCACCCATCATTGGTCGACTTTCTGTGGTCTGTGGTGATGTGATCACCTCATCTCTGCACACTTCCTGTGTGAACTCCCTTTAGGAAAAAAAAACTTACGAGCTCATGACACTTAAATTTAGGTTTCCATTTAGGGCTACAACCACCTTCAATTGCTTCATGAACCAAGTGCCTCCAAACTCCATATGCAGCCACCTATTTGGATGATGTCATCATTCATAGCAACAGCCTGGAGGAGTGGGGATGAAGTCTTTGAAGCAACATGGGCTCAAGGCCAAAGTACAGAAAGGTGCAGTTAGAAAGAAATACAAATGGAAATCTGGATTAAATCAGTAACATACTAATGTTTACGGTAATAAAAGGTGGCAGCAGTAATTTCACAGCATAAGTGTACTGTCTTTTTCTAATTTGCTCCTATTTATAAATCACAGACTACCAAACAGCCAACTTTGAAGAAATGAAAAGACTGACCCAACAAACATGCTCTGATAAACCAAATGTACACCTTAAAATGAAACGCATCTCTGCTGTGATGATCCACACAAAATAGATAAAACTCAGGTCTGAGAGCTCTTCTTCTGAGAAACGTTTCAGGGGACCATGAGAAGATTCATCTAAATAAATACAGAAAATCACAAATTCGGCTGATAGATGAAGTACTGGTATGCTGAATGAAAATTACCACTTCCATCTTCGGCAGGCATTAAGCAACATTTTTTAAATACCCAACTAAAAGTTTCGTGTGTTTTCAGCCTCACTTGGAGAAAAGATCTCTTTCCATTCTGGGGAGGAGGGAGTCTCTAAAGAACTGGTGGGAAGAGGAGAAACAATGGGAGTTGCCAGTTTATAAAAAAAAAAAAAAAACCTTCAACGACCTGATCCACATTCTTGGTCAGACTTGGTCTTGAGGAACCTAGCTGAGGCCATCAGGAGTCAGCATGTATCATCTGCTGAGATTCAAGAGCACCCATCAACCACAAATTCCCAGACCCATCAAGGAGGCTGCACAGGATCACAGAAAGAAGCTTCAGAAAACCCTGAACACATTACAGTAGGATCTGAAATCCTCTCAAATAAGTTAAAGAAAATTGTGCTAAAAGAGCACAACACATTAAGGCCCAGCAGGCAGCGAAGGAGATAAATAAACAGTTTTAAAAGCTTCTTTGGTTTCTAGAAGGCTAGGCTTGAGTGAGGGAAAATGATTTAAAAGTACAAAGATTTGGGATCTGAGCAGAGAGACGCTCAGATTTGCTCTAGTGCTTGTTAACAGCCTAACTGGCCCACAGGAAGAAGTTTTTTGTGAGTCTGGAGATGTGGGACCTGATTGACCTGGCAGGTCCTGGCAGGTCAATCAGGCAGGTCAATCAGCAAGCGGGTCAAACAGGTAGTGGGTGGGGTGTAAGGGGTCACCTGGGATGGCCCTGGCTTTTCTGACACAGGAGGATCTGATGATGGCCTCCAGGGTTGGCAGAGGTGGATCCATGGGTCCAGGTGGGATCAGCAGACATGTGGGTGCCCAGAAACCTGGACTTGTAATGTGTTTATTTTACACATCATCATCATCATTCAGTGTGTGAATGGGTGAATGACTGGTTGTGTAAAGCGCCTTGGGGTCCTTAGGGACTAGTAAAGCGCTATACAAATACAGGCCATTTACTTCTGAGTCGAAAATTTCAAAAAACAAAAAAATCTGTTAACCATCCAGTAAATATACTCACTGACTGTACTTTTAACTTCTCCATCTAGTGGTTGATGAGATTTACTGCAAACGTTATCAAGTTGCAGAAACAGGTTCAATATTCAATTTTATTTTCCAGTTAAGAACTGACTCACCAGTTTAGAGTTTCCAGCTGAACAGTGTGTTTCTGGAAAGGGGTGGGGGTGGGGGTGTACCTCTCAGAATGGGAAGAACATGGAAATTCTTCACGGAAAGAAGCTGATGCTGCAAAAAGTACCCCAGCCTGACTCCTGTGAGACCACACTGAGCCACTGTGCTGCCTTCTTTTACAACTCTGTTTCCAAAAACCTGGTAGAGATTTAATTTAGATTACCACCAAGATTCAGCAAAGCAACTGCTTTCTAACACTACTGCTGTTTGACCAATCAAAGTTTAAAAAAACCCTGTGAGTGATTTTTTTTTAATATATTTGATGTGTCAAGTTATCAAATCATTGCAATATTACAGATTTTTTAAACCAGGGTTGTCATCATTGCTGACTGTATAAAGTAAAGATGCTTTTTAGCTTTACTTCAACTCAATTCTAGGATGCAAATTTCAGAGTTCATATTTGATGCATTCAAGAGAATATGGGGCTGAAACATGAGTGGAGGACTGCATGACAGCAGACACTTTATAAGTTTCTACATTATGGTTCTCTTCCTTTCCAAGATTTTTCTAGATTTCCTAACAGCCATGAATAAATGAGTTTGTTGGATTTCATTTTAAATGGCACAAAATGAAACACTCCTCAGTTATCAGAATCAACTCCTCATTCTAGTTTTGGAGAGCCTTTACTAATATTTTGCTGTGGCAAGGACAAAACTCTCTTTTGACAGGAGGAAACCTTTGGAAGAACCAGGCTGACGGAGGTGCATCCATCTATTGCGCCCTGTTGGGGGAAGGTGATTGCTGATAATAAAATGCATTTAATTAGCATCACATGGTATCTGGCACTTCCCCTCCTGATTATTTTTTAATATGACTAATATACTAAAGTCATTGTACAGAAATAATTTTAGTAAAATTATATTGGATTGATTGTGGAATGATTTATTCTTTTTTTTCCTGTTGTCTTTCTTTATTCTTGCCTATTTCCAACAACAAAAAGCTTTTAACAGAAAAACTCAATTGCCAAAACACATGTGTGAGACTTATTTTGAAAGGCAGGGCCTCCCATTTGCTCAACATTTGCCAAAAATTTAGCTTGTGACTAAAGAAAAATTATCAGTCAGAAACTTGTGAGGAATTTTATTAGTTGATATTAGTGCCCACAGTGGTATCTATTTGCAAACACACAGGTATGTAGGAGTTGAAAAACAGGGAGTGTCGTGTTTCCTGGCGTTCCCCAGCGTTATCTGATCCACAGCTCATTTCCACAGTGAGAAACTGATCCTGCACAGCTCGGCATTGAACAAAAGGTAAACTATATTATATCTAACAATTATCTTTTGCCATTTGTTTATACTATAAAAATATAATCTGCCGTTTTATAACTCTGGTAGGATATGTTGTTGTGACTTTTTCATTGACTGTTCTTATGGCCAGTTTGTGATGGCTGTTGTGTTGTTTCTGTGGAGCTGCTGTTTAAATAAAAGGGACTCAGAGCTTCAGAGCTAGCTCCAGCTTAAGAAGGATCAAAAAATGGACACAAGATAATTAAATTAAAATGCACAATTATTTGTAAGTATGAAAAGTTGTCCAGACAGTGACATTTGTGATTTATTTGCATCTTACAGATGTTTGGTATTGTGATTCTGCTCTTTAAAACTCAAAATTAGGGCATAAACATTATCTGAGAGGGCTTCTTCTAGTTCTATGTGTTAACTATTAATCTTTCAGAAAAACAATGTCGAAAGCAACTTGTGCGTCTGTGTTAGCTGTTCTCACACTAAATTTGGCTTTCCGGGCAGGAAATGCGCGACCTGCTGACGACTCAGAGCCAGAACTCTTACAGGGAGCAGATCAAGAAGGAGATGTTGACCCGTTTAACCTGGAGGAGCCGCTATGCCAAACTCTACCCATCCTGCTACAATCCCTGGAACAACAGCAAAGAGCCCACACAGCTGCCACAGCTGCCAAAGATACCTGCTGACCCTCAGTGAGCCCCTTCATTTATTTTAAAGTGGAAGAGTGAAGATTTAAAACCTTAGTTGTCTTGAGTATCCACATATGCTCAGCTATCATTTGTTTTCATGGTCTGGGTAAAAGCAGATTTATCTGATGTTACTGAGACCCACATAATTAGACTAAACCTACTGGGGGTAGCTAGGCATGAATGTGACACTAATATTAACCAACATTGTAGATGATTGCTGTGCAGCACTTTGGTCAGCGTCTGTTGGCCTTAAATGTGGGACATAAATAAACGTGACTTGATTTAATATTAACCAAGAGTCCAAACCTCAGAAACATGACAGATTCCAGCGACCATGACATTACACACGCATGAAAATAAACATTAACTTTCTGTTTATCTTCCATCAGGGCTGTTGTGCCTCTTGTTGCCAGGACTACTGAGAAGCAGAGCGACCTTCTTCCTCGTCGCCCTTCTCCTCCTCCTGTGTGCTCTGTGGGAGGTGAACAGCAGCTCAGTGTGCCTCCTCTAATGAGGCCGGTTTCGCCCCACACCAGAGAGGCTCTGTATCAGGACTCCTCTCACCATGTAAGAATCACTTTGACAGTCAAACTCTCTTTCATAAAATTAACATTTAAACATTTAAATATAAATATCATCACTTTTGCTTTCAGCGGAAAGCTCCTGAAGCTTTTGAAGTGTCGGAATATGGAAAGCTAACAACATCCCTCTTACCAGTAGGCTAAGTTATTTTTAGCCAATTACAAGTTGAATCTGGTAGTTGGGGTTATTAGCTAAGATACCGTCATTAAGAAGCGGCACAACTAATGTGCCTATGCGAGCTGATTTGCGATGTGCACCGCTGGCGCGGCCATTTATTTTTTGATGCACCTTCTCAGATTAATTCACTGCGTGTCGTGCCCAGGGCTGGACTGGGACAAAAAAACAGCCCGGGCTTGACTAAAGACCGGCCCACCAGGTATTAAAGCCATTAAGCCTTTGAATGAAAACAAACGTTGTTGTGACAGTGATGTACAGTCTTGTTGGTATATGTATGATTTCCATACATTTTATGTCAGATAAAAACTTTGGTTGTAAGCTTCAGATAATTATTTAATAGCAGCCCGACATTTTAAAAGAGAATAAGAAAGTATTTCTTTGTGCCCCCCTCTCCCTGTTAATGCCCTACCTGGCCCCCCTGGCAAAACTTTGCCAGATCCGCCCCTGCACAGTTACCAGCTGTCAGCTACATAAAAAAGGATCCTGGTGTTATTTGTCTCTCAGAAACAGTTCATAACTTCCCTTCAACTCACTCATGTCACCTAAAAAGGTAAACCTGTTTCTCCATCACCTGTTCAGCTCTGATGATTCAGTAAGGACATCTCCTGGTTTCATCTTCATGTTTCCCTCTCACCAGATATACAAACCGACATCATGACCAGCAGCTTTTACAGCTGTGGCTCCAGCAAACATCAACTGATACTAGAAATTAATATTAAATACATTCTAACAACAGCTGATAAAGCTTAAACGTGCTGCTGTTTAGCGCGACAACCGGCAGTTTCCTCTTTCTGGCGCAAAGTGGGCGATAAACAAACAAGAGAGAAAAGCCGATCAGCTGCTCATTGATCAGTTTCATGATTAAAGTAGCAACAGGAGAGAGAGGGGGAGATAATGAGAGAAGAAGAGGCAGCTGTGCAGCATAACGACAGAATAAATCCACCTTTGTGTCTTTGTGTCTTTTTCCATCCTAGACAAACTGCGTCCCTTCTCAGCTCAACACGAAACGCGCAATAATTTCTCTGAATGCGGGACGATTCCGTTTGTACGGGACGGTTGGCAACTCCACTAACTAACCTTATGAATAAAATAAAGTTCACTATCAGTAACATCATAGCACCCACCCAGCTGTATAGAAACTGTCATGCTAGCTCACGCAGTATGAGTTATTGTAACTGACTGTAAAAAGTCAGCACAACGAAAATAAACTCCACCTAAACTTGGTTTATATCTGACCCAGATAGACTGCAGGTCATAACTTCTTACCTGAAGTTCAGTTCACACTCGGACCATCGGCTGCCTCGGGTCTCTCCTCTTCGGGTCTCCCCTCTCCCTCATCCACCTGCTGGCCTCCACTTGTTAATTTTACTGAATCTGTGGAAGCTCCGCCAAAGCCACCACCAAACAACTGAGTTATTTTTACACAGCGGCCAGCATCTGGCCAATCCACCACCTTTCATTGTTTATACCGTTACAAAAAAAATCATCGGCCCACCGAGCAAATGCCTGGTATGCCCGATGGCCAGTCCAGCTATGGTCGTGCCATCAGTTAACCCTTTGCGTGCCAACTGTGGCACACGTGCCTAGGGTTGCCGACCTCTGTGCTAGAGGGTGTGGGGAGCCACAGCCCCGTCCTCCAGGGCATGAAGCAGGTATGGAGGAGATCAAAACTCCAGACATCCAGAGGCCCTCAGAACACAAGAGACCAAGGAAGACCAACAGAGGGGCAGCCGCGCCACTGTCCCAGAAAGAGCTGTGGAGAGCCCCAGATGAGGGGTCACTCAGCAGCCACGGAGCAGAAGCCGGGGGGGTTGCAGTGACGGTAGGCCAGCCAGCTGTGCCAGAGTGACCGAGCCCCAGGCCGAGAGGCTGAGGGCACCCCACCCCCGAAGTGGCCCGAGCGAGCCCCAGGCTCCAGGCCATAAGCAGCCACCAAGGAGTTAGCCGGTGTGTACCCGGACGCCCATCCCCGGACACAAAGAACCACCAACGCACCGATGTCTGAGGGCGTCTGCCACTGGCAGGGGAAGTGGTGGGGGGAGATAGGCCTCCATACCTTGGAGGACCTGAGATGTCCCCAGAGAGGTGGCGTCTGATACCCAACCTGACATATAGACACAGACATGCAGGCACACACAGATACAAACATCCATTCCCACCCTCATGCTCTCATATGCAATTACTCAACACTCACCCAACGTGGAGACAGACATAAAGAGACACTGTACACACGATCACACTCCCCAAGCGTACTCTAAGCTCCAGGTCTAGGTACCCTTGCCCCTGGAGGGGGAAACTGCACCCAGACCCAGGTGGTGTTACCCTTTTCCCTGCGGTGGGGAGAGGCAGACCACCCCGACTCCGTAGCAGCAGGGAGGCCCCACACTCCAGACCGCAGTTGGACGGCCAACTCCACCTAGCCCTCCCGCTCCAGCAGGCCGCAGAGAATGGGGGTGGGAGAAGACTCCAAACCTCCCTCCACCCGCTCATTGTAGTGTTGATGCATGTGTGTTCTAAGGTGCAATTAAAACCCAGGAGGGCATGGAGCTACCTGCCAAGGAGCAGCAGGTAAGCGCATAGTCCCTCCTGATAGCCCTCAATGTCTAAGTGTATTTAAAATTGAGAGGTGGGCAACAACGCCAGGGGTGAGGTGTACACCCTGATGGTAATTTGGACTCCGTGATTGTGCCCACCCCCAAGATCCTATATGTATGTGTAATGAGAGTGTGAGTAATGTGAATGTCTAAATTGTGAGATAAAATTGGGGCACAGGCAGCCAGAAGGGGACAGAGGGGGGGATGCCTCCCCTGCACCCTGGTGACACATCTTTACCCCAAGGCCCTGCATGTGTGGGTGATTGTGGTGGAGCGGGAAGAGGGAGGCAGCTGGAGATGGGGAGGGAAGGAAGGGAGGGGCAAGTGACCCATCCCTGGGGCCAGCTTCCCCACTGACCTCAGTAGGCACCCCCACACGTGGGTTTTGATGAAGCTTTTCACCGTAGTCTCCGCGGCTTCTCCAGCGGCTTCTGGAATACCAGAAAATACAAGATTATCACGCATGCCACGAGCTTGTAGATCAATAACTGTCTCTTTTATGTTTTTTATTTTCTCTATTTAGCTGGGTAACATTGTCTGTGAGACATTTCACCGACTCCCTTAGCGTGGCATTTTCAGCAGCGAGCGTTTCCACCTGCTGCTGGCTGAACTCCAGGGATTCTTGCAAGGGCTTAAATTCCCAGTGAGGAATCTCCACCAAGGACAGCCTTGCATCGAAACTGGACTTGCAGTTTGTCGTTTGTCGATTGACTCCAGTATGTCGGCAATATCTTTGCCGGCTGGCGATGTTATGCCGGGGGAATCTGCCGGGCGACATCTTTTCGACGACACTGTCTCCGATTTGGCCGGGGAAGGTGCACTCTGGGCCTTCTTCGTTACCAGATCCTGGAAGCACCGATTGATGTAATCTTGGAGAGCCTCTAAACTCTCCCCGTTGTTCTCCAGGGTGTTGGAGATGATTTAGACAAATGTTGTTAGTTATAAGACAATTGATAAGTGTATTTGGTAATACTGAAGCTTAAAGGAATTTGTTCAATTCTAAATTCTAAACTACCATTTGCTTTAATTTTCCACAAAAATCTCCGGGGTCTGACATCAGTTACAACATGATTCGCTTACCTTGTCCGTCACTTACCTCTCTCTGTTGGACTGACTCCATCTTGCTGACAACACATAGAAGATAGCAACTCATAAGTGGTCACAGACCTGTCCCTGTGCTCAAATCAACCATTTCAAAGGCAATCAGACTGCAAGTTCACGATATTTTGGTTGTGCCACAATTTCCAGTTTTCTACAGTGTGACTGTAGCATAACTGAGTGAAGTGAGCTGCAAGTATCTGCTGTGGCAGGAGCCATGATGAATGTCCTCTTTAATCCTTTGAGATACTTGGAAAGATAATTAGTAGGGGTGCAACGATACTCGTATCGATATTGAACCGTTCGATACAGTGCTTTCAGTTTGGTACGCATATGTATCGAACAATACAAACATTTTTATTTATTTTATCAACTTTTCTTCTGACGATGCTGTCTGTGTTGAGCGCTCAGTGGATCTACTCCGCCTAGGCTGCACTGTCGAGTGCAGATCCACTGAGCGCAGTGCAAGCTAACAAGACAGAAGCTAAGCTCGTTGCAACATGGCAACTGCCTCAACGCTACCCGAAATTGAACCTCCCCCACCCTCATTCAGATCTGGTGTTTGGAACTATTTTGGTTTTCATGTGAAGTATGACCCTGATGGTAAGCGCGTCATGGACAAAAGTAAAACAGTATGTCGGATGTGCCACGCAATGCTCAATTACATTGGTGGAAACTAGTGCGTTAGCACAGTTAGCTTGTTAACGTGTTGGCCGTCCAGCCCCACGCACGGGGCGATCTGAGGTAACTTGTTAACGGAGATTTGCCGCGTTATGGCGTTAATGTCATTTTAACGAGATTAACGCTGACAGCACTAGTGGGAACACAACGAATATGACTGCACATTTACGCCGACATCATCCTAGTGCAAAGACAAGTGGAAGCAGACAAAAACAACAAGCACGCATGCTGCAAACTTTACCCGAGTCATTTAGACAGCCGTTAGCACATGATTCTCCTTATGGGGACCTGATATGTTTAATATGCTGCTGAGAATATACCCCAGAAGAAGCGTATAGTATAGCTTTTATTTTGGAAAGAGCCATTTCTCTGTAATAAACTCTCTTTTCCAAAGATGAGTGATTCCTCGATCAGATAGATCTATTTTTTTTATTATTTTGTTGTTTCAGCAACATTAAATTTAAAAACTATACTTTTAGGTTAAAATGTATATTTATAATTTTAATAAATGACAAATTAAAAAAAGCATGAACATTTTTTGTATCGAAAAAATATCGAACCGTGACACCAAAGTATCGAACCGAACCGAACCGTGAATTTTGTGTATCGTTGCACCCCTAATAATTAGCTATAATAAAATAAACCCTGCCATTTTATCATTTTAGTAATTTTATTCAGTATATCCCTATATTCCTACATTTTTGTAAAAGTGATGTTTTATGTAATCTATGTGTCTTTTGCAGGGCAAAGGGAGAACTCTGTACTTGCACAGACGTGGACACATTAAACCTGAGGAGAAGTTTAACTTTCCCCTGCTCTCCTCCTGGGATTATGGCTGGAGGCTTGGTACGATGGAGTCACAATCTGCCCCCTGTGGTGTGGTGACTGTAAAATGATGCATAAACTTTAGAAAGATAAACTTGTTGAATCAAAAATCACCATTAGGTACTAAATGTACTATAACATCGGTAGTAATCCTGTGTTTTAATACCAGGAGATCTTGTAACAGTGACTGATTAAACTATAGTCACTATTTGGAATTTAAATATCTTAAAGGTTACACAATGCAAGCTGTTTTTTTTTCAGTCTGATCACAGTCAGAGGTATGTGCCTCATATCAGGCATGTCCCACCTTTCTTGCAAACATCATATAGATCCAATAGGAGAGGAAAAAAGTAAATTAGAGTATTCAGAGCAGTCTGAAAGCTGAGGTTTTGATGCCGGGAGATTACATGTGCATGTGCTGAACAGATTATTTGAAACTCTGGCCGTGATTAATATGAACATCCACCACTGAAACAGTATATATGTATGATGAAAATAAAGAAAAACACATGGTCCTGCCTGACAATCCTTTCTGCACATTTTTTGCTAGCTTACCTTATCAGCTTCTACTCATACAAAATCATATTTTTCAGATTTTTGTTATTAGGTCAATTTCTTCCAGTTGTAGTAATAGAAATTGTTGAGTTTTTATTAACTAAATATTATTCAGTGCATCACTGGGTCCAGCCTGTGGAGGTCACTGGGCCAGTGTCAGACTTAGTTTAACTGAACAACATTCACACCATGACTGTGATTAACTCAGACAGGTTTTACTGTGAATGTGCTCAGTTCCTGTCTGCCACCACAGATTTGTAGATCTGTAGATGCTTTCCGCTCAAATTTGTAATTCTTCAGATTATTGTAATCTTCCTTTATCCACAGGTGACTACACGCTAGATTACAGAACTCCATCCAGTGCCAGGTCATCCTTGGTGAAGAACACCTTCTATGCAAAGAACGGGGTATTCAGCCGCCCAGCAGCCACCGATACCCTAGGCTGAGGTTCTGTTACCCCATACCAGAGGCTGCTCTTTAATGAGGGTAAAGAGCACTTCAAAGGCAATCGTGCCAACAGATGTCCAACTATAACCCTAGGCTAATGTGATTTGGGGATTTTCTGGTATTATAAACTCATTTACTTAAAAAAAAAATTGTATTTTTTTTCTGTTTGTTTTAGAAGTTTTCGAAGGTACGTGTTGAACTACTTAGATTATGACTTCCTATCAAACAAAAGACAAAACAAAGCTTTGATACATGAGTACACCTGTAAGTGGTCATATTTATCATGAGATAAAATGTCCTGTCAGGAATATGGTGATGGGAATAAAAAGTGCACATGCAGCCCATCAATCCATCCTGAAATCCAGTACTTCCTGTAATGCTGTCTGTTTACAATGCACATGGCTGTAGGGTTAAGTGTCTAATAACCTGATACCAAGTGTTGGATATTTAATGAGTATCTTGCCTGGAAAGAGTCCGGAAGAAGCAACTGACCTTTATACACCTGAAACCTGAGTACTAGGTGTATTCCAATGAGCCACCAGAGGAAATGTTACACAGCACAGGCTAGTATTGATTCCTAATTAAACATAATTATTTAAAGACTATATTTTCTGCTCATTTCGTGCTCCATAGTTGCTCTTGGACTGTAAAAATAGTGCATGACTCACAGTACAACATAACCCTTCTTTAATTTTTATTGGGGTTTGGTGCAGCTCCTCAGTTTATCATCTGTTTGAAACTAGTTGTCCAGCTCCTTCATCTTAAAGGAAACTTTCCTCTGATTTGCTGCTGCCTATAAACAGAATGTGAGTGGAGCTTAAGATGAACTGACCACATTAGTGGATCCTATCTGTTATGGCTCATGCTGAGCCAAAATTATAAAGAAGACTGCCTGACACCAAGCAGGCATTTAGAGCAGTCTGGCCACAATTAATGTAAGAGCATCTCCAAAAGTTGATTCTGTTCATCTGGACGTAGCGTTTTCAGTGGGAGAAACGTTTTGTCACTCATCCAAGTGACTTCTTTAGTTTCAGCTGACTGCAGGTTTCCCCAATCTTATAAACAGTACATTTGCATAATGACAGAAACTAGCACCACTGAAGGAACAATGGGCTGGGAGGTCAGTTCCTTCATTATAATTATGTAAGAGCATATATGACAGAAGAAAAAAGAATAATAGATCAGTATAATTTCAAGCTAAAGGTCCTTCTCTGAGTGTTTTGTAACTGAGGCGTTTGTGTTTCATAAGGTCAGCTGTTTATTTATGTTAATTAATCACGTACATTGTTTGATCTTACAGTGAATGTTGTAATCCTGCAACTCCTGTCACAAGTGCATTAAATCAATTTCACAAAACCACTTTCACCAGTTGTTTTGTGGAGGAAGTAGACTCTATACAGAATCTACAAAATGCAGTTTTGAAATTATGATTTCACTCATGGAGGGGGTAGGGGCGTAATTTACAGGGGGGTTAGGGGGTTATGACCCCCCCATATTAACACCCAACCAATCTTGCATAAATAGACTGTTGATTTTATTTACTAATTTACTATTACCAGCAAAATAGCTGCATGTTTAATCATCTAGGAGTTTACCCAGATTTACCCCCCCCCCCCAATGTTCAACACAAAGTTAAACAAACAAACAAACAAACAAACAAACAAACAAATAATGAAATCGAGGAGGGGGGAAATATTTTTTTCACAGATAAAAGATGGATGGTGTCTAAAAAATCGACCCACTGTGACCTGCTTTCTTACTCATGGCCAGGAGGAGGCGACTTATTGGGCTGCCAAAAGAAGCCTGAGCATTTAGACGTCCATGAGGGAATGATGCTGCGGCTCAGCTGATTTATGATCTCAGTAAACACATTTCTGATGCGTTTATGGTCTCAATTTCTAGTTTTAGGTCTCACTGAATTCACTATCGTTGTTTTGTTTATCATTAGTTGTAATTATGATGCCCACGAGAGCTGGTACTCACGTTTTCATTTTAATTCAATTCAATTCAATTCAATTCAATTTTATTTATATAGCGCCAAATCACAACAAAAGTCGCCTCAAGGCGCTTCATAGATACAGAGAAAAACCCAACAATCATATGACCCCCTATGAGCAAGCACTTTGGCGACAGTGGGAAGGAAAAACTCCCTTTTAACAGGAAGAAACCTCCGGCAGAACCAGGCTCAGGGAGGGGCGGCCATCTGCTGCGACCGGTTGGGGTGAGAGAAGGAAGACAGGATAGAAGACATGCTGTGGAAGAGAGACAGAGGTTAATAACAGATATGATTCAATGCAGAGAGGTCTGTTAATACATAGTGAGTGAGAAAGGTGACTGGAAAGGAAAAACTCAATGCATCATGGGAATCCCCCGGCAGCCTACGTCTATTGCAGCATAACTAAGGAAATATTCAGGGTCACCTGGTCCAGCCCTAACTATATATTTTAGCATAAAGGAAAGATTTAAGCCTAATCTTAAAAGTAGAGATAGTGTCTGTCTCCTGAATCCAAACTGGAAGCTGGTTCCACAGAAAAGGGGCCTGAAAACTGAAGGCTCTCCCTCCCATTCTACTTTTAAATACTCTAGGAACAACAAGTAGGCCTGCAGAGCGAGAGCGAAGTGCTCTAATAGGGTGATATGGTACTACAAGGTCATTAAGATAAGATGAGGCCTGATTATTTAAGACCTTGTATGTGAGGAGCAGGATTTTGTCTCCTGAATCCAAACTGGAAGCTGGTTCCACAGAAGAGGGGCCTGAAGTTGGCGACGTACTAAAAGTACAGCATCCCTCAGTTTCACAGAGGGATCCACCTTGAAGCTTGACTAATGCCACAAAAGCTCCATCTTATATGTAGTCAATGGCCAGAGCCTGATGTCACGAGTCATATCACTGTAATTAATATCAAGCAGCTAACCTTGAGAGATAACTTGTCAACAAACACTTACCCAGATTCAATCAGCAACAATTTACTGTTCATCGTTTACTGTCACTTATTATTATACAGTGGGGCAAAAAAGTATTTAGTCAGCCACCGATTGTGCAAGTTGTCATGTGGGAAGACCCAGCCTCGTTCCATCTTCAAAGTTCTCACTGATGGAAGGAGGTTTTGGCTCAAAATCTCACGATACATGGCCCCATTCATTCTGTCCTTAACACGGATCAGTCACCCTGTCCCCTTGGCAGAAAAACAGCCCCATAGCATGATGTTTCCACCCCCATGCTTCACAGTAGGTATGGTGTTCTTGGGATGCAACTCAGTATTCTTCTTCCTCCAAACACGACGAGTTGAGTTTATACCAAAAAGTTCTACTTTGGTTTCATCTGACCACATGACATTCTCCCAATCCTCTGCTGTATCATCCATGTGCTCTCTGGCAAACTTCAGACGGGCCTGGACATGCACTGGCTTCAGCAGCGGAACACGTCTGGCACTGCGGGATTTGATTCCCTGCCGTTGTAGTGTGTTACTGATGGTGACCTTTGTTACTTTGGTCCCAGCTCTCTGCAGGTCATTCACCAGGTCCCCCCGTGTGGTTCTGGGATCTTTGCTCACCGTTCTCATGATCATTTTGACCCCACGGGATGAGATCTTGCGTGGAGCCCCAGATCGAGGGAGATTATCAGTGGTCTTGTATGTCTTCCATTTTCTGATGATTGCTCCCACAGTTGATTTTTTCACACCAAGCTGCTTGCCTATTGTAGATTCACTCTTCCCAGTCTGGTGCAGGTCTACAATACTTTTCCTGGTGTCCTTCGAAAGCTCTTTGGTCTTGGCCATGGCGGAGTTTGGAGTCTGACTGTTTGAGGCTGTGGACAGGTGTCTTTCATACAGATGATGAGTTCAAACAGGTGCCATTCATACAGGTAACGAGTGGGGGACAGAAAAGCTTCTTACAGAGGACGTCACAGGTCTGTGAGAGCCAGAGATTTTCCTTGTTTGAGGTGACCAAGTACTTATTTTCCACCCTAATTTACAAATAAATTCTTTACAAATCCTACCATGTGGATTCATGGATTTTTTTTTTTCACATTCTGTCTCTCACAGTTGAAGTGTACCTCTGGTGCAAATTACTGACCTCTGTCATCATTTTAAGTGGGGGAACTTGCACAATCGGTGGCTGACTAAATACTTTTTTGCCCCACTGTATAATACTTACCACTATTTTAAAATAAGTTTCCATGTCCCCATCACCAGCCCAGAAAGAGAGAAATTTGAGAGTAATAAACAACCTTATAAGAACGAGTCAGTGGAGCTAATTTTAAAATTGTGTTGTTCAAATTGTTGTTCAAGACAATGACTAGTAGTAAGTACACTGTGGATATTAGCTATTTGTAGAGCCAAAAGGTTTAGCCAAAGTTTTATAATGGTATATAAAAATTGAAATAAGAACCTGGATTTAGTTTTATGGTGTGCATTCAGGTTGCCTACCAGCCCGACCTCGAGCTGAGAACGCCATCATCTACCTGCTCAATCGTGTCTATGCCCATCTGGACCAGTCGGCGAGCACAGTAAGAGTCATGTTTTTTGACTTTTCCAGTGCATTCAATACCATCAGGCCGACCTTCCATAGTGATAAGCTGATAGTGATGCAGGTAGATGCCTCTCTGACAGGAAGACCAAGATATGCGTCTTCAGCATTGTGTGTCTGACAAAAAGGGCCTGTATTTGTATAGCGCTTTACTAGTCCCTAAGGACCCCAAAGTGCTTTACACATCCAGTCATCCACCCATTCACACGGTAATCAGCAACCTCTTTCCCCTCTACACCTCAGACTTAAGCCACCGCACAGAGACCAGCCATCTTCATGTTTTCTGATGATTCTGTGGTGGTTGGATGCATCAGTGACGGTGATGAGACAAAGTACCAGGCTGTGGTTCTCTTTTGTCATGTGGTGCAGCTCAATATGACAAAGACCAAAGAACTGATTGTGGACTTTAGGAGGACCAGGAAACCTGTGACCCCTGTTTCAATCCAGGGGGTCGATACGGACATTGTGGAGGACCTTTAAGTTTACATTGATAATAAACTGGACTGAGTTAAAAAAATACCACTGCACCTTAAGGTAGGAGAGGCGGATGTTATCCAAGATAAGGACAATGCTGCACAATACCTCCCACCCACTCCATGACGTGTTGGCCAGTCACAGGAACATGTTCAGTGAGAGACTGAGATTACCCAAACGCACCACTGAACGACACAGTTAATCATTCCTGCTTGTGGCCATCTCCCTGTACAAGTCCTTAATCTAATGCACAGTACACATTGCAATAGTTACATCCTGTGCACATCCTCTACAGTGAGAATAACAAATGACAAGTTTTACAGCTCAGAGTAAAATGTAAATCATACATATTAAATCTCTGTGATGTTCTGGATATGTATAATTTAGTAATTTGTATATATTAGAGCTATTTCTTATATTTTGTATAATTGTAATATATTGTATTATTCAATTTAGTTCAGTGCGTTACTGTTCTTATTGTCTTGAAGCCACTGTAACCATATAATTTCCTTAAGGATTAATAAAGTGTTCTGATTTTGATTCTGATACATTTAACAAAATTCATTCTGTTTTAAGATGTGTCACAGCGGACATGAAAAACATTTGCATTTGAGTGTTTACATTTGACCACAAGAGGGAAGAATTTGCTAGTCATGTAAACCTGTAAAATATCTGATAATAGTAAAATATCATGAAAGTAACATTTAGTAATTTTATGAGTAAAGAAAGTTAAACTTTGAGGGCATGTGAAAGAAGAGCTTAAAATTAAATGTGTTCATAGACTTAAACTTATAATTAAACAAAAGAACTAAAGAAGCTTAAAACACATTATTGTAATATTTCCATATCAGTTAATGTGGAAGCAGTAAACACTGGACCTTTAACAAAACACTACAGACACAGTGAAGTAAAACTGGGGAATTGTTTACTGTGTTTCCGTAATGCATGCATGAGTAAAACATGATTTGTGGTTAGTGTAATGGGATGAATTCTGCAACACAGAGCTAACCTTTACAAATGTGGGTAGTCTTTGCTCTGTTAAAGAAGACACAAACACAAACACACAAGACACAAAACAAAAAAAAAACAAACAAAAAAAAAAGAAGACACAAACATCATTTAGTTCCTTTAACTGTCCCAGAAGGTTTGTAATTTATTAAACTGTGGAGACTGCAGATTTAGGAGGTTGGGAAGATCTGGAAGCCAGTGAATATGGTGCTGGCGCTGGCCTGGCCTGTCAGGATGGTGTTTGTCTTGACTGTCTTCAGTGAGACCACGTCGCCAACTTCCAGCTCCAGAACTGCCGTGCCAGAGACGACCAGAAACCCATTATACTGGTCACACAATTCCATGTCACTTACACCATTTTTCTCCAACTTCAGGCACACCTAGAGGATCACAAGTCACACACAGAATTTTATTTATTATAAGATTGTAAACAAGCATTCCTTATATAAGAATTATTTCAAGAGGTGTGACTGCATTTTACATAAACTTTACAAAAGTTGTTTTTGTAAGAATCTAAATAATACAAAAACAAACAAAATTGTAAATAATAGAAATCATGGAAATCATCGCAACTTTATATTCTAAAAGATTTGTGTATTTTACATTTATTTTCCAACATAATGAGGAAATACAAAAATATAAAAGACAAGGATTGGCTTAAAGACTGGCAGAAATAAAGTAATGGAGAAAAAAAAATCATTTTTTTACAGGCTTTTTCCAAAAGGTTTAACAATCATTGCTAATAATGATTTTTACAATCAAACAATCAAACCTATCAAAATGTATGAAATTTGATCACTGGAGTTGTTGTAGTTTCCCCTCCCTGATAATGCATATTAATTTATAGTTTTCTGAATATTTCCCAATTTGGAATCAAAATCCAGAATGAAGTATTTTTTTGTTAATGTAGAAATATTTAATTTCAAGTAAGAATTCAAGAGATATTTAAATATATATATAAAATCTTTGATATCAATGTTCTCATTGTGGATACTGTTCCCTTTTACTATCAGGTGGAATTATTATGAGGCTTTTAATATTCATACTTTAAGTTGTAAGTACTGAGCTTGAAAGTTGAGTAGGAAACATGACAGCAGTTTAATCTATACAATATTGGAACACTAAAAAGGAGAAGGACAAACACGAACTTGGCAGAAACAGAAAATACAGAGTAGTTTTACAAGAATAAATTATTCATACTCACCTTATACTTTCCTGAGATGTGGTAACTGAAGAAATATATGCCTCTGTTGGTGCAGATGTACGTTGTATCATTTGTCAGTCTTTCTCCTCGAAACAGTTCATTCTCTTCAGCCAAAATTGGTCTGTGGGAGATTTACAGATCAACAACGATAGTTTGTTTTTCTGTTTTTTTAAGTTTTGAGTTGTGCTAGTTCTTACAAAACAAAGAGCTGTGGTTATTTTTTATTCATAGCAATGTGTGTATTAGAGATGTGCAAAGCAGCCGGTATTTGTATCTGTACTTGTATTTGTTGAGGAGGGAAAAGTATTTGTATTTGTATTCGAGTAATATTTTTTAAAAATGGGTAAAAATCCAGTTTTTTTGCGTTGCACTTTTAACAAACATTATAGTGTAAGTATTCTTTAATTATATCCATTATAATAATTATGGATATGCAATATTAGTTGATGTTTTCCCATAAATCCAGCAATGAACATGTAACAAGGAACGTCATTGAACGTCATTGCCAGATGGCTCAGCAGCAGCAACATTCTTCTATTCGGTTCCCCAAATCCATGTGGGGAGTTTCAGCTAAGTTAATGAGTGACAACTACACAAGCATTGTTTTAACCTTGTTTTAACCTTTTTAACCGAACGTTAACGTTACTCTGTCAACAGCCTATTGTCTAAATTACTGAGCTAACAGAGCTATGTAAAGACAAAGGAACACCAGAGCACCCAACTGCAGACGTCAATGATGCAGCGCAATGGCATAATCTCCCGATCTTCGCAAAAGTTATAAACTGGAACCCAGTTCAGGTACAAAAATATCAATTCAGCAAACATTGTGAAGCAGTTCACTCTTTTTTCGAGCCTTTTCTGTTGCTGTGTGGAGCAGTGCGTGTCAGTCACCTCTTTCACATGTCACTCACTCATCTAGTCATGTTCTGCGGTCTCATAAGGAAACTCAGGTTTTTAATAGATAATAATATAATTTAATATAATAAAGTTTTTCTTATTCCCGAACACAAATATTTTTTTTAAATATTTGTTCAAAATAAATATTTGTAAAAAACACGTTATTTGTGCCTTTCCGAATACCATATTCGGGTTCGGCTCCCCCTCCAGTGTGTATTACTCTAATTAAAACCACATTTTAATAGAGTAACATCTTGTTGGGTTGAAAAAGTTTAAAAAACACTATTTGAAACAATAACCACCTCAGGATGATGTTTAATGAGGTCATAAATCGAAGGAGCTGAGTGTCGTTTTTCTATTAATCAGATTTTTTGGACCAGTCACCCCCTGTTGGCCAGTAGAAAGAATGCAAGTTTAAGCAGTGGCTGCATTTTTCAGACCTGGAAGCTATTGCCATCTTTCATATACAGTCTATGGTTCAACTAAGATTACACAGTGTTGATGAATCTGTTACTTACTGTTCATGTTTTTAAACAAAAATCTAAAACTTGTTATGTGTGGAGACTTTACTATATGCCGCTATTTTAGTCAGTGTTTTTTAAATAGAATAACTAAGTTAATCAGGTGCTCAGTGGTCACTTTATCTGTCATCCAATCAAACAGTTTTTCCCTTTTTGTTTCCTTACCACTAGCTTTGGGTAGTTTCTATATTTACCTAGCAATTCTGAAATAAAATATCACTCTTTTTTCATTCTGAAGATTCAAAACTTTCAGCACACTGACCCATTGAAGATGATGGGAGTATCTACTACTGATGATGTCGTAGATTTCAAGGAGAAATAGGATTGTTGTTGGCCAAAGGGGCTTCCCTTCGGCCCGCGTAGACCTGGTAACCCCCTACTGCCTGGTTGGCCTGGGTCCCCTTTCAGTCCAGGTCGCCCTGGAGGACCAATTGGACCAGGTTCTCCTTTCTGACCCCTGATGGTATGATCTGCCTCACCTGCTCATGCAAATAAACAGTTATTACACAGCATAAAAATATCAGTGGAAATTGAAACTGAAGTACAAGATAATCAGTTATCTTTTGGCCAGCTTGGCAAATGCACCAATGAAGTGTTTTTAAATCTGTTAATGAAGAAGTCCTCTGACTAAATAGATATTTTAGTAATAGGAACGAAAACCTGCACTCCATATAGTGTACAGTTAATATTGAGTATTTATTCTCTTCATGTGCAGTCTGCGCTCACCGGGGTCTCCCTTCTCTCCTTTAGCACCATCATTGCCGTTGGGCCCATGAGTGCCTGGTATCCCAGGAATCCCAGGGATTCCCCCATTGCAGGACTGCATGTCAGCTGGGGTGATGTGAACCAGAAACAGCAACACTGCAGTACTGCAGCTCAGCCACTGGAGGGCCTGATCACACAGATATGAGTTACCTTTCAAAAAAATAGACCCTCATATAAAAAAACAAATAAACCAAAACATAAAAATAAAATAAAATAAAGCTTTCAGAAGAATTTCCATCTAAGTGGAGCGACAAGCTACAAACTGAAGATATGACTTTTTAAAGATTGTATTGAATCCTTACAAAAATAATAAATTAAAATACAAAAAATACAGGAAAATGTTTAGGATAAGTACATTTGAGTCTTTAAAAAGAAATCTGTAAAAGACAAGAACTCTAAAACATTTAACTACACTTAAAAAGTGAAAGATAATTGACACCATTGAATCCAACATGAACAACCATTCAGCAAGAAATGTGAGGAAACCCAACACTTCTGTACAAGTCTGTACAGTTTTGTCTGGCTAGCTTTTTAGTATCTGTAAAAATCATCTCACCATTTGCAGGTAATAAAGTGTTTCCTGCTGCAGCGGAGCGATAAGCTGATGGGGAGCGGAGATGAAGACTTTTCGTTGTGCTTCACTGTGACTGCCACAGCTCAATCGGGCGAAAAAAGAGGAAGTGAAACTTAAGAGAGCAAGAAGAAAAACTATTGGTGTCACTATTAATCCTTTCTGTGGTACAACACTAATTCTTCACTCTGTAGGGACTTACAGGGACAAATCCAATCTGTGGCCCCCCTATTGGGTTTTGAAGATACTGCAGCAGGTCTTTAATAGGCCGTTTAGGTTACCAGAGAAATATGGTCTGGTCTGATTATTTGGGCTTTCTCTTTATTGCTGTAGGCTCTTAACCTTGCAATGAAAATTGCCTTGAGATGATGATGTTGTTGTGATTTGGTGGTGTGTGAAAAAAAGTGAATAGAATAGCTGGGGTACCTGGAGAGAACCCATGCAGAAATGGGGGAGCATGCAAACTACACTGGAGTCCACAGACCTCAAGATTAAAACCTACGACTGTCTTCCTGTGAAGTAAAATTACTAACCACTGCATCTCTAGATATACTTATTCAAAATGAAACACCCAATAATCACAAAAAATGAATGAAATAAATGTTACATCTAATTTGACATTGGTTATGAACAATACCAAGGAGGAAGCGCTGAAGTGTTAAACTGAGCAGAGATTTATTGTTTTTGCATCATGAACATCCAGAAATGATTTGCCTTTCAACTATATATATGATTGTACATACTCTTAACTGCATGTTTGGAAATGCTACACTGATTTTACAGTTTAAAAAAAAAAGATTGTGAGGCCCTGTCTCTGCTACATCTAAAAATATAACGTAAGTTATTCAGTTTTATTTTTTATTCAACACTGGTTTAAGACTATTTTTTTTTATCTTGGAGGAATATAAACCAACATCATCACATCAGATATCATTTTACAACCCATGCGAAACTGATTGGATCCATGAAGCAAAAATACATTTTTATAGGGAAATAACTGTTTTTTTTGTTTTTTTGTTTTTAAAGAGGTGGCAACTTTAAAGCTGAAATACATGATAGAAAACATTTTGGCCCCTTCTTCATAACAACTGGGGGTGGGGGAAAATTTCTTAGAACTCATCCACCAGGATAACTCAGTTTGGATGATGTTTATTGACAAATGTCCTGACAAAGACAGCTGTAGTTGATCAGTGTCTTTGTGTTTTTATGTTTTTAAGTCCAAATTTAATCAATAAAGAACTTTTGAATTAAATGGCTCAAATATATATTGTTATTAAAATATTGTGAAGTGAAAATATAGCAAAACAAAATGGAAATTACATCCATCAGTCTCATTTACATTCTACCAGTAATTTCCAGCATGTTATATATTTCAATTTATCTACTTTTTCCTGTTTGTTCTGTTCTCATTTGATTCTTTATGATTATTGCATTTAGTCAGTTTTACCCAAGAAAGTAATTTTTTTCTGAAACCTTCTAAGGAAGTGAAACTGTTTCAGATAAGGTCAGAGAAGTCTCCACCAAATGAAGAATTGATGATGAAGCATCACTGAGGGCATCTGATTAAAAAAATATTTCCTCTAAATTAACATTTTGTTCTGTTTTTCTATCAACTTCTTTTTTATTGTCAGAAAAACACAGTGTTTCCAGGCAGTGTGCGGCTGAACTCCTAACCTCATTCTGGATGTTGGTATCTGTTCCACAAAATATTTGATTTGCTCCACATTATGTAGCTGGTGTTTATTTTTAATAATGGCATCCTGTTAATTTGCTAGTTTGGCATTTTCTCTTCTCATATCCTCTTTTCATTTCTTGCATTTTAGATCGCAGCAGCAAATCATCCACGAAGTGGTAGGATGTAATCACAGAGCAGTGTCAGCAGATGCTGAGACATGTAGTGTCCAGGTCGCCAACTCCATTGCTAAAGACCTTGAAACTTCAGTTGGCCTTGAGATTAGCTCCATTCCCTGAAGCACAGAGAAGTTCATGAAATTAGTTTCCATGACCAGCAGTTCCAGGCAAATCTTACCTCACCAAGAGTAATGCAAAACACCAGATGCAGTGGTGTAAAGTACACCTCTACTGGAGTCTAGAGCAGTGACGATGTATTTTTTGGAGTGGCGAATCACGCTTCTCCGTCTGGTAATCCGATGGACGAGTCTGGGTTTGGCAGTTGCCAGGAGACCTTTTCTGCATTGTGCCACGTTTGGTGGAGGGGGGGATTATGGTGTGAGCATGTTTTTCCCAGAGGCGCTACAGTGCTCAGCCCCTTAGCTCCAGTGAAAAGAACTCATGTTGCTTCAACATACATATCAGCATACTACATTTTGGACAATTTCATGCTCCCAGCTTTGCGGGAACAGTTTGAGGATGATCCCGTCCTGTTCCAACGTAACTGCACATAAGTGCATATAGTTAGGCCCATAAAGGCATTGATGAGCAGGTCTGGTGTGGAAGAAATTAACTGGCCTACACTGAATCCTGACCTTAACCTGATTGAACACCTTTAGGATGAATTAGAGCGGAGACTATCAGGCCTTCTCATCCAACATCAGTCTAACCTCACGAATGCACTTCTGGAAGAATGATCAATAATTCCATAAAAACAGCTGTAAACTTGGAAAGCCTTCCCAGAAGATCTGAAGCTGTTATAGGTGCAAAAGCTCAGATGACGTCATATTAGACCCAGCTGATTAAAAATGGGATTTCACTGACATTCATATGTGTGTGAAGGCAGACGAGTGAATGCTTTTGACAATGTAATGTATGTGTGCACTCATGGTCACTAACTATGGTGCGATAAGTCATTCATAGCTGGATGTAAACAAACACCTCCACATTCATTCACTTCATACTGGGGAAACTAAGTTCCTGACTGTCTTCCTTTCATCAGCAACCGAAGCAAATCCCCTATTTCTGCTCTGGTCATGCAGTTGAGAGTGTGGAGGATAGATATTGTTACCTTAATGCACCACAATCATCTAAACCTATTCCACAGGTTTTATTGAACATCACATAGTACCTGTCATCATCCTGGGTCTCCAACTCAGTATTTTAAGTTTTTTTTTGTATTTGATTTTTTGTGTTTAAGTTTGTTTTTTGGTAATATTAGTATGTTGTTGTTTTCCCAGGTCATGTATCATATCCTCTGTTTGTCATCTGTTCATATCCTAGTTTGTTCTCTTTTTGTGATCCATTTCTGTATCTCCAGTCATGTCCCTGTGTCTCGCTGGTCTCCCTGTGTTCTGCTTTGTTTGTTCTGTCAACTTCTTATGAAAGGCCACTACGTCTTCTCGTGTGCGTTCACTTTTACTTCCTCTGTCTCATTGGTTAGATTCTGTCCAGTTGTTTTCCCAGGTGTGTCCACTCTGCCCTAATCCCCTCCTGTGTCTGTCTCCCTCTATTCTTTGTCGTATTCTCCCTCATGATGTATGTAGTCTCTGACAATCAATTTTACTGCTAGTTTGTTCAAATGCGACTTTCTTTTACTGATTTTGTTCTCTTTGCTGTGTGTGTGTGTGTGTGTGTGTGTGTGTGTGTGTGTGTGTGTGTGTGTGTGTGTGTGTGTGTGTGTGTGTGTGTGTGTGTGTGTGTGTGTGTGATCATTGAAAGTGTGGTCATTTTTGAAGTGAACAGAAAAGGAAAATATATAATAAATGGAGACATTAATTCAAAGAATCACAACAACACAAAGGCTTGGTTGATGCTCAGCTCTTTATTTAGTTTGTTTGTTTAAACTATGTGACAGCGAGGCACGGAGCTGATGGGACATTCTGTGCTTAAATGTGAACTCGAGATAATGATGGAAATTAGAAAAATCAAACTGTGTTTGGAAATGCATTTAAAAATCACACCCATTAATATCAACTGAGTCTGCAGAAAGTCTGAGTATGAAACCAACTTTATTAAACTGAACAAGAGAAACTTCAAATTTTAGACAGAACCATCGACAGTCAGTTACAGACACAAAGATCTTCTCCATTTGAAGTGTCAGCTTTTCAACTGATAGGAACTCAGAGCTGATTCAGCAGAAAGAGAATAAAATGGTGCATGTTGGCCGCTGAATAAAAATGAAAATGAAAAATAAACATTCTGTGCCTTTTACAAAGGTAAATGATCATTGTGAAGAAACAGTAAGAAAATGTTTTCATGTTGTTTCAGTCGTTCAGCTGTCAAACTGTTTTCTGTTTCCTGACCTGGGGGTGGTCAGTGAGAGTGAAGCAAGAAGCCAGAGAAGATGCTGTATCCGTTTCGTGTCCCTCTCATCGCTCTGTAGTCTTTAGTCTCCAACCAAACCTCTTGATCTTTTGACACGTACACCGCCAGGCCACCAGAAGTCACCTAGGATCAGCGGAGTTCAAAAATTAAATGGAGGATATATCTATTTCAGAGGTTAATACACTCTGACCCAATAATAGGAATTGTTATCGTCTGATGCTTGTACCTGTTTCCCTCCCTGCCGATGATCGCAGAACGATGCCAGCAGCATGTTGTCACGCTTCAGCAACACACACAGTTTTTCATCTAACGAGGCATGGTACACAAAGTAGTACGTTCCTGGGACCCGACACCTACATGCGACACAACAACACCATGAAGATGATTCTATACAAGTGGATTTGTTTCTTATGTCTTATGTCATATTGGGCAGAATTACTTTGTTCAAAACAGCGGAGTTATCAAAATGTTATTCACAGTTAACTCTGGAATATTTGGTAACAAGGAAATTTCAGGACTGGACTTCCACCGGTGGTATGCCCTCAGTTCAGTGATGTGGATGGATGAGTGATTTTTTTTTTTGCAATGTAGTGTGTCTCAGCAACTACAAGGTGAGACCATAAAGTTTCAAGCCTTTTGACGCCTGTTTCAATTCAGTTCCTTTGCTTCTGCACATTTGGACAGCTTTCTAGAGCAATCAGTAGAAGACCCAATCTAACCTCAAAGCCTTTGTTGTTAAACTCTTAACCTCCTCTGGTAATTCTTTGTTTTTACATTCATCAGGTCCCAATATGCCCCAAATATCAAAGAGAAATTAAAAATGCATGCCATGGAAGAGCTGGGGTCTTAGGAGGTTAAGATTTTTGGCAAGAGGAAGTCACAGAGTGCTAAATCTGGGGAATCGAGTGGATGGGAAAGACGCAAAGACTGGATGCAAAGACTCTTGGTGTAACTCATGAAGCAAGAAGAACGTGGAGCTTGATGATTGGAATTAACTGTGCATGAGTGTTTTGATGTATGCAGGTTTATACACCGCTCTGCTTTTAATCATTACTTATTATTAATCTCTGGCTGTCTTCCACATTTTGTCTTTTGTCCTGTTTTCCTCCCCTCACCCCAAACTGGTCATAGCAGATGCGTGCCCCTGCCTGAGCCTTGTTTTGCTGAGAGCCTCTTCCTGTTAAAAGGGAGTTTTTCCTTCACTCTGTCGCCAAGTGCAAGTTTTTTCTCTGTATTACTTTATGGTTTTTAACTTACAATATAAAGTACCTTGAGGCAACAGTTTTTGTGATTCGGTGCTATTTAAATAAAATAGCAGACATGCTCATGTGCAGTCCTCCAAAATCCTAATTATGATGGTGTGGTAGTGTTGTCTCTGATTGTTATAGTATGAGTGCTTGAACTCTATGATCATTGTGAAATGTATTATTATGAAAGTTTGAGCAGGAATCATTGTTGCCATCACGTTTCACTGCCGAATGAGTCTTTACAATTTTAAAACTAACATTAATCATTCAACATTAAAGTGGCAAACACACCTACAGTGATCGGTCTGGCCTGAAAGAAAAATGTCTCACCTGAAGCGTCCTGTGTTTATGTTGTAGTCATCGTTGATGTTGGTGATTGCATCTGTGAACTTAATGACGCTGGCTTTATCTGGGTATTGGTTTGTCGCTCTGGCCACACTGAAGGCCGCCTGCTGCTGGACTACAACAGCCCTGCAGCAACAGAGAGTATTTTTTTAATAGAACAGGGTGCCATTTTTTTAAAGCAGCTAATTAATGTAGAACAACTGCAGTGGACTGTTTTTTTTGTTTTGTTTTTAACAATGAACATAATGCTCTCATCTTGAATCCTCCCTTTGCAATACTTGCCTTCCTATGATGCATGATTCTGCTTCTTCATTCACCTCTTTTTACTCTCATCATGTTTATACATCACTCTGCATTTAATCATTACTTATTATAATAATAATAATAATAATAATAATAATAATAATAATAATAATGTATAATTTATTGATCCCCGTGGAGAAATTATTAATCTCTGGCTGTCTTCCACACTTTCCACTTGTCCTGTCTTCCTTCCCTCCCTCACCTCCCAAATGCCACGACCCTCATTTGGCTGTCCCTCCCTGAGTCTGGAGGTTTCTTCCAGTTAAAGGGGAGTTTTTCCTTCCTACTGTTGTCAAGGGCTTACTCATAAGGGGTTGTTTGATTTTGGGGGGGACTTCGCTCCTACATTATTTTACAGTCTTAACTTAACAATATGAAGTGCCTTGAAGCAATTATTGTTTTGATTTGGAACTCTTTACACAAAATTTAATTAAAATGAATGAATGAATTAAACATAGGTTTAAAAAATAAACTCATTACCAGTTATACATTTCATATAGTTAAATCAAGGAATGGCCTTTTTTGTTTCATATAATTAATGTAGCACACATAAAGCTGGAGAAGCATTTAACCTGCTTTAGGTCTCAAGCAGTTGTCTCATTTGGCCAGGGTATAATCCAGCTTTGACAGTTTACTGAGTAAACTGTTGAACTGTTTACCTACCCTTGTTCTCCTGGTTCTCCCGGAGGTCCGGCAGTTCCTGGGGTACCTGGCTTCCCAGACTCCCCAATCTGACCTCTTTTACCAGGGGGCCCCTCTGGCCCGAGCTCCCCTTTCTCTCCTTTCTGAGGCCCAAGACCACCTTGCAACTTTGTTCCTAAAGAAACAAGTTCGAAGCATTAGTACATTAATGTAATTACTTTCCTCGGTGATCAGTAACGTAAGGGATTACAATCTGACATTTAGTTGAATTAATCCAGGAGCCGTAAGTCTGACCAGCACTTAAACAGAAGTCATTTTGGTTTCAGCAGACAGACTTTTGCAGATGATTATATCACGTGCAAGTCCCAATAATTCCAATGTTCAGATGTATGAATCTGTGCATTCATAGCTCTGCTGCTAACATTAGCCACAGGGATTGCTTCCAGAGCCATCTATGGTCATCTATGGTTGCAGTGGAATCGTTTTGGTGATGAAGGCTTCTAAGTGAGTGATAAGACCCAGCAATATATGTGTGGCAGGCCTAAGAAGCGCTGGCTGAATGACCTAAATACAGCGCTTTGTTTGTTCTCTCCTTTTGTAGAGGATACATTGGTGACAAAATGATTTTTCCCTTATCATAACCTGCTTTTACACAGTTATGTTCTAGATACCTGGATCTCCTTTCTCTCCTTTTTGTCCATCACGACCATCTCTTCCAGGAAGCCCAGGAATACCTGAAGATGGTCAGAAAGTTCTAATGAAACTCAAAAAACCAATAGAGAACAAAAACACATCAGTCTCAACAATCATGTGCACAAAAATGCACTCGCCTGGCATTCCGGGCATCCCTGTAGCTGGACAGGTCTCCATAGCGATTAGCCCGGATATTGCCAATGAGAGCAGGGCTCCAACAGTGAGGAAACAATGGTGGAGCATGATGGATAAATCCTGAGAGGGAGGAGAAGTGATGGAAAAAGATGAGAAGCAAACAAATAATGGAGCAAAAGAAGAGAAAAATTATGTTTTTTTTATTAGTAATGTCTTAACTTATATTGGTAGATAGACTGTAGTGATGAGGAAGGGTTTTTCTATAAAATGAAGAAATGAATATTTTGCAAGTGTCTTTATGGCTCCACATTATTGTACTGACATCATAATCAATCAAACCCTCTTTGATTCCTTAAGCTATTTTAAAAGAACTGTGATTTTATGTTTGGTCAGATCTCTCTTGAAAAGACATTTTTAGTGTGAGTTACATTTTTCACCTGGATAAGTACCCAAAATGTAACAGTATCTTTGCTTCTACCTTGTGATAGATGTACTCTTTCTGGCTTAAAATAGCTTAATATTGTTCATGAGAAAAATGTTAGTCATATTTTTCACAGATTATAGGCCAATAAGTCATTTATAACAAGTCATGTATCGCTCTAGGCACATGGATAAGGAGAATGGATTAGGAAAGGAAAGCAAAGACAAAGAGGAATGAAAGGAGAGGAGGAAACAAGGACAACATCAAGGAGAAAAACAAGCGCTGAAATAGCAACAAGTGCAAAATTATTTGTCAGAAACAGAAAGGTTTTTTTAAATCAGTTATTGAATTTAAATTCCTCTGTTAATGCACGGGACACACAAACATAATAAACAAACGGGAAACAGGAGACCCTTTCAATGAACGCTTCAGAGTAACAAACAGATCAATCAGTAGCTGAACAGATAATTCATCATAAATGTAGAAACCTCACCTGAGAGAAAAGACGGGAGAATAAAACCAACCACGATGAGTTAAACGCAAACTGAAGAGACGCTCGGAGTCGTGTTACAGTCGCACAAGGAAACCAAAGTCAAAAGCAAAGATTCAGCAACTTTACGTCACTGATTATTTTCTATGCTGAGCAAATGAAGTTCTGCATTTCTGGGTTTTACTGACAGCTGGAAGCACAAGAAAGAAAGAGAGAACAGAGAAGCAAATCCTAAACTAGAAAGTTAGCAAAGTTACCAGAACCTAAAAAAAGGCTCCAGTTTTCTTCTTTTAATCTTTCCAAAAGATTTCTGAACATTTCAGATGTTTGCAGTTGTCAGGTGAGGTCTTGGTGATGCATAAGGAAATGGGTGGTTTTGTCATTGTCAAGAAATCCAATTAAATAAACAAAATTAACCACACCATTGTCTATTCATCATCAAACTGAAAAAACTGAACTAATATTCCCTACACCTTTTTTCCTTAAAACCTTTCCACGATTCTAAAATATTACACCACATAGACTCAATGAAATAATCACAACCTCTAATCTATTGATTCTTTTTTCTGGACATGAATTTTACTGGGGATTTTTTTTTACCATTTTGCTAATCAAGATTTTCTGTCCTTACGGTCTTTTATATATTAATCCCTCTCTATATACACAAGCTTAATATTTTCCACTTTAAAGGTCAAAACATTTGGAGACTGGCATGTGCCAAAGACTCAAATTCAATATGTTGTTATTTGAATTATCATTGGCTTCTACATTGCTTTCTGAGGGATTTTGTCATTGTTGCTGCTGTTTAAATGAGTTTGGATTCCTCCATCAGCTCACACAGAATCACTGTGGATGTGGTGAAAGGTTGTGCTGCATGCCATGGCATGCCACCTATAAGGCATGAACCCTTTCTCGTGTGTTTTAGCTCTGTGGACACAAAATATCACATTGCATCATACAAAAATATCTGCATTAAAATGATATTTAATCTACATTTTGTATCATTGTTGATGTCTTGGTTTTTTGGGGTTTGTTTTAATGTAACTGGTTGTTGTAACACAGTTTCTCAGACTTCTGGGATAAATAAAGACTTTTATATTCATAACATGGATCGGGTGAGGATATAAGAACTATGCTAAATTTAAGCATTACAAAATACCTCAATTTAGGAAAAGATTAAGGTTTAAGTTAGATTTGGAACAGCTCTGATTTTGTATCCCTGTTTATGGTTGCCATGGTGATGCATTTTGCCTGGAATAACTACCTGCTGCATTACTCATAATGTTGTGCTTACTGTTTTGCCCTCAGACCAAGCTCTTCGTTTTTCAGTGTAATTTAAATTACAAGCAATGTGATCAGTTTAGTTACTTTTTTAAATAAACAAACTGACATTGTATTGTCTGTGTTACTTTTTATTTTGCTACTTGCTAATGAAGTGTATTTAAACCTACAGCTGTGTTAGTCCACATTATGGTCAGCTAGCGTGATGGCAGACAGGACGGCCTTCACATTTTGGAAGTATTTGTATTATTTAGTTCCGGGGTGATAGTCTGTCACATTCTGCTTTACATTCTGTAACCTAAATAAAGCTGCTGCTGCTGGTGAGGTCCATGGTGGAAGAGACTCTGAGGAAACTGAACCTGCTGCTGGTTATGGGGTGAAGTAGGTTTTACTATGAAAGGAAGTCATGACAATGAGAGGTAAGCGCACAGTAGGTTCAAATCATATAAAAAGTATTTGATGATAAATAAAGTATTTGTAATCTCATCATCTCATCAAGCTAAATACAAAGAGATGTTTATTTCGGTATAAAGTATTGTTTTAGTTTCACCCAGTTTCGGGATACTTAGGCACCAGACATACATACTTGAGATTTGGTTCAAACTGCTCACAAAGTTAATGCCAAATGAAACATTTTAACCCATGGTCCTAAAAACTGACTCTTGGGGTCCTGACCAAGCGTGACTGATTCTTTACAAAGGTCACCTAATCATGAATGTTATTCGTTTGTGAACCACCACAGTGAAACTGGTATAAAAAGTGGGATTATGAAAGTACAAGATTCTGAAACGTTTCTGACTCATGACAGAATCTGAAGAACAGATTTGAGCAATTCAACCAAATGTACACACAAACAGAAGTTAGAGGTCTGCTGAGATACAAAAGTTTACCAAAAGAAGAAGTGCGAACAACAGAACATGTTTCACTTCCCTCACCACCTTAGGAGGGGCTCACATGAAATATTCCTGTTTGATAAATTAGACAGCTAAAGGGTGATGGGCAGTAAAAGCTGTTTGTGCATGGGCAGAAATAAAAAAAAAAAAAAGAGGCAAGGCAAGGCAAGTTTATTTATATACCACAATTCAACAACAAGGTGATTCAAAGTGCTTTACAGAGACATTAAAGAACAAAAACAAATAAAAAGCATGATTTAAAATTGATTAAAAAAAACAGTAGGTAAAATCAGAACAGTAGATAAAATCAGAACAGTAGATAAAATCAGAACAGTAGATAAAATCAGTAGTTAAAATGTTAGTTTTGAAATTTAAGCTTAACAGTGTGGATTTGGTGTTTTATTCAAATGCAGCTGAGAACAGGTGAGTCTTCAACCTGGATTTAAATAAATTGAGTGTTTCAGCTGATCTGAGGCTTTCTGGGAGTTCGTTCCAGATATAAGGAGCATAAAAGCTGAATGCAGCTTCTCCGTGTCTGGTTCTGACTCTGGGAACTGAGAAAAAACCGGATCCAGGTGACCTGAGGGATCTGGAAGGTTCATACTGGGTTAGGAGGTCACTGATGTATTTTGGTCCTAAACCATTCAGAGCTTTATAGACCAGCATCAGAACTTTAAAGTCTATCCTCTGACGGACAGGCAGCCAGTGTAAAGACCTCAGAGCTGGACTGATGTGGTCCACTTTTTTGGTCTTAGTGAGGACTCGAGCAGCAGAGTTCTGAATGAGCTGTAGTTGCCTGAGTGAAATATAGGTAGACCTGTAAAGATGCTGTTACAGTAATCAAGCCTACTAAAGATGAATGCATGGACTAGTTTTTCCAGGTCCTGTTGAGACATCAGATCTTTTATCCTTGATATATTCTTGAGGTGACAGGAAGCTGATTTTGTTATTGTCTTAATGTGTTTTTCTAAGTTTAGGTCTGCATCCATCACTACACCCAAATTTCTCGCCTGGATTGTGGTTTTTAGATGTATAGATTGAAGTTCTCTGGTGACCTGTAATCGTTTTTCTTTGGCACCAAAGACTATTACCTCAGTTTTGTTTTTGTTTAGCTGGAGAAAAAGAGAGAGAGAGAGAGAGAGAGATAGGAGGAGTTTCATCTCTACACAGAGAGTTCAGACTCAGGGGGTAAAATTTTAGCATCACTCCATCAAATCACACCACTCATTTTGGGGAATTTGATGTGGTGTGATTTGTCCTTACATTGACCTCTATTAAAACACTGACGATGTTTAATATGAGCAGCCATATTAACAGTATACACATATATGAATATATATACTGTAATGTTCACATATGTTCTCAAGAACCGGACGCTTTGATCTCAGTTTGTCTGTTTACTCAGTAACACAGGCAAATGGGCCGTTAACTCCGGGGAGAGTGCTCCGGTACAACCCACTCTCTTCAGCCCGGACAGTCACAACAACAACAGTGTGCAGAGATAGCCAACCTGTCACTGTAAAATAACCTTTAACCATCGTTAGAATATTTTTTTAAAAATAGGCTACCCCAAAGATTTAATTTTTTATGTTTTTCGTTGAAAACTTTGCAGCCAGTCACAAAATCTATTCCATACATTTTGGACTTTTAACTGTATTTTCACAAGTTTTACAGTTTTTCCAGGCACTCCACTGAGTCTTCCACTACTGCAACAAAGCATAAAACACTGTTATCTAAAACTACAACTGTTTTACAGCAGTGGATTTTTGAAACTATTCCTGAATGTTCTTGAGATGACCTGCAGACGACATCTTCTTCAGTGAGAAATAATGGGCTTGGTGCTGACTGATATATTACAATCTATATCTGTGAGTACTGGAATCCAAAGAGCATGTATTTGGAAAAAAAACAAAAACCTTTAAAAGCATCAATCTTTAACTCTAGCCTTGTCTGTTGCATTGCATGATGTACATTGTTTAGTAGTTAACCTAGCATGTGAAAGCTCTCTGGTTCAGTATCAGGAGGAGATACAAATCACTGGGAGGTTTGTATCTCAAACACGCTGTGGCGACCCCTCCCATTTGAAATAGGTTTTTTTGGGGCTCTCTAGCCTTGATCCTGAGGAGGTTTTATATCTTCTGTATTTTTACTTTACTGGATGCTAAAGATGAATACAATTTAATTTATCAAATTGTATGAAAGTACATTTCTCATTGATTTAATATCAGCAGACACAATCACAGTGAATAATAGCCTTCAATTTTATTTAGTCAGTGCTAATAATCAAAATTTACATGAGTCTGACATGAGTAGACACAAAATTACCTGCTTACATGTTCACATGAAATTGTGTTCTTTAGATGATAATGCATGTTAATGCTGTGATGCTGCTTTTAAAACAACAACTGAAATATGAGATTTTTAGATATTAAACTGACAAAGTGATGCAGTCTGGTGTTTGAGCACAGACTCCATTGTGAAGTTAAATTTCTGAGCGTACAGCTGAACTCTATGCTGGACTTGGGAAGAGCAGGAAGCCGTTGAAGATGATCTTTTTTTCCTGGTTCTCCCTGGTATCAGTAGGTCCCTGGTTTTCCCTAAAGGACTCAAGCCAGACCTTCTGTCCAACTGCGAGCTGTAAAACCACACCACCTGACAGCACCTGAAAGGCAACACAGCCGATCAAGTCGAGGCTTCGTGACAAAATGCTGCAGTTAGTGTAAAGAATAACCCAAGGCAATATACAGGGATATTATTAGAGGAGGATTTCTTTTAGACAAACAGATATTTGTGTGGTTGTTTGATCAAATGTTTTCCCTCCATGTTTCTCACTGGACCTGAAACCAACCTGCTCAGATTGCCTGTTTGACCTGTTATTATCACAGAATCCCAGGGTTCTTCTTGGTCCATCATAGACTATTTGCAGGCACATGCTGACCTAAAAACACACAACACACAAATGTTGGGAAGAAATATGGATAAGCTTATAAAGCTTTCACTGCATTTAACACACAATGTGCCTGTCAAGATGATAGCATAAGCCACACTAATGTGCACAATATGTATGATTTATTTTACAGTGGAACAGACAGGAGCAAGTTACCTTGGCCACAGAGTGGAAGTTGAAGTAATAGGTACCCTGTACTCTGCAGGTGAAGACACCTGTGCGTGTGTCAAGATCACCATTTGTGTTGACCACAACTTTTTGGTAGGTTATTTTCTGATACACAAACACACACACAAAGAGGAAAACAATAACCTTGTAACTAAAAACTGTAAGAGAAAAACGAGAGGCTGTTGTTTATGAAGCAGTATTAGGGCCGCATTAAAAAAAGAAAAAAATATTGATTATTTGATTTCAAAGTCAAAATTTTGAGATTGAGGTCAAAAAGTGGCAGTTGTTTGGCTTCAAACGAAAAAAATGTAATCGTCACATTTGGACCTTGTTCTTAAAAGAGTATTTTGTGTCAGGACTCTGTGTCCACACAAACTGTGACTTGATAAAACTGAAAATATCTGCATGGGTAAATATTGCTGAAGGGAGGTGACAAACTCGTGTGTGTGACATTAAGAGGGACTCATGTCCAGATATTAAGACTAAGAATATGAGAAATGAAACATCTGAGGGAGTGAAAGGTGTGATGGGCATCAGACTGAACCTGGTTGAAGGCAGGATAATTTCTGTCGGTTCTGATCACTGAGAAGGCCGAACGGGACTCCTGCTGAGAGGTGTGTCTTGCTAAGAGAACACACACACACACATACACACAAGTATGAATGATGCGTTTAATGTGTAATTTATAAGGTAGAACTCATGGCTATGTTATGAGACTGGACACTCAATGCTGGTGGTCACTCGATATTCTGATGTTACACTATGTGTGCTTATGAGTAACATGTGAATGTCACAAATTATGCACAAGATGCTGGATAACTGTTTGACTACATATGCTAGCTTAAACGTACCAGTAAAGAAAAAAAACTCATTTCCACATTGCCTTGCTTTATTATCCATTGTGTAACTTATTGTGTACTCAATATGAGTTCAGCATTATGTTTGCTGTGTTTTAAAAGATATACTCTGTATGTTAGCATATGGCGAGGTCAGAAATGATCTCTTCGTTACCTTGGGACAACCTGCCGTCTGGGCCAGGAGGACCTGGGGGGCCATCCTCACCCTCTTTCCCCAAATCTCCGCGGAAACCTTTTGGGCCCTGGGGTCCTTGCGTGCCCCGATTTCCCGACTCTCCTTTCTGCCTCAGTAGGCTGGCTGTATCCACTGGACCTTGAATCATCACAGCTACAAATAGAAAATGAATTATTCCACATCAGTCTTTGAGTTTTATACCAGTTGAGGTTGACAAAAGCACCTGTGAAGACTTTGTTTCTTATTTATACATCCAGCAATTACAGAGTAACAATGTCACTCATTATCAGTGGAGCACGTCTGACTCTTTAGTGTAGTGGTTCTGTAACACACGGAGCATCAAACTGTAAACTAAAATTTCAAAGCACACCAGTAAATAGAAAAACACTGCAAAAGCACACAAAACAGAACAATGTTGAATAAAAACACAACAGTAGAGAGACAATAAAGTAAAGGAAGAGCTGCAAAAGTGACAGAAACTGAAACATGTGAAGATTTGCACTGAGGTGAGCTGAAAAGAAGCGGAGGACTAACAGTGAGAGAAAGAACGATAAAGTAGAATGTGTTCTAAAAGAATAACATAATAATGCAGATAAATGATTGTTATAATTCTAATTCTGTTGTTTTTATTCAGCTTCTGTTGTTTTTATTCAACTTATGTTGTTTATTTTTTTCAACTTCTGTATTGACAGTTAAGATAAAATAAGTACATAAACCAAGTGCGGTAAGCAGGTTAATGTTTGTGCATTTAGCAGGGTGTTACCTGGCTCTCCTTTCTCTCCCTTCATTCCAAGCAACCCATTTCTGCCCGGAGCGCCGTTCACTCCTCGCTCACCATCAGCTCCTTTGCAGCTCACTTGACATTGGACAGCCTCCAGAAGTATGGCCACGCCCACCAAGACCGCTAGCCCATAATTACCACCCATGGTCCAAAACACTGGATTTAACATTTGATTGCAAAGATGAATCTGGTCAAAGTCAAGAGTTACAAATAAGAAACTATGTAAGAAACAAAGTAAAGACATAAACATTCTGTCTTTTTCTACATTTATTCTGCTTCCTCAAGACACTTTATGTTTTGGACTCAGATTAGAAATGTTCACTTTTATTTCTGCAAATCCTGTAGAAACTTTATACAACAGCTATTTCCAAGCATATATTCATAAATTTCAATTGAAACAATTCAATAAACTAGAATAGAATAGAGGATAAAATGACACATCACATTGTTGTATTGTTTAAGACTAAACCGTTAATAATAATAACTGTTCATAATCCTTCGGTACATTTAATTTACTAGAAATAACAAAATTAGTGGCTGATGTAAGCTTTTAGTTTAAGGGAAAGCTGGTTTACAAACAGCTTAAATTGATTTTGTTCTTGTTCACATTAATTGTAGCTAATTTATCTTTGATTAACAATCTCAAGGACTTGAAAGTTGGTCCAGAGATGATCACACTGTGAACTTTATCTTTAAGTTATTTAACATTTCTATTATATACACTGCCCTGCTGTTGACAAACAAATATTTAACAATATTCCATGTTTTCTGTGTGTTGATGTGTTATTTTACTCACCTGTCGGGTTTTCTGATTGTTGGATCTTCAATGGAAGGACGGGATTTCCTTCTGTTGGTGAACAGACTTCTTATTAAACTGAAAAAATGAGTCAGTGGTTCATCCTGACACTTTCTAACATGCATACACACACACACACACACACACACACACACACACACACACACTGTGCAAAATAAGGAAGGAAGTAAAACTCATGATCCGACAAGAACAGTGATTAAATAAAGGTTATAGTTTCAGTTCAGCATCACAAAGATCTTTTTGACTTGTCTGCACTGTGAGATGTACAAGTCTGTTTCAGTTAAATATAAACTGTGTCATTATAAACTTAAAGACAATCTGTTACACCTGATGCTAAAAAACAAGAAAATATGGTTCATGATATGTGGTTTATTGATCACAGTTTCAAAGGTAGGTAGATAGATAGATAGATAGATAGATAGATAGATAGATAGATAGATAGATAGATAGATAGATAGATAGATAGATAGATAGATAGATAGATAGATAGATAGATAGATAGATAGATAGATAGATAGATAGATAGAATTCAAAATCCTGCTCCTCACATAGAAGGTCTTAAATAATCAGGCCCGATCTTATCTTAATGACCTTGTAAGATTAGGCTTTAAAAGTATGTAGTTAGGGCTGGACCAGGTGGCTTTGAATCCTCCCTTAGTTATGCTGCAATAGCCATAGGCTGCACAGGATGCACTGTTTTTGCTTTTCAGTCACCTGTCTCACTCACTATGTGTTAATAGACCTCTCTGCATTCAAATGTACTTGTTATTAATCTCTGTCTCTCTTCCACAGCATGTCTTCAATCCTGTCTTCCTTCTCTAACCCCAACCGCTCGCAGCAGATGGCCCCGCCCCTCCCTGAGCCTGGTTCTGCCGGAGGTTTCTTCCTGTTAAAAGGGAGTTTTTCCTTTCCTATGTCGCCAAAGTGCTTGCTCATAGGGGGTCATATGACTGTTGGGTTTTCTCTGTATGTATTATTGTAGCATCTACCTTACAATATAAAGCGCCTTGAGGCAACTGATGTTGTGATTTGGCGCTTTATAAACAAAAATGAATTGAATTGAAAATGTGCTCAAATATGCAAATGAAAGGAAGTCATTAGTCTTCAGTATTTGTTTAAAGTATTTCTTATATTTTGAAAGGAAAAATGAAAATGTTTAAAAAGTAACTGAGTAAAGAAGGAAAATATGAAGAACAAAACACAAAAATTCCCAAACAAGATAAACGCTGATTGGATCTATAAAAAAAGTATTTAAAAAAACCCAGATGTGTGGTGCAAAAATAACCACAGAAAACATCAGAGACACTTTTAATGTTTATTCTTAAGCATTTTGAAAAAACTTTTTTCCACACACACACCTCGATTGTATAACTAATTGTATAACATTCAAAAAGTGCAAATCAAACACCATATATGTAAACTCCCTTTTCTATATATTTTTCTATGTACTTTTTTTTCTATATAATCGGGACTAGTAAAGCGCTATACAAATACAGGCCATTTACCATTTTTCCATTTCTCAGCCAATCACATAACAGCATGACAGCAAGTCAATGCACGTAAGCGTTTTATCATGTTGACACAGGTCAAGCCCACCTTCTGAAGTTCTAGTCAAGCATAAGAATAGGGGGGGGGGGGGGATGTGATTTAAGGCAGGCTGATGTCAGAAACTGCATATATGCTGGGAGTTTCCCACACAAACATTCCTGATATTTACAGAGAATGGTCCAAAAAAAGAGAAAATGTTCAGTGAGCAGGAGTAAAACTGCCTTGTTGACGTCAGATGTCAAAGGAGAATCGAGAGCAATTTGCATGATGCTGTCACGTTAATATGGACAAAACAAAGTATCAGTAAGATGTACCTATTTAAGTGTCTGTTGACTGTAATAAAATCTCAGTGACAACCAAGGCTTTAAATGAAAATGAAAAAGTCTACAGCCTCCCCATGTGGTCATTTTATGAAATGGCACCAGACAAGCAGGAAACAATGCACTCTATTTAAATAAGTGTATTTAAGCCAACCCATGCTAGTTTTTCAAGCTGACTTGGTTATAGTGAGCTATTTTTCAGAACATGTATGATATGTAAAAACAAGCCAGTTATGTTAAAAGTTTAGTCTTTAATTCAGCAGTGTTGTGATTTCTATTTCAGTGTTACATCTCCACAAAGTGGTCTACGGGTGTGAGTGTGGGGACCAGTAACAAATGGGTCACCTCATAAAATAAAATATATGGCTCTTGAAGTACCACCCTTGTGAGTGACATTAAAGTACAGTAGTATAGGCCTATTTAACACCACATACAGTTTACACAAGTTTACACAGTTTATTTCTTATATGAATGTTATGTATTTTAACTCTCAAAAACAGGATGTGACAACTAATAATAACAATTTATGCGCAAAATGCTGGATAATGATGTGTTGATGCATGCTCAATCAACCAGGTAAGTAAAGTTTGATTCTGTTCATCTGGTGTTTTCAGTGGGAGAAATGTTTTGTCACTCATCCAAGTGACTTCTTCAGTCTCAGCTGACTGCAGGTTTCCCCAATCTTATAAACAGTACATTTGCATAATGACTGAAACTAGCACCACTGAAGGAACAATGGGCTGGGAGGTCAGTTCCTTGATTATTAATATGCAAAGTCTCATGACCATTGATCAACAACCACTGATCAAAGCTCATTGATCAAAGACTACTGATCAATGGCCATGAGTACCATTTACAGAGAGTTGGGGACTGGCTGCAATCACAGCATTGTAAGATGGCGAAAGGAGCAGATCCGACAGAGACTTACAATGCTTCTAGATGACAATACTCTTAAAAAGGTGTTTGAATTCCTTGAGAAGGCTCATCTAGCACAGCATGAGAAGTCTAAGACCAGGTAACAAAGGAAGTTTGACTTCGTCGGAAACCAGCAAGCAAAATAGGGAGAATGTCATCAGTGGCCATGGAGAGAGGATGCCACACCGACAATGTGGACAAGTGGGTGAAGAATTTGTCTGACAGACAGCTCACCCAAGCAGAGAAAAACATCCTTGCTAAAGGGTTGAATTTTGCTGTGATGCCCAGACATATCCTGCTAGTGGAGCTGATCACAGCCACAGAAACAGCAATTCGAAACAACAATATTGCAGACGTGGAAGCAGAGAAACTACGGACGAAGGTTTCAGCCTGTCTCAGCAATGCGAAGCCCCCAGCATCCAACATCAGCATGGAGGAGAGGAGACAATAACATTATCATCCTTCCAGCAGACAAGGGCAGGTACACAGTATTGCTAAACCAGAAAGACTATCATGAGAAAATTTTTGTCACTCCTCAGTAGGGATGGGTACCGGTATGATATGTGGTAGTAACCAGACCGAAAAGCAGCGCACATTTCGGTGCTTTCTTTCGGTGCTTTTTTCCCTGAGATGTAATAAACTTTGAATTCTAGCCAATCATTTTACCTTTGCAAGCGTAGTAGGCGGGTAGAATTTGAATGAAAACAACGGAATTTGAAGAAAAAAAAAAAAGCAGAATTTGAATGAAAACAAAATTAGGAAGAAAACAACAGAAGTAGAATAAGGAACAACAGAATTAGTATGAGAAGAACAGAATTAGAATGAAAACAACAGACTTTGAATGAAATTGAATTAGAATGAAAACAGCAGACTTTGAATGAAAACAGCAGACTTTGAATGAAAACAGCAGACTTTGAATGAAAACAGCAGACTGAATGAAATTGAATTAGAATGAAAACAGCAGACTTTGAATGAAAACAACAGACTTTGAATGAAAACAGCAGACTTTGAATGAAAACAGCAGACTTTGAATGAAAACAGCAGACTTTGAATGAAAACAGCAGACTTTGAATGAAAACAACAGACTTTGAATGAAATTGAATTAGAATGAAAACAACAGACTTTGAATGAAAACAACAGACTTTGAATGAAATTGAATTAGAATGAAAACAGCAGACTTTGAATGAAAACAGCAGACTTTGAATGAAAACAGCAGACTTTGAATGAAAACAGCAGACTTTGAATGAAATTGAATTAGAATGAAAACAACAGACTTTGAATGAAAGACAACGGAAGTTGAAAGAAAACAACAGACTTTGAATGACAACAACAAAATTGGAAAACAAGTAGAATAAGGAACAACAGAATTCTCAGTTTGCCCCATACCCAACTCTTGATTGCCAAGTGCCCAGTCAGACTGCATGCCCCTCCTCAGTGCTTCAAACTCTACTTCTGCACACTATAACTAGAATAGAGTTAGTCATTTAGTCCAGCAGTTCCTGCTAGAGTATGCATTTTGGGCAATTTGAATGCGTCAATCCACAGACAACTGGACCCTGCCACACAGAGGAAAGACCGTCTATGCCCCATTTTCTAATTTGGGGTTTGTTCACAATTTTCATTTGGGATGACCTATTAGGTGGCCAAAGTCCCTCTAATGTTGTGGGAGTGTTATAAACTTACAAACACTCCTGCTTCAAGCCTGACACCCTGGGGTTTGAAGGGTTAAGACCTAACCCTATGCCAAGCTCCTCTAAAACTCTTCAAAATGTTATTTCTTAGAAGCCACTGACATCAAGACAAGCTAAAAGATTACACACATTCTGACCAGCACCAAAGAAAGTGTTCCAGATACCAAAGATCCCTTTATTAATTCTTTCTCATGAGATCTGACAATGCTTTTTTTTTTCTTAGGCAACTGTAGTGATTCGCGGCTGCAGGATGGCCAGCCATGTATTCTGCAGCTTTTACTTCTGTTATTTCTTTTCACAGCCAGTCTTTTTCTTTCAATTTAAACTTTTCATTTTCCTTAAAAGGTCTCAAGTGTAATCACTTTTGCCTTCCTTCCTCTTACTTTCCTGTTACGCTTAATGACATTTATTACAACTTTCTAATTATGTTGTTGTTGTTGTTGTTGTTGTTGTTGTTGTTGTTGTTGTTGTTGTTAACATTACACTCTAAACAGTAATTATTTTATTTAAGCTTTCGTTTACTCACTGAATTATATTTTTCTCAACTTTTCTCTATTGTTGTCTTATTTCCCCTGTTCGTATCTTTATAGTTTGTTAAATTATTTTAAATTTACTTGATAACAAGTTTACTTGCCTTATCATTTTCCTCCCAGATGTTTATCTTCTAATATTTTATTCTTAAATTTAGAGCTACTTTCTTCATGTTTCCCTTTCTAAGAGCCACTGTGCTTTTACATTTTTTATTTATAGTTCTCAGTTTTACCCTTTTCAGGTGAGAGATGTTGGACATGAAGCTAACGTCAGGGTAATGGATGGTGTGTTGTTGCTCATGTGAGTTATTTTAGGGCCTGCCAGATCCTCCTCAGTGTTTGCCCACTGATAAATAAGGATGCTGAATAACTCTGTCTTTGTCCTGTCTGTTGTCCTGTCTGACCCTGCAGTGACTCAACACAACAGACACATAGGATACCACACTGGACCTTTACAACCTGGTTCACAATACAACTGACGTGAGCATTATTTGGTTTAACCAGTTTTTTATTGCTGCTTTTGTTACACAGGTCACAGAGACCCAGAGAGCCTGTTTCTCATGCTTCCTGTGTATTTTCTAAGCATCTGGCTTCTGGTTTGCAACCAGTTGGTTGTTGAGTTGGTTCAAATATTTAAGAAAGCATGCTCACACAGATAATCCTGAGCTCTGAGATATTATCTTTAGTAAAGCACAATTGTTCTTGTGAATAAGTGTTAATTCCAATTCTTTTTGTAAGTTGCTGCAGAGTCATTTTGGTGTCCTCATGCTTTCTGTTTCACTTTTCACTTCACTCTTTTATAGAATTATGATCTTCAACTAAACTATACATCTATAACGATACACAATTCACGGTTCGGTTCGATAATTTGGTGTCACAGTTCGATATTTTTTTGATACAAAAAAATGTTCATGCCTTTTTAATTTGTCATTTATTAAAATTATAAATAACTCAAAAGTACAGTTTTTTTAATTTAATGTTGCTGAAACAACAAATTGAGAAATCACTCATCTTTGGAAAAATTACAGAGAAATGGCTCTTTCCAAAATAAAAGTTATACTCTACGCTTCTTCTGGGCTATATTCTCAGCAGCATATTAAACAGATCAGGTCCCCATAAGGAGAATCATGTCCTAACGGCTGTCTAAATGACTCGGGTAAAGTTTGTAGCATGCGTGCTTGTTGTTTTTATCTGCTTCCACTTGTCTTTGCACTAAGATGATGTCGGCGTAAATGTGCAGCTGTTCTCCACAGAACCAGCCAAGGTGTACTCTCAGTGGCAGGGGAACAATATGGGAACAGCACCACCAAGGCTGGAGATGGAACAATACTGGAAGAGCATATGGGAGAAGGACGCAACCCATAACGGCAATGCTCAGTGACTAGTGGATCTGAGGGCAGACCACAGCAACCTCCCTGAACAGGGTCCAGTAACCATCACAGTGGCAGACATCCAAGAAAGGGTCACCAGTATGAAGAGTTGGACAGCACCAGGCCCCGACATGGTTCATGCCTACTGCCAAGAGTGAACGAGAAAATGATTCACTGATCCACACCACCAGGATATACAACAATGATATCAGTATGCCAATCGGACTGGAGAAATGTAGTTGGATGATAATAAAGAGAGGGAAAGTAGTCAGAACTGAGGGGATTGAATTATCAGAAGGCAACATTGCAGACATAGAGGACAGCTACAAGTACCTGGGAATCCCACAGGCAAATGGGATCCATGAAGAGGTCACTAGAAAAGCTGCAACCACCAAGTACCTGCAGAAGGTCAGGCAAGTCCTGAGGAGTCAGCTGAACGGTAAGAACAAGATCCGGGCTATCAACACCTACGCCCTGCCCGTGATCAGGTACCCTGCTGGGATAATAAGCTGGCCAAAGGAGGAGATAAAAGCCACTGACATCAAGACAAGGAAGCTCCTTACCATGCATGGAGGGTTTCACCCCAAGTCCAGCACCCTGAGGTTGTATGCTAAGCAGCAGGAAGGAGGCCGGGGACTGGTGAGTGTCAGCACCACGGTCCAGGATGAGACAACAAACATCCACGAATACATCAGTAAGATACATGGAACCCAACCATGCATGGAACGTCATAACCAAGTGGCTGGCATAGTATACAGAAACATCTGTGTCGAATACAGCCTGGAAGTCCCGAGGTCAAAATGGGAAACGCCGTCTAGGGTGGTGGAGAATGACCAAGCTAAGGTCCTGTGGGACTTCCAGATACAGATGGACAAAATGGTGATGGATAACCAACTGGACATAGTGGTGGTAGAGAAACAAAAGAACACGGACGTAGTGATAGATGTAGTGGTTCCCAGTGACAGCAACATCTGACTTCCATGACTTTGGTGTTACATTTCTCACACAGATGGGCCACTTCCTGCTTACAGTAATGTCACAAATCCACACATATGAATACACTGCTGGGATCTTTTGAAGTCCATTTAAAAACTATTGTGAAGCAAAGTCAGCAGACATTTTAAGCTCTTTTCATCAGATATGGTTTGATTGATTTGTGTGTGGGGGGGGGATGCCTAGAACTACAGGGGTCCAACATACTGTCCTATATACTTGTACTGTGTTTATAAATATACTGCTGTCAATATAGCATTTATAGAATTATGATCTGAAGTGGCTTAAACCAGAAATCCCAGGCATAGAAGACAGGTAAAACATCGCCTTCTTCATGATACTCCAGGTGGTTAAAGTTTGAGGAAATATGGGCAAAATGAAGAGAATACATCACTTTTTTTTTTTTTTTTTTTTTTTGGCCTGTCCCGTTTGGCTCTTTTGCCATCAGAATTGTTGTCTAAAGGCAAACAAATATGCCCAACGGATTTACTTTACCAAATTGACCATCCCAGCCTTGCCGTAATGGTCCATTTGATTCACCTTTTATTGTTTATTTTATTTTCACTTACTGAATACGGGACAGACTTGACTGGGGGAAAGAAGGGGAGAAAGAAAGAGGGAAAGAGAAACAGCTGAGAAGAGGGACGGGGGAGAAGGGCAAAAGACAAAAACCAACAGAACGGGCAGAGAAAAAAAAAATGCATATATCAATCACCTGGATCACCTGCTGAGAAAGAAAAAAGAAAACAAGCAGAAGAGAACAAGAGTAATAGAATAAACAACATCACAATGATATATGGGAATATGACAGTAAATACTAAATATTAAACATTATTGTGCAGCACATAAGATCAACAGAACACAGTGTGCTTTTGAGGTAGGAGCCAAAAAGGGTGTAGTTTGTGGGTGTGATCACCCGTGTGTACACCTGTGAGCATGGACGCGCTTGTTTTTTTTGTTTTTTTTAAAAGGTTCCTTCATGTAATGATCTGCTAGAGGGTGTGGGGGGGCCACAGCCCCGTCCTCCAGGGCATGAAGCAGGTATGGAGGAGCTCAAAACTCCAGACATCCAGAGGCCCCCAGAACACAAGAGACCAAGGAAGACCAACAGAGGGGCAGCCGCGCCACTGTCCCAGAAAGAGCTGAGGAGAGTCCCAGATGAGGGCTCACTCAGCAGCCGCGGAGCAGAAGCCAGGGGGAGTTGCAGTGACGCGCCCGTGAGCTCCGCCGGCAGCCAGCTGCGCCTGAGTGACCGAGCCCCAGGCCGAGAGGCCGGGGGCACCCCACCTCCGAAGTGGCCCGAGCGAGCCGCAGGCTCCAGGCCCCGATAAGCGGCCGCCAAGGAGTGAGCCGGTGTGTACCTGGACGCCCATCCCCGGACACAAAGAACCACCAACGCACCAATGTCTGAGGGAGTCCGCCACTGGCAGGGGAAGTGGTGGTAGGGGGAGATAGGCCTCCAAACCTTGGAGGGCCTGAGATGTCCCCAGAGAGGTGGCGCCTGACACCCAACCTGACATATAGACACAGACATACAGGCACACACAGATACAAACATCCATTCCCACCCTCATGCTCTCATATGCACTTACTCCACACTCAACCAACGTGGAGACAGACATAAAGAGACGCTGTACACACGATCACACTCCCCAAGCGTACTCTACAAACCGGGTCTAGAAATACATCACTTTAAAATGTTACTCCTTACTTAAACCCAGAGTTATTATATTATCATATTAATATCATCCTTTTTTGTTTATTTAGTTATACACGTCTTGTCTGTTAAAATGAATCACCCAAAGTTCTGTTCTGGTACCTTTTGACCTTTTTTCTCCCTAAAATAACAGGAAAAAAATAAATAATGTGCTGCAAAAAATAAATAAATAAATACATTTAAAAACAAAATAAGGGTTTGACTAACTGACTCTAAATAAAGTAAATTTTGAAAGTAAGGGGAGGATGATGATAATGATAATGGCTTAACCCAGTGGGGCATAAAAGTCAAATGAGTGAAGCCACCATGAGTAGAGAAGGTTATTGCTCCACAGGATATAGCTGTGTGTGAGATATGGGATAAAAGGCTTTTCAGAATGAAGAATAAAGAGGTCTGAATGCTGTTCCCTGCAGCTTTGTACTCAGAAAAGATCTAGAAAGATCAGTTCACAAAAAGTAAGATATTACTTGTGGACATAAATGTGTAATTTTACTTTTTTGTGTTGTTTTAAAATGTGTATGATTTGTATATGTATGCTCTTATACATTAATACTTTTAATTAATTAACAATTAATTCTTTAATTCATAATTCTTTCATTCACTAACTAAATCCAAGTGAATTTCTTTGGAATAATTTTTTGGTGACCACATTTTTTGTCAGACTGAAGTATGATGTCGGGTTTTGTTTTTTAACCATGCTACAGCCTCCTCCACCATTCCTCCATCTGCACCTGTGCAGACCCCAAAGAGCATGACAACGCCTACGGAGTCTCACAAATATGGCTCCTACAACTCCTAGGTAAACACTATACAGTAAAGACCCTCTTTACTGTGGTTTATATCAGCTTACCATCTGAACGTTCAGGGGAAGCTGGATCTAGAAAAGCAGGAGTGTTTTCATGGCTATTAAAAGGAAGCGTTGCACTAAATTCTGCTGTGTATATCTGGGTGCTGAATGCTTAAAAAGAAATCCCAGAAATAATCAGCAGGACAGGATTTCATTTGTATGATTTTTTTTTAATGCCACCAGCTTTATGGATCCCACCTCAATTTTAAGCAGACCTGCCTGAATGACTCACTTGAACCAGCAATATACCTAAACACAACCATTGGAGCAACTTTGGGACCTATATATGTAATTATGCATAATAACTTTGACATAGAGTTCTAATGCCTAATTCACTCTGTGCTAGCCTGTAGTGAATGCTGCTAAGGCAGAGCTGATGAGGAAGCAGGAGGAGCTGGCAAAGAAACCCCAGGGGTTGGAGAGTATAGAGCGGAAGCTTGTGACACACAACCTCGTAGCAGGAGCAACGGGAGTTAAGTGTAGAAGTCAGAGAATTTGAAACCTTCAGATTTAAAAGACCGTTGTCCAACATTATTTTTTATTTCTTACTGTGTACGTGATTATTGCAATTTTTGAGCACCCACAGCTTCACAAGTAAAAGAAGCCAGCCACATTCTTTTTTTTTTTAGAATCAGCTTTATTGATCAAGTATATGCACAGATACAAAGAATTGGGCTCCAGTTTTTTTTCATTGCTTTGTGTACTCAACAGAGTTTATAAATAGATAATAACAACATGGATATAACACATTTCCAGACTTATATGTGCAACGGAGCAGAGTGCATGATGCTGGATTCATTATGACATGAAGAAGGGTGGATAACTGGTTACTCTATATAAAGTACCTGGCGATAACACCAGCTAACCTAATCTGCTTCATAAAAGCACCTAAGGAGCACCTAAGGCAGCTGATAGTAGCTGAAGTTCCCTCTGCGCATTGAAAAAAGACGCCCTGAGGGGTGACATTGTGCTGGTGTCATGGTTTAAAAAAGGACATTGCAATGCTGGAGCTTACACTACTCTTCAGAAGAAAGAGTACTTCTTGTCACTGATTGCTTTTTTTTTTGTCAAAGAAATGTTCTAATATCCCCAAAAGTTGATTTTGTTCCTCTGGACATAGGGTTTTCAGTGGGAGAAATATAATCATCCATTGAAATTCTTAAATTTACTTATGGCTGTGTTTTCTTACACGACATGTAACATAATAACTGAAACAGTATCAAAAATATTTCTCTATAGATTGGCTCTAACAGATGTGTTCATACATTGTAACAACTGTTAAACGAATAGGAAATGAACTGATGACATCCCAGTGACACCAAAGTGTTTTTTGACTTTATTCTTCTTCAGCCTGGGAGAATAACTGCCCCCCCCCCCCCTCCCCCCCCTCCAAGACTTAAGACTTCCTAGTTGGAGACAGTAAACTGATTCGTGCATGCGTAACTTCTCCTACATTGTCTGGCACAAGAGCTTGAATGTTTGTACAAAGACTCGCGCTTCACTGTTAGATCAAAGACTTGGGGACACTGACATGGGGCATCTGCAAAACAACCAATCCAGCTGGTTAAGCTTGCAGAAGTTCTCCTTGAGTCCTTCAAAGAGAAATTGTAGAATTTCTCCACACCTTGTCTCTTAGATTAGGCCAGGAAAAAAGTGTAAGAGGAGCCTTTAATATTTCCTTGATACTGACACTTGACACGGATTTTGAAAGTGAGAGAGAAAGTAAATGTTGCTAAATAGAAGGGAAACAAAACAGAAACAAGTTCTAGTTTTGTTCTTTTACAGTTTTAAATGGATAAAGCAGAGATGTCAAACATAAGGCCTGGAGGCCAGAATTGGCCTTGCAAAAATTCCAATTTGGACCACTGAATGGCTTTGGAAAACATGATGGAGGGCATAAATATTGAACTTCTAACTGCATTTTGTGAAGTTTCAGAGAGGGGATTTTAGAGGGGACTGTTTGCTTTAAGACCTGCAGGATATACTGCCTGGTATCAGATGCCAAAGGACAGCACCAAAAGTACCATATTTGGCATATTCCTGCCATCTGTCCATACAGATGGACAGATGGCATCAAATTGCATCTTTTCTTAAGAGCTGATGCAATTCAGCTGACTGAGCTGTCACAGGGTGTATCCAGTAAAAACAGCCTGTAACTGCTTGTGTCATTAATAATTATAATTTAGATTTTTGCAGAATTATCAGATTTTGAGGACACCTGGAAAACCGTGAAAGTGTTATTAAGATTACATTATGCAGTTTCTGTGTGAAAATGCAAAGAACAAGAGATTTAAAAACAGTGTGGAGCTTTTTTAATAACGGCCTGTCACACTCTGAAATCTTGACCAGGCAGCAGACGACAACAGTACCTGTGAAAAATGGCATCATATTGCATCAGCCAGAGTCAAAAGGGAGAAGGATTGTTTGGTTTTGATCCCTAAAGTCAGGCTGCAGTTCTTTTCCTTTTTATTCATAGTCTCTTTGTTGTTTATCTATGTCAAGTCTGCACAGGCAAGCTGTTCTTCAACCTGACCTCTTCCCTGGCCCTGTTCTGCATCACCTCGTCCAGTGATGCTCGCTCTGGTCTGTGCCTCGCCGCCCTGTGGGTCGTACTTTTCACTCCCTGCTCCTTTATCTGCTGGTATCGACCTGTGTACAAAGCCTTCAGGTGTGTACCTCCTTCTTGGTGAAGAAGTTCAGAGTTGTTTTCCTTTTTGGTTTTTGCTCAGTACACTCACAAAAAATTGTCTGAGTTGTTAGTTACTGTGCAGACAGCTCAGTAATTATATTGTTCCCTCTTCTAGGAATGACAGCTCCTTCAACTTCTTTGCCTTCTTCTTCATTTTCTTTGCCCAAGTGGTTGTCTTTGTCATCATGACCATCGGCATCCCTGGTTGGGGGTTCAGGTAAGGTACCTAAACAAACATCTCTTTGTTATCCCAGCTAAAAACTAGCTGGCGAGTGGTTGCTGGCAGTCAGTAGGTCAAACTGATAGAAAAGCAACTATTGCATTAAAACCCAAAAGTATATGGCTCAGTTAAAGTCTAAACAATACTAGAAATCCTGCTCATTTGGAAGTATTAAGACTTGGATCTTATTTTTAACTATAGAGAAAGGTAGTCCAATCATATTGGCTAATGAACTAATACAAAATTCTTTCTGAATCTTTTGAGCAATGTGATTCCTACATTTGTTGTTCTTGCCCATGCACTTTGTTCATTCTAGGTGCATTGCTTGTTCTCTGTATCATGCATGTATAGTTGTTGTAAGCCATAAAAATGAATCGAATGAGTTGAAAAAAGGCTTATTTTCTTCAAAAGTCTTTAATTTGGTGATGATAATAAGTGCATATTTAATACCTGCTTTACATATTGTTTTATCAATACCTATTCAATTTTAGGGACAAATGAGGATACTATTTTAAACCTCTATTTTCACAGTATGTGTTCTTGTATGTTTGATCTTTGTGTGTTTCTCTCTGTCCTTCAGTGGTTGGATTGTGAGCCTTTCAGCTCTGAGCTTCAGTTGCATTGCCGGTGCGATCATGATGATCAATGCCACTCTTTTTACTGCAGAAACCGTCATGTCGTGTTCAACTCAGGTTGATGTCACTTAGATAACTTAGAAATGTTCATGTTTGGTTTATCTTAGTGTTTGGCTGAGATTAAAGTTAAGCTCTTCATAACTGAACCGTTTTATTTCAGTTTAGAGTCTTACTTGGAGAGCTGTCAGTATATTTTAAACTGAATATTTCACCTGTCATATCCCCTCATGTAATATGTGCTGTTCTTATTTAAACAGCTGACTTTGAATTAAATCTAACATTAAAAATATTTAAATTCAGGAGGAAATTCAGGAGGTAATAAAGATCCTGAAGCCTGCTCCAAAAATAAAAGAGTTCTAACATCTCATCTGTTTGTTTTTATTCAGGCATACATGTATACTACTTTTATTAATAGCGAGAATAAGCGTGTGTTTCAGTCATAATAATTGTGTTTAACTGTATGAAGCTTATTAGACATTATGAAAAAGATGATATGTAAAAGCAAATTTTGCCAACGCGCTTGATACTTTTTAAATTACCTTTGTTTTCTTAAAAAAAATAGACAGGTAGATAAATAGATTCAACAAGAATTAATTTCCAGATGAGTCCTATTCATGATGGTATGGATGACACTGGCTCTCTTATAAAGTGTAGTTTTGAGACTGACTGCATCAGTAAGAGTTAACGATATGCAGTTGAATGAAAGGAAGCGATTAGCATTTAAAGTATTTCTTATATTTTGAAAGGAAAAAGGGAAATGTTTGAAAAGTAAAGAAGGAAAATATGAAGAACAAAACACAAAAATTCACAAACCCGATAAATGCTGATCGGATGTATAAAAAAAAGTATTTAAAAAACAGATATGTGGTGCAAAAATAACTACAGAAAACAACAAAGACACCTTTAATGTTTATTCTTAAGCATTTTGAAAAAAACCTTTTTTTCACACACACCCACCAATTGCGTAACATTCAAAAAGTGCAAATCAAACGCCGCACATGTAAACTCACTTTTCTGTACATTTTCCCATTTCTTGTTAAAGTTAAAATTAGCCAATCACATGACAGCAAGTCAAAACATGTAATCGTTTTATCATGTAGACACAGGTCAAGACTACCTTCTGAAGTTCAAGTCAAGCGTCAGAATACCCTCTAGCAGATCGTTACGTGGAGAAACAAGTGTGCTGATCCACACTGGTGTTCACTGTTCACAGACACAAACTACACCTTTCTTGGCTGCTGTTTCAAAAGCACATTGTGCGCAGTCGGTCCTGCGTGCAGCACAACATTGTTCAATATTTAGTATTTACTGTTATTTGCTGTTAGCTATTAATGCGATGGTGTTGTGTTTATTATGCCGCTCTCTTCTTTTTTGCTTGTTTTCTCTTTTTTCCTTTTTTTTCTCTCAACGGTTAATTGAGGAGATTTATATATTTTTAAGTGTCCTTTCTCACTGTCCCTCTTCCCCTCTGGTTTTCTTTTCCTTCATTCTTCTTTCTCCCTTTCCTATCCCCCAGCCATGTCTGTCCCATCTGTGAGAACTGAAAAAAAAAGCATCAAAATAGGAAACAAAGGTGATTTAAGGCAGGCTAATTTCAGAAACTGCATATATGCTGGGAATTTCCCACACAACCATCCCTGATATTTACAGAGAATGGTCCAAAAAAAGAGAAAATGTCCAGTGAGCAGGAGTAAAACTGCCTCGTCGATGTCAGAGGTCAAAGGAGAACCAAGAGCAATTTGCATGATGCTGTCACATTAATATGAACAAAACAAAGTATCAGTAAGATGTACCTATTTAAGTGTCTGTTGACTGCAATAAAGTCTCAGTGACAACCAAGGCTTTAAATGAAAATGAAAAAGTCTACAGCCTCCCCATGTGGTCATTTTATGAAATGGCACCAGACAAGCAGGAAACACTGCACTTACTCTATAAGTGTATTTACCAAACCCATGCTAGTTTTTCAAGCTGACTTGGTTATATTGAGCTATTTTTCAGAACATGTATGTAAAAAGAAGCCAGTTATGTTAAAATGTTATTCTTTCGGATGTGCAGAATGCATAGACTGTACCAACTAGCAATAAAATAAACAAAGGCATCACATGTAATCCACCGGGCATGGGCTCTTTTTCCAGGAAGCAGCTCAAAGACTGTTCAACATTTTCCAAACACCAGGAAAATGTTCCAAGTTTTGCAAACTCATACGCTGATTTGGATCAGATTAAAACAAACTAAAAGACTCCAAGACTTCTGCAGTGATCAGTGACTACCAGTCAAAGTTCATGTTACATTTTATCATTCAAATGTTAATGAAACCAGTGTTACTGTAAATACAGCAAATTAGGCATAGGATAGAAACAGAGGAGATCTGTCACATAATTGATACACACATTTGTGCTGTGTATGGGGCACACAGATGAGACAACAGTGAGTTCTGGGTGTTTTAACATGTTGTATAGTTTCTACAAGTACAAACAACTTGTGTATGGTGCACATCATTAAAAAGTGTATTCTAATTATCTGAACTAAAGTAATAAAAAGTGCATTTAACTTTAAGTAGAGTAGTTTTACTTCAGTATGCTACATTATTGCCTCTTTTCAGCTTAATTGTTAACACTGTTGTTGAAACCGTGCTGTAGTAAATGATGTCTTTATATCTATGTGTCTCTATCACCCTAACATGGACCTTATATAGAACTTTTATATTCTAGCTAAGCACCCAAAGTACCGTATACAACATGCCCCATTTACCCATTCTTGGGTAGCATCCATACAGTTTAGAATAACCAGGGATTGAACCACTAACCTTGAAACTAGTCGTTAACCGGCGCTACCTCCTGAGCTACAGCCACCCGACATCACAAGAGAAACTGAGCTGATAATGTTAACTTGAAAATGACAAACCTTAAGCAACCGTTACTTTTTCTGAAATGTGGGTTGTAGAGAGATGATCAGAACCGAGTTATAAAAACAAGAAAAAGTGCATATGTCTACATTAGCATAATGTTAGCCTTGCATTTGAATTCGCATTTTTCTTCTTTTCAATACTGTTATTGGATGTACTAGTTTTCCAATATACCATGGTTTACACTTCATTAATTCAAAACAAACCTGACATAATTGTTCATGGCAATACACCCCATTCATTTATTGCTGTAGGATAAATCAGCTATTATCCTTCTTAAGTAGGTAAATAAGTACTTTGAACATGATTGAAACGCAGGCAGAATTTCCCACTTCTTGATTTCTGGGGGGTCAAGTCTACAGATTTTACAGCATGCAAACATTAGTAACATTAAAACCACTTACGGGGGGTAAGAAAACCATTAATCTTCTCATTTCGTTGCAGTTTTCTGCTGAGAAACCTTAGGTTCTGGGTCATGTGTGTGATACTTTGACACATTACCTTGGTGTCTGTCCACGCACAGAAGGACAATGCATCTGCTTATCAAATACACCAAACTTTAACTGAGATAATCTCTTGTTACAGAAATTTTGTCTGGCAATATCTTCAGTGGCATGCCGTTTAAAGTACCTATGCATGGAAACAGCTTGTCAGTGCAAGAGTGTGTGAAACTCTGTAAGTGTGAGCCAGTATCAGGATCAAAGAATGACAGCTTTCCTCTGTTCCAGTCCAGATGAACTCTGATCCTCTGCAGCTTCTTTTTTACTCGGAGAGCAGACGGTGGGGCTCCCAGTATGCGTGTGCTGTATTTACCATTATAGAACTCAATTTGCCAGAATCCTGATTTTACCCGCTCCCTTTTCTGAATGGATTCGGCTGCCACTCCAACAAACCAGGCTGTGTTGTCTCCCACTTCAACATCCCAGCTGTGGGTCCCTGAGTTAAAGCCCTCCCAGCCATGGACAGAACGATGATAATCAGTCCTCTCTGGGTTTTCGGGAAGCTTCTGTCGCTCTCCGTGACTTACACTTGTCAAATCTTCAGAGAGGATAAATTCTGGGTTGGCAGTGTTTGGATCCAGAATCACAGGAAAGTAGGAGACCATTTTCTTCATTTTGTTCCAGATGTTGAAGGTCAGGTTGCCCAGGTGTTTAGCCACATCTATCAGAGCTCCTGTGGCCAGCTCTGGATCATCCAGTAGGGGCTGCTGTTGGACTAACTTCACTGCATCGTTGTAGTTCTGCAGGAATGAGACGTCTTCAGCTTTCAGCTCCTCCTCCGTGGCTCTAATCGTTTCTGAAAGAGCTGCTATCTCTCTGATCAGACTTTCAATCTTCTCCTGTATTGTCTTAAACTTCTGCTCCTCTTCCTCCCTCAGTGCAGTGATCCTGGCCTCCTCTTCCTCTTGTAGAAACTGGTGCATCCTCTTAAAATGCTCTTTAATCTGTCTCTCTGTGTGGCGAGCCTGGACCTTAATGTGTTCTGCTGTTTTATCACACTTTTCTTTAATTTGTTCAAATACTTTCAGTTTCTCATGTAAAGGCGTCAAGGATTTCTGGAGCCCCTTTTTTTGCTCCTGTGCAAATTCTTGGATGGGTCTAAACCTGTGGTTGGTATGCATTTTTGAGTCTCTGCAGATAAGACACACCAGCAGCTGATGGTCCAGACAAAAGAGTTTGAATTTTTCTGAGTGCAGGCAACAGAGAGCCTCTGACTCCACAGAAACCCTCTGATCTCTCTCCATTTGAAATGCCTTACACGCCTTTGCTAATGCCAGGTTTCGAGGTGGGTCACTCCTCGATGATTTCCTTTTACAAAGAGGGCACTCATGTACTGTTTTATCACCCCACCATGTCTGCAGACAGCTTTTACAGAAGCTGTGGCTACAGGAGAGGACAACAGGATCTTTAAAAATATCCAAGCAGACAGTACAGGAGAGGTCCTCCTCAGACTGGAAAGCCATTATCTCACTGAAGCTGAAAACACGGCAGGCAGAAAGCACAATGCGACAGCAGTCATTCGTGGCTAATCTCACTCCTCCAGAAAGTTCCCGGAAGATCCCAGTCTCTTGTTTTTCCTTCTTAGAATCACAGATGGGATAGCAATTTAAAGTTGCAGTACTCACAGTATTTGCTGCTGTTGCTTTCCCCCCTCAGGAAGTCGTGTGTCTGATCTGAATGAGATAATCGTTCTCTCCCTCTCAGGGCGTGTCTCTTTCTCCCTACTGGATGAGCAACAACCGTTTCCAGGTATTTCTTAGGTGACGTTTTTCCAGGTAATGTGTGTCAGACATTAAGCCACTATGTCAGGGCACAGCACCTTAAATATAGTTTCTGTATTAGACAAGACCAACAAAAGAAGCTCCTCCCCTTTTTGGTAACAACTAAAATAGAAGTAGGTTAGGCACTTATTTCTGCTGCATTCAGGTAAGGTATGAAATGTAGCACCAACTTATAGTTTTATGCAATTCCAGGGACATTTGAAGAGAAAGACAAAGTATTTTTAAATGATAATAGGAGAATTCTGCAAACATGCTGTAGAAGTATAACTGCCAAAAAAAGAAGAGAAAATGAGCTGAGGCCTGTGCTTTGAAGCAGGATTCCTTGTTAGTCTTAACCCTGGTTTTTCTGTACTATGATGGTGGTTCACTTCTTACCATTGTAGAACACCACTGTAACTTGTGCTGTTGCTCTGGACCAGATTAGGTTTCACATTAGAGGTCAGCAGATATGAAATCACTGCGTATTTACCAATCAATTCTCCAGAAAATAGTGTCACCCTTCCTGAAGTTCCTTCAGACTTTTGTGGGGAGGGTAAGAGGGTTTAAAGTTTTTGCATTTCCCTGATAGGCATCAGTAATGAAGATAGATTCTTAAATCAAGGAATAAATTTGCATCTATTTTTTTTTGTTGGCAGCAAACAATTTTACAACAGTTTTATTTTTCTGTAAACATTAGTCTAATAGGCTATATGATCCTAAAACAGGACACATATGCTGTATTTCCTGGCCTCATATCAAATTTGCAAACAGATTAAGCCTATGTTTGAATTCAGTTACATATTTACTGTCAAACCTTAAACTGCAATGAGTCTGCAGCTGAGAGAATAAAACATGCTAGTTTAAGACTAGCTCCTCTTCTAGCGCTCTGCTTCACTGGGTTTATGATTCGTGGAGTACTACCAGACTCCATGCTGTGTATTTTACTTGTACCAGTTATGAAGGATAAAGCTGCAAAAGTGAGCTGTCTGGATAATTATAGGCCGATTGCACTAGCCAGTATTTTATCTAATGTGCTAGAAAGAATCTTGTTTGACAGAGATAGTGTGTTCATCTCTTCCCTGGATAATCAGTTTGTCTCCAAAAGCACTGCACTGGGATGTGCATATATGCACTCAAAGAATAGGGCAAAAAATTAATCTGTCCTCATGTGTTTCATTGATGCCTCCAAAGCTTTTGATCGAGCGAACCACAGAAAACTTCTTGATAAATTGAAGCAACGGGGAGTTCCTCGATACATTGTGAGGATTCTGTCTTGCTGGTACACTCATTAGAAGATGCAGGTTAAATGGGGAATTTGGTGTTAGCAATGGTGTCAGACAGGGTGGGATTTTATCTCCAATTTTATTTAATTTATATGTTGATGATTTGTCCATACAGCTGAGAATGATGAATGATGATGATGACATATACAGACAATGTTGTAAGCTCTATGTGCAGGCAAATATTATTGCACGCAAATTCAGCTTTTGTTCACTTCCAGTTAAAGTGGCTTTGTTTAAAGCATATTGCACACTGCTATATACTTCCCCCTTGTGGTCATCCTACAAACAATGTAGCATGCAGAACCCGCATGCAGCAACTTCACACCTGATCAGATTTGCACACTGTTAGACCTCTTCTTTACCACCACATATTTCAAATACAACGAGGGTTTCTACAGACAAAAAACATGGCTGTGCCATGGGCTCCCCTGTGTCACCTGTTGTAGCCAACCTTTACATGGAAGAAGTGGAAAGAAAGGCTCTTAGCTCTTTTAAAGGGGGAGCACCCAGCCACTGGTACAGATATGTAGACAACACCTGGGTCAAAATCAAAACACAAGAAGTGGAATCCTTCACTGCGCACATTAACGCCGTGGATAAAAACATCAAGTTCACCAGGAAAGACACAAAGGACAACTGTTTGCCTTTCCTGGACTGCGCTGTGCACATTGAAGAGAACGGCAAACTCAACATCGAAGTTTACCGGAAGCCCACACACACGGACCAGTACCTCCGCTTTGACTCCCATCACCCTCTGGAACACAAACTTGGAGTAATTAGGACCCTACACCACCGGGCAGAACATGTTCCCTCTAAGCCTGAAGGTAAAAAGAAGGAACACACACGTGTAAAGGAAGCACTCAAAACGTGCGGCTATCCTAATTGGGCGTTTATAAAGTCAGCAAAGATGCACAGAAAAAAAGATCAGACACCAGCGAGGGAGGATAAGAAAGACAGACGCAACAACATTGTCATCCCTCATGTAGCCGGTGTATCAGGCTACATAAAACTCAGGAGAGTTTTCTCCAAGCACGACATCCCAGTGCATTTCAAACCCAGCAATACACTCAGACAGAAACGGGTTCATCCCAAAGACAAAACTCCTAAACACAAACTTAACAATATAGTGTATGCTGTACAGTGCAGCGAGGAATGCCCAGACCTCTACATTGGAGAGACCAAACAGCCACTTCACAAGCGCATGGCACAACATAGAAGAGCCACCTCCACAGGACAAGACTCGGCTGTCCATCTACATCAAAAAGACAAAGGTCACTCTTTTGAGGATGCCAATGTTCACATTTTGGACAGAGAGGACAGATGGTTTGAAAGAGGAGTGAAAGAAGCCATCTATGTCCATTGTGAGCGACCATCTTTGAACAGAGGCGGGGGTTTACGACACCAACTGTCTGCCATCTCTAATCCAGTTTTGGGATCCCTTCCCAAACGCCTTAACACTCACTCACATCCTGGGCCATCTGACCTCAGGAAATCACATGATAGGGTGGGGATAGGTTTCACAATGAGCTCACCCGAAATTGTGACCCACACCTGTTTTCACACCTTGGCTCATGTGATTAGGTAGAGGATCATCAGGGGGTCCTTTTGTCCCTCTTTTGGGGGTAGCCCCACGGGGTTTAAATCTGGGACTCTCCGCCATTTGACCTTAGAACTGAAGAAGCTTCTCAGATGAGAGGTGAAACGTCTTCAAGCAACTTAAAGAAGTCCAGACGCTTTTCTTTCCAAGCTCCTTAGACTACGATGACCTGGATGACTGAGAACCTTCACAGACACGCAGAACCTGCATGTTGCATATAATGATGCAATGAGAATCCTTCGTAGGATACCTAGAGGCGGTAGTGCCAGTCAGATGTTTGTAGCTGTGGGTGTTTGGATTTTTAAAGCACGTTTAAGAAATCTGATGTTCACTTTTAGGGAACAACTGGATGGCTCTAGTAACAGTATAATTTTAGCACTCACAGATCCGGCGGTGAGTGGTTCCAGTTACTCATCTAGTCTGAGGAAGCACTGGCTGAAGTGTTTGTGTATTTATTGATTTCTTCTAAGTAATTGTGTATTTTATGTATATTATGATTTTATATTTTTACAAATATTTAATATTTTTTTATTAAGGTTTATATGTTGTGTTTTGTCTTGTTTCTTTTTCTTTTTTTTTTTTGGACTATGGACATAAAGTCTGTCAATAAAAATTGAATTGGAAAAACTAGAAATTGAAACTGTCAGCAGCAGTGGTGTGACAGAAGAGGGTGCTAGAGACAGGATTAGATGATCTGCTGTGAGGATCCCTAAAAAGAGCAGTCCAAAGAAGAAGAAGTAATCTCTTCGCCCGAATTTTACTTCACCTTCTTGGATTTTCTGTTTGGATATTTTATCACTGGAATGCACAGATTCTTCAAAAGTTGAATAAAAGATAAGCGTATGAATGGAAAACTATTGGTTGATAAAAAAAATGAAATAAAACACAATGAAGCTCCTTAAAACAGGTACAGATATTTATTTACAGTTAAACTTGCTACCATTGCTTTAGCGAAGAAGCTTGTGTTGCTTATAATGATATAACATGAGATATAAGAAATGTTCCTGCCACAACCACAAGTCTGGTTTGTCTTCAGACTGCTATTCATGACAATATTTATGTAAGTGTGTAACATCAGCCCCACCACATACACACACTTGTCAAGACATACAGTATGCATGAGAGATTATAAGAAACACACACCATAGAATAAATACATAAATGGAAATTACAGAACACAGAACCGTAGAGGGTGCAAACTCATAAGCTAATGCTACATACTTAGTGCATAGCATTGGCTGAGTGGTGTTGTGGTGGAGCCTGACATACACCCCACCACAACACCATGCTGACCTGGATAAGTGGAAGAAAATGGATGGATGGACAATTGTAAAGCTACTTGAACCACAAAGTGTTTAAAACATCAGCAGACTAATACATGATCAGTATATTCAGTATTAGCCAACACTGATTTTTGTGGTGAAATGAGACGCCATCCCTTTATTGTATCAAATGAATATTGAGCCACTGTAAAACTAACACAAACAAATATTGAAAACATTTTATAATGAAAAATCCTTTGATTTTACAACAAAAACAAAACAAAAGCATTTGCTATAGCCCAACTTTTTGTTTTAAAAATTGCCAATGCTACCAGACATGCACGTTGCAATTTAGCTGCTATCTAAAATGCTAGTGGACCAGAAGGCATGCATACCAAAATCCAAATAAGCTAGTCGCTTACATTAACCTACATTAGATACAACATTACTGAAAGAAATATATTTACATGATGTGAATTTTATTGTGAAATGTCCATTATAGTAATTGACATCATATTCAACTCAGACTTTTTTTCTTTCCCAGCCTAACATACCATACAAAATGATCTGACCTATTCAAACTCAGTACAAAATCTTAAGCATGTGTCGTTTAAGTAACATTAGCATGCTTTCAATATTAGCTTCATCAGAAGTCAAGAACAAAGAAAAGATCTTTGAACAAATAAAATGACCTATAGTATTTGATAATCCCATCATTTTCATTGATTAAGCAGTTTTACTGTTGTAGAAACCTTCAGCGGAAGTATTTTTAGCTGGTGTTCTTTCTTATTGATGAAGTATGGAAACAGCTTCTCCGTGAAAGTGTGTATGAAGGTGTGTATGTGTGTGTCAGTATCGAGATCAGAGAATGACAGCTTTCCTTCGTCCCAGTTCAGATGAACTCTGATCCGCTGGAACTCCTTCAGTGGGTGAATAAAGGTGTGTTGTGATGGGGAGCATGCTGCATATTTATCTTCAATTAGCCCCATTATCCGCCAAAGTCCAGATTTTATTTCACTTTTTCTTTGTACAGACTCTGCTGCTACACCCAAGACCCAGCCTGTAGAGTCTCTAACCTCAACATCCCAGCTGTGGGTGCCTGAGTCAAAGCCCTCAGAGCCCAGGACAATGCAATAGCAGCCAAACCTCTCCGGATTGTCAGGAAGCTGATGCCCCTCTACAGATCTTACGGCAGTCAGATCTTCTGATAGGATGAGCTCTGGATGAGCTGTGTTTGGATCCAGAATCACAGGAAAGTAGGAGACTATCGCCTTCATCTCATTCCAGATGTTGTAGGTTAGGTTGCCCAGGTGTTTGGCCATATCTATCAGAGCTCCTGTGGCCAGCTCTGGATCATCCAACAGAGGGCACTGCTGGATTAATTCCACTGCAGCTTTGTAGTTCTGCAGGAACGAGACATCTTCAGCTCTCAGCTCCTCTTCCGTGGCTCTGATTATTTCTGAAAGAGCGGCTATCTCTCTGCTCAGACCTTCAATCTTCCCCTTCATCATTTGACTCTTCTGCTCCTCTTCCTCTTTTAAAGCAGTGATTCTGGCCTCCTCTTCATCTTGTAGAAACTGATGCAACTTCTTAAACTCCTCCTTAATTTGTTTCTCTGCCTGCTGGGCCTGGACCCTAATGTGTTCTGCTGCTTCATCAAACTTTTCTTTAACTTCTTCAAACACTTTCAGTTTCTCCTGTAAAGGTTTCAAGGATTCCTTGAGATCCTTTCTGTGATCTTCTGCAGCTTCATTAACGGGTCTGAAGCTGTGGCCGAGATGTATTTTTGAATCTCGACAGACGAGGCACGCTGGCTGCTGATGATTCAAACAGAAGACTCTCAGTTTCTCATGGTGCAAACTGCAAACAGTTTCAGAGAATGCAGAAGCATTTTGATCTTTCTTTTGTAAGAAGGCCTCACACAGGTTCTTTAAGGCTGAACTAACCGGTGGCTCACCCAGCAAAGGTCTTTCCTTACAAACCGGACACTCTTTTATGGGTTTGTCTCTCCACCAGGTCTCCACACAGGTTTTACAGAAGCTGTGGCTGCATGCCAGGACGACAGGAATATCAAAGATGTCATGGCAGACAGGACAGGACAGGTCCTTCTCTGGATTATAAGCCATTCTCTCGTTCTCAGTTGAAAGTAAAAAGCTACAGCGCAGAGCATGAAAGGAGGAAGTTCAACTTCACTTTCTCTTTGCTTGTTTTTCTTCAGTCAAAGGCAGGTTGAAATGCAGGATTACGATGCTGTGTTACGTTTACTTCTGCTGTGAAGAATTATTTCCCCTTTCCTCTCAGTTGGAGCCTCTCTTCCAGTGAACAATAGCTGAGAGAAATACATTTCCTGTGTTTTTTGGTCCTGCGGTTAGAGGTGGAGCTTCGCCCACCCATCAGTGGGTTTCACTTAAAGGAGCCTGTCACACTGCTTGGAGACTGCCACATAATGTAAGCAAATATGTCATGGTAGAGTAATAGGATGAGCTCTGTCTTGCAAATTCAAACCTGATTCCTTTACCTTGTCATCACCATGTTTTGTCTTGTTTTTCCATGGCAATCCTTTTAAAGGCTACCAAAGTACAATGACTCCTTCTGCTATTATGAATACATAACTGTTTTTGTTTTTTTGTTTTTTGTTTTTTAATGAAAGCTTTTAATGAACAATGTTAAATAGAGGTGGAACAAACTGTGGCTCATGAAAGAGGCCAAGATGTAGGAAATTAAGGTAAAAGTGCAAGAAAAGCAAATGTCAAAGTCAAGTAAAGAAAAAAACAAAGGAGTCCAGCAGGAATTATAAATATCTCAGTGTGAACTTACACAGAGCAGTAAAAATACAAATATACAAATCCATTTGATTAAATTTACTTATCAAATTCAGGATTGTGGGAAAAGAGGCAGGGTATGCTCTGGCTTGGTTGTAATCACAGGGCCAACACAAAGAGGCAGATAATCACTCACAGTCACATTCACATGGCTAATTTAGAATGAATTTCTTAGGGAGGAAGGAAGTAAGCCAGAGTACCCAATAAAAATCCATGCAGCCAGAGGGAGAACCACACATGATTGGTGCAAACCACCGACAAGTCTCCAAACGAAATGACCCAAGAACACATTTGAACCTGCCCTCTAACTGACGTATTACAGCAAAAAAAGATTTGGTAAGTGCTCCTTTAGGTTAGTAGGAAAAAACCTGGACAAGTTTAAGGAGAGGAGATTATTTGGGTTGCAGTTAATACTTTGTTGGCGTTAGTGCACCTTGGTCATCATTGAGCAGGTGTCTGAAACAGGAAATGAGTGCTGGTCTTTCTGTCATGGTCCATGGTCCATTTTGATATAGTTTCTTTTTGCGTCTTGTTTTGAGTTTACCACCACTGCTGGGTGGAAAAATGCATTTAACCCATTCACACAGTGAGGCAGTGGGCAGCCACCAATGCAGCGCCTGGGGAGCAGTGTGTAGGGACGGTACGTTGCTCATGGGTGCCTCAGGGTAGGCGTTCAGTGGATTCGAACCCCTGACCTTCTCCCAGTTTTTACCAAAACATCATCAGGATTGAGGTTGCTTGCTTTGTTGCAGCTGTTATCAGCTGCAATCTCTTCTGATCGGGTGTCTAAATAGGAGCACAAAAGCAAACCAGTCCGACAACATTTTTTTGTGCTCGGTTAAACCACAACTTGGAAACAATAAGTGGCGCCAGGGCGGGAACACTGACAGTTAATATCCACCTTGATGTGTGTGGACTCATACCCAGGCCTGTGAACAACTGTTCATTCTTTATTTTGTTTATTAGTTTTCCACCATTAGCTGAGTCTGAGCCTCTCCAGATCTCCTTCTCCCCGCCACACACTCCAGCGTTTCGAAGGATTCCCCAAGTCAGCTGATGCATTCTGCAGAGCGTGTCCTCAGTCTGCTCCACTTGGACATGCCCAAAACATCTAGGAGGCGTGCAGGCTAGTCGAGTACCCAAAACCAACTCTGCTCAGAGGCAGTCCTGAAAGGATGAGCACCTCACCCTATCACAACAAGACACCTGCCTCATTTTTTTCTGTTATTACATACCTAACTTTTTTTTTTTACTTAGAGGTTTTCTAACTTGTCCTTGTGTACTTAAAGTATTACGTTTATACCAAAAGAAAAACTGAATGCAGCCTTTGTCAGAATAGATTTATAAATGGAACGAACCAAAGTGAAAGAAACACTACAGTAACAAAGTTAAAAATCAAAATAGTTATATAAATTGAATGAGGAAACACATATTAGGCATAGTTTAATAAATGTAGTTAAAAAGACACAACAAGCACAGTAAATGTCAGGTGCAAGTATCAGTCACAGTACAGATGATTCTCTAGACTGTTGTTGAGCTGACGCATCACCTACTTCTTGTATGTGTAGCTTTGCATGATTCAGTTAAAAATAATCCATATTTATTTTGTGCTAAGCCTCGGTGCTGCTCTGTTCATCCCCTGTCTGAATCAACTTATTTCAACTTCTCTTCTGATTGGCTGTACCTTGCAAATGGAAGGTTTGAGCATATTAGGAGTATCATCTCTGATTAATGTCATGTTGATGAAAGGGTAGAAAGTGTTTAGGTCGTAAACATTCTTTGTACATGACCTGAAGTCTTTATTTAAAACCATATATGACGGCTTAGATCCTTTAATTCTAATGATTAAAACTCCCTACAGCTGATGGTTAAACTGAAGAAGCTGCTTCTATAAGGAGCATATCTGGCAGGAAAAGGCATCACTGGAGACTCACAACTGCTGCATGGAGTCAGTGTCACACCCACTGTGTTTTGACTTCTAGTAAACCCTTTAATTTCCTTTTACATTTGTTGGCTGGTACGTGGGTTAGGAAAAAGTGTATATGAGTCACTGATAGAGTATTAAAGGTGCAGTATTGATGTAAAGCTGCAGGTATAGACTCAGCTCAACGGAGACGGGGCTTTGGAAAGCAGTGCTGTAAAGACGGAGACTGAACCTGTTAGAACAGGTTTCCTGTCTTCGTTCCTCACACTAATGTGAGGGATCTCAGTGGGGAGGATTTTGAGAAGAGCTTACTGATTTGTTAAAATACGTCAGCAGCAGCAAAAAAAAAAAAACTCCAAAATGTTTAATGTTGTTTAAAAAGGTCCTCAAATAAGAAAAACAAATGCAATAGAAAAATTAAAATCAAAAGATACATTTCGACTAAAAATAAAAATAAACACAGAAAAAAATCATCTGATTTAATCAAACACTAATTTAAAAACAGGTTAAAATGTATTCATGTATTTTGGAGTCTGAACAAGATTTTCTTTTACTTATTTCAGGTTAATCTTTCATACTTGATTTCATTAATTATTTTATGTATTTATGTCCATCCTTTTAGTTTCTCCATAAAGGTGAATACACCTGTTGTACAATTCAAACAACTATCAAACATTTAAATTGTCCCGTGGGGAAAAAACATGGGTTATTTGCAGAAAATATGAACTTTGTAGTGTTTCATGAAGGCCTCAGCCGATTGGGAAAGCTGCCCAGAGTGGGTTTATTCAGCCTCACCTCTGGTGCAGGTGCCCACCTCTCAATTTTAAATACATGTAGACATTGAGGGTTCTCAGGAGGGGCCGTGCTGAGGCCAGCTGCTATCTGACAGAGGGTCATTGGTACCATGCCCCTTGTATGGGGTCTTCATAACCCCATTCTCTGTGCGCCTTTTGGGGCAGGGTGCGGGAGAAGGAGCTGGCCGTCTGGTTGGGGTCTGGGCTGTTGGGCCTTCCTGCTGCTGCAGGACTGGGGGCAGTCTGCTTGTGTCCACCCCAGAGTAAATGGAACCATTTCCTGGGTCTGGGGGTGGATTGCTCTTCTGGGGGTCCCTGGACCTTGGGGTACAGAGTATTTTTGGGGAGTATGGTTCAAGGTTCAAGGTTCAAGGTTCTTTATTTGTCACATGCATAGTTATACAAGTATAACACACAGTGAAATGTAGCCTGACACGCTCCTCGACGTGCAAAAAATTTGGGGGGGGGGGGGGGGGGGTGTAGAGGAAAAACATTTTATATATATATATATATATATATAGATATAGATATAGATATAGATATATATAGATATATACATTGGGTGAATGTGCAGCAGTAGCAGCAAGCAGGTGAATTCTGCACATTAATGTGAATAGACATCTGACTATTTTACAGGATAGACAATATAAACATATTTAAAATTAAAGGAATTGAAATGTACATTGTGCCTTGGTTTAGTGTCTGGAAGAGTCCTGACTCAGTCAATTATAGATGATGTGAGAGGGCGGGTGTGTGTGTTTAGGGCACGGATGGCTTGGGGATAGAAGCTCCTCTTGAGTCTCTCTGTCCTTGCCCGGAAGATGCGGAACCTTCTACCAGATTGCAGAAGTTGGAACAGTTTGTTGCCAGGATGGGACGGGTCCTTCAGTATCTGCGCTGCTCTAGTCCGGCATCTCCTGGTGTAGGTGTCCTGAAGCGGGGGGAGAGCAATCCTGCAGCAGCGTTCTGCTGTATGGATCACTCTCTGGAGAGCTTTTTGGTCCTTCACACAGCTGTTCCCAAACCACGATGTCATGTTCTGTGTGAGGATGCTCTCCACAGCGCCTGTATAGAAAATCCTGAGGATCTTTGGAGAGACCCTGAACTTCTTCAGTTGTCGTAGGTGATACAGGCGCTGCCTAGCCTTTTTGGTCTGGACCTGAATGTGGGCAGCCCATGTCAGGTCTGAGGAGATGTGGACACCAAGATACTTGAAGGACTGCACCCTCTCCACTGGAGCTCCATTGATGATAATGGGCTTGTAGTCTCTGTGCTGACCCCTTCTGAAGTCCACCACCAGCTCCTTGGTCTTGCCGACGTTCAGCTGGAGGTGGTTGTCCTGGCACCACGATGCCAGATTCTTCACTTCATCCATGCAGGCCGTCTCATCGTTGTTGGAGATGGCACCCAACACCACTGTGTCGTCAGCAAACTTCACAATGGTGTTGGAGCCATGGGTGGCCACACAGTCTGAAGTGTAGAGGGAGTAGAGCAGTGGCGAGAGGACACATCCCTGAGGTGCTCCTGTGTTGATGGTGATGCTGTTGGAGAAGCACCTGCCCACCCTCACCACCTGAGTTCTGCCAGTGAGGAAGTCCAACACCCATGCACACAGACGGCTGTTAAGTCCCAGATCCCTCAGCTTTGTGAACAGTCTGCAGGGCACTATTGTGTTAAACGCTGAACTGTAATCAACAAACAGCATTCGCACATAGTTACCCTGTTTCTTGTCCACATGGCTGAGAGTGGTGTGTAGGACGTGGGCGATGGCATCCTCTGTGGATCTGTTGGATCTGTAGGCGAACTGCAGCGGATCTGTGGTGTCTGGGATGGAGGAGGAGATGATGTTCTTCAGCAGCCTCTCAAACACCTTCATTACTACCGAGGTCAGTGCAACTGGCCGGTAATCGTTCAGGGATGAGGGTTTGCTGTTCTTGGGCACAGAGATGATGGTGGTATGAGTGTGTGTGCAGTGTTTAGTTCTGTGTGCCTCCATGTTGGATGAGTATAACTGAGCCTAACATGGTTCCCAGTTAAATACCTTCTTCAAGAACAAAAGGCAGTACACAGCTGTTTCACACTCCCTTGCTACCTCCCAGAGTCCTCAAAGAGACAAAGGTTTCTTTCTGTGGAGCTGTCTGCTTCCCCCAACGTCCTTACTAGACCCCACCATTTATCTTACTGTATGAGTGTGAGATATGTTAAAATCCAGTGGCATCAAGGCATTATAGGATAAAATAATGTGATTAATACATAAGTAAAAGAAATTCCTATACAATGCCTATCTTCCCCAACTACGCTCGCTGCAAGTGGCTGATGCTCCCACCCGTTGGTGGTTCTCAGTGTCCGGGGCTGGGTGCTCGGGTAGATCGAATAAACTATGACAATCAAGTGGACCAGTATGGCAAAAGCAATAATGGTCCACTTGGAAAAATGGGAATATCTGTTGGGAATTTTTCTTGGCCTTCAGACAATAATTCTGATTGCTATGCTTGTCCTCTTTTTGCAGCCATCATGAAAATAGCATCTTTTAACATTAAGAAGTTTGGAAAGAAGAAAGTGTCAGACCCTGATGTCCTCGAAATCCTGACTAAGGTAATAACCAGTATAAAAGCCCACACATACTTTCACCTTACAAAACTGTAAATGACCTGCAGGTCTGGCTCCTGCTTTCATTAAAATGTCTGATCATGTGACAAAATAGTAAGCTTTGCCTTTTTGTCACGGAAAGAAGACAGAGGACGATAACAATGTAGAAAAGTAGTCCAGCCCTCCTACCAATTATTAAGTATTTAAGTAATTAAGTATTATATAAAAACTTTCTATTAAATAGCTGAGTTGCAAAGTGGTAAAATAAGTATCAGGACTCACTGTTTAAGTAAAAATGTAATCCTATATATGCATCTGAAAATATACTGAAATACATGGAGTAAGTTGTATTTTGACTTGTGGTTTCTTGCTGTATCATTGAATCACTGGTTTTTACTTTACTTTTATTCTGGTGATGAGGTTACATTTCCAATTCTTTGCTTAAACCCATGTTTTATTATTGTTATTGTATTAGATCTGTTTCATATTTAGTCAACAAGCCACTGTACAGGTCAGCCGCCCTGAGTGTCGGCTGTTTAGGAACCACAATAGCAAACACACAATCAGGGTGTGTTAATTTAAACGTGGATCCACTGGCCTGTTGTCCCTTCAAGTAACCACGCTCAGTGGCAGCTTGCCCTTCATTCACAGAACCACCATTACCTCTATAACCACACAATTTAAGTCACTCAGCATTTCTCTGATTGTTCCCATCTCTGTCTTTTTTTGATACCTCTTCAGCTTTATTGTTGCAACTCAGAATATTTACATAAGTATTTTTTTTTAAAACATAGAAAAATGTCAGTTTATATTTTACATATCTGGAAGAGCTAAATCTTAACTGAACAATTATCTTTAAGGTAGTAACGCATCTGATCAGTTCAGCTTTTTTTTTCTCTCTGTTTCAAAGATTGTGTCTCGATATGACATCATTCTGATCCTGGAGGTGGTGGACACCAGCGGAGAGTCCATAGAAATCTTCATGAAAGAACTCAACAAGTAAGGAAATGCTTTGTTTCCAGCATCATCGCTGTTATTATCATTTAGGGTGCTCGTGTTTAAGCATGATGATGGTGGCCCAAAGAATAACAATTTTCTCATGGTAACCAAAAATGATTACGATTTTTAAGGATTATTACATTAAAGAATATTTACACAGTTACTTCTGAAGTTATTTGTGTATTATAAACACAATGGTACATTTCCTTTTTTAAATAGCACACTTATTGGCAGCATCTGTATAATAGTATTATGCAATAATATTATTATCAGGAATTCTTTCGGCTTCAATAATCATGTATTAAAGTCTGATAGCGTGACAGCTGTAATGACAACACTAAAAACTGCTGATGTTAACAATTTATGTTGTTGGTCATGTTCATCTTATTGTCAGGCAAACTGTAATTTGGAAATAAAGTTTGAATGAATGTAAAAAATTCAACTTTGACCTGCTTTTTGTGTTAAATGAAAAGGTAATGTTTCACTAAAGCGTTACACATTCATCCTGAACCAATTCTTTTCAGAGAATCAGAGGACATAACATGATTTAATGGACCAAAATTAAAGAATTATACAAAATTTCTCTCAACTTATATCTTCTCAGAGTCCACGAGGGATACACCTATAACATCAGTGATCGTCTGGGCAGTACACGCTACAAGGAGCAGTTCATGTTCATCTACAAGTGAGAGTTCACTGACAACACACATCCTGTTCATTTGCAGCTTCAAATTTTTATTCTTGAACTCACTAGAGCAGCTTTGCATGCTTCACAGTTCTGCCGGGCCTTGGTGCAGTGCTCCTTAAAGCCCTCTTGCTTTAAGCAAACTTTCTTCAGATTGGCTTGTCCATGCAAACGGAAGCAGGTGGACAGTGCTTCATTGCTCAGAGCCAGAGTTGAGATGACTATATTATTAACATCCACACTGTGTGTGTGTGTGTGTGTGTGTGTGTGTGTGTGTGTGTGTGTGTGTGTGTGTGTGTGTGTGTAGAAGTGATGTGGTTACGTTGGTGAACCATGAGCAGTTTAATGAAGAGGCAACAACAGGAAAAGATGTTATTAACAGAGACCCCTACATCCTGAAATTAAGATGCAGCAATACAGGTAGGATATGTTTGTCATGGAAACAAATGCAAGGATCAACAGGGAGTTAAGCTTGTGTGTAATCAGTGTAACAGCTCACTTTAAAGCTGATACTATGTCTTCTGTGGCCTTCCTGTTGGCTGCACCTTTATGTAACCTGGATGTACAGATGAGTCTCTGGTCCAGGTTTTTTTTTTTAAAGCTGTGATAATCTAAATCTGTTTACACATTATGGGGAAGTGTGTATTTGTATGGAGAGAAAATCAGCTGGTTTTAACTTTAGGGTAATTAAGTAATATATAATTATTTCATAAATGTTATTAAAAGGCAATCAATAATTTGAACTAATTTACACTAATGTAAATAATCAGTAAGACTTGAATGTAGTCCTGCCCCCTGTGTACAGTCCCAGATACACTCAAGCACAAATTCACAACCAGGTCCTCAGGTGTCTAGCCGAGAAAGTTGAGTGCAAAAGGAAATCCATCAACGCTCAACCTTTCACGAACCAAGAGGAGCATCAGTTTTCATCAACATTTGTCCGGGAGGGAGACAAGCCGAGGACAAGCCCCTCAGCCCAGGACCTGGGCCTGCTGAAGGCTGCCAGGGATTGGCAGATGCAAGTGGACTTGGATCAGAGGCAAATTTTTCCCACAGAGATCGTAACAACTACTCTGCGACCAGACCTCGTCCTTTGGTCTAACTCTCAAAAACATGCGTACATCATTGAGCTGACGGTACCATGGGAGGAAGCAATTGAGGAAGCATTTGAGCGGAAGAAGCTGCGCTAAGCCAACTTGGCAGTTGAGGCAGAGGACACAGGCTGGAAGATCAAGGTGCACCAGGTGGAAGTGGGGTGCAGGGGCTGTGTTGCCAGTACAACAGCCAAACTGCTTAGAGAGATTGGGATCAGAGGACACTGCTGAGAGGACCAGTCACTGGCTATGCCTAAAAAGGGCTGACATCACTTGGGCAGTTAAGGCAGTCAGCTAACTGCGAGAGAAAATAAATATTCTCCTCTTCTCCCCTCTGCTCTTCTTCCCTTTTCTGGGAGGCAGTGGGGAGGTAGAGCGTACAGCCCAATCCAGCGGGGAGGTGTGGAAAGCCAGCCCCAGCCCCCCTTCCAGCTCTCTTCTCTGCTCTCTCCTATCTTGTCCCTCTTGTCTTACTTCTCTCTATCACCTTTTCTAGCCCTTTGAAGAAGTGAGGCTCCATAAATGCTAAAGAGGTAAGTATTATTTCTCAGTTGCAGTGAATAGACAGAAAATAAACTGTAGAAAACTAAACAGAAGAAAGAAGAGAAATAACATAAACCAGTGACACACTCCAGGGCCTGATCAACCCTGGCAGGGCCTCCTTGGATGAGGGTGTTTAGTGATAATGGCCAAAACACCCGATGAATCCAAGGTCCACAATTGACAATGTGTCCCAAATTTTAATATGATAATCTAGATCAGATCTCTAATTCCTAAACCTAACCAAGGAAGAAAAAATGGCAGATTAGCCTGGGTAAAAGACCGAAAGTTGAGGCACACAACGATGTTTGCTGCTGGTAAAGTTTCTGGGCTGCCTTTCCTCATAACAGAGATCCCTCAAGAGTCTCTCCATTTAAAGCAATGCATTATCAGGGACTGTAACATCTAGCCCTTTTACTGAGTCATGGATGTAAACTGTGTGTATTTGTGTTCTCGCTGTAGTTGTGGAGGACCTGGTTATGATCCCAGTTCACACCAAACCAACGGACTCTGTGGAGGAGCTCGATGAACTATACGATGTCATCAAGATTATTAAGACGAAATGGAATACTGATGTAAGGAGAAGTTAGAGAGTGTCTAAAGCTTTGTAGCTTGGGTTGGTTGCACAACAGAGAAAGCAGGAATTCATACTTTCGTGAAAATTTGTAGATTTTGACAGAGTTGTGTAGTAATGCGGACGCTGCACCGGTCCGTCGTGGTGAAGAGGGAGCTGAGTGTAAAAGCGAAGCTCTCAATTTACCGGTCGATCTACATCCCTACCCTCACCTATGGCCACGAGCTGTGGGTAGTGACCGAAAGAACGAGATCGCGGATACAAGCGGCAGAAATGAGCTTCCTCCGAAGGGTGGCTGGCCTCTCCCTTAGAGATAGGGTGAGAAGTTCGGCCATCCGGGAGGGGCTCAGAGCTGCTGCTCCACATCGAAAGGAGCCAGCTGAGGTGGTTCGGGCATCTGACAAGGATGCCCCCTGGGCGCCTCCTGGGTGAGGTGTTCCAGGCATGTCCCACCGGGAGGAGGCCCCGGGGCAGACCCAGGACACGCTGGAGAGATTATATCTCTCGGCTGGCCTGGGAACGCCTTGGTATTCCCCCGGATAAGCTGGAGGAGGTGGCTGGGGAGAGGGAGGTCTGGGCCTCTTTGCTTAGGCTGCTGCCCCCGCGACCCGGCCCCGGACAAAGCGGATGAAGATGGATGGATGGATGTGTAGTAAAAGGCGTATGAACCAATCCAACCACTAAACTGGGAAAACAAAACAAATATATATTGAGGAGTTAAAGCAAAACACTCAAATGCAAATATTTCATGTCTGTGCTGCAGAACATTATGATCTTGGGTGACTTCAATGCAGACGGCTCGTACGTTTCCAACCGTGACATGAAGACCATTCGCATTCGTGAAGACAAGAACTTCCACTGGCTGATTGGAGATAACGTCGACACTACAACAAGCACCAAGAACACCAACACCTATGACAGGTAATGCATAGCAGGTGCTGGCTGCAGCTTTATTTTGAATCGACAGACGTGAGACTGGTATCGATCTGTTCGTCAGCAAGAAAATAAACACATCACGCTGTTTCTTCAAATTATCTGAAATAAGGAGGAGTAGATTCTTTTGTTTTGCCACATTAAAATGGAGTGGTGCTAAATGTTCTTGCTTTTTTCTAATTATGTATTTAAATTTGGTATTATGGGTTTTTAAAATAAGCCTTTTTCCCTATCTGTGTTAAGGATCGTGGTCTATGGAGATGACATGCTTAATGCTGTGGAACCAGAATCTGCAAAAGCCTTCAACTTCAAGGAGGAGTTTAATCTCAATGATGAGCAGGTCTGTTTTGATTAATGGTTTTCACCAAATGAATTACTCTTATATTCTCTGCCTCATTTGCAATATCACACGTAGAATATGATTAGTCAGAAGGGTTTTAGACACTAAATTATAAGGCAGATAATTGTGTTTTTGTCACATCACTCAGTCTGTTTAAAGATCACTGAAATAGCTGGACATGAAAAACAGAACTCGGTGTGTAAAAGCTGGCATGGTTGCTTAAAGACGGTACCAAAGTGCAGCTGCGGTATGGTGTTATGGCTTTAATTAAAATTCCTAAGAGGCCGTCAATCAATGGCCACAAATATGTTGAAAATCAGCAAGCTTTCAACTTGTCTTTATAGGGGGAGAAAAAAAGAGAGAGTTCAGTGACGTCGGACCTTTATTCTTACAAACAAAACTTTAGGGTAAATTATTAACAGTGTTACAGTCACTCTTTTCAAGTGTCCTTGGTAACTCTATGACCTGGGTTTGACAAAGACTCTACCCTTGGCCTGTCAGCTCATTGTCTTTGAAAATGTAAACCACTGCAGTATGGAAAGTATCCATACTGTCATTATGACAGTATGGATACTTTCCATACTGTCTGTCATGTTTGCGGCTGTGTGCAGGCAGGATGAGGACCCAAACGCAAGCTCACGGAGGCAGGAATGAACTCAAAAACACAGCTTTATTGCTGGAGAGAAAAGAGAGACAGCCTGAGGAGAGCACAGACATAACAGGCTGGGGAAAACATGGAATAAAACACAAGGAGGGGAAACGAGGGCTCACAGATACACAGAGGGGCACACGGGGGGTAATCAAATAAGGAACATCTTAACAGAACAACCTAGAAACCACGGCATACATAAAGAACAAAACCCAAAACACATGAAAACTAAGAATGCTGGGCCAATATGGCCCAGGATCATGTCACTGTCATTAGGTTTTGCCTCTTCAGGCTGAACCTGCACACCAGGTGCACAGCATCAAGCTCTCACCCCAGACCTAACCTTGTCCCAGGAGGGTAAACTGGTCCCTTGAGTGTGTCCTCATAGGGTTTTGTGAAACACTCTCTTGGCCCCTCACCCAACACCATTTTGCTTTTGTAAGACCCTAGCAACCCCAGACAACATACCCCATGCACAAACCGCTGATTCATGGGGACATTCAGCTAGACCTCGATATTTGTTCAAAAACTATTAATCAGTACATTTTGTTTCTTTTGCAGGCTCTGAAAGTGAGTGACCATTATCCAGTGGAGGTTGAGTTGAGGTCCATAGTTGAGACAGATGAAGGAAACGGTAAGCAGGATATTTATGCATATCCAAGGCTTATGTACCATAATACTACAAGACCTGTTAAAATTGTGAAGTCAGTTTTTCATTCTTATTAAGAAATGTTTTTTTTAATCTTTCCCAAAAATGTAAAAAATAAAACTTACACACGTTTTAGACATTTGTTAGAAAGATATGCTTACGTTGAATATATGCAGATCATGTTCAGAGAGTGAGTTCAAAATCAACTAGATGCAGAATTTGTTTTTTCCTGACATGTTCAAAGTGTGATATGAACTTTCTGCTCAAAGAAAATATTTATACATGCAAACATGTTTAAAATTAATTAATTAGAACAAATTAATTGCAGCCAAAAAGCTGAAAGGACCAACCCCCGCCTACGCATTCTTTGTTGAGGACTTCTATAAGGAGCCAAAGCCAGGAGCCAAAGTAACATTAGCAGAGAATTCCAAACTGTGCTCAGAAAAATGGAAGTCCATGTCACCTGAGGAGAAGGCAAAGTTCAAAGAGATGGCCAAGAATGACAAGTGCCGGTATGACCAGGAGATGAAGTCCTATGTATCACCTGCAGGTGCCAAGAAGGGCAAGAAGAAGAAGAAGGACCCCAACGCGCCCAAAAAGCCACCTTCTGCTTTCTTCATCTTCAACTCTGAACACCGTGAAAAGATCAAGGCGGATAACCCGGGGATCTCCATCACTGACATCGCCAAGAAGTCTGGTGAGATGTGGAAAAAGATGAGTACCACAGAAAAGACCCCCTATGAGGCCAAGTACGCCAAACTGAAGGAAAAATATGAGATGGAAGTGGCTGCCTACAGAGCCAAAGGCGCCAAGAATGTGGAACCAGCTGATGATGATGACGAGGATGAAAATGATATTGACGGGAAGATGGCTAAGTTGTTTCTGTGATTGAGGATGTGAAATTTGTGATGCGTTTGTTTGTTTATGTTTGTTTTTGTTTTGGGTTGGACGAGTTCAGCAGTATAACCTGCTGTCCCTGTCGGTTGACCTCATTTGAGCTGTACTCTTTTTCTAATTCAGGGTGTTAGATTTATATTGTTTATTGTCATTTATGCTTAGAAATATTTAACCATATATGCTTAGAGGTGTATAATCGATTGTGTAGTGATAGGATGTGTGATCTTTGGCAGTCTGCATAGGCTTGGTGTGCATTCCACAGTGTTCTGGCATTCACACCCACATTCTGGGAGCATGGGAGAGGTCATACCTTCTCTTATTGTTTTATGGTAGGATAAACTGTCTATATCTGTTCTAGTCTAAGTGCCTTTTGTTTAGATGAACTGCTGGACTTCCAAACCAGCAGGGTTAGGGAAGTTGTTTATGGGGTCACACTCTGACCCCACCCCCCCACACACACACACTTACACAACGCACAGGCAAGGTACTCTTTGTGTGTATGTTAATGCACCTATGCATATTCATGTAACCTCAATAAAAGAGCAGTGTTACGGGGGAGAAGATGAGAGCAACTGGGGTCAAGCGAAGGAGCGGCGTTTGTCCAGTTCTCTCCCGTGCACGAGAAACATGAAAAACTTTGCCTACTCGTGTCTTAATTTGCTGTGTAATTAAATTGTCCTTAACGTTCCAGCGAATAGGTTTATGCTACAAACCTATCACAGGGATTTAGTTTTTGTCACTTAGTCCCCTTTAAGAGTTATATTTTAAAATTTTCTACTGTAATGAAATTGTATATATATCCCATTAAAAAAAACTGACTGTGAAGCTATGCTTTTAACACGACACAATTGAAATAAATATTAAAATCACAATTTTACAATTTATACTATGTATTTATTGGGACAACAAAATCCACAAGATAAGAGTTACTTTAAAGGAGATGGAAATATTGGAAAAGTGATTTCATACAATAGCGTTAACACATCTGTTCTCAGGCTCAGCATTACTTATAATTGTTAGCTAGAGTCTAACTCATGGTTTAATAAACAGGGTTGTAGCTTTCAAAGACTGTATAGATGAAAGACGGAAGGTGTGCCACTGTGACATCATCCACTGATTTGCAAAGTGCTATTGCCTACCACTTTCACCAAAGTCACAAGTACGCAGTAGATCTTAACATGAAATCGAGTGATCTAGCGTAGCTTTTTCACATTAATGGAGAACATAATTTACAAAATAAACATATCGTGTTCAGTGAAACTTGAAACTACCAATTGCGGCCATGAACTCATTAAAGTATTTACTAAGGTCAAAAAGGAAAAGCAGTGAGCGCTTTCCTTTATAATCCTATACAATCACTACTCTTTCTGCCACCCCCTGCTGGCTATTAGACATGTCTCCAGGCATGTCTGCACTGGCTTCACTTTTCAGACTGAAGCAACATCTTTTATATACATACTTTGAGAGCAGTTTCTATTGCTGAATGAGAAATATTGAGTTGAAAAAAAATGCTACAAGCATGTATGTGCCTTTTTGTTTAATCTGTATGTAACTACAACACTTCAGTTGTCTCTTCAGTCCTAAAGTGCTGTTGTTTAATTTAATAAAACCAGAAACAGATTAAACATTTTAATAGCATTTCAAATAAAGCTTCATCACTACTGTTATTTTAAACACAGCTTGATAATTAAGCTTTAAGTGATTTCTTACCAAATTCTTTTAAAAAGAACAAATAATAACAAGCATTAATTAAAAACAAAAAACTTTATTGGCATCTCCCTCTTTACAAGATAACAAAACTCATGGACTTGGGCTGGTTTGTGATGGTTAGAAATTTCATATGGACACAAAATGCAGTGGACATTAGTTTTACAGTCCTTCCACATCTTAAGCTGCAGGCCTTCATTTCATTTCATAACTAGATTTAAAGATATTGGTCAATATACGCTGATCAGCCACAACATTAGAACAGGATGTCATCGCCTACCTAAACATTGGTGCATGGCAGCAGCCTCCTCTAGCAGGACAATGAACTATACACAAAGCAAAAACTGCTTAAGAAACATGAAGGTGTTGGCCTGGCCTCCAAAAATACCCAGACCTCAATCTAATCAGGCTCGATGGGCAGAAAGAGCCCAAAGAGATCCACTGCCAACGCCTCCACACAATAATGATTTGTGGCTGATCTGTGTGTATGAGTGAAATATCACAGTTGGAGGGCCATTGTCCTTGAAAACCTAACATCGTTAAATTTATTCCCTGTACTACTCCACTAAAGGTTGAGCACCCGAGCAGGTTTTGAGTTTGATGCGGTTTATTTTTTAACGAGCAAAACAAACTGTAGTCTTTCAGCAAAAAGACGAAGGAAGCGAGAACAGGATCAAACAAAAATCAGCAGCTCAGGTTTTACTTCTTCCCAGATTTCTTGATGCCACCTCCAGCTGAAAGAGAGAGAAAGCAAACAAAAAGATTGGGTGTTAGAAAGCATCTAATTAAAACTGCAGCCACAACTGTGACCAGTGAGATTTCAAGTTTGAAAATATATTGATGACTGAAAGACTTTAAAATTAGAGGTTTTCTCAAACAATAACATAAATTTACTTTATTTTTTTAAAAGAAGAGATCACTGCATAAACAAAATAGCATAAACAAAGTATAAAATATTTGAATTTTAAAGGAGACACAAACATCAGAGAGACATGAGGTCTACTTTGGACTAAATTTGCTGCAAGTTTGGGGTTTGTTTCAGTTTCCTGACCTGCAGAGAAAGTGCAAGCTGTACAGTGAAACACCAGGGCTAACCTGAGGCTTTCACTGTAGCCATGGTAAGAAATGTTAAGCAAGGTTAAGCTACCAAGTTGACAAACATCTGAAAGCAGTCTATGGACGGAAATAAGAAAATTGCAAAAAGTGAACCCTGAAAACTGAAATGGCTACAGAAACTGGCAGATCACCTGAATCCTGCAGCTCAGCACTCTGCTGAAGTCACTGTATTCCTGAACTCTCACTGTGTGCTGGTAACGTATCAGTTATAGAAACACCACAGCTGGTGTGTATGATCATGATGTGTATGTTTGGAAATATGTAAGGTTTGTCATTATGAAACAAAATTAATAAATTCAACCTGATCTGGATTTTTTCTGTTTCTATATACGTGGGATGGTCTGGTGATTGAATGTTGGGTGGATATAGATACAAAGGTTTTATAGTGTGTGGGTTTTCTTGGTTTGTTTTTTGTGTGTGGGACTGGGGCTGGAGGTTTTCAGGTATTATTGGTATTATTCATGTATTATATTACTCCACTTGTAACTTGTGCTTTGAGTATGTATTTTGCATTTTATCACTCCTGTGTGCACCTGATCACGGAGCAGTGTAGCAGTAGTTGCGGGAGTACATAAATCTGGTGTATTTCTTCACTTCTTGTTTTTGTGCATAGTTCTTTACAAATAAAGTAAAAATATAAACACAGCTCTTACTCAAAGGTCCTTTTCCTGATGCTTTGGCTTTCAACGCATCCAGGGCCTTCTGTTCGTCCTTCTGCTTCTGCTTGAAGGCTACATCATCCTACGGAGACGCATACAATCTAAAATCTTTCTACGCTTCTGTCTTATGCTCAGCTCATTCCAAACCACAGCTGACATTTACCTCTGAATATTTCTTCCCTTCAGTCAAATAACAAAAATTTATATTTCATCTGATTTCCATTTATCAGATTCTCAGCTGACACCTGAAGACATCGCACTGGGTTGTGTAACAATGATTTGATTTGATTTTGTTATCAACAAGTTAAGGAATACATTTTTATCACCAGTTCTAATTTTCAATGGGCATTAATACAGGTTACTAAAGCAGAATTAAATGACAAAGTAGATCACAAAAAACAGAAAGGGTTAGCGAAATGATCCATACATCAAAGTTTACGTATCAAATTATCTGTGAAAACAGCTTTACTTTAAAAAATAAACAAAAACGAAATGTATAAAATATTGCAATGATGCAATGTAAATGTGTCTTATCCATGTTATCTTGATTACAAAGGGATGCAAATGATTTAGAGGCTTGATATTAAATGTTTTACACAGTCTATGGTGAGGGGGGGAAAGAGCCAGATACATACGTCATCCATGTCCTTGTTCTGTTTCTTGGGAGCCTTCAGTGGTTTCTTTTTACCTCCTGAGAAATAAAATTTACATAGATACATAAATACCGTGAGAGCAAAATGAAACTCAGAACTATAAAAGTAAATTAATAAATAACACAATAAGTAGATACAAAATATGAAAACCTAAGCTAGGCAAACGTATTTAAAGAACAGATCCACAAAGTAAAAGTATACTAATAAAAACAGTGGGGAAAAAATTGCATTCTATAACAATGGACTACAATGTCTGAACGTTTCTCTTTAAAATAAATTGACTAAGTTTAAACAATCTTCATTACCTTGTTATGAAAATAAAATATAAAATATAACTAAATCTACAATATCTAATAAACAATAGCCAGTGAATAAAAATGAAATATACGAAGGAATATGATCCAAGTTACGTCATTCAAATAACACAGCGTTCTTGACTTTTGTTTGCTTGGAAAAAAAAATTAACCTAAACTCCTTAAAATCTGCTTTAACTTAACAGGCAGCCAGATGACCGCGAAACCTTGAGCCTCGAATACAAATGTTAGTTACCACCACGGGTTATTCGAAGAAAGAAGAAGGAATATATTTAAAATTTTAAAGATTTCGTTTATATTGTCTGTTGCCTGAGATAATATTTATAAGCCGAATGGTCCATTCAGTCCCAATAATTAAAAAAAATGGCCTAAAATATCTTCTATCTTCCGTATGTATATCCCAAAACAGAAAAAAATCGTAATATGGCACATTTTTAACTGCCGATTGGTCAGAGAAAACGTTATCTTTAGCGGCAGCTAGCATTAGCCAACTATAAACGTGCTAAACTGAAAATCGTCAGTATCTTTTAAGATGTGCAGATTTTACAGACGAATCTCAAATGAAGCAATCTCCCACCTTCTCTTCCAGACATGGTTACAGCTTGTTATAAAATTTAAATGAAAGGAAAGTTTGCTGCGAAGACAACTGGTACTTCTCGCTAATCCGCGCTGTTAGGTCCCCGTTGAACCGGAAATAGAATGACCGCTTGTTGCCTGTCTCAAAGAAAATACTTGACATCAATATGCTACAATCCTGTTACCCTAAAGAAACGTAATTCGTGTCTTATGCGTCCGCTGACATAATTGAAGAAAACGGGTATGTTTGCTCTGTTATATCGCTGTGTACATAACAGTATCACCAGAGTCCCAAAACAGTTTAAAACTTATGAAAAGTCAGCTAGCCGGTAGCTACATGGAGCAACATCTAGCTAGCTAGGAAGTAGGTAACCTTGGTGGAAAAGTACTCTTGATATATTTAAAATTATATCCAGACATTTTTTTGAACCGAATCTGTGACAAAGTGCAGTGCTCGTGAGGTCCTGCACCCACCGGGAACGAGTTTGACTTATTATTGGCAGACTAAGCTCTCACTGTGCCTGAATTGCCTTTGAAAGCGTGCCTATAACCACTACTACTAAGCAGGATTTCTGGGAGGTTTAAAAGTTATCTGAAGAAGCTCCATATTACTAGATGGTCTGTCTTCTACAACAGCACACCCCCTGCGGACTGCCTTATGCAAGATGCCACAAATCTTATAAAGCTGACAGTTAATCAAATTAAATTGTTTTCCCTTTATTCTCCCAGGTGCCTGTTCCAGTGTTGGCTGCTGTGACGGTCAATCTCTGACTATTCTTAACCTGTACTGCTGCTGCTCTGCTCAATGAGGTACTGGTGTGAGCATTGTATCTGTATTTGTGATTGTAAATATAACTGGTTAATGTTATCTTTACTCTGTCAGGTACAGAGGTGCTCAGATCTATCTCTGGGTTCATGGCTCATGCTGTCTGTCCCGCTACTCACTGCCTGGCAAACTCACTCAGGTACGAACCTACAGTGCTCTCCATCAGCCTGGTTCATCACCATCACCACCTCCAAACAAGCCTTCCCCTTCTGAAGGGAAAAAAGGATCAGAGCTTCTGAAGGAGCGTGCCTTGACTGTCTTACAGGTACAAAAAGGATCTTCTTCTTACGGTAACAACAGAACTTCAAAACACAATGAAACAAATTTGAACACTGTCATCCTTTTTCTCTCTTCTCTTATCTTTAAGCATGCAGGTGAGTTTGGGCGGCAGTGGAGTCAGAGGTCGGCTCAAGCAGCCACTGCCACAGTAAACCACTGGTGGGAGAAGTACGAGGAGTTTGTGGGGCTGAATGAGGTCCGCGAGGCTCAGACAAAGGTCACTGAGGTCAGTAAAAACACGGCGTCCAAGTTTAGTCTGTGCCGACATGACTTAGTGGATAATGAATAAGGAATGTCAGGTGCTTGTTATACAGTTCTCTGACAGATCTTTGTATTTTCCAGGCTGAGGCAGCATTCATGGTGGCCAGAGGGATAGTTCGTGAGGCTCATGCTAGCCTGGAGGCTCAGCAGGGCAGGCTGAAGGAGATCAGAGACCGACTGGACAGAGTCTCAAGGGAGGAGCCACACTACCTGGAACTGGCCACAATGGAGCACAAACTCCTACAAGTGAGCTGAAGCTATTAAAATACACAAAACCCATGTCCTTGAGTCATTAAAAATTAAATGTCTTAAATTTCATGTCGCTTTTGTTGTAATTTGTTTTTCAGATGGTTTGTTTAAAACAAACCAAAATCTCACAGACAGTCGAAAAACCACAGAGATTCACTTTACTGCCATGAGTGACAAGAAATAAAATTAAATACCGTACTGCAGGTATCACTGGTTTGTTGGAGACTATTAAGCATGGATTTAAAAACAAATTTTTTATTTATTTTTAATTGAGGTCAAGACTTCCATAACAACACGTGGTCCATCAACTGTTGGTTTAGGTTTTATAGTTGGTTTGAGGTCAGTAGTGGAAGTGGAAGTGCTTTTATTTTGAGTTAACCACAGTTCACATTATACAATCATACATCATTAATCTCCTAAGACCTGAACTTTTCCATGGCATGCATTTTTAATTACTCTTTGATATTTGGGCGTATTGGGACCCAATGAATGTAAGAACAAAGAATTACCAGGTTTTTATTTTTATTTTTTTACCTGATTTTGGTTTCTAACATTCGTTAGACATTCGTTTAAAGTTTCTATAGTTTCCTCGTAAGTGGATATCAGGCCCTTGTAGAGCAAAATTGAGTATTTTGGTCTAAATAACCCAAAGTGTGATGTCCACATATGTGGACGCCAGGTCCTAGGAGGTTAATGATGTCTGATAAGAAGATTGAATTGAACCCCACCTCTCTGTCACTGCAGGAGGAGCGCCGCCTCCGGACAGCGTACGAGAACGCAGAGGGTTCAGAGAGGGAGAAGTTTTCTTTATTCTCTGCGGCCGTTAGAGGAAGCCACGAGAAGGAGAGGACGAGAGCAGAACGCACCAAGAACTGGTCCATCATTGGCTCGGTGCTCGGAGCCCTGATCGGAGTCATGGGGTCAACATATGTGAACCGAGTCCGCCTGCAGGTGAGGAGGGGTGCTACACTAGGGGACCTCATTCAGTGCACCGATTCTTTTTTTTTTTATTTCTTTTTTTTTTTTTTTACCTGAAGCAACTGCGCTGGCACTGTTCCAACACCCTCCCCTAAACTCTAGGTCTTACTAAACACTAACAACAATGTGAAGCTTTGTACCTGTTTTTGAAAAGTGTCTCATATTTTTTTATTAATGTTTTTAGCTTTACTGTTATAAATGCCAACAAGAAATAAGAAAATGAAAAAGATGAATGAGAACAGTTGACAAGCGTTGTTGAAACTGCGAGTGAAATGGAGTAAGTGGTGGACTTTCTCAGGAACTATACCCATACCCAATAGCACTGTAGTTCCTGTTTCTGGAAGGTTTGCTATGCAAAACCTACTGCCATGTTCCTTTAAGAGAGCCTTCATGAGGCCAATTTTGGACTTAAAAACAGGTTAAGTTAGAAAAATGACTGGACTAGCCTCCTTAATGTAGATTTTTCCTTTAATATGTCACCCATCTGTAATTAACACTTGCCTTTATCTGATCCTCACCAAGACAGCAGTTATTTCAGCTCATATACGTTCTCTTTTCTCCTCTGCAGGAGCTGAAGAATCTGCTGCTGGAGGCCCAGAAAGGTCCAGAGAGCCTGCAGGAAGCGCTGAAAATCCAGGCTGGAAACCATCGCTCCCAGCAGGACGAGCTCCGAACGCTCATTGACAGTCTCAGAGTTGCTCTGAGTGAAACCTTCACACAGAGGAGAGCTGTTCGCCAGGACAAAGAAGGCACAGCCCCACACTCGCCCTCTGTGTCTGTTTCAGCCTTAAAAGATCTCCACACTGGAAGCAAAAGGACCGAGTCCCTCTTAGAGTCCCTGCCACCAAAACTGGGACAACTGGAACGAGGGCTTGGGAAAGTTGAAAGTGAAGTGTCAACCGTGAGGAAGCTGCTGGAGACCAAACCACAGCTTCAGACACAAGCTGGTCAGCTGCTACATGAGAGACCAGAGAGAGCTGAGTCTGAGGCAGTGGTGAGGAGTCTGGAGGAGACTCAGAGGACTCTGGGAGAACAAATCAGGACCACCAATCTTTATAATGCAGTGTTTGCCTACACCGCCACTGCCATCACCATCTCTGCTGTCTACCTGCTGCTCAGAGGAACTGGTTAGATACGATACCTCCAGTTTGAATATGTAAATGTACGGGAACACTATCGGGCACTGGGACTAATAATCTGAACAAATGAGTGCAAATTACAAACCGCAGTGAACTCGGTTTATCTAATAAACTGGCTGCAGGTGTTGATTTGGGTTTATTATCTACCTCTGCTGCTTACTGCACTAATGAGGCTGAGGACTTATTTTAACTGCTTCTAAATATTTAAAATTCACTGATCTCAAGCTGGCAGATAAACTAAATGTTGGTGAATGTCACGTTTAGCAGCTTAGAAGAGAATCCCACATTACAACAACTAAAAATGATGTTTGTTGTCTAAACTGAACAAACCGCTGAATCAGACTTCTCAACAAATATCCACAAGAAACTTGAGTCTGGGTTATTATAGTTTAGCATTATAGGTTTAAATAAAAGAATAATAAGTAAAAGGTAGACTTCTGAAGGAAAAAAATTAACTGGTGTGATATTCTGTACTTTTACAGATACAAAACTATAGTAAGTCTGACTCAAGTTCTCCAGCACATTGTTTAGGTGAGTTGGGTTGATTGATTAGCTGATACAGACAAATTCATGGGGCCTTATTATTCCTGCTTCTTACCCATGTTCATTCTCTCGTGTCTTTTGCTGCTAAGTTTTCCACTACTTTTAAAAGCTGGTCTCTAAATGTCTCTGTGTGGTCTTTGGTACTAAGGAGGTCAATACACTTGAGAGCTTTCTCCTCTGAAATCAGCTGCCTGCTGTAGCTGAAAATAATGCTACAACGGCAGTAAGAGTGGACCACAAAGACAGAGTTAGATAAAAAATCTTTATCAATTATGATAACTTCAAGGCTGGTATTGACAAACCTTTTGTGGTGCATATATCCTATGTACTTATCTTTCCATTATACTTTAATTATAAATCAGAAAACACTGCCAAAATGCATCTTACCGTGCAAGAGTTCAGATTTTCTGTACTTTGTGAGAAGGCGGCATACAGAGAACAAAGTAGTAGCTCAAAAATAATAAAATCAAGACTTGTAGATGTCAACACCGTCAAACAGAAGTAGAAATGGGACATAATCAGATGTGGGGCCAGGTGGTTGCAGTGCCATGTGAGTTTTCAGCGTCTTGATTCAGCCTTATACTCGTCAGCCTTGGATGTAGTTAGTTGACCAGCTGAACCTCAGAGGGACCACATCACAGGTCATGATTGCACCACTGGCATTCACCTCCAAGCTAAAGCAGGACGGAAAACTGAAGGGAGCTGAAATTTTAGTATGTAAGGAAAGACATGTTCATTTTGATTTAGATCTGAAAACCTGTATCTTTGATTTCACGGGACATAATATTGTGTTTAAGATGAGGATAAATATAGAAACGAACAATAATGAGAACTGTGTTTTCATTAACATGAGAAAAGTCACTGAGATGGACTTCAAAATATATTTTGTTCTTTAGATAAAACTAAATATTTACCTGAGAACAACCACACCTATGCACTGCAGTGTAACACCCTCTTAACCCTCTCCAGTACTTGAACCCGTGTGCCGTCATGTTGGTGTCGGGCTGTTATGTAGCTGATTATTTGTGCTGAAATGAGCGATGATCCTTGTTTATTAAACATCCATATGAAGAAACTGCTGTTGCAGAGAGTGATTTGCAGGCTAATACTGAATGTCTGTCTTCCTTTGTTTACCTGAACAACTCGTGAAAGAAAAACTGTCTTTAAATGGCTCTTATGTCTGAATAATAACACTAAATACAAATATATTCAGTTTGTTATCATTCATCACAGCAAACATAGAAATTCTTTATGAAGAAAGATATTTTATACACACAAAAAGCCTAAGTTATACATCTGTCGCAGATCAGCTTTTAGAACTGAAACAAAACTTTCAGGCTTAATGTGTAATGCCCTCTGTCACCAGTAGGGGGCAGCCGCTTAACACTGATGGAGCACGCTGCTCTCAACTTTCTCCGGTCTGCTGAACAAGTCGGAAAGGCCGCTATTACGCTGCTTTTTATCGCTGCACAGCATATTGTGCTCATTCAAGGAAGGGGACGCTTATCCTGAATGACCTTATAGTCCTTAAAGACAACCTGCTATGCTCATTACCAGCTCTATATTTTTATTATTGGCCTTTGCACGAGTCACAGTTCAAAATAAAACTTTTTTATTGGTCTGAATTTATTCTAACAGTGTTGCTTCTGGTGACTTTAACTGCTGAAGCATTGTTCATGAAATCTTCACGGACAAAAAAAACAAAGTTTGTTTTTTCCCAGTCTTGTTTGGAAGAACTGGTTTGTGCGCATTATCTTTCTCTTTTAAAAATGAAAGCGACTGTGAGTAAATCCTTGTAGCTAAAGCATGTCACGTGTTGTGGAAACAAGGAAAGTTTGCATGTTCACGCGTCCAAATTTGGCGCGTCTCTTTGTAAATCTACTGCAGCAGGTGTTGGTCTTTATTTAGAACAAGGACACACACTCATTTTTATTAACTGATTAATGTTGATGGTGATTTGGAAAATAAACTTGTTCTTTAAGCTCTTTGAAGCTCAATAAATATTTTGGGCTGAAAAGGATTAAAATTTTAATCATGGCAAAGACTTTTGGCTTAGAAACAAAGTATTCTGTCCGATTGGCCTCCCTGCTGCTGCGGAGCCTGGGACGGTCTGCTTGCCTCCACCCCGGGGCGAAGGGTAACATCTCTTGGGTCTGGGTTCTGTTTCCCCCTCTGGGGGCAAGGGTACCTGGACCCGGGGTATAGAGTATGTTTTGGGAGTGTGATTGTGTGTACATGTCCATTTATGTCAGTCCTTACGTTGGGTGAGTGCTGAGTGTTTGTATATGTGTGCATGAGGGTGGGAATGCATGTTTGTGTCTGTGTGTGCCTGTTTGTCTGTGTCTATATGTCAGGTCAGGTCTTAGACTCCACCTCTCTGGGAACTCCCAGGCCCTCCAAGGCCCATCTCCCCTCAGCACACTCCCTGCCGGTGACTGATGCCCTCAGGGGTCGGTGCATTGGTGGTTCTTGGTGTCCGGGGCTGGGCACTCAGGTATGTACCAGCTCACTCCCGGTGGCTACCTGGCGGGGCCTGGTGCCTGTTGCTCGGTCAGGCCTCCTCCGGGGTGCGGGGGGCCCTCGGGCCTCCGGCCTCTGGGCCTGCGGCTCGGTTCATTCTGGCACAGCTGGCTGCCGGCAGAGCCGGCGGGTACGCCGGTGCAGCCCCCTCTAGCTTCTGCTCGGTGGCTACTGGGTGACGCCTCGTCTGGGGATCCTCAGCCCTTCCCATGAGGGTGGCACGGATGCCCCTCCGGTGGTCCTCCTTGGGCTCTCGTACTCTGAGGCCTCTGGATGTCTGGGGCCTGGATCTCCTCCATGCCTGCTTCATGCCCTAGGGGACAGGGCTATGGCTCTCTACATCCTCTTGCAGACCATTACATGTGGAAACCATTTGAATACAAGCGCGCTGATCCACACAGGTGTGCACACGGGTGTTCACTGCTCGTAGATTTAAATTACACCTTTCTTGGCTGCTACTTCAAAGCACATTGTGCGCTGTCTGTCCTGCGTGCTGCACAACAACATTGAATTTTTAGTATTTACTGCTGTTTACACTTAGCTAGATTAATGTGATGGTGTTGTGTTTAGTATATTGCTTTGGGGTTTTTTTTTTTTGCTTGTTTTCTATTCTTCTTCTCTCAACAGGTGATCCAGGAGATTTTTTTTCTCCCCTCCTTTCTCACTGTCCCTCTCCCCTTCTGTTTTTCTTTTCCTTCCTCTTTCTTTCTCCCTTTCCTATCCCTCACTCATGTCTGTCCCGTCTGTAACATTTGAAAATAAAATATAATAAATAATAAAAACAAAGGTCGATCAAATGGACCAATACGGCAATGCCACGATGATCCATTCGGCAAAATAAATCCATTGGGTATCCTTGTTGGTCTTCAGACAACAATTCTGAGGCTAAAGAACCAAATGGGACAGGCAAAGAAAAAAGAAAAGAAACAAAGTATTCATGGAGTGAGCTCATCAGACCTCTGACTGGGGCTACATTAGCTGCTTCTTGCACAACAAACTGAATCCCAGAGAGAAATGAAGACATTTGAGCATGGTGGGAAACACAGGTGCTGAGGAAGAAGAATGAGTCAAACAAAAACAAAGCATTCCTCCTTAGAGGAAAGAGAGTCAGCGCTTAAAACTCAGTGCATGTTGGGTCATCTGTTAAGACGCAAAGATCTCAGTAAAATTTGAAATTGCAGTGTTGCAGAAGCAAATTGAATCGTATCACAAAAACACCACAAAATAAAGATGAGATGCATAAAGAAGTGTGATGCTCACTTTGTAAGGAGAACGTCTATAGTGTTTGACCTTTTCCCTTCTTGTTCCTGACTTCATGCCGAAAAAGGTCCCAAAGACTCACATCCAAGCATCTCGGTGCTGTTCTCGTGACTGAAAGTCTCTCAACAGCAAACATATTGTATGCTTGACTTTATTCCTTGAAACTATGCCATCACAAGTTTCTCTCAAGGCAGCAGCAGCCTCATGATGAGTTTACATCCTTCTGTCTTCTAGAAATGGCTTCATGGAACATGCTGAAAAGTGGGAACACCGCCGTGTTTGTGCTGTTGTTCTATTTTGGGGAATTTTAAATAGAATTGTCTGAATAATAACATGACTTCCTGTGAAGTACTGGCCATCTCAGAAATATGTGCTTCAGTTTGTCCACCTGTTATTTAGCACTAATTAGCAGTTATTTGTGTCTGTACATTTTACCTGTGCAGCTCATCGACCAGCTAACCAGGCTTACAGAGTGTCATCTTGTCATACAACAACAAAAACAACACAAGTCCAGAGACCAGCCTGTAAAACAGCCTATGGATACGTTTCAGATTGACAGTTTGGCAAAAATGGTTGGCGTATTCCTATCTTCAGAATGAGGAATACTCATAATTTTGATGCTGGAATTGAAGCTAAAGTGTCGACCCTTCCTGAACTATTTTAGGTCATTATAATCTCATGATAGTGCGACCTCACTCCTCGTCCTCCCACCTTTCTGCTATATCTTTTCATTAATTCAGTTCTTTATTTCTCTGTTATTATTTATTTCTTCACCTGATTTTGAAATTAAAACCAAAGCACAGTAAGAGGGGGGAAATGTAAACCTGTCAGTATGTAAATATATCAAACTGAGCATGAAAGAGTGAGAATGCAAGTAAAACAATAAACAGAGAGGAGGACGAAGAGGAACAGAGACAGTGAAGGGCTCCGAATAATGTGAGGGGGAGGGAAAAGTCTAGTAACGTGCCTCCTCACATGACAGCGGTATCCAGGTCACGCACTTCAGCCACTCTGTGTGAGAGAGAGAAAACTCACAATCTGTTCTTTATTGATGAAACGATTTCACTGCACTGTCCTCTGAACTGCAGCGAGTCACACTCAAAGAAGGAGCACAAACCATTTTACTCACAGTTTGTGAGCTCAGGCTTTCAGTGTCGTCGCTTTGAGCCTACATTAAATACATTTAGAAGATTTTTGTCAAGTGCATTAAACGATAATGCTACAATTTGAAGGGTTGCTCTTTGTGACAGCACGCAATGACAGAAACCAGCAGCATTTCAGCAAGACTCTGAACCGCACGGCTCACCTTAAAGAAACTCAAAGCAAAATCAGTTGAAAGTCAAATCTCCCATTTCTCCTAAAAACTACCTAAATGCCACATCAACTGTTTGAATTAGTTTCAGCAAAAACACTCTTCAGGTTCAGACTGCAGGGAAATTTGTATTTAAATTCAACGAGGAAGATCAATTTTCTCTCGTCTCTGTTCCTTTTCATGGCTGAGCTATTTGTGCTGCTCTAATCTCTGTTTTCCTACAGTGTCGAAATAGTCTCATTCAAAATTTTGCATCACTGCATTTATCCAATAATCTGTCTGCCTGAATTCTTCAAATTTTCTTTAAATTCACTATGATCTGTCCCTTTCCCTCTCGGTACAGCAGTCCTACAGCCTCTCTCCTATCATTCTCCACTTTTGTTAGGCTCATTTCCATCCATTCAAAATCAGGTGAAGATAAAAAGAATGATGAAAACCCTCAACCTTGTCAAAAAAGCCAATAAAAAGGTCACCTGTCACTTTGCCTTGTGCATGAGATACAGAGGAAACCCAGACACAGGAAACCAGCAAAGACGTTTCCACTGCAGATTACTGCTATAGATTACTACTAGCCCCACTACTACTACTACTACTACTACTACTACTACTACTACTAATAGTAATAATAATAACAATAATAATAATAATAATAATAATAATAATGATGATGATGATTATGATGATGATAACTTCCCTTACAATATAAGGTGACTGTTGTCATGATTGGGTGCTATGTACATAAAAAAGAATTGAACTGCCTTTAATTCAGCTCCTGGCATCCTTTGACACTGCTTTGATCCTACCCTTGGACGTGGAGAGGTTAGAATAGAAGACACTGATTCTGTGGTCAGGTCAGAATAAGGATCATCAAAGATTCATTAAACACAAAATGATGATGTTTGTAAATCCGTATTAATGGTATTAAGTTGTGCGTGGATACATGTTGCATGTGCAAAAGCAAATTAAAATGAAATCTCAGATAAACTGGGTGACAGTGGTGGGACACCACAGAGACGGTCACAGGAGTGGAGCAGAGCGGGAGCAGGGCCAAAGCCATGGAAGGAGGGATTCAAATAGCCCTGCAGAGCACTGACCCGGTCTTCTGCAATTCCTGTAATCTCAACACTTAACACACACACATACACAAACAGCAACCCTGCAAAAAGACACCACAAATCCAAGCTGCTACTTCCAGACTTACAAAAATGAAATCTTTTAGAAATGATCAGTTTGTATCACAATTTTTTTTTGCTGATTTTACAATTAGCAAAAAATTTAGGCCATCAATTTATAATTTTTTTTTCATTTCCACTTTGTTGTGTCAACAAACACTGCACAGCCAATGTTAATGCAGCATTAGTGTGGACACTACACAAAAAATTCCCCCAAACCAGCTCTAGCTGTATCAGAGAAAATGCACACTGTGCAACTGCAATAAAAGTCAGTGAGATGATTTAAAACAGCTTGAAAAGCTCTCTTTGCCGTTTTATCACTTAAGGAACATGATGGAAAAGTTTTACTGCTGTTTGAGTGTAAAAACTTTGACCTCAATTGCTTTAGAGATAAAAACAAAACGACTTGTTCATAGCATAGTTCACTGTGGAAAAGTTTGAAAACCTCTGACTATAAACACAAACAGCACGTAGCATCTATTAAAAAATGATTAATTAGCGTATTTATCTTGATTATTGCATTGTCCTCTTTTTTTCTAGTGTGTTTTATTCTAGTGGGGGGGGGGGGGGGGGTCAAGGTTATTATAGTCATAATATGTAATAAAAACAAAACAATTTAAGTCACCTTAAAGAAGAAAAACTAGACTTGAATTCAAATTAACTGAAAAGATATTTTCTAATCGAAAGCTAAAAAACCTACATGAGGTGTAACACCCTGATTAGCAGGCACATGTGGGCTAAGTTATGAGCAGGCAGATGTTTGGTGAATGCTCTTTAGAGCAACATCTAGTCCACCAGGCTTGACGTGGGCGTCAGCAGGTTGTTTTGTGGTCCTGAAGAGCCCAAAATGGGACACATCAGACATGTCGGTGAACCTCGCTGAGCTGCAGCAGACACACACACACTGACTCAGCAACTTCAATGAAGGACAAATTTGACTCGTAGGGAAATGCAGATGTGGGCTACATTTGGCCCACTGACACATGTGCAAAGTCACATGTTTCTATCAAATGCACCTCTTAAACTTACAGACGCCGTTTTTGTTGACATACTTTAGATACGGTTTATGAACAATAACTGAACCAAGTACATGAAAACCGGTAGAAATACAAAACTGCTGATATTTTGTTACCTTTATGTTTGTAATACTGTTGTTAAGTGTGTCTCATCAACAGCATGAGACACACTCATCCTGTTAATTGCTGTGATTTTTACTGCAGGATGTAACTCCTGTTCTTTCAATATATATCTGATAAAGAGAAGTGTTTGTGGGAAGCTATTAATGTTAGCATTATGCAAGCACAGTGTTTACACACAGTGATTGCACTATAATTAACAATCACACTGTAAATTAATTAAAAAATACCTAGAAGGTAAAGCAGAGTGTTATGAAACTCACCTACACAACAAACAAGTTCGACCAGTCTATCCTTAAAATGACGCTGTGCAGACTTAGAGAGGTTATACAACCAGCTCTTAGAAATCACCACCAACGTTTTTTAAAAAGTTTCTGAAAATGAAAAAAAGGATTTTCACACGCTGGATGAACAAAACATCTGGTCTAACCTGCATTTTAAACCTGTCGTGCCCTGTGAGAAGAGCAGACACTGTGTCAAAGGGAAAGTAAGTAAAAGGTATTCAGTAGTAATAAAAACATTTCCAGCATGTATGCAAATAAAAGATTTTTCATCAGTCATATAAATTCTTGTGTAAGCCAGAGGCACAGACTGATGCACGGGTATCCTCTAGCACAGTATCTTCAGGTTTAACCCCTGGGTTGTTGCAAAGATCCTTTCTTTCTTACAGAGATAATAAAGATTTTGCAGAGCAGCTTTATTTCTTTATTATTTTCCTCTTTGTTGCTGACAATTATTGTTCAGTATAAGCCTTTTGTATAGAGACATGATTCCACAACAAGGCTGGACTTGTTGACCTAATCCAAAGCTTGCTGGTTTGAGTTCTGTTTTTCTATTTGATGCTTGTCTAAGCTAGAATACAGCACTTTTTCCACTCTTAGTCACCAAAGATCCTAATGCACAACCATTCATTCAGTGCTTTTCATACTAATCTACCGCACAGTGCTTTTTTAAATCGCTCACTGTCTTCGCCTGTAACCACCTGTATTCAACCTCCTCAAATGTTTCTATTATTGTAGTTGCCCCCTCTGCCAGTAGATGTGTCCATGCTCATTAGCCAGATAACTGAAAATACATATCCTGACTATGCTCAACTTGGACCCCGATGAATGACTCTCATGCATCAATAGATTAACAAATCTAGGCTACGCCTAAAGTCAGGCAGCAATTCCAGTGATACACAAGTCTGTATTTAGTGCCAGGCAGTAGCCAGGTGAACATGGTAGCTGCAGGACTTTATCTACTTAAACACCTAAAAAGCAGCAGTTTTGCTGGAGGCAAGGAGATCAGATATGTAAACTTTGAACAACAGATTGAAAAAAATACATTTCCAGTCTGTTGAAGTGAGGCACAGCAGTCTTTGTTTGCTGGATCAAAAAGTATTATTTATTCCTCATACAAGACTGACGATCAGTCTGTGGCAGCTACAACCTGGAACAGCTTACCACTACAGCTATGTTTTGTTAACTCTGTGACCTTTTTAGAAAAGCAGGTGAAAGCTTTTCTGCTTAACCAGGCCTTCTGTTCAGATTGTTTTCTGGTTTATTGTGGGTTTTTGCTATTATTTGTATCCATAATGAATGTCTTTTCTAAATGTGTTTTTTGTAAGGTGCTTTGTGACTGTATGCCTGTAAGAGGTGCTCTATAAAAAAATCGTTATTTACTTGACTGTTGATAAGATAAGAGTGCGGAAAGATCAGAACAGGGAACAGATGGGCGAAACGGAGACACATCAAACGCACCTCACTCCAAGCTGATCCAGAGCAACAATCAGGCAGGAGTCAGAAAAATGAAGCTTGCCTTTCATACAACCCCAATTCCAAAAGATATTGGTTGTTGTGTGAAAGTGTGTGTGAAAAAAAAAACTCAATACAATGATTTGCAAATCTCATAAACTCACATTTTCAAAATAGAACACAGAAAAAATGTTGAATGTTTAAACCAATAAAATTTTAAATTTGATGGCAGCACCAAATGTAACAGTAATCATCTAAGATCTGTTCTGCAAAAAATTCATTTGCCCTTCTGCAAACGCTGAAGATCAAAAGCACAACAGGTTTAGGGGTGTAAGCAGAGGTGAGGTGCCCACGAGAAAAACGCTTGTAGTTGCTTTATGTTCATGCCCTTTTGCAGCTGAGTTTTGAGCTTTTTTAAGAACCGTTTGGAGCTCAGAATCCACAAAAAGGAAATATCTGAGTTGAACACGTGAATACAGAGGGTTTCACTTCTTTGTTGAAGCGCCGGGGTCAGCAAGTTCAGCAGGCTGAGGGATTAGAGAACTAGTGTGTGTGTTCTGCACGTAGCAAACGTATGTGCGTGTGTGTGTGTGTGACCTGTTGAAGTCAGCTCATTGACAAAGAATCACAAAGTCAAACAACAGAGGGAATATTTGTTTATGTGTCCGTGGGTGTTCCTCTACATTTCTTTTTAATAATCAGTTTAAGTACTGAGGATTACTAAGGTTCACAAGAGCCTTAACTCTCCACATAGCAACGCCATGCCTTTATTTGCTTGAACACTGGGGGCTCTGGAAAAAAACAGGTTGAACCAGGCTTTACATTTTCTGTTATGTAATGTGCTACATCACCCATTCAAGTGCTTGCATGTACACATCCTTAGGTATTATGGTATTTGGCAGGTAAAGATCGGTAAGTGAAATTACCCAACTTGGAAGAAATCCCAGCTGGTTTGTACTCTGCGCTCTGGCAGTAGACACATGTGATCATGTGATCTGTTCTGGTGCTTCTGTAGCTCTGAGGGTCTTTGAGGATTTTGAAATGACCGTACAATGAAATAAGATAATACAAGTAACGTTTATGGGAAAAGTCCTTTGTCATAGTAGATGAAATAACAACATCTGCACCAGCATCAGAATTAGTAGCAATAGCAACAGTAAAAATAATATTTTAACTTGTCACAGCAGGAAAAACACAGGTGAGGGTAACAATGGCAGAGCCGGGTTTATTGGTAAACTCATGGAATAAACCAGGTAGATGTGGATATGTAGGGCTTGTAGAAAGGGCATGAAATTTCTGGTGTAGGAGTTTTTATCTTTCAGTTTTTTGGTCCACTTCTAGTCTGAATGCTCCTGGCTTGGTTTTCTTTTCCAGCCCAGGATATTATTGTTTGTACATACACCATGCTTAGACCTTGCATTAGTGCAAATCCATTTCCTCAGCCAATGCTGATTCCAGCTCTCGTACATACTCGCTTTCCAGCCAGTGCTTCAACAAGATGCTCGAAATATCAGTGTCCTTGAGTTTAAACTAATTTATTGTGTTCATAAATACTGTGCATGGGTGGGGCAGACGGGAAATAGGGTTAATATCTATTCACAGTAATAGGGGTGTTTATCTGTCCCTTAGCAACACTGTTGGCTTATTGACCAGATTTGGAGCAACAAGGAAAATGAGAGGAGATAAAAGAGCCGACTGGGCTGAGCTTCAAAAGAAGCAAAACACAAGAGAAATCCAAGCCCTGAACATTCATTTTGTTAATCTGTGTTGATCCATCCCCTCATTAAGACCTGCAGAGTCACCATTACATGTTCAGTCCTGTTGGACATTTGAACTTACCTCAGACTTTGGCTCAGTCCTCTGCAATCTAATGTTTTAAATTAATTGCTCCAATTTTGATTCTTTTGCCTAAGAAAAATATTCATTGACACTAAAGCTCTTTACCAACATTAAGCAACTGTTACCTGCCAAAGCAAATGCCAGGTTTCTGCTTTGGTTTTGTTTTCGTTTTTATTATTGTAGTTTTCTCCTTCATGTTTCATAGTTTTTGCTCTTTTCAGTGTTTCCGTTTTCGTGTCTTTGATTTAGCAATATTCTGTTTTATTTTATTTTCATTCTCTTTAGATTAATACCTTTTTCCTCCTTTCTGATTGTTTGACCATGCACTCATTGGTTCTACCCGTTCTCAGGTAGTTTCCTGTGTATAGTATACAGTAGTTTTTTCATTTGCTGTCTTCTGTATTGTAACCCTCCTGTTGGCAGTCTTGTTTATGAATTCCAGTTTCAGTTACACTGGCCTTCTGTTTTGTGTTTTTTTTTTGTATGTAAATCTGCTTCTGATCTCTGCGTTTTGGTAGCCAATGCATTTTCTTATCATGTAATGGTTCATTTATTATTAACTCTAATAATAATATTTTGCTGTATTTTATAGACATGCAGTAAATCTGTATTCTGTTGGATTCTGTAATTCTGCAATCCTGCTTATTTTTCTCCAGGCGAGAGTTCGTGAGCCACATGAACTCCAAATACCCTCCAATATGATCTCAACGAGCTACACGAGGAAAAGTAGTTAAAGAAACACGTTAGAGCATAAAGAGGTAGAAGTAGATTATGAAAAATTGTTTTTCCATTGCGTTTTTCCACATTTAGTCAGACCAGTGTCCATAACTGCTGCTGCTGCAGGCTGTAAAACACAATGGTGATTTAGACTTCTTGCTCAGACAAAAGTATTCATTTATACAAACACTTTCTTGACATCAATTCTTCTTGCTTCCTGCTACAAAAGACAGTAAAAAGTCCAAAACTAATGACCTCCCCCTGCTTCTACAGAGCCAAGAAGTGGGCCTGAGTAAAGCACGAACTATTGGACTAGTTTGCTCTGTGAGCCTTAGTTTGACAACCCTTCTGGAAATGACACAAGTAAAATATTCTGCTTGAGCAGAAATTTCCCGTACTAAGTACACTTGCTTAGTTTTTATTCTGGAATCCCTGACATTAACTGTTTGTTTTTTTCTTTTTAACCATTGTGTGAACTTTCAAGATGAATCCTGCAAAAATACTGCGCTTCAAAACCACCACATAATCCAGAGGAGCCCAGAGATGCTCACAAACCTCCCTCCCTATTTTCAGTGTTTGGAAAAAACCTGTTGCACCACTGAAAAAGGTGGGAAAGCTTAGTGTTAGCCTGACAGCTCGACCAGAGAAAATAAAAAATCAGCTATAAAGACAGCTGTAAAAACTATGATAGTTTTTGTTTTTCTAACTCAGTAGCTACCTAAAAACAAATGAACCAGATTGGAGATAATAGTATTTCAGATTAAGTACAGATAAAAACAGATATGAGTGTTGCAACATTGGTCATTGCCCTCAATGCAGAGAGTAAAAGATCATTTAAAAGTAGAAAGGATGAGGAGGATCTCCAGTATATTAGTGGGGTTATAAGGACCACAAAAACACTCAAGTTGTTGCATAAAGACTTCATCAAATGATGGATTTTGTTTAATTTTTGCCCCTTTTAAAAAAAAAATAATTGAAAAAATGCAAACCTCACATCTAAGTTTGCAGTTGTAATCAATAGCTGACACACTGTTGAAACAATCAATCCAAACAAATTCACATGAACACTGAACTGAAGTCTTGGCTTTCACGAAAAAATCTTTAATGAGTAGCAGGCCCTTCAGTGGAAAAATCTAAGAAAATAGCCTTTTAATGATTAACACTATTAGAGCGGGGAAACTAATGCGAGCAAAAGAAACAAGGGTAAAAAAAAAAAGTGCACTTTAGACTCTGAAATGTTAATGTGTTAATCAGATAAGCACAGAGTACTGTGAGAAAGGTCAAACCCAAGAATGGACGAAAGATAAAAAGGGAAAGGAGGAAAGGAAAGTTTGGAAAATTTGGTTTAAAATCAGCAAGAAAGTATTAATGAGTTAGGACGTGAGCAGTTTAAAATATCCAAGGAAATCGTTTTTTTACTCACAAAGAAAAACAAAGAGACTCAGAATGACCAAAGACAGGACAGAAGAGACTGCAAAGTGATTCAAAGCAACAATAAGCTGCTTGTGCTGATGACAACAAGTCTCACAACTTTTCTAGATTACTTAGATTAAACACAGTAAGATTAGTTTTCACCTTCTCATCTCGTCTCCAAAAAGGCAAACACTTTGTTTAAAAAGCTGTTTGATGGAGTATTGGTTATATTAAGAGATGTGAAATCTCATAAATCTCTCTTATCTTCCACATACGGAGGCACCTGGCCAGCGTCATTAGAGACTCTAGGCTGCTTAAATTCACTGAAACAGAGATAGCTGACAAAAATATGCATCTCCATCCACTGAATCACAGTCTACAGACTGTAACCAGGTGAGGATTACACTGGAGCGCCTCATGTTGACCCTGGTTTTCCTTCATGATGCCCTGCAACTGGAATAGCTACAAAAATATACAGAAATATTACCTGTGATGTCAGATTACTGCGTATGCACTGCATGGGAGGGGTTTTAGTACACAACCATATGAAAATACATTTTTGGATAATTTAGTAAGAACTCCTTTGCATGCATTTATGTACATTAAAGGTATGCAAACTTTAGGCTGCGAGGGAGAGTTGCAGGGGGATGTGTGCAGTAAAAGATGTGCAGTACTGATGTTGCGTCCTGTGACACAGAGGTCACGTGAAAATTATCAGGTTTTTAAGTTATCTTCAGTATCGCAACAATTCGCTAATTGTTAGCCAGCATACCACTGGACGTATAAACCGGAGCTGCTAATAGATAAGCAGGCATGCTAAAAATCAGGTTCATGTTAAACTTCCTGTTAAATATGCAAAAGAATTGCAATTCCCAAACTGGAGCTTATCATCAAAATTTATTCACTCATTCTTATAGGAAACTTTTGTAAACGTTAATTCAGCATTGCTGCATATACATGTGCATCAAATGCTCTCTGTGTACAATTACTTTTAAGACAGAGAGCAACTTTAATATACTGAAGTAGGAAACGGGACTCATGGCATGACAGTTTAAGATAATATATTTATTTAAAATGAACAATAGTACTGTCCTTCTACCAACAACATGTACACACAGACCTATGTGTGCATGTCATGGGTAACAGAATCCTTTAGAACTTAATTATAAGTTACAATAGTTTTTTTGTGCCTGAAATAGTTAATCTGTCTAACAGAATTTTTTCAGTTACTTAATTACACATCAGCCATTCTAGTGAAAGTCTGACCAGTTTTCTGAAGTTACAAATATTCAGAGTCTCTTATTTTTCTGGTTTCTTTCTTCCAGTTATAGATCAGTATTTCTGTCATTTATTACCGTTTTTCCACTGAATCAATGATCCCAATTTTGAACCAATCCCAAACATTTCCAATAAAAAATAACCAGTAGTAGTTCCCAAAAAATAAAATAAAAAATCAGGTCCAAAAACTCAGGTTCACTGCCAGTGGTTTTGGCACTGCAGCAAACAATAATGGCTAAACTCACATGGAGCCTGTGGAGTCTGGCTAGTGATTTTCATTCCACGTAAGTTACCCCAACTGTCCCTAAAAAACACATTAAAATGTTTGGTTCTCAAACCTGCTGAAATGTAGGCCAGCTCTCATGAGTCACCAAGGCCGAACTGGCTCCACACCTTTAAAAGAAAACAGAAAAAGTTAAACCTATGTGTGTTCTTCATAACTTCTTCTAACACTGAAAACACACATTAAGGCTACTGTAACTTTCTGTAATTAGATCTGTTTTCCTCTAATACTAATCTCACATAACACACCAAACAGGCTAGAGCACACTATTTTGTCACTGAAACCATCTCCCATACAAAGGAGAAAAACAAGTTATTTTTTCTACTTATGAAATAGTGATAGCTTAGCTTGATAATCAGACTCACTTCCACGTTGGGTCACTTCATTCAGCTTGTTTAAAAATCACTGAACAAAATCAGATGACTCACAGGTGTCAGGGCTTGAAAAGGCCCATCCTGTTTTTTGATTAAACGGCAATAATCCTTTCTGTCATCGTTGTATTTTTACTCAGTTGTATATAGTATTTGTATTTGTATTCTATTTTTATCCTATTGTATATTTATTTTATTTTATTCTACTGTATATAGTATTTTATTTTATTCTATTCTGTACAGTTGTGTACTGTATTTATTCTTATTGTATTCTAATTTTTGCCTCATAACTTTTGCACTGTCCACTTCCTGCTGTGACAAAACAAATTTCCCACGTGTGGGACTAATAAAGGTTATCTTATCTTATCTTATCTTATCTTATTAATCAGACAAGTAACTGATGTTGATTACAACATAAACATGCACAAAGCACCTTCTTAGAAAAAGGGATTCAACCATTTTAAGAAACCTGAAGCATTAAAGCAAATCACGCAACCCTTTCTGCAGACGTCAACCACTGCATTTCAGGAAGTGATTCAGCACAACGCTGAATAATTATTATATAACTCATCTCCACCTGCATAACTGTGGTCAGATCAACTTTTGAATTGACAAGCTGAAAGTTCTGATATGCTTGAAGGGCTGGTGGAGCCAATTTAGTTGTTCTGCAAACTTTAAGGTGAATGCTTGCTGCCAGGGCTTCTAAACTTTGAAAGATGTTATCTAAAAGGATCCCTGTCCTCTTTTAATCTTTTAAAACTAAAACATTATATTATATATATTCACTACATCACAGTATTTATATTGTTTAAACTGTGTTAATGTTACTTAAGTAACTTTGCATTTTTGGGTGAATTAGTAATTTTCTGTGAACTGTCCATTACTCTGGAATTAAGCAATTACACAACAACCACAGTGTGAGAAAGATTATACCAAGTCAAAAACCCACATATGCACACTTGCCTTAAAATGCAGCCTTTTTAATTTGTTAAGCCTCTCATCTGCTGTCAGAAGCTTCATGACACCTAAAAAGGGTTGAATCCCTCAGTAGATTGACCGAGTATGAAGGACTGAAACTACTGATTTAAAATACATAATTGATTCAAAAAATAATATCCACGTAAACATAGTATAAAAATAAGTACTTTTTAAAATCCTATGCCTTTATTTTTGATTTTGGCCATTTTGGTCCTCCGTAACTTACGCACACTAAAATGAAAATGTTCAAGAAGCTCAATGCGAGTCTGAGAAATTTAAATGTCACACATTTAAATGTCTCATGCAAATATTTCTAAAGAACCAAGATCGATAGTTCAAACTGTTGCACAAGTTACTGGGAAGTGTAGCTGCTATGTCAACATCAAACATCAGACTTGTTCCCCTCAGCCAAGAGGAAGATGGTCGTTGGAAGATGGACAGTGTTAAGTTTGTGAGAAGGTTTGTTGCCAAGCACGTGGACAAAGAGTGCTGTTTCTGCCCCTACAGCAAAGAACTACATCCACACCAATCAGTCAGCCTCTCTGCACAAAGAAAAAATTAATACATAAGCTAATTTATATAATAGTTTAATCCAATTTTCAACAAACTCCTCTGTCAATAAGAGGGTATGAACCAGACTGAGGCTGGACTGAAGAGAGAGGGAGGGGAAAGGGGTCTTACAGGGTCAGGGGTCAGTTTAGCCTGCAGTCTGAGTAACTCCATTTGATCTACAATTTGATCGCCCATATACCTAAAAACAACTCACCTGGCTGAGCAGTCAGTCTGTGTACTAAAGGCTGCAGTCCTTCTCCAGTGTTCTTTCCATCTCACTCTTTCCCCACTTTCTGAACATGTCCCATGTAATAAAGAAAAAGATGCCCAAAAATATTATATAATTAAAAAAAATATTAATAACATTCCTCACACAGACCAGGCCTCAGACAAGTGAGCTGTCCCAGTTTTACAGCTCAGTCTTTTATTATACAAAGGCCATGTCCAGATGAAACCTGATCAGTTTACAGAAGTAAAAAATAATACATTCTCTTTGTAAAGTATAATATGTTTTTTCACTTTAATTTCATGTTTAATTAAAAATAGCAGAAGGAAACATGATTAGTGATAATACATTTCAACAGATGGTGTGTTTCAGAGAACAAAACTTCTGCAGTGTTTGATTTAACGTTTTTTCCACCAGTCTGAGAAAGACTGCATGAACAAAATTGTTAATAATTAGGTTTATCACAGTAAAATTGCAAAGAATTTGGTCATTTTTACCGCAGCACATAATATCATTAAAATACTTAGAGAATCCAGCGAAATCTCAAAGTGGTGAAAACAAGCACTGAGTGCTATGACCTCCAGTCTCTGCAGCAACGACTAATGTGATTATGTGGTTGAAATCACTGCATAAGTTCAGGAACTCTTTTGAAAATCATTGCTAGTGAACAAATAAATAATAGGAATAAAAATTAACCATGTAAAGAAAAACGCAGATATATACAGAATCCATAAATGTTGTTGTCTGGGTTAAAAAAACGTGACTTTTTAAAAGTACCTTTTAATGCAGGATGGGTGAATCTTAATGCACTGCTGGTCCATACGGCAGACATCTTCACAACCTAAAGCTTACCACATTTTATTATCTGTTTTACTCTAAACAAAACCATCATTTACAAGATAAACTTCACAGTGATTAGAGGAAGACTTTAAAAAGAGCATTTAAAATCATAAACCCATCAAGAAAGTGTTTACTGGTTTCATAAATAAACTGAGAAGTTGGGTAATTTTCTCATAGATGTCTCATAGAAGACACTTACAAATGTGGATTGCACAACACTGGACATTATATTTCTTCATTTCCATTTAATACTTGTACAGCTGCTGTTATTGTTCTATATTTCTTCATGCATTCTTATATATTTCTATACTGTGTATTGTGTATTTTGTTGTACAGTTATTTTATTTTCAACTTTAATTTTTATATTTTATTTTATTCCATCCTGGTTAAATTTACCCTTTTTAATTTTCATATTTATTTCCTATTCTATTCATAGTCTTTTTTTTTTCTTTAGGTCACGAGCAGTTGTCTAAGCATTTCACTGCATATCGTACTATGTATGACTGTATATGTGATAAATAAAATTTGAATTTGAATTTGAGATGTCTGTGTGTTGAGATGTGGTTTTGCATGTAATTTCCAGGAAAAGCCTTGAATAAAAAGCGTTTAATGAAGCAGTCAGTAGAAAATGGTTAATTGCATATATGGAAACTGTTAAAGTGAACCTGAGAATCCTCTGACATCTTACATCGTGGCCATCTCGTGTGTGAGAAACCGTCACATCCGTGTAAAAAGTCTTACGTTGCATTTCTCATGTGTTGCTGTTTTCTTTGGTCTGTGTGAAGCTCATTCGGTGTCTGAGCATCACTGTACCTCGCTGTGTCTCCGTCTGTCCCTGGGAAAACGGCAGAGGAGGAATGCTTTGTGTACTTTTAACCCTTCACAGGCCCCTTTGTCTCGCTCTGAGCTGTTCATCCTCTGCCTGTGATCTCTGCTCTTTAAAGCAGATCCGGGTGACGTCAGCTCTCAAATGCCCGCTGACAGACAATAGAAGGCATCCTGGAGAGGATTACGCAGTGACTCACAGAGGATCGCTCGGTTACCAAAAGGCTTCTTTAAACTCACACCGCATTGCTTTTCACGGCACGGCCAGTGAGACCTGTTTATTTGAAACCTGAATTATTTTTATGAATGGTAACAAAAATAACAGGTGTGTTGTAGATAAACTGAACAATGAAAAATATTCAAATACTCTCATGAGACATGTCAGTGAATGCAAGTCACCGTAAGTAAATGAGCTTGTCTAACGCTTCTCAGTGACTGTGCAAGTATCGTTCCTGGGAGGGTTTCGAATTCTATTTCACTGGAGACCATGCTTTGTAATGAAAATCCCATCAGGGACCAAATATACTGATTATTAACAGTTCAGTTTAATTAAGCAAAATACTTTTTGATTACAGTTGCACAAGCGGGCTATCCTGCAGCCAAGTCAAGCCTGAAGATAACATGATGACACACTGCACAACCCCACCAAAAATCTCATAAACTTGTATTTTCTCCACAATAGAACACAGAAAGCATATCAAATGTGTAAACTGAGAAAAATGTATCATTTTAAGAAAAATATCATTTTGAATTTGAACACATCTCAAACAGTTGGGGTCAAAAAGTAGCACAGCCATTATAGCACTGTGTAACATCCCACCTTCTTTTACCAACAGTCCCTAACCGTCTGGGAACTGAGGAGACTGTTTACTGGACTTCAGGGAGAAGGATGCTGTCCCCTTCTTGTCTGATACATTATTGCTCAAAAGTCCAGCAGTTGTCATATTTTTCATTTCATTGTGTCCCAAATGTTTTCCGTTAATGAAGAGTCTGGTCTGCAGACAGCTCAGTTCAGCTCCTGGATTCTTCTACTACAAAGCCATGTTGTTGTAATAAATGCTTGACGTTGTCTAGCTGAAATATGCAAAGCCTTTCCTGAGAAAGATGTTATCTGACTGGGAGCATTTTTCAGCATTGATGGTGCCAGTTCTATAAGCACTGGTCTACCCCCATACCATGCAGGCTTTTGACCATGAGCCAGACGGTCCCTCTCCTCTTTAGCCCGGAGGATATGGTGTCCAGGTTTCCCTGTTTCAAATTAACCTAATTAGCTGGAAAATTTTCCTCCAGCTGCTTTTATAAACCAACACCTACTTTTTCAGCCCAACTTGTTGGCCCGACGTGTTGCTGCCATTAGATTCATAATGAGCTATTATTATTTTTTCTTTAAATGGCAAAATGTCTTAATTTAGATATTTCATGTGTTTCCATTTTCTACACTCTGTTTTTATTTAATTTTACATTAGAATTGCAGGTGTAGTTGAAAGCCATGTAGCTTACCTGTAACACACAGCCCAGCCTTTTGCACAAAACTGGCTGCATATAAAAAAAGGAAACTTGGCTTTCGCTTTGAGATTTGGCTCAAATAAACTTATGGCGCAGTTGTAGCATTCCTTCCTTATCTGTGCCTCCATGTTTATGCTGCTATGTGGATACACACATCATAATGACCAAGCAAATTCTGTTCTTTGAAATTATAAATCATCTTTGGATCTTTACACTCTGTTAAGACACAGACTGCTCGGTCTCAGCAGAAAATATTTGCCTTCAGTATTTTTGTTTTGTTTTTGAGCATGGGTGCTGCAGAAGGTGTGGCAGTCTGTGTATTGGGCATGTGCACAAGACACGTGTTGCTGTGCCTGCTATATTTACACCTACACATGCAAATGTTTTTGAGAAAGTAAAGACATTGTAAGTTTGACATGTGAGTTAGTGTAGAGAAAAAGCAAATCATTTATACATTTGTTTCATGTTACACACACCAACACATAAAACTAAAGGTATTTTTTTACCATCCATCCATCCATCCATCCATCTTCATCCGCTTTATCCGAGGCCGGGTCGCGGGGGCAGCAGCCTAAGCAAAGAGGCCCAGACCTCCCTCTCCCCAGCCACCTCCTCCAGCTTATCCGGGGGAATACCAAGGCGTTCCCAGGCCAGCCGAGAGATATAATCTCTCCATCGTGTCCTGGGTCTGCCCTGGGGCCTCCTCCCGGTGGGACATGCCTGGAACACCTCACCCAGGAGGCGCCCAGGGGGCATCCTTGTCAGATGCCCGAACCACCTCAGCTGGCTCCTTTCGATGTGGAGCAGCAGCTGCTCTACTCTGAGCCCCTCCCGGATGGCCGAACTTCTCACCCTATCTCTAAGGGAGAGGCCAGCCACCCTTCGGAGGAAGCTCATTTCTGCCGCTTGTATCCGCGATCTCGTTCTTTCGGTCACTACCCACAGCTCGTGGCCATAGGTGAGGGTAGGGACGTAGATCGACCGGTAAATTGAGAGCTTCGCTTTTACACTCAGCTCCCTCTTCACCACGACGGACCGGTGCAGCGTCCGCATTACTGCAGCTGCAGCCCCAATCCGTCTGTCGATCTCCGGCTCCCTTCTCCCATCACTCGCGAACAAGACCCCGAGATACTTGAACTCCTCCACTTGGGGCAGGAACTCATCCCCGACCCGGAGTGGGCACTCCACCCTTTTCCGGCTGAGAACCATGGCCTCAGATTTGGAGGTGCTGATCCTCATTCCCGCTGCTTCACACTCGGCTGCGAACCGTTCCAGTGCGAGCTGGAGGCCCTCACCCGATGAAGCCAACAGAACCACATCATCTGCAAAAATCAGAGATGAGATTCTGAGGCCACCAAAGCGAAAGCCCTCCGCCACTTGGCTGCGCCTAGAAATCCTGTCCATAAAAATTATGAACAGAACCGGAGACAAAGGGCAGCCCTGGCGGAGCCCATCACCCACCGGGAACGAGTCCGACTTATTGCCGGCAATGCGAACCAAGCTCTTGCAACGGTTGTATAGGGATCGAATGGCCCGTAGCAATGGGCCAGACACCCCATATTCCCGCAACACCTCCCACAGGACACCCCGAGGGACACGGTCGAATGCCTTCTCCAAGTCCACAAAACACATGTAGACTGGTTGGGCAAACTCCCATGCACCCTCAAGTATCCTGGAGAGGATAAAGAGCTGGTCCAGTGTTCCGCGACCAGGACGAAAATCGCATTGTTCCTCCTGTATCCGAGGTTCGACTAACGGACGAACTCTCCTTTCCAGCACCCTGGCATAGACTTTCCCAGGGAGGCTGAGGAGTGTGATCCCCCTGTAGTTGGAACACACCCTCCGGTCCCCTTTCTTAAAGATGGGGACCACCACCCCGGTCTGCCAGTCCACAGGTACTGCCCCTGATCTCCACGCAACATTGCAGAGGCGTGTCAACCAGGACAGCCCTACAATGTCCAGAGCCTTCAGGAACTCGGGGCGGACCTCATCAACACCAGGGGCTCTGCCACCAAGGAGTTGTTTAACTGCCTCAGTGACCTCGCCCCCGGAAATTGGCGGGTTATTCCCCTCATCCCCAGACTCTGCTTCCTCCTCGGAAGACGTGTCAGTGGGATTAAGGAGGTCCTCGAAGTATTCCTTCCACCGCCTGACAATTTTCTCAGTCGACGTCAGCAGCGCTCCGCCAGCACTATACACAGTGCAGGTAGAGCACCGCTTTCCCCTCCTGAGACGTCTGACGGTTTGCCAGAATCTCTTCGAGGCAGTCCGAAAGTCTTTTTCCATGGCCTCTCCGAACTCCTCCCACACCCGAGTTTTTGCTTCAGCCACTGCCCGAGCCGCATTCCGCTTGGCCTGTCGATACCTGTCGGCTGCCTCCGGAGTCCCACAGGCTAACCAAGCCCGATAGGACTCCTTCTTCAGCCTGGTGGCTCCCTTCACCTCTGGTGTCGACCATTTGGTTCAGGGATTACCACCACGGCAGGCACCAACCACCTTGTGGCCGCAGCTCAATGCAGCAGCTTCGGCAATGGAGACGCTGAACATGGTCCATTCGGACTCAATGTCCCCAGTCTCCCTCGGAATGCTGTTGAAGCTCTGCTGGAGGTGTGCGTTGAAGATCTCGCGGACTGGGGCCTCTGCTAGACGTTCCCAGCACACCCTCACTACGCGTTTAGGTGCACCAGGTCTGTCCAGCGTCCTCCCCCGCCACCTGATCCAACTCACCACCAGGTGGTGATCAGTTGACAGCTCAGCCCCTCTCTTTACCCGAGTGTCCAGAACATATGGTCGCAGGTCTGCTGATACGATTACAAAATCGATCATCGACCTACGGCCTAGAGCGTCCTGGTGCCACGTGCACTTATGGACACTTTTATGTTCGAACAGGGTGTTCGTTATGGCCAAACTGTGATTAGCACAGAAGTCCAATAACAGAGCACCGCTCGGGTTCAGATCAGGGAGGCCGTTCCTCCCAATCACGCCCCTCCAGGTCTCGCTGTCGTTACCCACGTGAGCATTGAAGTCTCCCAGCAGGACAACAGAGTCTCCAGGTGGAGCACCTTCCAGCACCCCCCCCCCCTCCCCCCCTCTAAGAAGGCTGGGTACTCTGAACTGCCACTCGGCGCATAAGCGCAGATGACAGTCAGGACCCGTTCCCCGACCCTAAGGCGCAGGGAACAAACCCTCTCGTCCACCGGGAAAAACCCCAACGTACCGGCAGCAAGCCGAGGGGATATTAGGATACCCACCCCAGCCCGCCGCCTCTCACCAGGGGCAGCTCCAGACTGAGACAGAGTCCAGCCCCTCTCCAGGAGACTGGTTCCAGAGCCCAAGCCATGTGTAGAGGTGAGCCCGACTATATCTAGCCGGTACCTCTCAACCTCACGCACTAACTCAGGCTCCTTCCCCACCAGAGAGGTGACATTCCATGTCCCTATTGCCAGTCTTGGCAGCCGGGGGTCAGTCCGCCAGGGCCTCCGCTCCTGGCCGCCACCCGACACACAATGCACCCGACCATTATGGCGCCTCCAGCGGGTGGTGGGCCTGCGGGAGGATGGGCCCATGTCTCCTCTTCGGGCTGTGCCCGGCCGGGCCCCATGGACTAAGGCCCGGCCACCAGACGCTCGCCCTCGGGCACCCTCCCCGGGCCTGGCTCCAGGGCGGGGCCCCGGTAACCCTATCCCGGGCAGGGTAAACTGTTCCCTCGGTGTCCTTTTCATAAGGGTCTTATGAATCGCTCTTTGTCTGGTCCCTCACCCAGGGCCAATTTGCCATGGGAGACCCTACCAGGGGGCAAAAGCCCCCAGACAACATAGCCCCTGGGATCCCTGTGACACACAAACCCCTCCACCACGATAAGGTAGCGAGTCAAGGAGGGGTATATTTTTTACCAGCAAATATATTATTGTGTGGCATGAAATAGACCAGTGAGATCAAAAAATAAAGCAGTTATTGGAATTACTCAACTTTTTTCTTTTTAACATTTTCCTTTATCTAAAGCTGGCAAATGAAAGGAAAACCTGAACCATTCACTTCTACGGTGATTAGCTCTGTTATGCTGTGGTTCCAAATCTTTTTATCTAAACATGATGTAAAACCACATCTGCATTTGCCATTGTGTAATTTGTGGCTTTTCTAAGTGATCATTTCACAAGAACAGTAGTCTGATGATTCCCTACGAGGAGGTAAAAGCGGAGACGAAGAACATCTTTTTAGCTGGAAACGCACTCTTTGAACAGAAGAGGCAGGCACCTGCAGAAGCTGGTTGGGGAGAGAGAGAGAGACTACAAACAATAAACAGGACAAAAGACAAACTAAAGGAGAGAGAAGACAAAAGTTAATGACACGCAACACATGAAAATAGAGGACTGAAGGAGAAGTGCTTGCTGCATCTTGGGAAGTCCCCCTATAGCCTGAAACTAACTAAGGGAGGATTCAGCATCATATGATCCAGCTCTAACTAGACCAAAGCTTTGTCAAATATCAAAGTTTGAAGTCTGATCTGAGGGCAAGGTTTTTTTATTTGGATAATGTGGTGAAGTCTACTATAACCCTCTGAGGTTTCATGGTTAATGTCCCCAACCTTAAGCCCAGGGGCGTGTCTAGAGGGGTGCATTAGGTGGCACCATCCTCATTTGAAATAGTTCTCTCCCATCCCTCTTCAATGCCATTAGACCAGCGGTCCCCAACCTTTTTTGCGCCACGGACCAGTTTATGCCCGACAATATTTTCACAGACCGGCCTTTAAGGTGTCGCGGATAAATACAACAAAATAAAACTAGTACCGGTACTGAAAAAAGAAGATTTATTCATAACACACGTGAAAAGACCCAGAAAAACCGAGTTGACGATAAAAACGATAAGAAAATAACGCTAAAAACTGATAAAAACCCTGAAAACCATACATTTCACACCTGAGCCTCAACTCTCGCAGCCCGGTACCAAACGACTCACGGACCGGTACCGGGCCAAGGCCCGGGGGTTGGGGACCGCTGCATTAGACCACGCTACTGTTAATCTTACAATGCTCAAAACAATTAAGTGAGAGCATGATGAGGACAATTATAAATTAATACAGAAGGAATGTAAATAGACCCATAATAGACCCATTTCTGTAGTATACTTACATATCTATACTATTGCTAATATATATTGTAATATATCTATATCACTAAAGCACTTCTGGATGGATGCAAACTGCATTTCGTTGCCCTGTACCTGTGCATGTGCAATGACAATAAAGTTGAATTCTATTCTATTCTATTCTATTCTAAATTACTGTACTTTTGTAAAGCACTTATTTGAGTGCTTTACAAAAGTACAGGAAAAGTACAGCAAATGAATTGGATGCTGTGTTGTCTAATGTTTGCACGTTGTAGGTATTTCCCCACTTTGTTGTGATCTGTATTTGAGTCTTACTCAAAAAACTAATGTATTATACATATTACACAGAACACTTTAATAATAAGTAATGCAGTGCATTATTTAATTACTCCCAGTAGAAAGTATTTTGTTAAACCACTTGTTACTTTACTTTCGCTGTAAAATGACCTGAAAACCACCGTCTCATAATTACCAATTAACAATATAAACCTGAGGCTACACACCGACAGAAATCCCTATCCTAACATATGATCTCTTTCTTTGTATTAACCTTTGAACACAAAGCCGAAAACACAAAGCAAAGATGAAACACAAAGCAAAGCGACTTCAAAACGGTCGTCATGGTGATGAACTGGTAGAAACGGAGGCTGGAGTCTGACTGCTCATGAGTTTGTTCACAGTTGAAGTTCAGGGTCTGGCTGCTGAGTTGGGGTCGGCATTCAGCTTTAACATCACTCTGGGTTCTTGGCTAACCCAGCGTTAGCATGCTGTCCGAGCAAGTGTTTGCAAAGAGCTGTGTTAACAGCTGTTGTGTTAACAGTATGATATAGTTGTTTCTGTCCTGGATGAAGTTTCCACTTTGCCATTGCACTCTCATCCTTTTGTGCAATAAAATATAAATAAAATGCCCATATCCACTCGGCAGACTGCTCCACTGTTTTCCTTCTCCAGCATATCAGCTGAAATCAGCTGATTGTAACTCAAGTGCAAGTGGAACAAATAGGCAAGCAGACTAACTAAAATGTGTTTTTTCAGTAAATTTGTTCCATTGTAAATTTGTCTTCTCACACAATTTTATTTAAAGGACTTTTACCTGCACTGTGGTGTAAAAATAACAATGAAAAAGGCTCAACTTAGAAGTAATTTTGAAAAGGTTTTTCCTTTAATTATTTATCTCAGGATAATGTTGGTGAAATTCCTGGAATGATTAGTACATCTATGAGTGACATTGAAAGTGTGTGATCATGTATAAGTTGTATAGTTTTAATGTTTTATTTAGGAACAGAATGGTGTGTATGTGTAAGTTTGGTGATGGAGTCTTTATTATGAATGAATGATGAATTTTTATGAATTATTATGTCTATTTTTTTATGTTTTAGGACAACAGATGGAAATTAGCCCTTGGCTATAATCTGGTATGTTTACATTCATGTAATTTTTTTTACATTTATGTTCATTAACGTACACTGTCCTAAATAACTAAATTAAATTAAATGCTGAAGGAAAAACATAAACCAGCTTATTTTATGTTGTTGGTTGCATATAAATGAATACAAAGTTGTTCTAGCTGATCAACTTTGTCCTGACGACACATTTTTATCCTCATGGGAATGATGTGTTTCAGGATTCCCCTCTCCGTGGAGCATGTGCGCTGAATGAGGAAGAAAATTAAGTTAATCGTGTCCTACGACCTTTACCATCACCTGTACGGGATTTGGTATTAACATGTTATGTCAAGTGAAGTGAAGTGCACAGACCTGCTCTGATTGTTCTGGTGACACTTTTTCTTCTTAGTTTGCCATCTTTGTTTTTATGAAATAGCTGAACTCAAACATTTGGAGCACTTGGTGATCTGTTCTGTTAGGAAGGGTTCACAATAAATGGTTTCATGTCACTAACAGTCCTGTTCGTGTTTAAAATAGAAACCCAAGAAGGCAAAATAACTTATTTGCATGGCTGTGCCTGGCTTCAAACCTGTAGCTTGTTGTCTGATTATGAGGTCTGGGTGTTTTGGAGATGCTTCTCTGTCGAAGCTTTCATCTCATATTGACTTTTAAAGACTTTGTTTAACTGATTCTGAAGTCCTGTGTTTTGCCTGCTTGTGTTAAAACCCCGTTGAACATGATGACCATCACAGTCACTCTTCTGAGTAAGACTTTGTGGGGAAAGTAAAAGCCAAACAAGAAAAATCAATATTAAGATTTAAAAATAGGTAGATTTTCTGTCCGCTCTCATCACATTGGTTGTTATGATAACGATTATAAGGAAAAAGTGGATTTTTTTGTGGTGATTAAAAAAACAGATTCTGTCAAAAATTGAAAGTTACACAAGGACAACCCTACTGCAGGTGTGCTACTGTTAATTTGCACGAGGATCTGTTAAAGCTTGCATAACAGTCTGACTAAAAAAACAACAATCTTGCATGACACAAAGTCATCTAACGTGTTTTGGGATGTATAGCTGTTATTCCATACCAATCACTGCAGAACGTGGAAGGGAAATAGCCACACGCACATCTGAATTCGCTTCAATTTTAGCTCTAATGTGTTACAAAACATACAAAATCGTGCTTTGGGTTCTCAAACGTTAATTTCCAACCAATATTATATATGAATGTAGAAGGAAAAGTGGCCCACAAATGTACAATCTCAGAACGATTTATTTTTTTTATTTTTTACAAATGTATATCAAATAAATAGAAATAGAGGAAATGTGACTCCCTAATAATAAAAATATCTCAGAAACATCAGCTAGACATGAGACCTTTCAGGTTATTAAACTGTCATTATGCAGTGCTCTGTTTCAAGGGCACCTGGTGCTCTTAGAGGGGGAAGAAACAGAGGAGTGGCCACTCTGTTTGCATTTCCAGGAAACTCAAACGCCACATGATGAAATCTGTTTTTTCGGAATAAAACAGTCTTAGCAGAAAAGTTAACGCGACGTCGCTTTAACAGCAGGGTAAACAACAAAAATACACAACCACGACTAAACTTTACCAGCTGTGAATGAAGTGTGGTGTAACGTATGGCAGCCATATTGGAGGAACTCCAGTGTGAGTCAGCCATGAAAGCTTATAGTCTTTTTAGACAGAAGTGTGTGAGAGGTGTGTCTCTTACTACTTTTATTTACTCTATATGTGTACATGGATTTGCTTTATCTTTATGTAATTAAAGTTTAGCTGATTCTGATGATTTTAATAAATCTGAATGCTCAGGGATTATATAACTGTTCCAGTGCTTTGTGGTGATGTTCAGCATGTTGGTTTTGCAGTCATCAGCTTCTTCACAAGCATCAGGGAAGTTCAAATTTTAGGTAAAACAGTCGTTAGGTCTTGTGAAACGGGAACACATCAAATGTGGATCCTGCAAACAGCTAAACATGGGAACAAAGGTTTTCTCATCAGTATGCGACATTTAAATGCTAGTTTTTCATGATACCATTGCTTAAAGAATTATAAGGATGCTTCTGACAGGACAGAGATCAAAGTATATTATATTTAACTAACAAAAATGAAAATAAAAACTAATTAACTTACTGAAACAATCATGTACGCTTACGAAACTGAAATAAAAAAAATTTCAAGGAAACATCTTTAGCTTTAGTTTAAGAAAATTATATAAGGTTATAGAAGAAGCTACCAATAACTCGGAAAAAGTGAAAACTGGAGTTAAACTGAGATTCTCTAAATAATAAACTTAAACAAGCAGATCCACACTGCAAAACGACTATAAATACTGTAAGATTTTTTTAAAAGTCAAAATTTATAATAATCCAGAAGCAGATCTAAATTTGGCCTTTTTTCTCTCTTTTTTATTTATACAGAGACAATGACTATGTTATGCTGTAATAATAAAATAAGAAATGTGTCTTTTCTTTATTTCTTTTCTGTTTTCTTGTGCATTTATTTCTTAGTTATACAGACACGAGGACTGGCGTTTGTTTTAACAATAACGAAAGAAAATCCAGTCCATCCTGTCGTCGTCTCTCTCCATCTCGCAATATAGACGATTTTTGCTTCGCTTTACGCTGACGACGTAGCAGCGTAAAGATGGCGGCGTTCAGGGGGTAAAGCCGGGGCAGCGTCTAGGAAAGAGGCGTGATTCTTATTGGTCGACGGGGGAGGGGCCATCTGCACTGTTACATTAAACGAGTGAACGTGCTGCACGACGCAGGAGTTTGAGGCTCGCGTTGAACACGTGCGGGGGGAAAAAGAGAAGGCGGCTATAAAAGAAGGGGGCAGAGCCGCGACATGACAGACTGAGAGAAGAGAAGAAGCAGCAGAAACAGAAGACAGACGTGAAACCCTCGTGTCTCCTGAAAGGCTCAAACAGCACGCGGGGGACACAGAGCCTCACCTCCGGCGCGAATCAGTGAGTAGCCCGAGGCCACCATCTTTCTTCTTTATCCATTCATTTAGGTGAGCATCCATTGTGGCGTGAGTCATTGTCCTGAGTTCGTGGAGCGGTTAGATGGTGAGGGCAGGCTCCTGTCAGCCGGAGCTGGAGCTGTGAGTCACGTAGCTGACCGGCAGGGGAGGGGCGTGGGTGGTCACGACCGGACCGAGCGGGTGCAAGTGCAACGTGGGGAGAGACGTTTCTAGGGTTTTCCTTAAGAATGCAGAGCAGATAACATCTGTAGCGCTCATGCAGACGTGCTGCACAAAAAATGGATTTTTACTGGAAAAAAGTATTTGTTCCCTTTATCTGAGTGTCCGTCATAATCCTGGAAAAGTTTCATCATCCAAAAGTACTCTCAATGCTGAATCATATACATTCACGTGGTACAGCATGCGTGGTTAACTTTAGATAAATACAGAATGATACGTTTATAGATTAATTTTTTAAAAGCACATTTGCTTCCTATACACAGCTATATATAAATACATATATATTAGTACAATTAAAAGTAGAAAATATTTCATTAAGTTTAATATATAAATTATTTTAGGGATACTAAAGATTATCACACCATAGCTAAACAGTATTTTTATAGGAAAAGTATAGTTTTATAAGTTTACATTTTGTAACACAATAGCTGGTGAATGATTTGTTTTGGTACTTTGGGTTTTGCACATAGTTTTATAGTTGTTAATGTCAATAACTGCTTCACTGTGCTGAAACAATAGAAACAGCTTTAGAATTCAGTTGCATGTTTATCTTGAGGTGGAGTCGGTGGGTGGTGGTTTTGCTAAAACAGTGATGGCTGAGAGTTCACAGGAAACTGACAGGAAGGTCAGAGGGCTGTCGGGACACCCAGTGCCAAAATCCCTAGAAGGAAACTGAGTAACACAGGGAAAAGAGTTTAGTTTATACAGACAGGTGACAAAATTAAAGAGGGCTTTAATTTATGCTCTGTCATAAAGGTACTGCTACTGTGATGTTCTCATATTGCACCTGGTTAAATTTGACAAACAGGTCAGTGTATGTACAGTAAATTCTGACTGCAGACATTTGAACCCCACTCTTGGATATTTTATGATAATGACACCAAATAGATTGTATCAGGCACACAGCACTGGCTGTCAGCACACAGAAATCCCACCCACCCATTGTTTTAGCCTTTTGTTCATGAGGGGGAGCTAGTCAGAAGACAGCTGGCTGAAAAGGATCAAGAAGTGTGAATACTTATGTGTTTAGTGTTTTAGTTTCCAATACTGCACAGGAACCGATTTGGTTCTCCCTACACTTTGCAGACTGCAGCAGGCGTCTAGGCAGACATAACTGAAATCTCATTAGCCGTCTGGCAGGTGCATATGGCGGATTAGCTGGCCAGATGCTGGAAGCTTTAAGGTAGACGTATGCACAGGTGCCATATTGAGCATTTCTCAAGTATTTTCCACAGGTAGAAACAGATTCATGTAGGGCGTTGCATAAAATCAAGGGGCTCAGATTGAGAGCCTGTATTAAAATAGCAGCAGCAGTTGGATAAGAGTTTAGATAAGCCTTTGCTATATTTGCAGCCTGATGAGTAGAGAATCTGATCCAGTGTCATAGAGATTCAAGCTTCACAGGGGCACAAAAGAGGAGAAACTCACCAACGCTTTGTTTTTCCCCCCCTGTTTTTGTAACTGCTTTGCTTGCACCATTCATCAGAAACGTAAAGCAAAGACGACTTTGCCTGACCGTTGTTTAAAATCAGAAATGGTGCCTCAGTTTCACCCCCGAAGGGCCATCAGTTATTTAAAATATGTCTTTAAATAAGTGGGAGGTTTTCTGCTTTTTAAGTTAATGTTTCGATTTGCTGATTTGAGTCTTTTGCATGAGCAAAACATTTGATTATGTAATGGTGAGCAGCTGATTTAGGACAAGTCTTAACAGGAAGTTGCACCCTGTAGTTTCGAAATAATATGAGGGCTTTCATGGCTCCATATTGTTGTGGCTCTGCACACTGCACACACATACCTGCAGTTGACATAAGTCGAGACACAACTGCTGTGTCATTGTTATAGCTGTGTGGTTACTGAGTTAATTATATACGCCACCTGTGGCGGGACAAACTTTCCTTTGCAGTAAATGAGTCTTACTGCAAGTGTAACAAAAAATGCTTTAAAATAAGCTTACGCTCTGTGTTGAAAAGCCTGTTTGGCAGGTAGACATAGGGAGATAGAGGTAGTGATAAAACATATCTGGTTTACAGTATTTGAATATTTGTCGGTATCAGCTGACAAAAAAACATAAGTCTTACCGTAAAGGAAATACACAACCTGGAAGTGTAGTTGCTTCATTACTTTTTTAAGTATGCCTCTTCTCAGAGAAGGACTGAAAGTAAAACATCAAAACAGGTTCAACATTTAATTTTATTAAGGATTTCGATGACAGTAAAGGTGAATGGAAACCTCCTTTTGGGGGAAAATATAATAATTAAATCAAGGTGTAAAACCGAGGTCCTGTTTTAGGTTAAAAGCACTTCTTACTTGTAACACCACCACGTCTCCCACTTCTTAAAGCAGTATTTGTAGTCTAACTTAGGACCTTTATGTCTCACTGGCCAATATTGCTTTGGCCAGTGCTTTGATACCAAACGACCTCTTATTACACCTGGAATGGGAATACCGAAATGAACTTGTATAACATGTAAGTCTGAAACATCCAATATAAAAATGGGTGTTTGGCACAATGACTAATGAAAAAAAAAAAAGACTATACTGTCAGGTATCACGGGTCATGAATGATGACTGCTATGACTGGTCAGTTGTGTTTTATCCAGTTGACGCAGTTAGAGTTTATGACTTTTATAACTGTAATATGACCCAGAGATCACTGCAGGTGTGCTGAAGTTAAGCAAACATGCACAGTACCTCATGGCAGACTCATTAGTTTTCTTTTTATATTTAGATTACAATTTAAATGAGTGTTTAATTTGAAAATAAGAGTAACTCTTTACTCTGATAAACTATAGTAATTTGGAAGTACCATACACAGAAGTTGGTACATCTCATTAAGTTTGATTTTTTTTTTTTTTTTTGAGATAACAACTTGGCATAACTGTTATATTTGGTACATTTAATGCTGTAGCTAAAGTCCTCTTTTTTGTAAGCATAAACACTGAAAATAAAGTGTTTAATGACGTCTGTGCTGCACATTAGTCACATTTCCCTGGAAAACACTTTTGGCATTTTGTGCCAAAGAAATTAAGGAAGCGTAATTATCCCCGCAGGTCAATCCCAGGGGGAAACACAGCTACTAGGCTTCATTTATTCATGGACTGTATGTGTGTGCAGCCCGCCTTCACTGGGCTCTCTGCCACCGTTTGGGCTGGATTATGTAACCCTCTATCTTTCTCGCAGCTACTTTTCTTTTTCACGCTGATTCTGGTTCAGTCAAGCCTCTTTTTTTTCTTTGCCCCTTTTCAGTGCTTTGCTTATCTTGACCTTGTGTTTTTTGTTTTGAGTCATCCTCTTTTTCCCTCCATGTCCTGCAGTAACTTTCTTTTCCCCCGTGTAAGCATGACTTAGCAGATTATGTAAAGGGGCAGGTCTGTGCAAATGAGTAACGTCATACCTTAGCTGACATCATGAGCTATATTACAGTTGTCTGTCTATCTGTCTAGAGTGTCTGCAAAGGGGTAAATGCATTACACTCTTGCACCACGCTTCATAATTTACTTATTGGGCATTCAGTTAAGTTTTAATGAGTTGGGTTAGAGACAAACAGAGTTTCTATGTGGAAAATGACTTGCTCCCATTTCCGTGATGAATAACTATATTTGCAAAGATTTCCTGGTCATTGCATCACAGGGGTGGGAAAAAGTAACTGCACACTGTTTTGGTACAAATAAAGGCACCGTTACACCAGCGGCACTCCTCTGTGGCTGCTGAAACTGCAGTTCATGCAAGGTGTTTGGTGCTTTTTTGTTGTTGTTTTTTGTTTATTTTAATGGAAAAAGCCTCCATCCTGTCACCAGTGTATTAAAGATTTGAAATATTTCTTAAAGATAGAAAACAGGGACCCTTTGAGTGAGACCTTTATTAGAGCTACTTGATGAGCAGTGAGCTCCTTCTAATGAGGATGTATTGGAGACCATTTCTTTTACCACCATCTTTTTTTTTTTTTTTTCATTCATTCTGCTAATTTTGTTTAATTTTAGACTATATAGGCCTATATTTTGTGACCGGTGGAAAAGGGAGTTAAATTTGTCACTTTTTCTTGTGGAATAATTTTTCTAAACACTGAGATTCCAGCAGACTTGATGTTTATTTTAAACCACACTGAGAGGCATGTACCCAGTAAACACAGGGGCGATACGAAGTAAGACGTTCCTCCCTGAATATCAGTTCCTCGGTCGTTCATTTCTACGCTTCGTCCTCCTTGTCGTGGTCATGATAACAGCTGAAGGACACAAGATTTTCTCATTTAATGGAACTCCAAATATTTTTGTTTTTTTACCTCCAAATATTTCCTTTTTTTTGTTTTTTCATGGTCACATTTTTGTGTCAGGCTGATCACAAAACACTCAGTTTGAGCCTTTCTCAGCGTCAGACCTGCAAGGCCAAAATAATCAACATCGTCTCATGCTGATAGTCTTTCCTGGAAGTCCTCAAAATAAATTATATCATTCGTTTGTTTGTATCACCTGAAACGGCCAGTCAGAGCTTTAATGAAACAACTTGTAATCGCCAAACTCACATTTTCCCTTTTTAATCGTGTGAGCTCCAGAGGTTGCCTCACTCGTCATGAATACAATCAGACTAAATGGCGCTTGGCTTGTGGTCCTTTAGTACATAAACTGTGCAAAAAATCCTCAGCAAGGTCTCCTTTCAGAAAAAAAAGAAAAAGATGAAAGTGTGAATTGTTTCTTCATTTCAAACAGATTTTTATTTTAGCATTTGAGGCCTTTGGTTCCTTTAATAAATAAAGTTAGAAACAAAGCAAACACATTGATGCACATTAAAATGAGTGAAAGTGCTTAAAGATTAGCTTTGTGTTTAGAAAATTCCAAGCAAATAAAAGACTCTCCAAGGCCAAATTTGTTGATCTAATCCACAACAGTTAAACTTAACAGGGGAAAAGAGCATGCATGTTGTGGGGGTAAAATATGATGTGAGTACAGGTCGTGTGCCCTCAGGCTTTTAAGCATCTTGTGATCTGAGTGAGTTATTACATTTGATTTAATGCCTTTTCACCCTGGGTTAATGTCTAAACTTACAGTGGATGTGTTTTAGTTGTAAAACTGATTCTCGCACTTGACCTACTGCTGTGTGTAACAGATCTAGTTCCTCTACAGCCGACCTTGATGTACTGAGTTGACCTCAATGTCTTGACTTGTTTGTAAACTCAGGAATAGTAAAGTACAGCTTCAAACTTGCAGGTTTGAAAAAAATTAAATCAGAGAGTAAACAAGGAAGAAATTAGCGTCTTCACATGAAGTCTCTCTAGAGACTGTCTTCCTGTGTGGTTTATGGTGTATGTGGCAGCGTCATATCTCTATCTACGCCATCTCGAGCTACGATGTCAAACTGAGGCTCTGCAGGGGAAGTGTGTGCATGTGTGTGCCACAGGTCACATGAAAATGAACTCGACTCACCATTGTTAATGCTGACTGGACTCAACAATCATTAACTGTGTTGAACTACTTTCTCAGTCTTGTATAAAAATGTCTTTTCTCCTCTTTGCAGTTGAAATGGACCTTCATGACAAAGAAATTCTCCCTGGAGACATCTTGCCTGTGGTGATCATTGGTAAGAAAACACACATGAAGAACTGCAGTTTTAATTGTTCGGTTACAAACCTCAAAGGAGCAGTCATTAGCTTTGTTTAGGTGTGTGCTCGATTAAGTTATTACAGCAGTTACTAATGAAGTTCACACCCTAAACATTAGCCAGTAGCTTTGAAATAAACCTGACAAACATTAAATTGGATCGTTGTGATGGAGCTCAGAGGGAACTGCATGAGAAGAAATATACTTCTGAAAGTGAGTTGTGCCAGTTTTGCTTTGTCTGCATTTCTATGGTCTTTTGCATGACTCTGGGATTCCACTTTATAGCCTAATAGTTAGCCAAGGTATTAATTGGTTATAGGCTAAATATGGCTTAGATTTTAAGAGATGAACTCACCAACAGCGGGAAGCAGATGTTGCACAAAATTGAGGCAAACAATGCAATACTTTAAAAGAAACCCACTGTGGTTTTCCTCATTTTCAGTTATAAATGCAAACGCTGGCTTTCTTATGGGTTTTTTTTCTACTGTTGGTTCAGGTGAACACTCCTGCAGCATTACAGCTCACTAATGGAAAAGAAGAGCTTTACTGTCCATGAATCAGTGATGAATCCAGATTAATGATTCACAGAAAAAAAATCAGAGTGAATCCTCGCATCAGCAAAGGCTGTTGTGTTAAAAAAAAAAAGGTTCAGTTGGATTACTTAGAGAGCTGAAAGTGGGATAACCTGACTGTGCAACTGTTGTACGTGGTTTTGCTGAATCATTGGCCTCTTGTATGTGCTATATCCAAACCCCCTGAATCATGCAGCACACTGACTTTAATGTCCCCCTTTCATTGACAGGTTTTGTTTTTGTTTTTTGCAATGTTTCTGTTGGAAGTTAAATTGAGTTATTCAAATTTTCTTTTTCTTTTTTTTTTCTGATCTGTGTTCAGCTGTGCGGTAAAATTGGTAATAACCAAACTGCATTTTTTCTGAATGTATAACCAATCACCACCTTACCTCTCATTTATTTTCAGGTAATGGCCCCTCAGGCATCTGCCTGTCCTACCTGTTATCAGGTTACACCCCTTACCTGTCACCTGAGGCATCACATCCAAATCCCCTGCTGCACAGCAAGCTGGCAGAGCAGCCTCACCTGTCGCTGCTGGAGCAGGTAAACGTCTTTCTTTTCTCGGTGAAGTTGTGAAGTTGCATTAGTGCAGTGTGAACAGAGCCTCACAGATGCTCCCTTTGTAGGACTTGGAGTACCTGTGCGAGGGGCTGGAAGGGCGGTCGTCCAACCCCGTAGCGGTGCTCTTTGATTCATTGTTGCTGCCAGACAGCGACTTCGGATTCGACCACACCTCTCCGCTGGAATGGCGATACGAGCCAGAGCGTGCCATTCCCCACCTGGTGCTGGGGAAGGGACCACCTGGAGGAGCCTGGCATGTAAGTTACAGAATAGGTTTTAAAGGCTAACCCATTCTGTTTTGTGTAAGCAGAAGGATAAACAGTCGTCTGTTTAGTCCTTATCATCATAAAATGTTATTTTATAAGATGGCCTGAATTCGATCGTAAAGTAGATATGGTTAGCAAACACATAAAAAAAATGTTTTGCCAGCTGCTTATTTACACACAGAAGTTGATGTGCACGCGATAGAAGGCAAACAGGATTTGAATAACAAAAGTGTTAACAATGTGTGTGCTGTGTGCAGGCAATGGAGGGCTCCATGCTGACGCTGAGCCTGGCTAACTGGATGGAGCTTCCCGGGCTGAAGCTGAAGGACTGGATGAGAGACAAACGCAGGTCTGCTCATAATAAAACCGCCACTTTGTGTACAGAGCGTGTACGACGTGTTGTTTAAACACTCAACAGGGTTCATGAAGTTTTCAACCGTAATAAAGCTCCTGGCAGAGAGGCTTGTGTACAAAAAGATGTCTCCACAGTGGACAAATACTATCTGATTACCTTTATTAATAACAAATCTTGACCACCCGGGCTTATGTTTACGAGCTGAGAACCTAAAGCTAAATGGGGTTTGAGTTTCAATGATGGAGCTGCTCTTGTAGTTAGCTTATACTTGAATTTAATCCCCACAGCCCTGATTATTAAGACTAGACTCAAGCTGTCATTGCAGTGAGGCTGCTAAGAACAAGAATGACTTTTAGGAGATGTATTGGTCATATAAATGAAAATAAATTGATAATGTAATGAAAATTGATGAAATTAAGACTTGGAGGCCTAAATTAATAAGTTTTTTACCACAAAGAAAATACAGTTACAGTACTCTTCTGAGTAAGCTGAGCAGAGAAATAAAAGAACAAAGCCATTGATCTTCATGCGTCACACTCTTTAATTTGTTTTTCAAATGACTCAGCCCAGCTGGACCCACTTGATTTACATAAAATAGCAATTTGTGACCATAGCAGCAGAACAGTGGTCTTTAATTTCTGTGCGCCACACTCAGACTTGTGTTTCAATATCGCCCCAACAACTCTTTCATTTACAGATTTTTTTTTTTTTAATCAAAACTTCGTTAGTAAATATCTTCTTTCTGATCCCTAATACTCGTCTTCATGTCCTGTGTCTGTAAACAAATACGTGTTTAACCTGTATCCAAATGTATTTTCGTGTTTCTTTCACAACAGAAATGTGCGAAATGACCGTGCTACACCAGCAGAGATCGCCTCCTACTACCAGCACTACGTTTCCCAGATGTCCCTGGAGCAGAACTTTGCCTGTGGGACTTTAGCCACCTCTGTGACCAGGCAGCCTATCAGCCAGGAGGGGTCGCCGCCCTGCTGGAGAGTGACAGGACTGCAGCGGAGAGAGGGGGAAGAGCTTGGAGGTACAGTGAATGAAACTCTCTTGATCACTGTTAAGATTTGTTGTGTTATAAAGTGTTAAAGCACATTGCCAGCTGAATATTAGGATTCTAGGACCGCACTAAAGTAGTTTTGCTTGATTCACTGCTCAAAATCATATTAATATGGACTTCATGCAGCCTCTCAGTAAAGCCGATTTTCACCTATTGATTCTTCTCTCCTACTTTTAGATGGTTCCACGCTTTCAGAGGAGGTACCTTTCTCCGTGTTAGCACGCAATGTGGTGTTGGCGACGGGCACGCATGACATCCCGGCCAGACTCGGTGCACAGGGCGAGTCCCTGCCCTTCGTGTGCCACTCATTCTGGGATCTAGAGGCAGCCATCGCTCGCGGTGAGCTCGACCAGTCGTCAGACCCAGTTCTGGTGGTGGGGGCAGGACTTACGGCAGCCGACGCAGTACTTGCCACCCACCATCTCAACACCCCTGTCTACCACGCCTTCAGACGGTCAGTCAACGACCCAGAGCTCATCTTCAACCAGCTGCCTAAACTGCTCTACCCAGAGTACCACAAGGTGAGGAGAGCAGAGCCACTCAATTTCCTGACTGATCGTCATGGCAGCTGAACCGGGTCGTCTAGGATTTTAATCGCCTAACCTCTGTTCTGTACTTTGTCCTCCAGGTTCACCAGATGATGACTCAACAGCATCAACGCAATAATTCACAACAGGACCATACGCAGAATCTTCATCGTTCCAACCCTTCTTCTTCTTCCTCCTCTCTCCCCCGGTACCCGGGTTACCTGAGCTTCCCGCGCCACAGGGTTGTCGAGTTCAGACCTGACCGAAAGTGCGTTCTAGAGTCAGACGCTGGCGAGCGGACGGTGGTTCAGGTCTCTAAGGCTCTGGTTCTGATTGGCGCCCACCCCAATCTTTCCTTTCTAGACAATAACGGGCGCTCGCTTGGCATGAACCCTGAGGAGCCCATCTCATGCCGGAGGAACCCAATTGAGGTGGACCCGTTTACAAACAGGGTGATTGCTGCGAACGGGCCAGGCATGTACGCCATGGGGCCGCTTGTAGGAGAGAACTTTGTCAGATTCCTAAAAGGAGGAGCGCTGGCTATCGCGAGTGACCTCACCAAGAGACAGAAGGAAGAGGCAGAAAAAGGAGAAGGCGAGCTAAGCATAGACAGACTAATGGACAGATGTGTGGACAGACAGACTCGGGCAGATCCAGAGGTTTGCCTTGTGGATGTGTAGCAGATTTTTTTTTTTTTTTTTTTAAACTGAAGAAAACCAACCAATCACCACAAATCTGTGATGTCACAGAGGAATCCACACTCAAACGCCATAGGTCAGGTCATTGTCGCCCATTAGTTGCCTATGAAACGGGCAGCAAGTGAGCTCTGACTGCACTCGCACTGGTTTGAAGACTTCTGATTTTCTTAGGTAAAGAAAAGCCTCCAGATGTGAGGCAGTTAGAACAGCTGCACTGTTTCCACCAGAGTCAGATGGCATTTGTAAGTAGGCGAGATGGAGAGATGAGTCAAAGGATGCAGTGGAGGACAGACAAGGGGTCTGTTTGTGTTGTCCCCATCAAATTGTATAGGTAGATATCACTACGTCAACATAAATTTTATTTATAAATAAAAAAGGTTTACACCTTACCTTGATTATTTTGTTTTAGTAATTGTAATTCAGTATAAGCACCAATGTACCCTGCGGCAGAATAACCAGTCATTACCTTTGCATGTCTGCGAGGACACAAACTGACATGAAGAAGCAGAAAGTCAGACTTGAGCAAGGCAGAGAGTTTATTAAAGACTGACTGGGGACAAACTTGAGTGACGTGGTCCTGACAGCTCGAGTTTCTGGACACTCTGAGAGCCTTATTCACTACAGTAACCACCTGATTAAACTTTAATCAGCCAGCAGCACCATATGTGACCAAACCGACACGTGTCGTCTCATCCTCAGCCTTTTCTACAGTGAGGATAATGAACATGTTTCCATAGCTAATAATTTATTCTGTTATTGCCACTGTCCTATTTAATTTTGTAACACTAACAATATTGTTTGTATATTGAGTTTTGCTGTTTTCTGAACCCGCCAACCTCTCGTTTTTCTATGTAAAGCTGTAACTGTACCCATCTGTGTATCTTTTTACATCCTAAAGTATAAAAATATTTTCTACTTTATACAAAAACAGAACAACTCAGAATATTTTTGTAATTTCTGTCGGTGATGACATTTAATCTGAAGCTTTGACAACATTCGATTTTGGCTTCACTGTGAGTGAGAACTATTTTAAGCCCTATTTGTATTGAAGTAGTACAACAGTGAATGTCATTTACACATTAATCTACCAACATGTGGATTTCTTCAGTGCACTTTAAAATGTTTTCACCACACAAAGTCTGATTTGCTTAATCAGGATGCAACAGCTCACCTGTGCATTTTTGTTAATACATTTTTTTTTCTAAAGACTTTTTTTTTTCTTTTCAGTATTACTTCCACTGCAAATAAGGTTTAATGTAATGAGATTGTAGTTTATGTATATATAGATGGCCGGTAGTTTCCATGTCTTCCTCACATTGACTGTTCAAAAGAAATTTTCCATGCATCAAAAAGCTAACTATATGCAGTAAAGATGTTTTGGTTTTTTTTTTTGTTTTGGTTTTTTATACTAATATTTGTTGAAGCTGTAAATTTCTTAAATTTATTTAACCCTCCGAGTTCATCTTTGGCAATCACAAGTACCTGAAACACTGTTTTCAGGCCTTGCTATCTGAATGTAAATTTTGGTTTTGCACATTGTGATTAGCTTGGTACCAAGCGAGGCTCCAAACCAACACACATTCTAAAAAGCATACAGGCTCTGTTTCCCAGACAAGGATAAAGTCTGGTCTCAAAGAAAAAACTTTACAGAGGAATTATTCTTGGAATTGTTCCATTTGTTTAGGATCAGGATTAATTAATGTCTGTAAAGTGGTGGGTGGGTTAGACCTCACGGGGTTATCCAGGAAAGAAAGCTTTTGAAATTCAGAATATATTTTACAGGAGTGTTCTTAGCGTGTCAAGATCCACATAACCATTGGCCCTGCACAGGCTGCGTATATTTTCCTATTGGCTGTGCGCTAACCGTACTCCCTCAGACAGATGCATGTCGAGGCTAAACAGCTGTCTGCAAACACTGAGGAGTCCACCTGCAGAAAAGCTAAAATACTAAAGAAAGAATAAAACATTTACCATCGACTTAAAGAGCTCGGATTTTTTTTTTTAGTTTGATGCACTGTACAGACAGTCTGATTTAAACTTGTCACTTAACATGTAAAAAAAAAATGCCACAAATATGCAATTCAACTTCAGATCGAAAGTAGTAAAGAGGAAATCGTGTTTCTTCTTTAGGTGACTATGTTTAGCTGCAAACTGACTGGCACTGATTTTGTTTTCATGGGTTATAAAATAACGCCTGTTATACCATCGCTGTAGTCTTTTGCATTTAGATTGAGCTTCTTATTAGTATATGTACTAACATTTCTTTAAAAAAAAAACAAAAAAACTAGAGTTTCTTTGCTAAGCGCTTAAAATTTAAACAAGAAATGACAAAACCAGAGTTAGTGGTGCAATATTGTAGTTTAAATGGTACAAAGATTTCTGGATCCAGATAACATCTTTTATCAATAAATTAAATTACTATATATATATTTAAGTTCATAAGTTTACAGAGCACAACGTAACATCTATACATCTGTGCGTTTACGACTGCTTCTGAAAAGTTGCGAAGAGATGATAAGTTTGATTTTTTTTTAATGCAAAAACTTAATTTGGTGTTGTGTATTTGGTCAGTTTACTAATGTATTTATTGGCTAAATATTTCTACAGACAGAGTTGGTGTTGTCACCATCAATTAGGTATTTTTGACTTGTATACTGAACTGTGATCTATATGAGCCAGCAGTGCCTTAAGACTCATTATTCATGGCTTAGTATTTTGTTTCATAGCAGAGTAAAAACATCTGAATGTCTCTTTTCTAATGCAGTAAAATCACATGGTTGTCTTTAGATGTTATTTTTAAATCACAAAATTGTGTGATTTATAGATCGATAACTTTCATCTGTGTAAAACTTCAATTTTTTTCCACATTGTATTTGTGCCATGGTTTTTATTAAACAGCAGATTTTATGAAAATGTGTTTGTCCCGCTCTTTGGACCTTCCTTGCTTTTTTGTCTTTTTAAACTTGGAAAAAATACATATCTGCAAATAATTTCGCATCAGATCTTTATGATTATGCATACAAATTATTGTCATTTCACTGCAACAGTAGTTCATTACATCTTACATTTTATCACAGATGGCAAAAGTACAGACTTCCTTTACTTTAGTACAAGTACCTGTGTTTATAAATACTCTAGTAACAGCTGAAATACTGTAGCAGCTGTTTTTCTCAAGTAAAAGTGAAATACAGGCTCTGAAATGTACTCGCAGGAAAGAAAAAAGTACTTCTTTGAAGGACAATTCTGCTAACCATTGTAAAAGATAACTGAACCATGCACTATATTAATATAATATAAAACAATATTAGTACATGAGGATGCAAATGCTACTCCAGTCTAAATTCTAATTCTCATGAAAGCTTGAATCTGTTATGTAGGACACATGAAGTGAAAGAGAGTTTTAAAAAATAACAATTTTCTGTTCCTTACATTGTAGATGGTGAATTCACCTCCACACCTAAACAGGAAAATTAGTACAATCGGGAGTTACAGTGGGATTTAGCAGGTAATGATCGAAACAGTTTAGTTGCTCAGCACACGGAAAACAATCACAACTCACAGTAATTTTCTACTGTGAGCTTCGGTAGATTTTCTTAGTGTACATGCAGCGATCAGCTGACCTGCTGTCTTGACTGACGTCCATCCCCTACACTGTTTACACTATCTTTATGCTAGACAGTATACAGTTGGTATAGAGATGAAATTTAGCTAATTAGTCCAAGCATCGTCAACCTAAATGCAATTTGCTACACTTGATGTAACCTAAATCTAAATGAAACCATGAGCACCACAACCACCTTGCATCAGTCCAACACAGTGCTTTACTGTGAATTCGCCACAGTACTGCAAACTAACCTGTTTATTTTGGACAAAACTACCCAGTATTTGAATAAACTAAGTTTGTATAGCTTTGTTTATTTTGCTGGAGATTTCACAAAATGAAAATACATAATTTATCATAACACATATAAAATCCAATAAGTAATTAAAATTATGACATTACATGTAAAATTTAAATCTACAGTTTATCATGTGTCACTGATAAAAATAAAAACTAAGATAAAGTACAGATACCTAAAAATTCTACTTTTAGAGACATATGATGCCACTTCACACTGACTCAAGTCTCAAGTTAGTTTTTTTTTTAAGTTGAAGATGCTACAAAATTAAAGAGTCTTGAAAGTGCGTTGTTAGCTGTTTGCTCAAACTCTCAATATGATTGCACTGGCAAGCACAGCAACATGAAAAGGCCTGAGGACAACTGCAGAAGATGATCACATAATTTTTTCCATGGTTAAGAAAAACAAACTTCACAATCTATAAATACCTTCATGAATGTAGAGGAGGGTTTACATCAAGGCGCAAACCACTGGTTACACTCAAGAAGAAGAAGGCCGGAAATGTAAAAGAGATTGCGCAGTTGCGGAAAAGCAGTTATAGACTTCTGACAGTCACTGACAACAAGAGCTGTTTCAAAAGCAGCCCATGTTCAAGGCGTTGGTTTGTCTAATTATATTTTGAGCTTGTGAAATGGGGGTCTTTGTATAAAAATCTATGTAATTCCTACACAAAGACTTTTTTTCATTAACTTCATTGAGTTAAATTTGAAAATCTGGACTTCAATCACATACTGATTGAAAAAAAAAAATTTCGTGGTGCACAGAGGCAAAAAAAAAAATCATGATACATTATATGAACTCATCTTGGTGGATAGAGGCTAAAATAATCCACGGAAGATGATGCTGTCTCTTTAACTGATATCTTCAATACTATAAACAAATTTAAAGTGATGTAGCACCTCTGACGTATGAGCGCGCTCCACGTGTTTCCTGACTTACGTTACTAAAAAGAGGAAGCAGATCTTTTTCAACTGAGGGGAAACTTCAAACTCTGTAAAAAAAAATTCAATATTATTCACCAGAAGACAAAACCCACAGAAGGAGAAGAGATTTGGGATTACTTCACCTCGTTTACGTGAGTTTTTAGAGCCCTAAAAATGTGGAAGTACCTTCTATAGATTAGTAAGTTTCTAACTTCCTGTTTGTGTGGTTTGTTAACAGCGTCAGTCACAGATAAAATGTCGTCTGGAATCCAAGAAGAGCTGTCCTGCCCCGTTTGTCGAGACATATTCAGAGACCCTGTTGTTCTGTCGTGCAGCCACAGCTTTTGTAGAAACTGCCTGAAAAGATGGTGGCGAAAGAAAGAAATACGCCAGTGTCCTGTTTGTAAGAGTGCATCTAAAAAGAAAAACCCACCCTGTAACTTGGTGTTAAAGAACCTGTGTGAGAACTTCTTGCTGGAGACAAATCAGAGTGCTTCAGCAGAGTCCGAGTCGCTCTGCGGTCTGCACTCGGAGAAACTCAAACTCTTCTGTCTGGACCATCAGGAGCCAGCGTGTCTCATCTGCAGAGACTCAAAAACTCACAGCAACCACAGATTCAGACCCATCGATGAGGCTGCGCAGGATCACAGAAAGGAGCTCCAGATCTCACTGAAACCCTTACAGGACAAACTGAAGGCCTTTGAACGAGTTAAAGGAAACTTTGTTCAAACAGCAGAACACATTAAGGTTCAGGCCTTTCACGCAAAGAGGCAGATCAAGGAGCAGTTTAAGAAGCTTCACCAGTTTCTGCAAGAGGAAGAGGAGGCCAGGATCACTGCTCTGAGAGAGGAAGAGGAGGAGAAGAGTGCGAGTATGAGTGAAATGATTGCAGCTCTGAGCAGAGAGATAGCAAGTCTCTCAGAAACAATCAGAGCCACAGAGGAGGAGCTGAGAGCACGAGACATTGCTTTCCTGCAGAACTACAAGGCTGCAGTGAGCAGAGTCCAGCAGTGCCCCCAGCTGGATGATCCACAGCTGGTGTCAGGAGCTCTGATAGATGTGGCCAAACACCTGGGCAACCTGACCTACAACGTCTGGAACAAGATGAAGAAAATGGTCTCCTACTCCCCTGTGATCCTGGATCCAAACACAGCTGAATCACACCTCTCCATATCTGAAGATCTGACCAGTGTGAGCCTTGGAGAGAGGCAGCAGCTTCCTGACAATCCAGAGAGGTTTGATGGCTATCCGATCGTCCTGGGCTCAGAGTGTTTCGACTCAGGGACTCACAGCTGGGATGTTGAAGTTGGAGACAGTCCAAACTGGCTAGTTGGTGTGGCTGAAGAATCAACTAAAAGAAAGGGACAAACAGACTTTAAGTGTCGATTGTGGGCTGTGTGGTTCAGTAAGGGTAGTTATTTCATACGTTCCCCACTAGATTCGTCCTCCTTTCATCCAAAGAAAAAGCTCCAGAGGATCCGAGTTTGCCTGGACTGGAAAAGCGGGAAGCTGTCATTCTCTGATCCTGACATCAACATTTACACCTTCACACACACTTTCACTCAGAAACTTTTTCCATTTGTTTACACCAAGAACGAACTGCCATTGAAGATATTACCACGAGTGTCTCATGACAGTGCAGACTCTGATAGTGAAGGAGATCACGATCAAGGTGGTGAAACAGTTAATGGCATTCTTGATGACGACGATGATGTTATTCATGATGTTGATGATGATGATGATGATGATGATGATGATGACTGACACTATAGCCACATACCAATGTTTTCCCTTCAAGTGTAAAAAAAACCCTAAAACCTATAAAATACTAGGTTGGTTGCAAACTGCAAAAACTGCGCAAAGCAGTTCTTTCCTGCTAATTAAAGCTGATAAACAACAAACTAAAAAGAAATATTAGCTCAACAAAATTGGACCATAAAATCCATAAAACAAATGATATTTTGTTCTGCACTGAAAATGATCTGATAGCTAATTCTATTAAAATGCTAAAAAGGCACTAAGAGCACAGAGTAGTTAGGTCCAGTTCAATTAGTCAAGCACAGAGGGATTGGCTGCAGCTGTCAGTGAAAGTGGCCACAGCGATAAAGAAAGGTAAGTACAACAGAATAAAAAGGAACACAGGATTACACAGCCCTATTTTATGGTGCATACACAAACTTGTATAACACCTTAGTGTCATACAGAGACAGATCACTTAGACACTATAAGTACAAACAAAAGGTTGTATTATGAGGTTGTGACTGTCAAAAACACTGGCTGCAACACATGAAGTAGACTATTTTTTATCAAACTAACAATATTTGCAGCTGTTTGTTATCTTCTAAACGGTAAATATATTTCATTTTGAATTCATTTTTTCTCTGGTTACTCTGTTGCATTTTAACTGAGTATTGAGAAGAGCTTTTGTCTGGTAGAAGGTAAATGATTGAACTGATTTGCAGTAATTCTCATCGACCACTAGGTGGAGACAAACACAAAGTGAACTTAAAGAGGTGAACACGGATAAATCAGTGGACCCTTTGACCCAAAGGAACACTGAACCCCTTTGACGAAGCAGGTTTGACTCGGTGTAAACAATTCAGTGTTGTACATTTGGCCTCAGAGTTTTTGAAGATGTAAATGTTTCAAATGTCAAAAAATGATCTTTTTTAGCTCTTAAGGTAAAACCCCCAAATTCAACATTTAGTTGAAATGTGTAAATAAATCCATACAGACTTTCAAAGTACAAAGTAATCTTGTCTGATAATATTACATTTGGGGCTGCAATAGAAAATAAAACTGCCTTTTATTCAAAAAGCTGAAAGTATGAATCATGTTCACATGATGAGTCCCTAAAAGACTAAATATGCAACAAATCTCTTTTATTAAAAAATGACCTCACAGCTGAATAATTAAAACATTTTTGTTGGTTTTTCTTCTTTTTTCTTGTTTTAATACTCATTTTGTTACTCTGATTGTTACAAGTATTTTGAGCCATCCTACCTGAGAACATTAAGATCAGTGAATTGATTGTATTACACTGAATGTCTGTGTAACAGGGTCATAAATCACATTGTTATAATTACACAAAATGTGTTCTAAACCCCCAGACCGTTCCTTTTATACCTGACTTTTAGGACCTCCAAGCCTGTAGTTATGTTCATTATCAGTTAGAGCCCCTCCTCATCCTTTTCTTCTTCTGGCCGCCCTCCTGCCACGGGGTGAATGGACTCTGGTTTTCCCCCAGGAGCACCCTCCAACCGACTGCCTGTCCTGCCCGCCTACACCAGCCTCGTTCACGTGTGTTTGGGGTGGGGGGTCGGACCACCAGGTGGCTCCACTCACACCCAAGGTTAAGGGAAGTGATGGGGTGGAGGTTTGGCGCTTTTTGTATACGGAGTTCTAGTGAAGCCGTTAATAAAGTTGGAGTGAGACATATTGAGGCCTCTCCTGTAGTCTTTACATACCTCCACAATCTTTAATTTAATAAGACAGCTGTTGTTATTGTTGAGTTTATTTTTTGTCTGTTTCCATGTCTGAACTACTGTACTGCTGAAAAAGCTTTAAAATGGGAATAGTTTAGGAGCACTTTAAAACAGGTCACACCTTTGTCTCCGCCCACCTGACTACGCTCTTTCAGCTATGGGTTAAAAAACAAAACAAAAAAGGAAGCCTGGGCGTTCTTCCTCTGAGAAAAACAAAAGCGTTGTCTGGGTGAGAAATTTATCTCAAGGTTAAAATCAAAACAGAGAAAGGAAAACAAGGCGAAACTAGTATAGTTAAGGTAAGAGTTCATTTGTTCCCTTCTAAGGAGACGAAATATTATGTTTATAACACAAACCAAAAGTGAAAGTAAACCTGGCCGCCTTCCTGTTATACAATTCTGTTCGGTGCATTTTCAGCTTCTCTCTGAGAAAAGATGTCTTTCCAGTCCGAGGAGGATCTTTCCTGTCCCGTCTGCCATAACATCTTTAGGGATCCTGTTTTCCTGTCATGCAGCCACAGCTTCTGCAAGACTTGTTTGAAGAACTGCTGGGCACAGAAGCTGGAACAGCAGTGCCCAGTCTGTAAGAAAATGTCAGAGCAGAGTGACCCACCCTGTAACTTGGTCCTAAAGAACCTCGCTGAGGCCTACTTAAAAAAGAAAAATCAGAGCGCTTCGGCAGGGTCTGAGGTTTTGTGCTGTCTGCACTTTGAGAAACTCAAACTCTTTTGTCTGGACCATCAGGAGCCAGCCTGTGTCATCTGTCGTGATTCGAGAGCACACGTCGACCACAAGTTCTGGCCCATCGATGAGGCCGCGCAGGATCACAAGGAAGAGCTTCAGAAATCCCTAAAACCATTACAGGACAAACTGAAGGTCTTACAAAAAGCGAAGGGAAACTTTGATATAACAGAGCAACACATTAAGACCCAGGCTCAACAAACAGAGAAGCAGATCAAGGAGCAGTTTAAGAAGTTTCGCATGTTTCTAGATGAGGAAGAGAAGACCAGGCTGGCTGTTCTGAATATAGAAGAGCAAGAGAAGAGTCAGCAGATGAAGGAGAAGATTGCTGCTCTGAGCAGAGAGATGGCAGCTCTTTCGGCCACAATCAGAGCTGCAGAGGAGGAGCTGAAAGCTGAAAACGTCGCTTTTCTGCAGGACTACAAGGGTACAATGAACATGGTCCAGCTGTACCCCCAGCTGGATGACCCACAGCTGGTCTCAGAAGCTCTGATAGATGTGGCCAAACACCTGGGCAACCTGGGTTACAACATCTGGAACAAGATGAAGAAGATGGTCTCCTACTCTCCTGTGATTCTGGACCCAAACTCTGCCCAGCCAAATCTCCTCATCTCTGAAGATCTGACCGGTGTGAGCGTCAGTGAGAAACGGCAGCTTCCCGACAATCCAGAGAGGTTTGACTTCTACCCGATTGCTATGGCCTCCGAGGGCTTTTATTCAGGCACTCACAGCTGGGATGTTGAAGTTGGAAACAGCACAGACTGGAAAGTCGGTGTGTTAGCAGAGTCTGTCAAAAGGAAGGGAGAGCCGCAATCTGGATTATGGAGGCTAGGGTTTTATAAAGGTGAATACACCGTGCGCTCCCTGCCAGAGTCTTCCATCGTTCTTTTTTTAAAGGCGGTCAAGAAGGTCAGAGTTCAGCTGGACTGGAACAGAGGGAAGGTGTCATTCTCTGATCCTGACACCAAAACACAAATACACACCTTCACACACACTTTCACTGAGAAGATGTTTCCATACGTAAGTAATCTGAGTAAAATCCCACTGAAGATGTTGCCCGCATCAGTGAAGTAGAGTGGTAGTTTATAGCCATGAAGCCAGAAGTGGTGGAAATAAACACACAAATTGCATGACAACTAGTTAGAGAGCTCACATGATAAAACTATCCTTGTTTAAAATAAATACACTTCACAGTTATGACACATTTATCTCATATTAATACTATTTAACTGTAGAGAAATGATTCAGCTTAGTCTAATGGGGCAGTTTGTTTATATAGATTTGGGGTACAAATCCTTTTCAGAGGACGGTGTTTTATAGCTTTATAACCATATGTAAGGTGGCTTTTAAATTCTGTGATACCAACTGTTACAACCTAAAAAACCTTGGGGCGACTGATTGTAACGAGTCTCAACTGAAATTGAATTTCAGTCCAATATGATGAATCCTTCTTTTGTGTTGTTTATGAGACACTTTGGTAATCATACAAAAGAGAAGTGATAATCTCAGCTTTAATGCTTGAATGTATAAAATGATGTGTTTGTGTAAGTAACAGATTATCTGGCATTTATGTGGATTGCTCCAGTTAAACAGTTTTCATTTTAGGAGGTCAACAGATATGTTATCTACTAAATGTATGAGGTCTGTCTGTTTTTATGTTTGAATTCAGTTATCCAATATGTGGCTACTAAAATACTTTACACTATAGCGAGTCAGCTCTTTATTTCTCTTATGTTGAAATGTTTTCCCAACAATGCATTTCGTTTTCATTTCCTTCTGAATGTTTCTTTCTATTTCAGTTCCTGTTAGTTCCAGGTGTTGTCATTTGAGTGCAGCTTGTATTTGTTTTGGTTTCCTGCACTGTAATATGGATGATTTAGCAGGGGAAAACTGATGATGTAATAGGTTTTATAACACAAGTTATCATGTAGACATCCTATTCTCAATAAACATTTGCACCAATACCTGCTCGGTTGGTTTTGTTGACAAACTGGATTAAGTGGGACTAAACCTGAAAAAATTAGCTGGATATTTTATTTAGTTTTCTTCAAGTTAGTTATTCTGTTCCATCCAGTAACATCAAATCACATCTCCGTGACTACAGGACCAGAGGTTTGTGTTATCACTGTTATCTTTAATGTGCTGATTGGTTGGTAATTTAATGTTAATTTTCCCTATGATAAATGGTAAATGGCCTGTATTTGTATAGCACTTTACTAGTCCCTAAGGACCCCAAAGCGCTTTACACAACCAGTCATCTACCCAATCACACACACATTGATGATGGCAAGCTACATTGTAGCCACAGCCACCCTGGGGCGCACTGACAGAGGCGAGGCTGCCGGACACTGGCGCCACCGGGCCCTCTGACCACCACCAGTAGGCAACGGGTGAAGTGTCTCGCCCAAGGACACAACGACCGAGACTGTCCAAGCCGGGGCTCGAACCGACAACCTTCCGATTACAAGGCGACCTCCCAACTCTTGAGCCACGATCGCCCCATGTTCTCGCTAACATGTGAAACATAGTTAAAAATACTGGAATGATTGATGGAGTCATTCTGGTGCCTGTCACCAGGCATGGGAAACTTAAACCTGCTATTCTAAGTCTTTTATAAATCACAGGAGACGGCCATGTCGCCGATCATGCCACGCTCGGTCGGATTGCAATCATTCATCAGCAAAGACACTTCCACGGGTTAACCACTTAGTGAACCATTTCCACAAAAGCTAGGTATGACAGCATGAAACAAGAGATGTTCTCCTTTTTTAGTATCACTTCACTGTTCTCAAACCCAAATCTTAATCTTCAAAATGCACGTGAAGGATGGAAAACATTCATGATTTTGTTGTATCCTTGTTTTGCGTGGAAGTGGATATTTGAAGAACTTTGTTCTCAGCAGAGTTATTACAGTTTTGTATTTTCTAATTGGCTTTTATTTGAATTCCATCCAAAAAAAAATTTAATTCAGTTTGATTTTTGGTTTGTTTTCTGAGTGGATCTGCTTAGTTATATTATTTGAAAATATTTATAGTTTAATTTTTTTTTTATGGTTACAGTATTAATTTTGGTCCAAACAAACTCAAAAAACAGTGGGTAAACTGACCCCAGGCCATGAAACAAGGACCACAAACAAAAGTAATGAAAGAGAAAAAAAATTCTGACAAACGTAAACATTTCCACAATGGCATACAGCAGCAAATCCAGGGAATTCAGCAACTAGCCAAAAAAGACAAAACAGCAAAACCCATAAATGTCCATGACAGGAACACTGACAACTGACCTTGTGCTTATTAAACTAGCACAAAACGATGCCTTCAAAGAGGACTTACAAATATTGAGTCATTTGTCAAGGGACAAATTTTGTTGGGGTAAACAATGTACTGTACCAGATGGTAAACTCAGTGAAATATTCAGTCTGTCTGAATGTTTGTTCCTTGATCTCATATATGTCTGCAGATCTACTGATTGCTATAAAACACAGTTTTATAGGTAATTAATGTTATGTCATTTATTTTATTTTTTTAAAAACCCATACACTTACCACCTTGCCTCCATGATTTCAGATGATTTCAGAGGCCTAGAGCCATATTACCTCAAACAGTTTACCTCTGTCCCCCCACCCCACACTTCAACCAGGAAAATTTGTCCCAAAAGATCTGCATGCTGGGAAAACGTGGCACAGAGTTCAGTATGTCAGAGGAAGTCGGGAGGAGATGGACTAATGAATATCTGTCAAACATCACCCATAGACACTTGTTTCCAGAGTACCAGTGTGTGAGTGTGAAGCAGTGTGATGATCTTTCCATAAACTGCACAGGAAACACATTCATTGCTCTAAATCAAATGTTAAACTCTAAAATGCACTGGATGGATGAAGATCATTTTGTAGGAGATTTCTTTAGAGATTTTCTTTATTTGGGATTCGATATTTAAAGAACAAGATGCAAGAAAACATTTGGCAAGCGTGACATGTTTGTATTACAGAGGCTTGAGCACAAGTAGGATGAAATGTACAACAACAGAATTAACAGATTGTAGCTAAATACTTAAAAAAACCTCATAAAACCTCTTTTGAAAATACCCTCTCTAGACTCTGTTGGATAATTTTAGAACCATTTCCAAACTCAATGTACTGTATCCATAAATTAAACGCTGGATGCCATAGAACTTCCTGCAGCTAAATGGGCAAAAGACAGAATAATCATGACTGGTTCTGATGCGTCCAACACACTCACAGCAACACTTATTAATGGCTACCTATCAATTTCTAAAATAGATTTTATTTGATGTTGCTGTCCAATCTGGGCTCATGCCACTGTATATTTCAAATGTCCTCACATCGTACGAGCAGGTCGTAACCTGAGGTCCTCAGCCGAGGCTCTGCTATCCCACAATCCTGTCTTTGGAACAGTATCTCTTTCAGGCTTTTCCTGTGCCTCCACACCTCCACTTTGAGCATTTGTTGTCTTTCATAATTATTTAAATTATCTTGTCTCAGTGATCATTTTAAATGTAATTTATTTTTTATATTAGCTTTAATTGGCTGATTTTTCATTCTCTTTATTACTCATTTGTATCTCCTTTTACTTTTGTCTCTTGTAACTTTCTTTAGAAAGATGCCTTATAAAGTTATTATCATTTTTTAAAAATTCAACCATTTCCCATTTTTAATAACATTCATATAGCAATATAATCTTTAATGATTAGTCTCATAACTACATTAGCTAATTGATTTAATTGTGTTACTAATGGGAATAATTTAAGTCTTTCTAAAGTAAAAGTCAGACTATTCCCTTTAGCAGTTAATCACTTCTGGCTTTAGCGGGCTTCATGGCCATTGCGGACTTTGCAGATCTTGCTGCAGTCCATATAACCCAACAATGTGCGACAAATGAGGGCTGTGTTCTTCCAACGGTGCTGCCACTGAAATGGGATACAAAAACATCTCCTCACCAAAAGCCAAAGTGGGATGCATGTCAGGACCTGGGGGAGGACACATTATAAATAAATCAAATTGGTAAAAAGATGAGATGCTTGATGTCAGACTGTGTCACATACCACTCAATGCGGACATGCTGGCAGCACCAGCTGATGTGGCATGGACTCTGTAGGGTGATGCTGGGATGTCATCACCTCCATATTTTATAATGATGGTGTACCAGCCGTCACGGTTGGGGACGTATGATACCCGGTATGTACCGTCCCCGTTGTCATGGATGCTGGCCTGCTTATCTTTACCACCCTGGTCCTGAAGAGGAAGGAATGGAAGTTAAAGTGATATCTGTTTTACCGTATGTATATAAGTGTGTCTGATACAGACCACGACGAGCACGCTCAGTTCACCCTGGCCAGCATCTTTAGCGTCAATGTTAAACTCAGCAGGAAATGTGGCAGAGACACTGCTAGTCAGCCCAGGGCCGCTGGCTCGTACTTTGCTGGCATCGTGAGTGGACAGAATCCAAAACCTGAAGAGACCGAAAGATCAGAGACAATCAGCACAGACTCTGATTCTCAGGGCACAACAGTATGAACCACAGCAGCAACCAGATATGAAAATGCCCAGATATTTTAGCTACAACCATCTGACCAGTTTATGCCAACTGGCAAGAGATATTTCTTTACTGGTGTCCGTTTAAATCCAGAATATTATTTAAAATCCATCTCCTCACATACACGGTCCCAAATAATCAGTGTTCATCTTACCTTAAAGACCTGATAGTACCATATCACCCCATTAGAGTACTTTACTCTCACATCGCAGGCTTACTTGTTGTTCCCAGAATAATATAAGTAGAGTTGGAGGCAGACCCTTCAGCTTTCAGGCACCACCTCTGTGGAGCCAGCTCTCAGATTGGACTGGGTAAACAGAAACCCTCTCTACTTTTAAGATTGGGCATAAAACTTTGTTTTTGGCAAAGCTTATGGTTAGGGTGTGATCAGGTGACCCTGAATCCTCCCTTAGTTACGCTCCAATAGGTCTACGTGTTTCTTCTTCACTCACCTTGTGTTTATACCCCGCTCTACATCTAATCATTAGTTATTATTAATCTCTGGCTCTCTCCCACAGCATGTCTTTTGTCCCGTCTTCCTCCCCTTACCCATACCCAGTCACACCAGATGGCTGCCCCTCCCTGAGCCTGGTTCTGCAGGAAGGTTCTTCCTGTTAAGAGGGTTTTACCTTTGCACTGTCGCCTTCATTTGATCGTTGAATAGACAAATCAGAAGCACAACCTCTAAATTAGTTATTCATTATCACACACAAAAAGATTCTGATGCTGAACTTTTTACTGTGTCTAATTTTGAAAGGTGCTGAATAAAAAAAAGAAAGTGAATTTTAACCCACCTCAAAATAAAATGTACAAAGAAGAAAAGACAGGACTATGTACTTCATCCAATACTAAAAAAGGCCCAAAACGTAGATCATCAGATGGCCCACATCAGATTAAACCCAGTGAGAATTAAGTCATCAAAGCAGGTAATAATAGTATCCTAACACTATCAGTCATTTGTATTTTTCTCCTAAATCCCAAACCCAGTAGATTTTTTGTTAGTATTCTCAGGAATATTGACCTTACTGGAGTCCACCACACCCTTTAGTGGGAATTCCTGTAGACAGAAAAATTGGATACCTTTCTGGCTTGTCAGGAGACTGGTGCCTCTCACTGGTCAGATCTTCGGAGACGGAGCGTTCTGGATGACCAGCGTTTGGAGTCCCAGGAGCGTAAAAAACCACCCCCTTCATCTTGTTCCAGATGTTGTAAGTCAGGTTTCCCAGGTGCTTAGCCATATCTATAAGAGCTTCTGAGACCAGCGGTGGATCATCCGTTAAGGAATACTGCTTGACACTTTTCAGTGTAGCGCTGTAGTTCTGCAGGAATGAGACATCTTCAGCTCTCAGCACTTCCTCTGCAGCTCCTATTGTTTGTAAAAGAGATGGCATCTCTCTGCTCAAAGCCGCAGTCTTCTCCTTCATCTTCTGACTCTTCTCTTGCTCTTCCTTCTTCAAAGCGGTGAGCCTGACCTTCTCTTCCTCGTGTAGAAACTGGTGAAACTTCTTAAACTGCTCCTTGATTTGTTTCTCTGTGTGTTGATCTTGGAATTTTATGCGTTGCTGTGTTATATCAAAGTTTTCTTGCACTTTTTGTAAGACCTTCAGTTTGTCCTGTAATGGTTCCAGAGATTTCTGAAGCGCTTTCTTGTGATCCTGCACAGCCTCATCAATGGGTTTGAACTTGTGGTCGACGTGTGCTCTCGAATCACGACAGATGACACAGGCTGGCTCCTGATGGTCCAGACAAAAGAGTTTGAGTTTCTCAAAGTGCAGACTGCACAAAACCTCAGACTCCACTGAAGCACTCTGATCTCTCTCCTGCAAGTAGGCCTCAGCGTGGTTCTTTAGGACCAAGTTACAGGGTGGGTCACTCTGTTCAGATATATTCTTACAGACTGGGCACTGCTGTTCCAGCTTCTGTGCCCACCAGTCCTTCAGACACATCTTGCAGAAGCTGTGGCTGCATGACAGGAAAATGGGATCCCTAAAGATATCATGGCAGACGGGGCAGGAAAGATCCTCCTCGGACTGGAAAGACATCTTTTCTCAGAGAGAAGCTGAAAACACAGGTTTTCCTTGTCGTCGTCTCTGTGTCGGTCTTCGGTCTTTAAGCTGAAGCTTCTCTCTCGCACTGCTTGTGCTTTTCTCAGAGGAAGAAGAAATTTCTGGTTTGGATAACCAGCTACAGATTGCAGTTTAACGAGAACAAAGGTGCGTTTTGTTAACCAACAACTGCGAAAAATATTTAGATGGTAGATGTGTCACTTATTTAATGTTTAACAGTGATTGCGAGGTACTGTCAGTTGATCAGAGCGCGTTAATAGTACATCCAATGTGGGAGAAAGTTAGAAAACTAAAACTTGACATTCCTGGCAGTGCGTTTGCTTCAAACTTGTTCATGATGCCTTTAACACAGCTGTTATTTTTTTTCCACAAATATTGCTTTAGCAGTTTGAGACGATCCTTAGGCACAATAGAACTGTGGTTGCCATGTAAGTAACAACAATCACTGCATAAGATGTGCTACACAAATTGTCAAACAATATAAAGGCAGAAACATGCTTCAATTATTTCCTAATAAAGAACCAAGATTTCTGAAATGTGTATAGTTAATTACCTTTGCCATCAAGTGAAGGTGGGTGGGTCTTTATTTTTTATATTAAGGCCCCCCCACTATCACATCAAACATTAGCTCCAACAGGCACAGATGGGTTTTTAATAGAAGAGGGAAATAAAAACACCACTCACCAAGCAATTTCCATAATACCCGAAACAATGAGATTTTCTGCTCTTACCTTTAAAGTACAATAATGTGCTTCTTGTAAACTAAGTCTTTACCTTTAAATGGCACTGGATAGATGAAGGTCATTATGCAGGGATTTCTTTAGCTCTGGGTGGAAAGGATATTTTAAAGTACGTACTTAATTTGTGATTGGTCCAAAAATACTAAAATATATTTTTCAGCTATTTTTTGTGACAGCATGTGACATATTGAGGAAAGAGGATCCCGTTTATGAAAAATTAGTGGATTATGGGATATTGACAGAGTACAATCAGAGAATTTATGCTACAATGAGGAATTAATAGGTGCGTCGATAAAATTTAAACTTAAAACCCAATGTAAATAATAGATTTTTCTCTTGCTCCTCTATTCATTTCTAATCCTGCCCACTCTGGTCACTCCAGCACAAATCATGGCACCATAATCCTGCTATACAAAATGAGGCACACCAACATTTGGCACTAAAGACAGTTGTAAAAACTCCTGCCTGCCAAATAAAAGGCAGCTTTCCACTTGCATTGTGTGCCAATCCAATAAAACTGGAAGACAGCTGGAGACATGACATCAATGAAATGAAACACTTAACTCTGACATTCTAACTGTTCTTTATTTTAATTATCAAATGTACATCATATCTGAGGGTTTAGTTTCACATTAAAACACCAATTCCCCAATACAAAATGAGAAGTTTCCCCTTAAACCCACAAACAAAAAACAAAAGAACCCCACAACTTTCATCTCTTAAGTATCAAAAGTAGCAGTGATAAGGCAACATTAAATTCATGTAGATTTTCAGATTTACACAAAAACTAAAGTTCTGGCCTTTAATTTTCCATCTTAGATCTGTTTTCAATCAAAACTGAGTCAGATCTGCTCGTATGAAAATACAAGAAGAAACAAGCGAGAAGACAGGAGGACATCTAAACTCCAGCACATAATTAAGTAGTCTGTTGAACAGTGCAGGAAACAGTAGTGTGAAGGCATCTTAAACAATCATTGACTCGTTATGGCAACCTTTAGTACACGTGGGACTCTGGCAGCTAGTTTAGGCGCAAGAAACATTAAACATCAGTAGTTGGCGTACAGTTTGACAGTTTAGTTTGTCTTGGAGTAAATTAATGACACGGACACAAAAAAAAAAACAACTCAAAGACAAATCCAGTTCTCCTTTTTTGAGATGATCACTTTTCTTTTTTCCATCACAGTGGTTCAGTAATTTTGTTGAGGAAAGGTTCTGCACAGACGTGGTGATAACTGCCCGGTTCCCAGCTAAACCAGTAGCATATTCTCTTCATCGTGCATTTAAACTATAGGAAACCTCATGTCAAGGTGAAATTCCAGTTATGCATATATCTTTTTGCACATAGGTATTTAAAAGCTTCGGATCTACTCGTTTCACTTCAAACTTAACATATTCAGTTCAATACCAGCTGATGTGCAGGTGCATTAACTACCTGTGTAAAACCAGCAAACGTTAATTCACGAATCTAGGATAAAAATTCAAGTGCAAAATGAGCCAATTGAAAATTGCAGGGCAGTTTTAAAATCGACAGATTTTAGATCTTTTAACCTTCAGTCAGTTCAATCTAGTAAACTAGAGTACATCTACCATTCCCCTTCAATGATTCACTACCAGAAAAGTGTCTAAGAGTTCAAAGTCTCTACTCAGTGGTGCATTTATTTTCTCTAATGTTTTTTTTTTTAATTCTGACATTGTTCTATATCAAGGAGAAACATTTCAAAATGTAAATGAGTTGCTTCAGAAAATCCTCAAAAATCATCTGATTTGAGCTGAAAACAAAGTTAGCAGAGAAAACGTTGCTCAGCAGCTTGTTCACTGGACAGTTATTTGTAGTGCAGCTAATGTGTCTTAACTCAAATGGGGATGCAAAATGGTGCCGGAGGAGAGACGGAAAGTTTCTTGGCTCATCAGGGGACGGCGACGTGGAAGGGGGAGCCCGGGATGTGGTCCTCACCCCACTTGACCACCAGGATGTAGTTGCCCCGTTCCTTCAGCACGTAGCTGACGTTGTACTGCAGGTTGCCCATGTGTTTGACCAGCACCTCATCACAGGGGACCTGTGGGCCGTGCACACCCACCAAAAGCATGTTCTTACCTGGGAGGAGGTAGAAGAACATGTATGATAGCAAATTAATCTTTAAATATGTGACTTTTCATCTTTGTGAGTTTTAACCTGTGCACTGAAAGGAAATACTTAAGTTATTCTCTTAAAAGATGGCTTCTACATGCAGTTCCTCCGTACCTGCTTTGCTGCAGTCGACAGTGAAGTTGCTCCTCTGGCCCACAAAGCCCTTGCTCAGGCCAGCTCCTCGGCTCACCACCTTGCTGGCATCGGAGTCACCCAGCTTGGGCATGGCGCTCTGCGTGAAGCTGCTGGATGCCCGAATTGCCGGATCCAGTGTCAGGGTTGATGTCTCGCTGGCGTTTGTTACATTCACAAGGCGAGGACCTGAAAGGCAGGAAAAAAGTTTAACTTTACCATGTGGTGCAGGCAGATTCAACAGCCATTTCTTGTTATGAACCACTGCCAGAGAGGTTATGTGAAGTCTGCAGTTTTCGATCCAGCAGTTTATATTGCTTTAAAACCAGAATTTGGGCTTGGATGAACTTGAAAAGTGATCCAAATCTGAATCACGGAACATTTGTAACCAGCTTTAACTAAGAGCAGCATTTTACCTGTGACTTTGGCCTTGAAGGGACTCCCAGTGATGTGGTTTGGGCCTCCGTATTTAATGCTGATCAGGTAGTTTCCAGGTGCCATGGGAGTGTACTGCACCTTGTAGCCTTCGGGAACCTCCTGACAGTCCATCTTTACTTTTGACGGGCCCTCGATGGTCACAGCCAAGGACCCGGGGCCTGCCTTAGTGTTGTTAATGATGAACTCTGACTGGGTACCTGCAAGATTTAAGAAGTGATGTTTTGTTGAACAACTCCAAGCTGGTAAAACAGAGCAGTGGATAAATCACACTGAACTTTGCTCAACTTTATGCTCTAAACAGGCTCACAGCAGTTATGAAGTGAAAAATTTAAGGCTGCAGCAGGTAAAACAGTTACTCACCTGTTGTTCCTCTCTCCAGTCCTGATCCGTATGCTGAAACCAAACCAGGCTCTCCAGTCTGTCCTGGTTCCCCGACTCGGACCTGGAAAGGACTTCCCGGGATGTGAGAGCCATTGAATTTGACATCAATGGTGTGGACGCCATTCTCCCTGGGGATGAACCGGATAGCGTACTTGTCTAGAAGACAGTACAGAAGGGTCTGTTAGCTGCAGCGATTTCATAGTATGTGCCTTTGTTCTTATTGAAGTTTCCATAAATCCTCTGGAAATCACCTTTACAATTAAAAAAAAATAAACAACAACAAAAAACAAACAAAAAAACCCCAACAAAAACAGGCACACACACACACACACACACACACACACACACACACACACCTCTTTCCAGCTCTGTGACGACACACTTCTCCAGAGCTCCAGAGGGACTGTGGACTTTGGCATCCATCTTGCCTTTGGCTCCATTTAGACGCACCGCAAAGGATGCTGGGTGATTCACCTTCAGACCAGACTCCTGTCGGTTTCGCACAAAGTCAGTGTACAGGACGGACATTTGACGAACAGGAAAAACATCTTAAACACATACACTCTGGTTTTTGAAGATCAGAGTGCTAAAGACAAATAACTTCAGTGCATATCCTCTGCTCTACTCTTACCTGAGCTCCACTTAGTGCAACTCCAGCAGACAGACTCAGAAGGGTTAGACTGTCAGTAGATTAGTCTTATTGTTTCTAATGTCTCTGTAAAGCACTTTGAATCACCTTGTTGTTGAATTGTGCTATACAAATAAACTTGCCTTGCCTTATGAGGAAAAAATGTCATAAAGCTGATCTACTTTTTGGTTTAAAGTGTTTCCATCTCCTTGGTCTTACAGCAGTGATTCATTATTCTCATTAAGAACCGAGATCTTTATCTTCTGTCTGAACTGCAAGAGCCAAAATGAACAAACATAAATAATGCAGACTCAGAGCAGAAGAATGTCTCAAGCGATAGACAAAAACAAACTACAGTCTCTAAGAAGACACAAGGAAGTCTGTCTGCTGCAGCTGGGACACCCAGGAGCTGATGAAACAGATGATTGTACTGTTAAAAGCCTTTAAATGAAACACAAGAGAAACACCAACAGTTCCACACCAGACAAAGCGAGGGATGACCAGAGCCAGGCAAAACTGCACGGACGACTTCCTGACCACAGGTACCCAAACTCAGCCACTCGAAAGAGCTTTTTACTTTACATAATAAATCTAGTACAAACCTGTGAAACAGTGGCCACCCTTAAGATAAAATGCACATAAAACTCAATTTATAAAAGAAATTTCTTCATCGTCTACATGATAAAGTCCTTCAACCCAACAAGCATCTGGAAGTTTTGCTGGGATGTCTGCCATTCAAACCCCAATTACCATGTTTATACTGTAGTATCTAAAAGTCCACACCTGACAAACCCACACCTGTATTATAATTACATTAAATACTAAAAACTGAACACTTTCAAACAATTAATAAGAGCTAAACTAAAATGAGTAAACCCACTCAAGACACCAAGTGAACCTAAAGCGGACTGAACCCTTTTTTTAGTCAAAGTGGAAACTGTATGCGTTTGCCTGGCTGCGGTCATATCCATGAGAGCAGTTGCATAAAGAACTTTAGTTTAACTTGAGTATCTGTGCAGCTGTTGAGGATCGACTGACTCGGGCTGTTTAAGATGTCGCTTTGAATCCAATTTAAAATCAATGATTAACAGCCCAAACCATTCGAGCCCTTGCTTTGGTAATGAAGTCACATTTTTATGCAACTGCCTCATCAGCACCCTTTAATCAAGCAGGGCAGGCTGGGTGTGGAGGTGTCTCCTCGTGCCTCACCTGAAGACCTGCAACAGAGAGGCGACGGGCGTCGTTCACTGGAGCGACAACAGGAACCAGGTAGGGGCTGTCGGGTATGTGCTGGTCGTTAAACTTCACCGAAACCTCATAATCACCTGGAAAAGGAGGCGGGAAGAAGGAAACTCAGTCTAACACATCAGCAAACAGCCAGCAGGTAAAGCGTGAGCGTGTGTGAATCATCTACCAGGCTCCTGAGCGACATAAGAAATGCCGCAGGATCCGTCCTTGCGGTCATCGAAGGAGATCTCAGCCCTGCTGGGTCCCTCCACGGCAACCGACAGACCACCAGCTCCTGCCTCTCTCGTCCAGATCGTGAATTCAGCTGGTGAAAAGATACAAGAAAACTGAAAATTCACAAGGCACAGATCCTTCTCCATCAGTCCACATTTTAAAAGTACTTGTGTAAAAACCAATGTAGCACTGTGTGAACCTTTTTTTGACAACAGTGTTGCCTGTGGCACAGAGGAACAGGATGAGTTTCTTTAATTTTGACATTTAATGGACAGACTTTTGGATCCGGTGTTCTGTGCGTACCTGGCTCTCCTGCCAGTGCTCCCTCCAGTCCTGGACCTCCGGCCCTCACCTTGCCAGCCCCGCCCTCACCCAGCGGCCCCACAGTGAACTGGAAGGGGCTGCCTGGCACGTGCACGCCCCTGTACTTGACGCTCACGCTGTGCACGCCCATCTCAGTGGGCACGAAGCGCACACAGTAGGCGTCGTTACCCGTGGCCACGAGCTCTGCTGGCTGACTGGCTCCAGAGGGGGAGGTGACCTCAGCAGTGACGTCCTGCATGTCGATCGCTGAGAAGAGAGGAAGGAGACATTTATACATTTACATTTGTTGACTGATTCACCACATGATCATTCATGAGTTCGTCATTTTATTTGTTATTCAGATCAAATTAAAGCTGAAACATACCAGAACCGGTTGCTGTGACCGTAAGGACAGGCATGGCAAATGAGAAAAGGAAAAGGGAGGTTTAAGGAAATTTAACTCAAATTAAACTGTGCTACGACCTCCAAGAGACATAATCAGAAGTAACACAAGGTCCTTCATACAGTGAACAACTGCGAGGTTGCTTGCACAGTGCAAACTTTACCATCCAGTTCACAACTTACTGATCAAATGCAACCGTGCAAGTTACCCAAGAACACCTACCTTGAGGGTCACAAGGGTTGCTTTTATACATCTTTAACCAGTTGTCTTTATCAATATCATAACACAAAAATAAAAACTAAAGTTCCCCTAATCTTATATTGGTGCTGCTGTAGGTAGGAGCAGCCAAGCACTCCCTTGTTGCGTGTGTGATGCAGAAAAATTACTGTATCAAAACAAACTGATAAAAGATGAAGTGGAATCTTTCATGCCCACTTAAAAAAAATAAAGCAGTTAAAGCTAGTTTTACAACGCACCCTCCACCCTAGCACTGCGTCCCAAATAGGGGGCATCAACAACCCAAACACCCCTCACTGCTCTGGCTCCCCCTGCCAGCACCAGACCGGAGAGGCCAGAGACTAGCCGGACACAGCCAGGAGACAGGTTCTGATTCCGGGTAGCAGCAGAGGATTGAGTCATGGGAACGCTGGATCTTCCAGACCACCAGAGAGAGCAGTAGGAGCGGTAGGTGGTGTGAGAAAGGAGCTGCCGAGACAGGACGAGGAGGAACCAGCTCACTGGAGGAAAAAGATGAGGAAGAGAGCATACAGAGGAAGGGAAAGGATTGAGGGGTAGGAGAAGGGAACAAGGCAGTAGAGGAGGAAACGAGGAGAAGCTGAGGAGAAGGAGAGACATGATTGACAAGAGAGAAGAAAAAAAGTAAAAGATCGATGAAAGATAAAAGGCAGACAGGAAATAAGATGAGTGAAAAGTTCTCATAGAAAGGGAATGATAGAACAGGGAAATAAGAAAAGTTAAATGTCAAAGAGACTACAGACTACAGAGCAGCAGCGAGGAAAACTGGGAAAAGCTGGAGTTTCAGACAGAGAGCAGCTCTGATCTACTTAGAGAGACGGCCCAAAACAAAAAAAAAATCCATTTGGTTCTATTTTTCCTGAAGTTTGTGTTACACACACGCAACATCATGAACATAGTCACCAAACGTCTGTGTACCTGGTATCTTTAGGCTGAGGTCGCACACACTCCCGACACTGGCGACAGACGCCGCCTTCTGTCGTCTGGTGATGCTCTCCCGAATACGACCCTCACCCGTCACCCTCACTGTGAACGGACTTCCTGTTGACGCCACACGTTCGTTAAGTTGCACGCTTCATTAGAACACTGAACAAACTGTTTTTCAGCTACTTTTGCTCCTCTCTACCTGGCACGTGCTCCTCAGCGAAGCGGATTGAGACGATGTAGTTTCCAGGTTCGGTCGGACAGTAAGTGACTCTACAGGTCCCGTCCTCCATGTCCCCTGTTTGGATGTCTACTTTACTGGGACCTTCAATGGACAGAGCCAGACCGCCATAACCTGGAAACAGATCGCCATCATTGGCATTGATGTCATTATTATTAGTGCTTCAAAGGAAGAATTTTGAGTTTATATTAGAAAATAAATGCATTGTTTAGAACAGGCTGACACTGACCTGCCTCCCGCGTGTCGACTATAAAGCTCGAGTTGCTGAAGGTGGTTCCCTGGACGAGGCCGTCACCGTGAGCTTTGACTCGACTGGCGTCGCCAATCTCAGACTGGACGACCATGATGGTGATGGGACTGTTGGCGACATGACGACCATTCTTCAGGATGCTGACCTGGTGCTCGCCCACTTCCCGGGGGATGAAGGAGATACCTGTGAGGAGGAGAAAAGAGTTGAAGGTGAGAGGAGCAATTTCGGTAAATGTTGTACTCATTTGTTTCAAATGTGCCTTTGTGGATCTTACCGATGTGGTTGTTGGCCATCCTCTTCAGCAAGCAGGGCTCGTCACGTCCAGAGGGCGACCTGATGCTGGCGCTGAGCAGGCTGAGGTCCGTCTCATTGATGTCCAGAGAGAAATCTGCAGCCGAGCCCAGTTTGACCTGAGAGCGCCGCTGGTTGTCCTCTGAAAGACGAACAGAAGTAAGAAGGTAAAGTGTTAGATGACAAAATATAGCAAACCCAGTGTAGACTACAGTGGCTAAATTATTGAGACGAGAACTGTAAAAACCCATTTCTTTAATGTTTAAAAAAAAAATCTGATTTCATGTCTACATCAGTAGCAAAATAATCACTTGTTTAAACAAGCTCAACTTTTTTTAAACAAGTGAGCTAACAAGCTACACTGGTAGACAATTTACAGTACTAATATTGTGCATTGGTGCCTGACCGGTAATCCTGGCAGTGAACGGGCTGCCAGCAATGTGCTCGTCATTGTATTTGACCAGGATGTTGTAGTCTCCTGGCAGCGTGGGCAGGTAGCTGACAGTGCAGGTCCCGTCTTTGTTGTCCACACAGCTGATCTCTGCTTTGGACGGACCCTCGATAGCCAGGTCCAGACCTCCTGGAGAGAGAGACGGGCTTGGTCAGCGAGACTGAACTGAGTCAAAACAGACTGTTAAATAATGAAAAATAAAATGTATAACCCGTACCTTCAGAGGCGTCCTCTGTGAAGACTGTGAAGGTAGCCAACTTGTTGGCGACACCATAACTCAGACCAGGACCGTAAGCTGTGACGTTGGGACTGCTGGCGTGATTCACATAGAACTGAAGGGGAGATTCTGCAACACAGAGTGAACCTAATTACAGCAAACTAAGTTTGCAGTAGTAATAATACTGTGAAATTCATGAGCCCTCAGTAAACCCAACCAGCCACTTCAGAACTCAATTCATACACCCCACCAAGATTTATCCTGACAAACCGAGGCCCCTGTGAGGAGCAAGCTCAGTAGTTATCACTATAAGGGTTCTAATCATGGTGCTAATGTCACACGAGTGTGTGTTTACCTGGGATGTGTGTGCCGTTGTATTTGATGTGCATCTCGTGCAGACCGGCCTCAGTAGGAGAGTACTGCACTGTGACCGTCCCATCCAGGTTGTCTGTGATTAGAGGCTGAGCGGATTTACCTGAAGGCATCAACACCTCACCTGTAAGAGAAGTTTCTTGATTAGCCATTTTTATAATGGAAGAGTCAGACTGTCCATTTATTGGTCAGTGTCTTAAACTCTGATCCCCTTTAACATATTAGTTTGTACAGACTGTCATTTCTAATAACTAAACTGATTATATTAACCCATGAATGTCTCATCCACATTTCAATTTACTGGTTACTCACATCTGTCGATTCACACAAAAAAAAAAAAATACTGCTGCAGGTGGCAGAGTATGCAGGTTTTGTACCGCAGAGAAACCCAGAAAGCTGAAAATGTGTCCTCAGCCTCTGCTGATCTGAATAAATTGCATTTCTTGTGTTTAATCACTTACCGTGTGCAGTGAAGTTTTAAATAACTTATGAAAATTTTTCTAGAATTGCTGGTGCTTTTTTTTGTTATGATAAAACCTTGTGTCTCTCAACACCTCAAATAAGCACAAATTCACTGAGACCATCCATCCCTTTCTTCCTTACCGGTGATTTCTCCCTTCCTGAGTGCGAAAGGAATCACCATGTCGAAAGGTCTGAAGCCACTGCCGTTAACGCTCGTACCATCTAGCTGGTAGCTTTCAGACTTCACCTGAATACAAGACAGGCACAAAGACAGACTTTAGCATGTCAGTGAGGGGGGAAAAAAAATAAAATAAAATGTTCTCAGCAACCTGAAATGCAAGCATGCTGCCTCCAAGCCCCGCCCACACAAGGGCATCCTGAAAAGGAGTTGTGCAATGAAGGAAGGATGAGGAAGGAAGAGGTGGATGACTGTGATGATGGGGTGACTGATGCAGCCACAGTGATGAAGAGTGCACCAAGAAAGAAGAGGAGCAAAGGTTACCACCACAACACCTTTGTGCAATGCATCTCGCACACAGATGGTGGTTTGTGAACGATGGCATGGAGGAAAGAAAGTGTTTGAGTGAATACACTAAGGAGTGCAGTGAGAGAGAAGTTAAGTGTTCAACCAGCAGCCATTCACCCGCAACAGAGAGGGTGTGTGGGAATATAAAGTGTGTTCTATAAATACTGTCCTCCAAACAGTGAAAAAGACGACCTAAACCACACACTGCAGCACAGCCTTAACCAACCCTGGGGCCTGTACTACAAGGCAGGTTCAACATTCCCAGGATTTCTCTCTTATCTGGTTCAAGCCATCCTGACAGAGTGATCAGACTAAGCGGTCACATGAAAATGGACAGGTCTTAAGAATAAAGCCTATTCCAAAGGATGAAAGCTCTCAGCTGTCAACAGATTTATCAGTATCAACTATAATTACAATTGTATATTATCTTGCATCATAAAAGGAACATGGTGATCATTTTTAGTAGAAAAAGTCATGACGTGTGGGTTAACTGAGTGAGTGGATATCCAGTTTCATGTGACCGCTGATCCAATATGAGGCTAAAGGAATCCAGATAATAGAAAGATCCCTGCTTGAATAACTTAGTACAGCGCTCAGGTGAGCTGAAGAACATTGCAATATCTGTGTCTATAAGCTTACTGACAGACCTGCACCTCCAAAGAGCTTCTAAAACATCTGATTTCTTTTGCAGCTCACTCGAATAAAGACTAGAGTCAGTGATTATGCCCAAACTGGTAAGATGTAACCCTCCCCATTACCATTATTATTCAAATCATGAACCAATTAATGTTTCTAACCCCAGTTTAAGGCCAATTGTTCTGCTGCAGAATAAAGTTGGAATCAGATGTCTCCAAAGGACACTAACGATCTGCTGAAGGGCTTAAAAACATGTGTAAGTGTGTGTAATGGGGTACCCATGGCTTGAAGCCAGCCCCAGGGGGAGCGGCCCGTTGCTGTAGAGATGTCTGCCCTTTCATCATGGGTACCTCATCAGTAGCCTGGTGACATGACAGTAAGGATTAACACATCTCACACACATGTGGGAGTCTCTTTACACAAAGTCCATAGTTATGTTTGGAGTGGAAAGCAAACACCTGCGATCACCACCAGCAGTTTCCATTAATGGCTAGAAACATCTTACGTGTTCTGTCCTTAACATTAAGAAATTACATCAAGTTCTCATATTTCCACCCACTTATCAGGCTGGAATAAACTTTTTAGGAATATAAGAGAAGAATAGCATCAATTTCCTATATTTTTTTTGCCCTCCATTTTTGAGGACCTTTTCAGGATATTTATTTCTAATTAGTTATGCAAGTTTCTCTAAAGCAGAACCATTGTGCATTCGGCCTTTATTGTCCAGCCAAAAATTTAGGCATCAGACTGCTCTAAACACCATCTGATATGATGTCAGATATCCCTGATATGGTCTGGGCAGGCTCTGGCTGTAAGCACAAAAGCCAACCCATTTTTTTTAAATCCACTTAAAATGTAGTCTTCACATCTGATCACATCAGAGTTCAAGAAATACCATTTATCTGTCTGTGCAGCCTAAAGACAGCTGCTTTAAGACTGAAATACGCATCAGTTCAAATAAAATTTCTTCCACTGTGACATGACTTTGTGGAGAAAATGATCCCTCCCACACAAACAAGGAAAGACGATGAAAGGCCCAATACAACGAGCAGGAAAATCAAAGAAACAAAACAAACAGTCAAACTAAGATGAGGTTAATCAGTGTACAAGGACATGTTTGATACTCTGGATGACCGCGACATCTGCTTTCAAAGTGTTTGTCTAATATGCGTTCTCTTCTCACCGTGACTTTGAAGGGACTGCGTGGGATGTTTTCCCCTCCAAAGCGGACGTAGATGACGTAGTTGCCAGGAGCTGGCGCAGTGTAGAAGATGTCAAAGGTGCCATCTTCATTCTCCAGCACCTCGGCCTCCACCTCTGTGCCATCGGGCTGAACCACCACACAGCTCACTTTCCCTTTACCAGCACCCTTTGCATTCACCACCAGACTCAGCTCCTCACCAATGGCCACAGTGGGACCCACGCCCGAACCTGGGAGAAGTACACGTTGTGAATTAATCAGACTCCTAAAAATAAATGAGATTCCTTCTGTCAGACTCCGATCACATACCGGTCACGGTGCACTTGCTGGCATCACCAGTTGCTGTGGCACGGACTCTGTAAGGTGATGCTGGGATGTCATCGCCACCATATTTTATAACGATGGTGTACCGGCCAGCACGGTCAGGGATGTATGATACCCGGTATGTACCATCACCGTTGTCATGGATCCTGGGCTGCTTAGGTTTGCCATCCTGGTCCTGAAGAGGAAGGAAGTGAATAACAATCTGTGTGGGGTCGACTTTAGTGTGTGTATGCTTATGTGTGTGATACTGACCGTGATGAGCACGCTCAGTTGGCCTTGGCCAGCATCTTTAGCGTCGATATTGAACTCAACGGGGAAGCTGGCGGGGACGCCGCTGGTCAGCCCGGGGCCGCTGGCTCGTACTTTGCTGGCATCGTGAGTGGGCAGAACCCGAAACTTGAAGGGACTGAAAGATCAGAGACAGTAAAGACTGATCAACGGTATGAACCACAACAGCAAGCAGATATCAAAGGGACAAAAATTACCAGCGATAGAGTAATACAGTGTTCACCTCTGGCTGTTAGAGTGAATCGACTCAAAAGGTCTGCTTTGCATGCATTTTTTTCTGGATAATCAGTCACTGTAGTTTCATATAATCTTAAATTTAGCTTAAGTCCATCATTTGAGGTGTCAGCAGTTCAATTAAAACAAACCAGAACAAATCAAATGTATACATTTTCACAAAGTTGCCCAACTCCTTCTGCTGCTGTACTGCTACAGCTGTGTACCTGTGTGGGACGTCCTCCTCAGCATATTTTACAGCCACCGAGTACGGTCCCTCCACAGACGGCGTGTAGGACACTGTGTGAGTCCCGTCTCCATTATCAGTCACTTCCGCAGGCTCTGCAATGCCTTTGGGAGCAGCGACTGCCACAGCCAGGGGCGCCACGCCGGCCTTCCTGCAGTCCACTGTGAAGGATTGCGGGATATTGGCCCTGACTCCTGACGCCACTCCAGGACCAGAAACTTTGACCTTACTAGAGTCCACCACATCCTTAACTGGGACCTTAAATGGACTCCCTAAGTACAGAAAAATAAATTAGGTGTAAACACAACTAGCAAGACTCGTAGCAGAGCGTGCTGTTTGACACTTTAATGTTTGTAGCACATGCAGCAGAGACATCACAGACATGTAGACAGATGTGCAGAGTGAAGCCACCTCTTAATAAATGCTAATAAAATGCACTCCTAGATACTGGATAACTGTCTGACAACATGTCTGTGAATCACTCCACAAATGCAAAGTTACAGAGATAACAGTGCTGCAGTATCTGCTGAATGACTCTGCAGAAACAAAGTCATCGCATAAAAGTTGTCAAACAAAGAAACATGAGAACTTTTCAGACCACAGTCGAAGAAATTTAAAACTGTGACATCTTTAAAACATTAAGCCAAAACCCTCAACATGTCTTCAAACAACCAATAACAGCATTTTTGTAATGTCAACTAAACATTAACTGCACCTTTTATCATTAGCATCTGTTTATAGGTACAAATGAGAGAAAAGGCAACAAAGTGTTATTAAAGTGACATTAAAGATCTTTAAGAGATGAACGCATGTGAAACAGCTTAGTGAAGCTGTGCTAAATTAGTTTATTCCTGTTTTTCATGTTGATGAGAACCATTCCTCCTCCATTCATGAGCCTTCTCACATTACCAGAATTAAGTCTGATTAAATTCTTCTCTCTTTCTGTTGTCAACAAATCTCAGAAAACTGACCCAAACCATCTGGATCCAGTTCCTGTTTATCTATGCCACAGAGCTCCACTGTGGTCCAGAAATACTGATCTTTCCACCCCATTTTAACCAACTCACACACAAAAGACTCAAATGTGATTAACTTGCAGTTGAAAATTGTCTCAAACAAATGAAATGCCTTCTCCATTCACTCCTTATCCAACTTTGAGTTGCAAGGGCAGCAGTCTAAGCTAAAGGTCTTAAGATGAAATACACTCAAAGAAAGTTGTTTTATAAACTACAAGGGTTGTTAAACTCAAACTCTTCAGGATGCTGAGGTGTTCCCTAAACTAGCTCAGAGAAATAATCTTTCCAGCGTGTTCTGTGTCCAGCGTGGACATGCCTGAAACACCTCACCTGGTTTACTCTGAACTGTTTCTGAATGCTTGTCTTTCCATTTTTAAAAGGTAGGGTTTTTCCTGCACGCTTTACAGGTTTAACCATCCCCTGTGCTACAGCTTATTATGCTAGTAAGGGAACCAAATTAATAAAAATAAAAAAAGATCATCTCACCAGGGATGTGTTCTCCTCCATAGGTGATGTTGACGTCGTAGTTTCCTGGTGTGAAGGGAATGTACTCCACACTGCAGCTGCCATCTTTGTTGTCTGTGCAAGACATCTTAGACTCTGATGGACCCTCCACAGTGATGCCAAGGCCACCAATACCTGCCCCTCTGAAGGAACACCACATCCAAATTATTTGTACTTTAATTATCTACCAAAATGTTCAAATGTTTGCAGATGATACAGGATGATTTACATGATTTGATTGCCAATTTTGTCATTTGCGCACAAATGTTGTGCGCAAATGACAGAATGTTTACCTTTTGTTTGTATTGGCTTAAAAAAAAAAAAAAAAAAAAAAAAAAGGAAAAAAAGACTGAAACAAAAAGGCATAATGCCTCGTCACACATGGTGCATTTAAAAATATAACCAAAGAGTCTTAAATTAAATATTCCCTGTAAAAGTGTAGTTTCAGTTTTCTGTCAGTTAACTATAATCTTTACTGACTCATACAGTTATCTACTTTATTGCTCCTTATTTATAAGGATATATGTGCATACTTTATTGCCCAGCAGTACCTGGTGAAGATGTTGAAGTTGTTGGGCTGGTCAGTCAGGCCTTGTTCCAGCCCGGGGCCAGTAGCCACCACCCTGCTCGGGTCACATCCCTCTGACACAGAAACCCTGAATGGGCTATTGGGAACTGGAGTGTCATCATACAGAACCTGGACGCTGTGGACGCCTAAAATAAAGATTGACACAAATGAAACGGACTTCACAACAAAAAGGTTTTATGTTGAGCAGTTCAGTTCTGACTGGATGCGTTACCATTTTCAAAAGGAGTGTACTCGACACAGTAGGTGCCATCGGCCTTGTCTGTAACCACACAGTCTGTCAGAGCTCCAGACGGGTTCTTGACCGCCGCCTTTATGTGGTCGCCACCCCGCCGGGTCAGAGAACGAGCATCCACTGTGAACTCTGTGGTGGCTTCTCTGAAAACAGCTGGAGGGAGGGAAACAGAGGAAGGCGTGTTTTAAGCAGAACTCTGACTGGGCACAAGAGGTTTTTTTGATCATCACCAAACTTACTCAGGCTGTCAAGTCATCTCTACCTGTTGACTTATGAAGGAGTTTTATCAAGTTGGAAATTACCCCGATATCACAAAGGGATTTAAAAACTATACTACATAAAATACACACAGTCCCTCAACGCAAAATTCTTCAATTCACAAAAAATGAAGAGAAGCATTGAATATTAACACTTCAAAGTTCAGCACAATAGTGGAGTCTCTCAATTAAACCCAGTCTGACATAAGCCATTTTATCTCCTCCCCCTGTAAGGCCACCCTATTTAAAAAACTGTTTTGTGATTGGCTGCCCCTCAATTAAACATAAGCAGGTGGGTGGAGCTTATGTACTCAGCCGTGTGCTTGGGATGATCATATTAGGTTCATTAACCACTGTAGCGAATGCTATTAAGTTGTATAATTCACTTTCTATGACTTCTAACTTGTATAATATTCAACTGTGCAGGATAATGCAAAGCAAAAGAAACCAAACAGGAAAAAATAAACAGTACTGCTCAACTTGAACACCACTCATTTAATTATTCTTCCTAAACTGGATTTGTATCAAACTAAATATATACTGTACCTTGTCCCTCCACTCCAGGTCCAAACACTTTGACTTTGGAGGTGTCCACAGCAGGGTCCGCCATCACCTTAGCAGGGAAACCAGGGACCGTCTTTCCTCCATACTTCAGCAGCAGGGTGTACATGCCAGAAGTCAGAGGGATGTAGGTCACCGTGTAGGTCCCGTCTTTGTTATCCACAATCTCAGTCTTCGCTTTTGCACCTGGAATATGAAATTAGAATTTGTGCTACATGGAGAACCACCAAAATTTTTTGCTTTAAAACAGAAAACCTGGAGTTTAAACATACAAAATCTCACCAATGAACATGTCTGTTGACAAAGCCAAACGACAGCTTTCCAGCCATATTTCATGATATTAAATAAGCTCTACACTTACCCCCTGGTGAGGCATGTTAAAGAAGCAAAGGGGACGAAATGGAAACTTTCTTCACTTGAAATAACTGATCATCAAGTATTCTTTTAAGTCTCTAAATCCCAATTTTCATAAACAGTGAATAATGGCTGGCTCTGCCTTTATTTGAATACAGCTTTTTAAATGTGCTTTTGAACATGTATAACTTTTATATGACTGAATTAAATAGTTACCTGAGCCCAGGCCTGAACCAGTAGGGCTGCTTGGGGGTGAATCTAGCGCAGCCTCCAGGCTGAGTTCACCCGGTCCAGCTTGAGAGCAGTCCACATTTACAACACTGGTTTCCCCAACCTGAAGAGACAGTAACATGGATCAGACTTTATGACTTTCAGGACAGGAGAGTATTTTAAAGGATGAGTCAGACTCTAAAGCAGACACAGGACAGGATGAGATGAGATTAAGGAACTTAAAAAGCAGCACAACTTTCGAACAATGAAAAACTGAACTTGTGCCTATTGCATGAATAAATTCTGAGGAACTTGAAAATTTCTTCCTGGCTGCATTTCAGCAGAGTCCACCACATGGGTGCGTGTGGGTGAATGGGTGGATGACTGGATATGTAAAGCGCTTTGGGGTCCTTAGGGACTAGAAAAGCGCTATATAAATACAGGCCATTTACCATTTACATACATATTGGCTGACCGGGTGTCTCAGTTCATGTGGGACACCCTTTTTCATTCCCTAGTTAGTCACACATTTTGACTGGCACTACTTTTCAGAAGTCACCACTTCACACACACCTTCCCTAAACAGAGGAATGAATCCACTGGCTGTAAGAAAAGCAGGAAAGGCTGCCATCATGGATCAAGTGCAGGTCAATTTGTCACATTTCTCGCTGCTTGTAACACACCCAGTGGAGGAAATTACACCATACAGTCAAAAGCTATGAAGATTTTTGCGCAATATGACGGAAACTCCCACTAAGACTGGAAAATGCTGCTACAACAAAGACTGGAACATATTACTGGGTGAAGTGGGGAGGAGGAGGTGGTTCTGCATTCCTACTGAAACCCAGAGATCACCACATAAAAGAGCAGCTAACTTTACAAATTTAAGATTAACGAGCCAAAATTCTGAGCTGCAGAGAAATTCAGAAGCAGTGTTGTAGCAGCATATTTGTTGCACTCATCCAGATTTCACTCCCCCTGCAGACTCACCTTGGCTCTCTTCAGGCCCGATCCTGAGGCAACCACCTTGGAGGGGTCAAAGGGCATCTGGATGTCAGCTCTGAATGGCGATCCGGGGATGTGGACATTCTCAAACAGGATGTTAACCAGGTAGTCTCCAGGCTCTGTGGGCAGGTAGGAGACTGAGCAGGTCCCATCGCCATTATCTGAACATTCGATCTTGGCCTCGGTCGGCCCCTCCACCGTCAGCCCCAGACCTCCAGTGCCGGCACCTTTGGTGTCGATTGTGAACTCAGCCAGGTTCCCCACTAAGCCTCCCTTCAGACCAGGACCGAAGGCTTTCACCTAAAACAAGATGTAACGCATTATTAATCATAGAGGTGTCTAACATGTTAAAACAGACCAAGTAAAATTGTCAGCTTACAGAACAAACTGATATTACCTTGCTGGGGTCTGGAGGCAGGTGGGCCTCCACAGGAAAGGGGCTTCCTGGGATGGGGTGTCCATCATAAGACACGTTAACAGCATACACTCCCTCCTTTGTGGGGGTGTAACGGACCAAACTGACATCTGCTTTACCGGGCTGAGGCTCAACTTTACAAGGTACTGCCTGCTGACTGGGACTCAGCTAACACCACATATGCAGAAAGAAAACAGATTTTCCAGAATTTAAAATTTTTGGAAAAAGTATTTTCCTTATCCAACCTTAATAAAAAGACTGACTCTTACTAACAGTTATATTTTTCCCCACACAGGTCAATATGAGGTTTCTCTGACACTCACCAGTTCTACCACCAGGTGACCTTGACCTCCAGCACCCTTTGTGTCCACCATGAACTGCTGTTCCTGGTTAACCTCCACTCCTGAAAGACATTAGTCACTTATAAGTGGCTGCTCCTGAAGTACCTAGAAACTTTCTGTTAACACCAAAACTGGTTTCAGGCCCTCTAAGGTATGGAGGCCTATCTCCCCCCACCACTTCCCCTGACAGACGCCCTCAGACATCAGTGCATTGGTGGTTCTTTGTGTCCGGGGGTGGGCGCCCGGGTACACACCGGCTCACTCCTTGGTGGCTGCTTATGGCCTGGAGCCTGGGGCTCGCTCGGGCCACTTCGGGGGGTGGGGTGCCCTCGGCCTCTCGGCCCGGGGCTCGGTCACTCTGGCACAGCTGGCTGCCGGCGGAGCTCACGGGCACATCACTGTAACTCCCCCTGGCTTCTGCTCCGTGGCTGCTGAGTGAGCCCTCATCTGGGACTCTCCTCAGCTCTTTCTGGGACAGTGGCGCGGCTGCCCCTCTGTTGGGCTTCCTTGGTCTCTTGTGTTCTGGGGGCCTCTGGATGTCTGGAGTCTTGCTCTCCTCCATACCTGCTTCATGCCCTGGAGGACGGGGCTGTGGCCCCCCCACACCCTCTAGCAGATCATTACATGAAGGAACCTTTTAAATACAAGCGCGCTCATGCTCACAGGTGTACACACGGGTGCTCACACACACAAACGACACCCTTTTTGGCTCCCAGCTCAAAGCACAATGTGCGCTGTCAATCTTACGTGCTGCACAATGTTTAATATTTACCGTTATATTCCCATACATCATTGCGATGTTGTTTATTGTATTGCTCTTCTTTTTTCTTCTGCTCATTTTCTTTTTTCATTCTCAACAGGTGATCGATATATGTATTTTTTGTCTGCTTATTTTGTTGGTTTTTGTTTTTTGCCCTTCATCCCCGTCCCTCTTCTCCGCTGTTTTTCTTCCCCTCTTTCTTTCCCCAGTCAAGTCTGTCCCGTATTTAGCAAGTGAAAATAAAATAAACAATAAAAGGTGAATCAAATAGACCATTACGGCAAGGCTGGGATGGTCCATTTGGTAAAGTAAATCCGTTGGGCATCTTTCTTTGCCTTTAGACAACAATTCTGATGGCAAAAGAGCCAAACTGCCAAAAAACAAAAAAACAAACACTAAAACTGATGACTGATAGAACGGGAGCTCAACATCCAGATCACTCTTGTACAATTTCTGTTGACTGTCACTGTAACTTTAATTACAGTCAAACATTTGTACAATGCTTAACTTTGATTTCATCTCCGATGAAAAGTACTCATCAATTCTCATTAGACCCTGGAAGCAAAAACAAAAGAAAAACAAAACACAAAACCAAACGACTCATGTACCAGAAATGGGAAGGAACCATCCTGAAGTTCCTTGCATGTTATAAAAGAACCAACAGCAAATCTGCAGATATTCTTTTTTTGCAGAAGCATAAGCAGTCATTTGTTATGCTTTACTGCTCATGTCAGAAAAACAAAATCTTGTATTTATTTTTAAGATATAACTTGTGTTCTTTCTTTGCCAGAGAACTTTTCTAAACAGTTGAGGAAGTTAACAGAAGAGGAAGTCAGCTTACTTCCATCCATGTTATCCACAGTGACTTTGCTGAGGTCCAGTGGTGCAGCGACTCCAACTGTGAAGGGGCTCTTGGCAATGGGGTCGCCTCCAAACTTCACCACGATTGTCATCTCCCCCTGCAAAGAAACTGATCATTTACTCTGGAACAAACACTAAAAGCACTATGTTCATTTACCATCATGACTTTGGACAGTTTGCAAGATCTGTGACACTCTGACATGACGAACCTTAAGTGTTCGGTTTTGCCAAAATATAAAAAGCACTAGAAATAATCTGATGTACCTGTTGTGCAGGTGTGTACTTGACAGTCTGAGAGTAGTCGTAGTTATCGATGATGTCAAAGTCTTTCACGGGAGAGGAGAAGGTAACGTCCAGCGGTGCTTTACCTGCTCCTTTAGTCAACACGGTGAAATGAGTCGGTTTTCCGCTCTCCACACCTGGACAGAATAAGAGAAGGGGTTACTTGTAATAATGCTCTCTGTATACTGTCACAGTCTCGCCTACAAATAGCAGATCATATCAAGGACTAACCTTTGATTTAAAAGACTGGGCTCAATGACAGATTTTTGTTTAAGACCTATTCTAATAAATTTAATGTCCCATTAAATCCACTCTCTCACCAGTGCGAGCCAGTCCAGGACCTTCTGCTTTGACCTTTGATGCATCATGTGAAGGATCGACTTTGACACTGAAGGGGCTCTGAGGAACTTCCTGTGTGAAGTAACCAGAATAAAATCACAGTAAGACCTTTTTTTCTTAAAAGTGGACATTCTATAGCATAGCTTATGGAGCGAAAAGAGAAAAGCCCAAAAGGTAAACACATTTATTGGCACGTCATATTTAACGCAGAAAAATCGATGCATTTCTTCATACAAGCCTTAAATCATGAGGTCAAACAGATTTTAAGAGACACTCGCTCTTTTCTATGTTGTGTTTCACCAACATCAGACTTCTCCTGTAGAAAAAAGTGAGCTATTTCACTAGTGGTATACAAGTAGGAATCAGAGCAGGTTTAGCAACTTAGAAATGATGAAAACATTAAAATAGAAAGATGTCTTTTTGGCACTCATTAATTCATCAAATCTGACTTCAAGCCGACTTAAAACACTAGGGGAAAAATTAGTATTTTATCAATTGATAGAAATTATCTATACTTTGCAGGCAGTTTATGGAGTAAATCATGCTCTGCATTCCACACTCATCTAAATGTGATCACTTCTGACTCCAGACTGTGGACAGCGAGCACTCAGACCAGAGGGCGATCCTTTCAGGAGTGTGTTTGTACCTTGTCAGTGAACAGGACTTTAATGGTGAGCCTTCCAGCAGCAGGAGGGATGTATTTGACTGTGAACGTGTCGTTGGCGTTGGGAATGATATCAAAATCCACGTCAGCCTCTTTGTCGCTGATCATGTTGGCGTCACACTTAATCCCAACGCCGACATCACCTGAACAAACACAGTTGACCATAACCATATCGTGAACATACAGTTATGACTCAGACTCCAAATAATCTCATTTCTTGGCCGATGATCGTTTCAGTGTATACACCGGCTGCCACAAGGTGGCGCTGCCTGCTTCAGTTTCTGCTCCTCAGTCAATCGTCTCTTCTCAGAAACACTTCACACCTCCGGGATGGTGCATTGCCAAAAACTCTAATATAAACAATAAGCCACCTGTGCAACACAACCGGCACTCCCTGCAGCACAAGACCCGAGCTATCAATCACAACAGAGGAATTCAGAGTATGAGAGATAAGAAAAGGACAAGAAACCATGTCAGACAACAGAAACTGCCCACCCCTGAAGGGAAACCACTGATAACCTGAAACCACTCCTGAGAAACTCCTCAGAAACCCTTTTTCTTTCTATACAGAGTGTTAGCAGATGACCTTCACAATTCTCTCTTGTCCCAAAGAAAAAGCTCAAATTACCCCACTGCACATACTGTAATGTTTAAGAATTTAATTCTAGAAGATTAAAACAAATGCAGTTTTTATGTGCACACACACACACACACACACACACACACACTAATATGAGCATCACCACTGTGGCAAAGTTTTGTGTGTTTTTGGTGGTGGTGGTGGTGGTGGTGGTGGTGGGGGGGGGGGGGGATTCATAAAAGCAGCGTTTCCTGTCATGAAAATGACATGGAAGAAGAAAAATAAATAAATCTACATAAGTGTTACTTTCTCCAGTTTGAACATACTGATACTATAATTTGAAAATAAATAAATTCTAGTAGCATTTGCAAATAATTCTTTTAGCCTTTTAGAGCAGTTTACTTTTTTGCCCCCAGGCTGAATTGAATTTCAACAGCTCTTTTGGCACAGAGCAGAGTAAAAAAACAACAACACATTGTTTGTAACATGTGCATTCACTTTAAAATGAATGTAGCCTTTGAATGATACTACAGTAATATACCCTACACCCCGACCCCCCCTCTCTTTCCTCTGGTATGTCATGGCAATGATCTCAAGGCAGAAACATCCCAACAGGAAATTCATCCATCTGACCCTTCCTGAGTAGTAACACAGGATCATGCTTCATCACCCGCATGCACCGGCCTAAACATGCTCCCCACCACATTAAAAGAATATATGCACACTCAAACCTGAACGTGTGCTTTGTCTCTATTCATTAATGCAGTGACAAATACTAGTCGTCCTCAGACTTGTTTGAAGTGCAAGTTTAGATAAGAGTTCATAAGATGCAGCAGAATGGAAATGAATGTAGGAGTGGGTACCCTCTGATGATGAAATCAGAGGGGAAAAAAAGGAGAAGGCTACTCTCTCGAACGTCACAGAACAGTCAGCGTAACTTGTTCATGGAAGTAGTTTTTCTGCTTCAAATCTTTTCCAGTTGATTCATTTTAGAATATCCAAATCTGAAGTCTGGTGTTGAACCGGCATATTGGTATCAAAACCGGTTGTTTTACGGTTGTGATACTTTGTTAGCTTTTAATAAACTGCTGCTTGGACTGACACTGAAACAGAACACACCTTGCTTACTCCTAACACTCAAACCCCAAAGTTTGTGAAACAACTTGACCAAATACAAAGCACAAAATTACAATTCCCTCTCTCTCTCCCCCCCCCCCCCCCCAACTCTGGGTCTAAATTAGAAGCTATTATCTTGGTTAATGGCCACATCAGGCATATCTACTCTGTGACACCACAGAAGTACAAGTGGATCCACCACTGTTTAAGGTTATACATGTTAATGTCCCAGCCAAAGAAAAGCACATCCCCTTTAAGCAAGTTCTTTTGAAGTGTGATAAAACAGTCAGGATTTCCTGTCTAAATGATTCTTAGTGTGTTCGAGTTACCATCTCCAGCTCCTGAACAGTCCACAGTGAAGTGTGTGGGCTCGTTGGCCTTCAGTCCACTCCTCTCCACTCCGGGACCAAACACCTTCACCATGTTGGGGTGGCTGCCTTTACCCACATTTACCTACGGGCACCAACAGGAAGTGACATCACTTATTTCAATCTCCTTAAGGATGTGAGGCAGTCAAATTTTGTAGAAATAAAATAAAATTAAGACGACAATGAATGCTATAATACAGAGAACCACAAGGCTCCAAACTAGATGCACAGCTTTTCATTTTTTAAATTTATTCTTAGCATATTTACTGCAACACATTTCAACATCACGTTTATTAATGCTGGCTTCACACAGCTATAACTTAAGAGGAAAGCAGGTGAGGAGGATTCAATGTTTCCAAAAAGCATCTGAAAGGTGTAGCAATAAACCAGGGTGGTGGCATTAAACAGTGAATTCTCTACAGGCAGATCACATCTACAATGTACACAGTTGTGCAATTTTACTCTAACAGTAAAGAGCATTTCTAATAAAACTAAAAACTGATAATAAAAAGACACTGAATGAAAAGTGAAACACAGTAAATTGCCTAAGTGCAGGTTAACAACTTCACAGGTGATGAAAACTAACTGCTGGGACTTCAATATGAATTTCTGGCATTAAAAAGGGAAAAGTCCAACTAATAAATGCCATAAATTTACTTCATGATCATCAAATTGATCCCATATGAAACTCTAGTGTCTTGATGTGATATTAAAATTTTACCACCATCATAAAAACTTTTGTTTTTTAAGAAACAAAGTCTTAAATGCCCTTTGTGCCATTTAGATAACATCTCCAGTGCAAGACTGTACAATAATTATTCCACATCACAGCTACAGTTACTGGGTCCGATTCAGGATTCTGACTTTGTTTTGCCTGGTCTTTGGTCACTTCCCCCTTTCCCTGCATTTGCATGTAGCGTTTAGATTTTGTTGTACTTTGTTTTGCTTTAAACAAGAAATCAGTGAACGAGTGAAAGAAAGAAACTGAATGAGCAAAGCCTAAGAAAAAGAAATGAACCAAACACAGAACAACATTTAAATAAAATGTTCATTTATTTTGAAATCAACTTCCACTTGTGGCAATTAAAGTGTTTAAGTGCTTTGTTGTTTTAGTACAGACTGAAATTAAAGTTGGTTTCAGTAAACACGTTAGTTACAGATTTACTGGGAATATTTTAAAACAAAAATGCAAGCACAGAAATCTCAAATGAGGCGCCAACGGAGGGGAAAAAAAACAATTCTGCAAACTTCTAAAAGCTGATTTAAAGGATTTTAAGTCACTACAGATGTTTAAAAAAGGAAATCTACTCATTCTATATAATAAAAGTAGAAATCAGTGCAATGAGTGCAAACAGTTTCTGCAACTTGTGTTTAAGCTGATGAGTGCTCTTTTCAGACTTGTTTTTAAAGCCCAACCCAAGCAGACTGTCAAAGGGTGTAGAGGTTGATTTATTCTGCAACTACTCCAGAGGATTAGTCACAAAAGAAGCCGGGAGATAAACGATACGCGCTCTGACACACAGCAGGCAGCGGTAAACCGTTCGGCTTAGGGAGCGACAGACACCATGTCCATTCACTAGTGGGTAAATTAGACAGCATAAAAAGAGCTGCTAACATGGTGTGGACTTTATGTCGCAGTAAACACTGGAATCAAACTGCTTTAGTCATCCGAGAGAACTTCTAAAAATAACTGCCCAAATAAGTTCCCAGAGGGATTCAGAGATGGACTTTGCACCTTAGATACAATGTGTGTATGGAAGCTGCCTAAGTGAGCTCATTTTGACACAAAAGAATCAACTTTCTGCTTCAGTTTCTGGCTTTTAAACAGATTCTTTACTCCCTCGTCTGTAGCTCACCAGCACAGCAGTGGACAGTTTACACTGAGCCAGATTTGAACCATGAACCTCTTTCCCATGCTGGATTCTTTTCCTACACGTTTGATTAAAAAGGTGTCACTGCTGTAGGCTCCCAGCAGTGCTGAGAGCTGGGTGCGTCTGTTTGCATTTTATCCACCCAAAGTATCTTCACTGAAATTCGAGAAAGGCGCAGTCAGAACGAGGAAGCCTGCACGCAAGTCGCTGCAGCTCAGAACAAGCCTGCTGAACAATCAGTGACTAAGACATCACAAGGTGTCCATCGGCTGAAGTGATTTATGGACCACCGTGAACACTACAGAAATCAGTCAGGTTGTTGCAAAAGCTTCTGAAAGTCTAGTCTAGCCCTAAACACTTTGAAAGGATAACAGACGTGCAACAAGCTGAATGTCTTTGCCTGCTCTTCATGCTTGCTGGGATCTTCATGAATCTCAGACTCTACGGCAGTTTCTCATGGGACTTGTGTGTAATGTATGTGGAACTAAACTTGTATCAAAGAGAAAGAGCCGATAAACTGCTTCAAAACAAACAGCAGCAACTCAAACAATGATTTCAAAAAGTAAAATAAAAGGTTTACAGACTGGTTAGTAAACATGAATGGAAAAAGAAAACTTTTTCACTCTCAGTTTTGCCCTTATACTCAAAATCATGGGTCAATTGTATCTGTGTTCAGAATGTATGTTTGATGTGGATGACTTTCACACGTCAGCAACTTTACACTGAAAGTGTGTGTTGATCTCATTAAATACACACATGGAATGAAAAGGTTTTCCCTGAACATGAACACATTTAACAGGAGGGAAAAACAACAAACATGCTGTTAAAAATTCACTTATCTGAACCTCTCTGGCTTTGCAGAGTATAAATGTGAACTCTAAAGAATGCTGTCATTCTTTAGAGTTCATTATTTTGAGTCTTATAATTTCTGGTAAACTGAGGCTAAATCCAAAATCTTTTAAACCAGCTACACCGGAAGGCTTTGACACGTTTATACCAATGATGGGAGTTGCTTTTGCATGATCTCTCCTACATTTTTAGTTTGTCAAAAATGAAAAGAAAACATTTTTATCTTTCAATTTTCTGACAGGAAACCACTTTTGTGACTAAGACATTAGTATTTTGCTAATCCAATCCCATTAAGGGTTTTAAAAAAGGATCCACCCCCTTGAAGAAGTCTACTTTTAAATGATAACCAAACATTAGAAATGTAGTTAAATCTTAAGTGCATGTACTTAAAAAGGCTGAATGTAGTCCTGAAAGCGATGTCATCATGAGGCTGCTGCTCACTTCATGCCCAAAATCAAAATCTGAGATGCCAAAAAGCAGCCCTCGTTTCTGTGACATCATTAATACTTACAGTAAAGAGTTTGTTTTTTCTTTAAATCAAAACTGGAGCTTTATCTGTAACCCGAAGAATAAAGTTTGGCTCACAAAACTGATAGTTATTGGTATATAGCACCACAGGGGTCATTACATTGTAGACTATTTAGTGAGCACTGCCTAAAAAGTTTGAGCAAATTCAGTTTAGGATTCTTCTTAAGGGTTATGACCCATGAATCTAGCTGGTTTATATGGTGAGTACTGACATTTTGGAGATGATGACTGCTGATACGTCAAAGCTGGTTTGTAGCTGGGATCAGAAAGGTTCAGGTGAGTGATTTTCAGGTGGGACTCAAACCCAAAAAGTGTTACACAAAAAAATAAAAATGCATGGACAGTGGTTACAGTGCAGAAGACTGGTTACATCAAGAGTCTACATAACAAGTTTTAAGATTAGGGGTTTTAAGTGATAATGTGAAGGACAAACAGCTGTTACAGTGACAACATTACTATGACGGAGTTCATTAGAACAGTGTAAACTAAAACATTTGAAAAATCAAAAACATTTCAGCTTCTAAATTTTTGATCAGACACGAGATATTGATTCCTTCCTCTAACAACCATCTGTTGATGATTGTGACGCTTTACAGATACACGCTGAGAGAAAGGTTTGCTTCCTTGACGAAGAAAACAAACTCACTAACCCAAACTACAGATATCCTCCCACGTCCAACTGAACACATTTATGAAGGTATATTGAATACCAGATACTTGAATGTAAATGTAATGAGCAATCTACTGAGTTACAGGCTTATCCATGCATCTCAGTTTACCATTTCTTCATGTGAAGTGTTTAATTCTCATAATATTTAAAGTTTTTCTTAAATTTTTTGTTGTACGATGAACCTCTGTGCACCTAAACTAAGAGGTGTACCTCTCCTCGATAGATGTAGTTATGATAATCAGAGGCCTCTTAGTTTTGCAGCTCTCATCTGTACTTTTTACCTTCAGCTCTGACTGAACAACTTCTACTCTCTCTGTCTTAATTAAATGCTCCGACTGAACAACCTTGATGCTTTCTGCCATGGCAAGATGCTCAGATTTGGGCAGGGAATTATCATTTCCTGTAGTAACGGGGTTCTGTGATTGGCTGCTTACCCTGAAGGGGCTTTTGGGGATGCTGACTCCCGCCCAGGACACAGCCACGGTGTGCTTGAGAGAGGAGGTGGGTGTGTAGGAGCAGCTATACAGTCCATCACCTTTGCTCCTCATCTTGACCTCCACAGGAAGCCCCTCTGCGTCCTGACAAACAAACAGGAAGTCAGTTAATCAATAGGACAAAGATGGGTACAAAAAATATATTTGAATGAATTAAATGGTATCGTTTTCTCTTGTTATAATGGGAAATCTGATTAAAGTTTCTTTAATTGAAGGATTTGTTATGAAACCATAGGTAACATGAACATAGTTCAATCACATGACAGACAACAGCACCAGGAACTAAGCAGGCAGACAAACTTGACAACCACATCAAGCAAAAGCACATTTCATCCATTTGTTCGTTCATTTCCTGGCAGTCTATTCAGCAGGGCTAAGCAGACTCCCACCACCATCTTCAGGGTGACACTGAAGCAGACCCAAAGCAGCAAGTCTTCCCTGGGTCTGATCTCAGGGTTTCACACTCAAAACACCACCACATTGAATTAACAGCTTCAAAAACTGGGTCACCCCATGGCTAAGCAGTTTGAGTGGCAAATGGTCAAAAATGTCTTAACATTTAACTGCACTCACACACTTTGCATGCAACCTGTGAACTTTGATTTAGTTCATCTACATGTAGCTCATAAACCAACATGAACTTCACCATATGATCAAACTATGAGGAACTGGATGCAAAAACGAATTCCACACGTTTATTCCCACAGTCATGTTTGGAAACTTTCTTACAGTAATTAAAAAATATAACTTAAAGGTGAACAAATATTAAGCTAATCTTTGTTTATAATGGTAGGCATTATTGCAAAAAAAAAATATATATATATATAATAATAATAATAATAATAATAATAATAATAATATTATATCCTTAAAAGTTTGGGGCAGGATTTCTGCTTCTGACCTGAGCTGTGATGTTCAGAGGTCCTTTCCCAGCATGCTCAGCGTTCACAGTGAACTCGGCAGGCTGATTGACGACACAGCCGCTCTTCTCAAGCCCCGGCCCGTAAGCCTGGACCTGCAAACGCAAAACAAAAGTCATTCCCCAACTTAAGTGTTCATTGTTCAATTAAAAACACCTGAACATGTGCTCGTGTTTGTTCAGAGTCTCATTGACCTTATCTGGGAAGCTAGTGTTGTTATCAGGGATGATCAAGGCCATGAAGGGGCTGTGTTCGATGTCCTCTTCATCACAGGTCACATGGACGGCATACTCGCCAGGTTCTGTTGGCCAGTAACGAACGTCACATGACCCATCATTTTGGTCCTCGCACTCGATTTTGGCCTGTGAAGGTCCCTCGATGGCAAAACCTGAAGACACAGCAGGTTAGATTAAGTTAGTGAGGGTGTAAAGAACTGCAGGTTGGATACATTCAGTGGTAACATTTCAGGCTCAAAATTGCAACCAGTACTGAAGTGGCAACATCCATCTTTTATATGTAGCGTATGATTTTTAACCCCTTCACTTGTTTTCAAAGCCCAATCCCCCTTCGGGAGAAGGTTTATGGATGTAGTGAAGGAAATTATGATTGGTGAAAAGATTTGATGTCTTCTGCTGGTTCAGCAGCAGCTTGATAAATACAGGTGAACCTGAACCAGGTGTGATCACTCACCCAACACTCCCACATCGGTGCCAATGGACTCCACTACAAAGGTGGCAGGTTTACCCACAATGCCTCCTTCCAAACCTGGACCCCAGGCCCTGATCTGCTGAGGCCCCGCCTCCTGACCAACTGTTACTTCAAATGGACTGGAGAGGGGGAAAAAATAAAAATCAGATCACACAGTCTGCTGCTGTTTTGGTAATGTCACAACATATGCATAAAAACAGCATGGTGTGTGTGTGTGCGTGCGTCTAAATACCGCTACACAGTTTGAAATCACCCAAAAGACTGTCAACAAACAAGCCAACCACAGTGCCCCACAGGACTGAAACCTGACACTGCAGTTACAGTGTGTGTGCACAGAGTCTGCTGTTCATGTCTGTTGCTCTCCAAATAAAACTGCCTGTGCGGATTTACAGTTTTTCCCCTTTAAATGTTCCACTTTCCCAGTTTTGTCTTAGCCTTTTGAAACTTATGCCCACCAATGGCACAAACCATGACTATGCTTACTGGGCCAAAGAGGTCACTACAAAAAAAACAAACAAAAAAAAACAATGTACCTCTACATACTTTTGAGCATCAATCTTAAAGGGCAGGCAGACATCACTTCAGTAGAAAATTCCAAAATTTGGAAGTCTTAAACTGAAATAATGAATAAAAGCACTGCAGTACAGAGGCATTACGTGAAGGCTGAGGTCACCGGACTACCTATGCCTGGGAGTTTTGCCTCTCGGCTCATCCATCTTCTCCACATCTGGACTTACAGACACTGGTGAGATTCAAGATCAGCTATAGTTTATATTCCTTATATAAAGGAGTTTCTTCCTCTGAGCTTAGTTTAGCGAGCTAATGGTGAGTGCCGGATGAAACAAAACAGAAACCTGTTAAAGGGGTTCTCAACTCCCCTGCCCCAAAGATGTGAAGGCTGAGGGAAATTTCTGACCTGTTGTGACCTGTGAAGAGGTCTAGATTTTAAGACTGAACTACACACAGTTCAGTTTTATCCCTCAGATTCATGTACATCTTCTGATATATGTTCTTTGCTTCTCAGAAACCCTACACCATTACTAATATTCACACAAGGAAAGAGGGAAGAAAAAAGAAAGAAAAGCAATCTGCTTCACAGAAAGGTGACAAAAAGAAAACGAGGTCTTGAACATGAGGTCTCCTGAGGCCCCAGGAGACCCAGTCATTCAGATCAGATGAGGTAATGTGCTGAGGTAATGCCGTGAAACACGCAGCATACAAGCTCACCTCTTTGGGATGTGCTGACCTCCCCAGGTGATGGAGACGATGTATTTCCCAGGACTGCTGGGGTGATACTCGTAGGAGAACACCCCATCCTGACTGGAGAGCTGCTTCACTGGCTCCTCGACGCCCTCTGAAACCACACACAGATAATGTGATATGTCTGCACATCGTGGAACGGGACAAACTTGTGTGCTGTAATATGAGGCTATATAAATAAAACCGAGTGAGTAACAAGCTTTTAAATCACAGTTGAAATAGCAATGTGACATTTTGGAAAACAAACATCCAGAAACATACAATGGAAACTGAGCCGGTGGATACAACATGAAGCCTGAACGTGAAGTCACTAAACAGAAAATGGACAAAAACTGCAGTGTCTGTATGAAACTGGGCCAATGAGATTCTGAAGGTGGCTCTTTGTTATTAGGTCTGAGCTTATTTCACTTCTCTTAAAAGCTTCTAAGATATTAACCGCACTCACTCGGTCCTTTGACTGTCACTTTCAGTTCTCCACTGCCAGCGTTCCTGGTGTCCACCTTGATATCACCGACCTGTTTGACCCTCAAACCTGACGGCTGGAGACCTCGACCTGTCGCCCTGCACGCTCCCGGCATGCAGGCTGCCAGTGAAGGAGACAGCACAAGTAAACAGGTGATGACTCTTTCATTTAAAGGATTTAAGCTGTGCAATAGATAAATGGGAAAAACAATGTACTCACCGGGGCCCACGTCCACACTGAAGGGGCTCTTGGGGATTCCAACGCCTCCGAAGGTGATTGTGATTGTGTGCGGGCCACCCTGCGTGGGTCGGTAAGTGCAGCGGTACACGCTGTCGCCTTTATCCTCCATCATCACCTCCACAGTGTTCTGCCGGCCCTGAGGATCTTTGATCATGGCTGTCACGTCTCCTGTACCGGCACCTACAGTGACGATTTTTTAATATCAGTGTTGATTCTCCATAAAAACACCACCTCTGTATGTAGAAACATTTTAAAGAGTGATTTTTCTTCTTGTGTCCGACTGCTCTTACCTGCAGTGTAGATGTCAAAGTAAGTTGGTTTGTTGGCGATGTTGCCCACAGGTTCGACTCCCGGGCCTTTCACTGTGACTTTGGAAGCATCTCCAAGCGCTTTATCCACATTCACCTCAAAGGGACTTTTGGGAATCTCTTGGCCCGCAAACAACACAGTGACCTAGAACAATTTAAAAGTAAATATCTAGATTCTGCTTTAAAAAAATATATATTCATAATAATAATAATAATAATAATAATAATAATAATAACAATAAATAACAATATCATAAAAACAACTCGTGTAATTTTAAAACTTTTCATTACACAGCAATGAGAAAAAAACCTGGCATTAATTAATTTTTCCAATAAATCCAAATTAAAAAACTATTTTTACTGGTACTGCATTTTCCAATGAAATTGAATACAACTGTATAAATATGTATAAATTTTCTTTAAAGGTTAATTTCTTAATAAGAAATACATCGAACCACAAATCTTCACTACAGTAAAAAAAGTCCATGTATTTCTGGACTTCTTCACTCAGAGTCGTAGAATAGAAAAACTTGACGTGGTGAAAATTAACACTTTCTAGGTAGGTGACAGTGTTTTCTAATTCCAAAGGTTTGACTAATACACTGCTTTTATCTGCTGGTCGTTTTTCTGTTGTTGAAACATAAGCAAATTAGCGTATTACACAAGTTATAATTCCTAATTAAACATCTGCTGAGAGGAACAATAACCTTTAGGTTTTGTTTTTTTAAATAAATACTTGCCCCACGATACACAGAAAGTGGGTTTCTTCTGTCCTGATTCAATTATAATAACGTGTTCACAGTCAAAACAAAGCCTACCTGGTGGGCTCCCATGACCTGAGGAATGTAGGTGACACTGTACGTCTTCTTGCCCTCGTTAAGCTCCGCATTCAGCTGATCGACACAAATGCAAGTGGATGTCATGCAAGTTTAAGGTAGTTAAAAGGGGGACCAATTAAAAGGAAGTAAAAGTATACACACAGGTCCATGAGTTTAGCGTTTGTGAAGTTAAACAGCTATAAACACAATTTCACTATTTTTTTTTTCCTTAAACTTTGGCTCTCTGGGTTGCCCAGCACAGTCCAAGAACAAAAATGCATATCCATAAAGCAAAATATGTTTATGCCTGTCATTAGATGCTACTCTATAATGCGGAGGTGGATTTTACCTCCTCTCTTGTGCCATCTGGATGATCCAGGTAGACTGTGACCTGCCCCTGACCCGCGCTGAATGTGTCCACTGTGAAGACAGCAGGTCGCAGCACTCTGTTCCCTGTGGGCTCGATACCTGCAGAGGACGACGGTCAATTCAGGAACTTTAGAGATCAACAAGCGGCACATTTAATCCCAATCAAAACCTTCTGCACACATATTTGAAGCACAAACACACAGGATGGATTTACAGTGACATGAGTGATTAAGGGTTCTTCTATGTGCACCGTTTGATTTACAGAGTCCAGCATCAGATTCCATAATGAGTGGGTGTACATTTACTAATCTGGACGTACTGTGTTTTAATTGAATTTCACATTGTCACAAACGGGTCTCCGTACTTTTCCCTTTCAAATTGTCCTTATTAACATGCTCTCGCTAGTTCATCTCTGACCACAGATTAAAAGCTCAGCTGAAAGCATTCAAATACTGCAATTTTCAAATTCTAGACAAGAATCCTGTGAGGGAGCAGCTGCTGCAGCACACAGACTGCTCCTGACATAATTATTCATTTTATTATTTTATAAATATTTAAATCTTTTGTCCTTTTGTTTTTCTAGCACAAGCCGTCAGTCTGTAGCTGCTGTGGGCGTGTTGGTGTCTGTGTTGCCTTGTTATTAATTTCCTGGTATTTCCTCCTCACTTACAGTCCAAGTTAAAGAACAAATGTTGACCTCACCACCTTGTGTTTGTGTGGATCAGATGTGAGTGCAGCCCATTGTTTAGATTATAGCTGCTTGTTTCCTCGCAGCGTGTCAAGTGCTCAAACACAGTGAGAAAAACAAATTACTGAATCGGTAACCAGATGAACTCGAGTGTTTTCAGAAGTGTTAAAATCTTTATTTTGTGTTGCAAGTTTGTGCGCGTACCCGGTCCGTATGCGCGGGCCTTCTTGGGGTTGAGTTTGGGTTTGAGTGGAGCTCCGGGCTTCAGTTTGGCTTTGGGGAACTGGGACAGGTAGGTCATCACCGACTGTTCGTCCGCACTGGGGTCGATGATTTCCTCTGGAGCGATCACCTGCAATCGCACAAACCGTTTACAGCTGGTCCAAAATAAATAAACCCGACTGTCCCTAGAAGTCAGAACTTGGCTCTCAGTGTGAAGGCAGCTTTCCCTGAGCACTCTGGTTTGGTAAACAGGAAAGCAGAGTCTGAGAGTGTGTGTTTATTTCTACCACCACACATCTCACATTAACATCTCCTGTTCTGTTTAGTTCTTGAGGATGTCATTCACATGTGGTTATCTGATGATGACCAACAGGATTTGTTTGTTTTTTCCCTGCTCAGACACAAGACTGCCATTAAAAACTGAGAAACTCTGCGCCATCTTCATAATTATGGCAATTTAACTGAAATAAACAAAATGAATTACATTTGATATTTCCTATCGCAAGATAAACTGATACACATAACTCTGACAGATTGCCATTTCCACGTTAATCTGCAGTCATCTCTACATGATATGGTAGCTTCAGGATACGATCTTTTACCAAGTAATCAGTCAGAATCTGAAACTGCGCAGCAACCACACAGGCAGTCAAACTAGATACAAAGGAAAGCGCTAATAGACGAACATGTGATAGTCGAACGAGATTTTGACAAGGCGATAATCTGTTGTTGGTTTCACATTTCCTTCCAATTACGAACCATTTATGCACCAGAGCAGTAATGAGATCCAATGCTGGCGCTGCATGAGGAGATGTCACTTTTTTTTAGCCCAAATTTATTGAGCTGGCTTCATTTCAGGCATCTCTACAGATGAGTTCAGTTCATTCACACCAAACTGGGAAAGCCATTTCCTTCTGCGCCAGGCCTTGTTCATGAGGGCATTGTCATGTGGAAACAGGAAGTGGGGGGGGGGGGGGGGGGGGGGGGGGCTTTACTGCACCAAGGTTTGATGCATGCTGTTAAAAATATAATGAAGCATTAATATTTCCTTTCATTGGAACCAAGAGTCACTATCCTGGAAAATGGAGCTCATTGTTTGGAGCGTGTGTGTAAACAGGGTGTACACACAGTGTATGCTGAATAAACACACACACACACACACACACACAACCAATGGTGGATGCATAAATTAAACATGGGCAATGTTTCAAGTAATGACATCAGTGTGTAGAAGTAACCTCTGTCAAAACCTCAAGTTTCATGCTGTTTTTTTTCTACTCTTGGATCTGTAAGATGTCATGAGGAAGAGGCAGACACCTGCAGCCAATCAGAAGAAGAGCACCAACATAGGACACGTAAAGATTATTTTGGACAGAATGATTCAAAGCTATTCTAGTAGCTTTAAAACAGATTAAGGAAAACTCAGCAGTTTTAGTGAGGAGTCAAGTTCATGGAAAACAATTCGGACTTGTTTATGGGGAAAATGTCCCAATGTTTAAAGTATGAAGCCTGAACTTTTGGTTCACAGGGGTTACTTTTACACCCCTTACATCATAATTTGAAACGCTGGTCTAATGGGGTTTGCTCACATTAAATATGCGACTACTTCATCTATCGAAATGCAAACAGACTACTTTGGTCTGATATTCTGGCTCAGTCGCTTCAGACACAGAAGCATTAGTGATGACTTCAGGTGGAAATGTGGATGTGAATGAACTCTGACGCCGTGAGTCTTTGGGTTTTCGTTTACTCTCTAAAGAAGACTTCTGTTTGAGTGTCAGCTGACTGGAGGTGAAACAGGAAACACATCAAGCATCAACCATTTTCTTTCCTTAAGATTAAAAATGAGGCTGCAGAGAGAAAAGTATTTTGTTATCCTCAAACAAACATCTAAAGCACCAAGTACCCACTTCCAAAAAGATGAAGACACTTTCCTAATCACTTCCTGTGAAGTTTCTTCATTACAGAAATGTTACAGCTGTTAAACTCTAGGCTTGCATTGCCTCAACCTCAGACAAGCTTGTGTTGAAAAATGAAAAAGCTTCCTGTGTTGCAGCAAAAATCAGGAAAATAATAATCTGATCATGTTCTTGACCTCTGACCTCTGGCAGCAGCTCACAGAACAGCAGATTCTGCCTTAATTGGGCTGCGTGACACAAAATGCATGGCGTTGTAAGAACTGCAGCCATTGTGATCTGCTTGTTTACACTAAAAGCCTCTCTTGCATTCCTCACACTTGGATGCTAAAGCAAGCAAAGCGTTTGACTTGAAAAGCCAACTAAAGCTAGAAAACAAAGTAACAGTGAGTGTCTGAGGTGGAGACAAAAATTCTGGCACTAAATGACGTCACCTGAATTTTTAATGTCACTGAAAATGCTTTAAAGGTTAATTTAAAGGTCAGAGGAGTGACGGCAAACAATGGAGGGAAAACCAACCTGCGGGATGCCCAGCCAGTCATCAGCCAGCTGCATGGCTTCGGTGGCATTCTCCACTGGTCTGACTGGATCCCAGGTCTCCCAGTCTGGACACAGGCCTGCAAACAACAGAAACAAAACAATTAGTTTACAAAGAGTTGGGCTTGTATTAGCAACACTTACATGTTGTACACAATAAGATAAAACTCATTATTCTTTGTTTAAAAAGTAATCTAAAAGACAGTGTTTATAATTCTGATGTTTTCAGTTTGGCATTTTTAGGAATCTCATACATAAACATGGAGCCTGGCTTTCACTTCGATTTCACACACAGGGTAAGTAAAAATACCAGTGTGGTTAAACTCCAAAGGAAACACACCCATGCTGTGAGAAAGCCGCTCTTACAGGCTTGCTGCATGCCAAATAGTTCCAGCTTCACCCAAAAATGCCATCTGACGATACAGTGTAATTAATTTTTGCTAATGAAGTTTGTTACGGTAAACTTCCTGCACAGCCTGGAACAACAAGGCATACCTGGTGCACAGCTGTCCACCAGTGCTCCCAGTACTTTGCCGTCCCTCCAGTCCTGGCTGAAGTTGGTGATTGGTAGATCGGGGACTTTGTGTTGGATCCAGCCCAGCAGACGCTGCTTGGGTGTCTTTGACTCTGCCTGAATACAAAAGCACATTGCAGTTAGAAAGCTCCTGAAGAAGATAGCTTTCCATTTACAGCCACAAAAACAAGTGATTTTTAAAAACCAAACCACGAACTGGACGTTACCTCTTCATCCTCGCCTTCCCAGACTGGCATGGAGATGGAGTAGTGTAGGATCAGAGTCCAGACCAGACCCAGGATCAGTTTCAGGTTCCCATCTACAATGGCTTTAGAGTCTGAAAGAAACAGGCAGACCTCAGGTCAGATGCAGATCAGTTATTTGCCCCCCTCCTTTAAGATGTCACCAAGCACCACAATCCCATAAAAAGGTTCATCTCCGTCCGTCACATCCCTCCGTTTGTCCTTTTATTAAATGTTTATTGGCTCATTTTCCCCCCTTTAGTGAGGTTTCGTGATTGGTACAGTTTGTTAGCAGGATTACAAAGTTATGGATGCAATTACGAGAAGAAGTTACCACAGTGAGGCTTGGATGGACTTAAAATTAACTGGAGAGGAAACAAATCATGATCCAGGAATTTCTGTAAGGATAATTTAACACCGTAAGCCAGGACACATTTAATCCCATCTTCACACAAATATCACATCTGGGTCCAGATCCAGATCCTACTGTCGTTAACCTCCAACTACCAACATTCATATTTACAACGTGTCCCACTTTCCTCTGCTGCCACACAGGACTGGATATTTCACGCTGCAGAATTCATTTCACAGAACTGTGCAACACTGAGCTTAGCTGCAGATCTGAAGTGCAAGCCAGCAACAAACCTGCTCCTGACTTTGTGGCTGTAAACCTTTTTAGCTCACAGTCTGAACAAAGCGCTGCTGGGTAACATTTCACATCAACCAGACCTTACTGTACCAGCTGGTACCACACAGCAACATGAGTTCATCTTCAGCTGCTGCACACAGAGTTCAGACCACAGCAGATAAAATCATTTTATTCAGAGTCTCTCATAACAGCAGCAAGTTGTTAAAGCAAGCGTGTGATATTTAAATGAAGGTTATATTTAAGTAAAAGGAACATGTTGGAGAAGACATGTTTATAATGGTGTATACATTTATAGTTAAAGCAAATGTAATTAATATTTTAAAAAGTATTGGACTAAACATCTTTAAAGAGTGTTTTATAGTTTGAGGTCAAACCTTTTGCCCATCATACTTTCCAGCCTCTCAAAGAAAGCCATATTATGGTAAAGCTCAGGCTTAGACTGCTCTAGAAACAGTTTCAGACTTTGTCTTTGAGTACTGGATCTGTGTGATGTCACTGAGAGTCCCCATTCCTAATATGCTCATCTAATCCAGCTGCTGCTCAACTCTGTTTGAGAGGTGACATTGGCTTAGATGGAGAGGAGGAAAAAACAACAACATTTGGTTTCAGACTGAAGATGAACCGATATTGATAAAGATCATTTTGACTCATACAAAGCCACTAGCAGAGATAATCAGAAAAACTTGTTCTAATGAGTAACTGCTTATAATCCCATTAAAACATCTGATATCAGGCTCTTTTGAAGCAGAGCTGCACGAGGCCGCAGTCTACCTCTGCGAAACGACTTGTTTCATTTTATCCACGCCTTATAAATGGCCTGTGTTGGCGTTTTAATGCGAGCTGTTGACACAGTCGCGACACAGCTTATATCCACTAAACACGCCACCACAGAGTGTGGGAAATCCTGTGATCCACCCCGTGAAACTTCAGCTCCGCTCCACCGCCAGCAGGACAGCTGTAGTCCCAACATGTTGCGACAGCTCAGGTTTAGGTGGAGCTTTGCAGAGCTGCCGCCTCGCCCAGTGACAACATTTGACTGTGTGCATTGCGACATCCTGCTTTCTACATTTTTAAAAAAAATTATTATCTCCCTTTTGTGTCCTTTAGCCCTCTTTTCCTGTTTCTCATTGTTCAAACTACATTTGCTTTTCCTCCATCCATCTCACTCTCCCCACCTGCATGAATTATTAACATACAGCTTCTTATCTATGGTTTCTCCCTTTCTTCCCTTCTTTCCCACTCAGACTGTAATGCCACACCTTTAAGTATGTGTGTCACTACGAACTGCAAACACTTTGCCAGTGAACTTTACCCCCAACTCACATATCCACCCAGCTTACTAACGGTTTAATCACACCAGCTGTGACACTTTCTGCATTAAGAATTTGTGAGTAACAAAGTGTTACATCAATGCATGAGAAATGCATGATTCACAGATCAAGACCATCCTTTTCTCTCCCACAGCGAGCTTTTGCACAGCCCCTCAGCTCATGAAAGTTGCCATTTAAGGCAGCTTTTGTCTGATTGGCTGTCTCTGACAATTATAAGGTTTGTACAGAGGTGTGTACATGACCATATAATGACATCCCTACTTTATGATCAGATTCAGAGCAAAGACTAGAAATCAAACTGTCTGGATCAGAGGGACTTTTTAAAATTGTGCATGTTTCCTGTGTTTATATGGAATCGTGACCATGTGTAATGCAACGATCCACTGAACATAAACATTAAACTTCACGTTAAAATTGTGAGACAACAGATGATAGAGTTCGATTTGTGCAAATGAGACAAAGCTACCAGACGAAAACTGTTTTTCCCTCGAGACTGAGCGTTGAGTGTTTCGAGTTTGTGTACTGTGAGGTAAAAACTACCACTTTTGTCAATGAGTCTGGCGAAGTGGAACAGCTTATCTTTTGTCAGAACCAGTTCAAAGAAAAGCCAATGAGGAACCTTGAATCCATCTCAAGGCCAACAGATAGCAATAGCTGTAGTTCCAAAAACACTTCTTTTCCTAAAGAAGGGCACTGAAAACCAGCTTCTACACCTCTGTAGTAATTTTCCTGCTCAATTTATGGGCTCACTACTTATTTTGGACCATACCGAATAAACAGTTCGTAATAATCTTCATACCTCATTTCAAACTGGAGGACTAGCTGTAGTGCTAAACTCCACGCTCATTTTTAGGATGTAGGTTGGCTGAACCTCTGCTCCAACACTTCACATCAGGCTGGGAACTAAACACCGTGTGTGCGCCGTTGTCGACACAGTTTTGTGGGTAACGAGGCTATCACCATGGTACCCCCATTGTTCATATAAAGGTCGAGAGTAGCAGAAAGACTGGAGGGCTTGGGGGGGGGGGGGGGTTTAAAAAGCAGCCAGTTAAAACGATGACGGAAGGAGCAGAGACAATAAACCCGAGGACCGTTTGTGGCATCTCCAGAGTTCAGCTCGTGTGAGTGCCACAGAGAGCAGGTTACAGACGGCTTTAACCGCTCTAATAATCTGCTGCATTGTTCCCTGCCGGTTAAAGTCTGAGCCCTCCTTTCCCTCCCTCGTGACAGACTCCAAGGTAGCGCTGAGGAGAAGACATTACTCCAGCAGCCAGCTACAAGTCTTCAGCTAATATTTCAAAACAGCAAGAGAAACTCATTATAAACCCTGATGTAATGTTCTGGGTTTGGTCCAAAGAACAAAGCCATAAATACTCCAGCAGCAGCAGCTTGCCAACTGAAACGCACACCTGGGCAGGTAAAGCCAAATTTTCTCACCAGTTCTTCATTTCAAGAAATGACTGAAGTTGTTAACTGTGGCAATGATTTGACTCCATCCAGCCCACAAACCAAGAAATATGAGTCATTTTGCAGTGGTTTTCATACAATGGATAAAGAGATTATAGCAGGATCAAAACAGTTCTGCATGACCCGACCTACAAACCTGTATATCAGAGCCCATTTGGCCTTTTTATTATCTGTACCAATCACACTCCAAACCCAATCCTCTGTTTTGCTCGACACTACTTTACCCTACTCGACAACAAATGTTTGTGAACTACATAAAGTCCCGATGCAAACCTCGTCCTCGTCACACCTACATACAGAATCTGCCGTTAAAACAAAACAAAAAAAAAACTATTAAAAGAGCTGACATTTTTAGGCTTGAAACTGGCCAAGACAGAAAACAAAAGCTGCACTCAAAAGAAACTAAATTTAAATCTACAGCAGCATTATTTTGGACCAAAGTCAAACTTAAGACTTTGTTTTTTAAATAGATGTGACCGGTAATTCTGTGCATGCGGTTTATGTCCCAGTGACCAGCAAGTTCATTCAGATAGTTCTTCAATATAACGGACCGTATAAACTGTTTTTTTTTTTTCTTTTCAAGCCAGCTGCTGATATTTGAGACTCTTCTAGAACGACTGCCTTCTCTCCCATGCACAGGTCCCAACTTTGGTGTCACATTATCTACAATCAAGACTGAAACTGCATGACTGCATTAAGTCATGGGAAATATTTTCTCTTCAGTCAAATCCACTTCTGTGATTATCTACAGTTTAAAATACTTTTTTTTTAAACCCCTTAAACAATATTTTAAATAGTAAATTGAACCCATCTCCCTTCTTGTACCCGTCCCTTACACCATGTGTAGAGCAGGTGAGTGCACTCAGTATTCACAGCTAACATGCCGTAACCATTAAAGGTTGACACGAGAGGTCTGCCTCAACTCCTTCGCCCCCAGCGATAAGAGACCACTGCAGTCGCCACCTCTTTTATTCTGAGATTCATCCATCCACAGCTCCATTCACAAAGTGGCTCACATTTAATACAGCCCGGATCTGCATCACATAAACAATGTTTTAGCCTCTCGGCAAGATGCTCTTCCTGCCCATACCTGCTGATTTGACCAGCTGCTATGGAGACAAAACAATAACACAACAAGGACAGGACTGGAGAAGCAAGTACTGGGATAGTTTGAGTTTGCATCAGGACAGACAAAGAAACGTGGAATTTTTTCCTTTTCATGAAGAGAAATAGAAAGCAAGAGAAGGACTGTGATAGCATAAAGGTGAACTGAACGAAACTAAATGCCTTTCTTATCTGTGAGTCAAACCTGGACTCTTACAGAAAGTTGCATAATGAGCCCTGAGCGCTTAAGCTGAACTAATCAACCTACTTGCTGACCTAGAACTCCAGAAAATCCTCATCTCACACCCAAGTTACAGACAGGATGGAGAAGTAAACAAAACGTTTACACATAAGAGCCACAATCAAACCCTGAGATCTCTCCATAACTGATTCAGGTTTCCTAACAAAGTAATGTGATGACCAAAGCTATCCCACCTCTACCTATAAAGCTCAGTGCCAGGTACAACAGGTAATTAAATGCAGGTATGGAGAAAAAAAAAAACAAAAGCCATTACTACCAAGTCAATTTGGTTACATTTTGTCGCCACAAAAGTTCTGATCTATTTAAATGACTCTATACTCATGACCAAGTTGTCTCCCTTCTAGGATTGCAGCAGGTATTTAAGCTTTCATCCTCACATTTCGCATAATAAAATGTCTGACTTCTAGTGAAACACGACTCATGTCTCAATACGAGTAGAAGCTCCATCATGCTGCTTTGGATAGCCTCAGCAACATCAATTCATTTACTGAAGAGGAGCTGTGTCCCAACTTCAATAATGGACAGTCCAGGATTAAAGTCTTTCGATAGACAGGAAGAACTGGGCACTGCGTTCACTGATGGAGTGGAAAACCTAAACGCCGATACAGTTCAAATCCAGAGATTTCACTTTTCTCCCATTAGACTCCGTAATAGATTCAACTGTATTTTACTGCTCTGTGTGGAGGCTTCAGTGGGGCAAAGAATGGTCCCAACAGTTCTTCCAGTGTAACAGATCAGCTTGTCTGGGGCACTGATTCAATTTTCACCAAGCCTTTTAATAGAGTCTCCCCTTTGCCCATCTGCTGTGGTGAATTAAGGAATGTCAAAGATCACAAGCACAGAGCATCTCCACTACGAACAAGTACGACTGCTACAGTCCTGGAAATCTGAGACAACAGACATCTGAGAGGTGGCTGAAAAATGAGGAAATGTCCTACGATTAGACAAAAATCAGACACACCATGTCAAACAAAGACCGTTGCACCATGGCAACCAATCAACAGTCCGATCAAAAAGTTTAACCGTCTAACAGATATTAAAATGTGGATAGCTTGTACATCTTAGTGTTCTTGCATGTTGTACTTAAACTAAACATTAAACCTCCACCCCCAGCATTTTGAGCAAACTTCTTTTAATGACTTCAATTTAGGAAATATTCACACAGCTTCAAAGAGGTAGGGAGACATGATAGTTTCAATAAAACCATCAGTTTTAGGTCTACAAAGGAAGCAGAGCATCTGTTTTCTGATAATTCACTTAAGAAAATCACTACAATACAAACTTAAGGGTCATATCACGTCGGACAGCTGACCGCTCAAAACAAGTCCTTTCATATGAAAAGTCACCATAAACCTACGTTGTGATACCAGGCTCTTCCAGCTTTGTATAACTCAAATGCGCTGCGGTTGTTAAAATAAATAAAATTTGTCATAAGCAGAGGTCACTGCAGTTCACTTTCTTTCTAAGCATCTCGCCCTCAGAGGCACGGCTGCTGCACCGCTTACAGCTGTTCCTTTGCACGATGACTTGCAGACACACATGTTCAGCTTCCTACCCAATAATTTACCGCTCAACAGTAGAGAACAGTCTATGCCTAAAGCAGATCATCACACTGATCTCAGCCAACCACACCCCGCCTAAAACATTCACCTGGATGTCCAACACCGTAAGGACTGAACACTGAAACTGCAAATTCCTGTAAATATAATTTAAACCAAATCTTTTAAACCTGGGGCTCTTACAGGGTGACCTACAGGATGTCTGAGCAGTTTCCTGATGTTTTTGATCATTCAAGACAAGCTAAATTTTCAGTTTGAGTCAATTAAACGCTACTAGCCCACAGTCTCACAACAGTCCTGATTCTTCCTTTGGTGGAAGTCTAAAATCTCTTCAGTTGGTGCCAACATGCACGAAGACGCACGGAAGCAGCAACGATTTTAACGATGTCATGCGGTGAGATAACGGCAGAAAATCAAGAGAAATAGCCTGAAGACCAGTGGATGTGTTCAATTTCCTTTTCACCAACACACTGGCCTCAGAATTATAAACTCCAGCTTCAAACCATTTCAAACTTGTGCTTTGAGATTCACCACAGTAAACAATACGACAAAACTTGTTAACCAATTTTATCATTTCCACTTTTCTTGCTGTGGTTAGAGGCCACATGCCTGCTGTTAAATATTACGTTGGGTTTTACTTTGTGCTTCAGTAAGACAGAGGGGTGCTATTGTGGCAAATGTCTGCCAACACCCAAGAAGAAATTGTTAAGAGTACTTTATTACCCAAATACTCAATCATACATTTGTTAATATAGTGTTTGGGGTTCCTCTATAGACTTGTTGAAATCAGTATTTCCAAAGAGTCGAAAGTCTCCAAATATCTTTCAGCATTAGTTGAATTAAACCTGCCCCAGCCTGTCAGGGAGTGACTGAGGTTATTACAAGGGGCATGAGCTGTGCCAACCAGACACTGCAAGGACCCATGTTGAAAGCGAAGTGAACGAATATGTTTTAACACAGATTTTAAAAGGAACCATTTTTATGGCAGGTTGCAACATCAGCAAAAAGACAAAAAAGTAAATTTAGGTGGAAAAATAAATTTGAAATTTGGTGGCAAAAGTAAAAGTTTGGGTGGAACTGGACAAAGGATACCTGCAGTGGTAAACAGGATGTGGAGCTACCGCGTGTGTGGTTTGACCTCTGCTGCACAGATTCCTGAGTGGTGAGATCATCAACTCCATCGCCCACCCCCCACCCATCCATCTACCAAGCCTGTAAATCACCCTCCACCCTGCTGAGGACCAATGGATGGTGGTAGAGGAACAAAAAGCCACACACACACACACACACACACACAGTATACATCTGAGCTTCAGTTTAAAATAACTATAAACACACACACTCAGCAGGAAGCCTCTGCTGCTGTCAGATCAATTATTAACACATAATTCACACAACACACTGCCGGGAAACATGACGCACGCAAACAAAGACACAAAGATGCATGACATTCCTCTGTGCTGAGAAACGGACGACACGTTCAGCGATAACGACCGTCATTCACAGGGTTTGGTTTGGGGGTGGATGTGGTTGAAATCAGGGTTGCAATAATAATTCCTGAGCAAAAATGTGTGCAAATGTACATAAAATAGTCTTAAAGTCTTCATTTTTGTAGAAACAAAGTCGTTTTAGGGGCTAAAGTTAAACCCAAACAAACTCCAATCACCACATCGTGGTGGTCAGCTGCAGTCACGATCCTGGAGCCACATCAATGACGATCCCACAGATGAACGTTTAAAATATAAAAGATTTTGATTGTTTTATTGTAATCAAGCGTTGTTTGCAGAATAAAATAAAATAGTTGGAACCACTTTTTCAAAAAAAAAAAAAAAAAAATGCATTAAAAATAAGCCTTTTTCTCCGCAGACATATCTACGAAGTAGCAGAGATGAGTAAAACCTTTAGCAGATGTTTATAAAAATTAGTTTTTAGGTCTCCAGTGGGGGTTTAGTGAGCTTTAAAATGACTAGAAATCAGTTTTCAACTTCCACTGCTAGACATCAGGTCGGCGCTCCCAAACTGGGGCACCCATTGATGACATCACCGCATGATGCATTGGTGTAATAAGAGTGGCGCCTAATAGGAGTCACATGAATCATGCACCAGCAGCTCAGAAGGGGTGATCCCAGCAACAAAATCCAGATTACAGGCAGAGAGAAGAAAGCAAGAGGCTTTTAATGTCTTTGATTTGGGTAATGAGCGGTGAGCAGGATACAGAGTCTGTGTCATTCTGTCTCTCTCTCCGTCTTTAATCTGGTTTTGGTTGGGCACAAACAGCTGCACAGACACAGATCAAAGACTAAGTTTGCTCCCATGTTCTAGAGAGTCGTTCACAGGGATTCCGAGTGAATGAACCAAATGATGAAAACTGGATAGCGTCCAGCGTCTGCAGGCAGTTTACCAAGCAGCAGAAATGCAAGAGCTTGTGCACCACAAACAATAACAGGCCTAAAACTGAGCTTTGTGGGACACCGCAAGCATGATGTGCAACACAGCAAACAACAAGTATGATATGGACAAAGAGCAGAAGAAATCTGAAGGTCAGAGGAGCCACAAGAGAGCTCACTAACCAGCGCAGAGCTGCCCTGTCATTAACACACAAACATCTGGCATGACGTCTGCATGCATAAACAAGACGCACACTGACAAACACACTGCAGCGTCTAGCCCTGCATGACCTCACCCTGCTGGTTCCCAGGCAATGATGTCATCACAACCAGACCTGCCATGTGGTGAGGAAGAAGAGGTTGATCGAGAAGAGAAGAGAAAAAAGGGAAAAGGGGAGAAAACTGGAAAAGAGTTAAAGTGGACATGCAGCCACAAGCTCGCACACAAAGACGAAAGCAGCTGAAGGTTCAAAAGCTCCTTGAAGGGTTTGACAAAACCCTCAGGTGATGGTTGTGGAGGGGGAGGTTCAGACTATGTAACAAGTCCAAATATAAGAACGCACTTTTGTGCAGCTGTGCTTCATTTTCCACTTCGATGGATTACAGCTTGTGTGACAGAACTGGTGATGAACATCAATTAAAATAAAGTCAGTAATAGAAATGAGTCAGTTAAACTACCGAGTACACCAACACAAAGTCCACTGGAGTGCACTGGACAAACCTGTCATTACCTCATATGTATTAAATAACTTGAGACCATTTGTCTTAAAATTAAAAAAAAAAAAAAAAATCCACCCCAGCCCAACATTACTCTACAGAAATGATCAACTTATTCACAGTTTCTGAAGTTAAGGCAGCCTAAAAACAGCCAAATCCTTTAAAACTCAGATAGGAAAATAACTAAAACCAGACTTGTTTAGTGACTGGATCATTTATTTATTTAAATATATAGAAAAACAGGAGGAAGAAGAAGAGGGGCAAAAGATTAAAAGATGAAGAAATGGAGTGAGTAAGACGAGAAGCATTTGGGATATTTGCAGCTGAGCCAGGCTGCAGGAGGTTCACCGCAGTGATCATCAGTGAACAATCCTCAGTAAACCATCACAACCCCCCCACACACACACACCTCTCAAATTAAACCTACAACTAAATCTAAAACACGCACTGAACTCAGTCTGCCTGCATGTGCATCTGTGTTTTCAGACCCAGCAGTGTATCGTCTTCCTGTCATTCTGATAGTCATCATTAACTAAATATTTGGCACACAGTGGCTGCGCTAAACTCTGCGTCATGTCTGCTGCCACTACACCCAGACAAAAGATCACACTTCCTGCATCAAAAACAGCTCAGCACCATTTCACAATGACAGACGACATGACAATAGCTCCCCTTCATAAATGCATGATCAGCTGTGAGACAGTCCAGCGTCTGTGTGAGTGTGGGCCATTTTTCACCTCTGATGATACCGCAACATAATTTAAATCGGTCTCCATTGTTCCTGTTCACAAGTTTCATCGTTAGATATCTGAAAACACCCAAACAGTCAGCTGATAGGATAGTTGGACACGACGATCAAACCTTTATTGGGTTCAGGATACTGTGCCATGTTTTTGTTTTTCCAACATAGCGCCACTTAATCTACTGTAGCCGCATCACTACAATACCCCAAAATGAAAAACAATCTGCACAGTTTCCTGTAAACTGAAATCCCTTTTTCTAATCATGTCTATTCAAACCAAACCAAAAGATTTCCACATGCACATGCAAGAGGTTTCAGTCAGAGAAACACATTGGGCACCTTCTCAAAGAGGTTTTAACCAGAGCTAAAGGGAGTTTGGGGTATTGTTATAAATCTTTCTTTACTATAAGTGAACAAAGTGTTGGTGATCAGCCCCAGAGGCTCACAGGAGTCCCAAAAACCTGGAGTTCGTTTTCTGTCTGGGTACCCAGCCATCGTTCAGATCATCAGAAGCTCCGTCCACCTTTTATGTCACCATTGGAAGATTCCTGAAAGCAGCCAGACCAAGAGGCCAGTAGAGGAACTGCAGCTTATAGTGCTTCCCACAATGGCTTCATTTTATTTTCCTCACAAAGGCACCAGTCTTTGTTGGAATCGGACTCGACAGGTGAGGAAGTGTGTGAACTTACCACCCATAGAGCCACAATAGCCTTATTAGGGGGAAATAAAAAGCAAATATCCTTAAAACGGCTGATTTTAGAGCGATTGTGTTTGTCATTCTGTTCCATGCTGACAAATTTCCTTCAGTGCTAAATAAAATTAAAAGAACCCAATTAGAGGAGCATAAATAAGTAACAAGTCTCAACTGTGACAACTCCAATCAAAAACAGGTGAAACTGTAGTAAAACCTCTAAATGTTTGGTGGATTTCAGCTGACATGTGCTTCTTTAAAGCTTCTCAGTGCAAAAACTTTTTTGTTGCATTTACAGCCGAAACAAACAAAGGTACTTTTCTGTGTGCAGAGAAGGGGCGAGCATGCGTGTAAGTCGATATCCCGGCCGCTCTCGTGTTACCTTTTCTGCAGCCACACTGAGGCCCGGGTCTCACACACATTAGCGTGGGAGGGAACGAAACTATAAACACCACAAACCCTTTATTTATGTGTATACATTAAACATCTTCAAGGTCGACATCAAATGCTACAACCGCACCGGGGGATCGTCCAATCAGAGCGCGCTGCCTCACATGTTCTCAGGCGCAGAAACTCGCCCTGGGGCCAGTTTTTTTTTTTCCTCCTCTCTCAAATCCTCAGTTTGAGGAGATTTCAGTCACATCTGAATGAGACATTTGGCACACAGACAGCACATTTTAGCTTTGTGTGTTGTTGTGAGGCTACACTGGATTTTAGAAATGTCATCACTTTATGTGTGTTGCATTGTTACACTTGTTATTTAACCTACTTTGTGCAAAGACAGGGAGGAAAAAAAAGACATCCTGTGAGAACACTGACATTTTTAGACAAGAGCCTTAAGTGCAACTCCTATAGTGCAGTTGACCAAGAAGCATCCAGTCAGACCTTTAGATACTTTGAGTTAATACGACATTTTTAACTCAAATTTTCACCACCAGGACAGTATTTTATTAGCACAGTTTTGTTGTCAGGGTGTGTGCTGCTGATATTTTACTTTCGTTATTTTTGTTTAGCCCTACCAACATTTTAACAAGAGGCTTTGCCTTTTCTTGGGTCAGTATCCCAAAGAATGAGTAATTTTAATAACATGATTGCTTCATACAGGCAGCTGTACAAACTCCCAGGACTCTGGTGAACCCATGCCAATAGTAACAAAAATAAATAAAACAATACTAATAAATGAATAGATGGACATTGAGCCGTTTTAAAATTTAAAAAAAAAAAAAAAAGGGGGGCAGAGAACTACGTACTGGGGGAAATCCTCATTACAGAAATGTTCTTATGACTCGCCTGGTTGATTCATTCTGATATAAAGAGCAGTTTTTAACTTCTTCAAATTTCTTTAACAGCTTTAGATAATTCACAATGATTTAAACCTTCTAGACTTAACAAAAACTACCTTTACCTCTTCAGACAAACCAGGATTACACCAGTGAGTAAACCGACCGTCTATACTTAGACATTATTGCTTCTCAGCGAGGAGATGCGTAAGGTGGAGTTGAAGCTGGACCCCTTTGGATCAACAGTTTCAGCTGGCCTAAAGCCGAACGACTTTTCCCAGTAATTTTAGTATCAGACAAATGCTGTAATGCAATAAAATCATGACAGTTTCCCAAAGTTGTGCCACTTTCCCAACACAAGGATTTGAGCAAAATCGTGAAGAGCTCCTCCAGTTAAGTCAGGAATAGAAAAAATAAAGCTCTTACTCTGAGAATCTTTGAGCGTTTCACAGAAAGTTACTTCTTCCAGTTTGCCACTTATACCATAACCTCACAATTTTAGACTAGACCAATAACACTGCAAAGAGTTTACATGGTCCAGAGTTACCCGGTCTCCACAATAACCTCAGTTCACAGGCTCTGAGGAAGAAATGTATAATTAAACCCACCGAATGACGAGGAGAACTTGGGGAATGTGCTGGTGTTTTTCGCACTGGTGGTTTTTATAGTGTGTTAGCGCGAGCTTGCTCTGACAGCGAAAACATGAAAGCAGTTTTGTCTTTCCCTACAAAAAGAGAGAAAAAAAAAAGTGCTTTGTTCCAACACCTTGGGTCATGCTTCCTTAATTTCTCTAATGCCATCCTTCAAGGTTGAAGAACCAAAGAATAAAACACTGCAGATGTTATCCAGATTTATCTAGTTATGCTTCTAGTTTTGGACTTATTGTATGTGACACATGCTGTGATCTGGTTGCAATTACTGATCTGGTTGCAGTTATTCTCAGTGATGACACACAACTCTACAGAGGCTGTAAACAGGGAGCTGAGGATGAGACTGCGGACTTGAAAACAACCTCATCTGGATGGCCCATGTTTCTGCTCCTCTACATGCTGACACAGTTCAGTCAAGCCACAGTAGCAACATCTGCAGCGAAGAGGAGCGAAGGCCGGAGCCATAAATATGACACCGCCATGATGGCTTGTTCTCCTCCTGGAGGATGGAAACCAAGGAAGTGAAACAGATGAAGGAGCAAACAGGTTTCGGTAAGAGTGGAGCGATGAGGTTTCAGTGAGCGCAAACACGGCCAACTTAAACACTCCTCCGTCCAATGACTCAGACACAGGAACCCTCCGAGAATCCTAAAAGCTCCAGTTTCCAAAGGAAATGAAAACAAATCATGAACTCTGCACTTAATTATTATGTTTTAAGTGCTGTGCTCAACTAAAAATCCACTGCTGTTAAATTTAGTGCGAGTGTGAAACTGATTCTCTTAAAAAGAACATTTAATTTTAGAAACTTGGTTCTGGAGACTGACGCTGGTTAGTCAGCCCAAACAAAGTTTCTGTGAGGTCACCTAAGAAGATGTTTGAAAGCAATCCTCATCCAATCAGCAGCTTACACGACTGATGTGGAAACTTAAAACCAGCACAGACCTTTAGTCATTAGGCTGATATAGTCTAATAACTGAAAAGTTGGGTTTAATTTATCATTTGTAACTTTTTTTTAATATTTATTTATTTATTATTAAATGTAATGAACACCAAAGATCGATGGGCAGCTGTGGCTCAAAAGGTAGACTAGCTCATCACTAGATCCTTCAGGCAAGGATGCACTGAACAGATGTTTGGATCACCCATTGAGTGATTGGGTATCCGAGACAACGGGCCTGATGCAAGGTCTTTGTCCCTCAGAGCACATCAAGAACTCAAACTGATATCCACCCACTTACATTTGAATGACAGTAGGATAGCTCGATACTGTATATGAATGCATTTAGAGAAAACTGGCAGGTCTCCATTTCATCCACAACAGATTGAACGCATCTAATCCAAAACATTCAATACTGAAAGTGGTCCCCAAGTGTATATGGGGATAACGCTGAAGGAGAGGATCAGCCAAAGACAAAGTGAAAAGCATTACCTGGTTTCTGTCACAGAACTTCTACCATCACATCTCACAAGAGTTCTTTCCTGAACACCCTGAAGAAAGTCTTCTGCTCCCATCAAATACTGTAATAATTTTACACCAGTTTTCTGATTTATACAAGTATCACATACAGTTCATTAAATGATCAGAAATGACAAGAGGTGCACATTTATTCAGATAAATTTTTTATACTTCTTTAATTGGATGCTACAAAAAGAGTGACTAAATGTTCTGTAAGGTTGTGATTCCCGTGTGCTGCAACGTCACCTGCATTTCCTCACAGAACAATCTCTGACCTTTCTCATGGTACCTGAACACATCATGAGGCATGCTCCTAATGCTCCAAGTTACGTGACACTTCCTGTTTATTAACACCCATACTCATCCGCCACCCTCAGGTTACTTCGGCCAATCAGCAGCTCTGTTTACTGAGGTTGCCATGACAAGTAGGAAGAATGCGTCTCACTGGCCCGACCTTGAGGCCTTTCTGCCAGTGTTATCAATCACTCCTCTGTGTGTGTGCGTTCAGCCCCCACACCTCCATCTTTGCCTCGATACCGACTGTTCTTCACAGTGATGAGACTCAACAACAATGTCACCAATTCAGTTTCAGCCATTTCTGGTTTCTATGAAAGTGTTCATTCTGGAGCCACTGAATAACTAACCTTAAGAAAGTCTGTCAGTGAGCCAAAAATCACAGAGAGAGTCTGTGGCTGAAACCGAACATAAATGAGGATATTACAGTTTGAATTACTGTGAACTAATCAGAGTCAGGATGGTTGGGTACCAATGCTGCTGCACTGTTTTGGTTTGGTTTTTTGCAGTCATGTTTTCCCCATTATTCCAGGAAAACTAAGAAATCTCGGTCAGAGACTTTCTATAAAGTCTCAGTGCCTCATGCCATCTTTCAACATTTAGATGGCAAAGCTAATAAGCAGCAGAAATATCGGCCAGTGGCATCAGTACATGCCATCTTAGTGAACCTGTCAGTAGTAGTTGCTAGTGTTAGCTGATAACTTGACCCTCTTGTACAGGTATGGTCACTTCTGACTTTAAAAATAAATAAAAATTTTACAGCAGCCAAAACTCCAATGCCGACACCACAGTGGTCATGTCCACCCTTTGCATTAAGCATAAGGTGTGGCTGATTCTCAGTTATTCAGGTCATGGTGATCTTACGAGCTTAAAAGGAAAATACTTAAGTCCAGTCACTTAAGTTCTAAAACCAAAAAAGGTGGCGAGTCCCATGTATTTACCCTAAGGTATGAACCCTACAGAAGGTCATTGACCCATTACTGATCATCTGTGTTATCACATCAGACAGCGTGGAAAAAGGTGGGCGTCATTACCACCAGAGGTTTCGGGTTAAACGAGTAGATATCCCACCAAATCACATAAACTATTGAGGTCACCTGACACAAGTTGCGAGTTGGGGTTGAGATGCTTGAGAAGGGATCTCAAGTCTGCATTTGTAGGTGGCTGTGAGTTTGTGTTATTCAGGGGACAGAGACGGCCCGTTTCGCTCGTCTTTCAAACCAACCGTCTCCTCAGTCCAAAGTGTGAATTCTGGCATCCACGAAAGAGTGGCCTTTGTCCTTTAGACGTACAGCTGAGTTTGTCGAGATGATCTTCTCACACAGCTGCGTTTCTCCCATTAATGTACTCGCCAGTTTTGCTGGCATCAAGATTATGATCAGGTCCAGGCCGGCGGAAGATTATAAAAACCGCAAGTAACATGACGTGCATGAACAGTTTCAGAGTTTGTGCTTCAGTGACTCTTCGACTGACAGCCGTTTCTCTTATCTGTGTTTTGAGCTCTGATAAAAAGTTTAGAGTGGTAAACTAACACACAAAAATGAAAACAGAAAACACGTCAGAAACAGAACATCCAGAAATCTGTGTCAAAGCCTGAACTTTAAACCGAGACCTGGCAGACAGAAACCAAACATCTATCAGCTGTCAGAGTTCAACGAGGCGAGCTGGACGTGGACTGTTGTTGATACACATCACCATGGTAACAAATGGCCAAAAGAGAAAGGGTGAACTCAAGAGTGTGAGAGTGCGTGCACGGTGAGGTTTCTGCTCCCAGACAGGAGCAGCCAGCCAGCAGATTAGCTAATATCTCACCGAGGGAGGCAGCACTAAATGCGCCGAGAGCGGCCCGACGCTCGTCAGCAGATATGAAGACGATGCGCATCTTCATTATGGATTTATCTGTCAATGATTAGTCATGTTACAGGAGTGTCAAATCCATTTAGTACAAAGTCAAGACTCAGAATCAATAAGTCTCGACTCCCGTTTTTCCAGGAAGTGTCAAGTTTTAAATTCTTTCATTGGAACATTTTTAGAAAAGCAGAAGCCTGACTGGATGTAAACGTAATTGCTGCGCACTCAAAAGAAAAAGTGAACATTTGTCTAAGATACTGAAGGGTACAGACTACACATATACAATATTGTATATTTGGGTCAGAAGGACTCAGTTTCGGTGTAAAAAGCTAGCTATTCCAGGTGGCATTAGATGAGTTTTTTCCCCAACTTTCAAAACATTAGTCAACATTTTCCTGTGACAGTTCCCAGAGTCCTAAGGCATTCCAGTCAGTCGTCCTTCCACGCAGGTAGCAGTAAAAACAGCAGGACAAGAAGAAATCTAATCTTGCAGATCCAACTTTGTGTCAAGGTCCAGAAAGACTAACACTTTCAATACAGGCGATTCTTTTTATACAAGTGTGGCAGCTCTGAATTCACTAAACGTCATACAACAAGTGTGTTGAGGTCTTCTATGAGTTTACTGAACTCTATTGAGTTCCATGTCTGATCAGTCACATTCAGGGGGTCACGCTAGGTGAAGCAAAGGATAAAAGCAGGATTTTTTCATTTTTCCCCCTCATTTGTGTCTCCATCCCGCCCATGACCTAACAGTCAACCTCAGTACGCCATGCTCGAGTACAATAATTTCCTAAAATGTAGCTGGATGACAGGAGCCAACAGAGGACACAGCAGTGCATCTTTTGCAGAACAGTTTTAATCTTTGAGGTATACTGTCAATTAGGCGTGGCATCGAGCAGGACAAGAGGAGGAAACAATTAGTTCTTTGTTTTAATAAACCGTTTCAGTCCCTTCACTGTGAGTGTGGGGCATTTTGATTAACAGTAGATCAAAGTATAAAGATTTCACACCATCTCACATCTGTTGTGAGACATGAGAAACAAAGACTCGAAAGAGCACAAAAAACCCCAAAACAAAAAGCAGGACTGATTGTCTGCTGCCGATTGAACAACCAGGAAAGTTTGACATTCTGAAAATGCAAACAGAAGTGGAAAAATTCTCCCACTGAAAGCTGGGGTTGTTCTTGGAAAAACAGGGCCTGGAGGCACCACAGGTTAACTCTGCATGTAGAAGAGGTCACGCCGCCTGATTAAGGTCACACCTGAAAGCTACAGATCCCGTCAGGCCTGTTCTCACCTGGTTCCTCTCACACTGAGGCAGATGTAGAACAGCACTGCAAACGGGGACAGAAACCAGTTGAAGGCAGGATTATTCAACTAAATTTACCAGCACAGGTGACGTCATATTCCTGACACAATAAATGAAGAAACACTAATCGGGGCAAGCACAGGCTAAGAAGAGCATGCAAGCAATGCTAGCTTGTAGAGTGTTAGTAATGATCAGACAGGGACATAAAACAGACTACAGCTACTTCTCCATTCCAAAACGCAATGCATTACAGCTTCCATTATATGATTTTGTGCAATTACACAAAAGCTGCACTAGAAACAGGAAGCAGAGACATTTCAGGCTTCCATAAAAGCAAAACGTTATTTAGAACTTCAATTTTGCTCAAGTGACAGAACTGTCACTCTGAAGGCAAAGCTGTGAATATTTAAAGCTACACCTAGAGAAAGAAGCACCACTATCTTATGTGCTCTGGTGCAAGGTTATCCTGGTAGCAATGTAGCTATTTATCTTTCACAGCATGCAACCATCGAGGTACCCGTCTCGTCTGCATTTTACTTTAAACATAAAATGTTATGCAGAGCGTGTGAATTTATCCAAACAGTTGTTCTTTTGTTCAGATGTGTGTTTAGTTTTCACACTTGAGTCACACCAGTAGCAGGAAAGCCACTCAAGGTAATTATATGCACTGCAAGTCATTTATGCAGCTTTAATGTTGGACATGTATAAAAAAAAAAAAAAAAAAAAAAAGATAAAAAAAAGTATTTGGCTCAAGGCTAAATACTTACCTCTGCTCGCCTTACAATTTGTCCCAGGTGGTTTGTTTAATTGGTGGCGTTTAGCACTTCTGTCATGCATTCACGCTGGTTTTGCACAGATTTCCATCCAGTGTTTCCAAATCCTAAATTTGTTTTTCCATGCAGTTATTCCTCGTTTCAGCCTCAGCAGAAACCTGATAAACTAGATGTACACAAACTGCTAATAACAACGCAACACCTCCATTACACCCATCGTGATTTTTTCCAACTCCATATTGTTAGTCTTAAGCTTTGCATGATTCCCAGTTCACACTAATGCCATTTGTTTCATTCAGGGCCACAACACATCCCCTGGGTTCAGCTGCCTGAAACTATTGCCTTTCGGCCATCTTTCTACTGTTTGGATGCCCCTCATGGTCAGACATGGCCCATCTTTATAGCAGTTTGAAGCAGAGAAGAACTACTTGTACAAACAAGCATGTTTTAATGAGCATGCGCTGTCTGCACACACGGGGGACTAATAAAAGCGCTATACAAATACAGGCCATTTACCATTTACTGTGTCACAATGTGTATAAGGCAAAGAACAGCTAAGAAGCCCCAGTGACTCAAACTGTTTTAGCCAACATAGGATTAACAGATGAGCAAGATAATCCAGATGTTTTTCTCCAACTTAAACTGATCACGTCACAGCTACTCCATAAATCCATCAGCTTTCCCAATCATGATGCAGCACACCGGTCTGCACAAGTGGATGGGCCAATGCCTTTTGTACACAACACACCTCTCAACTCACTGGCCAATGTCCAAAAAGAGGTAGGCAAAGAAAGTGTGCATATAAGGTGTCGCAATCTCAGAATGATGATTCCAGCTCCAAACAGACACACAAGGTTCATTCAGGGATAGATTTCTCTCTAAGGCGGTAAAGATTTGCTTCTTAAATCAAACTCCTGTCAGAGGATAAACACGGCCTCTGCAGAGATTCGGGAACCTGCAGAAAAAGCGTTACAACACGGCAACTTCGCAAGCTCCAGCTTCATGAACAGTTTTCACCTGAACCATGCTGCAGAAACAAATTAGTCATCTGGACCAGACATTTAGCCAGCTGCATTAAATGTATTCATTCACACATACACAGAAGTTCAACTTTCAAGTCCAGTCAAAGTTTATTTTTAAAGCACATTTTAAACAACCTCAGTTGACCAAATGTCTACCAGTTAAAGAGAATGTACACTGTAAAATAACCACTAAACACAATATACACTTAAAAACCAAACAAACCAAATAAATAAGACTGTTCTTGCTTGTTTTTGGGACTTACTGAGCAGCATATACTGGCTTTTATTATCCACATAAGTTTTTAAGAGTGTTGAGGGCCTGGGCAGCTTATATGTGAGAAGGTGAGTTGCTCCTAAGATTAGGAGCTACCACTGAAAAAGCTCTATTGCCTCTGCTTTTAAGCCCGGATCTGGTAGGATTGTAGGGTTTCACTGCGGTTGCACTGCCTAACGAAGCTTAATAGTTATTCCGTAAACTATTAGGAGTTAAATATGAGTGATTTCACTTTGATTGTCCGGCATATCTAAAGGCCACGATGCATAGCTGAATTAAGTGGAAGCTGAGATGCAGAGGATGGGGGCAGAGGCACAAAGACAAAATACGCCAGGAAACCGGTGGGTGTTCCTGTGTTTGCTGCTCTGCTGCCAGCTGAGGAGGAAACCCGCTGCTGTACAAAGTAGTGCTTTTTTTCCCCTTCGTCTTTTTTGGTCAGCCAACCCAAATTTAGCATTGTTGGTGTGACATTAGCTCTGTAGGAAATAACTACATCTTCAAGCTGACGCCAGTGTACGAGTTTCCAATCGCCAGAGGTTAAGAAAAAACAAACTACGCCACAATCAAATGACTTTAACGTCTAGACGGCTAAGCTCGTGATCTCTCAGTTCAAAGTCCAGGTAACTTGTGTGACTCCATCCTCCTGCTTACAAACACCTTCTCTGTGACACTGCTTGAAAACTGATAGGCCTGTTCTAAAAATCATACCCTGCTTTATCCTCTTCGAGCACTAATGAGGAGGCAATATTTACTGAATCAACATCACCATGCTGTCAGTGAGACTTGAAACCAGCTATTCAGACAATAAACTAATCAGGAAAGTGTTTACCAAGGTCGTAAATAAGATTCAAGTCACTCCAATTCTGATTTTATGATAAAGGAAATTTCTTTGGCAAATTAAATAAAAGACAGAAAATTTAAGATTGCGGTGAGAATCTAAGCATACAAAACCGAGCAGCTGTGGTGTAATCGATGTGCTTTATTGCTACCACTGTGACATTTGGTGTTTAAACATGACACAGATGCCCTGAACCCCGGCAGTCACTGAAAGCAGTCGACTGAGGAACTATTGATCTGCCTGGAGCTCGAGGAGAGGCAGAAGAGAGCCTGAAAGCACAGCGGCAGCTGTCCCTGAACCAAAACTTAAAATTAAACAAAGTGCATTCAAGCTCTGAAGAGGTCGCACGCACTGAAAATATTCAGTGTGCATTAGAGACAAAAGCCAGGGGCCTTCTTCAGGGGTCCCCACACCACAGCAATACATTAACAGAGCTGAAAAGGATGTGGAGTTACATCACTTTGGCCACATGCCAGTCTGTCTTCTCCACCCTCCCAGTCTGATGAGCAACTCCGTGTGGAGTCACTTCTGGTTGCTGAAGGGTTTCCTAACTATGGGGCTGGGTCGTGATATGAGCTACGAGCTTTGAGATGGCCTCGCCTCTGTGACGGAAACGAGCTTCCAGTATGCAGTAAGTCACATCGCCATTGGAGGAAATTCAGTTTTATTCAGCTCACCACTTATTTTTTGTGGTGGGAAATTAGCTTGTCCCTGAAGCTTGCACTGAATCTGTAGTTTCTCCTTCAACCAAACCCTAACCAGCTGCTCACCGACTGAGTTTTAACCCTTTGAAAGCAGAGTGGGAGCAACCTTTTCAAAAACCCAGTGGTTTCTGACATATTTCAGCCTGCTCATGTAACAAAATAACTGTCTGCGCATCAGAAGTTAAAAGAGAGTCATTGCTGCAGTGTAGCTTCCCTTTGAAAAACACAAAAAACTACTGATATATACTGAACTGTGAAAACCCATCATTAAGGCTAAAGGGGAGGTTGCCTTAATGATGGGTGACAAGTCACTTTGTGGTGACTTTTCAGCTTTCCTTTTTGACATTTATAGTTTAGGACCAGTAAACTCTTCCCTAATCTTTCAATAAGACATTTTTAATCTTAACAGATAGGTTTAGTGAAACTTTGTGCTCCATTTTTGTTTTATTTAAGAGTTTCCTCCACACGAGACGCAAAACATGCGCTGCACTTTTGTGGCGTGGTCTCAGGTGCAGACCCTTAACGCAAACACGTAAATGGAGTGAAAGTGTGCAGGTGAGAGGGTGATGAGTTTAAGGCTATGTCTACACTAATCCGGATAAATTTGAAAATGGCGTTTGTCTAAAAACGCTCTGCGTAATCTTAGTTTTATTGGTCACGACTGCAACACGTGACTAAAATACGTCATCGTTTTCGAAAAGGCTCCAGGTTCGTGGTCCACACTGACGTGAAAACAATGTTTTCAAATGTATCTGCTTTGGAGAGCGTTTTCAAAAAGCTCAGTTTTCCTTGACCAAAAACACCGTCTCAGTGTGGACGGAAGGCCAAATCTGAGAGAAAAAGATGAATTTTCAAACGAAAGCGTATGAGTGTGGACATGGCCTAACCGAGCTTCCACACGCCTGCCCTCCCTCACCCCTTCCTACTTGGCTCATATGCTCCACCTGTCATGGTGGTGAGGTATCTGACAAGCTGTCGGCACCTGTGAAAACACACCGGAGCCTCTTAGACGTCCAGGTGGGACCTGGGCACATTTTCACACTGATGTCGTGTGGACTTTCTGTAAAATGCGTCACAGTGAACTCAGACTACCGAGTATTGCACTGACATGCAAACATTTGTGAGATGTTACATGTGTTGCGAAACACGACTTTTAAAACGAGCCAGTACTACCTGTGCCACAGATGGCACGCCCTTCAGACTGCAGCTGAACAATAAAAAGTGAAAGCAGCTGGAGCGCTGCGCATAAATGAACAACCAGACGTGCAAGAAGGTGGTTTTGGATCAGCTCCAAATGGCCTGTCTGAGATCTGGACATGCTTCACTTCCACAAAACCAGAGTCAACGTGCCGTTTAAGCGTTCATTTAAAAAGCTAATCTAATGTTAAATCCACCTGGTGATTATGAACTCTCCACAGCTAACAGGCTCCTTTTACCCCATGAAGAAAAATGAAAACAGGTTTGACCCAGAGATGTGCTGAAAGTACATCATTCCCTTCTCCTTATCTGGCTTCACTTATTCCAACATCGATCAGGTTAATTGGAATAACCGATAAGCCAGCTCAGGGTTTATCAATGTAGTTATGAGCACGTTCACCTGAAAGAGGAAACCATGTGACTGCCCAGTAGGCAGCCGTACCTGCTGATCTCTCTTCCTATTCTGAACATAACGTGCGGTGGAGCAGGTGAAGTCTGCAGCACAAATTCCCCCCCCCCCAATATGAATGAACCACATTTTTAAACCTGAAAATTCAGGATTAAACCTGAAGTTCACTCGCTGAGCCCTCAAATCCTGCTTCATCGTGCAGGCCTCTGATGTCCTACTCTGTATCTGCAGGTTTACGAGGGCCATTAAAGCAACATGATCACATGAACTCATGACATCACATCAGGATAAGAGATGGATGTCAGAATGAGAGATCAGCAGTTTGAACCCTTTCTCTGTTACAACAGAGATATTCCTGAACACAAAGAGTTCAACAACTTCTGTTTTGGAACAAATTTTTCGACCAAATTTAGCCATCAGCTAACCCTTTTGTATTCAAAACACTTCCTCAAACCTAAACCCGTAAGGCAGGCCGATGGTTCCCATCACTCAAGATCTTTGATAGAAGAGAGCTGATCTTCCTTCAGCTCTCTCTCTCACCAATAATCAACTACTACTTAAACAAGAGTTTGTTATAATGAACACACTATAGGTTACATAAAGTCACTGTCAGCAGGCACTGAATATTTGCCTTCTTCATAAAAGGAGGTAATCACAGTCTTCTGCTTCATGTCTGAAAGCTGAAACAGGACCAGCTCTGCCCAACTGTGTGCACGTCCCACCCAGTCAGGCAGTCATTTCCTTTCAAGTGTGGAAAAACCAACTGTCCACCACAGCGTTACGTAGCTGAACGCACTCCGACCTCAGCTCACTCGGCGTGGTTAGTTTTTTAGGTGTCTCCCTCCCTCTTCAACCAGAGTTCAGATGGAGACGTCTGATTAGGTATAAAAGCTGCTCTGGTCTCAAATGAACTCGAAAGCAGGCTGTACGCAGCTCAGCTGTGGAAACGCGACACATTCAGGCTTCTGAGAGACGTTCTGGACACAATCTGTTAGTCTAAAGTTAACCACTCGTTTAATCTCAGCAGCGGCAGGTCATTGAGTTATTTTAGACTCAAACTGCACTTTGATTTTATTACGAAAACTGCTTTCTTACATCTCAGAAATATCACCAAAGCCTGACTCACTGTTATTAAAAACAGAGTGCATTCATCTCTAGCTGGATCAAGATGATCCCCCCCCCCCTCTTACAAAAAGATAACCAGCAGCTTGTTCAGGACTCTGTCAAAACATTAAAATAAATGAGGTACAGCTATTAACTCATGCTCTGAATCCATTTCATGTAAGTAGTGGTGCTATTTATAAGAGCTGAACAGGCAGGTGACCTTCAGGTGAAAACGGCAGATAAACATTTCGTCAGTTTGTCAAGGACTCTTATTTTTCTGTGTTTTTGTTATTATTATTATTAGTTTAAATATTAGTGACTTTTGTCTGTTATGCCCTTTTCAGCCTTTAAAGTATGACACTTCTAAAAATAGAAAAGGCTAGAATAGCCCTCTACTGTCATTGTACAAGTACAATGAAATACTGGCACTGACTCGACTTGGTGTCACGTTTTGTGTTTTGTTTAACTGAACGATTCTTGAACAGGATGTCGTGCTGGACTGAACGCAGCTCCAATGAAAAGACCAAAACTCACCGTCTGGGAAACAAGAACCCAGACTACTCGTCACATCACAAAGCACACACACCTGGTCCTGCCAACAGGTAACCACAGGGAGGAGATGAGATCATTTTGCCTCAGAGATGACACTGACTCAGGCTGTGAATCAGCTCGTTGACACAGACCAAGGATGGGCACCAACCTCGGAGGACAGGAGTGAAGCCAGTGCACAAAGTGCAAACGCATTTAGTGAAAATCAAACGGCAGCCGCCGCTTTACTCGGCACTGCTGGGATGGAAATTTGAAAATACCAGTGTTGGTGCAGATGACTAAATTCTTCTTTCATTTTGTTTGGGATTAAAATCTCACATTTTAAATGTTGAGATTTTTTTTTTTTTTTTTTTTAAACACAGGAGTAAAAAAGAAAAATCTTTGACCAGTTTGACTACAATTCCCATAACAGCTGGTAGAAGGTCCAACTTTCATACATGATGCCTCCAGTTTGTTTTAAATGTAGGTTTTCTGTTATGAATGTGTGAAAGCCAAACTGAGGGAGCTAAAACTCATGGGGAAAAAATATATAAAGAAAATACACCTCTATGAAAGATTGGAGAGATTCTTCTGTTATTTTGTCCACCATTTACACCAGTATGAACAGCAAAACAGCTCAGCACCCTCAAAACACATGAGCAGAGAGCCAATTAAGCAGCTCTCTACCTGACACCAAACACCTTAAAATGTCTCAGAGAGCAGAAATAACCATCCATATGCACAGAGGATCCAGAGACCATGAGTTTAACTCATTTTCATTCATTTCATAAATGAAAACTCAGGTACAAGAACAAAAAGGTGTCCTGGGAGTAACGAGCTTTTGTTTTTCCAAACTTTCAGGGACAGGTACTCTTGCTTCATCAAGTTTATGCTGATTAATCTAATTATTTAGAGCATTTAGATTTGCAGTGAATCGCCAAGCACTGAGATGAGATGTGCAAAACAAGCTAAAAGGGAAGCAGAGGGAATTCAAAAAAATTAAATAATTTATTTCCTCCTCTATATCTATCTATATCCATTTCCTCCCCACTGACTCATCAATTTCATGAGTGATGATTAACCCTCTAAAACATTACCTTAAGGGAACAAAAATCTACTATTTACAAAAGGGACGTAAACTACAAACAATGGAAATTAAATTCAGGTGTGGTTAGTCACCCAGCAAAGAGCCGCTTGTAAAGAACACGAAGCAGAATGACTGCAAAGCAAATCAAAAAAAAAAAAAAAAAAAAACTGGGAAGGGGGGGAAAGAGCTCTTGAACATCATTCAGCTCTGACTTTGATTTCTTTGAGTCCGAGGGTGAAATATTTGAGGAGACTTGAGTTCTCCACGAGGTCGGCCTCATTAACACAGGTGTGTCCTCACCTCTGTGGGAGACTGCTCATTAAAAACACACTCTGCACCCACAACACGCCAAACTCAATTCAGAAATCTGTCACTTAACGCTGCTGTTGACAGAAAAACAAAACCATTCACTTAATCAGAAATTACCGTGAATGCCAAGGCCAAGTTTACACCCACGTTTCTACGACTCTCACACGACCCAGATTTAAACGTTAAAATAAGTAAAAATAACCTAAATTTAAAAAGCAGTCCAAGTATTTTTGATGAGTTTACGCCGAATTAAAGAAGGACATCCGCTAGTTCTAAAGGTTTTATTAAATCGATTCAACATTACTTTAATATCGCAGATAAACGCGCGACATTATTAAAAAGATCATTTATCGACGACGTTTTGCAAGGAGTTCTTGTCGTACACTGCTCTACACGTACAGAAGCCACCGGGAATGTGAATTTATTAAATTACGGATAATTTAAGCAATAACGTTTCTTCTACCTTTTGCTACAGGCTTACTTTGAGTGCATAATGGTGAACTTCATCAGCTTTTAAGAGACTCAAGTTCCCCAATGCCTCACCTTGCTAACCAAACGCTACCAAGCGGGCAATAGCGGCGCCGTGAAACTTAAAAATCTGATATTTTACAGAGAATATTTGTGCTATCTGGGTTAAAAATCTCTGCCGAATTGAAGAGTGTGTCCAAAATTATCAAAAATCTGCATTTGCAGTCAGGTGCGACGTTTGTTCTCGCATAGAAAAGCCAAAGATATAAAATGCCTGAATTTTAAATGGTAGCCCGTGCATTCCAGGACAGAAGACGGGGCGATGAGGCTTTAAACCTGGAATAGTGAGTGAAAACTGGATGAAAACTTTACTCTGAGAAGAAATATTGGATATTCCAGTATCCCTGTCGTGTGCGGACTCTTTTATTATGTTACAAAGTTTTGTCTGAGGCGCACAGCTGAGGAGGAAGCTTCCAGATGAATGAATGGACCCGGTACTCACCTATGGACACAAGCTTTATGTTCTCCTTTTCCAGGAACTCAAGAGCCACCGACACGTTTTCCAGCTTCATCTGCCTGAAGGTGGGCCTCGGGTGGTACTTTCTGTACATCTTCTTGTGACTGAGGACCTCCAGCAGGGCGATGAGCCTCAGGCCGTCGCCCAGGTCCAGCTGCAGATCCACGATCCGCTTGTTGACGCACTTCAGGTGCTCGTTGATCCAGCGGGTAAAGGTGTTCTGCTGGATCTTCTTCCACGGAGCGTCCTCCGCCAGGTCCTTCTCTGTGGCCGGCATCTTTGATAAGTTTCCTCGCTGACTGTGTGTAAGTCTTCTGGCACGGAGATGGGTAAGAAATTACAGAAAGTTAACCGGTAAGCCTGCTGTGTTGCCGCGTTGTTTCCTCGGAGCTGCTGCAGCTCGGTCTGAACTTTCTCCGCACTAATGCCGCTGCGTTCAGGTGCTGCTCGGATTAATCAGCAGCTTCTTCTTCTTCTTCGCGTTTGTCTGAGTTGCTAGTCACCGTCAGCGACGTTTTACCGCCTCCCAACGGCATTGAAGTCCATTAAAGTCTATTTATTTTCCGCACCTTGGACACAGATGCAGACACTACACACAGAGTAGTTATAGATTCGGTTTGAATATAAATACATGTAAAAACATAATTTCATATTTCTTCTAGTTAATAACCCTTGTGTCAATGAGTTTCACCTCACATTCTGTAAATTTAGTTATTTATTTTGCATAAACCTTCATTCATTTGAGTTTCAGGCCCTCACACATCCATTTGGGTGGGTTGAAATTCGAGGCTTTATTTTTTCCAGCATTTTTAAGCCCTCTTACCTTTTTATTACTGTGGTCTGGCAAGGTTACATGTGAGAGGATGGACCTTCATAACACTCAAAGCATTTCCCATTTATTTGTTCATTGTGGAGAAATTGTAGCAAAGAAGATTTCCAGCACATTAAATATTTTTTGGAGTGGAGAGCAGAGGGTTTGGTCCTGCTTACTTCCTTCAGTTTATTTCCAGTGAGTGTAAGTGCCTTACACCTGAACTCTGTCCAGCAGAGGGCGATTCCACTGGTTATTTCCTTTTGTGTATAACACTATGTGGAAACTGCCCTTCATTTTTTTTATAGTAGCTCAGGCGCTACTATTACTGAGTACTACACAATACTTTGTGTATATCATTCTTTATGAGAGTGAAACAGGAGGATGGAGAGTACTCTGATCAGCCAATAAGGATGCAGCGTTCACTGGTTTAATAGTTAGTACCAATCCTCGTTCGTCAAGTCTTCATTTCAAAAGGCTAAGCTATTTATAATGAAAACCCTCGGACAGAGGCTTCATAGCAGGGCTTCACTAACAGATAAGTGATGTCACTGCTGCTACGTCCATCTTTTATTTACAGTCTGTGTCCATAAAGCTAAGACTAAGATTTATCTAAGTTTATGACTTTGGGGTAAGTTTATAAAAACACTGATTTCAGTTGGTTTAAGCTCCTTTAGACTCTGAGAATTTCCCAGCTGTTTTTTCCACATTTATTTCTTTTTGACTTATCTCTGCTTTGCAGCACATCTACACGCCCTTGTCTGTGCTCTGTAAATACTGCAGTGATTATCCCATGTGATGCTGATTGATGATCCACTTTATTAGCACCAGATGTGACCACATGTGTCCAGTGACCGTTTGGCCTCCCCCACTTTATAAGAAGCTTATTGTCATGAAACACTCCCTCTGCCCATGTCCCAGTATTTTAAGTTTTACCTGAATCAAATCGTGTCTTACTTTTCTTTTCTTCTGACTCAGAATCAGACAGACAGAAATATGAGTACTTTTTATTCTGTCTGCATGTTGAAACCATCTCATAAAAGGTGACATCATGCTCCGGATAGATGATTGATGCGTGTTTGTTGTGTGACGACATTCAGCTTATATCAAACACACACACTCATATGCAAGTCCAGACCTGTGTTGTCTAACTGTGCAACCTTTGCTTCTCTTCATTATTTCATGTCTGCATTACATCACCTACAGCTCACTCTGCCTTAAAGGGACAGTTCACCTCAAACTCACTTGACCTGCAGTGTTTTTTAGATGAAGATTGTTCTGGAAAGATCTCAGGCTTCTCTTGATATGGAGAAACCTGGGAGAGAAGTAAACTGCACTCGGTTTGAGGTGCTCCAAGTAGCAAAACACAAAATCAAGAGACTTCTTAGAAAAGTGTCCATAAACGTTGGTGTGAGCAGGTTCCACCCACGGAGGAAGGCTTACAGCTCAGAACATGATGTTTGGATTTTATCAGATGGATGATTTCTTCTGCAGAGCAAAAATAAAGTGATTTATTTTTCTTATAAGGAGTTGGCGTGCCATAGTTCCAGGGTTTTCAAGTGTTTTGTTTTTTGGTTCTTTTTGTTCCTTTTTGACTTTACAGTTGTTCTACTGATAGGTTTCAGTTCTTGTCTTGATTTCTGTATTATTCTAGTTTCCCTAGTGTTATCTTTCAGTAATGTCCTGGTTTACTTTGAAGGTTAGTGTCGCCTCCTGTTTTTACTTCCTGCCCCTTTTCCTCCTCTGTGATTGGCTGCTCCTCTCTGATTCTGTCCTCTTGGGTCAGTCGGTCTTCTGTGTACAGTATAAACTGCATCATCTCTTGCTTTTTCAGGTCCTTTTGTTGTACCAATGGTTATTTTCCATGTGTTATCTGCTTGCAGTGCTGGCTTTGGCCCATTGTGCCCTTTTGGACTTCTGTTTCCACCAATAAAGTTTATCATTTCTTTTGCGGCCAGCTGTTGTCTCATGCATCCTGGTCCTCCTATCACACCTCATTATAGGGTTTTAGGATTTTATGGAAACCCAAACAAGAGTGAAAAAAAATTACATCTGATCGCAGAACTTTAATTTTCATTTCAAACATCTTAATACCTAAAAACAAAAAAAAAAGGGGGGGGGGGGGGTCTGAACATGGGAATTATGTGATGTGTTCACTTTCAAGAGGACAAAATATTGTTATTTTAGGTTTTTGCTCTGAGTTTTCATCACCCTGATAAACAACCATACACAGAGGAACATGAACATATAGCACGTGAAAACATATATACATCAACCAATAATTTATTTTTAGGCATCTTTCTTGGTTGTCGTCATAGAAAAGCTGTATATAATAACACACATAAACACACAAAAAGAAAACATGACTATGATATGATGTTTATTCTTTTTCTCTGAAGATTCAACCAGAGATACTTGACTGCAATTCTGTAACTTTAATGAAACAAAAGTAAAAATAATAAATTAAGGGTTTGTAGCAGCACACGTTTGGATTTTAGGTGCTGATATTTCAAGATTTTTCTTAAGGATAAAGCAACTTTAACAACTTTGAGATAATTTTGTCTTGAAAACTTTACTCTAACATTAGTTTCCCTTAAAAAAAGCCACTTCATTAATCCTGTATCGATCAAACTACATATTTTATAAACATTTTCTTGTACTTGGGAGTTGTTTGTGCACTACAAAATCATTCAAATTCACAAATCAGTTTAATATAATGCTCCAATCTAGAGATTTTTCAGATATGAAGGCATTCATACTGATCTTTACCTTTCTTCTTGCAGTGTTTTAATCTAGTAAAAATGGATTAAAGAGAATTATGTTTTCTTTAACACAACAGTCTTCAAGAATCTGGAAACATTAATATTTAAAGTGTCTTATTTGCATTTAATTCAGAACCACAAAGTGCACACCATCTCTACACGATGCAGAGTTTTAAATCTTGTGAGCAGTTACAGTAAAAATCCCTTTGTAATGTCCTTCCTGCTGTTGCCATTTCAAAATAACAGCATGCAGAAGCCAGATGGAAAAAAACAGGATAGTTTCAACCTTCTGAAGTATTTATATTGACCCAAAATGAGTTCATCTCTGAGTGTTTGTGAATAAAGACACAGGAAGCAGGTTTGGTGGGTCAGCTTGCTACAACTTTAATCCAAACATCGCTCTGCATATTCAATACATCCTCATCATATTCTCTACATAGCTCCCTCTCATATCTCTAAACAGTTTTAACAAAATAAGTCTAGTAGCACATCAGTCGATAACATTTTATCTTACAATTCTCTCTCTGTTCTGTAGTGTTTTTTCTCTTTACACATCAGGAGTATTTGTTCATTGTCTTATTTTAGTTCTTTTTAAACACGGAGACGAAACGGAGTACACGAACGATGACGAACGCTGCTCAAGAGTCCAGACTGTGAACCCACACACACACATCCCTGTCTACCAACACACACACACTTTGAAATGATTCAATGTCTCTCAAAATATTTCATCAGAGGTCTGACGTCTTGTGTGTCATTAAAAAAATGAATAGATTTTGATATTTGGCCCGTTAAACATTTTTTACAAATTTTCTTGTTCCTCCTTTTAAACTTTGCTCTTCGGGTGTTGTATAGTCGGTTAATCTGAATTCTGGGAAATTCTCAGACATTTAAAGAGCTGTGATTAAGCTGAAAGCCCTGGAAAAAGCAACCTCTGACTGTCAAACCAAGTGTGTGTGTGTATATATCAGGGGAGGTGTGTGTGTGTGTGTCTGCACACATACACAAAGTGTGGTGTTAGTTACATCAGAGGCACTTTGACCCCTTTTCTCTGTGCCCCCAACATGGAGAAAGAAAAAAGTAAACCCAACACAAAATAAATCAGATTTTATTTCAATAATTTGGCTTCAAGTTTCAACTCAGACCCCAGAATTTCCCCAAACAGAAACAAATGAAAATAACCCCAGAGAAAACGCCAAGTTAGACATCCAACATGGCCGACTGAAAGCAGAACAGGGCAGAGCTTCCTGAAATTGCTTCAGCGCGAGAGCTTCCCAGCAGCCTCGGGTTAATCACGATGACATGGTGCACTTCGTCATCATTTGTGCTTCGTTTGTGCTCTTAGAGCCAGGATCACCCCGAGTCTATAAACTCAGACCTGCTCAAGCCCGATGTGAAGCACGGTCACATGAACTCACATTTAAGGCAGAACACCTGAAGTCACTGAACGAACGTCTATCTGACCAAAAACAGATCTTAAAGCCCAAAGCATTCGAATTACTCTAACTCTAGTGAAACTGAGATGTTAGCAGGAAACCAGAGAACGTTTCTGTTTTTATCATTTTAATTGTAGTAACTGTAGCAATCGGTGGAGCTGAGGGATGTCGCAGCACCGTGGGCCACTTTACTGGTGTGCCCATTCAAGTACTACAACCTTGCCCTAAAATAAACCTCCGCTGTGGTTTAACTACACTTCTAACCTTTAGTTACTGTTTGGAAACAGCTGCTATCAAGGAAGTGCCTTAAATTCTTGTTTCATCTGTTTTGGGCATTTTATCAGGGAAAACTAAAATGAAATGTGTGGTTATTTTGTGTCCTGAAGGAGATTCAAAAAGTATTTATTAGTATAAATCGAAGATGGGTACATCCCCTGGGTGAATTACAGCTGACGTCTGTAAACTGGGATCAAGAAAAAGTGGCTCCTCCTCTAGATCTGCTCTAACACAACGAGCTGGTTTGAAGAATTTAGCAAGTAAATTTAAGCTGAATGTGGAGCTGTGTAAAAGAAAAGCCATCTCTTCTTCAGAAACTCTGTCCTCAGAGGTAAAGGTGAAACAGACAGATTTACCTGTCAGTGACGTTCGAAGCTGCTGGAAAGCGCCGGGTTAGCATTAAGCAGGTTTTTGTGTGTATGTGGAAGCTCCACCTGCTGGAGAACGTTTTGTTACCTGGAAATCAGCAGAGAGACCAAAAAAAATGGGGAAAGGGGGGGGAAAGAAAAAAAAAAGAAAAAAAAAAAGGAGCCCCCCACCAGAGCTGAGAGAGCGGAGAATAAAAACAACAAAACTCCCCGCCGCAGGAAAAACAACAACAACAAAAACCCAAAACAAAATAATCCAAGAAGCTTCTGAGTCCTCTGTAGAAACCACAACCTTTATATCCCTCTACAATTATGTACAATTAGACTTTATACAAGTAAAGCAGTGACACTCTCCTCACGGCGCTCCGTGTGTGTGTTCGCTTGTGTTTTGTGTCCTAGGTGGAGCTGCTCTTGGAGAGGTTGGGGTAGAGGACGGCGGCCGTCACGGCGACCATCACTGCGACGACCGGCATCCAGGGGCTCCAGCCGCTCTGTTGGAGAGAGATGAACGAAAAAACACACACGAGACAAAAACAGACGAAGAAACGCGTGAATAAATAAAGTTAGTTTGAACATTACGAGTAAAAGTGGACAGAGGCAAAGACAAAAGAAGAGAAGCCACTTCAGTCCAAAAGATGATATTTCATTTCTTTTTCTCGTGCAAAAATTCATCTGATTGAGGAAAAAAAAGGTTATTTAACGAGAACAACGTAAATGAATCAGTCAAACTGCATGTAAGTGACAAAAATGTCCACCTGAGGCTGGCTCCAATTAAAATGTAAAAATGTAACTTTTATAGCGCCCGCTGCAAAAACATAGGTTTGACTGCTTCTGACAACTACACAGGATTTTTCAAATAACTGAGGCTGAGATTTTCAAGGCTGTGGCTGCTTTGACCAACAGCGCAGAAACAGGTGGCTGAACTGGACCTCTCAAATACATTTATGCCATTTCTTAGCTTTTAACATTATTTTTTGGCCTTTTTTTGGCCTTTATTTGATTGGACAGGGAAGATTTTTGACACACAAGTGGGAAGAGAGCAGACGGCCTTCAAACCCAGGCTGCTCAAAAGGGTCAGCTAAACTTCTTCCCCTTCAGAATATTTGTAATGTCATGATCTGAATAATATGGCTAATCAAATTCAGTATTTTATCAATGGATTGCCCACAGAACAATGGGTGACATCACGATGGGTGCGTCCATCTTTTATTTGCAGTCTGTGGAATCAAAACTAGTGTAAACATGTACACTCATTTATTCATGTAGTTCCAAGACAACTAAAACCAGTTAAAAATATCTTTTTATAGTAAAGTTTGTTTCAAAATAAGAGGTGAAAAATGAAAGGAACCTTTTGTCTAATCAATCTGAAACAATAAAAGTCCTATTCACTATAAAACATTGCTAGTTTAAGGGAGAAGCCTTGAGTCTAATTTTGTAGATTTGAATTAAAACAGTGACCTCTGACAGCAGCAGATTTTTTAAAGGAAGCATCACTAGTTTGAGACAGCAGCTCAATGTGAAGACGGGATGCCCGTTGGGACTAAAGCTGCCAGTTCAGCACTGCAAGGTCCTTATAAATGCTGCTCTTTGAACTTGTGGTCAAAGAAAAGCTCTAAGGGGAAAAAAGGCCTTTTCAACTACAATCAGGTTATTAGGTATCTAGAAAAACGAATAATTTTTACAGTAGCCAAATAACCTTCAGGTATTTCAGGATTCATCCTTTATTTTTGGTGAGAAACAACAAAGGTTTTAACTCAAGCAAGTCAACATGCCAAGTACAATTTCCTCATTGATTACGTCCAATAGGGGCTTAACGCAACTTCCCTTTTATGCACCAAATATGTAATTAAGGCCCAAGTGTGTGTTGCTTCAAATTCAAAACAGTTTTTAAATCCCTGCCAAGGACAATCGAGTTTTACTCGAGTTCTCTGCTGGTTTGTGTATGAACGATAAAAGGAAACAAATTTAATCAATATCATCTTTTGGGACTTCAGGACAGGTGGAGAAAACAAGTAAAAAAATAATTAAATAAAAAACATAAATTAAAAAAAAAACAAAAACAAAAAGCAGCAAAATAAATTAGGTTACCTGAGCAGAACAACAGAAAAGTTACAGAACATTTTCCCCTCAAAGCAAACAACAACTGGGCATACTGGTCAGACGTTCCCGAATAAACAAACAAGCAGCAATCACAACACAAACACGATGGACGTGATGATGGATGCTTCAGAAATAAAGAAAGTAAGAATGGCTGCAGAAAAAGAGACAATAAAAAAAACAAACCAGTAACAGATGAAAATAACTGAAGTTAAGCAGCAGCTGGATGCAAGAACACAGAAGAAGAAAAAAGATTAATAAATGAAATTAAAAACAAACCCTGCAAAAAGAAACATGAGAGAACAGCAACATGTAATTAAAGAAAGCTAAAATAAAGCACCGAAAACCTAACGGAGAGGAAGAGGAGAGTGACTGAATGAGGCAGGTGGAAGGAGAGGGTTAGCCTTTAAGATGCGATGGTCAGAGCACGCCTCTTTAAAGGGGAACAGAGTGCAAATAAACAGAAGGGCGACCTTTAGAAGTTTCCACAGATGAATTAAGCTCATCTACATTTCTCACAGACTTTTCTTTGAATTAAAATAAAACTGAAATGTTGTTGAATTCTTCGGGTCGGGGAGAGATAAAGTGACAAATCAAAAGGAGGATCACTGTAATTTATTTAAGATTACTGGGCTGAACATAAACATTAAAACGCTGTGATTAACTTTTTTCCCTTCATTTCTGTCATTTCGCTTCTTCTTAACTTAAAATTTTAACACACTGCTGACTGTGAACGGTCAGGAGTGAGCGGTTCAGCAGTCTGTTTACACAGGAGGCGTTCAGGTGCTGCTTTCAGTGTGGGACAGCCACGTTTTCATATATGATGAAGTAAAGCTGCAGTAAGAAAACGGATGATCTGATATCCTCGTGTCGGTGTTGTTCCCACATCATCATAATAAATATTGTTCCAGGTTCAACATTGCAAGTGACCAGTCACATTGTTGTGACGTCATACTTTTGCAAGCCAAGCCATTCATTCATTTATGGAATTCCAGTGTTGCAAGGACAACATGTATAATGCTTACCGTTTATCAAAGAACCGTATCCTGAAATGCAAAGAATTCAAATTGCTGGATCAGGCGGTGTCTTGCTAGTCAAGTCGATTTTTTTTTAAGGCGGTTTTTCCCAAAGTCGCAAAAGTATGATGTCACAACAATGTGATTGGTCACTTGCAATGTTGAACCTGGGACAACATTTATTATGATGATGTGGGAACAACACCGACACGAGGATATCAGATCGTGCTTAAGAAAACAGCCGCAGGTGCATGTGACGGGTGTTTCACACCAGTGCTGTGTACAGCAGCTGGATTGGTAAACACAGAAACTTATTGTTCCTCTAGTCGTGGCTCTAGTTACTGCTCCTCACAGTAATTCATTCATTTTAATAAGTTTGACAACTGAACTTTGCTTAGGTTAAAAACCGATCTGTGTAATATTGTGACGAGCCATACTCCTGCAGCACAGCCAATAATACGTCACTCCTTTTTGTGTGAAAATCAGGTAAGCGCACGCTTCCTGGTGCAGCTGTTAGCACGCAATGGAGTCTAAAGACTAGAGCAGATATCACCGGTCCCACTGTACTGTATACATTTTCCCACCAAAATGAAAGATTTCTTTTTGTTTTGTTTTTAAATGCAAAAAATACATAAATAAAATAATAATTTGGGATTCTTTTTTTTTTTCTCCACTGTGTTTTTTGGGATTTTCAATTTAGGTTGCTGACTGACATTACCAGGATGGTCATGGTTTCTTGCCTGATCATTAAACTATCAAAGTAGGCAAAGCTTT